>NC_140643.1:7981016-9410859 GCF_978046115.1 Saccoglossus kowalevskii | reverse complement strand
TATTTGTACTAGATTTGCATACTACATCTACATTAAATTGTTACACTTTATAATTTTACATTTTTTTATAATTTATCAATCCCTTACTGTAGCAATTTGAAATGATTACACATTGTTGGGTTTCACATATTATTTATTGGATATTCAGATTGTTACACATAAATTGTGTATAATCAGATCACTGGTTCCCTACAGTAGACAACCAATGGGACCAGTATAACATATGTAGTCAATCAGATCACTGGTTCCCCTGCAGTGGACAACCAATGAGACCAGTATAACATATGTAGTCAATCAGATCACTGGTTCCCCTGCATAGGGCAACCAATGGGATCAGTATAATGTATGTAGTCAATCAGATCACTGGTTCCCCTGCAGTGGACAACCAATGGGACCAGTATAACATATGTAGTCAATCAGATCACTGGTTCCCCTGCATAGGGCAACCAATGGGATCAGTATAATCTATGTAGTCAATCAGATCACTGGTTTCCCTACAGTGGACAACCAATGGGACCAGTATAATATATATAGTCAATCAGATCACTGGTTCCTTACAGTAGACAACCAATGGAACCAGTATAATATATGTAGTCAATCAGATCACTGGTTCCCTACAGTAGACAACCAATGGGGCCAGTACCGGTATAATCTATGTAGTCAATCAGATCACTGGTTTCCCTACAGTAGACAACCAATGGGGCCAGTACCGGTATAATCTATGTAGTCAATCAGATCACTGGTTCCCTACAGTAGACAACCAATGGGGCCAGTACCGGTATAATCTATGTAGTCAATCAGATCACTGGTTCCCTACAGTAGACAACCAATGGGGCCAGTACCGGTATAATCTATGTAGTCAATCAGATCACTGGTTCCCTACAGTAGACAACCAGTGGGACCAGTATAATATATGTAGTCAATCAGATCACTGGTTCCCTACAGTAGACAACCAATGGGGCCAGTATAATATATGTAGTCAATCAGATCACTGGTTCCCTACAGTAGACAACCAATGGGGCCAGTATAATCTATGTAGTCAATCAGATCACTGGTTCCCTACAGTGGACAACCACTGGTTTTGGTTCATATGCACTTCTAATAGAGCAATGCAGTATTCAGCTTATTATTTGGAAGCACTAGGGTGTATGTTTTAGCTTCTTAAATAATTAAGAAACATTTCCTGAATGATGAATAATAATTATGACTTAATTAATTTACTAATTAACCAACTATCCAATCATTTTACACAATTTCATTTACTGAATCAACCTTTCTAGTCATTTCTACCACCTATATTTCAAAACAAGTTATTAATTGACCCTGCACATTGTAGATATTGTGGTTTTCAAATGAAATTCCGATGATTGTTTATAATTTCACAGGCATATATGGTTAATTGACTGTAAATCATGTATGGATGGATGGTATGCATTATATGCAATTGTCTCAGCTTTATGGATTATTCTGAGGCAGGTTTTCCCCAGTTGCATGTTAATCCACATTGAGTACCTGGGATACTTACCAGCAATTAGCCTCATAGTACCAGATGTACTAGAGATATGTACCAGAAATTAGCCTCATAGTACCAGATGTACTAGAGATATGTACCAGCAATTTGCCTCATAGTACCAGATGTAGTAGAGATATGTACCAGAAATTAGCCTCATAGTACCAGATGTACTAGAGATATGTACCAGCAATTAGCCTCAGAGTACCAGGTGTACTCGAAATATGTACCAGCAATTAGCCTCATAGTACCAGATGTACTCGAAATATGTACCAGCAATTAGCCTCATAGTACCAGATGTACTAGAGATATGTACCAGCAATTAGACTCATAGTACCAGCTGTACTGGAGATATGTACCAGCAATTAGCCTCATAGTACCAGATGTACTCGAAATATGTACCAGCAATTAGCCTCATAGTACCAGATGTACTAGAGATATGTACCAGCAATTAGACTCATAGTACCAGGTGTACTCGAAATATGTACCAGTAATTAGCCTCATAGTACCAGATGTACTAGAGATATGTACCAGTAATTAGCCTCTTAGTACCAGATGTAGTAGAGATATGTACCAGCAATTAGCCTCATAGTACCAGATGTACAAGAGATATGTACCAGTAATTAGCCTCATAGTACCAGGTGTACTCGAAATATGTACCAGTAATTAGCCTCATAGTACCAGATGTACTAGAGATATGTACCAGTAATTAGCCTCATAGTACCAGATGTAGTAGAGATATGTACCAGAAATTAGCCTCATAGTACCAGATGTAGTAGAGATATGTACCAGCAATTAACCTCATAGTACCAGAGGTACTAGAGATATGTACCAGTAATTAGCCTCATAGTACCAGATGTAGTAGAGATATGTACCAGCAATTAGCCTCATAGTACCAGATGTACTAGAGATATGTACCAGTAATTAGCCTCATAGTACCAGATGTACTAGAGATATGTACCAGCTGTACCAGAAATATGTACCAGCAATTAGCCTCATAGTACCAGATGTACTAGAGATATGTACCAGCAATTAACCTCATAGTACCAGCTGTACCTGAAATATGTACCAGTAATTAGCCTCATAGTACCAGATGTACTAGAGATATGTACCAGCTGTACCAGAAATATGTACCAGCAATTAGCCTCATAGTACCAGATGTACTAGAGATATGTACCAGAAATTAACCTCATAGTACCAGAGGTACTAGAAATATGTACCAGCAATTAGCCTCATAGTACCATATGTACTAGAGATATGTACCAGCAATTAGCCTCGTACATGTAGTACCAGATGTACCTGAAATATGTACCAGTAATTAGCCTCATAGTACCAGATGTACTAGAGATATGTACCAGCAATTAGCCTCATAGTACCAGCTGTACTGGAGATATGTACCAGCAATTAGCCTCATAGTACCAGATGTACTGGAGATATGTACCAGCAATTAACCTCATAGTACCAGATGTACTAGAGATATGTACCAGCAATTAGCCTCAGAGTACCAGCTGTACTGGAGATATGTACCAGCAATTAACCTCATACATGTAGTACCAGATGTACTAGAGATATGTACCAGCAATTAGACTCATAGTACCAGCTGTACTGGAGATATGTACCAGCAATTAGCCTCATAGTACCAGATGTACTGGAGATATAATTATTCCTTGAAAATGACAAAAATATTCATTGACAATTGAGAATTGAAGATATCTCGAAATGAGCAAAACTGACAAAGGTGCTATCTACATGCCAAGTATCAAAGTAATTGGTCTGGTAGTTTTCAAGAAGTCAAAAATAGAATTGTTGATGGACAATGGACAGATGATGACAGACAATAACCTATATGAGCTCTATTATCTTAAAATTAAAACATTTTTGTGAGTTTTAACATAAACCCTACCATTAAACGAAATGTTTATGTGCTCTATGAAAACCCGAAATCTCAATTTGAGTATAATATTTGTTTTCTCAGAAATAGATAACAGTGAAAAAATGTCAACACAATGTTGACTAATATTAAAATGATTAATTATTTTGCCATGAAATATTGTCACTGCTGCATACACTAAAATATGCACACACGTCAATACCCAATGCCTTTGATCGGCATCATTTTTCTTGCTATGATTTACACTGCTGTGTATGACATGATTTACCATGATGAACAATTTTAAAGAAAACGTGATTTAGAATGAACATGGTTTTTCAAAGAGTGAATCAAATCATGTCACAAGCACAGATTCTTCTAGCAGTGAATAGATATGGCAGTGGTCTCTGGCATTATATGGGCACCATTTTATTTGACAATCACTGACAACAAAATCCAATTAAGTTGGCATATCATTCAGTTCAATGAACATGGGGTCAGTGATCGACCAGACAGTAGAATTTTCCCAAGCAGCTAAGCAGGTTATTAACAGCGGACATAAGTGGGTTTCTGGCAGCCATCATTGTATATCAAGAAAGGAATTGTACATTTCCTATTATGTTTTCAGTAGATTTTTCCCCATGGTTTCCATGTTACAATGATAGTCCAGCAAGAGCAATCCTGTTAAGTCCTGTTAAAATTGCACATTACAAAGGAATTACAAAATAACTGAAACCTCAACATCCGCATCCTAATTTTCTACTTGACCAATACCAATTTAGATGAACCATGATGATATGGATTATTGATGCAGACAATATGGTTAGCTGACGTCCAAATCAAGCTAATTGTTGCAATCACAACTACATATACACATGAGATTATTTCTGGACATGCATAAAACACAAATATATCGATTTATAAGGCTGTATAATGGTAGTATATTATATGTTTTAACATTCTCACTGCATTTGATGACAATTGGTTGAAATAATCATATTGAAATTATCCACACCATTTGCCCCCAACCATCATCACATTATTATATCAGAGAAAGCCATATGCTACCCATACCATATGGAGTACAACTTATGGGTAAAAAAAACAATAGTGCAGTAATTACAATAAACAAAACAGACAGACAATAATTACAAAGTGATAAAATTGCCACACCTCAGAAAACACATTCTACAATTAAGCATTCATTCGAATTAATGTCAGGGGAAATACAAACTTAAACATAACAATTAGAATATTCATGTGAAGCCTAAATTAGTAACCTCATATTTATTTAATCTTTAATTTTATGATGCTGTGCAAGGTTTTGGTTATTAAATTCAAACATATCAATTAGTCAATATGTTTTGTATAGCATAAAGTGAATAGGATTTCAAAACATCTTGTAAATTGTTAATGATTGCACTGTAATACAATAAAGCTTGTAAACTGTCATGAGATGATTGTATGTCTAACATGTATTGTCTGTACACAGACACACAGACTACACATTCACTATTACAAAGCAGACATGTAGTTTGTCATAAACCTTTTAGTGCCTTCGTTTTTCACAACCAGACCTTTTTTTCCCATAATTTGGACCAAATGAACATTGTTTCCTATTGGCTACAGGGTTTGATCGAAGTTTTGGTAAAAATGTGCGATAAATTTTATTCTGTGAATGGTAACAATTGAGTGTAGTACTCAAAAGGTTAACACGACATTAATCACCACTTATTTATATTTAGATTGTATATATAAGATTACAAATGACATCATTCATCATTCAAAATAATTCAACAATGCACGGATTAGATTTTAATAGAAGAAACATTCTACTATTAGTCATGACAGGTCATTCACTCAAAAAACAGTGTTCCTATCATTGAATTGGCATCGCCTATCTAGCTAGCACTGTATACTGGTGAAAACATGTATACATGCCCCCCCCCCCCCCGCCCCTGTAAAATGGTACTTCCAGAACACATGATGGATCAGATTAAGTTTACATAACTAAACGCCATTTTAAGGTTTAATGGTTGAATAACTACCAGTAGACCTACATATACTCGGGTATATATCACAAACATGAATATGAAATGGTAGGTAAATATCATAGCCACAATCAGGTACGTGATTGGACAACATGAATATGAAATGGTAGGTAAATACCAAAGCCACAATCAGGTATGTGATTGGACAACATGAATATGAAATGGTAGGTAAATATCATAGCCACAATCAGGTACGTGATTGCACAACATGAATATGAAATGGTAGGTAAATATCAAAGCCACAATCAGGTATGTGATTGCACAACATGAATATGAAATGGTAGGTAAATACCAAAGCCACAATCAGGTATGTGATTGCACAACATGATGGAGCATGTAATATTAGCCATGCAAGGACCATCTAAATATTGCCATGCAAGGACCATGTAATATAGTCATTCAAGGAACATGTAATATAGCCATGGAAGGAGCATGTACATGTAATATAGTCATGCAAGGAGCATGTACATGTAATATAGCCATGCAAGGAGCATGTAATATAACCATGCAAGGACCATCTAAATATTGCCATGCAAGGACCATGTAATAGAGTCATTCAAGGAACATGTAATATAGCCATGCAAGGAGCATGTACATGTAATATAGCCATGCAAGGAGCATGTAATATAACCATGCAAGGACCATGTAATATAGCAATGCAAGGACCATGTAATATAACCATGCAAGGACCATGTAATATAGCCATGCAAGGACCATGTAAGATAGCCATGCAAGGACCATGTAATATAGCCATGCAAGGACCATGTAATATAGCCATGCAAGGAGCATGTAATATAACCATGCAAGGACCATCTAAATATTGCCATGCAAGGACCATGTAATATAGTCATTCAAGGAACATGTAATATAGCCATGCAAGGACCATGTAATATAGCCATGCAAGGAGCATGTAATATAACCATGCAAGGACCATGTAATATAGCAATGCAAGGACCATGTAATATAACCATGCAAGGACCATGTAATATAGCCATGCAAGGACCATGTAAGATAGCCATGCAAGGACCATGTAATATAGTCATTCAAGGAACATGTAATATAGCCATGCAAGGAGCATGTACATGTAACATAGCCATGCAAGGAGCATGTAATATAACCATGCAAGGACCATGTAATATAGCAATGCAAGGACCATGTAATATAACCATGCAAGGACCATGTAATATAGCCATGCAAGGACCATGTAAGATAGCCATGCAAGGACCATGTAATATAGCCATGCAAGGACCATGTAATATAGCCATGCAAGGACCATGTAATATAGCCATGCTAGGACCATGTAATATAGCCATGCTAGGACCATGTAATATAGCCATGCAAGGACCATGTAATATAGCCATGCAAGGACCATGTAATATAGCCATGCAAGGACCATGTAATATAGCCATGCAAGGACCATGTAATATAGCCATGCAAGGACCATGTAATATAACCATGCAAGGACCATGTAATATAGCCATGCAAGGACCATGTGATATAGCCATGCTAGGACCATGTAATATAGCCATGCATGGACCATGTAATATAGCCATGCTAGGACCATGTAATATAACCATGCATGGACCATGTAATATAGCCATGCTAGGACCATGTAATATAGCCATGCAAGGACCATGTAATATAGCCATGCATGGACCATGTAATATAGCCATGCTAGGACCATGCAATATAGCCATGCATGGATATACTGAAGGGTTGTGTGTAATTACAAAATAATTTTCTTCAAATGACCTTGAGTTATCAACTAACAGATCAGAATTACTTGCTCCATAACTATGTTGTAATGGAGAAATATTTGGCAGCCATTTTTTTTTTAGTTGACCTACTTTAAGTGACACTTCGCTAAATCATTTGAATGTGAAAATGAGATTTTTTGGTTTTGACATGGCTTAGGGGAGACTAAAAATCAGTAATTTTGATTGAAATGAGAGTCATGTTTTATATTGCCATTGTTTATGAACCAGAATATTATTAACCTTTTTTGCCTTCACACAGCAATATGAAATTGTGCATGTTTACCTACGAATATTTTGATTTGATAGGCAAGCAGAAACAAGAAACAATGTTCTTGGCATAACCAGACATAACGTAAATATGTTATTTCCTATTGTACTACATGAAGATAGAGTTGACAATGTGTTTTGATGATGTGAAAAGAACAGAAATTTAAGACAATATTTGTGTGCCAAATAATGTACTAAAGATACATTATATAGTAATTTAAACAATGACTGTCATGAAAAAGGGAAGGTATTCAAGATAATATGTAACATAGCTGCAATAGCAGGGATATCAGTCAGTGGAGTGATCAGACAGCTGTGATCAAATATGGAGACAGGTGTCAACAAACAAACAAGCTGAAACAATAATAGCTTCCGTCATGAAGTAAAAATATATGGTAGCTTGGTCAAATTTACAACATCAATTATCAGTTGAATTTTGTAAAATTAAATTTCAACTGATAATTGAGAGAATAAAAGCAGCCAGTAAGCTAACCCAACTCATAATCTGAATCAAGTTACATCAAAGTGAAGTTCAAATCCACCACCAAATAAGAAACATTTTGTGAGAGACTTGCTTTTGCAAGACAGGGAATACACAAAATTATGTACCGGTACAGTGAGTTATCACAAATGCCATGAAATTATCGCAAAAAACTAGTTAAGGTCTTTCAAAAGAGAATAGATAAATTGTTAGAATTACACAGAGGAATGAATAAGTTTGCTTTGCTGGTTTTCACATACACAGCAGTAGATAGATTATGGTTTTCACATACACAGAGCAGTAGAGATAGATTGTATGGTTTTCACATACACAGAGCAGTGGAGATAGATTGTATGGTTTTCACATACATAGAGCAGTAGATAGATTGTATGGTTTTCACATACACAGAGCAGTAGAGATAGATTGTATGGTTTTCACATACACAGAGCAGTAGAGATAGATTGTATGGTTTTCACATACACAGAGCAGTAGAGATAGATTTATGGTTTTCACATACACAGAGCAGTGGAGATAGATTGTATGGTTTTCACATACACAGAGCAGTAGAGATAGATTGTATGGTTTTCACATACACAGCAGTAGAGATAGATTGAATGGTTTTCACATACTGTACACAGCAGTAGAGATAGATTGTATGGTTTTCACATACACAGAGCAGTAGAGATAGATTTATGGTTTTCACATACACAGAGCAGTAGAGATAGATTGTATGGTTTTTACATACACAGAGCAGTAGAGATAGATTTATGGTTTTCACATACACAGAGCAGTAGAGATAGATTGTATGGTTTTCACATACACAGAGCAGTAGAAATAGATTGTATGGTTTTCACATACACAGAGCAGTAGAGATAGATTTATGGTTTTCACATACACAGCAGTAGAGATAGATTGTATGGTTTTCACATACACAGAGCAGTAGAAATAGATTTATGGTTTTCACATACACAGAGCAGTAGAGATAGATTGTATGGTTTTTACATACACAGCAGTAGAGATAGATTGTATGGTTTTCACATACACAGAGCAGTAGAGATAGATTGTATGGTTTTCACATACACAGTGCAGTAGAGATAGATTGTATGGTTTTTACATACACAGCACTAGAGATAGATTGTATGGTTTTCACATACACAGCAATAGAGATAGATTGTATGGTTTTTACGTACACAGCAGTAGAGATAGATTGTATGGTTTTTACATACACAGAGTAGTAGAAATAGATTGTATGGTTTTTACATACACATCAGTAGAGATAGATTGTATGGTTTTCACATACACAGCACCAGAGATAGATTGTATGGTTTTTACATACTGTACACATCAGTAGAGATAGATTGTATGGTTTTTACATACACAGAGTAGTAGAAATAGATTGTATGGTTTTTACATACACATCAGTAGAGATAGATTGTATGGTTTTCACATACACAGCACCAGAGATAGATTGTATGGTTTTTACATACTGTACACATCAGTAGAGATAGATTGTATGGTTTTCACATACACAGCACTAGAGATAGATTGTATGGTTTTTACGTACACAGCAGTAGAGATAGATTTATGGTTTTCACATACACAGCAATAGAAATAGATTGTATGGTTTTTACGTACACAGCAGTAGAGATAGATTGTATGGTTTTCACATACACAGTGCAGTAGAGATAGATTGTATGGTTTTCACATACACAGCAGTAGAGATAGATTTATGGTTTTCACATACACAGCAGTAGAGATAGATTTACGGTTTTCACATACTGTAGAATACTTTATTTTCGCTTGTAATTTATTTTCGCTATTTTCGCTGAAGGGATGTTTCCGTGAAAATAAAATCCAGCAAATATACTTTTTTTCCTATATTTCACATTAAACTCATCAAAAATCAGTGAAAATAAATTCCACACAAAACGCCTAAAAAGCCTTTTCAGCGAAAATTTATTCCAGCGAAAATAAAGTATTCCACAGTACACAGAGCAGTAGAGATAGATTTATGGTTTTCACATACCCAGAGCGGTAGAGATAGATTTATGGTTTTCACATACACAAGGCAGTGGAGATAGATTGTAGTTTTCACATACACAGCAGTAGAGATAGATTGTATGGTTTTCACATACACAGCAGTAGATAGATTGTATGGTTTTCACATACACAGAGCAGTAGAGATAGATTGTATGGTTTTCACATACACAGAGCAGTGGAGATAGATTTATGGTTTTTACATACACAGCACTAGAGATAGATTGTATGGTTTTCACATACACAGCAATAGAGATAGATTGTATGGTTTTTACGTACACAGCAGTAGAGATAGATTGTATGGTTTTCACATACACAGAGCAGTAGAGATAGATTGTATGGTTTTTACATACACAGAGCAGTGGAGATAGATTGTATGGTTTTCACATACACAGTGCAGTAGAGATAGATTGTATGGTTTTTACATACACAGCACTAGAGATAGATTGTGTGGTTTTCACATACACAGCAATAGAGATAGATTGTATGGTTTTTACGTACACAGCAGTAGAGATAGATTGTATGGTTTTCACATACACAGTGCAGTAGAGATAGATTGTATGGTTTTTACATACACAGCACTAGAGATAGATTGTGTGGTTTTCACATACACAGCAATAGAGATAGATTGTATGGTTTTTACGTACACAGCAGTAGAGATAGATTGTATGGTTTTCACATACATAGTGCAGTAGAGATAGATTGTATGGTTTTTACATACACAGCACTAGAGATAGATTGTGTGGTTTTCACATACACAGCAATAGAGATAGATTGTATGGTTTTTACGTACACAGCAGTAGAGATAGATTGTATGGTTTTCACATACACAGAGCAGTAGAGATAGATTGTATGGTTTTTACATACACAGCACTAGAGATAGATTGTATGGTTTTCACATACACAGCAATAGAGATAGATTGTATGGTTTTTACATACACAGCTGTAGAGATAGATTGTATGGTTTTTACATACACAGCAGTAGAGATAGATTGTATGGTTTCACATACACAGCAGTAGAGATAGATTGTATGGTTTTTACATACACAGCAGTAGAGATAGATTGTATGGTTTCACATACACAGCAGTAGAGATAGATTGTATGGTTTTTACATACACAGCAGTAGAGATAGATTTATGGTTTTCACATACACAGAGCAGTGGAGATAGATTGTATGGTTTTCACATACACAGAGCAGTAGAAATAGATTGTATGGTTTTCACATACACAGCAGTAGAGATAGATTTATGGTTTTCACATACACAGCAATCGAGATAGATTGTATGGTTTTCACATACACAGAGTGTTAGTCAAGGTTTTCATATATGTATATGTAGCATTAACATCTCCCACTTATGTATGGTATTTATAAATTCAGAATACCTTAGTTTTCATTCGGTATTGATCAACCACAAATAACGTCAACTGAATACAAATGAATAAAATTAATTGTCAGACAGACAGCATGCAATCACTGGACAGTTAAATTACATCACAGTCAGAATACGGAAGATGGCATGCAGAGCTAATTTCAAAAGTAACTGTCACGAAAATCTGTTAATTGTTTGCATACAAATGCTGATCTCTAAATACGCGACGTGGGCACACTGCACAATAAAAACATCACTCTATCACGCTTTATCCAAGACCTAAATATTTATCATAATTTCTGTGTCTTAATATCGCTGAACTATGTATGACATTAAATTTACAAATTTTGACAAAATACTCACGATTCAAACAAAAAGTTATGGAAGGAAGAAATATTGAATTTGTAAAACAGATACTATAATGTACATACATAATGACAGAGTACAAAAAGTTACAGTAATAAATTGATTGATTGTCAAAATAATAATTTCACTCATCTTTATTTAGTGCAGAATTTAATGGGTTCACACATAATGTACATGATGTACAGTCTAAAAGAAAATGTACACCTTCCACAAATTTAGTTAAATATTCATCAATTAGCTTAAACCTGACATCCTAAATTTCTTCTCCCAAAGTATTTAGACAGTTTTAGCCTGGTTTTAATTCAGACTGGTAAAAGCTCAAATTTAATAAGGTTTCTTGTTTTAGATGAGGTTAAGTTCAGACATGTTTTTTTTACTGTAAACACTATGCAAACAAATTTTATAAAATTTCATTCTTTTGGCAAAAAATTGTTTAGTTTTTAGCATTGACTTATCTCTGGCAAAATAATGTGTATTCTTCCATCAATAACACAATAACACATCAATTTCCGAAAATTAATACGCACACTGTTAAAAAACAGAGCTTTTGTTTTTACCCTGCATTCAATGATGACACATATTAGAGGTTGTTGGCATGGCAATAGTTGTTGTCATGGCAATAATATCATTCATGCCAGGAAAAATTTAGCTTGGTCTTAACATTTTGGCATTCATACATATGGACATACATTTCTGATAATGTTTCACTGTTACTGCCTCGTTGCTATAGCAATATAATGTGCAGTAGTTTAGATAAACCTGAAATAGTTTAGTATTTTACATCACTAACAAAAATAAATTGTTCCATTGTGGATAAAATAACCCAATTGCAAAAATGAGCAGGCTGAGACCAGTATGCACATCAGTCAAGGAATGAAACAAAATACAATTTGAATTATATTTTCATTATTAATATTCTGACAAGCTACCCCCCACACATACATACAAACAAAAACTAGTCAACGCCCCTGCTGTCACAAAAAATGCAATGGTCACTTTTGCAGACACCCCCCCCCCCTCACCAGGCACAAGGTTTTACCTATTCAATGGCCAAACAAGATGGCCGCCACAATTCTCATAAATTCAACAACTGCTACAACAGGAAGCATAAATGCAACTCACAGTAAACAGCTGACATCAATAAACTATAATTACACAGTAATGACTGCCAATCATTTTGTCAATGCAGTCAATAAAATAAAACATTTTTTTAATGAAAATATACATGTAGATGTAGTTTGATCATTGTTTGATACGTAGAACAAAATTCCAATATTAATTACAAATAAATTCTTTTTCCAATATCAAGAATGAACAATGTAGTCTTCAACAATAAAAATGAATTTTATATGTAATGAGTAATGACTAAAAAAAGATGTGCCAGTTCAAGATAAGTGCCAGAAATATCAATGTTGAGGTTTTTCAGGATTTACGTGTATTGTACTGTCTGTATATGTACACCAAGCTGTGTACATGAAATATGTCACTATAAAAGACTTTAACTCAAAAAATGCATTTTTTGGTTTATGTGCATTTTCATTAAAGAAACACTTCTAATCGAGTAAATACAGTAACTCAATAGATATATACATCATTTTATTATTGATCTTGACATGAAAACATAATCATGCAATCATCGATAAGTGAACTTTCTGTGTTAAAATCATGTTGATAGCTTTAACACACTCATGAGAAGGTAACAACATAATGCTAACAAAGAAAGGTCACAGGTAGTTTTTGTTGCGTCAATAACTACTCTAAGCCTCAAATTCAGAACATCAGCCTATCTTCCCTGAAATCGTTGCTAAGCAACAACCATATGAATATATATATATATATATATATTAATAATAGTGATGATTACATAAAAAGTATAAAGCATGTCACATTTTAAAGCTCAATTTTAATTGCAACAAAAAAAAACATTTTTTTTATTGCGTCAAATTTCAAATAACGCATTAAAACAAACATCTTAAGTTTTTTAATTCAAAAATATTTTATAATTTAGTAAATTGACAAAGTGGACATAGAACACATTGGTTTCCATTATTTTCTCAGGTTACCTAGGTAACAACCTTTCATTTTAATTCAGCAAAAAAATACAAGCGAGGGCAAGTTCTATATATTCATGGTTACATTTTGTTGAGATTTTTTTTCTCTCCTCCAGTTGATGTAATATCAATCATTTTATTTTAGACAAGCAACCTCTCGGCTGAGATAGCTCCGCTGTTAGCAATGCACATTTCAATTAAAGAACTGAAGATATCATTAGCAAATGAACAATATGTATATTATCAAAGCAAAGGACCTTGCTGTTTTCAACAAGAATTCAAAAATATCACTTTTCACCAAAAATGACAAAAATAATCATCAAAATTAAGTAATTGAAGATATCACCACGAAATTAACAAGGTCCACATGTAATACCTATATATGTAATATAAAAGCAATCAGACTTGTGGTTTTTAACAAGAAGTCGAAAAGCTCACTTTTTATCAAAAATGACAAAAATATTCACCAAAATTAAAGATATCATTACAAAATGAACAAATCTGAGAGAGGTCCACATGTAGTACCTATGTATGTAATATAAAAGCAATTGGACTTGCGGTTTTCAACAAGAAGTTGAAAATATCACTTTTTACCAAAAATGACAAAAATATTCACCAAAATTAGAGAATTAAAGATATCATTACAAAATGAACAAATCTGAGACAGGTCCAATTGTAGTACCTATGTATGTAATATCAAAGCAATTGGACTTGCGGTTTTTAACAAGAAGTTGAAAATATCACTTTTTACCAAAAATGACAAAAATATTTACCAAAATTAGAGAATTGAAGATATCATTACAAAATGAACAAATCTGAGAGAGGTCTACATGTAGTACCTGTATATGTAATATCAAAGCAATTGGACTTGCGGTTTTTGACAAGAAGTCGAAAATATCACTTTTTACCAAAAATGACAAAAATATTCACCAAAATTAGAGAACTAAAGATATCATTACAAAATGAACAGATCTGAGAGAGTTCCACATGTAGTACCTATATATGTAATATCAAAGCAATTGGACTTGCGGTTTTTAACAAGAAGTCGAAAATATCACTTTTTACTAAAAATGACAAAAATATTCACCAAAATTAGAGAATTAAAGATATCATTACAAAATGAACAAATCTGAGAGAGGCCTACCCAAGGTACATATACACCAAGTATCAAAGCATTCAGGCTTGTAGTTTTCAAGAAGAAGTCAAAAAAGTAAAACATTGACACGGACGACGACGGACGACGACGGACAATCACTCATAAGATAAGCTCCGCTCGACTTTAAGTCGACAGCGGAGCTAAAAATAAATAAAATAAGGTAATATAATCTTAATTGATCTATGTTTTGTTTGTTAAAACAGACATAACATGTTGAATATATTGACAACAAATTTTGCAATTGCAAAAGTTTGAAGCAGTTAAGATTTCTCTGGGGTTCTACGACACAAAGTATCAGTAATTTTAACAAAACTTTGCCTTCATAAATGCCATAAAATCACAGAAATTTCTAGCAGTAAAAATTGAACGATTTATAATATGGACTATTGACTAAGAAAGATACAAGAATTGTCTCTGACAATGGGGTTGTATCCTATCATAGATACATAACTGCACAAACAAGATAAACCTCACAAAGTATTCCCAAAGCAGACTGAGAAAAAATATTTCCTTTTTATAATAATGGTATGTTGTATATTTTTAACATACCAACCCCTGCCTGATGTTTGGTCTAGATGGCATCACCGAATCATCATATTCGAGGTCACGACAAAATCACCTACAACTGAAAAACAAAATCAATAAACGCCTTATTTTAATTTCTGTGCCTCGGAATAATAGAGCATTTTGAACAAGCACAAATGATATTTTTGTCTGACTTTTGTATAAATATTTAGTACAGCTGTTCCTGGATTGGATATTTATGTTCTATACACACAACATAAATATGTTATTGAAGCTAATATTAGGAAGTATGATTTACAGCCATTACATTGTATCTCAATTGCTTTTACACAGCTAATCTTGGATACAGAGATACTATGACAGCTTTTCCCATAGTTGTAACAATTTGTAATGTTTTTCCTGTAATTTCTGTTGACTTTAAAGAAAATAAAACAGGTATTTAGAAAAAAAAACAAGAATTCAGTAAGGGCAGTAATTGACACATAATGTAATTATTAATTGTGGGTTTAATTGTAGTGTTGCTTTCCCACTTATGCCAGACATGTCAAAAAGCTGTTTTACAAATCTGCATAATAATAACAATGTTGATTCCAAAATGTTTGTATGGTTTCAAAGCATATGTTTAGCTTTACAAAAGAGATGTCACAAGGCAATTACATTGAGCTATCATAAAATATAATATTAAAAATTAATTTCCATGTCTCAGCAATTTCAAATTATGCCCAATTAATGGAAAATCATCAGCCTGTATCTCCAAAGTATCAGCCTGTATCTCCACAATATCAGCCTGTATCTCCACAATATCAGCCTGTATCTCCACAATATAAGCCTGTATCTCCACAATATAAGCCTGTATCACACAATATCAGCCTGTATCTCCACAATATAAGCCTGTATCTCCACAATATCAGCCTGTATCTCCACAATATAAGCCTGTATCTCCACAATATCAGCCTGTATCGCCACAATATAAGCCTGTATCTCCACAATATAAGCCTGTATCTCCACAATATAAGCCTGTATCTCCACAATATAAGCCTGTATCTCCACAATATAAGCCTGTATCTCCACAATATAAGCCTGTATCTCCACAATATAAGCCTGTATCTCCAAAGTATTAGTCTGTATCTCCACAATATAAGCCTGTATCTCCACAATATCAGCCTGTATCTCCACAATATCAGCCAATACAAATGTATCAGTACAAAACAGTATATTATACACTATGACATTCATTAACAAAATTAAAAAAATCACCAATAAACATAATGTCAAATCCTTGAATGCATATTTTGATAATCTGACAATTGAGAGACAAGACACCATCACAAGTGAAAAATAATATGAATAGATTCCCTGAAGAGATGTCCTGCAAAGCTGGTTTCATTGCTGGCAATCATTAACAGCTATCAAAACAAATCACTTCCGTAGATGATAGGAAGACTGACATAACAACCAAAATATACCACATTTTTTGCAAGTATTAAATTAATTTGTTTGCATTATACAAAATTAATTACATTATTACATTATATTTAGTAAACATTTCAAAGACTGACTTTCTGTTAACCACACTGATGTCATTGTCTGCTATTGGGATTACATCTTCTATTATTGGAACATAAATTTATGATGCAACAAGTGAAAGCATTCCTGAATAAGTATCAAAAATATTAGGAGCCATCGCTTTAGAAGCAGATGTGTCATCTGATCATGGCAGCCATCTTGGATATTTCAAACTCTTGTCATAGCTGAATTTATGCTCAGCCCTTTAGCACAGTGATCAAATCAAATCCTTTAGCATGACAATCAAACTAAAATCGAGAGAGATGAAAAGTTAAAAGATTTCAGTCTGTTAAATTGTCTAATTCTTGAACAAATTAAAATACTGGAAATCCACTGTAAGCTTGTATTTTTAAATCATTATTTTGTTTCTAACACTTAGTGTATGCCAGATAACTGCCAATATTTCACACTCTGTACAGTGATTAAATTATTCAAATTAAACAGAACACTGATTTGACAGTAAACTGTTGTTTGTTTTTTTGAAAATTATTTTTTTTTAAGTTTAGTACTGGTATATCCACAATCATATATGTTTGATTAAACAAACTGAAATTAATATGTTGATGTTATTCAAAAAAAATTGTTTTATTATGTCAGCCTTATGAATTGTAAATTTTCACATTGAAATTACTCCATATGTTACTGGAGGGCGACTGTCACTGGCCAAAGACTCTGCCAATAAAAGCCACTTGGGAAACAATAATTCTTGTTATTGTCCCTCCAATATGAAACAGTCAATGTTATTGGTCAACGCTTGTCACATGAACATTTGATAAATATTGACATGAGCCTCTTAGCATATTTCTTCCCTCTGGCATTATTTAGTGCATTTGTGGTCTATGATGTTATAACATCCCGATAGTATGATTGTTGCAGACAATAAAAAGATAACTTTTGAATGTGGGTAATTTAGATTTTAAATTGAAAAGTTCTCATTTTTGCTTTGAGTATTACCTTGCTTACTGCCTGGTGTAATTAGTAATTATCCTTGCTGTGAGTCAATATAAAGAATTATCCACAAGTAGATGTTATTGACCTTAGCCTTCAGCTTTGACCAATAGCAGCAACATGTGGATGATATCAGCCTCAGACGAAGCTAATAACTATATAAAATCATAAGTCATAATCAATAATTGTTTTATCATTCAGAAAAAAAAAGAACAAGAACAAAAGTATATGGTGAAACTGTGTAACAAACCAAACCTATGGAGAAATGCAATCAAAATTGCCATCTTGTTATTGTATGCAACAAACTAATCACCCTGGATGTTATATCAATGTACAGTAACACACAAGCATGGGGGAGGCAAGAAATAAGCTTGGAGAGGCTAATATCAATATTTATCAAATGATCATGGGACCACTTTTGACCAATAACATTGACTGTCTCATAATAATAATTGTAATAAACTATTTAGGTCTGTAAGACATTAGGATGATATTATTAGTGTATAATAAGATAGATTGGTTAAACAACTAAGGGGTTTTGTAGTCAATGGTTAAACTCAAAAACTCAACAACAACAAATAGCTATGCCAATAAAGAAATTTAAAAAATTGAATGAAAAAAGCAGACACCTTGCATCTCTTGCATGCACGCTTAGCAACACTGAGTAGGTTTTTAACCAGTGACGTGATTCATGCAACTAGTATCTCTTTCTGGAATAACCAGATTAAGCCAATCAGAAACTACTATATTTGCACAATATGCAAATGAAATTTTGCAGAGAGAAAACTATGATTCGTTTTGTTATTATATTTGCCATTTGTACTTTTATTTTTTAACAGTATGTCAAAGTGTGACTGTAACATAAAACTGGCATTGGAACGATAAGGCTAAACAGAATTTATATAGTGACTATCGACAACACATTGTCAGGTTTGCTAGGTGGTGTGATTTGCTGTGCGTTCAATCACGCCGAGCACAAGGACATACCACAAACTTTGCAAGAAACACAATTCATTGATTCCTTTCACGATCATTCTCAATTTTTTAACCTTATTCATCATTTAAGAAAAAAAATATAAAACTATTTTGTAAGCAAGTCTACATGTACAAATTAATATGTTTACTCTCATCCAAACACTATCATAATTTTTGCATATTCTACACATGTACAATGTACTATCTACATGAAATGAACTTATTATTACCATTTACATAAATCTATAAATGAAACAGGGTTATTATTTCCAAATAAAAGAAGATGATGAGTCTGTGATCCTTCCGGTTACTATTGAATAGGAGATGAGTTAGAATTATTAATAAGTGTCTGAAAACCTACACACATCAAAACTCAGAATTGCCATCCAGGTCAGGTTCAAAACGAGTTTATGTAAACTCACAGCCAAAATATTAGAGTCATATGTTAGAATGGATGAACAGCACTGAATATGATGCTGAAGTAATAGGATATGCAACAGTGGAAATAGACATAATACCAGTAGTAATATTTAGTTTATACATAAGTAATTCAGCACCCCTCTCTATCTGTCTATGCTATGCCACTGAATCAACCCTTACAAATATACCGTCTTGATCTGTCTGTGGTGTCAATCAAATCCTCCCCAATGCTAACAAATGTAATCAACTGAAAATAGGAACAGGAATATATAATAAAGAAAACAAAATATTGAACATTTATGATTAGCCTATTAACTAAGAAGTCTGTCAAACTGAAAACTGACATGAGTCGGTTCAATAGCAAACACTGAAATGAGTTGGCCATTTTGAATCAGAACTTAAAACAAATACCATACATAATATTAATAAGCATAACATGACGTACAATGTACTTATAAAGATTGAGACAAGACTTCAGAACAGCATTCATTTGTACACAATTTTATTTGGCATTTTGAGCCTGATCCAAACGCACACATCAGCAAGAAAAGATATTTTCTTTTCGTTTACATTTCTCTTCATCTATGATATGTGTAATGTTTATATACTCAGCATAATGTCATTATTTTATTATTATCAGGTATGTGGAGTATTATCAGGTATGTGGAGTATTATCAGGTATGTGGAGTATTATCAGGTATGTGGAGTATTATCAGGTATGTGGAGTATTATCAGGTATGTGGAATATTATCAGGTATGTGGAATATTATCAGGTATGTGGAATATTATCGGGTATGTGGAGTATTATCGGGTATGTGGAGTATTGTCGGGTATGTGGAATATTGTCAGGTATGTGGAGTATTATCGGGTATGTGGAGTATTATCGGGTATGTGGAACATTATCGGGTATGTGGAGCATTATCGGGTATGTGGAGTATTATCGGGTATGTGGAATATTATCGGGTATGTGGAGTATTATCGGGTATGTGGAGTATTATCAGGTATGTGGAGTATTATCAGGTATGTGGAGTATTATCAGGTATGTGGAGTATTATCAGGTATGTGGAGTATTATCAGGTATGTGGAGTATTATCAGGTATGTGGAGTATTATCAGGTATGTGGAGTATTATCAGGTATGTGGAGTATTATCAGGTATGTGGAGTATTATCAGGTATGTGGAATATTATCAGGTATGTGGAGTATTATCAGGTATGTGGAATATTATCAGGTATGTGGAATATTATCAGGTATGTGGAGTATTATCAGGTATGTGGAATATTATCAGGTATGTGGAATATTATCAGGTATGTGGAATATTATCAATTATGTGGAATATTATCAGGTATGTGGAGTATTATCAGGTATGTGGAATATTATCAGGTATGTGGAATATTATCAGGTATGTGGAATATTATCAGGTATGTGGAGTATTATCGGGTATGTGGAATATTATCAGGTATGTGGAATATTATCAGGTATGTGGAATATTATCAGGTATGTGGAATATTATCGGGTATGTGGAGTATTGTCAGGTATGTGGAATATTATCAGGTATGTGGAGTATTATCAGGTATGTGGAATATTATCAGGTATGTGGAGTATTATCAGTTATGTGGAGTATTATCAGGTATGTGGAATATTATCAGGTATGTGGAATATTATCAGGTATGTGGAATATTATCGGGTATGTGGAGTATTATCGGGTATGTGGAGTATTATCGGGTATGTGGAGTATTATCGGGTATGTGGAGTATTATCGGGTATGTGGAGTATTATCGGGTATGTGGAGTATTATCGGGTATGTGGAGTATTATCGGGTATGTGGAGCATTATCGGGTATGTGGAGTATTATCGGGTATGTGGAGTATTATCAGGTATGTGGAGTATTATCAGGTATGTGGAGTATTATCAGGTATGTGGAGTATTATCAGGTATGTGGAGTATTATCAGGTATGTGGAATATTATCAGGTATGTGGAGTATTATCAGGTATGTGGAGTATTATCAGGTATGTGGAATATTATCAGGTATGTGGAATATTATCAGGTATGTGGAATATTGAAAACATCTATGCAACAAGTTTCATTGAAATCTTTTGAAATATCGACAGAAAATCATAACATTGGCTAATTACTATGCAAAATTTTCAAACAAACTAGTCAGGCCTGCAGATTATCCCCCAAGCACTTTTCATTGAATTTGGTGATATAAGAATAAACTGACTAAACCCTGACCCTTACCTAAAATACTGTACCATCTAAATATAACACCTCACATGCAAATAGGATTAACGTAAAAGCGACATACAAAAACAGCTGCAAATACAAATTTTCATAAAAGCCAGAGGAAAAAACAATAAATTATATTAGGCAAAAAAAAATTTGGGTTTGCTTCTCATCATCGCACATGATCTTTTGAAACCTACATCTCATGCATTTTTTTGGCAATTTTATGTACTGGCAAAGTGTGCCACATATGTTTTCTGTTTCAGAAGATTTGAAATGGATGAATAAATAATTATAATAAAAAAATAAAAATAATTGAATGAATGTATAAATAATTATTTAATAAATGTTAAATGTTACATCCAGTACCTTTTTGTTTTGTTGTGATATTACTGGTAAATAATTTTGATACAAAAAAAATTAAACCATGTCACCATCATCAATTTACCCTAGGACAGGAAGCAAAACATTTATTTGTTGCCCTTAGACTTAAACTACATTGTACATTCTGAAAGACACTGATGAAACACATCTACATCTACCACCATGTACATGTATTTCCAACATGAAAACCCTCAAATCATAGTGCTATGAGTCAGGCTGAGAACTCAGCTCCAGGGTGGTGGGCTGAGAACTCTGCTCCAAGGTGGTGGGCTGAGAACTCTGCTCCAAGGTGGTGGGCTGAGAACTCTGCTCCAAGGTGGTGGGCTGAGAACTCTGCTCCAAGGTGGTGGGCTGAGAACTCTGCTCCAAGGTGGTGGGCTGAGAACTCTGCTCCAAGGTGGTGGGCTGAGAACTCTGCTCCAGGGTGGTGGGCTAAGAACTCTGTTCCAAGGTGGTGGGCTGAGAACTCTGCTCCAAGGTGGTGGGCTGAGAACTCTGCTCCAAGGTGGTGGGCTGAGAACTCTGCTCCAAGGTGGTGGCTGAGAACTCTGCTCCAGGGTGGTGGGCTGAGAACTCTGTTCCAAGGTGGTGGGCTGAGAACTCTGCTCCAAGGTGGTGGGCTGAGAACTCTGCTCCAGGGTGGTGGGCTGAGAACTCTGTTCCAAGGTTGTGGGCTGAGAACTCTGCTCCAAGGTGGTGGGCTGAGAACTCTGCTCCAGGGTGGTGGGCTGAGAACTCTGTTCCGAGGTGGTGGGCTGAGAACTCTGCTCCAGGGTGGTGGGCTGAGAACTCTGTTCCGAGGTGGTGGGCTGAGAACTCTGCTCCAGGGTGGTGGGCTGAGAACTCTGTTCCGAGGTGGTGGGCTGAGAACTCTGCTCCAGGGTGGTGGGCTGAGAACTCTGCTCCAAGGTGGTGGGCTGAGAACTCTGTTTCAAGGTGGTGGGCTGAGAACTCTGTTCCAAGGTTGTGGGCTGAGAACTCTGTTCCAAGGTGGTGGGCTGAGAACTCTGTTCCAAGGTTGTGGGCTGAGAACTCTGCTCCAAGGTGGTGGGCTTAGAACTCTGCTCCAAGGTGGTGGGCTGAGAACTCTGCTCCAAGGTGGTGGGCTGAGAACTCTGCTCCAAGGTGGTGGGCTGAGAACTCTGTTCCAAGGTTGTGGGCTGAGAACTCTGTTCCAAGGTTGTGGCTGAGAACTCTGCTCCAAGGTGGTGGGCTTAGACTACATAGTATATTTTCACATGTGTAGAAATGAATTACACAACTAATGACATGATTTTCAATAAAAATTATAAAAGTTAGTGGGGTGGTCGATTGTCATTCTCAAATTGAATTATTATTTTTCAAATTTTAAAGAAGTTTTGAAGTAGTCGAGAAATTTGGCTGGTTACCGTACTGCTTACTGGCACATTTTTAACAATTACATCACTCCCGGCCTTGTAAACACAAGGACAGTTACATGCTTTCAGAATGATCTGGTATCTGCATAGAATTTACATGTATCCTCCATGCTGGTCACATTTCCTAGGGACAAAATATTGCTGATATCGCTGTGTTACGGCTCAAAATCACACTTATGAAATAGCAATTATATTAAAATATTCAACAATTCTATTCAAAATGTTTAGCATGCTGTGTTCAGTGTCACACGTACAACAATTTATTTCATTGTGAAGACAAAACTTTTTGCCTGACTGGTTTAAAAAAAGATTGACATGCAGGAACGTCAATTTGGGCATGTCAGCTCAAATTCCTATCCCACATGCTAATAGTGTGCCCCCTAACTTAGTATCTTTTATAAAATAAATACTTTGTTGCGATAACAAATCTGCTCATCACAACAGCCTCCAAAAGCAACTTTTAAGAAAGATTTACAGCATTTAAGGGTTTCACACAAAACTGTGTTAAAATGTCATTATTTCAAAGTTTGTTACAGAACATTTCATTAAAATTATGTAATTCACTAAAAATGTTGGACTATATCAAAACTACAACTGTTGGAGAGACAACCTAATAGATGACCTAATAATGAGCTGAAAAATCAGCTTTGATATCTTTTGTTGTAAAACCCAAGAGTAGTGACATTCATTTAAATGAAATATTGTTTATAAGAAATATAACAGGAGGTCGCTTATTTTACCTGCTCCATGTTTTATCAGTTTTCATTCAAAATGCCTCATTAACTATTTAAATACCTTGAATCTGAATTTGAATGTTAATGGAATATATGAGAACAGTTATATTAGGCCATTCAGCCTCATTTACACCATTCATTGGCTTAGAAAGAGCCAAACTTACAAGCAAACAACTCAAAACAAATCTACTTTTGAAAATAATAACAATTTCATTCATGCTTTAATAAGTTGTTGTTCTTTCAGTGAAGTATCACAATATTATTGTCTAAGATATCACCATGATACAAGACAATACTATTGTCCAAGATATCACCATGATACAAGACAATACTATTGTCCAAGATATCACCATGATACAAGACAATACTATTGTCCAAGATATCACCCTGATACAAGACAATAGTATTGTCCAAGATATCACCATGATACAAGACAATACTATTGTCCAAGATATCGTCATGATACAAGACAATACAATTGTCCAAGATATTATCATGATACAAGACAATACTATTGTCCAAGATATCACACCATGATACAAGACAATACTGACATTCCTACAACCACATATAGCCCACCTAACTTGCTTACGTTTATACGACCACTTATAGGCCACCTAACTTGTTTACATTTATACAACAACATATAGGCCACCTAATTTGTTTACATTTGTACATGTGTCCAGTAACTGGTTTTTAAAAAACAGTTATTCATACCAAAATACAAAATAACTACATTGTTCAGTGCTGTTTTTATTAAATATACATGCATGTGTTGCTGTGAATTTAACAACTCGTGGTAAATATTGGCACATCAGATTTTGATCAAGTCTTGATTTGTGAGCACCATTAGTTATCAGACATTTGCATGGAGGTCAGAGAGTTATCTTATTTGCATGGAGGTCAGAGAGTTATCTTATTTGCATGGAGGTCAGAGAGTTATCTTATACAATAGTATATATATATTAATTATTTGTCATATGACATGGCTACATCATCTACCACAACATATAGACGGCTGATGTTTAAGGTTTTCTGTAATCTAATTTTATAAGTGTTTTTGAACTTAAAAGTATCAACTTCATAATAATAATAAAAACAAAACTGTATGACAATTATTATTTTATAATACATCAAACATGGTATTGCAATTCATATAATTAAACAGTCATATAGATATATACAAGTTGTCTCACAAAACTAAGCAGTAAAAACAATTTTAATCAAGCAGTTTCTATAACAGCAGACAACAGTGCTGTCAGTGCATGATATCAGTTACTTTTCTTATCAGAAAAAATATTTTTAAAATGCTAGGAATTGAAAAATTTCAGGGTCTTTAATTAGTGGTGAGTAAATAAATTTCCTTGAAGTCAATTAGGAGTGTAAACTTTCTTATTGCAGTATTGCGGGTCTGCTACAGACCCTGACTCAAGCTCATCCATGTACCATGCTTATTAATTTTCATATCAGAAAAAGTACGGTAGCTACGAAACATCAATGACTTCAAAGAAAATTATATACAGAACATGAATTACAGGAAGCCAGCTTGTTTGTAGAATTTTAACATAAAGATAACAATTACAAAGGGTTTCTATGCTTAATACTTGGCTAGTGTATAATAACCTAGAGTGACCTGTTAAACAAAGATTGGGCTGCTAAGCTTTAGGGGTGACCACTATAAGCTGAAAAACTCATCACAAGTAAATACAGATACAGTAGAAAAGTATAGACGACCCACCCACACCCCCCAAAATACACATGCATACTCGTACTCTACTACAATTTGATCAGTTATCCAGCATGTGACCGGGGCACCAAACCGTCTCAGTCCAGTGAAGAAGAAGTAATTACTTGGAAAGAGAATGGACAACAATAGACGTAGCGGCTTACATGAGGGGAAACCATTGAGAGTACAACGAAAAGCAGTCAAGCGTATACAATAAGCGTGTATCAAACTATTGTTATAAGTAAAATACCATTGACATGTATGTTGGCAACATCATCCATCCATGAAAGACACTATCAAGTTAGTAAATAATTCCTTCTCACCTTCATAACCAACTCCCACAATAAAACACAAGTTTACGGTTTTTCAGTTTATCACCTTATTTTTTTGAAAGCCAGCTAAAATATATGCACGCATGTTATTGTGACTATGTCCACTAGCTGCTTACAAAGTACAATGTACAAATAATAGGGGAAACTTATCAAAACAGGCATGTTATAACTATTGACATGGAATCTGATTAGGGGAGGCCCTTACACAGGGGGAATCTGTAAAAAAGTTCAACTAATGACACAAAGGTCAAATGCTGCCAGTGAATGGAAAGTACGAGTAAACCAAAGCTGGGAATGAATTAATGACGATGACAACAGCTTCCACTATTACACACCGTCTTCTACTGGATGTCAATGTGGCAACCATGGTTTTTTTTTATTATTGATATGACAAAAGGCAGGAACAAGAATTGGTCGAAACCTCCAATTTACTTGTCTTGCCTTAAAATAGAATGGGCAAGGACGCTTGATTTAGGTTCATTTTGGGGTGAAACATGAATATACTATACAACAAAATATTTATGCAAGAATTTACTTACCAGATGGGCGTTAATTTCATTGGAATCACCGTGTGGGAAGGGGGTCCACACTGCCAGCGCCACACAATTTGCAAAAATTGTCAGTAGAATGAGGTATTCAAAGGGCGTGAGATAAAATACAAAGTTAAGGGAATTACAAGGTATGAAAAATAATTTCACAATATACATTCATTCCAATTTCGTAACAAGGTATTTCGAATATGGTACGTTCGTTCGCTGATATATTTGATGCTGTCCATTGTTGTGAGACGTTTGTTTACAAGATTATAACAACAAAGCTTCGATTCGATGGCAAAGCAAGCGAGAAGCGCACGACAGAATTAATGCCAATCAAAACTAGGCATGTAATGTTAATAACAGTTTTAAAACATTTAAATTTTCTAAAAGATGATGATTCCATATGATGCATATTAAAAAGGATATTTCCATTCGACGATGCTTATACAGAGTCGCCGGAGTGGGTTGTCTAGGGTGAGACACAAACATGCTCTTGGCGGTCGAACCAATGTAACTTGGTGGTGTTTGCTTCTACTTTTTTGGCACGTTTTGCTAGTCATCGTGGCTGCTGTTGTCGTTGCTGCCAACGTCGTTCTCCATGCACTACTAAGGCCTGTGCCTGTCTCTGCTGTAGCCGAAACTGTTGATTTCGGTATGCTATCGGACTGGGTTCCTGGACTAGCCGCGTAAGAGCCACTGCTAACAGCCCGGCTGTCATTATTTAATCCTGAATGCAGAGAATAACAAGAGAAAAAAAATAGAATCGTCATCAACTTCGCGTTATTACAAGACAAAGTGAGGCAGGAGGGACGGACGCGATCGCGAAAACAAACGGAGGTATGAAGCCGGGCATGAAACGCGACAAGCGCTCGATAGCCAACATTTTGCTCCCTTCACTGAGGCGGCCCCATTGAAAATCACACTCATATTGGCATCGCTTCACGCACAGATAATCACAGCAGACGAGATGGACAGATAGAAAATACTCTTTACCCATCGTTCGTATATCCATGGCTGGAACGTGGAAAGAAGAAAAACTGTGATTTCTGAAATACACTCGTTGATTACTCTCTTACGATCTCCATATTTTCCTTCAATCTGACATGAGTTACATCCGGGCACTCCATAATTACGAAAATATTAAGAGTGGACCATTTTAAAATAGGGGTGGATAAACCGATATCATAGTCCACTTTCACTTGTGATATACTCTTTAGTGTGTTTTTTTAAGAACGGAACGTGGTTATTTCAGGACCTTTGTTCATTTTGGACATTCATCTAGTAACGCGTGCCGCGCACAATAGAGAAGGACACTCACACAAAGAGCACGATTCGCCACAATAAATAGAAATGTGCGTCCGCTACACCCCTTCGTTCCAAATGACGGAGACAGTTCCATAATGAAGCGTCGAAGACATCGCAGCGAGCTCTCTCATACTAACAGCGAGCGTACTTATTTACAGCCAAATAATATACCGAAAACTGATTGGGGCCCAGATAACAAGTAGAAAGACGATTTTCAGTGCTCACTGACTCCGTGCAAAATACAAATATTCCTTAACATGCAATTATCATATTATTATAATTTACTTGGCATTTAGAGTGTCATGAAGTGAATTGAGCTGAGAATCTGAGCTCATTACCAATGACTCGCCGTGGTGAGAATCGACCAGACGCATGCGTCTTGAAGCAAGGGGCCCATGTATGTGAAAGCAACGTCTTTTAAGACGGTATGTGTCTTGTCGAGATTAATATGTCACAACCAACAGCTGTGGTGCTGTTGGTGACAAGACTGGTCACTTGCATGACAGCACATTTAAAATAGCGCCATGTATTAGCAAACATCACCATAAAACAAGTAGAAGCTGTCAACACAGATGCAGTCAATGCGAGTATTTTTTCTTCTCGTAATAAAACACGTCTAGCGCAGAATTCGGGATTAGATTTATTTCACGGAGCCGGGATACATCTCTGTGTGTATTTGAAATTTAAAAAAATACCGGCATATTTGGAGACGTTGAAACAGAGGGCGCTAGATCGTTACATTCTCTCGGGATGGCCATTATCCCCAAAGACAATTTGAGATTGTCATAATTAATTCGAAGTAACTAGTTGAGCAGACACAACATATTATATATTTTGTTTTTAATCTGTCATTTTCTCTATGGAACACATGCTAATAATTGACGTAAATGATACAGTCAGACCAATGCATAGCACTGCGCATGTGCACCACACAGACGATTTATTGCTGATTCTGTTTAAAAGGACAATAACATGCTCGCGTTTACAATGGTTTAGATTACTCATATATATAGTTTTCGGTTTATTCGAACATTTTGACAAAACAGATAACTTAAAATGAGAGTAGAAAACCATCTTACTAATCGCAGCGACCAGTCAAGATGGATATTGAAACGCCCTCATAAATTGGCCGTCATCAGAAACGGATAGCTACACTTCGAATTTACATTTATAAATATTTATAAAACAAATTACCGTAAACCACGTCCATGGGTAATTTGAAACCATTGTAAATGTAATACATTGTTTATATTTATTCTGGTTTTAAACCAACACAATATTGTCTTTGTGGTTGGGTATTGTGTTAGGAAACTAACAAATATTTTACAACGTTATGCCACAGTCACTCTACCTACTAGTAGAGTGACTGTGGTTATGCTAAATTTCAACAACAAAAATGTGGGTCTAAGTTCAAAGTTGTCCATAATTTAACCGGTTCTTCTCAACGGGAAATAAAAAGAGGCATTGACGGTTTAAAATGTGTGTGCTTGAAAAACATTTATTCATTGAAATATTTTGTATATAAAGTTCTCCCTGCCTTGATATAGTGCATAATAGTGATTTCAAACCTCGCATTCATAAATATATACATATGACGACATGCCATTCATAGGCGTGAACCATAACGAAAACTGAATAATTGTAATTTGAAATAATCAAAACAAAGGACGACGCCACATGTAACCTAAAGATTACATCTGTCCATCAAAACAATCATGTTATATAGAAACACAATTATACACATTATTACAAGTTAATATATTTACAATCCCGCGTCAACCAAATACAAACACATTCGGTCCTCGATTACCACCACGTACACCTCGTATTCACACCTGGAATTAAATGAATCTCGACTTGTATATATATAATACGCAATATGCACGTGTTCGTGGTCCGTGCTAACACGTGACACGTCATTAGTACAAATGTTTACATGCGAACGTGACGTAACGCGTACATTTGTTAACAAATGATACATAATATATGTACTGTAGAATACTTTATTTTCGCTTGGAATTTATTTTCCGTGTCAATGCACGACACGTTTAATGCATGGCACGTAGTGTGCATCCACTGACAATGTATGGGGAATCATTATAAGCACTCTAGCTTAATGCAACTTTTGGATTCTGCATACGAAAGATTCAGCCTATCACAACGTATATATTTTAGCCAATCAGATCCCCTCCTTATTGACCTATTACAAACATGTAATATATCCTCTTCCCGCCTAAATTCAAGAATGCACCATTCCCCTATAAATGGAGAAATTGTCCTTGCACTTGTCAGATGCTGTTTATTTTAGTGTAATAAACCTCGTTACTTGCTCAAGCCACTGTTATCTCGCCTCCGTTATCTATATCGACCCGAATCTCTTCTATACAATTCTACACACAATGTCTGTAATGTAGACCTAATGGGAATGCATCATACCTAGTGTACATCTATGTTAATGCACGATACCTAGTGTACACCTATGTTAATGCACGATACCTAGTGTACACCTATGTTAAAGCACAATACCTAGTGTACACCTATGTTAAAGCACAATACCTAGTGTACACCTATGTTAATGCACGATACCTAGTGTACACCTATGTTAATGTACGATACATAGTGTACACCTATGTTAATGTACGATACATAGTGTACACCTATGTTAATGCACGATACATAGTGTACACCTATGTTAACGCATCATACCGAGTGTACACCTATATTAATGCATCATACCTAGTGTACACCTATGTTAATGCACGATACCTAGTGTACACCTACGTTAATGCACGATACATAGTGTACACCTATGTTAATGCACGATACCTAGTGTAAACCTATGTTAACGCATCATACCTAGTGTACACCTATGTTAATGCACAATACCTAGTGTACACCTATGTTAACGCATCATACCTAGTGTACACATATGTTAATGTACGATACCTAGTGTACACCTATGTTAATGCACGATACCTAGTGTACACCTATGTTAATGCACGATACCGAGTGTACACCTATATTAATGCATCATACCTAGTGTACACCTACGTTAATGCATCATACCTAGTGTACACCTATGTTAATGCACGATACCTAGTGTACACCAACGTTAACACATGATACCTAGTGTACACCAACGTTAACGGGTGATAGCTAGTGTAAACCAACGTTAACGCATGATACGAAGTGTACACCAATGTTAACGAATGATACCTAGTGTACACCAACGCTAATGGATGATACCCAGGTGTACACCAACGTTAACACATGATACCCAGGTGTACACCAACGTTAACGAATGATACCTAGTGTACACCAACGTTAACGAATGATACCTAGTGTACACCAACGTTAACGCATGATATATAGTGTATACCAACGTTAATGCATAATACGTAATACCGTTGAGGCACCATGTAATGTAAACATGTGTTACGTATGCTATATAAAATAATATAATAATAATAATAATAGAATATAATATAACAATGCGTAATGTGCACCCGTGTTAACGCTTGATACATAATGTATATCCGTGTTAACGCGTGCTACGCAATGTGCAACTGGGCTAACGCGTGATACGTTTTGTGCACCCGTGTTAACTCATAATACGTTATGTGTACCCGTGTTAACTCATAATACGTTATGTGCACCCGTGGTAACTCATAATAAGTTATGTGTACCCGTGTTAACTCATAATACGTTATGTGCACCCGTGTTAACTCATAATACGTAATACGTACCCGTGTTAACGCGTGATACGTTATGTGCACCCGATTTAACTCATAATAAGTTATGTACACCCGATTTAACTCATAATACGTAATACGTACCCGTGTTAACGCGTGATGCCTAATTTGCACCTGAGTTAACGCGTGATACGTTATGTTCGCCCGTGTTAACTCATAATACGTTATGTTCACCCGTGTTAACTCATAATACGTTATGTGCACCCGATTCAACTCATAATACGTAATACGTACCCGTATTGACGCGTGATGCCTAATTTACACCTGAGTTAACGCGTGATACGTTTCGTGCTCCCGTATTAACTGATAATACGTTATGTGCACCCGTGTTAACTCATAATACGTTATGTTCACCCGCGTTAACTCATAATACGTTATGTGCACCCGATTTAACTCATAATACGTTATGTGCACCCGTGTTAAATCATAATACGTTATGTGCTCCCGTGTTAACTCATAATACGTTATGTGCACCCGTATTAACTCATAATACGTTATGTGCACCCGTGTTAAATCATAATACGTTATGTGCACCCGTGTTAACTCATAATACGTAATGTGCACCCGTGTTAACAAGTGATGAACCTGTCAGACAACAGCGCTTTTTTTTAAATTTAGAATAACTTTTACTTTCAATGAGAACAACGATTTCCGCCTCTTTGAATTTGCAATTTATGCTTAATGGCATAATGAGTAATTGCCAAACAATTGAAATGTCTGATTATGTTATTTCTTCATCTTTTTTTAAAAAAAATCATGCTGCCACTTAACAGTTTTAAAATCATAATTTTAGTTTTGTCCTTGTACACAATGAGAAATGGTCTCGACAATGTTGTAATCTTATTGTGCTTTCTGACAGTGCAATGAAAATTTATTTCTAGCGGACTATCAATATGTGGGTCGCAGATATAGGACAAGTCACGCAGTTGCACACAGTCCATCAACAAGGGAGGGGTGTTGGTTACAGTGAGTCAATGCATTCGCTAATTGTTTGCAGCAGTATAGGGACTCAGATACTGGTCATCATTAAAGCTTCAACACGAACGAACTGCCACGATGACATCTGTTCTACAAGATTAATGTTGAGCAGGTGTAAGCAGGTGTTCGTGGAATGGTGACAGGGTGTTCCGGGTGTAGAACTGTTTGCTACGTTGCTCGTTGCGCAATTTTTATACATATCCCATAATTCCATAATTATATAGTTGTTATTGGGCGTTAAAACGGGAGAACGTTTATGTAAATTACAAATGTAAAAATATGATGTAATCCATGCATGACTATACAATCTGTGTATCCAGATACATAGTATGTGTCATACTAATGATATTAGGTAATTATGTTACATTGTCGTAGTTTGCAAAGTACGATGTAAAAGTTTAATCGTCAGAATTGGTATTTGGAGTAATCTGAAAGGTGGGCGGAGGCCCGTCAAGTGTCAGATATTATGAAGGCAATGTGATTCAACAGTGTTCGCTGTCAGGTTTTGCTAATATCGCAAGGCATTGCCGTTGAGGGCGCAACAACTATCAAGCGTACACCGTGACGGCGGTCGATAATTTAATCAATTTCGACGCACATTTCATTAATTCTATATAAGCTCGACTAATTATCTTAACAGGAACTAAAGTATATATTATATATGTGTAAACGTTTGGATAAAGAGTGGAACCTAGAATTGACGTCATACCGGGGGTGGCCAACTATTAATGCGTCATGGATTTATTCAGTAATTCCATGGACTATAACGTATATTGTATCCATCTCATCATTCGGTTTGCTCAACCCGTGTACGTGAGGCAATCGTCTGATACTATTGTTTACATTAATAATTAGTATTTTTTTCTATTCTAATTTTAATTCATTGAATAAATGTTCTGTGAGACTATGCTAAACTGTATTGTGTTCGACATAGAAAAATTGCTCCAGCGTTAAAAAGCTGTGGATGTCATCATGATACATTCACAGCAGCGTTTTGGGCAATTTTAGTTGACAATTCTGGGCCATGAAAAATGTCATAATAATATACATACATATAAACTTGCTGGAACATTGAGCTAATCTATGTGTCACCTAAATTTAGTTTATGACGGCAATGTACTTTGAGGGGCGTTTGTCTGTGTAATACGTGTACATCTGTTTTTATATTACGACGTCGTACGCTTAGTAACCGTGCCTTGAGTTACAATTGTGAACAAGATACTAGTGATGTTGCTTGACTGAAAACTGATCATAAATAAGTTCGCCCAAAATGTTATCACAACTCCCTTTGATACATGTAGCTAGTTACTATCACGAACCACAATTTTCTAAAAATTACAAATCTATCAAGTTTATTTCTAGACATGAGGGCTAATCCTGTGGCATCCTGACTTGATTGTGTCTGATACACAGGGGATATATATATATATAACAAGGCAATTAAGTCTCATGAATATATTATTATCACTTCTTAACTATAACGGGTTCTATTCGGTGCGGTGATTTATAACATATCAGTTCAACTGATTAATGTCAATATTGTCAACTATTATCATTGTTAATTTCTTTGCTCCAGTGAACACTAAAAGTACATTGTATTTTTATTTCATCATTGATTCTTCATGTTGGTATTGTGTCGTCGTGCTCATTGTGTCTGGGCGTTTCATGAAAGAATAAGTTTCGTGTATCTATTTAGTTTGCATCTTTTATTGAACACTGTACTTCTTTAAGAAGTGAATTTTTGATAAGTTTAAATAGATTTGATTAGTTGTTATAATGTCAGTTGAGTGCCTTTCTGATTCGCAGTCGATTTCTGGTACACCATAAATCAACAACAGTTTAAATGTACATCTTCAAGTTCAATCACAGATTCTTCACTACAGACATCACCAATGTAGACATGTATTTGTCTTATCATCTTTTCGAACCTCAGTTTTACTATTAGATTTATTTTAAAAAACACTCATAATTTGTGTATTCAATAATTTCATTTAGATAAGTTATCAAGAATTTGATTTCCAGTGAAATACATCAACGTATATGAGACACTTATCCGTAACTAGCCGTGCATAATATGTTGTTGTTTTCAAGTCGTTGATACATGCGATAAGTGCTGCTTTTACAGTGTGACACTTGTTGTACATTGCGGTATATATAGTTGTAGATGACAGGTTTTCAGGTTTGCTACATATTTTTACTAGAACCAAATTCGCTGTTAAACACAATACCATATTATTTTCATCAACTGACGCTGTTACCCCAGTATTTAATATAATAATAACTAAAATATGCAACAAGAAATTTCCTCTAGTAACTTGAAGGTTTGTTATAGCCTATAATATCTAATCGTGTTTGCATGTTCGGATATCATGTATTTGAAGCATAATTATAATTACGTAGTTTGTTTATTCCAGTAACGGTGTTTATCTCAATTTACACAATCAATGAGATGCATCATGGGTATGCCACCATACCCAGTAAGCTTGAGGTTCAAATGTTCAACTTTAAACTTTTAGTGTGAAAAATAACAGTGTCCCAATCTCCGAATTTCTATTCGTTGTCGTACTTTGGTTGATTCGGTGATAATATTGACTCACGCTACAAGGTATTTACCTAATTTTATTAAAATCAGATGTTGTTCGATTAGTATTTTCATACATTATTTTATTCTCACTGTATTTGTTTATTATTTCTGTATTTGTTTATTATTTCTGTATTTGTTTTAGCTATTACACATATCTTATCGTGATATTGTTTTATGTTATTTTCAACTATCGGTTTCGCGTTACCAATACTTAAAAAAAACGAATGACGAATACAATAGAAAGAAAATAAGAAATAAGAAAACATAATAAATAAAAACATTAAGCTCAAACATATTTGAGTCACGTTGGTAAAGCCCGGTGGTAAAGCTCGCTAATAGTTGTATGTGGGCAATGCATCCAGTTCCTGGCTTTAATGTGGAGACGACGTTTTAGGCTAAAATTGACTACTAGCACAAGAGTGGGCCATAGTCGATTGGTATTGCAGTGCCGAATAGTGATACTAATACATTGATGGATGCAGGTGTTCGGAGGGTGGGTGGCTTTACAATGAGAGTATAGTGTAGACAATACGAGTATTCGAGATGTACAAGTATATCGCCCTCTTGTGTCCTGTTTTTATTTTTTTTTCATTAACTTAGGGAGCCCAAAACACTTTCAACATGGCAGCGATGGCGGAAGGACGTATGAATTTAGCTGCATTGCAGCAACAAGATCCCTATATCACAGACATAGTCGAGACTGCCTCGCAAGTTGCCCTATACACTTTTAACGCAGGAGCTAACGAGTGGGTAAGTGTGACACAAACGACAACACACCAGTCTCATGTTTACTTGTGAAAAAACACCGAATGACTCAAACGTGGCTCGCGGTTCATCTACTAGTATTTTTTGCCAGTTTTGGTTGCGCGTTTCAATCGAAACTTAAATAGCGGTTCTCCGATCAACGCATAAGTTTTAGTTAGGTCTTTTGTGTAACAGTACACAGTATTGGCTGAGATTCCTGTGTATACATAACTGCTAGTCGTACGCTTTGTTATTTCTTGGATATACCTTGAACGAACCCCTGACAAGTAACTCTTTGTTGATAACCACAAACAACACAGCGCCCCCACCGAGTTACTTTAATACTTCTTTTGAAAATAAAATAAACGGTGAGGACCAACTAGAGATTCTTAAACTTAAACTTATACTTGTGTTTTAACATTTGTATAAAATCTGAACTAGTTTTGTATGACCTTGACTTTTAAAATGACAAAATCTACACAACTGATTCGCAATTTCCAGTCAGAAATTAGTGTCACTCTAGAATCATGTAAGCTGGCATGGTATATTTGTATGTGTATCTCCCATAGAGGGAGTAAACTAGCATGGTATATTTGTATGTGTATCTCTCATAGAGGGAGTAAACTAGTGCAGTATAGCAGTATGTTTTGAAACTATATTGTGATGGCACTGTTCTTCTTATTTTTCAAATTGATGTTGAGTTAATTAGTCCCTGTTCGGACGCAGTCCAAAAATGGGGACTTATGTTTTGACCCTTGTGCATCTGTGCTTCCCGTGCGTGGAAATGCCTGGATGAATCATAATCAAACTTCACACATACATCATACAAGATATTATACATATGCACATCAATTTGTTTCACAATCTGATTCAAAATGGCCGAATGGTGGCCATTTTTGTGCTAAAAAAATCATCAAAATCAAGCATTTCTCGGCTGTTTACATATGGATTTTGTTCAAACTTGGTTTATAGATTAGACATTATGGGACCTTGATGCAAACAATTTTATTTTTCAGATTGGATGCAAAATGGCTGACTGGTGGCCATTTTGTTTTAATGAATGGGCTTCTACTAAAACTGATTATGTTCAAATTTTTGCTTTGACTGATTATATTCAAATTTTTAATATTCATTATACATCATGTCATAGATATACAGATATATTGGTTTGACGATCCTCTTTAAAATGGCCGAATGGTGGCCATTTTTGTGCTATAAAAATCATCAAATATCAAGCATTTCTGGCATTTATGGATGGATTTCGTTCAAACTTAGTACATACATTAGACATTACGGGTTCCTGATGCATATCATTTTATTTTTCAGATCGGATTTAATGATTGGGCTTCTAGAGCCTTATCTCTGACATGCTTTGACTGATTATGTTCAAATTTGATATATTCGTTATAAATCATGTTATAGATATATACATGTATTCAAAATGGTTGATTTTGTTTTAATTAATGCTGCTCCCTGCCAATATCCCCCAACATGACAAGTACTTGTTTGACGATCAGATACAAATGTCAATCATTTTAATGTTAAACAATCATCCTAATCATATTCCTGACATGGTTATATTCCAGCTATATTACTATAAACAAAACTATATATCTTAAATTTGATAACTAACTGGGACTGTGCCATGCCTGGCTTGTTAAAAAAAATGTTTGATGTATACACTGATGTATTCACAAGTACAAGGTTTATGGGATGTACATTTGTAGAAACAGAAATTAAGATCTAATAAAGACTGTGCTCCAGACAGTCAATTTTGTCATTACCATGAAGTCTGTTGTATTGTCACTCATTGTTACTTTCTACCTACAATGTACACTTGTGTGTACTTTTCCACTCACATCTCTGTATTGATAGATTGTGTCTGTTGCTGCTAATATGACCTATGGAATGTTTTGTTGTTGCTCTATTCTGTATCTACATTGTATTTATCCACAGTCCTTTTTTGATTTATCCTTTCACTAATGGAAATGAAGAGGGATGCACTAAAGGTCTCATGCCACTAATTAACCAATGGCTGCTCGTAGCTCGTAATTTAAATGCCTTGAAAGAACCAATGAAATTTTTTAAATATTTTTTTTCTCAGGTGCTCCCTGTTTGAGAGCGTAATCACCTGGGTCAGAGGTGAGACCAACATGTGGTCTTTTGTTTACTACATAGCGGCTGTGTACCTGTGGGTTTATTCTGTGTATATTTGGATGTTCTAATCTTGGTGTTTTTCCAGTGATTTCTCTAAGTGCAATCTAAATACAGTAGGTGTGTCTTGTTTACCTGAGATTTGTAAGAGTTTGAGCTGGCCAACATGTTAGTTTTTTTCATATGGTTGATTACTGGCATGTTGATTTCCTATTTTTGAGCCATGTTTTCAACTTTCTTCATCATTTTCATATAGCAATCACGTCATATGTTAACATTGTCGTCTATGAAAATTCAATTAGTGGTATGAGCCCTGAATAGACAAAGGATACATGTTTTCATGGTAATCTACAAAGATTTCTGTCGGCATGACAACCTGATTACATGTTTCATGTGTGCATTGAATAACAGATAAAATTGCAGTTGAAATTATTATGTGAATACATGTATTTCATTACGTCCATTGTTCATGCACAGTCATAGAGGAACTGTGCTTCATGCCATGGTTTTCTCTTTCAAGTTCACTTAAGTATTGAATTCAAAGTAATGAGCCCCCTAGCTTGACTAATATATGCTCATGTGATAATAATTGCTGCATGTACTAATCTGCATGCCCTTGTTTCTTAAGTCATGTTTATTTATTTTTCCCAGTTCCCAATGATGACATTGATAAAAGATCAATTCTATTCATATCAGCACTTGCACATTTTAACTCCTTATAACTAAATCTCTATATGGGAAAGCCACCATATTTCATCTTTTTATTTAAATTTCTTTATCAAAATTGATAAAATACTGCATGCAGATTATAGCAAAAGCTATGGTTGAACTTATGTGATCTTCTGCTATTTAATGCCTTGTATGGTTTGGTGACTTGATAACATGTCAAAGTCTTCTCGCTCACTTTATGACCCAGCATTTGTATGGTGTCTCGGTAACAATACAATCTATTGTTAACACTCATTATTTGCTGAACTGAGTACACGTTGTGTACATATTTCGTTGATGCTATATTTTGATTGCCATTTCTGAGAAGCAATCAGAGAGAACAAAAAATAATATTGTTTTGATTGGTAATGTGTGAAATCCTACAAGTAGAAGTGGATTCTAACAGTGCAGTGTTTTGCATTAAATATCAATATTGTAGCTTTTTGATATTCCAGTTATGGAACATTTTACTGAATGTTGACGTAAATTCGCCCTGGGCTGTTAAACGGCAGTTTGGGTTTATAAAAAATAAAAATGGGACTAAGAAGTTGTTTTTTTAATATTTTGGCGTCATTTTTCGGACATTTCAATCCTTCCTGATGCCTAAAAGAGTCTATTTTTAAGTTTTTATTCAAGGGTATGTTTATTGTGACTAGCGTGAATGGGTAAGCTTCGTTTCGACAATGACCTGTTATCACTGTAAACAATGTTAAATTATTCTTCTAATGGTCAGTTTATCTTTTAAAAACAAACTATTTTTTGATTTGAAAAAAAAATCATGCCGTTTTCCTATGAAAATATAAGCCAAAAGATCATACTACAACATCGGCAAATCTCTTCCACTTTGCATTAATAACATTAACATATTTAACACGTTGGCATCATCCAGCATTTTAATTGGTTAATTAGCGATTTGACCTATTACCGTAGGTCAATTCGTGCAAGAGAACGAACATGGCGGATACCCTACAGCATTGTACATTCAATACTGTGTACATGTACCCCTTGTAAATTCACAGTGACTACAATATAGGTTTAACCACAGACCCCTGTACTAGTAGTGAATTACTTCAATACAGGTACAGTGTTTAACCACAGACCCCTGTACTAGTAGTGAATTACTTCAATACAGGTACAGTGTATAACCATAGACCCCTGTACTAGTAGTGAATTACTTCAATACAGGTACAGTGTATAACCATAGACCCCTGTACTCGTAGTGAATTACTTCAATACGGGTACAGTGTATAACCATAGACCTCTGTACTAGTAGTGAATTACTTCAATACGGGTACAGTATATAACCGTAGACCCCTGTACTAGTAGTGAATTACTTCAATACAGGTACAGTGTATAACCACAGACCCCTGTACTAGTAGTGAATTACTTCAATACAGGTACAGTGTATAACCATAGACCCCTGTACTCGTAGTGAATTACTTCAATACGGGTACAGTGTATAACCACAGACCCCTGTACTAGTAGTGAATTACTTCAATACGGGTACAGTGTATAACCATAGACCCCTGTACTCGTAGTGAATTACTTCAATACGGGTACAGTGTATAACCATAGACCCCTGTACTAGAAGTGAATTACTTCAATACAGGTCCAGTATATAACCACAGACCCCTGTACTAGTAGTGAATTACTTCAATACGGGTACAGTGTATAACCATAGACCCCTGTACTCGTAGTGAATTACTTCAATACGGGTACAGTGTATAACCATAGACCCCTGTACTCGTAGTGCTTTACTTCAATACGGGTACAGTGTATAACCACAGACCCCTGTACTAGTAGTGAATTACTTCAATACAGGTACAGTGTATAACCATAGACCCCTGTACTAGAAGTGAATTACTTCAATACGGGTACAGTGTATAACCATAGACCCCTGTACTACATTTGTAGTAGTGAATTACTTCAATACGGGTATGGTGTATAACCACAGACCCCTGTACTCGTAGTGAATTACTTCAATACAGGTACAGTGTATAACCATAGACCCCTGTACTCGTAGTGAATTACTTCAATACGGGTACAGTGTATAACCACAGACCCCTGTACTAGTAGTGAATTACTTCAATACGGGTACAGTGTATAACCATAGACCCCTGTACTTGTAGTGAATTACTTCAATACGGGTACAGTGTATAACCATAGACCCCTGTACTAGAAGTGAATTACTTCAATACGGGTACAGTGTATAACCACAGACCCCTGTACTCTTAGTGAATTACTTCAATACGGGTACAGTGTATAACCATAGACCCCTGTACTAGTAGTGAATTACTTCAATACGGGTACAGTGTATAACCATAGACCCCTGTACTAGTAGTAAATTACTTCAATACGGGTACAGTGTATAACCACAGACCCCTGTACTCGTAGTGAATTACTTCAATACGGGTACAGTGTATAACCGTAGACCCCTGTACTCGTAGTGAATTACTTCAATACGGGTACAGTGTATAACCACAGACCCCTGTACTAGTAGTGAATTACTTCAATACAGGTACAGTGTATAACCACAGACCCCTGTACTAGTAGTGAATTACTTCAATACAGGTACAGTGTATAACCATAGACCCCTGTACTAGTAGTGAATTACTTCAATACAGGTACAGTGTATAACCATAGACCCCTGTACTCGTAGTGAATTACTTCAATACGGGTACAGTGTATAACCACAGACCCCTGTACTAGTAGTGAATTACTTCAATACAGGTACAGTGTATAACCACAGACCCCTGTACTAGTAGTGAATTACTTCAATACGGGTACAGTGTATAACCACAGACCCCTGTACTAGTAGTGAATTACTTCAATACAGGTACAGTGTATAACCATAGACCCCTGTACTAGTAGTGAATTACTTCAATACAGGTACAGTGTATAACCATAGACCCCTGTATTAGTAGTGAATTACTTCAATACAGGTACAGTGTTTAACCATAGACCCCTGTACTAGTAGTGAATTACTTCAATACGGGTACAGTGTATAACCACAGACCCCTGTACTAGTAGTGAATTACTTCAATACAGGTACAGTGTATAACCATAGACCCCTGTACTAGTAGTGAATTACTTCAATACAGGTACAGTGTATAACCATAGACCCCTGTATTAGTAGTGAATTACTTCAATACAGGTACAGTGTTTAACCATAGACCCCTGTACTAGTAGTGAATTACTTCAATACAGGTACAGTGTATAACCATAGACCCCTGTATTAGTAGTGAATTACTTCAATACAGGTACAGTGTTTAACCATAGACCCCTGTACTAGTAGTGAATTACTTCAATGCAGGTACAGTGTTTAACCATAGACCCCTGTACTAGTAGTGAATTACTTCAATACAGGTACAGTGTTTAACCATAGACCCCTGTACTAGTAGTGAATTACTTCAATACGGGTACAGTGTATAACCACAGACCCCTGTACTAGTAGTGAATTACTTCAATACAGGTACAGTGTATAACCATAGACCCCTGTACTAGTAGTGAATTACTTCAATACAGGTACAGTGTATAACCATAGACCCCTGTACTAGTAGTGAATTACTTCAATACAGGTACAGTGTATAACCATAGACCCCTGTACTCGTAGTGAATTACTTCAATACGGGTACAGTGTATAACCATAGACCTCTGTACTAGTAGTGAATTACTTCAATACGGGTACAGTATATAACCGTAGACCCCTGTACTAGTAGTGAATTACTTCAATACAGGTACAGTGTATAACCACAGACCCCTGTACTAGTAGTGAATTACTTCAATACAGGTACAGTGTATAACCATAGACCCCTGTACTCGTAGTGAATTACTTCAATACGGGTACAGTGTATAACCACAGACCCCTGTACTAGTAGTGAATTACTTCAATACGGGTACAGTGTATAACCATAGACCCCTGTACTCGTAGTGAATTACTTCAATACGGGTACAGTGTATAACCATAGACCCCTGTACTAGAAGTGAATTACTTCAATACAGGTCCAGTATATAACCACAGACCCCTGTACTAGTAGTGAATTACTTCAATACGGGTACAGTGTATAACCATAGACCCCTGTACTCGTAGTGAATTACTTCAATACGGGTACAGTGTATAACCATAGACCCCTGTACTCGTAGTGCTTTACTTCAATACGGGTACAGTGTATAACCACAGACCCCTGTACTAGTAGTGAATTACTTCAATACAGGTACAGTGTATAACCATAGACCCCTGTACTAGAAGTGAATTACTTCAATACGGGTACAGTGTATAACCATAGACCCCTGTACTACATTTGTAGTAGTGAATTACTTCAATACGGGTACGGTGTATAACCACAGACCCCTGTACTCGTAGTGAATTACTTCAATACAGGTACAGTGTATAACCATAGACCCCTGTACTCGTAGTGAATTACTTCAATACGGGTACAGTGTATAACCACAGACCCCTGTACTAGTAGTGAATTACTTCAATACGGGTACAGTGTATAACCATAGACCCCTGTACTTGTAGTGAATTACTTCAATACAGGTACAGTGTATAACCATAGACCCCTGTACTAGTAGTGAATTACTTCAATACGGGTACAGTGTATAACCATAGACCCCTGTACTTGTAGTGAATTACTTCAATACAGGTACAGTGTATAACCACAGACCCCTGTACTAGTAGTGAATTACTTCAATACGGGTACAGTGTATAACCATAGACCCCTGTACTAGAAGTGAATTACTTCAATACGGGTACAGTGTATAACCACAGACCCCTGTACTCTTAGTGAATTACTTCAATACGGGTACAGTGTATAACCATAGACCCCTGTACTAGTAGTGAATTACTTCAATACGGGTACAGTGTATAACCATAGACCCCTGCACTAGTAGTAAATTACTTCAATACGGGTACAGTGTATAACCACAGACCCCTGTACTCGTAGTGAATTACTTCAATACGGGTACAGTGTATAACCGTAGACCCCTGTACTCGTAGTGAATTACTTCAATACGGGTACAGTGTATAACCACAGACCCCTGTACTAGTAGTGAATTACTTCAATACAGGTACAGTGTATAACCACAGACCCCTGTACTAGTAGTGAATTACTTCAATACAGGTACAGTGTATAACCATAGACCCCTGTACTAGTAGTGAATTACTTCAATACAGGTACAGTGTATAACCATAGACCCCTGTACTCGTAGTGAATTACTTCAATACGGGTACAGTGTATAACCACAGACCCCTGTACTAGTAGTGAATTACTTCAATACGGGTACAGTATATAACCGTAGACCCCTGTACTAGTAGTGAATTACTTCAATACAGGTACAGTGTATAACCACAGACCCCTGTACTAGTAGTGAATTACTTCAATACGGGTACAGTGTATAACCACAGACCCCTGTACTAGTAGTGAATTACTTCAATACGGGTACAGTGTATAACCACAGACCCCTGTACTAGTAGTGAATTACTTCAATACAGGTACAGTGTATAACCATAGACCCCTGTACTAGTAGTGAATTACTTCAATACAGGTACAGTGTATAACCATAGACCCCTGTATTAGTAGTGAATTACTTCAATACAGGTACAGTGTTTAACCATAGACCCCTGTACTAGTAGTGAATTACTTCAATACGGGTACAGTGTATAACCACAGACCCCTGTACTAGTAGTGAATTACTTCAATACAGGTACAGTGTATAACCATAGACCCCTGTACTAGTAGTGAATTACTTCAATACAGGTACAGTGTATAACCATAGACCCCTGTATTAGTAGTGAATTACTTCAATACAGGTACAGTGTTTAACCATAGACCCCTGTACTAGTAGTGAATTACTTCAATACAGGTACAGTGTATAACCATAGACCCCTGTATTAGTAGTGAATTACTTCAATACAGGTACAGTGTTTAACCATAGACCCCTGTACTAGTAGTGAATTACTTCAATGCAGGTACAGTGTTTAACCATAGACCCCTGTACTAGTAGTGAATTACTTCAATACAGGTACAGTGTTTAACCATAGACCCCTGTACTAGTAGTGAATTACTTCAATACAGGTACAGTGTTTAACCATAGGCCCCTGTACTAGTAGTGAATTACTTCAATACAGGTACAGTGTATAACCATAGACCCCTGTACTAGTAGTGAATTACTTCAATACAGCTACAGTGTTTAACCATAGACCAGGGATCTAAAACATACAGATAAATGGAAAATGCATTGAAATCAATATTTTATGAGTGTTTTTGTCTGTTGGGATTTTTTATTTTCTCATTCTTTGAAATGATTGATTTTGTTGTGACAGGATGTCAGAACATTGATTTATATGATGGAGTAGTTTTATATGCAGTGTAATTCGTATTTAATGCCCACACAGAAATGGACATGAAATCAGTCTCTTTAGCTTGTTTGAAATTACAACCTACATTGTATAAACCCTAATTAGTAATTAATAATGTTTAAAATACCCTTAAAGTATTGGTGGGTTTAATTTTAGTGGATTTAATGCTGGAAAGATATTTCAATTGTTTTTAATTCACTGATTTGCAGAAAAATCAATACATTCTATACTAGTAGTTAAAATTGCATATTCATGAGTTTTAATTTACATATAAGTGAAAATATAACCAGTATTAATAAGTGTTTCTTGATAGTTGAAAAAAGCTAGCAGTTGTCACGGTTACTAGTAACCGTGCAGTTGTCAAGGTTAGTGTAAGTACATAATGTACTATGGCATGGAATGAATCTTAAGACAATGAATGGGTTCCGTTGTAACCAATTAACTAATTATCTATTTTGTATATCTGCTTGGCTAATATTGCTGTAATATTGGTAAGATGGCAATGAGAAGTTTGCTCTATTGTATGCATTATTACCATGGCAATACATGAATGTGTTTACATGGCCCATGCCCCAAGTGTTTACTGGAGCAGAATGCATATACACGGCCACTTTTGCTGGCTTCAGCTATAGGGCTCTGATAAAATGCTGCCGTGTAAACGCAGAATATATAAATCCAAAATTACATTTGTTGAATATCTAATCATTAAAGAATTGCTTATTTTGACAACACCTAATAATTAAGTCAAGCAAATACAATAATTTCACAATTTATAAGGTTGTCATTCCATAAGAAAGGGGAGGAGTGGGATTTTCAACATACACTCTGGTGTTTACTGTTTAAAGACAGTACCAGGATGATGACGTAACAACGATAAACGCTGTGTTTACTGCATAATCATTGCCTTTTATTTGGAAACTGTTGATCTGGTTAGATTGGCTTTGAACATATAGTCTATGCATTGAATACATTGTGTAGACCAGGCTATTTGTTTGATGTCTGTGAAAAGCTGTATATATCAACAATAAAGCCTTTCTTTGGATAACAAAAACTCACCTCATCATCTCTTGGATTTAAGGAGTAATGAAAGCATGAGACAACCAGTCATCAATACTGAGCACTATAGGAAATTAAATCAGTGTCATCAAATCATGGATCAGTTTCAATCTGCAGTCGTGGTATATTACATAACCAATTTAAAAGGTGTCTACAAAATACAGGAGTCTGCCAGCATAGAATAATGATAGCACAAAAGTGTTTATATTTTATACCAGTTTGACTACTGTTGAATACTTTATTTTAGCTGGAAATAATTTCTGCAGAAAAGAAATTTTGGCTGTTTTGTATAAAGTTTATTTTTACTGATTTTTGATAAGTTGAATGTAAAATATAGGAAAAAAAGTATATTTGCAAAATTTTATTTTTCACTGAACCATCTCTTGAGCGAAAAAAATTCCATATTTAATAGTAATTCTGATTTTAGACTAGAGTGGTCAGTTCTGATTTTAGACTAGAGTGGTTAGTTCTGATTTTAGACTAGAGTGGTCAGTTCTGATTTTAGACTAGAGTGGTCAGTTCTGATTTTAGGCCAGACTGGTCAGTTCTGATTTTAGACTAGAGTACTCAGTTCTGATTTTAGACTAGAGTACTCAGTTCTGATTTTAGACTAGAGTGGTCAGTTCTGATTTTAGGCCAGACTGCTCAGTTCTGATTTTAGGCCAGACTGCTCAGTTCTGATTTTAGACTAGAGTGCTCAGTTCTGATTTTAGACTATTGTTTTTTTTACAAGTCATACGATACACTGTTATGGGAGATGATTTATATGTGAAATTGTTGTATAGAAATTTAAAATGGTAATGGCTGCCTGTCTGTGATGAGTAGACTACAGTGTGATTAGCTGACTGCATCATTTATGTCAGCAGCTCATCCTGTGAGACAGAATGTAGACATTTATCCTTGAGTAGTAGAAATGGGTCAGCTATCAGCCAGGGTCCTGCTTCCCTGGATACTGAAAGCAATGATAATCTCAGTCACAGGAAGGTCAGTAATGAATATCTATCATGACAAAGATTGCTCAGTGATTTAAACACAATTACATGTGAATTAGACACTAAAAAACAATCATCATTCTGGGAACGGATATGCTTGTATGACTCTTTGGTTATTAGTTTTGCCTGAAAATGACAGTAAGTTGTCATCCCATTAAAATTTGAATTTTCCGTTAAGTTTGGTTAGCAACCGGTTGCTAGTCACGTGATACAGGTCAAGCTTTGATTCAAAATGGTGCTAAGTCGTGTTGTGCGTTAAATTCCTGAATGATTTCTTGCATCTGTTTCCTGTTTTCAACAATGACTGACTTCTTTAAAATAATCATGACTCAGCTCAAAGACTTGTCTCGGTAATTTCAGTGTTTCATCATTCAGCTATAAACAGAATTAGCTTCTTGTAATCGCTAAAGCTCTGTGCTCTGATTTGTTACGCCAAAGTCCTAAAACGTTGTCGCAGCAAGACTTATCAAACTGGTTACTCTAGTGATTTAAGTATGCTTATCTTATGTTTTCAACTATTTGACGTTAGCACTCTCTATTAGCCATATTAGCATATACCGGTACATTGTACCATGGAGCTCCATGCATATACTAACTCAAATTTGAAATGGCTGATGTTATAGCCAAAATAACTACTGATAATATAATTTTTTTCATTCATAATAAATTATTATTACAATAACAATTTATATGTAGCTAATGATAACAATGTGGCAAATAACATAACGTGCTAGTCGCTACAGTGGCTAATGATTGTCATGACCTAGCGCTAACATATTATTTAATGTTGATTCGACTGTGACCGAAAGAAGCTAAGGGCCTACAAAGCATTCAGAGATTATTCAAATTATGTTGCGACTGGAATGTGGTCCTGCAGTACACAGCGATTATTGGTTCGGTGACAACCTTATTTTCTGTCATACCGTTTAACTCCAATTGTAGCTCTAAATATCACCGATATTGTCACATGATGCAATGTAGGGCAATGTAGTTGCCACCATATTGAACTGAAAGCTTGACCTGTGTCATGTGACTAACCTGGTTGCTCAGGTGTGTATATAGTGGTCACGCATTATCTTACAGCTTGCAGAAAATGGATTATTGCTGTGCATGCAAACATTAGCTGAGATGTTAATCCCATGTGCTACCATGCAGCAATAGTTGCGTTCACGCACAGCTCCTTAGCACGGGCTAAGAGGTCAAATTCCTTAGCCCGTGCTAAGAAAACGTGCGTAAACGCTTAGCACGGGCTAAGGAATGCTAAGTACGGGTTAAATTTGATCCGAATTTAAGACGCGGTCTAGACCTTAGCACGGGCTAACGAAGTATGCGCGAACGCTTAGCCCAGGGCTAAGCGCCCTCTGCAGCGACCTTTGGGTGTGAAAATTGTCCCATGTTCGTATAACGACAATATTCCACCAGTCATTACTCCGCGCTCGCTTCCACACTGATAGGGTCGCTGTGTAGTAGAGCGTACAGCAGCTCCAATCGTAGACACAATTTGGTTCGCTGTCTACGACATGCATTAATAAAACTCTGTATTCTGTTATGCCGTTGTATTCTGTTTCTGTGCATCCAAATAAGTTGGGTCAGTCTTCTCTCGCGTTCCTGTGCACGTTGCTTCAAAATTAGAACGAAACATGCCAGCAGCAGAAATAGAACCTCGCGCATGTCATCCATTTTTCGTTCGTAAATAGCGGCTTACCAAAGGTCACCGACTAATGGCACCCCTTAGCCCGTGCTATCGACTGGCCCTCCATGTGCGTGGACGCAATTGGGTCTAGCCGAAATGCAAATATGCTAGATAAGCCTAAATCAGCTTAAATCTCAGCCCGTACTTCGTGTAACGTGAACACAACTAATGTCTACTTTTAATCAATGTCATTAACAGTGAAGATTAACATTTTGATTTGATTACGCTATATTTCCTGCTCAATTACCAGACGCTTTGGCCCAGGCCCAGCTCCAGACATTTCTGAACTGGCTTTTTTCAAAGGAATCATTTTCCGTATTTTTTTAATGCTTATGCGACCACAAAAGTATTTTAAAAAATAAATAGGAAATGTTATTTAGGTAGACACAAGTTCAGTCAGTCAAAGTGTCTTGTCTGGTTTTCAGAAAAGACTGCAGTGAAGAACATGTTTTTTTTAAAACATTTGCAGAGAAGTGTTTTCCAGCCCAGTAATTCACTACAAATTAACACATTCAAAGGGTCATTATTCTATGACTGTTTTTATATAAGCTGTAGATTAAGTACATCTGATAAAACACAATAAACAATTGCCGGTAAATATACACTCCATGTGTCTCCAAAAACTAACATTATGCAAAAGCATAGCAATGCTATAGGCTGACATGTAGGTGTGAGTGGCGCCCTCACAGGCTGAACGGCATCAAACACAACTAATGCCTGACAGAATAGTGTAAGTCTCGTCAGCTAGAACAATACAGCGAATTGGCAAAGTTCATGCCTTCTTGAAATGAGTTTCAATGAATATTCATTTTGGTGGTCATAGTAAGACCATCAATCAAAGCTGTGTTTGTATTGTCCGCAAAAATCTGACTGTTTTAAACAAGATGATAAACATTGGGTGGAAGCGTATCACATAAGTTAACAAACAAACTCTGCTGTGAATGGTCACTATTTGATAGCTGTCACTATCTGACGTTCCTGAAATTTGATGTGTACCAACAAGAAATCGTTGGGGGAGGGGAGTGAAAACTATATGTCAGGCATGTTGGGTTTGGAGCACAGCGAAGGGCGCAACTTGCATGACCTTTTCATCAGGATAAGCAATACTAGTTTGTTTAACTATGCCCATTTGAGTAGCTTTTCGATAAAATTCATTTTTTTAATTATCTGTAGTAATTTATCTAATTTTATCTAAGAAAAGTTTTCATGCAGTAAACAAAAAGATAATCCCACTTTTTGCTTACAAATAGTTTTGAGCAATATTCAGTTTTGATGATCCAAAGAAGACAACATTGAATATTGGCTGTTAAGATGTTCATTCTGTTTTGCATGTGCAATAATTAAATTGAGGTCACTGGGTTTTTATTATTGATTCCAAATTAATGAGTTCAATTCACCATCACATGACCACATTTTGTCAAATCAACATGACAATCTTAAACATGAGCCACGTCATTATATTTATCTATTAGAAGCACTTCATATTTATTGACTTAAAAATTAGCTCTCTTTATATACAACAACTGACATTAAACTAAATATCAAGAATACATTATTTGAAATCATTTTAAACAACTCAAAACTCCGCCATTGAAAAACGGCCAAAATTTGCATTCACCACCTGGTCATATTACTGCTACATGTATATGTATATTTCTCACACAGTACTCTTAATAATATCTGGGTTATGCCACACACTGTTATGTACTTCCAATCATTTGCTTTGCTTACAACTTTAATTAAATGTCAACTCTGCCTGGGCAATGTATATAAACTGCCTGGATTGGGTTCTCCAGTTGATTGGTGATTCAAATTAAACTCCTTGTTCACCACATTCTTGTCATCCTGAAGACCTATTTGATTACTGTAATTTGTTAGGTCAGGCATTACATTAACGAAAGACAATTTTCTAAAGAGGCCAGCTCAGCTTCTGCTGGCAATGTCAGAGTTTATTTGAGAGATTGAAACTTGAGTGGATTGCTTTTTTTAAAAATTCAAATCACCTATTTTTTTATGGTGAGATGGTATTTTGAAATTCTTAAAAGTAACAAGCAGCCTCTCGGCTGAGATAGCTCCGCTGTTAGCAATGCACATTTCAATTAAAGAACAGAAGATATCATTAGAAAATGAACAATATGTATAGTATCAAAGCAATGGGCTTGCTGTTTTCAATAAGAATTCAAAAATATCATTTTTCACCATAAATGATTGTAGTTTTTAACAAGAAGAAAATATCACTTTTTACCAAAAATGATAAAAATATTCATCAAAATTAGAGAATTTAAAATATCATGAAATAAACAAATTTGAGAGTGGTTCACATGTAGTACCTATATATGTAATATCAAAGCAATTGGACTTGTGATTTTTTACAAGAAGTCGAAAATATCACTTTTTACCAAAAATGATAAAAGTATTCACCAAAATTAGAGAATTAAAGATATCATTACAAAATGAACAAATCTGAGAGAGGTCCACATGTAGTACCTATATATGTAATATCAAAGCAATTGGACTTGTGGTTTTCAACAAGAAGTTGAAAATATCACTTTTTACCAAAAATGACAAAAATATTCACCAAAATTAGAGAATTAAAGATATCATTACAAAATGAACAAATCTGAGAGAGATCCACATGTAGTACCTATATATGTAATATCAAAGCAATTGGACTTGCGGTTTTTAACAAGAAGTCAAAAATATCACTTTTTACCAAAAATGACAAAAATATTCACCAAATTTAGAGAATTAAAGATATCATTACAAATTGAACAAGTCTGAGAGAGGTCTACCCAAGGTACATATACACCAAGTATCAAAGCATTCGGGCTTGTAGTTTTCAAGAAGAAGTCGAAAAAGTAAAACATTGACATGGACGATGGACGACAGACGGTGACGGACAATCACTCATATGATACATGTAAGCTCCGCTCGACAAAGTCGACAGCGGAGCTAAAAATGTCTTTTTTCAATATCCAAGATTTATTTGGTTTACTCATTTCAAATTAATGAATAGTCATCACGTTATTAATTATTTTAATCATGTTATTAAATTTACCATTAACTGTTTGTTAGCCTAAATTCTTGCTCACTTCCTTTGCTTATCAGCAAAATGACAGTAATTACTTTATTTACTTTCTGCTTTGATTCAGATATGGCTAAAAGTAATAAAATACCGATAGTATATTTGCCCTTTTCAAAGCGCACCTCAAATAGAAATGAGTATAAACCCAAAATTTCAAGTGTAGAATCATTAAACTATGATTTATTTTCCTCATAGAAACCTGTAATCTACATAAGCACATAATTGTTGGAATACTGTTTTGAAGAAAATGGATAGAAAGATTTTCAAATAATGTGAAAACAGAGAATGATGTCATATTAATGTTTTAAAGGATTTTTTTATATGGAAAACATTAAACAAATGAAATAATATTGGTGTGTAAACAGTTGTAGTACTTGACTCAAGATCTATGAAACAGGTCAGTACGACACAGCCTTCTGATTGGTTAATAAGACTTAACCTGTCACATCAGATGATGTTGTTTCTAGTTAAATTGTGCAGAAAAATATCATGGCTTAAGATACTGAAAACTTTTACACAAACCCTATTAATTTTTACATCATAAATTAACATGGTATGTAAATAATATTGTAATCAAATGTACAAGTTTTTTTGAACGTTTTTATTTCTTTTTTCCCCTTTATCTCGCACATAGTGAACGAAAACCGTAATATTGATAGTATTTTGAGTGGGTGTTCATCTAAGCGATGAGTCTTTTTTTTGTGAGTGTGTTAAAATCTTAATAATTTTAATTTTCTGAGGTGGTCCTCAACCCTATATGGTATACACCCACTTCTTACTTTTTCAAATTTTACATGTTTAGCCCCTGGCTCATGATCGGTGGTGGAGTTGGGGGGGCTGAGGGGGGGGGGGGGTATAGTATGACAAACATACACACTGTATTTGTTTTGTAATTCAGCTGAGATTGTAACTTAATTAACAAATGGTATAACTGATTGAGATTTATTCATACTATTTCAATGTCAGACATGCACCAACAACACATTTTATTTGCCTTATAAACAATCGAACAAACAAACAAAATAATCTGATCTGATGCGGTTTAATATATTTTGGTAGAAAACGCCAATCGGTCTTGTTTCGTACCCAAATTAGCTTTTACATAGTATAAATACGTACATTTGCTATAAATATCACTATGGGACTTGCGATTTGACGTGTGTGTATGCATCTATATCTTGGACTGTGGACATACATGGATGATCATGTACAAACTACAATTACATCTTGGGATACATAATGTGTGTTACGATTCAGGATGGCAGAATGGCATCCTATTTCCATTTTTCTATTTTTCCATTCTGAAACCTGAAACTCATAGTCAGATTTTGTTCATACTTGTTACATACATATACATTGAACTTTATAAGACCTTGATGCACACAATTTTGTTTCGCCGATCTACATTATACATTTTTGTTGTTCATCCTGTCACACATTGACATGCACACATTTCAATTTGGGATTTGAGATTGGACAGCAGGGACTGGTCATGTTATGACATGACCTGTTCACTAATGGCTTGAGCTGTACACCCAATCATAACTTAAACAACAATTTTGAAAATACTCAAATAAAAACTGACTAATTTAGAGTACAGACAAAAACAATTTGTCACCTCAATTACAGATATTAATCTCCTTAATAGCCTCGGCCTCCATTGACATGACATACAAGACAATCAGCAAAAGGTTATGGGGTTATGTAATAATGGCTGCATGTAGAAAATGTTTCCTTGTATATGTAGGATGAATGATGTACATGAGAATAATTTGAAATATGTCTGCTATCTGGACTAGACAATCTAACAGCATCGCGGATAAACTGATCTTGACACGGGGTCACAGAAAAATGTTTTAGTCTGCAGTTGTTCTTACTTATGGCATGGAACTACATACTTACTGCACACTAATACGTTCTCACTTATAACAGTCTGCTACTTATTATCAGTAATTTGGTTAAAATTTCAAAGTGTTTCATAATGACTTAATACAGTGATGTAATTTATACAGAATATACTATTATAGTATACAACGATGTGTATCTGTATCATATTCTCTCTTTTAGAATCGCATAGAAATGTATTTTGGAACAGCAGAATTATAACTTTATTAATTTGATCATGGGCACACCTCATTTACATAATCACATGCACTACTAATAGAACAAATACAGTACATGTATGTAGCTCACTAAAGGGAGTTGTATGTACTGTCTTTAATATCCCAGTCACTGCAAGTACTGTAAACATATTAATTATTCAGTGAAAATCGGTAAATGTAGTTTCCTGTTAAGTTTGCTAAAACACAGTGAAATTACTAAAAACATTGAAAAGGTGAAAATAATGAGTTTTACATATAAACACAGACATGTATATGTACCTTCAGACACATTAGCTATGTTCAATTCATGTTACGTGATCTCAGCACGTGCCGAAATTTTTAATCTTTCATGTTTGGATTAGGATTACAGCAGTTGCGTTCACATTATTCAAGACCCACATCGGACTCACTTGGCTCGTGTAATCACGTCCTCAATCGTTGATCTGTTAGTTGACCAAAACATGGAAAACGATATGCATATGATGATTATATCCAATTGTTGTTATGATATTTATTACGAGTCATCGTGCACATGAACGGCAAAGAAGATTCGAAAAACAAATCGTATCAATTGCATTTGCATTGCAAGAAAATACCGATTGCAGCAGCACTTATACATGTATATGCGTCCCTGACGATGGTTTGCGTTCATTTCATTCATTACTACAGCATTCAACCATATATAGTTTTACTTCCCTCCATTGTCATGTCACACTAGTACATGTATCAATCAGTTATATGTTCTCTTAAATTCACCACCAAGGGTGTGATTTTGGTTCATGTCAAGCGTTCAGACAGCAAATCTTGAAACGTGCTGAGTTGCGGTCCCAAGCATCACGTGCCGACTCTGCCTGACCATTCACACACAGGTTTCAGCATGTACCGACTCGGCCCAGAGTCTCAGCACATGCCGAGATATCTACCGTGAGCCCCACTGTGCATAACTGAATACAGTGGATGCGCTTCTCAATTTCCACAGAATTGGACACTGAAAGTAAGCAAACTGTACAAGCCATGTAAACTTAGCAACACTGTGCTAGCTATTAGTGTGTTGTACATGTGAATGCTTTTAGTGATTTCTCTATACTTAACAACCAATCTTGTAACATCTCCAATGTTTACCTTAGAACTCCTTTTACATTCTTTTTATAACACATTATTTTAATTTTGGTGAAACCTGTTTCTGATTTTTGACTCAGTGTGAAACACACAATAACAGTTTTTATGTGTGTTTGCGTATACTAGTATTAATTATATGTATAATAGATAATATATAATACTTTGGTACTTTAGTATTATTATGTGCTTTTATAAATAACAATGGTACATGTAATAGTCATACAAATGTATTTTTGTGATCAAAGATACAATAAATGAAATTTTGGTTTATATGTACTTATAACTATATGAGATGCACTTTTAATAGAGTAAATACGGTAAAAAATATCTGATTAGTATTGGTAGTTTTGTCATTATGGTTCGTCTTACATGTATAATGTTTATATTGTTGTAGCAGGAAAATTAGTGGGTTCAAAGGTCACAGTGATCATTTTTCATCTGACAAATCATTTGAAATCTGCTTATAAACAAGTGATGACTTTCTGAAATGCAGTTTATTTCATCTTAAAATCTTAATGAATTTAGGTAATATACACTGACTATAAAAACATTTAATATTTATACCGGTTTGTTGTGTCTTGCAAGTTGTTGGACTAAAAACTTAAATTGCTTAAATTTCAATGATATTATGCTAGGAAAACATAATGTTCCCAGATGGAAGAGCTCTACAAATGTCGGAAAATGCAATTTACAGTTTTTTTTATATAATACTTTTCATTCTCTAGATTCAAATGTTCTTCAGTATTATGTACATGTAGGCTACCATCTTGATTCTCCAGCAAAGGCTTATGGGTAAAGTATGACATCATATCCACTGTTGTAAAAAAATGAGAAAATGATTTCATCTATAACTTCGAAGTAGGATTTTAAGTTGGCTGAAAGTTTATTATACGGTAGCATATAGGTACTGGTGCCAAACATACATATAAAATAGTTGTCATGGCAACAGAACTGAAAATATTGATTTTTCTACCAAATGCTAAATTCTTCTTGTATTTAAACAATTTATTGATGAGAATATGTTATACAGATTATATTTAACTTGTTAATCACAAAAAGGGACAAAAAATGTAATTCTTATTTCGAACATCACAAATAATGATTTTTACATTTTTGCAATACATTTACTTTTTGTATATTTGAAACATTCTAAATTCCATTTTTATAATTATATACATAATTAATATGCACACCGAAAATTTGAACTAATTCACATCAGTATTTCTCATGTTATAGCTGAAGCTGATTTTCTAAATTTTTCACAACAGTGGATATGATGTCACAATTTACCCACAATCCTTTGCTCGAAAATCAAGATGGTGGACTAGATAATACTTGAATATCTAGAAAATGAGAATTTATCTAAAAAACTGTATTTATGGAGCTCTCAAATCTGGGAGAATTGTGTTGTTGGCCCAGACTTCCCCTTTAAGATGATTCTGGTTTATAACTTTATTGTTGGCCTAAAGCAAAAATTATATCCAACGACAGAAAACTATTTTTTGGTACTTTCACATATAAGAGCTCTTTCTAAGCTTCCTTTGGTTCTCAAAATTTATTTGGCTTCCATTTTCTCACAGACTTGCACCTAATCCGAGCACCTAATATCTTAGCTAATGTACCAAGCAAGCCTCATTATCAACATTCATGCAATATATTAATTCCATTCTAATATGGTGGAAAAATTACAATTTAATTTTGGCGGGAAAATGATTGGTACTGCTACAGTGGGAATCTATAGAAAATGACAGCAGTCTGCTGATATCCATTAGTCTTCAGATGACTAAGTGAAAATGGCTTTTACCAAGTTGACATTACAAAACAAGTTGAAAAGCCTATTACATTGGGAGTCAACACATTTATGGTTGCTATGGAATAAAACCAGCGCAAATTAAACAATTTTCCGCAATTATTTATGTGAAATAAACTGATTGTGAATTAGGTCAGACATGAATAATCTTTACACGATTCACGTAGTGATGAAATTCTACATTACAGTATTGAAATCTTCTAATTACTCCACCATCTGTTATTGTATTCAAAGCTTTTGTTTATATATATATATTTAATTTCTATTGATTTCCAGCAAATATATGTATGTTTGCATGTCTCGTCTTCCAATAGTATTGCTTTTTACATTATTTGGCTGTTGGACAATTTTACGCAATTCGTGTTACATTATTCTATGAGAGACCTTGAGATTAATAAAAAAGATTAAAAGTGGAAATTAGTGTTATACAGTAAAGTATTATTTTTAATTGATATAATCACAATGCCAAACAATCACTGATAAACACATGACAATCAGTCTAGTTTTCATTAAGCAGTGTAAATAAATTCTCCCCATCAAAATTATGTATTTTCCTTGCTGAACATTGCAGAGATATATGCATTTTGTTGTACACTTTTGGAACTTCAGATAAATACATTACATATAATATTGACTGAGAAACAAAATTAATAATTATTTTTAGAAATAATTACTTAGGACCTAATTGATCTTAATATAATACTACTACTGTATAATACTACTGTCTTATTAGGATGAAATGCAAAAATGATTGAACATATTCATTCATCGCAGGACTTTTCTAGTTCTAACAATTCATTGAATGGAAGTATTTCCACTATTTCAGAACCAGACCTTAGTCATATACTTTGAAATATACATGTATACTGAACATTATTAAACCTTAAAGGTGATTACATTTTCAGTTACATAGTCATTTCTTTAACATATTTCTTTCTCTTATAGTTTACTTGCCTCGTTAAAACCTAGCTGTCAATGCAATTTATTAAAATCATATTCATGAACATTGTTACTGGATTTTGATTTGTCATAAGTGTACTCTAGATTTTACTGCTGAATGATGACAAAACAATCTTACAATGTCACTTTTTTACATTGTAAAAATTGCAAGATTCGTTTTACAGTAGCTCTTTCATTAATTGGACAATAAATAAATAATATTAGTTGAATTATTAGACAATTAAAGGGCAACAGTCGTCATGCCGCGTCCTGTTCGATTTGGGACTCATAGTGACGTATACAGCGCGTGTAAAATACACTTTAACTGATATTGTGTTGGTCAGACGTAACATGATTGTAGCATTTAAGGTGTCAATGCTAATTTCAGTAAACAGACAGTATGTGAAAAAAGTAAGTGAAGCATGAAAACAAATACAGAAAGACTCACTACTATGCAACTATAAATATTCATTCACTAACAGATGTGACTTTGGGAGAACCACCTGTGCTTTTGTACAGGTGAGCCTGGTAGAAGCCAGGATAATGCATTCAGTTGTCATGATGGTCAGACTGCCCTGTCACATAGTCTGAAGTATGGAATATGGTTTCTATGGCAAAATGTACTGTATGTTTTCACACACACATAAACAAGACTATGTGGTTTATTTCTTCTTAATATGAAAAAACATCACGGTGGATACAATCTGCATGTGGTCATTTCCTGGCAGGTAGTTGAATTGCTAGAGGAAAATATTGTTTTTTTTTCCAAAAGGTGGTCAATAATGTAGCTGGCATAAACATGACATTAATACTAGATTGTATTCTCCTTCATAATATGATAAATGTGTGACCATACATTGTATTCTCCTTCATATTATGATAAATGTGTGACCATACATTGTATTCAGGAAATAGCCAGTCATAAATTATCCAACTTTTAAGTGCTGTCACTTTCAATTTTGTTCCTTGTCCCAAAAATGTTCTTCAATTTGTTATATTATTATAGATACATGACTGAAATCATTCCAGTCAATTTTAACAAATCATTATTTCTCGTCTCCTGTCAAGTTTTAAATCAAATTTGTGATGATATACAGTGCCTGTAGATTAAGTTTTTTGTGTTACATTCATACAATGCCTGTGGAGTGAACAACATCTATGCAATGTTTATAAAGTGACAATTTGGGTTCAATCACATGCAGTTATGTCCTCATGTACATGTATCAGAGGAATAACTAAAGTTGTGTGCAGGTATTTCTTATTACGCCACTGCTGGTGGTAATCAGTATGCAATTGAGATAACAATGTACTCTGTAGTTGAAGTGAATAAATCACCTGCTACCCATATCAGACCTCAAATAAAAGTGTATATTTTTACATGTAAAACAAGTATCGGCAGAGCTATCCATCAAAACACTGGGAATTTTGATGGGTTGCAACCTTTTTGATTTACCTATTTATGTGCCAGAACAGGGGCTTATAAATTTGGTTCTGTGCATCCATGGCCATTTCTCGGGCATGAATAAACTGATTTCAAAAGACAAAGTCGACACAGCATGGCTGTTCATATTACTGATTGTCCTTCGTCGTCGGCAGCGGCTTCAACTTTACAATTTCAACTTCTTCTTCGAAACCGCAAGTCAGAATGTTTTCAAATTTGATATGCAAGTACCTTGGATGGTTCTTTCTCAGATTTGTTCATTTCATGTCAAAATCTCAAATTCTCTTCTTTTGGTTAATATTTTTGTATTTTTTGGTAAAAAGTGATATTTTCGACTTCTTGTAAAAAAAAACGCAAGTCAGATTACTTTGATATTACATATATAGGTACTATATGTGGACCTCTCTCAGATTTGTTCATTTCATGATGATATCTTTAATTATCTAATTTTGGTGAATATTTTTGTGGTAAAAAATGATATTTTCAACTTCTTGTAGAAAAACCGCAAGTCCGATTACTTTGATATTACATTTATAGGTGGTACTGTATGTGGACCTCTTTCAGATTTGTTCATTTCATGATGATATCTTCAATTCTCTAATTTTGATGATTATTTTTGGTGAAATGTGATATTTTTAAATTCTTGTTGAAAACAGTAAGTCCTGTTGCTTTGATACTATACATATTGTTCATTTTCTAATGATATCTTTTGTTCTTTAATTGCAATGTGCATTGCTAACAGCAGAGCTATTTCAGCCGACAGGCTGCTTGTTAAAAGGTGTAATGGGTAACAGATCATTTGTTTTCTACCTATTCATGTACTAAATTTTCTATCACGCTATATCAGTCATATTTGTAAGCTGTTTGTGTTTTATAATCATATCGCAAGTGATTGAGTTTTGAAGTAAATGTTGCTTTCTGACAAAAATCGGTGTTTTTGTAGTCTCAGATTTTTACTCAAAAAATGCAGTCAAAAATTTGCTGGTTTTTTGTGAGCTTAACTAAAAAAAAAGTTTGCATGTGATTTATTCAAAACTGATACACCTTGCATTTGGATCAAAACTATATTTTAAACCCTAATATTTGTAACTATCCTGTGCTTTATATTACCTGACTGAAGGGTAAGGCTATAGTAGTTTGCCTATGTTTTAAAATTAATTATTCAAATGTTTTTTGATGGTACATAAAAATGCATGTTTGAGTGTGGTATCATTTACTGTGTAGCATCAATGGTTTTATTTTACTTGGTGATATTTGTTGAAAGTTGTGTATCCTGGCTGTATTGCTGTGTCTGCGTACTTTATGTGCTTTATTTAAAATGTACATGTACAGTTTTATTTTTGTACATAATCTGGATTAACTGTATTTACAAAAACATGTGACAGCATTTAGCTGATTATGAATATTTTTTGTAGTACACAGTTTTACATTTATTATAAACTAACATGTTTTTGGTTTTCTCAAATGATTGTCATTGTATAACAGTGGATTTCAATAGCAAGTCCATAAATATATCATACAGGAAATCTCACTGTAAGGTGAAAAAGTTAAGGGTTATAGTATATGCTACTCGCTTCCAGTAGGATTAATATCAACATTACTACTTGTGATTGATATATACCCTAGTATTATGTTATCATACCACATCAGCTACTTTACAGTATACTGGGATATTTATTGCTATATTTTTTTCTTGATGCTTGGCTCAAGAAATTCTACTTAACGTCAATTCAAATGTCCTTGTGTAAATTTTGCATTCATGCTTGGCTGCAAACTGCTTCATGATCTAAACCTTGAAATGCTGCCGCGATAAGCTCTATAAGCAAGTTCTTATGCCATGTATTGTCAGTTTGTGCAACATCTTGTTGCAATTCATTTGAAATTTATTGTTAGTTTGCCTAGTTACTGTAATCTTAGTACCCATTTAATTTAAATTAAACTAAATCACATTTCTACTACATATTAGGGTAACGTATAATGCCTGTATACTGTAAAACGTGTCTTTTTCGCGAGCATGTCTTTTTCGCGAATTTAGAGAGAGAACTGATACGCTAATTCATGATGTCGCTAATGACTTTATTATAAATTCAAAATGGCCGCCGAACAAAGAAATCAACAATGACAAGATAGGTTCGCTAAATCAACATTTCGATATTACGCCATTTTACCACAATTCGCTAAAATTGCATGCTGCTTTTTCAATATGTTTACAGTAGTTTGTATATACATTTATTCTATACTGACTTTAATGGTACATGTACATGTATATACATATCAGGAAGGGTTTCACTACATTTAGTAATTTAGTGATATTTGATAGATGCTAAACTAAAAAAAGAATCTTCATAAATATTAGAATTATTTGGTATTCATTATAATCTATTTGTGTGAATGGTTTACATGAATGGTTGGTACATCATTCTGTCAGCTAAGTAATTAATAGGTTTCAATTGCTCAATATTAGTGTCTGACTGTTACTGAAGACAAGTTGTGAACTTTAAATCTCATTTATTATTCATTCAGGAATACGCCCACCCACCAACTATGTGCAATTGTAGTTCATGTTTGATAATTGGGTTCAGCAGACCTGGCTGCAGAGAGCTTTAAATTGTCATTACCAGTGAACATAGACAGTCACTTGTGTGTGTGGTCTATTAGGCAAGGTCATTGAAGACCTCAGTGCAACCAAGTCACTTCTAGCACAATTGATTTTATGTTCTAATCTCTCGCATATTTATGATATTTGTTTTCTTAAGATGTCCATATCTCCAATTTGCTCAGTTTTACCTTCTATTTCTCTCTAATTTTTTCATTTGAATGTATGCATTATAAATATCTGATTTTTATTTGTGCATGTGACTATAGTATTAAGCATAGTTTACTTGTATTGACAATTATTCCAAAACACAAAATATGTACCTTTTATGATTGTATTCTAATAGAATTGTACTTTTTGATCTTTGACTACTATGCTAGAATAAAAACACAAATACAAATTAAAAGTATTACAGTCAGTGTATGTCTTATCAAATGTTATGCAAAATATTATTAACTCGTTGTTTTATTTTATTTTTTTAATTAATGTTTGCTCAATTAAAAGACAATCAATTATTTGAAAAAAATGATTTGTTTATTTAAGTTTAATTAATATGAATTATTTATAGCCTTGTCTGGATATAAAACACTTAATGCACAATCAGTGTCTTGACTAGTTTTTCACTTTTATCTTTTACAGACAGTGTCTGATTTCAAACATGTCGTAATTTATGCTACACCAATTGCCTTTAAAAGAAAAGGAAATTTATAAAATTTTGCCTTGAAAATGAGTGGCCTCTCAACTGTAAAGTTCAAGCACTGTTATTCATTTAACAAAATGTGAAATAAATATAATTCTGTACAATAAAATCTCATGTCTACATGTCTACAACAGCTGGTGTATGTGGTCATTCACATCTGTGTCAAAGTATTGCTCTATTGCTTGGACATAACAGGATGAAAATATACATATATTGTGTTTATAGCATAAAGTTAAAGCAACACCTTCCAGTTAAGCCTAACCTCATAACAAATTTACTTTCTGGATTAAAATAACAATGGATAACAAAAGATAGATTAACATTGTAAACAACATAAACAATAGTGTTGAGGGATGGTGGTGCAATCCAGAGGATTGAGCAGTTCCCCTTTAACAGACAGTGACTGTGTTTCCTAATACTATGATAAATGTCAAAGCTCTATGTCATTGTTGAGTTGCTTAAAGCTCATCTGCTTACTGATTAATGACTATTATCAGTATGCAAATTATGACATGGATGAAATCCTGATATCAGGTGTATCCGTCTGACTTATCAAATACCCGTCTTTTCATCTCAACCTTGTAAATGCTTTGTCCTTGCTAAGTTGATATAAAAGCGAATCAGCTTTGAATATATTGTTGTGTGTGGTTGTTGAGATGAGACTCCATATTGTCCCTGGTTTGCTACTGACCTACATTACGATTTTCATATCATTTTATGGTTTCTACTCATTATGCACTGATTACTGAACACATACAAAGATAAATGCAATCTGTTTAGCTTCATCCTTTCTAGTGACTTTTCTGTAAATACCATGGAAAGAGGTTTCCATGGTAACCATAGTTTCCACAACGTTTGGCTAACATCAGTCCTCCTTGATGGTTATATCGCCTGTATGGTACAAAAAACCAGTATGTTTGAGTATTCCCAAAGGATCTCTACGTATATGGCTTGTTTCATCAGGATAGCAATCCCTGAGTGGTTTCGTAAAATGATGAGCATTATTTGTAATTGGAATGCATTAATTTCTGTGTATTGATACAGGATTCCTTCAATATTTAAATTTTGTTATTGTCATCTCCTTTGTGGTTTTCTTGGCATCAATTTTTGTACATTTCAATATTATTGCAAATTTTTTTCTATTGTTTTAGGTGCAGCAGTAATTTTGCATTATAATTGTTTTACAGTGGTAATATTCGTAATGGACTTTGATGATAAATAAAGAAATTTCAATTAGGAGCATGCTACTTGAGTATCATCATATTACCCAGCTCTAGTTTAGCCCAACATGGCTAAATCCATGTAGTCTTCATGTAGGCAGCATTCACAAAGAAAGTGAAATTTATCCTCAATCTATTTTTGTGTATTTTTCAGGCTAAACATTGATGATCTTATTTTTTATTGTTATTCATTTTCTGTGATGGGCAGGTGACTGTATATCATACTTAACATAAATAGTATTAAAAATAATGTAATTATGCTATACTTTTCATTCTTATCATTAATACAGCATATCCAAATTTTAATTTTTCACAGTGTCACTTTAAAATCAGTATGATTATTAGAAACAAATATGAAAAGTTGAATGAAATAGTGCCCACTCAGATAAAATACAAGTGGTGGCAAAGACTGGTTATAACATCTATACTTCACTGTTGCTGCAGTTTTAGTTGATTCAAATTACATAAAAAAAATTTTTGATTATAAATTAAAAGTGAGTAACTAACAAATATATTTTAAAATATATAGTATTTAAGTGCCGAGAGATCATTATCTGACAGTGGTTTATATATTCAAATTAATCTCTACATGATGCAACCATTGTAGTGTGTGAATCAATACCATGATCAGCTCACCACACACTGCGTTGATTATATCATATATTTCACTGTGTCTGCATGCTTTCTTTCTGTTCCAATATCTTGCCTTTTTGGATGAGTGGTGAATAAATTCATGGAATTCATGTTCAATTGCTTTTAAAAATTTAAAAAATCTTATATGTTGAGAACATTAAAATTGTAGCCAATTTGTCTCATTACATTTTATTAAAGTATACTTGTAATAATACAAATTGCATTTTAGCTACTTCATTGAGACCCACTTTATTTCCTCATTGACTGTATTAATCCATCCACCATCCATTTTTAGCTTTCAGTGTCGCTTCTTTTTTCCTAATCAATTTGCAAGAGGCTTTGTTAATGGAATCTGCCCAAATGCCTGGCCAGGCACAATGGGAGATGTCTTTTCATCAGTATTTCCACTGACATAAAATAATAATCATTTAATGTAAGCTTCAAGGTCATCCCATGGAGCAGAGTGATGGTATACATGTCAGTTGAATATAAACATGTAGAGAAAATAAAATATTACAGTGTTCGTTCATTATAAATGATGTTTTTCTTTTCTTCTCTGGTTATTTTTCAGGAGAAAACTGAAGTTGAAGGGACCCTGTTTGTGTATACAAGGTAGGCGGATGAGTTGAATGCCAGTGGGCAGAAACATGTGCCCCGCTGACTGCCTCATTAAACAAATAAGAGCACTGATCAGTTTTAGGGGCTCCCTGAAGAGTCACGGGGCTACTTCTCTAGTTATGCTCACAACATTAGAAAAAAACAAACAAAATTTTAACATGCAGAGAAAATTCACTGTTTTCTTACCACATTACATTTAACTAATCTAATTCAGTAATGACAGGCTTTGGATATTTTATTAAATTGGAAAGTCTCCATTTCTCTCCTTCTATTCAGCATCTATTGTGCACAGTGCAAACATTGACAGTGTCAAATATTAATATTAATAATTTGCTTGATTGATGATTGTTTTTTTTAAAGATGGCAGCGACTGTGCACTGTCTATGGTATATTTTTATCACAGTATTTTGTTATCTGAATGTGGTCGTAGTAATTTAAACCGCTCAACCCGACACCATGCCTCGGGCAGTCAAGATTAATTTATTTGTGAATTTTCACTTTTCCCTTGCCACCATACTTTTTCCTTCCCAGCATTGCTAGCATTGTCGGATGACATGGAAATCTGTGATTCACAAAAGGAAAATGATTTTGAAAATGGCTTGATTTTAACAGAAGTTGTTGAACATACCTGAAACAATTGAGCGTATAGCATGCTGGCTACCACACTGTGTATATCCTAGAGATTAGTAGCACTGACTAGTATCCATACTATAACCTTCACAATTAGAAACATCCACAAGATACTCCAACCCCCTGAGGCTCATTTATGCAAATCTGCAAGGGTCTTCTCTTCACCAATCACAAACAACCTACAATTGTTCTATGGCAACCACATCAAAGCATTGTTCTGAATGGGTATGTTCATACAGAGTCTGGGGCCACTATTCTTTATGCTGGCTGTCGTATACCTAAAGTGTGGGCCTACCAGCATGAATTGCGTTTGTAGCATTGCAGATCTTTTGATAGGAAGAAGTAAATATACAGATGGAGGGGCCATGAATATTTACCAGCAGCTTGAGAATATTGAGCTCAGTTATCCTCAGTTAAACTTGTAATAATTCAGCTGTGCTGCTTTTCTGGAGTCTACCGTATGTAGGACATATGGCTGCAGAGCATCAATCCATTTTGCTGTACTTCACTGCTCTCCATAAAATATAGTTTTATTTGGACACAAAGGAATGCCTGCTATTTTGCTCACTATTTCATGTATGCAGACTTAACCCAAGTATCTCTTATCATGTAATTTGTTTGTTTTCCTGCATTTTAAAATTGCCCTTAGGTAAAAATCATGTTAGGTAAATTGACAAATTGGCAAGATAATTAATGGGATAACTAGTATTGATTACTACCGGTATCCTGTGGGTATTGTGCTCAGCTAATGTATTCTCTTGTTCACCTGCAATATATCTGTATTATTTTTTGGCTTATGAGGACTTGATCTAATCTTGTATATAGAAAAATATAGAAAATTTATTCAGAGTTAGATATTGCTGATAAATCTAACTTTATAAATTATGAAAATAAAAATTGGTGTTTGATTTTTATGGAATTTATTGCAATGCTTTTGGCCATTGTTATGGCTGATAATTTTGTTTTGACAGTGTGTAATTTCCTAGTATATTTACAAAACAGTTTGATTTTATACGTTTTGATCAGAACAGCTTGACAAACCAGGATCGACTGCTACTGTCATTCATGCCTGATTGGATGCAAATTAAACTACATCCTCCCCGGAGGCGATACCAAGAATAGCTAATAATTTGAATTTTTATGACATATCAAGTTACAGAATACTGACAGAATATACCCACATATTTGGCCATGTATATTATTACCTAGTTCTTCACCATTATTAATTTTTGTTATCAATTTAATATTTACATTAGACTGATGAATGACCCATAATTTTTCACGTTTAAAATTTTACCTGTTTCTATGTATTTTTTTGATAATTCTTGACCAAATGTTTTATTTTGTGAAAGATAACAACAAAAAGTGACTTTAGTTCTCAAAGATTCAAATTCCACTTTTCTCAGTTAATAATTTTCAATCTTAGCTTGGTCATTGTTTTAAAAAAATATTAAAACAATGAATTTCTTCTTGTTCAATTAGTTGTAAAAGGTCGCAATACAAGACCATCTTATATTATTAATAATTCCAAAGATTTGGTTTAATTTTGTTGAGATAATATTAATGCATAGAAACAAGTGTCAAAGAAAATGATATGTTGTACTTTATGGCAGGATGTCACACGCAACGTAATACTACCGTAATTGGTATAGTACAGGTGTTATGGTTCAAATACCAAAATGGCTACAGTAACATAAAGACTTCCCTGGCGGCGATAACATACGAACACGGAGCCAACAGATGAGGTTTCAACTGGTACTGGTATTATTATACTCTGCAAACATCAAGTACAATAACGTGGTAAAACTCCAAACCTCCAATAACTAGATACTTAAACTCCAACACAATTCAACGAGATCTCCGATCTGAACTCAGTGCTGAACAACTCCCCTATATATACCTCCACTGTCTATAAATAGACTATTACATCAGCATACATAATGAGTCTGGCACTTACTACAAATTTCTAGAATGTTCCATTACCTTCTATTGCCTCCTACAGTGTTATATTACCTATTCAACCAGTTTCTAAAAAAAATCTAGAATATTCCACCCAGACACAGTACGGTTCTAGAACATTCTCAGTGACACGGAAGTGGTAAATAAGTCGTATGTAACACAGGATGTGGTTAATTGTAATACATATGTGTAGTTTTTAAGGGGTGAAAACATTCAAGGTGTCTCAAAATCTGTAATATGTATTCTGGATGAGTCCACAGCAAAATACTGTATAACAATACATTTGTGTGATTTGATTGAGTATCAGGGCCCCCTGGAAAAATGGTCATTGCTTGTACCGTTTGGATGTAGTCTGAAAATAGGAACTTATGATTTCATCTTTGTACATTCATGTGTATTTGTGTTTGTACCTGTATTTCAGACATGCCTGGGACACTGATTTCATTCACACACATATCATACATATGCACATGCATGTATTTCATGATCCTATTCAAGAAGGCTGAAAGGCAACCATTATAGTGCTAAAAATTCATCAAAATCAAGCATTTTTGTCATTCTGCAAATGTGTCTCGGTTGTTTATTTTTTTCAGATTGGATTCTATTTGGGTTGACTAATGGTCATTTTGTTTTCAACAAATGCTGTTTTTTGAGTCATATTGTTAACATAGCTGCACTGATTTTGTTCAAACTTTACACATGCATCATGTAACACATTTGCATGTGCATCTGTTTTCAGATATGATTTGTCCAATTCCAATCTAATTTGGTAGCCAGTTTTCAGATATGATTGGTCCGGTTCCAATCTAATTTGGTAGCCAGTTTTCAGATATGATTGGTCCGGTTCCAATCTAATTTGGTAGCCAGTTTTTCAGATATGATTTGTCCGGTTCCAATCTAATTTGGTAGCCAGTTTTCAGATATGATTGGTCCGATTCCAATCTAATTTGGTAGCCAGTTTTCAGATATGATTTGTCCGGTTCCAATCTAATTTGGTAGCCAGTTTTCAGATATGATTTGTCCAGTTCCAATCTAATTTGGTAGCCAGTTTTCAGATATGATTGGTCCAGTTCCAATCTAATTTGGTAGCCCGTTTTCAGATATGATTGGTCCGGTTCCAATCTAATTTGGTAGCCAGTTTTCAGATATGATTGGTCCGGTTTCAATCTAATTTGGTAGCCAGATTTCAGATATGATTGGTCCGGTTCCAATCTAATTTGGTAGCCAGATTTCAGATATGATTGTCCGGTTCCAATCTAATTTGGTAGCCAGTTTTCAGATATGATTGGACAAATTTTGTTTAACCATGGTACATACATTGCACAGAATTGAATCATTTTGTTTTTGAGGTCAGATTTTGTTTTTAATGAAAAATGAGGCCTGTTCCTTGGCCATATCTCTGACATGCCTTGATGGATCATTTTCAAACTTCACATGTATGCTTAAATTCATTCATCATGCCACATATATGTATACACAAAGATATGCAAATATCACTCATTTTAAAGCTAAATACACATCAAAACCAAATTACAACTTTATGCATAAGTCAGGTATAATTTTTTTTCATTTTGATTCAAGTTTCGATTCAAAATGCTTACCATTGCATTGGGGACTGTGCTTCAGTATTTTCTGTTACACGTTACATGGTAATTTCTGTTACATGTTGCCATACTTCCCCCGAGTATAAGCTCCTTCCCGAGTATAAGCCCAGGGGGTTTTTACCGGGCGTTGACGACATTTATTAAAATATGCTTTTAAAAAGTGTATTTCATTGCATAATAATGGTGATTGGTACAGTAGTTTGGTTCCTGCTTTTACAAGAAAACTCCATTAATTTCAGAGTGCATGGCCGGCGAACGTACGAAACATGTTTCGCACCTTTTCTATTCTGTTATTTACTCACGATGAATCTCGATGTTGCAATACTGAAGTAATTAATCCATATTCTTTTTGAGTAGTGGTTATAGAAACTCCAAAAATGGTCATTGAACATCGTTTTACTTTTCTGAATAATCGTGTCCATTGAGACCTTTGTGAATGGGATGTGAACGAGCAAACTATTCTTCGACATGTCTTGTTGGTGACCGTGAAACGTTTAAATACTTCCTCCACCCTCAGTTTACTTTTTGAAAATTGCGAATCAACAACTTTAGGGGAAAAAATCACTGTTTTTTGTTGAAATCAGATTGCATTTTAACATCACTGTAATTCACTTCCGCATTGCGTTGAAATAATTACTTCGTCAATAATTGGAAAACTTCGTCTGTACAACACAGCATTTTGATTGGTTAACGAAAGACATGACCTATTAGGTCAAAGGAAGTTGTTCAGGTCAAATAATGATGAAAAACACCATGGCGGAAGTGAGTGTGCGAGCGATCAAAAACATTCCACAATGAAGATAATGATCTTGCCTTCAACAGTTTTCCCACAGACCCTACCCATTTTTGCACTATGAATTCAGATGTTATGTAAACCGTATTGTAATAAAATGTGTGTATTTTTATGAACGTATTTGTTTCTTCATTGTAAAAAGTGTCGTGGAAATCAAAAAGATGTAATATTTCTCCGAGACCGGCGCTGTGAATGAAAAATTTAATTTTGATGATTTTTCAAGGTTGGGAAGAGGGTTACAATTTTAAACCCCCCAACAAATTATCTTTTCTGAGGTGGTCCTCGAATATAAGCCCACCCCCTAATTTTCCCCTGGGCTTATACTCGGGAAAGTACGGTACATGGTAATTCTTGTATTTTCCAGCTCATAAAGTCATATTTAATATTGGTTTACCATTGATTTCTGTATAATATTGATTTTGCTTGATGTTATCTTTTTTAACAAAATGTCTATCTTTATGCTATGATTGTGTTGAAGAAAGTGCTTCATATTTTGTGATTATTTTAAACAAAATCTCATGATAGCTCGAGTTTATAATTATAATATTTTATTTTGTCCAGAAATGTGTGTAGCAATTTGCTCCCTATGTATAATGTAAGGGTGGATATTTTGTCAACCACGCTCTGTAAATACTGTAATCATGGTTATTTTGGTATTTGTATACCGGTAGTGTATAATTGTTCTGTATTCAAGTCTTTGTTAGTATGCATTCAGTATTCCCTTGTTAGTCTTCACTATATTTTAAATTATTTAACTATTTCAAATAATTATATTTTCCTAAAGTCAGCTTTGTTATAAATTATTAATTCTGATAGATGTTCATGTTTTGTCTACTGCAATATTTAATACATATAAAGTGGATTTTTACCTGTATTCTAAGGGAAATACCATGTCTTAAATTGTGTTTATGTTCGGCGTCTATTGTATCTTTGTTGCTGCAAGTTCTGCCAACCTTGTTGTTAATATATGCTAAATATTGCAGTATCAATTACCCTATTGATTTTTTTTTTATCTCTTAAGACTACAAACAATGGCATTTATATTAATCCATTTCTTGCGCATCAACAAACCTTTATATGCAATGTGGGAGTGATATTTGTGTCATTGTGCCAGTGATATTTGCATCATTGTGCCAGTGATATTTGCATCATTGTGCCAGTGATATTTGCATCAATTGGCCAGTGATATTTGCATCAATGTGCCAGTGATATTTGCATCAATGTGCCAGTGATATTTGCATCAATGTGCCAGTGATATTTGCATCAATGTGCCAGTGATATTTGCATCAATGTACCAGTGATATTTGCATCAATGGGCCTGTGATATTTGCATCAATGGGCCAGTGATATTTGCATCAATGGGCCAGTGATATTTGTGTCATTGTGCCTGTAATATTTGCATCAATGGGCCAGTGATATTTGCATCAATGGGCCAGTGATATTTGCATCAATGTGCCAGTGATATTTGCGTCATTGTGCCTGTGATATTTGCATCAATGGGCCAGTGATATTTGCATCAATGGGCCAGTGATATTTGCATCAATGTGCCAGTGATATTTGCATCAATGTGCCAGTGATATTTGCATCAATGGGCCAGTGATATTTGCATCAATATGCCTGTGATATTTGCATCAATATGCCTGTGATATTTGCATCAATGGGCCAGTGATATTTGCATCAATGGGCCAGTGATATTTGCATCAATGGTCCAGTGATATTTGCATCAATGGGCCAGTGATATTTGCATCAATGGGCCAGTGATATTTGCATCAATGGGCCAGTGATATTTGCATCAATGGGCCAGTGATATTTGCATCAATGGGCCAGTGATATTTGCATCAATGGGCCAGTGATATTTGCATCAATGGGCCAGTGATATTTGCATCAATGGGCCAGTGATATTTGCATCAATGGGCCAGTGATATTTGCATCAATGGGCCAGTGATATTTGCATCAATGGGCCAGTGATATTTGCATCAATGGGCCAGTGATATTTGCATCAATATGCCAGTGATATTTGCATCAATGGGCCTGTGATATTTGCATCAATGGGCCAGTGATATTTGCATCAATGTGCCAGTGATATTTGCATCATTGTGCCAGTGATATTTGCATCAATGGGCCAGTGATATTTGCATCAATGTGCCAGTGATATTTGCATCAATGTGCCAGTGATATTTGCATCAATGTGCCAGTGATATTTGCATCAATGTGCCAGTGATATTTGCATCAATGTGCCAGTGATATTTGCATCAATGGGCCTGTGATATTTGCATCAATGGGCCAGTGATATTTGCATCAATGGGCCAGTGATATTTGTGTCATTGTACCTGTGATATTTGTGTCATTGTGCCTGTGATATTTGCATCAATGGGCCAGTGATATTTGCATCAATGTGCCAGTGACAGTGATATTTGCATCAATGTGCCAGTGATATTTGCATCAATGTGCCAGTGATATTTGCATCAATGGGCCAGTGATATTTGCATCAATGTGCCAGTGATATTTGCATCAATGGGCCAGTGATATTTGCATCAATGGGCCAGTGATATTTGCATCAATGGGCCAGTGATATTTGCATCAATGGGCCAGTGATATTTGCATCATTGTGCCAGTGATATTTGCATCAATGGGCCAGTGATATTTGCATCAATGGGCCAGTGATATTTGCATCAATGGGCCAGTGATATTTGCATCAATGGGCCACTGATATTTGCATCAATGGGCCACTGATATTTGCATCAATGTGCCAGTGATATTTGCATCAATGTGCCAGTGATATTTGCATCAATGTGCCAGTGATATTTGCATCAATGTGCCAGTGATATTTGCATCAATGTGCCAGTGATATTTGCATCAATGTGCCAGTGATATTTGCATCAATGTGCCAGTGATATTTGCATCAATGGGCCTGTGATATTTGCATCAATGGGCCAGTGATATTTGCATCAATGGGCCAGTGATATTTGTGTCATTGTGCCTGTGATATTTGCATCAATGGGCCAGTGATATTTGCATCAATGGGCCAGTGATATTTGCATCAATGTGCCAGTGATATTTGCGTCATTGTGCCTGTGATATTTGCATCAATGGGCCAGTGATATTTGCATCAATGGGCCAGTGATATTTGCATCAATGGGCCAGTGATATTTACATCAATGTGCCAGTGATATTTGCATCAATGGGCCAGTGATATTTGCATCAATGGGCCAGTGATATTTGCATCAATGGGCCAGTGATATTTGCATCAATGGGCCAGTGATATTTGCATCAATGGGCCAGTGATGTTTGCATCAATGGGCCAGTGATATTTGCATCAATGGGCCAGTGATATTTGCATCAATATGCCAGTGATATTTGCATCAATGGGCCAGTGATATTTGCATCAATGGGCCAGTGATATTTGCATCAATGGGCCAGTGATATTTGCATCAATGGGCCAGTGATATTTGCATCAATGGGCCAGTGATATTTGCATCAATGGGCCAGTGATATTTGCATCAATGGGCCAGTGATATTTGCATCAATGGGCCAGTGATATTTGCATCAATGGGCCAGTGATATTTGCGTCAATGTGTCAGTGATATTTGCATCAATGGGCCACTGATATTTGCATCAATGGGCCTGTGATATTTGCATCAATGGGCCTGTGATATTTGCATCAATGGGCCTGTGATATTTGCATCAATGGGCCAGTGATATTTGCATCAATGGGCCTGTGATATTTGCATCAATGTGCCAGTGATATTTGCATCAATGTGCCAGTGATATTTGCGTCAATGTGTCAGTGATATTTGCATCAATGTGTCAGTGATATTTGCATCAATGGGCCACTGATATTTGTATCAATGGGCCTGTGATATTTGCATCAATGGGCCAGTGATATTTGCATCAATGGGCCAGTGATATTTGCATCAATGGGCCAGTGATATTTGCATCAATGGGCCAGTGATATTTGCATCAATGTGCCAGTGATATTTGCATCAATGTGCCAGTGATATTTGCATCAATGTGCCAGCGATATTTGCATCAATGTGCCAGCGATATTTGCATCAATGTGCCAGCGATATTTGCATCAATGTGCCAGCGATATTTGCATCAATGTGCCAGCGATATTTGCATCAATGTGCCAGCGATATTTGCATCAATGTGCCAGCGATATTTGCATCAATGTGCCAGCGATATTTGCATCAATGTGCCAGTGATATTTGCATCAATGTGCCAGTGATATTTGCATCAATGTGTCGGTGATATTTACATCAATGTTGGAGTGATATTTGCATCAATGTGTCGGTGATATTTGCATCAATGTGCCAGTTATATTTGCATCAATGTGTCGGTGATATTTACATCAATGTGTCGGTGATATTTACATCAATGTTGGAGTGATGTTTGCATCAGTGTGCCAGTGATATTTGCATCAATGTGTTGGTGATATTTGCATCAATGGGCCAGTGATATTTGCATCAATGGGCCAGTGATATTTGCATCAATGGGCCAGTGATATTTGCATCAATGGGCCAGTGATATTTGCATCAATGGGCCAGTGATATTTGCATCAATGGGCCAGTGATATTTGCATCAATATGCCAGTGATATTTGCATCAATGGGCCTGTGATATTTGCATCAATGTGCCAGTGATATTTGCATCAATGTGCCAGTGATATTTGCATCAATGTGCCAGTGATATTTGCGTCAATGTGTCAGCGATATTTGCATCAATGGGCCACTGATATTTGCATCAATGGGCCAGTGATATTTGCATCAATGGGCCAGTGATATTTGCATCAATGTGCCAGTGATATTTGCATCAATGTGCCAGTTATATTTGCGTCAATGTTGGAGTGATGTTTGCATCAGGGTGCCAGTGATATTTGCATCAATGTGCCAGTGATATTTGCATCAATGTGCCAGTTATATTTGCGTCAATGTTGGAGTGATGTTTGCATCCGGGTGCCAGTGATATTTGCATCAATGTGTCGGTGATATTTGCGTCAATGTGCCAGTGATATTTCTGTCAATGTGCCAGTGATATTTGCATCAATGTGTCAGTGATATTTGCGTCAATGTGCCAGTGATAGTTGCATCAATGGGCCAGTGATATTTGCATCAATGGGCCAGTGATATTTGCATCAATGGGCCAGTGATATTTGCTTCAATGGGCCAGTGATATTTGCATCAATGTGCCAGTTATATTTTCGTCAATGTGCCAGTGATATTTGCGTCAATTTGCCAGTGATATTTGCGTCAATTTGCCAGTGATATTTGCGTCAATTTGCCAGTGATATTTGCATCAATGTGCCAGTGATATTTGCATCAATGTGCCAGTGATATTTGCATCAATGTGCCTGTGATATTTGCGTCAATTTGCCAGTGATGTTTGCATCAATGTGCCTGTGATATTTGCATCAATGTGCCTGTGACATTTGCATCAATGTGCCAGTATTATTTGCATCAATGTGCCAGTATTATTTGCATCAATGTGCCTGTGATATTTGCGTCAATTTGCCAGTGATGTTTGCATCAATGTGCCTGTGATATTTGCATCAATGTGCCAGTGATATTTGCATCAATGTGCCTGTGACATTTGCATCAATGTGCCAGTATTATTTGCATCAATGTGCCAGTGATATTTACATCAATGTGCCTGTGATATTTGCGTCAATTTGCCAGTGATGTTTGCATCAATGGGCCAGTGATATTTGCGTCAATGTGTCAGTGATATTTGCATCAATGTGCCAGTGATATTTGCATCAATGTGCCAGTATTATTTGCATCAATTTGCCAGTGACATTTGCATCAATGTGCCAGTGATATTTGCGTCAATGTGCCCGTGATATTTGCATCAATGTGCCAGTGATATTTGCATCAATGTGCCAGTGATATTTGCATCAACGTGCCAGTGATATTTACATCAACATGCCAGTGATATTTGCGTCAATGTGCCAAGATGACTCATAGTGTTTATACACCATTATATTGTCCCTCATGGATTATAAATAAATATTAATTTGCATTATTATAGATAACTCACTTCATACATGTATCTACTGTCCTATTAGGGACAAAATACCAGGTCTGACTTAATAAGTAGATTTACTTTGTTAACTGGACAGAACCTATATTTTAATAATGTTTAGTGATGCTCTTTTTTTTTTAAATTTTAATTTGCTAAATGGGTCACCTTTTAATGTGTGATGACCTTGGTGTCAAAGACTTTTTTATAGATGTGTTCCATCATGGCTGAACAGTTGTTGGTTATGTACAGTGTACTGGAATGTTGTCAGCTATGTCTGCTATGTCACCAATGTGATGATGTCATCAAGAGCAGCTCAGATTCAATTCTTAAGTTATCCATTTCATTCAATTTGTCATAATAATTATATTAATAATTTGATTCTGTCTCCTATGAAGAATTTTAACTTCAAGTTGGTTTTTTTATAACACAAGTTATAAAATATTAAATAAAGAAGACTATTGTTTTCAATAATATTATGTAGTTCTGTTTTTTCTGTATTGTATTGTTAATAATTCAATTGAAGTTATTTCAATTGTCATCAAATCCTAACCTATGTAATACTAGTAATATATTGTTATAGTGGTTGAAATAGGGGGACCTGGAACCTTGCAAGCTCCCTCGGTTCTTAGCTTTACTTGTCAAAAAGTTGGTTGCTTTTCTATGCTATTACACTTCTGTCACTTTTAATTTCTTTTTTCATATTTCTTTTCCATCATTTGTTATCACTACTTGTGGTGCCTCAAGGGGTACAGGGTATGAGTGATTGGTCACTTGTGGTGCCTCAGGGGATACAGGGCATGAGTGATTGGTCACTTGTGGTGCCTCAAGGGGTACAGGGTATGAGTGATTGGTCACTTGTGGTGCCTCAAGGGGTACAGGGTATGAGTGATTGGTCACTTGTGGTGCCTCAGGGGGTACAGGTATGGGTGATTGGTCACTTGTGGTGCCTCAAGGGGTATAGGGTATGGGTGATTGGTCACTTGTGGTGCCTCAGGGGGTACAGGTATGGGTGATTGGTCACTTGTGGTGCCTCAAGGGGGTACAGGGTATGAGTGATTGGTCACTTGTGGTGCCTCAGGGGATACAGGGCATGAGTGATTGGTCACTTGTGGTGCCTCAAGGGATACAGGGTATGAGTGATTGGTCACTTGTGGTGCCTCAGGGGATACAGGGCATGAGTGATTGGTCACTTGTGGTGCCTCAAGGGGTACAGGGTATGAGTGATTGGTCACTTGTGGTGCCTCAGGGGATACAGGTATGAGTGATTGGTCACTTGTGGTGCCTCAAGGGGTACAGGGTATGAGTGATTGGTCACTTGTGGTGCCTCAAGGGGTACAGGGCATGAGTGATTGGCCACTTGTGGTGTCTCAAGGGGTACAGGGTATGAGTGATTGGTCACTTGTGGTGCCTCAAGGGGTACAGGGCATGAGTGATTGGTCACTTGTGGTGCCTCAAGAGGTACAGGGCATGAGTGATTGGTCACTTGTGGTGCCTCAAGGGGTACAGGGTATGAGTGATTGGTCACTTGTGGTGCCTCAAGGGGTACAGGGTATGAGTGATTGGTCACTTGTGGTGCCTCAGGGGGTACAGGTATGGGTGATTGGTCACTTGTGGTGCCTCAAGGGGGTACAGGGTATGAGTGATTGGTCACTTGTGGTGCCTCAAGGGGTACAGGGTATGAGTGATTGGTCACTTGTGGTGCCTCAAGGGGTACAGGGTATGAGTGATTGGTCACTTGTGGTGCCTCAAGGGGTACAGGGTATGAGTGATTGGTCACTTGTGGTGCCTCAAGGGGTACAGGGTATGAGTGATTGGTCACTTGTGGTGCCTCAAGGGGTATAGGGTATGGGTGATTGGTCACTTGTGGTGCCTCAAGGGGTACAGGGTATGAGTGATTGGTAACTTGTGGTGCCTCAAGGGGTACAGGGTATGAGTGATTGGTCACTTGTGGTGCCTCAAGGGGTACAGGGTATGAGTGATTGGTCACTTGTGTTGCCTCAAGGGGTATAGGGTATGAGTGATTGGTCACTTGTGGTGCCTCAAGGGGTACAGGGTATGAGTGATTGGTCACTTGTGGTGCCTCAAGGGGTACAGGTATGAGTGATTGGTCACTTGTGGTGCCTCAAGGGGTACAGGGTATGGGTGATTGGTCACTTGTGGTGCCTCAAGGGGTACAGGGTATGAGTGATTGGTCACTTGTGGTGCCTCAAGGGGTACAGGGTATGGGTGATTGGTCACTTGTGGTGCCTCAAGGGGTACAGGGTATGAGTGATTGGTCACTTGTGGTGCCTCAAGGGGTACAGGGTATGAGTGATTGGTCACTTGTGGTGCCTCAAGGGGTACAGGGTATGGGTGATTGGTCACTTGTGGTGCCTCAAGGGGTACAGGGTATGAGTGATTGGTCACTTGTGGTGCCTCAAGGGGTACAGGGTATGAGTGATTGGTCACTTGTGGTGCCTCAAGGGGTACAGGGTATGAGTGATTTGTCACTTGTGGTGCCTCAAGGGGTACAGGGTATGAGTGATTGGTCACTTGTGGTGCCTCAAGGGGTACAGGGTATGAGTGATTGGTCACTTGTGGTGCCTCAAGGGGTACAGGGTATGAGTGATTGGTCACTTGTGGTGCCTCAAGGGGTACAGGGTATGAGTGATTTGTCACTTGTGGTGCCTCAAGGGGTGCAGGGTATGAGTGATTTGTCACTTGTGGTGCCTCAAGGGGTACAGGGTATGAGTGATTTGTCACTTGTGGTGCCTCAGGGGATACAGGGTATGAGTGATTGGTCACTTGTGTTGCTTCAAGGGGTACAGGGTATGAGTGATTGGTCACTTGTGGTGCCTCAAGGGGTACAGGGTATGAGTGATTTGTCACTTGTGGTGCCTCAGGGGATACAGGGTATGAGTGATTGGTCACTTGTGGTGCCTCAAGGGGTACAGGGTATGAGTGATTGGTCACTTGTGGTGCCTCAAGGGGTACAGGGTATGAGTGATTGGTCACTTGTGGTGCCTCAAGGGGTATAGGGTATGGGTGATTGGTCACTTGTGGTGCCTCAGGGGATACAGGGTATGAGTGATTGGTCACTTGTGGTGCCTCAAGGGGTACAGGGTATGAGTGACTGGTCACTTGTAGTGCCTCAAGGGGTACAGGGTATGAGTGATTGGTCACTTGTAGTGCCTCAAGGGGTACAGGGTATGAGTGATTGGTCACTTGTGGTGCCTCAAGGGGTACAGGGTATGAGTGATTGGTCACTTGTGGTGCCTCAAGGGGTACAGGGTATGAGTGATTTGTCACTTGTGGTGCCTCAAGGGGGTACAGGGTATGAGTGATTGGTCACTTGTGGTGCCTTAAGGGGTACAGGGTATGAGTGATTTGTCACTTGTGGTGCCTCAGGGGATACAGGGTATGAGTGATTGGTCACTTGTGGTGGCTCAAGGGGTACAGGGTATGAGTGCTTTGTCACTTGTGGTGCCTCAAGGGGTACAGGTATGGGTGATTGGTCACTTGTGGTGCCTCAAGGGGTACAGGGTATGAGTGATTGGTCACTTGTGGTGCCTCAAGGGGTACAGGGTATGAGTGATTGGTCACTTGTGGTGCCTCAAGGGGTACAGGGTATGGGTGATTGATCACTTGTGGTGCCTCAAGGGGTACAGGGTATGAGTGATTGGTCACTTGTGGTGCCTCAAGGGGTACAGGGTATGAGTGATTGGTCACTTGTGGTGCCTCAAGGGGTACAGGGTATGAGTGATTGGTCACTTGTGGTGCCTCAAGGGTATGAGTGATTGGTCACTTGTGGTGCCTCAAGGGGTACAGGGTATGGGTGATTGGTCACTTGTGGTGCCTCAAGGGGGTACAGGGTATGAGTGATTGGTCACTTGTGGTGCCTCAAGGGGTACAGGGTATGAGTGATTTGTCACTTGTGGTGCCTCAAGGGGTACAGGGTATGAGTGATTGGTCACTTGTGGTGCCTCAAGGGGTGCAGGGTATGGGTGATTGATCACTTGTGGTGCCTCAAGGGGTACAGGGTATGAGTGATTGGTCACTTGTGGTGCCTCAAGGGGTATAGGGTATGAGTGATTGGTCACTTGTGGTGCCTCAGGGGATACAGGGTATGAGTGATTGGTCACTTGTGGTGCCTCAAGGGGTACAGGGTATGGGTGATTGGTCACTTGTGGTGCCTCAAGGGGTACAGGGTATGAGTGATTGGTCACTTGTGGTGCCTCAAGGGGTATAGGGTATGGGTGATTGGTCACTTGTGGTGCCTCAAGGGGTACAGGGTATGAGTGATTGGTCACTTGTAGTGCCTCAAGGGGTACAGGGTATGAGTGATTGGTCACTTGTGGTGCCTCAGGGGGTACAGGGTATGAGTGATTGGTCACTTGTGGTGCCTCAAGGGGTATAGGGTATGAGTGATTGGTCACTTGTGGTGCCTCAGGGGATACAGGGTATGAGTGATTGGTCACTTGTGGTGCCTCAAGGGGTACAAGGTATGGGTGATTGGTCACTTGTGGTGGCTCAAGGGGTACAGGGTATGAGTGATTGGTCACTTGTGGTGCCTCAAGGGGTATGGGGTATGGGTGATTGGTCACTTGTGGTGCCTCAAGGGGTACAGGGTATGAGTGATTGGTCACTTGTAGTGCCTCAAGGGGTACAGGGTATGAGTGATTGGTCACTTGTGGTGCCTCAAGGGGTACAGGGTATGGGTGATTGGTCACTTGTGGTGCCTCAGGGGGTACGGGTATGGGTGATTGGTCACTTGTGGTGCCTCAAGGGGTACAGGGTATGAGTGATTGGTCACTTGTGGTGCCTCAAGGGGTATAGGGTATGGGTGATTGGTCACTTGTGGTGCCTCAAGGGGTACAGGGTATGAGTGATTGGTCACTTGTGGTGCCTCAAGGGGTACAGGGTATGAGTGATTGGTCACTTGTGGTGCCTCAAGGGGTATAGGGTATGGGTGATTGGTCACTTGTGGTGCCTTAAGGGGTACAGGGTGTGAGTGATTGGTCACTTGTGGTGCCTCAAGGGGTACAGGGTATGAGTGATTGGTCACTTGTGGTGCCTCAAGGGGTACAGGGTATGAGTGATTGGTCACTTGTGGTGCCTCAGGGGGTACAGGTATGGGTGATTGGTCACTTGTGGTGCCTCAAGGGGTACAGGGTATGAGTGATTGGTCACTTGTGGTGCCTCAAGGGGTACAGGGTATGAGTGATTTGTCACTTGTGGTGCCTCAAGGGGTATAGGGTATGGGTGATTGGTCACTTGTGGTGCCTCAATTGGTACAGGGTATGGGTGATTGGTCACTTGTGGTGCCTCAAGGGGTACAGGGTATGAGTGATTGGTCACTTGTGGTGCCTCAAGGGGTACAGGGTATGAGTGATTGGTCACTTGTGGTGCCTCAAGGGGTATAGGGTATGGGTGATTGGTCACTTGTGGTGCCTCAAGGGGTACAGGGTATGAGTGATTGGTCACTTGTGGTGCCTCAAGGGGTACAGGGTATGAGTGATTGGTCACTTGTGGTGCCTCAAGGGGTATAGGGTATGGGTGATTGGTCACTTGTGGTGCCTCAAGGGGTACAGGGTGTGAGTGATTGGTCACTTGTGGTGCCTCAAGGGGTACAGGGTATGAGTGATTGGTCACTTGTGGTGCCTCAAGGGGTACAGGGTATGAGTGATTGGTCACTTGTGGTGCCTCAGGGGGTACAGGTATGGGTGATTGGTCACTTGTGGTGCCTCAAGGGGTACAGGGTATGAGTGATTGGTCACTTGTGGTGCCTCAAGGGGTACAGGGTATGAGTGATTTGTCACTTGTGGTGCCTCAAGGGGTATAGGGTATGGGTGATTGGTCACTTGTGGTGCCTCAATTGGTACAGGGTATGAGTGATTGGTCACTTGTGGTGCCTCAAGGGGTATAGGGTATGGGTGATTGGTCACTTGTGGTGCCTCAAGGGGTACAGGGTATGAGTGATTGGTCACTTGTGGTGCCTCAAGGGGTACAGGGTATGAGTGATTGGTCACTTGTGGTGCCTCAAGGGGTACAGGGTATGGGTGATTGGTCACTTGTGGTGCCTCAAGGGGTATAGGGTATGGGTGATTGGTCACTTGTGGTGCCTCAAGGGTTACAGGGTATGAGTGATTTGTCACTTGTGGTGCCTCAAGTGGTACAGGGTATGAGTGATTAGTCACTTGTAGTGCCTCAAGGGGTATAGGGTATGAGTGATTGGTCACTTGTGGTGCCTCAAGGGGTATAGGGTATGGGTGATTGGTCACTTGTGGTGCCTCAAGGGGTACAGGGTATGAGTGATTGGTCACTTGTGGTGCCTCAAGGGGTACAGGGTATGAGTGATTTGTCACTTGTGGTGCCTCAAGGGGTACAGGGTATGTGTGATTGGTCACTTGTAGTGCCTCAAGGGGTACAGGGTATGAGTGATTGGTCACTTGTAGTGCCTCAAGGGGTACAGGGTATGAGTGATTGGTCACTTGTAGTGCCTCAAGGGGTACAGGGTATGAGTGATTGGTCACTTGTGGTGCCTCAAGGGGTATAGGGTATGGGTGATTGGTCACTTGTGGTGCCTCAAGGGGTACAGGGTATGAGTGATTTGTCACTTGTGGTGCCTCAGGGGATACAGGGTATGAGTGATTGGTAACTTGTGGTGCCTCAAGGGGTACAGGGTATGAGTGATTGGTCACTTGTGGTGCCTCAAGGGGTATAGGGTATGGGTGATTGGTCACTTGTGGTGCCTCAAGGGGTACAGGGTATGAGTGATTTGTCACTTGTGGTGCCTCAAGGGGTACAGGGTATGAGTGATTGGTCACTTGTGGTGCCTCAAGGGGTATTGGGTATGGGTGATTGGTCACTTGTGGTGCCTCAAGGGGTACAGGGTATGAGTGATTGGTCACTTGTGGTGCCTCAAGGGGTACATGGTATGAGTGATTGGTCACTTGTGAGGCCTCAAGGGGTACAGGGTATGAGTGATTGGTCACTTGTGGTGCCTCAGGGGGTACAGGGTATGAGTGATTGGTCACTTGTAGTGCCTCAAGGGGTACAGGGTATGAGTGATTGGTCACTTGTGGTGCCTCAGGGGGTACAGGTATGGGTGATTGGTCACTTGTGGTGCCTCAAGGGTATGAGTGATTGGTCACTTGTGGTGCATCAAGGGGTACAGGGTATGGGTGATTGGTCACTTGTGGTGCCTCAAGGGGTACAGGGTATGAGTGATTGGTCACTTGTGGTGCCTCAAGGGGTACAGGGTATGAGTGATTGGTCACTTGTGAGGCCTCAAGGGGTACAGGGTATGAGTGATTGGTCACTTGTAGTGCCTCAAGGGGTACAGGGTATGAGTGATTTGTCACTTGTGGTGCCTCAAGGGGTACAGGGTATGAGTGATTGGTCACTTGTGGTGCCTCAAGGGTATGAGTGATTGGTCACTTGTGGTGCCTCAAGGGGTACAGGGTATGAATGATTGGTCACTTGTGGTGCCTCAAGGGGTACAGGGTACGAGTGATTGGTCACTTGTGGTGCCTCAAGGGGTACAGGGTATGGGTGATTGGTCACTTGTGGTGCCTCAAGGGGTACAGGGTATGAGTGATTGGTCACTTGTGGTGCCTCAGTGGGTACAGGGTATGAGTGATTGGTCACTTGTGGTGCCTCAGTGGGTACAGGGTATGAGTGATTGTTCACTTGTGGTGCCTCAAGGGGTACAGGGTATGAGTGATTGGTCACTTGTGGTGCCTCAAGGGGTACAGGGTATGAGTGATTGGTCACTTGTGGTGCCTCAAGGGGTACAGGTATGAGTGATTGGGCACTTGTGGTGCCTCAAGGGGTACAGGTATGAGTGATTGGTCACTTGTGGTGCCTCAAGGGGTATACGGTATGGGTGATTGGTCATACGGTATGGGTGATTGTGGTGCCTCACCTTCTAACTATGAATCTCCCCCAGTTTCTATTTCATCCTATTTAATCCTTCCTTTCGTTTAAATTTTGTCTGCTTGTTTCTTTGTATTTTCTTTAATTCACAGGCTACTGTAGTTGTATAGTCACGCAGGCAACTGGCTCCAAAATTCTTGTTCGAACGCAGTCCAAAAACGAGGACTTATGTTTTGACCTCCGTGTGTGCGTTCGAACCTGTATCTTAGAAATGCCTGGACCAATCACAATCAAACTTCACACATACATCATACATAATTTTTCGGCTGTTTACAGATGGATTTTGTTCTAAACTGGTATATACGTTAGACATTATAGGATTTTGATGCATATCATTTTATTTTTCAGATAAGATTAAAAATGGCCGACTGGCGGCCATTTTGTTTTAATGAATGTTTAAATATCCATTATAAATCATGTCATAGATTTACAGATATATTGGTTTGACAATCCTATTCAAAATGGCCGAATGGTGGCCATTTTTGTGCTAAAAAAATCATCAAATATCAAGCATTTCTGGCATTTATGGATGGATTTTGTTCAAACTTGGTGCATACATTAGACATTATGGGTTCCTGATGCACGTCATTTTATTTTTAAAATGCCCGACTGGTGGCCATTTTGCATTAATGAATGCAGCTCTAGTGCCATATCTCTGACATGCTTTGACTAATTATGTTCAAATTTTATATATTATATATTTATATATTTATGTATTCAAAATGGCTGATTTTATTTTAATTAATGCTGTTCCAGAGCAATATCTCTCAATACTCGTTTGACGATCAGATACAAATGTCAAACATTTTAATGTTAAACAATCATCATATTCCTGTCATGTTTATGTTCCATCTATATTACTATAAACAAAACTATATATCTTAAATTTGATAACTAACGGGGACTGTGCCATGCATGGCTTGTTTTATTTGTTTTCCTTTTTATTGAATTTTACTTAAATGTCACTTACATTTGTTCCTTCCAAATGTTTTTTGGCCTAATTCTGTGACATTTTTGGCCTGATTTCATGCATATATATTGGCTGGATTTCTTGGCTATTTCCTGGCCAAGTTTATTGGTTATTTGCTCTAACTAAGCACACATGTGTACCTTTCTACATAAGCTAAAAGTGAATATACTTGATTAGTATTATCATGCTGAGAATACAAGAGATAAGCTTGTTTTATTTGACATAGTAAACAGCAATGGGATTATGCATGCATTATTGATTGGTAGGTTCAGTCAACAATGTTCCATCAATTATTGATTAGGATATATACGATTTATCAGCTACTTTGATTGTTGCAAGTCATTAATTTACTTTTGACACACACATCCATGAATATTTAATGTCACAATTGTGAATGTTTATCAACTTGCCCTATAATTTCAGATTGTTGGCAAATTAAAACAAGAACATGAAATGTACACTGGTAATTTAAACAAGTATAATCTTAATTGTTATTACTTGGTCATAAATGTACTATATGGGATCCATGTATGGAAATGACTGGATGATAGTCACAATAGATGGTGGTGCAGGACATGCAGGATTGGTCATTTGTAGTGCCTGAAGGTGGTACAGGGTATGAGTGATAGGTATCTGGTGGTGCCTAAATGGGTACAGGGTTTGTGTGATGGATCACTGGCAGTGCTTCTGTATGTTCAGGGAATGTGTGATGGGTCACTGGCAGTGCTTCTGTGTGTTCAGGCTATGTGTGATGGGTCACTGGCAGTGCTTCTGTATGTTCAGGGTATGTGTGATGGGTCACTGGCAGTGCTTCTGTATGTTCAGGGAATGTGTGATGGGTCACTGGCAGTGCTTCTGTGTGTTCAGGGTATGTGTGATGGGTCACTGGCAGTGCTTCTATGTGTTCAGGGAATGTGTGATGGGTCACTGGCAGTGCTTCTATGTGTTCAGGGTATGTGTGGTGGGTCACTGGCAGTGCTTCTATGTGTTCAGGGTATGTGTGATGGGTCTCTAGCAGTGCTTCTATGTGTTCAGGGAATGTGTGATGGGTCACTGGCAGTGCTTCTATGTGTTCAGGGTATGTGTGATGGGTCACTGGCAGTGCTTCTATGTGTTCAGGGTATGTGTGATGGGTCACTGGCAGTGCTTCTATGTGTTCAGGGTATGTGTGATGGGTCACTGGCAGTGCTTCTATGTGTTCAGGGTATGTGTGATGGGTCACTGGCAGTGCTTCTGTGTGTTCAGGGTATGTGTGATGGGTCACTGGCAGTGCTTCTGTGTGTTCAGGGTATGTGTGATGGGTCACTGGCAGTGCTTCTGTGTGTTCAGGGTATGTGTGATGGGTCACTGGCAGTGCTTCTATGTGTTCAGGGTATGTGTGATGGGTCACTGGCAGTGCTTCTATGTGTTCAGGGTATGTGTGATGGGTCACTGGCAGTGCTTCTATGTGTTCAGGGTATGTGTGATGGATCACTGGCAGTGCTTCTATGTGTTCAGGGTATGTGTGATGGGTCACTGGCAGTGCTTCTGTGTGTTCAGGGTATGTGTGATGGATCACTGGCAGTGCTTCTATGTGTTCAGGGTATGTGTGATGGGTCACTGGCAGTGCTGTGTTCAGGGTATGTGTGATGGGTCACTGGCAGTGCTTCTATGTGTTCAGGGTATGTGTGATGGGTCACTGGCAGTGCTTCTATTTGTTCAGGGTATGTGTGTTGGGTCACTGGCAGTGCTTCTATGTGTTCAGGCTATGTGTGATGGGTCACTGGCAGTGCTTCTATGTGTTCAGGGTATGTGTGATGGGTCACTGGCAGTGCTTCTATGTGTTCAGGGTATGTGTGATGGGTCACTGGCAGTACTTCTATGTGTTCAGGCTATGTGTGATGGATCACTGGCAGTGCTTATATGTGTTCAGGGTATGTGTGATGGGTCACTGGCAGTGCTGTGTTCAGGGTATGTGTGATGGGTCACTGGCAGTGCTTCTGTGTGTTCAGGGTATGTGTGATGGGTCACTGGCAGTGCTTCTGTATGTTCAGGGAATGTGTGATGGGTCACTGGCAGTGCTTCTGTGTGTTCAGGGTATGTGTGATGGGTCACTGGCAGTGCTTCTATGTGTTCAGGGAATGTGTGATGGGTCACTGGCAGTGCTTCTATGTGTTCAGGGTATGTGTGGTGGGTCACTGGCAGTGCTTCTATGTGTTCAGGGTATGTGTGATGGGTCTCTAGCAGTGCTTCTATGTGTTCAGGGAATGTGTGATGGGTCACTGGCAGTGCTTCTATGTGTTCAGGGTATGTGTGATGGGTCACTGGCAGTGCTTCTATGTGTTCAGGGTATGTGTGATGGGTCACTGGCAGTGCTTCTATGTGTTCAGGGTATGTGTGATGGGTCACTGGCAGTGCTTCTATGTGTTCAGGGTATGTGTGTTGGGTCACTGGCAGTGCTTCTATGTGTTCAGGCTATGTGTGATGGGTCACTGGCAGTGCTTCTATGTGTTCAGGGTATGTGTGATGGGTCACTGGCAGTGCTTCTATGTGTTCAGGGTATGTGTGATGGGTCACTGGCAGTACTTCTATGTGTTCAGGCTATGTGTGATGGATCACTGGCAGTGCTTATATGTGTTCAGGGTATGTGTGATGGGTCACTGGCAGTGCTTCTATGTGTTCAGGGTATGTGTGATGGGTCACTGGCAGTGCTTCTATGTGTTCAGGGTATGTGTGATGGGTCACTGGCAGTGCTTCTATTTGTTCAGGGTATGTGTGATGGGTCACTGGCAGTGCTTCTATGTGTTCAGGGTATGTGTGATGGGTCACTGGCAGTGCTTCTATGTGTTCAGGGTATGTGTGATGGGTCACTGGCAGTGCTTCTATGTGTTCAGGGTATGTGTGATGGGTCACTGGCAGTGCTTCTGTGTGTTCAGGGTATGTGTGATGGGTCACTGGTGGGGTCTCAAGGGTATAGGTGTTGGGTCACTGGTTAGTACCTCAAGGGGTACTCGGTATGGTGTGGGGTCACTGGTGGTGTCTCAAGGTCTGGTACTGGGTATGGCTTTGGTTACTTGTGGTGCCTAAAGGTAGTATAGATCATATTCAAAATATAGAGACAGATATTATAACTAGAATGATGTAATAGATTTTGAAACAAATGTAAAATATGCCAGTTCTTTCAGTGAAAGTGATGTCTACCAATTCATATTATATATTGATTCAGTGACATAGTTAATATATATTAAAATTTGATACAGTAAACATATGCTGGATGGTAAATACAAAAAAAACAGGAGCTAATCCAAGAGCAGTTTAATAAATGGAGTTTTATTTTCTGATGGAGATGGTGTGCTTTTAGTAATATATTACCTAGTTATTATAAATGCCAGAATCTATTGGAAAATTGACATTGTAGAATGAATAGAGGGCAATACTAATGGTATGATGAGTGAAATTCACATTAATGATTACAGGTAGGAATTTTTGTTCTGCATTGCCATGGCAACAACATTCTCTTGCTGTTTGTATGTATTGTGGACATCTGTATCTGTAAATACTGTATGTACATATAACTGGGAACCCTGCACAAATTGGTTTAATGTTGTACCATGTTGCTGCATTTATTGTACGTCTCCATGTATAACAAAATGACTCAATAAATATAATTAATATTTTAATTTTCTGAATATCACAATTTTGAAAATTCTTGTTGTGTCCTGTTCGATATGGGTCCTATAGCGACATGTACATGTGTTAAATACATTGTTTGTTTACACAAAATTTAAAAACATGTTGGGTGACAGCCATCAAAAGGAAGACATTTTATACATTTATGTTTTGAAGCATTTTTTTCTATTACATTTGTATTGAACATCAGGTGTCTTTATGTCTATCTGATTTGGTGATTAATACAATAGACAAATGTTCTTGATTAAAATAGTGTAAATGCAATAATCGCTGGTTCTTAATTTCGCTATTTACAAGAAGTAAATTCGCTAAATTAAATCCACATCAACTTGTACTATGCTCAATATAAGTCATTGTTTACCTGTCAAGTTTATGTACTTAAAACCTAGTGAAATTAAATGCATATAAAAATAAATATCTTGCACCAAAGACGTAATTTACAATTCTGCATTCATTCCAAAACGTATAAGCATTGGTTAGAAGGTTCAAATGTTTCCTTTAATGTTGAGAGTTTACCAACACTGACACATTTGAAATTATTGACATCACATTCAAACGTTTTATTTATTTATTTCGCTAGTATTTATCAGTTTAAAGATGTATATTACCCACTCATACTACTTGTATCATTCTGAAACACATTACAGAAATAAATAAATTCATTTAACTGAACACAAACATTGACACATCAAATTTAGACTTTTATCTCTATTATCACTACAAGCAGGTCTAAGGCATAATAAGATTAGCTCAGTGATTGCATTCAAGCAGTACAGTAATGTATCAACCTTTATTCTGTATTGGTTGGTATGATTACAATACAATGTCCTGCCTTTGTGCATACTGTATATTCACATGATAACCTCGTAATATTTCCAAAAATATTAAACTTTTTGCCAGAAAGCCAATGCTTTGCTTCATAGTGTTCAAATTGAACACATCATGCCAGCTTTCAACAAATAGTTTTAGTGATAGTTTTAGCCCCACTGGAAAGGTTGAATGGGGTGTAAATTTGTAGCTGTCTTCTTATCTTTAACTTGCACATGGCAAACAGTGGGTTTTTTGTATGAACAACGCTCATTTGGGGTAAAAACAATGTTTTCACTGGTATTTGAAATTGTCCTGAAATTCTACTGACAAATAGCAGACAAATATTAGTTGTCAAGCTTCTTGTTTCTAAAGGCTAATTTTCAACTTTCAATTTATTTTAATGCGTCTCAATATTCACAATACTTCAGCATGCAGGAGTTCTTTCTAAATTTTCTTTGATGTCCCTTTGCCAACTATGTGCAATTTCATAAAGTTCTAAAAGTTTTGTATCACTTTGAGATACCACTTTGTATTTAAAAATAAAAAACATATTTATCTGTAATTTGACTGACTGACAAGTATTCTGCTATGTATTAAAAACAGTATTAAAAGCATTCTGTATTTTGGGGTACAAAACAAAAGAAATCCTGTTACTGACTCTAGAGGGAGTTTGTAGCTTCAAAGCAGTGAGGCATCCTTCACAGTTAAGGGTGATTCCACATGGTGATTTCTGATGCATTTAAGTGTGGAGTATATCCATCGCAAATCTCTGTAAACTTCATTGTGTTTTTCTACATTTTCTCTGTATTCTTGATTGTAGCATTAACATTCACTGTACTAGCTCGACTGTTACTAGGATATGTAAACATTGCCGAGCGTCTTGGACATACAGCATAATTCATTAATTTCTTGTGAAAATTGTACTAATTAAACAGTTCAAAACATTTATGAAATGTCCTGGAATTTAAAGGCCTAAGTGTTCTATTGTTCAGTGGTTGATTGTGGTGATGTGAAAAATGAGATTTTTCTTGTTTTACAACTTAGGAGTTAGGATGCAAAGTTACCAGGTTTCTTTTTGTAAGCTGAGATTTATTTATCACCCCTATAACTAAATTCAGTTTAAACTGAACATGTCTACTTACTACATACATGTATTACTGTCAGGATTGACCAAATATGATTGAATCTCATTACTGAAAACCCATAGACAATATATGTTAGTTCTTAGCAGAATTTGGAGCCAGTGCTTAAGAACAAAAATGTTATTTACTATAAATTTGTATTGACAGGTCTGCCTCTCCTAGCAATGGCTACACTATAATGAACAGGCTTAGCATGGATAATTTAACAGAACCAATTACCAAGGATTTAGAATTCCAGGTCAATGACCCTTTCCTTCTCTATAGAAATACTAAAGGTGCAAGTAAGTGTACAGTGATTACTGTTGTTATCTTGTGCATATAGACATAGCAGTCTAGTTATTACCATTGTAGTGATGTAGGTGACATAAACAATGCAATGCAAAGACCTCATGGCCCATTAAAGTATTAATTTTATTCTAATTTGTTTGTTTTCCTTGCAGCTATATATGGTATATGGTTCTATGATAAAGATGAGTGTGCTCGTATTGGTGCAGTTATGAACAGGTGAATCACAAAATAAAAACACATGAATAGAAAAGTGCCCAGCACCAGTCAATAATTGAAGTGTACATGTATATAGCATGTTGACTGTTAGACATGTGACCTTGTTGACAGATGCAACTGACACATGTAGATGACAATTTATGATGGAAAAGTATTGGCGTTTTTTTTGTTGATGAAAACATAATTCTATTAATAGATTGTAAATAGAGCTTTTATTGGTGCCATACATTATTACAATGGCACTGGTTGCCACATTGCACAACAATTTGATTCAGGTCTAATACCTTGTTCCTACCTCACACTGAATCGGCCCTGTTCCTACCTCACACTGAGTTGGCCCTGTTCCTACCTCACACTGAGTCGGCCCTGTTCCTACCTCACACTGAGTCGGCCCTGTTCCTACCTCACACTGAGTCGGCCCTGTTCCTACTTCACACTGAATCGGCCCTGTTCCTACCTTACACTGAGTCGGCCCTGTTCCTACCTCACACTGAGTCGGCCCTGTTCCTACCTTGCACTGAGTCGGCCCTGTTCCTACCTTGCACTGAGTCGGCCCTGTTCCTACCTCGCACTGAGTCGGCCCTGTAGCCTACCTCGCACTGAGTCGGCCCTGTTCCTACCTCACACTGAGTCGGCCCTGTTCCTACCTCACACTGAGTCGGCCCTGTTCCTACCTCACACTGAGTCGGCCCTGTTCCTACCTCACACTGAGTCGGCCCTGTTCCTACCTCGCACTGAATCAGCCCTGTTCCTACCTCGCACTGAATCAGCCCTGTTCCTACCTCGCACTGAATCAGCCCTGTTCCTACCTCGCACTGAATCAGCCCTGTTCCTACCTCACACTGAATCAGCCCTGTTCCTACCTCACACTGAATCAGCCCTGTTCCTACCTCGCACTGAATCAGCCCTGTTCCTACCTCGCACTGAATCAGCCCTGTTCCTACCTCGCACTGAATCAGCTCTGTTCCTACATGTACCTCGCACTGAATCAGTCCTGTTCCTACCTCTCACTATACACATTATGCAGAATTGAATTTTTAAATGGGTATGCTCTGTATGCATTTATTGTACATGGTAAAAAAATTTCTACCATGTTTTTGTGTTTCAATCATTGACTTTCAAATCATCTATTTGTTCTCTCTTCATCATGTGATCTATTACAGAATGTCATGTGAATCGTCTCACAAGGACACAGATGTTGCATCAAACCCTAGTGTAGGTTCTACAAAGATTGTCCTCACAGGCAATAAAGCAAAGAGTCAGGTTGATATAATGCAAATGTTGACAAAGGCCCAAGATGAGTATGTGAAAGGAGGTGGTGATGGACAAAAACACTCATCAGAAGAGTGCAATCAGCAAGAGACAAAGAAAGAAACTGATATTATGCAGTTATTAAATAAAGCACATGTTGAGTATGCAAAGGTAATTTTAAGCTGCACTGAATGGAAAACACTGTAACAATAATATGTTGTGTGCCTAGGAGACTAATTCACTACAGGAGCCAATATAAACTGATTATGAAAACTGCTATTTCCCAGTCAATTTGTCTTGCATCATTGAAGTAATCCTAGTTTGTAATGCTTGTAGCAACTTCTCCTTCAACCATAAAACATAAAGAGTCGTACTAAATTCATGTTTGAAATTAAATTGTAGAAGAGTGATCAAATACTATGTTCAAATTTGTTGGATTAAGGTAGCAACTGAGGAAAATGGAGCAGGCCCGCTATTTTAACACTTTCCATCACATGAATAACCTGTGAATTTTGTTTGCAGTACTACCAAATAACTATAAACATGCAATCAACAACATTTTTAAAAAAGACAAAAGTGTTTCATGTTTATGACAAAGTAAATTATCTCGCCTCACCTTTGCTGGTGATGATGTTATTGATAAAAGTAGACAAATAGTGTGTATACAGACTCAATGGGAAACCAAAGCTACTGTATCCTGTGTGACTGAGTAACTGACCTAATGGGGGGAGGGGGTCTAAGCCACTGTACCCCAGGTCACCAACCTAATGGGAAGGTCAAAGCCACTAATTATGATTCTTACATTTACATTTTAGAAAGTAAACAGGATCTTGAGTTCAAATAGTAGTTATTAATTGCCATTTGAAAGTGAGATAGTCTTGACATTGTGTATGGGTAATACTTGGAATGGTAATAAACAAAAACACCCAAATATTGGATGGCTGTCTACTGCCTAAGAGGTTGATTTTTTGAGTGCTAGAGTCCTTAATAAAATAAATTTTGATTGAGACTTGTAACCAAATGAAATTAAGCAGAGTTAAATTATGTCCTTCAACAGTTGTTAAACCTGATGTACACCAGTGTTAGGGGAATTATGTCCTTCAACAGTTGTTAAACCTGATGTACATTAGTGCAGGAGAATTATGTCCTTCAACAGTTGTTAAACCTGATGTACATCGTTTAGGGGGATTATGTCCTTCAACAGTTGTTAAACCTGATGTACATCAGTGCAGGAGAATTATGTCCTTCAACAGTTGTTAAACCTGATGTACATCGTTTAGGGGAATTATGTCCTTCAACAGTTGTTAAACCTGATGTACACCGGTGTAGGGGAATTATGTCCTTCAACAGTTGTTAAACCTGATGTACACCAGTGTAGGGGAATTATGTCCTTCAACAGTTGTTAAACCTGATGTACATTCGTGCAGGAGAATTATGTCCTTCAACAGTTGTTAAACCTGATGTACATTAGTGCAGGGGAATTATGTCCTTCAACAGTTGTTAAACCTGATGTACATTAATGCAGGAGAATTATGTCCTTCAACAGTTGTTAAACCTGATGTACATTAGTGCAGGGGAATTATGTCCTTCAACAGTTGTTAAACCTGATGTACATTAGTGCAGGAGAATTATGTCCTTCAACAGTTGTTAAACCTGATGTACATTAGTGCAGGAGAATTATGTCCTTCAACAGTTGTTAAACCTGATGTACATTAGTGCAGGAGAATTATGTCCTTCAACAGTTGTTAAACCTGATGTACACCAGTGTAGGGGAATTATGTCCTTCAACAGTTGTTAAACCTGATGTACATCAGTGTAGGGGAATTATGTCCTTCAACAGTTGTTAAACCTGATGTACATTAGTGCAGGAGAATTATGTCCTTCAACAGTTGTTAAACCTGATGTACATTAGTGCAGGAGAATTATGTCCTTCAACAGTTGTTAAACCTGATGTACACCAGTGTAGGGGAATTATGTCCTTCAACAGTTGTTAAACCTGATGTACATCAGTGTAGGGGAATTATGTCCTTCAACAGTTGTTAAACCTGATGTACATTAGTGCAGGAGAATTATGTCCTTCAACAGTTGTTAAACCTGATGTACATTAGTGCAGGAGAATTATGTCCTTCAACAGTTGTTAAACCTGATGTACATTAGTGCAGGAGAATTATGTCCTTCAACAGTTGTTAAACCTGATGTACACCAGTGTAGGGGAATTATGTCCTTCAACAGTTGTTAAACCTGATGTACATTAGTGCAGGAGAATTATGTCCTTCAACAGTTGTTAAACCTGATGTACATCAGTGTAGGGGAATTATGTCCTTCAGCAGTTGTTAAACCTGATGTACACCAGTGTAGGGGAATTATGTCCTTCAACAGTTGTTAAACCTGATGTACACCAGTGTAGGGGAATTATGTCCTTCAACAGTTGTTAAACCTGATGTACACCAGTGTAGGGGAATTATGTCCTTCAACAGTTGTTAAACCTGATGTACACCAGTGTAGGGGAATTATGTCCTTCAACAGTTGTTAAACCTGATGTACACCAGTGTAGGGGAATTATGTCCTTCAACAGTTGTTAAACCTGATGTACACCAGTGTAGGGGAATTATGTCCTTCAACAGTTGTTAAACCTGATGTACACCAGTGTAGGGGAATTATGTCCTTCAACAGTTGTTAAACCTGATGTACACCAGTGTAGGGGAATTATGTCCTTCAACAGTTGTTAAACCTGATGTACACCAGTGTAGGGGAATTATGTCCTTCAACAGTTGTTAAACCTGATGTACACCAGTGTAGGGGAATTATGTCCTTCAACAGTTGTTAAACCTGATGTACACCAGTGTAGGGGAATTATGTCCTTCAACAGTTGTTAAACCTGATGTACACCAGTGTAGGGGAATTATGTCCTTCAACAGTTGTTAAACCTGATGTACATCAGTGTAGGGGAATTATGTCCTTCAACAGTTGTTAAACCTGATGTACATCAGTGTAGGGGAATTATGTCCTTCAACAGTTGTTAAACCTGATGTACACCAGTGTAGGGGAATTATGTCCTTCAACAGTTGTTAAACCTGATGTACATCAGTGTAGGGGAATTATGTCCTTCAACAGTTGTTAAACCTGATGTACACCAGTGTAGGGGAATTATGTCCTTCAACAGTTGTTAAACCTGATGTACACCAGTGTAGGGGAATTATGTCCTTCAACAGTTGTTAAACCTGATGTACATCAGTGTAGGGGAATTATGTCCTTCAGCAGTTGTTAAACCTGATGTACATTAGTGCAGGGGAATTATGTCCTTCAACAGTTGTTAAACCTGATGTACATCAGTGTAGGGGAATTATGTCCTTCAACAGTTGTTAAACCTGATGTACATCAGTGTAGGGGAATTATGTCCTTCAACAGTTGTTAAACCTGATGTACACCAGTGTAGGGGAATTATGTCCTTCAACAGTTGTTAAACCTGATGTACACCAGTGTAGGGGAATTATGTCCTTCAACAGTTGTTAAACCTGATGTACATTAGTGCAGGGGAATTATGTCCTTCAACAGTTGTTAAACCTGATGTACATCAGTGTAGGGGAATTATGTCCTTCAACAGTTGTTAAACCTGATGTACACCAGTGTAGGGGAATTATGTCCTTCAACAGTTGTTAAACCTGATGTACACCAGTGTAGGGGAATTATGTCCTTCAACAGTTGTTAAACCTGATGTACACCAGTGTAGGGGAATTATGTCCTTCAACAGTTGTTAAACCTGATGTACACCAGTGTAGGGGAATTATGTCCTTCAACAGTTGTTAAACCTGATGTACACCAGTGTAGGGGAATTATGTCCTTCAACAGTTGTTAAACCTGATGTACACCAGTGTAGGGGAATTATGTCCTTCAACAGTTGTTAAACCTGATGTACACCAGTGTAGGGGATATAAGTATTTCAATACCAGCTTCTTGATAAAAATTATATCATTAGTTTTATACAAAAACTTTTTTCTCTTCATCTTCTTCTTTATATTTTTGCATCTTGAAAATTTTATTTTTCAGACTCACCCAACCCCTAAGAAGGAAGAACCTAAACACATGACGAAAGCGCCACCTGAAGGGACAGCTACTACAGGAAATCTTGTGGTGAAGCCAGTAGCCTTGAAGGCAGACTCTCCAAAGAAAGGTGAACAAGTCACTACTCCACCTCATCAACAGAAGATGCATCCAAAGAAACAAAAACAGAGATTACATCATGCTGAAAATAAAAATACTGGTTATGATGGGACTATGCCATCCCAAGCAGTGCTGCCTCGTAGCGATGGCAGCATGTTTCAGCAGCTTGCAACTAAACAAGCATCACATAGTATGCAGTCTGCAGGACAGTCTAGTGGAGAGCTGCTACAACAACTGCAGATACCACAGCAGCAAGATATTGATCTGTTGCATCAATTGAAGTTAAAAACGCAGCCTGTTTCCATTCCTTCCAGACAGCAACCACAAATGATATCACCAGCTTCACAATCTGTTGTGCTTAGTTCTTCCACACATAATAATATTTCCATACCTATGCTTGGTATGCAGACTACAGTAACGCCCTCTGTGTTGACAAAGACTGGACAAACTGGCACCAGTACTACAGTGCAGCCCTTATCAATTGTAGCAAGTAATGCTTTAATCCAAGGTTTTACCACCAGGCAGAGCAGTGCCAATGTTGTAAATAAATCCAGAACCTCTACTTTGGTAAGTTGTTTTGAATTACTTATGGTCACCACTTCTTTTGCAACTGCATACAAAAATAATGGGATTACTGTGAAATATGAAATGTCACAAGTATGCTGCTTGAGGGCGCTGTACAGTTACTGGATCCATGGGTATTTTTCACCTAATTGTGCTCTGAAGTTAACTGCATTCTTCTTCAAGAGAGCAACACAATATTTAAGGTGAAGACAATACTGCAAAAGTATGACATTGTACTTATTGAAAAAAGAGACAATCATATGATGTGCTATTAAGATTAGGACATGCACACATAAACAAAAAGTAGCAAATTGAATGTAATGTGATAAATGGTATATCAAAATTGTTTTGTAATTTTCATATGATTCTTGCTAAAGTCTCGAAATATGTGAAAATTACTAATTTCAATTGTTCAATAAATTTGATATCATGGGTTACTCTCTCTATATATATTGGGGTAAACTATGTCACTAATGTTATTGACGTTACCAACGTAATTGACGTTACCAACGTTATTGACAACACTTTCCTTTGTTTAAATGGGATGCAGATGTGATGAAAATAGAACTCACCAAATACAAACATTTGCAAGATGTTTTTGTTGGAATTTTCGTATGTTATTTTATTAAATTATTACCACAGAACAGAAATGAATTGTATCTTATTGGATTCTTGTTATTATAAACTTGACATTCTTCATTACAACAAGTTTGTGTAATATAGATTTAATTCAACTAAAATTTTGAAAATCTAGTATTACTATAGTGTAAATAACTTGTGTGAATTACACAATAGTTTATTCTTTTACCATGGGTATAGTGCTAATGTCATGCATAAGGCTTGTTTAGTGTAAATTGCACAACGAAAAGTAGAATACTTTCACAAAAATGAAACAAAACAGCACAGATATGTACTTCTGTATGTGAATGTTATTACACGGTAAGCGCATTAGTGTATTTTGGAAAGTGTTTTAACCAACATTGACACTGAAAAATAGATAAATATAGATTTTCCTAATTTTTCTCTCAAAAATACAAACTTCAGTAAATGATTTTGGAACCTCACCCAATTTTTGGTTTTAAAATGCTATGACATTCAATCATGAATTTGAGACATGTTCATTATTTTTATGAATAATCATTAATTACCACACACATTTGTGAAGTCTGACCAATTTTGCCATTTTTGAGACCTAAATTTTGGACTTAAATCAGAAAAAATCATAGAGCAATCCATCCTTAATACAATTTTGTATGGATGTCTGTATTCAACATAAAATGCCATCTAGTTGTCAAATTCAGTGTGCAAAACGATACGATACTCTTAAAACACAAAATTCATGGCAAGTATCTGTGTTATGAGACAGATTCGTATTATTATTTTATATATTAACACATATGATATGTGTTTGAGACAGATTTGATATCATATCCAATTATTATTTTATATATTAACACATATGATATGTGTTATGAGACAGATTTGATATCATATCCAATTATTATTTTATATATTAACACATATGATATGTGTTTGAGACAGATTTGATATCATATCCAATTATTATTTTATATATTAACACATATGATATGTGTTTGAAACAGATTTGATATCATATCCAATTATTATTTTATATATTAACACATATGATATGTGTTATGAGACAGATTTGATATCATATCCAATTATTATTTTATATATTAACACATATGATATGTGTTTGAGACAGATTTGATATCATATCCAATTATTATTTTATATATTAACACATATGATATGTGTTTGAAACAGATTTGATATCATATCCAATTATTATTTTATATATTAACACATATGATATGTGTTATGAGACAGATTTGATATCGCATCCAATTATTATTTTATATATTAACACATATGATGTGTTTGAGACAGATTTGATATCATATCCAATTATTATTTTATATATTAACACATATGATATGTGTTTGAGACAGATTTGATATCATATCCAATTATTATTTTATATATTAACACATATGATATGTGTTTGAAACAGATTTGATATCATATCCAATTATTATTTTATATATTAACACATATGATATGTGTTATGAGACAGATTTGATATCGTATCCAATTATTATTTTATATATTAACACATATGATATGTGTTTGAGACAGATTTGATATCATATCCAATTATTATTTTATATATTAACACATATGATATGTGTTTGAGACAGATTTGATATCATATCCAATTATTATTTTATATATTAACACATATGATATGTGTTTGAAACAGATTTGATATCATATCCAATTATTATTTTATATATTAACACATATGATATGTGTTATGAGACAGATTTGATATCATATCCAATTATTATTTTATATATTAACACATATGATATGTGTTTGAGACAGATTTGATATCATATCCAATTATTATTTTATATATTAACACATATGATATGTGTTTGAAACAGATTTGATATCATATCCAATTATTATTTTATATATTAACACATATGATATGTGTTATGAGACAGATTTGATATCGCATCCAATTATTATTTTATATATTAACACATATGATGTGTTTGAGACAGATTTGATATCATATCCAATTATTATTTTATATATTAACACATATGATATGTGTTTGAGACAGATTTGATATCATATCCAATTATTATTTTATATATTAACACATATGATATGTGTTTGAAACAGATTTGATATCATATCCAATTATTATTTTATATATTAACACATATGATATGTGTTATGAGACAGATTTGATATCGTATCCAATTATTATTTTATATATTAACACATATGATATGTGTTTGAGACAGATTTGATATCATATCCAATTATTATTTTATATATTAACACATATGATATGTGTTTGAGACAGATTTGATATCATATCCAATTATTATTTTATATATTAACACATATGATATGTGTTTGAAACAGATTTGATATCATATCCAATTATTATTTTATATATTAACACATATGATATGTGTTATGAGACAGATTTGATATCGCATCCAATTATTATTTTATATATTAACACATATGATGTGTTTGAGACAGATTTGATATCATATCCAATTATTATTTTATATATTAACACATATGATATGTGTTTGAGACAGATTTGATATCATATCCAATTATTATTTTATATATTAACACATATGATATGTGTTTGAAACAGATTTGATATCATATCCAATTATTATTTTATATATTAACACATATGATATGTGTTATGAGACAGATTTGATATCGTATCCAATTATTATTTTATATATTAACACATATGATATGTGTTTGAGACAGATTTGATATCATATCCAATTATTATTTTATATATTAACACATATGATATGTGTTTGAGACAGATTTGATATCATATCCAATTATTATTTTATATATTAACACATATGATATGTGTTTGAAACAGATTTGATATCATATCCAATTATTATTTTATATATTAACACATATGATATGTGTTATGAGACAGATTTGATATCATATCCAATTATTATTTTATATATTAACACACATGATATGTGTTTGAGACAGATTTGATATCATATCCAATTATTATTTTATATATTAACACACATGATATGTGTTTGAGACAGATTTGATATCATATCCAATTATTATTTTATATATTAACACATATGATATGTGTTATGAGACAGATTTGATATCATATCCAATTATTATTTTATATATTAACACATATGATATGTGTTGTGAGACAGATTTGATATCATATCCAATTATTATTTTATATTAACACATATGATACGTGTTATCCAGCCAAAATAATAATTCATTATAAGTTTTGAGTATAAAAAGCCATCAAAAGTTTAAACAGTGTTTGGCAGGCCAACTAGATTGCATATCATAATGATAGACCATAAAATTATCAAGTATCATGTGACCAATTTAAAGTATGAACTGTATACATACGTACTATGTATGTACAGTACAGAAAAATAATCACTGTGAACCCAGTGACATGATTCAACAGTTTGCATATGCTAGATATTTTTTGTCATTGACAGACTTAGCATTTTGTAATGGTTTGTATGTACTTTTATTGTCCCCTGTTATATTGCCTGTACTGATGATTAACTGAGTTATTATTTATACTTTGCAGCCTTCAGGAGGTACTGTAAAACCTGGCACTGAACTACTATCCCCAATGGTATTCCAAGCCACTGCATCACTACATCAACAATTATCATCTTCACTGCCAAACAATCAAACCAGCACTATGATGGCAGCAGCTGGCAGGTTACCAGGCAACCTAACACAGTTTATGGGTAATACCCCTGGCATATCTTCAATGTCTCATCAACTGCAGATGTCCCATCAACCTCATCAGATGATGTCACCATTGACAAAGGAACAACTCAAACAGACTCTTCTCTCTCTAATACAGGTATGTAACTGACAATCAAATAATAGATTAAATAACTCTCCAAATTTGACCACGTCACAAATTTAGGCTTCTGTTTCTCAGCTACAATGTGTATGAAGAGGTAAATCTGAAAAGCATTTTTTGTGCCTAATTTTCATGATTATTTCACTATCAAATTTGTTATCAGTATCGTTCCAGCCTAAATTACTTTTCCTTATTTCTTTTCAGACTGATGATGACTTCGTTGGAAAGATACATGAAGCATATTTGTTGTCTCTTCGCAAATCCTAGTTCTCCTGTACCATTGAGCTTGATCACCAACCAATGTATTAACAGTGGAGCAGATACTTAAAACCAGCATCTGATCCACAATCAAACTCATCATACACTATATTGTATTTTTCTCGTTTTGTTCAGCTAAGATTACTCTGGTCTGCTGATCTTACTCTGGACCATTGATTTTACACAGAACCATTGATTTTACTCGGGTCACTGAGTTTAGTCTGGACCAGTGAGCTCACTCTGGTCCACATCTTTTACTCTGGTCCAGTGACCTCACACTGGTCCACATCTCTTACTCTGGTCCACTTAGTTTACTCTGGTCCACTTAGTTTACTCTGGTCCACTTAGTTTACTCTGGTCCACTGACATGTCTGTCAAGAAAAAAAAGAAATGCAGTATTATAATGCAGATTTCTTTATCTGTCGTTAGTTATAAAGTCTATATACCAGCTTCAAAACGTGTGGATTCTTCAAAGTATATATATATGCAATGCAACCATTGCCAGCCTGTCTCGGCTGCTGGTTTTGAGATGCCAGCCTGTCTCAGCTGCTGCTTTTGAGATGCCAGCCTGTCTCAGCTGCTGCTTTTGAGATGCCAGCCTGTCTCAGCTGCTGCTTTTGAGATGCCAGCCTGTCTCAGCTGCTGGTTTTGAGATGTCAGCCTGTCTCAGCTGCTGGTTTTGAGATGCCAGCCTGTCTCAGCTGCTGGTTTTTAGATGGCAGCCTGTCTCAGCTGCTGGTTTTGAGATGGCAGCCTGTCTCAGCTGCTGGTTTTGAGATGTCAGCCTGTCTCAGCTGCTGGTTTTGAGATGCCAGCCTGTCTCAGCTGCTGGTTTTTAGATGGCAGCCTGTCTCAGCTGCTGGTTTTGAGATGGCAGCCTGTCTCAGCTGCTGGTTTTGAGATGGCAGCCTGTCTCGGCTGCTGGTTTTGATATGGCAGCCTGTCTCGGCTGCTGGTTTTGATATGGCAGCCTGTCTCGGCTGCTGGTTTTGAGATGGCAGCCTGTCTCGGCTGCTGGTTTTGAGATGGCAGCCTGTCTCGGCTGCTGGTTTTGAGATGGCAGCCTGTCTCGGCTGCTGGTTTTGAGATGGCAGCCTGTCTCGGCTGCTGGTTTTGAGATGACAGCCTGTCTCGGCTGCTGGTTTTGAGATGGTAACCTGTCTCAGCTGCTGGTTTTGAGATGGCAGCCTGTCTCGGCTGCTGGTTTTGAGATGGCAGCCTGTCTCGGCTGCTGGTTTTGAGATGGCAGCCTGTCTCGGCTGCTGGTTTTGAGATGGCAGCCTGTCTCGGCTGCTGGTTTTGAGATGCCAGTCCGTCTCGGCTGCTGGTTTTGAGATGCCAGTCCGTCTCGGCTGCTGGTTTTGAGATGGCAACCCGTCTCAGCTGCTGGTTTTGAGATGGCAACCCGTCTCAGCTGCTGGTTTTGAGATGCCAGTCTCTCTCAGCTGCTGGTTTTGAGATGGCAGCCTGTCTCAGCTGCTGGTTTTGAGATGGCAGCCTGTCTCAGCTGCTGGTTTTGAGATGGCAGCCTGTCTCAGCTGCTGGTTTTGAGATGCCAGCCTGTCTCAGCTGCTGGTTTTGAGATGCCAGCCTGTCTCAGCTGCTGGTTTTGAGATGCCAGCCTGTCTCAGCTGCTGGTTTTGAGATTCCCGCCTGTCTCAGCTGCTGGTTTTGTGATTCCAGCCTGTCTCAGCTGCTGGTTTTGAGATGCCAGCCTGTCTCGACTGCTGGTTTTGAGATGCCAGCCTGTCTCGACTGCTGGTTTTGAGATGCCAGCCTGTCTCGCCTGCTGGTTTTGAGATGCCAGCCTGTCTCGGCTGTTGGTTTTGAGATGCCAGCCTGTCTCGGCTGCTGGTTTTGAGATGCCAGCCTGTCTCGGCTACTGGTTTTGAGATGCCAGCCTGTCTCGGCTGCTGGTTTTGAGATGCCAGCCTGTCTTGGCTGCTGGTTTTGAGATGCCAGCCTGTCTCGGCTGCTGGTTTTGAGATGCCAGCCAGTCTCGGCTGCTGGTTTTGAGATGCCAGCCAGTCTCGGCTGCTGGTTTTGAGATGCCAGCCAGTCTCGGCTGCTGGTTTTGAGATGCCAGCCAGTCTCGGCTGCTGGTTTTGAGATGCCAGCCTGTCTCGGCTGCTGGTTTTGAGATGCCAGCCAGTCTCGACTGCTGGTTTTGAGATGCCAGCCAGTCTCGACTGCTGGTTTTGAGATGCCAGCCAGTCTCGGCTGCTGGTTTTGAGATGTCAGCCTGTCTCGACTGCTGGTTTTGAAATGCCAGGCTGTCTCGGCTGCTGGTTTTGAGATGCCAGCCTGTCTCGGCTGCTGGTTTTGAGATGTCAGCCTGTCTCGACTGCTGGTTTTGAAATGCCAGGCTGTCTCGGCTGCTGGTTTTGAGATGCCAGGCTGTCTCGGCTGCTGGTTTTGAGATGCCAGCCAGTCTCGGCTGCTGGTTTTGAGATGCCAGCCAGTCTCAGCTGCTGGTTTTGAGATGCCAGCCAGTCTCAGCTGCTGGTTTTGAGATGGCAACCCGTCTCGACTGCTGGTTTTGAGATGCCAGCCAGTCTCGACTGCTGGTTTTGAGATGCCAGCCTGTCTTGGCTGCTGGTTTTGAGATGCCAGCCTGTCTCGGCTGCTGGTTTTGAGATGCCAGCCAGTCTCGACTGCTAGTTTTGAGATGCCAGCCAGTCTCGGCTGCTGGTTTTGAGATGCCAGCCAGTCTCGACTGCTGGCATTGAGATGCCAGCTTGTCCCACTACTGGCTTTGAGATGCCAGCCTTTCTCGGCTGCCAATTAAGAGATGCCAGGCTTGCAAGCTGGATCAACAGATGATTAATATAGCTGTGTGACAGATTACTACGGAGCAACTATGAGATCATTGTATTCTTCAATGAGATGTTTTTAATTTAATCCACTTAACATGATCAGTACTAAACACTGAGCAAGTAATTGCAGCTATCAATTCTTGAAGCTAGCATATTGTTTTGCCTTTATGTGCAATATGATTATTTAGTAGATAATTCATTGTGTTGGATTACTGTCTGCTAATTCTTTCATGTGTACAGTCAGTAGAGTTTTATTTTTACCACTGACTGCCAACTTTTTAAACTACATATTAACTGTATAGCATTTTCTTAAAAAAAAACAGAAATAACTGTTGATAACTGTACTAAATGTGTTTGCTTAGTTTATCCATATATTCTTGTGGTTTGCGATTTTTCTGTCAGTATTTATAGTCAATGCCAAGATCCCTTCCTTCGAAGTATATTACTATGTGTACCTAGCTCAGTTCAGTCCAAGCAGAAGTTTATGTGAGAGTCCATTTTATCAATGACACAGGGACAGGCAACTGCAGTATTTCTCTTGAATTGAAATGTAATTTTGAGTGTTCGGTGTGCAATATTTGAATATATAATCTTTATTCATTGATTCTTTGCCACAGTACATGAGCAGTAGTGCCTAAAATAGTCTGTTGTGAAATTATTTGGTACAGCATGTTTTTAAAAACTGGTTACAAAAACTACTGGAAAGGGGTTACTAAGTATATGGCACTTGTGGATTTGTTGTGCTCATCCAAACGCTTAACAGAATGCACAAAACATTGTTCTATTCCTTGGATGTTTACTGCTGTTGCTTGTCTCTGTATTCTTTAGTTTTTGTTTTTAGTTGGCTTTCACTCCCCATAAAGCGGATACCATTGCCATTTGTAGTATTCACAAATATTACTAAGATTACTCCCCAAGTTTAACCAAACTGAATGTTGTGCTCAGACTTTTCAGTATTTTATAGTGGCCTACATTAGAGAAACCCATTTGGTACTTTGTTTACAGAATCTTTTTATAATTGACAAATTATGCAGTACAAGTTTTCCAGTCTTGAGCACCAAAACAATCTGAATAAGACAGGACCTTGGTTGATTGAAACAAAATTCATGTTTACTCTTGTAAATAATGGCATCATAAAGTAATTGTGTTTTGTAATGTTGCAGAAGATTGTGTTTTAGATTGTTGGTGACCTTGTTGCTATCTGATTGATGGCAGTAGTTGTGGCAATCATGAACGGGCTGTTCATATTGAACAAATGCTAACTATAGGGAGGAGGTTTACTGGGGCTGAGATTTGTTATTACATAATATCATATTCATTCCAAGTGATTAGATTATTTATACTTTTGTTCAAAGTGACCTTTGGTTTTTTGTCGAGTTTGCAGAGTGTTCTAATTGAACCACAACTTCAAATTGTATTGTATGATTTTACATCCATTTTGTGACCGTTTTATACTGAACATCTGTCTCAGAAATTCAGACTCATATAAGAACAGATTGGCTGATATTATTCCAGACTTGATTGACAACAGACTGACTGTTTCATCAACACTTGATATTATTCCGGACTTCATTGATAACAGACTGACTGTTTCATCAACACATGATATTATTCCAGACTTCATTGACAACAGACTGACTTTCATCAACACTTGATATTATTCCAGACTTCATTGATAACAGACTGACCGTTTCATCAACACTTTATATTATTCCGGACTTCATTGATAACAGACTGACTGTTTCATCAACACTTGATATTATTCCGGACTTCATTGACAACAGACTGACTGTTTCATCAACACTTGATATTATTCCAGACTTGATTGATAACAGACTGACTGTTTCATCAATACTTGATATTATTCCAGACTTCATTGATAACAGACTGACTGTTTCATCAACACATGATATTATTCCGGACTTCATTGATAACAGACTGACTGTTTCATCAACACATGATATTATTCCAGACTTCATTGACAACAGACTGACTGTTTCATCAACACTTGATATTATTCCAGATTTGATTGACAACAGACTGACTGTTTCATCAACACATGATATTATTCCGGACTTCATTGATAACAGACTGACTGTTTCATCAACATAGATATTATTCCGGACTTCATTGATAACGGACTGACTGTTTCATCAACACATGATATTATTCCGGACTTCATTGATAACGGACTGACTGTTTCATCAACACATGATATTATTCTGGACTTAATTGATAACAGACTGACTGTTTCATCAACACATGATATTATTCCGGACTTCATTGATAACGGACTGACTGTTTCATCAACACATGATATTAATCTGGACTTCATTGATAACAGACTGACTGTTTCATCAACACATGATATTATTCCGGACTTCATTGATAACGGACTGACTGTTTCATCAACACATGATATTATTCCGGACTTCATTGATAACGGACTGACTGTTTCATCAACACATGATATTATTCTGGACTTCATTGATAACAGACTGACTGTTTCATCAACACATGATATTAATCTGGACTTCATTGATAACAGACTGACTGTTTCATCAACACTTGATATTATTCCAGACTTCATTGATAACAGACTGACTGTTTCATCAACACGTGATATTAATCTGGACTTCATTGATAACAAACTGACTGTTTCATCAACACTTGATATTAATCTGGACTACATTGATAACGGACTGACTGTTTCATCAACACTTGATATTATTCCAGACTTCATTGATAACAGACTGACTGTTTCATCAACACTTTATATTATTTTGGACTCGATTGATAACAGACTGACTGTTTCACATGATATTCCTTTAATTTTAACAGCACAGTGTTTTATTAAAATTAGCTTTTTTTTTGGACAGCCCTTCAAGACAAAAAAATAGATTCCATCGAAATCCTCAGGCGCCCCTAAAGGTAATGGAGCAGTTACTCTTTAAAGACAATAAGTTACACCAAGCTCAGTTTGGGGTCTGTTCTGTATTGATGGCTTGGGCAATATAATTTAACCTGTGTGTTTATTTTCAAAGAAACGATTGCTTTCTTGTTATTTTTCTTTAGACTTTGAAATAGTGTATTAAAAGTGCACTTTAGTGCATGTAAAACAAAATCAAAAAAAGTAAAATTTCACTGAACCAATAAAAGTAAGCTTACTTTTGCCTTAAATGGCTATGTTCAGTAAGATAACAGCTACAAAAAAAGTTGTAGCTGCTTTATTTTCAAGTTTCTATATTCACTTTTATTTTCAGCAGATTCAGTAATATGTACATCTGCAAAGATTTTTACTGATGTGTTTATTCCAATGTTGTAGTCAGTAAAGGTGATAACCTTTGCACATTCATGAGGACCAACCTCAGCTCTTTCAAATGTATTACAACTAGTTTGGTTGAAATTATATTTGTAAATTTCTATATTTAAAAGTTTTTGGCTAAAAAGAGTAAAGCTGTACTACTTTGTGTAAAATGTAAATTTCAGAGTTTTTAAGACATTTTTTGCTTTGCAATTTATCGATAGTGTAACTTTAAGCATCTGCATTTTTTAGATGGTTTTTACATTTTTTAATCTTGAAAAGTTGTTCAAACTAAAGGTTAATTTTAAATGAAACACAAATTTACTACAGGTTTGTTTTTAAAAGATTACAAGTCGTCTCATGTATTAACGTTATGTTTCTAACTTACAAATTGATTTATTTTTGTAATAAAGTTTTGTTTTTTGGTGTTCTTTAACACCATAATACCTCTTTGTATTATTTGTTTATGGGTATTTGATGAGTATAGACTCCTGTAACTGGTTTAGTGTAATATATTGGTAAACAATGGTACAGTATAGTTCCTTGTAACTGGATTAGTGTAATATATTGGTAAATTCTGGTACAGTATGAATCCCTGTAACTGGTTTAGTGTAATATATTGATAAACAATGGTACAGTATAGTTCTCTGTAACTGGATTAGTGTAATATATTGGTAAACATGGTACAGTATAGTTCACTGTAACTGGTTTAGTGTAATATAATGTTAAATTCTGGTACAGTATGAATCCCTATGACTGGTTTAGTGTAATATATTTGTAATTAATGGTATAGTATTGATCTCTGTAATTGGTTCAGTGTACTATATTGATGAACAATGGTACAGTATAGTTCCCTGTAACTGGCTCAGTGTAATAAATTGGTAAACATGGTACAGTATAATTCCCTGTAACTGGTTTAGTGTAATATATTGTTAAACAATGATACGATATTGATCTCTATGACTGGTTTAGTGTAATATATATTGGTAAACAATGGTACTATATAGTTTTCTGTAACTGGTTTAGTGTAATATATTGGTAAATAATGGTACAGTATTGATCCCTGTAACTGGTTTAGTGTAACATATTTGTAAATAATGACACAGTATTGATCCCTATAACTGGTTTAGTGTAATATATTGATAAATAATGGTATAGCATTGATCCCTGTAATTGGTTCAGTGTAATATATTGATAAACATCGGTACAGTATAGTTCCCTGTAACTGGTTTAGTGTAATATATTGGTAAATAATGGTACAGTATTGATCCCTGTAACTGGTTTAGTGTAACATATTTGTAAATAATGACACAGTATTGATCCCTATAACTGGTTTAGTGTAATATATTGATAAATAATGGTATAGCATTGATCCCTGTAATTGGTTCAGTGTAATATATTGATAAACATCGGTACAGTATAGTTCCCAGTAACTGGCTTAGTGTCATATATTGTTAAACAATGGTATAGTATGGTTCCCTGTAACTGGCTTAGTGTAATATATTTTTAAATTCTGGGATAGTATGAATCCCTGTGACTGGTTTAGTGGAATATATTGTTAAACAATGGTACGGTATTGATCTCTGTGACTGTTTCAGTGTAATATATTGGTAATTAATGGTTTAGCATTGATCTCTGTAATTGACTCAGTGTAAAATATTGATAAACAATGGTACAGTATAGTTCCCTGTAACTGGCTCAGTGTAATATATTGGTAAACGATTGTACAGTATGGATCCCTGTAACTGGCTTAGTGTAATATATTGGTAAACAATGGTACAGTATAGTTCTCTGTAACTAGCTTAGTGTAATATATTGGTAAAAATGGTACAGTATTGATCCCCTTAATTGGTTTAGTGTAATATATTGGTAAACGACAGTACAGTATGGATCCCTCTAACTGGCTTAGTGTAATATATTGGTAAACAATGGTACAGTATAGTTCCCTGTAACTGGCTCAGTGTAATATATTGGTAAACATGGTACAGTATAGTTCCCTGTAACTGGTTTAGTGTAATATATTGATAAATAATGGTACAGTATTGATCCCTGTAACTGGTTTAGTGTAACATATTTGTAAATAATGACACAGTATTGATCCCTATAACTGGTTTAGTGTAATATATTGATAAATAATGGTATAGCATTGATCCCTGTAATTGGTTCAGTGTAATATATTGATAAACATCGGTACAGTATAGTTCCCTGTAACTGGCTTAGTGTAATATATTGGTAAACAATTTTACAGTATAGTTCCCAGTAACTGGCTTAGTGTCATATATTGTTAAACAATGGTATAGTATAATTCCCTGTAACTGGTTTAGTGTAATATATTGTTAAACAATGGTACGATATTGATCTCTATGACTGGTTTAGTGTAATATATATTGGTAAACAATGGTACTATATAGTTTTCTGTAACTGGTTTAGTGTAATATATTGGTAAATAATGGTACAGTATTGATCCCTGTAACTGGTTTAGTGTAACATATTTGTAAATAATGACACAGTATTGATCCCTATAACTGGTTTAGTGTAATATATTGATAAATAATGGTATAGCATTGATCCCTGTAATTGGTTCAGTGTAATATATTGATAAACATCGGTACAGTATAGTTCCCTGTAACTGGTTTAGTGTAATATATTGGTAAATAATGGTAGAGTATTGATCCCTGTAACTGGTTTAGTGTAACATATTTGTAAATAATGACACAGTATTGATCCCTATAACTGGTTTAGTGTAATATATTGATAAATAATGGTATAGCATTGATCCCTGTAATTGGTTCAGTGTAATATATTGATAAACATCGGTACAGTATAGTTCCCAGTAACTGGCTTAGTGTCATATATTGTTAAACAATGGTATAGTATGGTTCCCTGTAACTGGCTTAGTGTAATATATTTTTAAATTCTGGGATAGTATGAATCCCTGTGACTGGTTTAGTGGAATATATTGTTAAACAATGGTACGGTATTGATCTCTGTGACTGTTTCAGTGTAATATATTGGTAATTAATGGTTTAGCATTGATCTCTGTAATTGACTCAGTGTAAAATATTGATAAACAATGGTACAGTATAGTTCCCTGTAACTGGCTCAGTGTAATATATTGGTAAACGATTGTACAGTATGGATCCCTGTAACTGGCTTAGTGTAATATATTGGTAAACAATGGTACAGTATAGTTCTCTGTAACTAGCTTAGTGTAATATATTGGTAAAAATGGTACAGTATTGATCCCCTTAATTGGTTTAGTGTAATATATTGGTAAACGACAGTACAGTATGGATCCCTCTAACTGGCTTAGTGTAATATATTGGTAAACAATGGTACAGTATAGTTCCCTGTAACTGGCTCAGTGTAATATATTGGTAAACATGGTACAGTATAGTTCCCTGTAACTGGTTTAGTGTAATATATTGATAAATAATGGTACAGTATTGATCCCTGTAACTGGTTTAGTGTAACATATTTGTAAATAATGACACAGTATTGATCCCTATAACTGGTTTAGTGTAATATATTGATAAATAATGGTATAGCATTGATCCCTGTAATTGGTTCAGTGTAATATATTGATAAACATCGGTACAGTATAGTTCCCTGTAACTGGCTTAGTGTAATATATTGGTAAACAATTTTACAGTATAGTTCCCAGTAACTGGCTTAGTGTCATATATTGTTAAACAATGGTATAGTATGGTTCCCTGTAACTGGCTTAGTGTAATATATTTTTAAATTCTGGGACAGTATGAATCCCTGTGACTGGTTTAGTGGAATATATAGTTAAACAATGGTACGGTATTGATCTCTGTGACTGTTTCAGTGTAATATATTGGTAATTAATGGTTTACCATTGATCTCTGTAATTGACTCAGTGTAAAATATTGATAAACAATGGTACAGTATAGTTCCCTGTAACTGGCTCAGTGCAATATATTGGTAAACAATGGTATAGTATGGTTCCCTGTAACGGGCTTAGTTAAATATATTGGTAAATAATGATATAGTATGGTTCCCTGTAACTGGTTCTGTGCAATATATTGGTAAACAATGGTATAGTATGGATCCCTATAACTGGCTTAGTGTAATATATTGGTAAACATTTATACTATATAGTTCCCTGTAACTGGCTTAGTGTAATATATTGGTAAACAATTTTACAGTATAGTTCCCTGTAACTGGCTTAGTGTAATATATAGGTAAACGATCGTACAGTACGGATCCTTGTAACTGGCTTAGTGTAATGTATTGGTAAACAATGGTACAGTATTGATCCCTGTAACTTGTTTAGTGTAATATAATTGTAAACGATAGTAGAGTATGGATACCTCTAACTAGCTTAGTGAAATATATTGGTAAACATTGGTACTATATAGTTCCCTGTAACTGGCTTAGTGTAATATATTGGTAAACAATGGTATAGTATGGTTCCCTGAAACTGGCTTAGTGTAATATATTGATAAATAATGGTACAGTATTGATGCTTGTAACTGGTTTAGTGTAAAATATTGATAAACAATGGTTCAGTATAGTTCCCTGTAACTGCCTTAGTGTAATATATTGGTAAACATGGTACAGTATAGTTCCCTGTAACTGGTTTAGAGTAATACATTGATTAATAATGGTACAGTATTGATCCCTGTAACTGGTTTAGTGTAACATATTTGTAAATTATGGTACAGTATAGTTCCCTGTAACTGGCTTAGTGTAATATATTGGTAAACAATGGTACAGTATAGTTCCCTGTAACTGTGTAATATATTGGTAAACATGGTACAGTATAGTTCCCTGTAACTGGTTTAGTGTAATATATTGATAAATAATGGTACAGTATTGATGCTTGTAACTGATTTAGTGTAACATATTTGTAAATAATGACACAGTATTGATCTTTATAACTGGTTCAGTGTAAAATATTGATAAACAATGGTTCAGTATAGTTCCCTGTAACTGCCTTAGTGTAATATATTGGTAAATATTGATATAGTATGGTTCCCTGTAACTGGCTCTGTGCAATATATTGGTAAACAATGGTATAGTATGGTTCCCTATAACTGGCTTAGTGTAATATATTGGTAAATAATGCTATAGTATGGTTCCCTGTAACTGGTTTAGTGTAATATATTGGTAAACAATTTTACAGTATAGTTCCATGTAACTGGCTCAGTGTAATATATTTGTAAACATGGTATAGTATGATTCCCTGTAACTGGCTTAGTGTAATATATTGTTAAATTCTGGCACAGTATGAATCCCTGTGACTGTTTTAGTGTAATATATTGGTAATTGATGGTTTAGCATTGATCTCTGTAATTGGTTCATAGTAAAATATTGATAAACTATGGTACAGTATAGTTCCCTGTAACTGCCTTAGTGTAATATATTGATAAGTAATGGTACAGTATAGTTCCCTGTAACTAGTTTAGTGTAATATATTGGTAAACGATAGTACAGTATGGATCCCTCTAACTGGCTTAGTGTAATATATTGGTAAACATTGGTACTATATAGTTCCCCGTAACTGGCTTAGTGTAATATATTGGTAAATAATGGTAAAGTATTGATCCCTGTAACTGGTTTATTGTAATATATTGTTAAATTCTGGTACAGTATGAATCCCTGTAACTGGTTTAGTGTAATATATTGTTAAACAATGGTACAGTATAGTTCCATGTAACTGGCTTAGTGTAATATATTGGTAAACAATGGTACAGTATTGATCCATGTAACTGGCTTAGTGTAATATATTGGTAAACAATTGTACAGTATAGTTCCCTGTAACTGGCTTAGTGTAATATATTGGTTAACAATCGTACAGTATAGTTCCCTGTAACTGGCTCAGTGTAATATATTGGTAAACATAGTACAGTATAGTTCCCTGTAACTGGTTTAGTGCAATATATTGGTAAATAATGGTACAGTATTGATCCCTGCAACTGGTTTAGTGTAATATATTTGTATTTAATGGTACAGTATGAATCCCTGTAACTGGTTTAGTGTAATATATTGTTAAACAATGTTACAATATAGTTCCCTGTAACTGGCTTAGTGTAATATATTGGTAAACAATGGTACACTATAGTTCCCTGTAACTGGCTCAGTGTAATAAATTGGTAAACATGGTACAGTATAGTTCCCTGTAACTGGCTTAGTGTAATATATTGGTAAACATGGTACAGTATAGTTCTCTGTAACTAGCTTAGTGTAATATATTGGTAAAAATGGTACAGTATTGATCCCTTTAACTGGTTTAGTGTAATATATTGGTAAACGACAGTACAGTCTGGATCCCTCTAACTGGCTTAGTGTAATATATTGGTAAACAATGGTACAGTATAGTTCTCTGTAACTAGCTTAGTGTAATATATTGGAAAACGATTGTACAGTATGGATCCCTCTAACTGGCTTAGTGTAATATATTGGTAAACAATGGTACAGTATAGTTCCCTGTAACTGGCTTAGTGTAATATATTGGAAAACGATTGTACAGTATGGATCCCTCTAACTGGCTTAGTGTAATATATTGGTAAACATTTGTACAATATAGTTCTCTGTAACTGGCTTAGTGTAATATAATGGTAAACAATTTTACAGTATAGTTCCCTGTAACTGGCTTAGTGTAATATATTGGTAAACAATGGTATAGTATGGTTCCCTGTAACTGGCTTAGTGTAATATATTGTTAAATTCTGGGACAGTATGAATCCCTGTGACTGGTTTAGTGGAATATATTGTTAAACAATGGTACGGTATTGATCTCTGTGACTGTTTTAGTGTAATATATTGGTAATTAATGGTTTAGCATTGATCTCTGTAATTGACTCAATGTAAAATATTGATAAACAATGGTACAGTATAGTTCCCTGTAACTGGTTTAGTGTAATATATTGATTAATAATGGTGCAGTATTGATCCCTGTAACTGGTTTAGTGTAACATATTTGTAAATTATGGTACAGTATAGTTCCCTGTAACTGGCTTAGTGTAATATATTGGTAAACAATGGTACAGTATAGTTCCCTGTAACTGGCTCAGTGTAATATATTGGTAAACATGGTACAGTATAGTTCCCTGTAACTGGTTTAGTGTAATATATTGATAAATAATGGTACAGTATTGATCCCTGTAACTGGTTTAGTGTAACATATTTGTAAATAATGACACAGTATTGATCCCTATAACTGGTTTAGTGTAATATATTGATAAATAATTGTATAGCATTGATCCCTGTAATTGGTTCAGTGTAATATATTGATAAACATCGGTACAGTATAGTTCCCTGTAACTGGCTTAGTGTAATATATTGGTAAACAATTTTACAGTATAGTTCCCAGTAACTGGCTTAGTGTCATATATTGTTAAACAATGGTATAGTATGGTTCCCTGTAACTGGCTTAGTGTAATATATTTTTAAATTCTGGGACAGTATGAATCCCTGTGACTGGTTTAGTGGAATATATTGTTAAACAATGGTACGGTATTGATCTCTGTGACTGTTTCAGTGTAATATATTGGTAATTAATGGTTTACCATTGATCTCTGTAATTGACTCAGTGTAAAATATTGATAAACAATGGTACAGTATAGTTCCCTGTAACGGGCTTAGTTAAATATATTGGTGAACAATTTCACAGTATTCTTCCCTGTAACTGGCTTAGTGTAATATATTTTTAAATAATGGTAAAGTATTGATCCATGTAACTGGTTTATTGTAATATATTGTTAAATTCTGGTACAGTATGAATCCCTGTAACTGGTTTAGTGTAATATATTGTTAAACAATGGTACAGTATAGTTCCATATAACTGGCTTAGTGTAATATATTGGTAAACAATGGTACAGTATTGATCTCTGTAACTGGCTTAGTGTAATATATTGGTATACAATGGTACAGTATTAATCCATGTAACTGGTTTAGTGTAATATATTGGTAAACGATAGTACAGTATGGATCCCTGTAACTGGCTTAGTGTAATATATTGGTAAACATTGGTACTATATAGTTCCCTGTAACTGGCTTAGTGTAATATATTGGCATACGACCGTACATTACGGATCCCTCTAACTGGCTTAGTGTAATATATTGGTAAACATTGGTACTATATAGTTCCCTGTAACTGGCTTAGTGTAATATATTGCTATACGACCGTACATTACGGATCCCTGTAACTGGCTTAGTGTAATATGTTGGTAAACAATTGTACAGTATAGTTCCCTGTAACTGGCTTAGTGTAATATATTGGTTAACGATCGTACAGTATGGATCCCTGTAACTGGCTTAGTGTAATATATTGTTAAATTCTGGGACAGTATGAATCCCTGTGACTGGTTTAGTGGAATATATTGTTAAACAATGGTACGGTATTGATCTCTGTGACTGTTTTAGTGTAATATATTGGTAATTAATGGTTTAGCATTGATCTCTGTAATTGACTCAGTGTAAAATATTGATAAACAATGGTACAGTATAGTTCCCTGTAACTGGTTTAGTGTAATATATTGATTAATAATGGTACAGTATTGATCCCTGTAACTGGTTTAGAGTAACATATTTGTAAATTATGGTACAGTATAGTTCCCTGTAACTGGCTTAGTGTAATATATTGGTAAACATGGTACAGTATAGTTCCCTGTAACTGGTTTAGTGTAATATATTGATAAATAATGGTACAGTATTGATCCCTGTAACTGGTTTAGTGTAACATATTTGTAAATAATGACACAGTATTCATCCCTATAACTGGTTTAGTGTAATATATTGATAAATAATGGTATAGCATTGATCCCTGTAATTGGTTCAGTGTAATATATTGATAAACATCGGTACAGTATAGTTCCCTGTAACTGGCTTAGTGTAATATATTGGGAAACAATTTTACAGTATAGTTCCCAGTAACTGGCTTAGTGTCATATATTGTTAAACAATGGTATAGTATGGTTCCCTGTAACTGGCTTAGTGTAATATATTTTTAAATTCTGGGACAGTATGAATCCCTGTGACTGGTTTAGTGGAATATATTGTTAAACAATGGTACGGTATTGATCTCTGTGACTGTTTCAGTGTAATATATTGGTAATTAATGGTTTACCATTGATCTCTGTAATTGACTCAGTGTAAAATATTGATAAACAATGGTACAGTATAGTTCCCTGTAACTGGCTCAGTGCAATATATTGGTAAACAATGGTATAGTATCGTTCCCTGTAACGGGCTTAATTAAATATATTGGTAAATAATGATATAGTATGGTTCCCTGTAACTGGTTCTGTGCAATATATTGGTAAACAATGGTATAGTATGGATCCCTATAACTGGCTTAGTGTAATATATTGGTGAACATTGGTACTATATAGTTCCCCGTAACTGGCTTAGTGTAATATATTGGTAAACAATTTCACAGTATTCTTCCCTGTAACTGGTTTATTGTAATATATTGTTAAATTCTGGTACAGTATGAATCCCTGTAACTGGTTTAGTGTAATATATTGTTAAACAATGGTACAGTATAGTTCCATGTAACTGGCTTAGTGTAATATATTGGTAAACAATGGTACAGTATTGATCTATGTAACTGGCTTAGTGTAATATATTGGTATACAATGGTACAGTATTAATCCATGTAACTGGTTTAGTGTAATATATTGGTAAACGATAGTACAGTATGGATCCCTGTAACTGGCTTAGTGTAATATATTGGTAAACATTGGTACTATATAGTTCCCTGTAACTGGCTTAGTGTAATATATTGGTATACGACCGTACATTACGGATCCCTCTAACTGGCTTAGTGTAATATATTGGTAAACATTGGTACTATATAGTTCCGTGTAACTGGCTTAGTGTAATATATTGGTATACGACCGTACATTACGGATCCCTGTAACTGGCTTTGTGTAATATGTTGGTAAACAATTGTACAGTATAGTTCCCTGTAACTGGCTTAGTGTAATATATTGGTTAACGATCGTACAGTATGGATCCCTGTAACTGGCATAGTGTAATATATTGGTAAACAATGGTACAGTATAGTTCCCTGTAACTGGCTCAGTGTAATACATTGGTAAACATAGTACAGTATAGTTCCCTCTAACTGGTTTAGTGCAATATATTGGTAAATAATGGTACAGTATTGATCCCTGTAACTGGTTTTGTGTAATATATTTGTATTTAATGGTACAGTATGGATCCCTGTAACTGGCTTAGTGTAATATATTGGTAAACAATGGTACAGTATAGTTCCCTGTAACTGGCTTAATGTAATATGTTGGTAAACAATGATACAGTATTGATCTCTGTAACTAGCTTAGTGTAATATATTGGTAAACAATGGTACAGTATTGATCTCTGTAACTAGCTTAGTGTAATATATGGGTAAACATGGTACAGTATGGATCCCTGTAACTGGCTTAGTGTAATATATTGGTAAACAATGGTACAGTATAGTTCTCTGTAACTAGCTTAGTGTAATATATTGGTAAAAATGGTACAGTATTGATCCCTTTAACTGGTTTAGTGTAATATATTGGTAAACGACAGTACAGTATGGATCCCTCTAACTAGCTTAGTGTATTATATTGTTAAACATTGGTAGTATATATTGTTCCCTGTAACTGGCTTAGTGTAATATATTGGTAAACAATGGTACAGTATAGTTCCCTGTAACTGGCTTAGTGTAATATATTGCAAAACGGTTGTACAGTATGGATCCCTGTAACTGGCTTAGTGTAATATATTGGTAAACAATGGTACAGTATAGTTTCCTGTAACTGGTTTAATGTAATATATTGATAAATAATGGAACAGTATTGATCCCTGTAACTGGTTTAGTGTAACATATTTGTAAATAATGGTACAGTATTGATCCCTGTAACTGGTTTAGTGTAATATATTTGTAAACAATGGTACAGTATAGTTCCCTGTAACAGATTCAGCGTAATAAATTGGTAAACATGGTAGAGTATAGTTCACTGTAACTGGCTTAGTGTAATATATTGGTAAATAATGGTAAAGTATTGATCTCTATAACTGGCTTAGTGTACTATATTGGTAAACAATTTTACAGTATAGTTCCCTGTATCTGGCTTAGTGTAATATATTGGTAAACAATGGTACAGTATAGTTCCCTGTAACTGGCTCAGTGTAATATATTGGTAAACATGGTACAGTATAGTTCCATGTAACTGATTTAGTGTAATATATTGATTAATAATGGTACAGTATTGATCCCTGTATCTGGCTTAGTGTAATATATTGGTAAACAATGGTACAGTATTGATCCCTGTAACTGGCTTAGTGTAATATATTGGTAAACAATGGTACAGTATAGTTCCCTGTAATTGGTTTAGTGTAATATATTGGTAAACATGGTTCAGTATAGTTCCCTGTAACTGATTTAGTGTAATATATTGGTAAGTAATGGTACAGTATTGATCCCTGTAACTGGTTTTGTGTAATATATTGGTAAACATGGTACAGTATAGTTCCCTGTAACTGGTTTAGTGTAACATATTTGTAAATAATGGTACAGTATAGTTCCCTGTAACTGGCTCAGTGTAATATATTGGTAAACATGGTACATTGTAGTTCCCTGTAACTGGTTTAGTGTAATATATCGGTAAACAGTGGTACAGTATAGTTCCCTGTAACTGGCTTAGTGTAATATATTGGTAAACATGGTACAGTATAGTTCCCTGTAACTGCCTCAATGTAATATATTGGTAAACAATGGTACAGTATTGATCCCTGTAACTGGTTTAGTGTAATATATTGTTTTATTCTGGTACAGTATGAATCCCTGTGACTGGTTTAGTGTAATATATTTTTAAACAATGGCACGGTATCGTTCCCTGTAACTGGCTTAGTGTCATATATTAGTAAACAATGGTACAGTATAGTTCCCTGTAACTGGCTCAGTGTAATATATTGGTAAACATGGTACAGTATAGTTCCCTGTAACTGGTTTAGTGTAATATATTGGTAAATAATGGTACAATATTGATCCCTGTAACTGGTTTAGTGTAATATATTGGTAAACATGGTACAGTATAGTTCCCTGTAGCTGGTTTAGTGTAATATATTGATAAATAATGGTACAGTATTGATTCCTGTAACTGGCTTAGTGTAATATATTGGTAAACAATGGTACAGTATAGTTCCCTGTAACTGGCTCAGTGTAATGTGTTGGTAAACATGGTACAGTCTAGTTCCCTGTAACTGGTTTAGTGTAATATATTGTTAAATTCTGGTGCAGTATGAATCCCTGGGACTGGTTTATTCATTCACAGACTCTAAGTAACTAAGTTTGCTCTGATAGACGAATTCATTACTTATAGGTGCACAAGAAAAGAGTTTACTTTTTTATTGTGTAGCCTATGAATACGAGGGAAAATCGACGATTAACATTGTTTACATAAGTATCGATGAGGTGGTGGATTGACGAACATCTTGCCGACTGAGGGCAGTGTTACATTAGCTAACTAAGTTATATTCCGTGTTAATTATTTCAGGTGTAATCAGGACAGAAGTATCCACGGAAGCAATATACGAATCTGAGTTCGAGAAAGCAAAAGTTGACACAGCATAACATTGTATCAGTCTCATTATTCTACAACAGAAATCACTATCTGTGTAATTTCTTTCACGCATTTTTTCAATAAATAGATCACGTTTCTGTAACAAATCGTTTAGATTATTACATGTTCGAGCATACCGAATGGTTTCACCTTTGATAAATTCATTTGAATACTGATGTGGAATGACAAAAATTACGTTTATTGAAATATTGAAACGTTTCCGTTGTCTTGCGTTAGGGAATATTCAAATGTGAGCCGGTATTTTTTATGAAGCATGTTGGCTTCCTTAACAAATGTGTTTAATTCTAGTACTAACATGAAGATGTCATTTCGAAAGCGGTACAAAGTTTTGATATTTTGAGCACTGAGTAGTAAAAATCGATTTTCCAGTGGGTGGAATGTTATTATGTAAGCAATCTCAGGCGAAGCTGGTGATCCCATGCTAATTCCGCATGTTGGGGTAGGTATAGAATAGGTTAGAATAACGTGCCATAGTTTGAAATTTATGAAAATAATGGTTTCAAATACTCAATCCATATTATCACGGCGCACCTTTAAACTCGTACAGGACAGGACTGACACAGACAATACTCTAACTCATGTATAAAAATTAGATCACTGTGTGTCCTTTTCGAGACACAATATATACAGATTTTCACTCAACGTGAATCACTATGATGCACGTTGTTGTTCGTAAATCAGAAGAAAATCAGTTCAGAAAATAAGTGTTGACACCGTTATTGAAATGTACAAAATGTTATCTATACAGATATGTTGAATAAATTGAAATACACTATTAATAGTAAAAATGCATTGCTCATTTTAAAAAGTTAAAGGCGCATGTTAATTACGTATATTTCCATAACTATATATATTTCCATAATCTTTGTACAGAAAACTTACTTTCTGACCTCAGTATGTAGCATATTTGTATCGGGTCTGTGGTTACGCTCACTTGTGAACAGTTTTCCGTAACGAATACGACGACCAACACTCGTTTGTCGAAATAGGGTGGTCCTATGACATTGGTGCTAAAGTGTTTTTTGTTTTTTCTGGCCCTGAAATCACCACCGTAGGGTATTTGTGTCGGATAATTATATATTTCGCATGGTTCATTCATTTATTCACATTTTTCTGCAAAAATTATCGAAAACGAACAATTTAGGCCCAAATTTATACTGTGAAAAATTATTATATTGTTTTCAATGTTTATTGTGCTAAGGAACATTTTACTACAAACATTTTCAAAATTGTCTGTAATTGTGTCGATTTTAAAATAGCGTTCGCTAGCTTCACCCTAGTTGCTCTACTATTGAGGTCGGTATGTTAGGGCATTGAAACAATACTAAAATGAAGCCCTTAAAAGTTTCCCAATTTAAAGTGCTAATCAGCACCGGCTTGAGATCATTCATATAGAAGTAAACCGGACCATACCGTACCGAGCGTCAAAATCCTGGCGAGCGTCGGTTGAGTAAGTCGCTCGGGGTTAGATCGAAGTCACAGTAGAGGGCGCATCGCTCTGTAATAGAACGCGCTGTAGTGGAACAGCGCGTTCTAATAGAATGGCCGGAGCCAACTCTATTTGACCAAAACAGCTTAGAATTTGTTTGAGGCGACATAAGGTTAGCTCTTTGGTTTTCTAAGTATTCACGTTTTTTGTTCCTGCATATATTTTTGAATTTGTTGCGAACAATCTGGTATTCGCGTAAATGGTCAACATTATTTGTTTGTCGGAATCTTCGCAATAGCTTATATTGTTTCTTTTTATATGAAGTGCATTCTGTATCAAACCATATTGGCTGATCACGCTTAGTACTTTTATTCGATCTAATCATGTGACATTTCCCAGCTGCGTCCTTTAACATACTATGGATTATCTTAGCACAGACTGTGTTTTCAATATCTGGAGTTTCTAGAATAGTATTTAGATTATTTATTGTGGCCTCTGAACAGATAGTTTGCGTGAAAGAAATTGCACGGTTTTCCACCCAGACACATTTTTTCAAAGTACCGACTTTATCAGAGATTTGAACTTTTTCATTCTGCCTGCTGCAGCATGGCAAAGTAAAGGTCAAAAGCAAATGGTCAGACTCCACCCGAGTATCAATAGAAACATTTAGCACCTTATAAAACAATGACGATGAGACGAGAACATAGTCAACAGTGCTTGTCCCATTGTGTGTGATACAGGTGTAGTCTCCTACACCTTTATCACTCCCCATTCTTCCGTTTAGCATATGAATACTAAAAGTACAGCAGAGATCCAGAAGTGAACGACCAAATAGAATAATTTCTTTATCTTTTGATACACGTGGTGCTTGGAAGAAATCTTCCACATAACCAACCGAACTGTCTACCACAAATCTGGAATTATCATCTAAAATGTGACCAATTTTATTTGCGGTTCGCCCGTTAAAATCACCGCCGATAATAATATGTCCAAACTGTGGTAGACGGTGGATGTTTGTGGCGGAATATAAACACTACAATAGAGGACTGGTTTAGTGTAATATATTTGTAATTAATGGTATAGTATTGATTCCTGTAATTGGTTCAGTGTAATATATTGATAAACAATGGTACAGTATAGTTCCCTAACTGGCTTAAGGATTTGTCAGTTACTTCGGCCTGGGGGGGGGGGGTCGGTGGATCAGTAGGTGGGGGGTACCCTGTTTTTGATTGTGCGAATAGGGGGGGTCACCCTGTTTTTGATATCATGTTTTACAGAGTTCACACACGCTCATGCATATATTTTTAAAAATTTTATTTCAGAACAAACGATAAAAAAGTTAATCATACAAATGTGTTCTTAATAACTATTACCTATATTGCCTATAAATTTGTTGATGCAAAAAATGTTATAGGCTAAATATTTTGAGGTTAAAGTTGCCAAATAACTAACAGATTATGCAATGCGGCTAGAACCCCAATTATACAGTTAAGTTTTAAACACACGTTGGGTGCAATGCTTTTATACTGACCCGGTGAGCTGTGTAATGAACAGGGGTGAATCAACTGGATTTTTCGGCCTTTCTAGGGGGGTTAGACAAGGAGACCCCCTATCCCCAATACTGTTTATTTTGTCTCTGGAGCTTTTGTTACTTAATCAGAAACACAGTGACGGGATTAAAGGGATATCTATTGGTGGACAACAAATTAAAAGCTCAGCCTATGCCGACGATCTTACCTGCTTTGTCGCAGATGTAAAATCGGGCGAAAATCTTCTCTCTCTTTTTAACAAATTTGCACTGATTTCAGGGTTAAAGGTCAATTATGACAAAACTGAAGCAATTTGGTTGGGCAGATGGCGCTTCCGTCAAGACAGACCGTTCGGGGTGAAATGGCCTATGTCTCCTATGAAAATTGTGGGTGTCTTCTTTTCCTATGATGCTAGAGCAGCATATGAAATGAACATAAATATACCAATAAAGTGCTTAAATAGTGTGTTGCAATGCTGGTCTAGACGTAGTTTGACAATTATTGGCAAAATTCAGATTATTAAAACTTTTGTTATTCCAAAATTACTATTTATTTTCAACCATATTCCAATTCTACAACGGGATATTAAACTCATTAATACTAAAATATATACATTCATATGGCAAGGACACGATAGAGTAGCACGCAGCACACTGATAGGAGACATAGGCCACGGAGGTTTGGGTACGATTGATGTACATGCAATGCAAAAAGCCATTAATGTTGGGTGGGTAAAACGATACCTATCTCCTAAATTTCACCCTTGCAAAATTATTTTTTACCAATTACCTGAAATATGTGGGAGGAGATTTCATTTTTAAATGTAATTTTTCTGTTGACTTACTCAATGTTAAACTCCCATTATTCTATTACACTTTACTAAAACAGTGGAGTGAAGTTGGGCCTAATAAAAACATCTCGCATGAATATGAAATCATATGGAATAACAAAAATATCCTCATTCAAAATAAAAGTATCTTTTACAGAGCGTTTTTTAATGCAGGAATAATTTATATTGCAGATATATTTGACACAAAAGGTAAAATTGAAAATTGGGCTAATTTCCAGGCACTAGGGCTCAATTATGTTCAGCTACTTCAGTGGTATGGCATTATCTCTGCACTGCCATTAGACTGGAGGAATAGTCGTGCAATTCGTGTACGTCCAGAGCCTCCTATTAGTCTAGTCACCGGTGAACAAATAATTATACTTGAAAATACCACCCAAAAGCAATTACGTAAGCTGTTCACCTCCCATGTTTTTACAACACCCAAAAGTCAACTCTTTCTTAATACTTTGTGTAATCTGGATAACAAGGATTGGGAATTTCATTATTCCATGCCTTTTTTTGGTAACTCTATGAAGCAAACTACGGATGTTTCAGTGGAAATTAAACTACAATATCTTGTACACAAATGAAATGTTATTCCATATGAATTCACCATTAGTATCGTCAGATTTATGCTCATTTTGTCATGGTACCACCGAGAACCTAGTGCAACTTTTTGTTGAATGCGAGTCTATTAAAGTCCTCTGGACATCAATTTTTAATCTATGGGGAACAAAACTAGGATGCCCAAGAACATTGTCAGCAAAACAGAATATATTAGGAGACAAGGACTTCTCCCCTCTACTAAACCATATAATTTTAATTGTTAAAAGAAATATCTATACGTGTAAATTAAAAAAGGAACTACCATGCCTTAATCTCATAAAATCTGACATACGTTACACGCAAAAGATAGAGTTAGAAATTTCAAATAGAAGACATACAATGTCCAATTTCCTGGACAAGTGGGGAGACTTCAATTGTTAATGGGTATTCAGTGTCTATTTTGTATGGGTTATACTAGCTGTGACATTTGTTGTATGTTGACATTGTGCTGTAAAGAATTTCTATTGTATGGAATAAAAGATAGTTAAACCAAAAAAAAAAAAAAAAAAGTTTTAAACACATCCCAAGTCCATGTGCTGCTGATATCAGATTATTTTATTTAAAGTCTGAAGTCACCATTGTATAAGATATTTACTGGATTTATCCAATTATAACAGGAGACGGAAAGACAACACAGCAATTAGTACAAAGAGAAGTGACAGTTTTTGTTCAGCAATCCAAATAAGTTAAATTTGTGAAAATGCTGATATATAAATTAAAATAAATGATGAAAAAATAAATACATAGTTTTTTTTTTTTTTTAACTTTTAAATATGCATATTTTGCTCTGTAAAATAGCAAAATCCAACACAAATTTAAGCAAAAATCAATGTTTCCTTTGTTTTCATAAGCACAGACTGTGCTTCGGGTGTAAAGATTTCCTGGTCTATAAGATATGAAAGATATTTTAAATCCAACTTAGTTTTCAAAGAGTTCAAACCGCCTCGATTCAAATCCTCTTTTCATATCTTAAAAGGGTGTTTATCGAGTGAGTACTCCACAGCTTTGCTTTTATTTACTATCTTTAGCAGCATAGATTTCCCTCCTTCCTGCAGCTTTTTCTGTAGTTATTTTTTTGTCTTTATGTCTTTATGCTTCCCCTTCCCTCCTAAGGTCTATAAATGCAAACGCTAAAAATTATGTCAAAATTATGGCAAACCATGATATTTTCAGGGCACATATAATACATTTTGTAATCATGTCAGAGCCAAAACTGTTAATGTTTCTTTGTTTTTTTAGGGGGGTCAGCATGTTTTAAGTTTTGAAATATAATGTTGGGGGGGGGGTCACCCACTTTTTTTTTATTTGATAAGTTCGGACCCATACAATAATGATCTGAGAAACAACTGCTATAGTCTGAAAAAGAAATACAAACAAATGGTTAAGAAAACGAAAAGAAACTATAAAAAAATATACTAAATAAACTTGAAGAGATGGGTAATTCTTCTCCAAAGGAATATTGGAATTTGATCAAGGAGCTTAGAAATGGTCAAATTAATAATGACAGTGAAAACATTGAAGACCAAAAATGGTATGAACATTTCAGACAATTAAATGCAATAAATAATACTGATGAAAGCACTTTAAACGAAGAGATTGCTAAGCTTGAAAAGGAAATTAAACCTATTACTGAGCTAGACCAAAATATTTCACAGTTAGAAATACAAACTGCAATTAGCAACTTGAAAAATAAAAAATCTCCAGGCATTGATAATATTAGAAATGAGATGATTAAAACAGGGAGAAATGTGCTCATCAAACCTCTACAAAAAATGTTCAATCTCATCCTAACGAGTGGCCATTTCCCTAGCTCTTGGAATTTGGGCATTATCACTCCAATATTTAAAAAAGGGGAAAAATCTGATCCAGGCAACTACAGAGGTATAACTCTCTTAAACAGTCTTAGCAAGCTCTTCACAGCCGTATTGAAACAAAGGTTGACCAAACATGTAAAAAGCAATAATATCATAATTAAAGAGCAAATTGGTTTTCTTCCAAAATTCAGCACAGCGGACCATATCTTTGTTCTCAAACAGCTAATAACAAAATATCTTAATAAAGGAAACTATTTATTTGCATGTTTCATCGACTTTAAGAAGGCGTTTGATTCCATTTGGCACCTCGGTCTTTTATATAAACTTCACAAAAACAAAATCTCAGGAAAATTTCACAACATAATTAAATCTATTTATCAGAATGCCACTGGCTGTGTTAAACTAAAAGGTGGTTTGACTGCTAGCTTTCCAGTTCAAAGGGGTATCAGACAGGGAGATGGTTTAAGCCCACTCCTTTTCAATCTTTTCATTAATGATATCAAATGCCAGATAGAATCATCCAATAATGAACCCCCTTTACTTGTAAACAATCATTTGTCATGTTTGATGTATGCGGATGACCACCTCCTCCTATCACAATCTAAAAATGGTCTGCAAAATGCAATACGCACAGTGGAAACATACTGCAAACAATGGAAACTAGATATCAATGTGTCAAAATCAAAAATTATCATTTTCAACAAGCAAGGTAAAATATTAAGTAAGTTCAGATTTCAAATCAATAGCCAAAAATTGGAAAACGTCTCATCATACTCCTACCTTGGTGTTAAAATCAATGCTACTGGTAAACTGAACAGAGCTCAAGAAGACCTTAGTCACAGAGCAATGAAGGCACTTTTTAAACTAAAACAATTACTCTATGCAGACCCAAATATTCCAATCAAAACACATCTGAAATTGTTTGATGCTATGGTTAAACCAATTTCACTCTACTGTAGCGAAATCTGGGCAAGCGATATTATTAATATGCACTCAACAGACTTGTTTAAACAATCCTTGCCTATGGAAAAATTACATCACAAAATGTGCAAGTACCTACTACAAGTAAACTGTAAAGCCACAAACTTGGCATGTTTACTTGAACTGGGAAGATATCCACTTATCATCTCAAGCATCAAACGTATGATTAACTACTGGCAGAAAATAAAACATATGGATGAAACCACTCTGATCTCTGAGGCCTACAAACTTGGCACCAATTTGGACAAAGAAAACGTCAGTAATTGGGCCACAGGCATAAAAAAATTACTGAACCTTTTAGAAATTAGTGATGTTTGCGAAAAAACCAGTATTATCCCATTAGCTACAAAAAAAACTAAAAAATATGTTTGAGAAACACTGCACAGAAACAATGCATAATGACAATAAAGGCACTAATCACAAAAATAAACTTCGTACCTACAGACAGCTGAAAACTGATTTTGCACTTGAAAAATACCTTGAAATTATTAAAAACCCCATCCACAGATCATCTATGACTAAACTGAGGATGAGTGCCCACATACTTCAGATTGAAGTTGGGCGATATCACAACATAGATGTCTTAAATAGAACATGCCCTGTCTGTGACTCCAATGAAATTGAAGATGAAGAACACTTCCTCTTCAATTGTAACCAGTACAAATTTGAAAGAGATGCTTTGTTTGAAAACGTAAACTTATCCGGTAATCTGAAAGCACTTCTCAATAACAAAAATTCTGAAACCGTCCAAGCAATTGCCAAGTTTATCAGCGACTGTTTCAATAAAAGAGAGAATTTCATGAAAAGCAATTTACCAGCTGCCTCAAAATAACACCAAAAAAATATTTATATAATAATATTTTCACAGTATTACTATATATTTCTTTATTATTATTATTATTATTATTACTTATGTATTTTATTGTTCCTTATATCCTTATTGTATTCTAATCTAGATCCCAGAAGGGATACGATATCAATAAAGGTTGTTATTATTATTGATAGGGGGTGGGTCAACTGAGATTTACAGCTAGCAAAATGGAATCTGCCTACCCCCCCCCCTTGGCCGAAGTAACTGAACAATCCCTTAGTTAATATATTGGTAAACAATGGTACAGTATAGTTCCCTGTAACTGGTTTAGTGTAATATATTGGTAAATAATCGTACAGTATTGATCCCTGTAATTGGTTTAGTGTAATATATTGGTAAACGACAGTACAGTATGGATCCCTGTAACTGGCTTAGTGTAATATATTGGTAAACACTGGTACGGTATAGTTCCCTGTAACTGGCTTAGTGTATTATATTGGTAAACGGTGGTACAGTATGGATCCCCGTAGACTGACGCAGTCGGGGCGATTAATTTGTTTTTTGTAGTTTAAATAAAATTAAAAAAATCGCGAATTGTTATGACCTTCCATGTAACTTGTAGGACCTCACAGGCAATACTTACTACTTTTCAGGCAACTCAAATGACATATTCATCTTTAGAATTTGTTCATGTCACTTCTATTACTCCTTTTCATGCAAATTCCTGTACCAACTTTAACAATATTTACGGCTATCCATGCAACTGTTATGACTTTTAAGGCAACTTTTACAGCTTTCTTGAAACTTTGCTGACAAGTGTTTTTTTTTTTCTGGGATCATTCAAAAAATTATAGGCAATTTTTACGATTAACCAAATGTTACAACATGTTAGTTGACAGGTTTTTGTTTTTCCTTTTGACATTTCAGGTGACATTTACGACTTACGTGTAACTTTTGCAATTTTCTCAATTTGCTCATCTATAATTTCCACACAGAAATTACAAATGGTATTTACTCCTGGGATGCCACGATTTGAAAGGAAGGCAATCTGAAGGACGGCGATAGAGGGCGTGATTTCGTCCTGGTGTGTTTACACGGCTGGGCCATGTCGGGGCTCAACCCTATCAGAGCTTAATCCCGATATATAAAATATTATCGTTTGTAATTTATGTGCGGAAATTGTAGATGAACGAATTACATCATCTCGATCGCAAATGACTTTAGTGTTGTTCGTCGACGCCAATGTTTCATTCGTGATTTTGGTGGAGTGAACTGTACTTCAGTTTTGCTTTGTCCTAAACAATAACATTAGCTTATGTTTTTTTCTCGTTCCATAATTATATGTATTTAAAGTGCTATTTGTGATATTAGTTGTGTGAAGTATTATTTCTGTTTTTGTTTTACAAGCATAAAATTACTCTCTGTCGTAGATTTTCGTGTTGATAAAATTATTATTATTATTATTGGCACAAATCATTTGGTGAATTCGTACTTGTCTACTCTGAGCTTACTGAGATTCTCAAGGAATGTAAATCATGTTATTACAGAAAATCACAGATGGTCATCGGGTACATCAATATCTAGGCGATGTTGTTGTCTGAGCGTATTTAGCCAGGAACAACCACTGGTGGCGCTGTATAGTTTTGAAATCCTTAGTGGCTTACAAAAATAGACTTACTGGTATAGTATAAAGAGCAGCAGCACTGGTTACCAATTTAGTATGGTAGAAAGCGTGTACAGTCTTCTAATAACCACAAAAGATAGGGTGGAGGCCAAGGCCGAAAATATGGGTTTGGAGAGTTTCGTAATAAATTGCACTTTAAAATAATATTCGTTGGATATGTGTACGTCATAACCCCATTAAAGTTATTAGCATATTGTGTACGCAGTGCGCATGCTTCAGGTCGTTCTCGTGTAGCCTATAACGCATGCGTGACAGTGCCGTGGTATAGTTGGTAAAAAGTGTTCGTCGATCTGGAAAGGGTAATGCCACATACCCACTGTAAACTGTGGGTCATTTATCAGTGTCTATGTATATACATATACACACGCTTACACCTAGTGAGAGAATCATTTGAACGTCATGTTCAATGGATCCTTTCACTATCAAAGTCTGACATCACCACCCACTCTTTCATAACATTCGCCTTCTTCAACACCAGGGGCAAATTCCGTCTTTCCTTTAAAAACAATCAACATGTATTAAATAATCCATATGAACCAATTTCTAGTTCTGGTTCCCATAACTCAAAACTGATTCTCAAAATGTGTAATATACTGATTCTCAAGTGATTGGGGGAGTTGTTCCGCTCGGCTCTCAACGAACCAGACAGACCTCCACTTTCGTTCGGCCCAACAGTAAATTCGCATGTTATAATATGCCATGGTTAATCGGTGGAAGGAGCGAAAGTTTAGCTGTCGTCTAGACCTTGTACTACACTCTGAGATAATGCACACACCTGATTAAGTTGTACCTGAAATTCGAGCGTATTAGTTACATACTTTGTAATTATTCAGCCAATTCTAGGTCTTCTCCTTCTACATATGTGTGTTCTTACGTGATTATAGTTGAAACTGTGCACTTCAGTTACCTAATTTGCATAAATTTAACAATTTTCGGATATCTCAACAACCACTTACCAGATTTTAATTTAACTTAGTGTATATTTGCTTTGTGATAAATCACACTGCAAACCACAGATGTGAAATACAGATGTAAAATACGACGGATTTACTATAATATTCTTCTTTTTTATTATTTTAAAGTTATATAAACTTCAATACTTTGAATCAGATTGTTTTCACATTGTGCATCTCAGAGAAATGAGAGCAGGGATGTATTAGTCTCTATGCTTTGTGTATAAAAGGCTAATCATAACTTTTTTAATTAATTTTAAATATTCTCTATTTTTACTTCGTACATACACTATAGCGGCAATTATTTTTAAACTTTTGTTCCAGGCCACCTTTATGACTTCAACGCATTCCATGTAACTGGTACAACAATCTCGCCAAGTTATCAATCTTTGTGCCCGATTACAACATACGCTTGTGAAACTTTCCACTAACAACAAAGAGGGCGAGAAAAAAACTACATCCAATAAAATTGTACATTATTCGAGCAAATAACATATGATTTTGAAAATACATGATATTTTAGTAATTAAAGCCTTGTTTTCGTGTTCTTACACATTTATATATATATATAAATACATAGCAAATAATATGTCTTTACATGTAATCAATTAAATATATTGTGTTTTAAGATACAAAAGTTTATTTGTGTAGTGTACTCAACGCCATCCAAACTAACTCTTGACATGTAATGACACCAGAAAATATTAGTCTGTTTGATTATTAGGTAAAAAGAGAAATGTGTTTATGGTTTTTATTTACCTTGTTTGGTCTCTTTATATATTCATATATTTATATACATGGGCTAGGGATGTATATATATTTGTCATCGCAGTGCGAAAGGAGTGACGTCTGAAGAGAGACGAACAAAAACAAGTCCGACGTTGTCTCTTAGTGTTCGGGCCATACGCGGTTGGCTACACTGTAGCAGAAAAACAGAACGTTTGTTTCAAATCATAAGCGGCGCAATAACTACTCTTGGCGCAACAAGATTATTCCTTCGTCTTTATAAATATTTATGCAATTCAAATTTCAATGGCGATTGAATTCAACGAGCCAATCAACGAGGGAAGTGCGCAACGACGTTCCAATGTCATTCAAATTGCCAACAGAAACTTCTCGTTTCAGTTTGTAGAATTTATAAATATTTATAAAGATGAAATGAATGCCTTTGTTGCACTGATAGTAAATTACAAAGAAACAATTCTTTGGTTTAATGAAGCGCATTTGATTGGGTGTTGCCAGTTCAACAGAAATCTGAAAGCAAACATCTATGTATTATCGTGTTTTCTAAGAGAGAGACTATATCCGTCCGCACAACCCTCCCATGGGTCTATGTCACGTCGTGTGACGTCAAGGGTGAATACTCAATTGTTGGGTGACTAAAGCTAATAACGTAGGAAATTTGAGATACAATTGACACTGGGTTATTCAAGGTGTCTGTGGCCATAATTTAATATCATGGATAAAGTAATTGCGTATTGTTGTGTTAAAATTTAACGATACACACGAGTAGACTATATCGCTTGTTTGGTGGTAGTGCGCCAATTATACTAAAGGCTAAAGGCGACGTGACAGAAACAGAAACCACTTCTATAATAAACCGTGCATGAATGTTCATACCCAGTAAGAGGAGCCCAGGGCCAGGGTTATCAACACAATCACTCAAGGTCGATCTTAAACCGAGGCTAGATAAGAGGTGAGCAACATTTGATGACAAAAGTTTGCAAGCTTGTGCTCACCACATTAAATAAAAATCTGTGTAGAAAACAGTGAGCAAAGATTTTTCTTGAAACATATTAAGGGTTTTCTATTTGAAATGGGAGGGGGGTCGGTTCACGTACATATATTAAGAACTTTTTGTTTACACTTTCGTTTTCCCAATATAGCACTATATGTATTTTCAAAATACGTGGTGAAGAACTCACCGACTTTTAAATATGATTAGTATACCCCATTATGCTATCAATAATTCAGATTCACACATTTGCCAGTCAATATATTTATTATATATGTCCAATTTGGCATTGATTGAACGCGATCAATAATGGAAATCTGGAGACTCGATTTAAATTTTGCGCATGCGTCGTTTTATCTTCTTTAAAAAATATCGTCTGCCACAGAGCCAAATGTTCTGTTTATAATTTGGTAATTTGTTCGGTATAATAAACATATACAATGTTTTATTATACCCCAGTATCCGTAAATATTCAGTTTTGGTCAATATTTGCCTCTGTGGGTAATTAAAACTGAGTGCTGATCTTCACTTCGGCAACTCTTTGTTTATCACTAAATTGCAACTGACCTTTCAATTTATCACATTAAATTTAAAGTGTGCGCTCGTAAATGTTTCAAGATAAAATTTTGCTCAAATCCTTTGTAGCAAGGATTCCTTATAATAAGTAATAATAATAATAATAATAATAATAATAATAATAATAATAATAATAATAATAATAATAATAATAATAATAATAATAATAAGACATATTAATATTTTCAAAATCAAATATTGACTCAAAAGAAAAGTACCATAAATATGATGAACTGAGCAAGGAGCAAGCCTGCAACAGAAAATGCTTAAAAGTAAATACTTTGTGAGAACGTAATTCCGGTACAGTCTAATTTAGTTTTGCTCGTAATTCCACGGGATGGTGTTCATACAATTTCTAAATGGTTGTCAATTTCATGTCTGATTTGGTGGGAACAATCGCGGATTTGTAGAAAATCTTTGCCAGCATTCTACAAATCGCCGCGTACCATGCCCATAGTCGGTATATATATTGAATTATCACCCAATGTAATATCGTATTGATATTCTAGAATCCACGCTCATTTATCGAGCTTGCCGTGGGCAGCTCTTCATAACCCCACCACGGTAAGACCAATCCAAGCGGAGACTAGTCATAACATGAACGTATTAGTACTTATTGTTTATATTTTTAATATCACACATAAGCACTTAGTATGCGTTGTGACAATGAGACGTCTTATTGAATATGTTTAATCAGCAACATCAAAATATTATTAGGATTTATATCAGTAATATTATTCAGACTTTTCAAGCTAATATTCTAAAACTCAAGATATTGTAAAATATTTTCGCCGTAGAAATCAGTGCACTGAATATTTTGGGATTCCTAAATTGTACGGTGGCACTATATAGATGATAGGATATATGGTGCACACCTACTTACAATGAATTAGCACATGTAATTTTGTTCTCTTCAGTACACATGCAATATAATATTGTTGATACATACTCAAACGGGTTTTTTTTCCTTTCTGTTATAATTTGGCATCATACACAATTATGGTGACTTTGTCAGAGTGCACACGAAACAGGGGAGGGCTATTCTACTAGATATACAATGAAAGTTATGAAATATAGACAATAGTCGGATATTTCGATCGTTTGATCGTTGAAAGTCAATATTATCGATGGTTCTAATGATAAAGTTTAAATCTATCAACTCGATGTTGTATATTTTGTGATCTGATTCATTTCGTGTTATTGCATGTTGGCGCAAGTACCAAAGTTACGCTTTTGTACGTGTGGTCGTTGTTGATTGATACATCGTTAATAAATGAAAACGATATAGAGTCCAAAAATCGCTGCCTATAGCGGGAATTACGCTGCAGTGCTCGTAGACAGAGGGCACGTCACATTAACAATGTGCTCCACTGTTGCCACTTGATTAGCCCTGAAAGACCGCTTTTTACCAACCATTGTTGGGCTATTATGTCGGCTATCTTTCTCTCTGCTTGCCCTACTGGCTAAACAGCTTACTCGCTGTCACCTAGCCACAAAGGTGCATTGGCGATAAGACATGCCGGCATTTTACCAAAATCGAGTGAACATTTTACAGGACAAAAGAAAGCTTTTTTTTTTGATTTTGAAAATACGGTGATTGTTTGTGTCGCCAGATTTAAAGACAGGCGACTGGATTCGTCGGCCATTTTGGACTGAATCTTGCAACATCGACAGGAGAAGAGCGAGACGCAGATTTTTGTTCTTCAGCCGTGGTGCCTACCTGCCAGAAAAAAACACGAACGAGTTGTCTCTGACCACGATGCTCTACTGATTTGTTGGTCGGTGACAGAATAGAACTCCGAGATATGAACACAATATCTTTCCAATGATGTCATCGTAAGGTTTATGTATGTAAAATGTCGCTGTAATGTTCAACCCACTATGCAAGGGCCAATCAGATATGAATAAGTCGTCAGATATTAGCTGCATATCTATATTTAGTCTTGCTTATCTAGGCTGCTCCGATTTGCGAAGATTTCGCTGAAATATGGCATCCAGGTAACAGCAATTCGACTCAGGTCCAGCACCTCTTTTAAGGTTAGGTAAGTAAATACATATCTCCGGAAAGACACTAGGCTATCGCCACAAACACATTGCATCCTATATGTCTTGCCAAATTTACTGTTGATGCAAGATAGGTACAGTTTTTTTTTTAATTGGAATCAAAAAAGCTATACGTACCGACACCTGTTGTTCCACTATCCGCCATGTTGTTTGCCGATTTTTGTCAGAATATCGTACAACTACGAATCTCTTGACGTTTTTTTCAGAATTGCAGCCTACCGTTAGAATTAAGCGCCTGTATGACAACATTGTGTGTAATTTACAGTGTGACTTTATCTGTTTACCCGTATCGAGTCTGTATATTCGTTGTTTTTACAGAATATTTGAAGCGTGAACAATCACAATGGTTGGAACAAATTGCCGGCGTCCAATCATGTAAAAAATATTTCCGTCTAACAAAGTGGGTTTGATAACAGATTTAATAAAATATCACCGAAGACGTTTAGAATAAATGACTAAAACTGCATTAAAACATGTATTCCACGCATTTAATGAATTGAAGCAACTACAAACCATAAGTTAACCAGGTTTGCTTTCAAAAAATACCACCCGTTTTTATTTCTATTGCGACTGATTGTTTAGCGAAGCATCTCGGATGTGTGTTAATTTTAAAAGTTTACCCCAATTCATTTGTAATTTTGCTGAATCCGGTTACTTTCGTTATCTGTTCATATTACAAGTACTGTATTAGTAAAGAAATCGACGGCAACGAAATGAACCCAGATCAAAATGACTGGACGTTTAATAACAGTATTGAAACTAACTAACTAATGAACTGACTAATGGACCAACAAAATAATAATAATAAATAAATAAATAAATAAATAAATAAATAAATAAATAAATAAATAAATAAATAAATAAATAAATAAATAAATAAATAAATAAATAAATAAATAGATAAATAAATAAATAAATAAATAAATAAATAAATAAATAAATAAATAAATAAATAAATAAATAAGTTTTGCGTTCGATAAACACGAGTGAAAATTATAAAAAACGAAGACGCGTATCTTTTCTAACAAGATGTGATCAAAGTACCGACACTAACATCTGTTCCTACAGCTCTAAAGCGGTAAATGCAACCATTCAAATTTTTTAACAAATATTTGGGGGACTTTTTTTAAGTTGTTGAAGCGACGCTTGTCTAAGACTAGCACTTTGTCGATGCTAGGGGCTGCTATCGTACATCTATTCATACACTACAACAATGGAGAACATTTCGTAGCAAAGTTTGCCATGAGGTACTTCCAAACATGACCCCCTATTCTGTTAGGGTGGATGGCCTTGTTTCTTCGCGAGGTCACAGAGTGTTATTGATACGATGGTGTGCCCGGATGTACCTAAAGGTGTAGGCGGCAACTTGAATTAAATTGGACCCCTGTTATACATGCGTTTCATTTAGCGTTATACAATAGACAACGTTGCAGTGATAATGTAGGTGGTTTATGCCGAGAACGGATCGGCCACTCGACTGGAAAACAATTAACAAATAACAACATTAAACTAAGCACAACATTATTTGAAACCATGCATTTACTAGTATTTCATAAACGCTATTAACGCCATTATTTAATTTCAACTGAAAATGTCGTGATACGACATAACAATGGAACAATCCTCACTATACTCCATTACATGGAAGCATGAATTTTGTTTCTTTACAAAATTGCTGTATTATACCACCGGCATTTTTGGTATGCATGACAGTAAATTGACCAATGGATGAAAGAAACCCTAACAGACTCATGGGTAATGGGCGTTACCAAATGGCTTATATGCCCAATGAAAGCAACGATAGTCGTTCATTGTGAAAGTTTTTTTCAATATCTTATAAATTTCATTTTAAAAAGCCATGCCTTTATAAAACAGAGTGTACCACTAAGCACATTACTTTGTACACATTTCCTAAGGGTAAGTTTACAGTATATATCACGAACTATTCACATTATTGCAAAATCCACGAGTGTGAAAACTACTGTCTCGGGGTCTGAGATTAAAGTTCTATATGACTTATCAAATATTGACGCGGTAACCGTAGTAACAGATTATGCACTGACGCCATATTATCCTCTGGTTGTCCCACTGGAACATGTTTGTCCCATGTGGACTGGATTATGGGCCAAATAACGCTTCTAGGGTTGACGCCTTTTTTCTTTCAACACACACACACACATCTTGCAGTATTGTCAGCTCATGGCGCCGTATTCTTAGTCAGTCCATCGCTAAAACGGGTTCCAGCATGATGTTGGTTGGGTCGTATTATATTGGTTAGGGACGTTTCCGAAGAGGATGGGACGCGATGTGTCACACAGAGAAGGGACCATATGATTGTTACACACATTCTTATTCACGATATGCATGGTTTAACCATAAAGTACGTACCCATTTTTAATATCGCCATAGTGTCTATCGTTTAGCTTAATACAAATTATATGGTTGAACATAATAATACTGGTTTATGTAATCATGCTGTCCATGGTTGAACGTAATACTTGTTTGTGTAACCATACTGTCCATGGTTGAACGTAATACTGGTTTGCTTAACCATACTGTCCATGGTTGAACGTAATACTGGTTTGTGTAACCATAATGTTCATGGTTTAACGTAATACTAGTTGTTGTAACCGCTCTGTCTGTGGTTTATCATAGTTACTTCGCGGAACAGTATTGTCTATGGTTTAACACAATACTAGTGAAACCATGATGTCTATAGTCTATCATAGTATTACATGATGTAACCCTGAAATTAATTTACCCAATTTACAGATATTTTAAAAGAATCGGGAGAAATTATGCAAAACAGATTCCTAACAAAAGATTATCTTCACACCGACAAAATAAACAACCATGGTATGATGAGGAATGTGGCATGGCAAAATTATATAAACTTTCCCGTTTACGTCGATATCGTGATGCTGGTCGTGAGATTGATTTAAATAACAACAGAAGTGCCCGTAATTCATTTCGCTCACTGGTGAAAAAAAAGAAACATACATATAACGAAAAATTGCAGGATACAATTAGAGAAAACATAACAAGTGAAAAATGTATCTGGGAAACTAATAGAAAGAATAAGAGTAAAAATCAAACATCTATAATCCCATTACAAGATTGGGTCATGTACTTTGAAAAACTGTATAACCAGGATTCATGTAACAATAACATAGATCGAGAGCATCTTACTGAAGTTAAAAACTTTCTGTATAGTTTTGATCCGCATTCTACAGAATTTGATGAAACTGACACAACATTGAATGTGCCAATAACGAATGAAGAAATTATTCAGTCAATACATAAACGTAGAAATGGCAAATCTGCAGGTCCTTTTAATCGCTGATTTTTTAAAATTTTCATGTGATGTGTCGATAACATTTTTGAATGCCCCTTTTAACTTAATTTTTAATACTGGTATTTTTCTAGAAGGTTGGTCAAAAAGTATTATTATTCCTATGCACAAGAAAAACAGTCGAAATGATCCCGGTAACTATAAAGCTATATCACTCATGAGTATATTTGGAACAATCTTCACCAGTATCATTGAAGCACGACTATCAAAATGGGCAAGGGTTTTTGATATAATCCCAGAGACACAGGCTGGATTTAGGGAGGGCTATTCAACTATTGATCAAATATTTACATTATATGCCATAATTCAGAAACAGTTAGTCAGAAGGCATTCGACTCGGTTAACGGGGATTTTTTTATTGTTTAGACTGGCCAATAATGGTATCAACGGAAAAATGTATGTAATTTTACAAAGTATTTATAAAGATGTCAAATCATGTGTTCGTGAAGGAGGGGTCACTTCGAGATTCTTTGAATTGAAGAATGGGGTTCGACAAGGGTGCATGATCAGCCCTATTTTATTCTCATTTTACATTAATGAGCTACAAAGCATGTTGGATGACTCTGAGTATAGAGGAATACAATTGATCCCAAACGACATGTTAGAGTTGTTTTCATTATTGTATGCTGACGACATTGCTTTATTTTCAAATTCTATTCTGCGCTTGAAAAGACTAATAAGTATATTGTATGAGTTTACAAACAAGTGGGATCTAAATATCAACTTAAATAAAACTAAAATTGTAGTATACAGAAATGGGGGATATCTCAGTAAATATGAAAAGTGGTATTTCGAGGACAAGCAAATTAGTACTGTTAGTTCTTACGAATTACCTGGGGTTGGTAATGTCATGTAAATGCTCTTTTAATATTACCACAAAAGATTTAGCTACAAAGGACAAAAAGAAATTGATTGCCATCAAAAGATACCTAAGCAATATGCAATGTTTTAAAGCAGACTTGTATTTTAAGATTTTTGACAGTTTAATTCAACCTGTACTTACATATGGGTCTGAAATCTGGGGATATGATCAATATCAACATTTAGAAAGTGTACATACATCTTATTGTAGGCAATACCTCGGTGTAGGTGAAAATGCTCCAACTTGTACTGTATTAGGGGATTGTGGGAGACTACCTCTTATTTTGTTACCATGTTAAAATATATGAAATATTGGTTAAAAATGACTAGCATGGATGAAAACAGATTAACCCAAAACGTTTACCGGATGCTAGTTTCACTGGACGAAAAAGGACAACGGTCATGGGCCACAGAAATGAAAGAATTGCTATTTAAATATGAATTTGGTTATGTCTGGTTTAATCAAGGGGTGGGGGACTCTGATATGTTCTTGTACAAATTTTGTGAACGGGTCAAAGATACTGGAATTACAGATTGGTATATAGACGTTTGTTCTGGCGAAAAAACCGCAGTATTATAGGCAATACAAAACAAATTTTGGGATTTTGTCATTACCACAATTAAAATTGCATAATAATATCTCTAGGGAGGGCCGTATTTGTCATTTGTGCCTGCAAGAAATTGATGATGAATATCATTTTTACTAAAATGCACTGCATAGGACACAATCAGGAAAAAATATCTCCCAAATGAGACATAACCCCAAATTTGAATACTCTAGTACAACTATTAAGTTCCTCTAAAAGCCAAATCATTACCTCGTTAGCTCTATTTATTTATAAGTGTTTTTTAATCAAAGATCAAATGAAAATAACTTAATAAGCTTGTATGTATATATATATAAATATCCCCATCACATTATTATATAGTGCTTATATTATCTATTGACACCCTCTTCATCTATATTTTCATACATATTTTGTAATGTAAATTTATTTCTTGTCAACAATTAATTTGTATGATTGTAATGGGAGGCCATTATACAATTAATAAAAAATATTAATAGTTAATAGTAACATGATGTAACCCAGTCGTCTGTAGTTTGACGTATTAGTTGATTTCACCATACTGTCTCTGGTTACCATACTGTCTATGAGTCAGGTGGGTTCTGAATAAATTCGTGTCCATGGCGACACGTTTAGCGCCCTCTATCACCAACTTAGATATTTTAATTGTAGAATACATATTTACTTACCAATCCAATGATGGTACGTGTATCTGGTGACCTGTTAATAACACCGCCATCTTGTTTCTCATCTATCGTGAGTCGTTCTAGTTATATTACAATTACGATCAACTTGTCTAGTCTTTGCGTGTCTTTTATTTGAATAAAATAGATAGTAACATTGTAATAATAATTTCCATGATTGATCAATTAAATTCTACTTTCTACCTTAGAAGTCAACACTGTTCTGACTTTTCATTTCATATTTTTCCTAGCGATCATGGTCTAAATTGAATAAACTATTATTATTACTATTAACTGCTAACGAAGTGAGAAAATCACACAAATTGAGAATTGCGTGACTCGGAATATTTACGTGCTGATACGGGGCACACAGATCCGAGCTATTTTATTACGTTTTGTGTTCCTCTCCTTATATTATTGTGCATCACCTTTTTTAAAGTAATGCCGAGAGATGATAATAAGTTATTGCTAACATTACAAACATACACCGAACACTGACCCACGTATACGTACGACGCTACAGGTGACTGAGCGTATATTACTCAGTATGCATAGTAATCACATAATATGCATAAAAATAACATAGTATGCATAGTAGTCACAATATATGCATAATAATCACATAGTATGCATAGTAATCACATAGTATGCATAGTAATCACATAGTATGCATAGTAATCAATATATGCATAGTAATCACATGGTATGCATAGTAATCACATAGTATGCATAGTAATCAATATTATGCACAGTAATCACATAGTATGCATAGTAATCAATATTATGCATAGTAATCACATAGTATGCATAGTAATCACATAGTATGCATAATAATAACACAGTATGCGTAGTAATAACATAGTATGTATAGTAATCACATAGTATGCATAGTAATCAATATTATGCATAGTAATCACATGGTATGCATAGTAATCACATAATATGCATAATAATAACATAGTATGCATAGTAGTCACAATATATGCATAATAATCACATAGTATGCATAGTAATCACATAATATGCATAATAATCACATAGTATGCATAGTAATCAATATTATGCATAGTAATCACATGGTATGCATAATAATCACATAGTATGCATAGTAATAACATAGTATGTATAGTAATCACATAGTATGCATAGTAATCACATAATATGCATAATAATCACATAGTATGCATAGTAATCAATATTATGCATAGTAATCACATGGTATGCATAATAATCACATAGTATGCATAGTAATCACATAGTATGCATAGTAATAACATAGTATGTATAGTAATCACATAGTATGCATAGTAATCACATAATATGCATAATAATCACATAATATGCATAGTAATCACATGGTATGCATAGTAATCACATATTATGCACAGTAATCACATATTATGCATAGTAATCAATATTATGCATAGTAATCACATGGTATGCATAATAATAACACAGTATGCATAGTAATCACATAGTATGCATAGTAATCACATGGTATGCATAATAATAACACAGTATGCATAATAATCACATAGTATGCATAGTAATCAATATTATGCATAGTAATCACATGGTATGCATAGTAGTCACAATATATGCATAATAATCACATAGTATGCATATTAATCACATAGTATGCATAGTAATCACATAATATGCATAATAATCACATAATATGCATAGTAATCACATGGTATGCATAGTAATAACATGGTATGCATAGTAATAACATAGTATGCATAGTAATAACATAGTATGCATAGTAATCACATAATATGCATAGTAATCACATGGTATGCATAATAATAACACAGTATGCATAATAATCACATAGTATGCATAGTAATCAATATTATGCATAGTAATCACATGGTATGCATAGTAGTCACAATATATGCATAATAATCACATAGTATGCATATTAATCACATAGTATGCATAGTAATCACATGGTATGCATAGTAATAACATGGTATGCATAGTAATAACATAGTATGCATAGTAATAACATAGTATGCATAGTAATCACATAGTATGCATAGTAATCACATGGTATGCATAATAATAACACAGTATGCATAATAATCACATAGTATGCATAGTAATCAATATTATGCATAGTAATCACATGGTATGCATAGTAGTCACAATATATGCATAATAATCACATAGTATGCATATTAATCACATAGTATGCATAGTAATCACATAATATGCATAATAATCACATAATATGCATAGTAATCACATGGTATGCATAGTAATAACATGGTATGCATAGTAATAACATAGTATGTATAGTAATTACATAGTATGTATAGTAATCACATAATATGCATAATAATCACATAATATGCATAGTAATCACATGGTATGCATAGTAATAACATGGTATGCATAGTAATAACATAGTATGCATAGTAATAACATAGTATGCATAGTAATCACATAATATGCATAGTAGTCACAATATATGCATAATAATCACATAGTATGTATAGTAATCACATAATATGCATAGTAATCACATGGTATGCATAGTAATCACATAGTATGCGTAGTAATCACATAGTATGCATAGTAATTACCCCGCCATGTATTCAGTGTCGAAATATGTCTGTGATCTTCAGATATAATATGAAAGAGAACATGTAATTTTAAGTATTGTAGGTTGATACTGTATATTACATTAGTATATGATTATCATGAACTGAAACCATTGCCTTTGCGGCACACACTGAATACTCGTTCGATAAAACAATGGCATTCTCTAATAGCATGTGCACTGGTGGTTGTTACGATATAATGCTGTTGTGTGTCCTGTAATCGACTCATTTTTAGTTTATTAGCTTATGATTAATCATAATCCGATTTGGTATAGATTATGAATTGTCAAACAACAATATTAAAAAAATAATGTTATCGCTCATCTGTATCTTTAATCTTGATGTATCTTTATTATCAAGATGTATCTTGATGTTCTTTCTTATGCAATTTAATTTTAATGATGAAATGGAAAACGCAGTCATTCAGTTTGTAGAATACATCCTGGATTATTACATTGGTGGCGCTGTTTAATGACACGTCTCACTCGAACCTCACTCTAATGTGTTGCGTAGGCGTTGTGCACAGTGACGTATTACATAATTCCTGTGCATTTCTCCCATGCATAGCGTTGAAGTGAAATGTCATCATCATGGAGCACAATGGACACCATCCGAGTACTGCTGGTTGGCAGATCACATTCAACGAAATCTACATTCATAAATCAACTGACAGGCAGATTCCAATGAATGAGTGCTACTATCATAACAACACTGATTAGCAAATCCCATCAAAAGAGTTATACTATAATAAAACAAAGGGTATTCATATCTATATATTCTTTTCTATAGATGCAATAAAAATACTTTAATGATGAGTACTACAATCACAATACCACTGACAGGCAGATCCAATTCAATGAGTGCTACAATCACAATACCACTGGTAGGCAGATCCAATTCAATGAGTGCTAGAATCACAATACCACTGACAGGCAGATTCAATTCAATTAGTGCTACAATCACAATACCACTGGTAGGCAGATCCAATTCCATGAGTACTACAATCACAATAACACTGGTAGGCAGATCCAATTCAATGAGTACTACAATCACAATACCACTGACAGGCAGACCCAATTCAATGAGTGCTACAATCACAATACCACTGGCAGGCAGATCCAATTCAATGAGTGCTACAATCACACTACCACTGACAGGTAGATCTAATTCAATGAGTACTACAATCACAATACCACTGACAGGCAGATCCCATTTAATGAGTGCTACAATCAAAATACCACTGACAGGCAGATCTCATTCAATGAGTACTACAATCACAATACCACTGACAGGCAGATCCCATTCAATGAGTGCTACAATCACAATACTACTGACAGGCAGATTCAATTCAATGAGTGCTACAATCACAATACCAATCATAGGCAGATCCCATTTAATGAGTGCTACAATCACAATACCACTGATAGGCAGATCCCATTTAATGAGTGCTACAATCATAATACTACTGGTAGGCATATTCCATTCAATGAGTGCTACAATCACAATACCAATCATAGGCAGATCCCATTTAATGAGTGCTACAATCATATTACCACTGGTAGGCATATTCCATTTAATGAGTGCTACAATCACAATACCACTGACAGGCAGATCCAATTCAATGAGTACTACAATCACAATACCACTGATAGGCAGATCCCATTCAATGAGTGCTACAATCATAATACCACTGGTAGGCAGATTCCATTCAATGAGTGCTACAATCACAATACCAATCATAGACAGATCCCATTTAATGAGTGCTACAATCATATTACCACTGGTAGGCATATTCCATTTAATGAGTGCTACAATCACAATACCAATCATAGGCAGATCACATTTAATGAGTGCTACAATCATAATACCACTGGTAGGCATATTCCATTCAATGAGTGCTACAATCACAATACCAATCATAGACAGATCCTATTTAATAAGTGCTACAGCTACAATCATAATACCACTGGTAGGCATATTCCATTCAATGAGTGCTACAATCACAATACCACGGATAGCCGATTCCATTCAATGAGTATTACAATCACAGTACCACTGATAGGAAGATCTCATTCAATGAGTGATACAATCACAATACCACGGATAGGCCGCTTTATTCAATGAGTGCTACAATCACAACACCACTGGCAGGCAGATCCCATTCAGTGAGTGTTACAATCACAGTACCACTTGTAGGCATACCCAATTAAAAGAGTGCTACAATCACAATACCACTGGTAGGGAGATCTCATTCAAAGAGTGCTACAATCACGATACCACTGGTAGGCAGATCCAATTCAATGAGTTCTACAATCACAATACCACCGATAGGTAGATTCCATTCAGTGAGTGCTACAATCACAATACCACTGGTAGGCAGATCTCATTCAATGAGTACTACAATCACAATACCACTGATAGGAAGAACCCGTTCAATGAGTACTGCAATCACAGTACCAATGATAGGCAGATATGAGTCAATGATTTTTACAATTGCAATAACACTAGTAGGCAGATCGAATTCAATGAGTGATACAATCAAAATATCAATGGTAGGTAGATCCAATCCAATGAGTGCCACGATCACAATGCCACAGGTAAGCGGATCGCAATCAATTAGTGCTACAATCACAATACCACTGGTAGGCAGATCCAATTCAATGAGTACTACAATTACAATAACACTGGTAGGCAGATCCAATTCAATGAGTACTACAATCACAATACCACTGACAGGCAGATCCAATTCAATGAGTGCTACAATCACAATACCACTGGCAGGCAGATCCAATTCAATGAGTGCTACAATCACACTACAACTGACAGGTAGATCTAATTCAATGAGTACTACAATCACAATACCACTGACAGGCAGATCCCATTTAATGAGTGCTACACACAAAATACCACTGACAGGCAGATCTCATTCAATGAGTACTACAATCACAATACCACTGACAGGCAGATCCCATTCAATGAGTGCTACAATCACAATACTACTGACAGGCAGATTCAATTCAATGAGTGCTACAATCACAATACCAATCATAGGCAGATCCCATTTAATGAGTGCTACAATCACAATACCACTGATAGGCAGATCCCATTTAATGAGTGCTACAATCATAATACCACTGGTAGGCAGATTCCATTCAATGAGTGCTACAATCACAATACCAATCATAGGCAGATCCCATTTAATGAGTGCTACAATCATATTACCACTGGTAGGCATATTCCATTTAATGAGTGCTACAATCACAATACCAATCATAGGCAGATCACATTTAATGAGTGCTACAATCATAATACCACTGGTAGGCATATTCCATTCAATGAGTGCTACAATCACAATACCAATCATAGACAGATCCTATTTAATAAGTGCTACAGCTACAATCATAATACCACTTGTAGGCATATTCCATTCAATGAGTGCTACCATCATAATACCACTGGTAGGCATATTCCATTCAATGAGTGCTACAATCACAATACCATTGGTAGGCAGATCCCATTTAATGAGTGCTACCATCATAACACCACTGGTAGGCATATTCCATTCAATGAGTGCAACAATCACAAAACCAATCATAGGCAGATCCCATTTAATGAATGCTTCAATAAAAACACCACTGGTAGGCAGATCCCATTCAATGGTACTACAATCACAATACCACTGGTAGACAGATCCTATTCAATGAGTGCCATACCCACAATACCACGGATAGGCAGTTCACATTCAACGAGTACTACAATCACAATACCACTGATAGGAAGATCTCATTCAATGAGTGCTACAATCACAATACCACGGATAGCCGATGCCATTCAATGAGTATTACAATCACAGTACCACTGATAGGAAGATCTCATTCAATGAGTGATACAATCACAATACCACGGATAGGCCGCTTTGTTCAATGAGTGCTACAATCACAACACCACTGGCAGGCAGATCCCATTCAGTGAGTGCTACAATCACAGTACCACTTGTAGGCATACCCAATTAAAAGAGTGCTACAATCACAATACCACTTGTAGGGAGATCTCATTCAAAGAGTGCTACAATCACGATACCACTGGTAGGCAGATCCAATTCATTGAGTTCTACAATCACAATACCACCGATAGGTAGATTCCATTCAGTGAGTGCTACAATCACAATACCACTGGTAGGCAGATCTCATTCAATGAGTATTACAATCACAATACCACTGATAGGAAGAACCCGTTCAATGAGTGCTGCAATCACAATACCCATGATAGGCAGATATGAGTCAATGATTTTTACAATTGCAATGACACTAGTAGGCAGATCGAATTCAATGAGTGATACAATCAAAATATCAATGGTAGGTAGATCCAATCCAATGAGTGCTACAATCACAATGCCACAGGTAAGCGGATCGCAATCAATTAGTGCTACAAACGCAATACAACTGGTAGGCAGATCCAATTCAATGAGTACTACAATTACAATAACACTGGTAGGCAGATCCAATTCAATGAGTACTACAATCACAATACCACTGACAGGCAGATCCAATTCAATGAGTGCTACAATCACAATACCACTGGCAGGCAGATCCAATTCAATGAGTGCTACAATCACACTACCACTGACAGGTAGATCTAATTCAATGAGTACTACAATCACAATACCACTGACAGGCAGATCCCATTTAATGAGTGCTACAATCAAAATACCACTGACAGGCAGATCTCATTCAATGAGTACTACAATCACAATACCACTGACAGGCAGATCCCATTCAATGAGTGCTACAATCACAATACTACTGACAGACAGATTCAATTCAATGAGTGCTACAATCACAATACCAATCATAGGCAGATCCCATTTAATGAGTGCTACAATCATAATACCACTGGTAGGCAGATTCCATTCAATGAGTGCTACAATCACAATACCAATCATAGACAGATCCCATTTAATGAGTGCTACAATCATATTACCACTGGTAGGCATATTCCATTTAATGAGTGCTACAATCACAATACCAATCATAGGCAGATCACATTTAATGAGTGCTACAATCATAATACCACTGGTAGGCATATTCCATTCAATGAGTGCTACAATCACAATACCAATCATAGACAGATCCTATTTAATAAGTGCTACAGCTACAATCATAATACCACTGGTAGGCATATTCCATCCAATGAGTGCTACCATCATAATACCACTGGTAGGCATATTCCATTCAATGAGTGCTACAATCACAATACCATTGGTAGGCAGATCCCATTTAATGAGTGCTACCATCATAATACCACTGGTAGGCATATTCCATTCAATGAGTGCAACAATCACAATACCAATCATAGGCAGATCCCATTTAATGAATGCTTCAATAAAAAAACACTGGTAGGCAGATCCCATTCAATGGTACTACAATCACAATACCACTGGTAGACAGATCCTATTCAATGAGTGCCGTGCCCACAATACCACGGATAGGCAGTTCACATTCAACGAGTACTACAATCACAATACCACTGATAGGAAGATCTCATTCAATGAGTGCTACAATCACAATACCACGGATAGCCGATTCCATTCAATGAGTATTACAATCACAGTACCACTGATAGGAAGATCTCATTCAATGAGTGATACAATCACAATACCACGGATAGGCCGCTTTATTCAATGAGTGCTACAATCACAACACCACTGGCAGGCAGATCCCATTCAGTGAGTGCTACAATCACAGTACCACTTGTAGGCATACCCAATTAAAAGAGTGCTACAATCACAATACCACTGGTAGGGAGATCTCATTCAAAGAGTGCTACAATCACGATACCACTGGTAGGCAGATCCAATTCAATGAGTTCTACAATCACAATACCACCGATAGGTAGATTCCATTCAGTGAGTGCTACAATCACAGTACCACTGATAGGAAGAACCCGTTCAATGAGTGCTGCAATCACAATACCAATGATAGGCAGATATGAGTCAATGATTTTTACAATTGCAATAACACTAGTAGGCAGATCGAATTCAATGAGTGATACAATTAAAATATCAATGGTAGGTAGATCCAATCCAATGAGTGCTACGATCACAATGCCACAGGTAAGCGGATCGCAATCAATGAGTGCTACAATCACAATACCAATCATAGGCAGATCCCATTTAATGAGTGCTACAATCATAATACCACTGGTAGGCAGATTCCATTCAATGAGTGCTACAATCACAATACCAATTATAGGCAGATCCCATTTAATGAATGCTTCAATCAAAACACCACTTCAATCAAAACACCACTGGTAGACAGATCCCATTCAATGAGTGCTACAATCACAATACCAATCATAGGCAGATCACATTTAATGAGTGCTACAATCATAATACCACTGGTAGGCATATTCCATTCAATGAGTGCTACAATCACAATACCAATCATAGACAGATCCTATTTAACAAGTGCTACAGCTACAATCATAATACCACTGGTAGGCATATTCCATTCAATGAGTGCTACCATCATAATACCACTGGTAGGCATATTCCATTCAATGAGTGCTACAATCACAATACCATTGGTAGGCAGATCCCATTTAATGAGTGCTACCATCATAATACCACTGGTAGGCATATTCCATTCAATGAGTGCAACAATCACAATACCAATCATAGGCAGATCCCATTTAATGAATGCTTCAATAAAAACACCACTGGTAGGCAGATACCATTCAATGGTACTACAATCACAATACAACTGGTAGACAGATCCTATTCAATGAGTGCCATACCCACAATACCACGGATAGGCAGTTCACATTCAACGAGTACTACAATCACAATACCACTGATAGGAAGATCTCATTCAATGAGTGCTACAATCACAATACCACGGATAGCCGATTCCATTCAATGAGTATTACAATCACAGTACCACTGATAGGAAGATCTCATTCAATGAGTGATACAATCACAATACCACGGATAGGCCGCTTTATTCAATGAGTGCTACAATCACAACACCACTGGCAGGCAGATCCCATTCAGTGAGTGCTACAATCACAGTACCACTTGTAGGCATACCCAATTAAAAGAGTGCTACAATCACAATACCACTGGTAGGGAGATCTCATTCAAAGAGTGCTACAATCACGATACCACTGGTAGGCAGATCCAATTCAATGAGTTCTACAATCACAATACCACCGATAGGTAGATTCCATTCAGTGAGTGCTACAATCACAATACCACTGGTAGGCAGATCTCATTCAATGAGTACTACAATCACAATACCACTGATAGGAAGAACCCGTTCAATGAGTGCTGCAATCACAATACCAATGATAGGCAGATATGAGTCAATGATTTTTACAATTGCAATAACACTAGTAGGCAGATCGAATTCAATGAGTGATACAATCAAAATATCAATGGTAGGTAGATCCAATCCAATGAGTGCTACGATCACAATGCCACAGGTAAGCGGATCGCAATCAATGAGTGCTACAATCACGATACCACTGGTAGGCAGATCCAATTCAATGAGTGCTACAATCACAATACCAATCATAGGCAGATCCCATTTAATGAATGCTTCAATCAAAACACCACTTCAATCAAAACACCACTGGTAGACAGATCCCATTCAATGGGTACTACAATCACAATACCACTGGTAGACAGATTCCATTCAATGGGTACTACAATCACAATACCACTGGTAGACAGATTCCATTCAACGAGTGCCACACCCGCAATACCACAGATAGGCAGATCACATTCAACGGGTATTACAATCAGAATACCACTGATAGGAATATCTCATTCAATGAGTGCTACAATTACAATACCACTGACAGGCAGATCCCATTCAATGAGTGTTACAATCACAGTATCACTGGTAGGTAGATCTTATTCAATGAGTGCTACAATCACAATACCACTGGTAGGCAGATCTCATTCAATGAGTGCTACAATCATGATACCGCTTGTAGGCAGATTCCATTCAATGAGTGCTACAATCACAATACCTCTGACAGGCAGATCCAATACAATGAGTACTACAATCACAATAACACTGGTAGGAAGATGCCATTCAATGACTGCTACAATCACAATACCACTGACAGGTAGATCCAATTCAATGAGTATTACAATCGCAATACCACTTGTAGGCAGATTCCATTCAATGGATACTACAATCACAATACCACTGCTAGACAGATCTCATTCAATGAGTGCTACAATCACAATACCAATCATAGGCAGATCCCATTTAATGAATGCTTCAATCAAAACACCACTGGTAGGCAGATCCCTTTCAATGGGTACTACAATCACAATACCACTGGTAGACAGATCCCATTCAACGAGTGCCACACCCGCAATACCACAGATAGGCAGATCACATTCAACGAGTATTACAATCAGAATACCACTGATAGGAAGATTTCATTCAATGAGTGCTACAATCACAATACCACGGATAGGCCGATTCAATTCAATGAGTGCTACAATCACAACAACACTGACAGGCAGATCCCTTTCAATGAGTGCTACAATCACAGTACAACTGGTAGGTAGATTTTATTCAATGAGTGCTACAATCACAATACCACTTTAGGCAGAACCAATTAAAAGAGTGCTACAATCACAATACCACTGGTAGGGAGATCTCATTCAAAGAGTGCTACAATCACGATACCACTGGTAGGCAGATCCAATTCAATGAGTTCTACAATCACAATACCACCGATAGGTAGATTCCATTCAGTGAGTGCTACAATCACAGTACCACTGATAGGAAGAACCCGTTCAATGAGTGCTGCAATCACAATACCAATGATAGGCAGATATGAGTCAATGATTTTTACAATTGCAATAACACTAGTAGGCAGATCGAATTCAATGAGTGATACAATTAAAATATCAATGGTAGGTAGATCCAATCCAATGAGTGCTACGATCACAATGCCACAGGTAAGCGGATCGCAATCAATGAGTGCTACAATCACAATACCAATCATAGGCAGATCCCATTTAATGAGTGCTACAATCATAATACCACTGGTAGGCAGATTCCATTCAATGAGTGCTACAATCACAATACCAATTATAGGCAGATCCCATTTAATGAATGCTTCAATCAAAACACCACTTCAATCAAAACACCACTGGTAGACAGATCCCATTCAATGAGTGCTACAATCACAATACCAATCATAGGCAGATCACATTTAATGAGTGCTACAATCATAATACCACTGGTAGGCATATTCCATTCAATGAGTGCTACAATCACAATACCAATCATAGACAGATCCTATTTAACAAGTGCTACAGCTACAATCATAATACCACTGGTAGGCATATTCCATTCAATGAGTGCTACCATCATAATACCACTGGTAGGCATATTCCATTCAATGAGTGCTACAATCACAATACCATTGGTAGGCAGATCCCATTTAATGAGTGCTACCATCATAATACCACTGGTAGGCATATTCCATTCAATGAGTGCAACAATCACAATACCAATCATAGGCAGATCCCATTTAATGAATGCTTCAATAAAAACACCACTGGTAGGCAGATACCATTCAATGGTACTACAATCACAATACAACTGGTAGACAGATCCTATTCAATGAGTGCCATACCCACAATACCACGGATAGGCAGTTCACATTCAACGAGTACTACAATCACAATACCACTGATAGGAAGATCTCATTCAATGAGTGCTACAATCACAATACCACGGATAGCCGATTCCATTCAATGAGTATTACAATCACAGTACCACTGATAGGAAGATCTCATTCAATGAGTGATACAATCACAATACCACGGATAGGCCGCTTTATTCAATGAGTGCTACAATCACAACACCACTGGCAGGCAGATCCCATTCAGTGAGTGCTACAATCACTGTACCACTTGTAGGCATACCCAATTAAAAGAGTGCTACAATCACAATACCACTGGTAGGGAGATCTCATTCAAAGAGTGCTACAATCACGATACCACTGGTAGGCAGATCCAATTCAATGAGTTCTACAATCACAATACCACCGATAGGTAGATTCCATTCAGTGAGTGCTACAATCACAATACCACTGGTAGGCAGATCTCATTCAATGAGTACTACAATCACAATACCACTGATAGGAAGAACCCGTTCAATGAGTGCTGCAATCACAATACCAATGATAGGCAGATATGAGTCAATGATTTTTACAATTGCAATAACACTAGTAGGCAGATCGAATTCAATGAGTGATACAATCAAAATATCAATGGTAGGTAGATCCAATCCAATGAGTGCTACGATCACAATGCCACAGGTAAGCGGATCGCAATCAATGAGTGCTACAATCACGATACCACTGGTAGGCAGATCCAATTCAATGAGTGCTACAATCACAATACCAATCATAGGCAGATCCCATTTAATGAATGCTTCAATCAAAACACCACTTCAATCAAAACACCACTGGTAGACAGATCCCATTCAATGGGTACTACAATCACAATACCACTGGTAGACAGATTCCATTCAATGGGTACTACAATCACAATACCACTGGTAGACAGATTCCATTCAACGAGTGCCACACCCGCAATACCACAGATAGGCAGATCACATTCAACGGGTATTACAATCAGAATACCACTGATAGGAATATCTCATTCAATGAGTGCTACAATTACAATACCACTGACAGGCAGATCCCATTCAATGAGTGTTACAATCACAGTATCACTGGTAGGTAGATCTTATTCAATGAGTGCTACAATCACAATACCACTGGTAGGCAGATCTCATTCAATGAGTGCTACAATCATGATACCGCTTGTAGGCAGATTCCATTCAATGAGTGCTACAATCACAATACCTCTGACAGGCAGATCCAATACAATGAGTACTACAATCACAATAACACTGGTAGGAAGATGCCATTCAATGACTGCTACAATCACAATACCACTGACAGGTAGATCCAATTCAATGAGTATTACAATCGCAATACCACTTGTAGGCAGATTCCATTCAATGGATACTACAATCACAATACCACTGCTAGACAGATCTCATTCAATGAGTGCTACAATCACAATACCAATCATAGGCAGATCCCATTTAATGAATGCTTCAATCAAAACACCACTGGTAGGCAGATCCCTTTCAATGGGTACTACAATCACAATACCACTGGTAGACAGATCCCATTCAACGAGTGCCACACCCGCAATACCACAGATAGGCAGATCACATTCAACGAGTATTACAATCAGAATACCACTGATAGGAAGATTTCATTCAATGAGTGCTACAATCACAATACCACGGATAGGCCGATTCAATTCAATGAGTGCTACAATCACAACAACACTGACAGGCAGATCCCTTTCAATGAGTGCTACAATCACAGTACAACTGGTAGGTAGATTTTATTCAATGAGTGCTACAATCACAATACCACTTTAGGCAGAACCAATTAAAAGAGTGCTACAATCAAAATACCACTGGTAGGCAGATCTCATTCAATGAGTGATACAATCACAATACCACTGGTAGGCAGATCCAATTCAATGAGTTCTACAATCACTATACCACCGATAGGTAGATTTCATTCAGTGAGTGCTACAATCACAATACCACTGGTAGGTAGATTTCATTCAATGAGTACTACAATCACAATACCACTGGTAGGCAGATCCCATTCAATGAGTGCTACAATCACAATACCACTGACAGGCAGATCCGATTCAATGAGTACTACAATCTCAATACCTCTGGTAGGCAGATCTCATTCAATGAGTGCTACAATCACAATACCAATCATAGACAGATCCCATTTAATGAGTGCTACAATCATAATACCACTGGTAGGCATATTCCATTTAATGAGTGCTACAATCGCAATACCATTCATAGGCAGATCCCATTTAGTAAGTGCTACAATCATAATACCACTGGTAGACAGATTCCATTCAATGGGTACTACAATCACAATACCACTGGTAGACAGATTCCATTCAACGAGTGCCACACCCGCAATACCACAGATAGGCAGATCTCATTCAATGAGTGCTACAATCATGATACCGCTTGTAGGCAGATCCCATTCAATGAGTGCAACAATCACAATACCTCTGACAGGCAGATCCAATACAATGAGTACTACAATCACAATAACACTGGTAGGCAGATGCCATTCAATGACTGCTACAATCACAATACCACTGACAGGTAGATCCAATTCAATGAGTATTACAATCGCAATACCACTTGTAGGCAGATTCCATTCAATGGATACTACAATCACAATACCACTGCTAGACAGATCTCATTCAATGAGTGCTACAATCACAATACCAATCATAGGCAGATCCCATTTAATGAATGCTTCAATCAAAACACCACTGGTAGGCAGATCCCTTTCAATGGGTACTACAATCACAATACCACTGGTAGACAGATCCCATTCAACGAGTGCCACACCCGCAATACCACAGATAGGCAGATCACATTAAACGAGTATTACAATCAGAATACCACTGATAGGAAGATTTCATTCAATGAGTGCTACAATCACAATACCACGGATAGGCCGATTCCATTCAATGAGTGCTACAATCACAACAACACTGACAGGCAGATCCCTTTCAATGAGTGCTACAATCACAGTACAACTGGTAGGTAGATTTTATTCAATGAGTGCTACAATCACAATACCACTTTAGGCAGAACCAATTAAAAGAGTGCTACAATCAAAATACCACTGGTAGGCAGATCTCATTCAATGAGTGATACAATCACAATACCACTGGTAGGCAGATCCAATTCAATGAGTTCTACAATCACTATACCACCGATAGGTAGATTTCATTCAGTGAGTGCTACAATCACAATACCACTGGTAGGTAGATTTCATTCAATGAGTACTACAATCACAATACCTCTGGTAGGCAGATCCCATTCAATGAGTGCTACAATCACAATACCACTGACAGGCAGATCCGATTCAATGAGTACTACAATCTCAATACCTCTGGTAGGCAGATCTCATTCAATGAGTGCTACAATCACAATACCAATCATAGACAGATCCCATTTAATGAGTGCTACAATCATAATACCACTGGTAGGCATATTCCATTTAATGAGTGCTACAATCGCAATACCATTCATAGGCAGATCCCATTTAGTAAGTGCTACAATCATAATACCACTGGTAGGCATATTCCATTCAATGAGTGCTACAATCACAATACCAATCATAGGCAGATCCCATATAATGAGTGCTACAATCATATTACCACTGGTAGGCATATTCCATTTAATGAGTGCTACAATCACAATACCAATCATAGGCAGATCCCATTTAATGAGTCCTACAATCACAATACCACTGATAGGCAGATCCCATTTAATGAGTGCTACAATCATAATACCACTGGTAGGCATATTCCATTCAATGAGTGCTACAATCACAATACCAATCATAGGCTGATCCCATTTAATGAGTGCTACAATCATAATACCACTGGTAGGCATATTACATTCAATGAGTGCTACAATCACAATACCAATCATAGGCTGATCCCATTTAATGAGTGCTACAATCATAATACCACTGGTAGGCATATTCCATTCAATGAGTGCTACAATCACAATACCAATCATAGGCAGATCCCATTTAATGAGTGCTACAATCATAATACCACTGGTAGGCATATTCCATTCAATGAGTGCTACAATCACAATACCAATCATAGGCAGACCCCATTTAATGAGTGCTACAATCATAATACCACTGGTAGGCATATTCCATTCAATGAGTTCTACAATCACAATACCACCGTTAGGTAGATTCCATTCAGTGAGTGCTACATTCACAATACCACTGATAGGCAGATCTCATTCAATGAGTACTACAATCACAATACCACAGATAGGAAGATCCCATTCAATGAGTGCTGCAATCACAATACCAATGATAGGCAGATATGATTCAACGATTGTTACAATTGCAATAACACTAGTAGGCAGATCGAATCGAATGAGTGATACAATCAAAATAGCAATGGTAGGTAGATCCAATCCAATGAGTGTTACGATCACAATGCCACAGGTAGGCGGATCGCAATCAATGAGTGCTACAATCACGATACCACTGGTAGGCAGATCCAATTCAATGAGTGCTACAATCACAATACCAATCATAGGCAGATCCCATTTAATGAATGCTTCAATCAAAACACCACTTCAATCAAAACACCACTGGTAGACAGATCCCATTCAATGGTACTACAATCACAATACCACTGGTAGACAGATCCTATACAATGAGTGCCGTGCCCACAATACCACGGATAGGCAGTTCACATTCAACGAGTACTACAATCACAATACCACTGATAGGAAGATCTCATTCAATGAGTGCTACAATCACAATACCTCGGATAGCCGATTCCATTCAATGAGTATTACAATCACAGTACCACTGATAGGAAGATCTCATTCAATGAGTGATACAATCACAATACCACGGATAGGCCGCTTTATTCAATGAGTGCTACAATCACAACACCACTGGCAGGCAGATCCCATTCAGTGAGTGCTACAATCACAGTACCACTTGTAGGCATACCCAATTAAAAGAGTGCTACAATCACAATACCACTGGTAGGGAGATCTCATTCAAAGAGTGCTACAATCACGATACCACTGGTAGGCAGATCCAATTCAATGAGTTCTACAATCACAATACCACCGATAGGTAGATTCCATTCAGTGAGTGCTACAATCACAATACCACTGATAGGAAGAACCCGTTCAATGAGTGCTGCAATCACAATACCAATAATAGGCAGATATGAGTCAATGATTTTTACAATTGCAATAACACTAGTAGGCAGATCGAATTCAATGAGTGATACAATTAAAATATCAATGGTAGGTAGATCCAATCCAATGAGTGCTACGATCACAATGCCACAGGTAAGCGGATCGCAATCAATGAGTGCTACAATCACAATACCAATCATAGGCAGATCCCATTTAATGAGTCCTACAATCACAATACCACTGATAGGCAGATCCCATTTAATGAGTGCTACAATCATAACACCACTGGTAGGCATATTCCATTCAATGAGTGCTACAATCACAATACCAATCATAGGCTGATCCCATTTAATGAGTGCTACAATCATAATACCACTGGTAGGCATATTCCATTCAATGAGTGCTACAATCACAATACCAATCATAGGCTGATCCCATTTAATGAGTGCTACAATCATATTACCACTGGTAGGCACATTCCATTTAATGAGTGCTACAATCACAATACCAATCATAGGCAGATCCCATTTAATGAGTGCTACAATCATTATACCACTGGTAGGCATATTCCATTCAATGAGTGCTACAATCACAACACCAATCATAGGCAGACCCCATTTAATGAGTGCTACAATCATAATACCACTGGTAGGCATATTCCATTCAATGAGTTCTACAATCACAATACCACCGTTAGGTAGATTCCATTCAGTGAGTGCTACATTCACAATACCACTGATAGGCAGATCTCATTCAATGAGTACTACAATCACAATACCACTGATAGGAAGATCCCATTCAATGAGTGCTGCAATCACAATACCAATGATAGGCAGATATGATTCAACGATTGTTACAATTGCAATAACACTAGTAGGCAGATCGAATCGAATGAGCGATACAATCAAAATAGCAATGGTAGGTAGATCCAATCCAATGAGTGCTACGATCACAATGCCACAGGTAGGCGGATCGCAATCAATGAGTGCTACAATCACGATACCACTGGTAGGCAGATCCAATTCAATGAGTGCTACAATCACAATACCAATCATAGGCAGATCCCATTTAATGAATGCTTCAATCAAAACACCACTTCAATCAAAACACCACTGGTAGACAGATCCCATTCAATGGTACTACAATCACAATACCACTGGTAGACAGATCCTATTCAATGAGTGCCGTGCCCACAATACCACGGATAGGCAGTTCACATTCAACGAGTACTACAATCACAATACCACTGATAGGAAGATCTCATTCAATGAGTGCTACAATCACAATACCACGGATAGCCGATTCCATTCAATGAGTATTACAATCACAGTACCACTGATAGGAAGATCTCATTCAATGAGTGATACAATCACAATACCACGGATAGGCCGCTTTATTCAATGAGTGCTACAATCACAACACCACTGGCAGGCAGATCCCATTCAGTGAGTGCTACAATCACAGTACCACTTGTAGGCATACCCAATTAAAAGAGTGCTACAATCACAATACCACTGGTAGGGAGATCTCATTCAAAGAGTGCTACAATCACGATACCACTGGTAGGCAGATCCAATTCAATGAGTTCTACAATCACAATACCACCGATAGGTAGATTCCATTCAGTGAGTGCTACAATCACAATACCACTGATAGGAAGAACCCGTTCAATGAGTGCTGCAATCACAATACCAATGATAGGCAGATATGAGTCAATGATTTTTACAATTGCAATAACACTAGTAGGCAGATCGAATTCAATGAGTGACACAATTAAAATATCAATGGTAGGTAGATCCAATCCAATGAGTGCTACGATCACAATGCCACAGGTAAGCGGATCGCAATCAATGAGTGCTACAATCACAATACCAATCATAGGCAGATCCCATTTAATGAGTGCTACAATCATAATACCACTGGTAGGCAGATTCCATTCAATGAGTGCTACAATCACAATACCAATTATAGGCAGATCCCATTTAATGAATGCTTCAATCAAAACACCACTTCAATCAAAACACCACTGGTAGACAGATCCCATTCAATGAGTGCTACAATCACAATACCAATCATAGGCAGATCACATTTAATGAGTGCTACAATCATAATACCACTGGTAGGCATATTCCATTCAATGAGTGCTACAATCACAATACCAATCATAGACAGATCCTATTTAACAAGTGCTACAGCTACAATCATAATACCACTGGTAGGCATATTCCATTCAATGAGTGCTACCATCATAATACCACTGGTAGGCATATTCCATTCAATGAGTGCTACAATCACAATACCATTGGTAGGCAGATCCCATTTAATGAGTGCTACCATCATAATACCACTGGTAGGCATATTCCATTCAATGAGTGCAACAATCACAATACCAATCATAGGCAGATCCCATTTAATGAATGCTTCAATAAAAACACCACTGGTAGGCAGATACCATTCAATGGTACTGCAATCACAATACAACTGGTAGACAGTTCCTATTCAATGAGTGCCATACCCACAATACCACGGATAGGCAGTTCACATTCAACGAGTACTACAATCACAATACCACTGATAGGAAGATCTCATTCAATGAGTGCTACAATCACAATACCACGGATAGCCGATTCCATTCAATGAGTGTTACAATCACAGTACCACTGATAGGAAGATCTCATTCAATGAGTGATACAATCACAATACCACGGATAGGCCGCTTTATTCAATGAGTGCTACAATCACAACACCACTGGCAGGCAGATCCCATTCAGTGAGTGCTACAATCACAGTACCACTTGTAGGCATACCCAATTAAAAGAGTGCTACAATCACAATACCACTGGTAGGAAGATCTCATTCAAAGAGTGCTACAATCACGATACCACTGGTAGGCAGATCCAATTCAATGAGTTCTACAATCACAATACCACCGATAGGTAGATTCCATTCAGTGAGTGCTACAATCACAATACCACTGGTAGGCAGATCTCATTCAATGAGTACTACAATCACAATACCACTGATAGGAAGAACCCGTTCAATGAGTGCTGCAATCACAATACCAATGATAGGCAGATATGAGTCAATGATTTTTACAATTGCAATAACACTAGTAGGCAGATCGAATTCAATGAGTGATACAATCAAAATATCAATGGTAGGTAGATCCAATCCAATGAGTGCTACGATCACAATGCCACAGGTAAGCGGATCGCAATCAATGAGTGCTACAATCACGATACCACTGGTAGGCAGATCCAATTCAATGAGTGCTACAATCACAATACCAATCATAGGCAGATCCCATTTAATGAATGCTTCAATCAAAACACCACTTCAATCAAAACACCACTGGTAGACAGATCCCATTCAATGGGTACTACAATCACAATACCACTGGTAGACAGATTCCATTCAATGGGTACTACAATCACAATACCACTGGTAGACAGATTCCATTCAACGAGTGCCACACCCGCAATACCACAGATAGGCAGATCACATTCAACGGGTATTACAATCAGAATACCACTGATAGGAATATCTCATTCAATGAGTGCTACAATTACAATACCACTGACAGGCAGATCCCATTCAATGAGTGTTACAATCACAGTATCACTGGTAGGTAGATCTTATTCAATGAGTGCTACAATCACAATACCACTGGTAGGCATATCTCATTCAATGAGTGCTACAATCATGATACCGCTTGTAGGCAGATCCCATTCAATGAGTGCTACAATCACAATACCTCTGACAGGCAGATCCAATACAATGAGTACTACAATCACAATAACACTGGTAGGCAGATGCCATTCAATGACTGCTACAATCACAATACCACTGACAGGTAGATCCAATTCAATGAGTATTACAATCGCAATACCACTTGTAGGCAGATTCCATTCAATGGATACTACAATCACAATACCACTGCTAGACAGATCTCATTCAATGAGTGCTACAATCACAATACCAATCATAGGCAGATCCCATTTAATGAATGCTTCAATCAAAACACCACTGGTAGGCAGATCCCTTTCAATGGGTACTACAATCACAATACCACTGGTAGACAGATCCCATTCAACGAGTGCCACACCCGCAATACCACAGATAGGCAGATCACATTCAACGAGTATTACAATCAGAATACCACTGATAGGAAGATTTCATTCAATGAGTGCTACAATCACAATACCAAGGATAGGCCGATTCCATTCAATGAGTGCTACAATCACAACAACACTGACAGGCAGATCCCTTTCAATGAGTGCTACAATCACAGTACCACTGGTAGGTAGATTTTATTCAATGAGTGCCTACAATCACAATACCACTTTAGGCAGAACCAATTAAAAGAGTGCTACAATCAAAATACCACTGGTAGGCAGATCTCATTCAATGAGTGATACAATCACAATACCACTGGTAGGCAGATCCAATTCAATGAGTTCTACAATCACTATACCACCGATAGGTAGATTTCATTCAGTGAGTGCTACAATCACAATACCACTGGTAGGTAGATTTCATTCAATGAGTACTACAATCACAATACCACTGGTAGGCAGATCCCATTCAATGAGTGCTACAATCACAATACCACTGACAGGCAGATCCGATTCAATGAGTACTACAATCTCAATACCTCTGGTAGGCAGATCTCATTCAATGAGTGCTACAATCACAATACCAATCATAGACAGATCCCATTTAATGAGTGCTACAATCATAATACCACTGGTAGGCATATTCCATTTAATGAGTGCTACAATCGCAATACCATTCATAGGCAGATCCCATTTAGTAAGTGCTACAATCATAATACCACTGGTAGGCATATTCCATTCAATGAGTGCTACAATCACAATACCAATCATAGGCAGATCCCATTTAATGAGTGCTACAATCATATTACCACTGGTAGGCATATTCCATTTAATGAGTGCTACAATCACAATACCAATCATAGGCAGATCCCATTTAATGAGTCCTACAATCACAATACCACTGATAGGCAGATCCCATTTAATGAGTGCTACAATCATAATACCACTGGTAGGCATATTCCATTCAATGAGTGCTACAATCACAATACCAATCATAGGCTGATCCCATTTAATGAGTGCTACAATCATAATACCACTGGTAGGCATATTCCATTCAATGAGTGCTACAATCACAATACCAATCATAGGCTGATCCCATTTAATGAGTGCTACAATCATATTACCACTGGTAGGCACATTCCATTTAATGAGTGCTACAATCACAATACCAATCATAGGCAGATCCCATTTAATGGGTGCTACAATCATAATACCACTGGTAGGCATATTCCATTCAATGAGTGCTACAATCACAATACCAATCATAGGCAGACCCCATTTAATGAGTGCTACAATCATAATACCACTGGTAGGCATATTCCATTCAATGAGTTCTACAATCACAATACCACCGTTAGGTAGATTCCATTCAGTGAGTGCTACATTCACAATACCACTGATAGGCAGATCTCATTCAATGAGTACTACAATCACAATACCACTGATAGGAAGATCCCATTCAATGAGTGCTGCAATCACAATACCAATGATAGGCAGATATGATTCAACGATTGTTATAATTGCAATAACACTAGTAGGCAGATCGAATCGAATGAGTGATACAATCAAAATAGCAATGGTAGGTAGATCCAATCCAATGAGTGCTACGATCACAATGCCACAGGTAGGCGGATCGCAATCAATGAGTGCTACAATCACGATACCACTGGTAGGCAGATCCAATTCAATGAGTGCTACAATCACAGAATCACTGCTAGGTAGATCTCATTCAATGTGTACTACAATCACAATACCACTGGTAGGCAGATCCCATTTAAGTAGTGCTACAATCACAATACTAATCATAGGCAGATCCCATTTAATGAATGCTTCAATAAAAACACCACCGGTAGACAGATCCCATTCAATGGGTACTACAATCACATTACCACTGGCGGACAGATCCCATTCAATGAGTGCTACAATCACAATACCAATCATAGGCAGATCCCATTTAATGAATGCTTCAATCAAAACTTGTAGGCAGATCCCATTCAATGGGTACTACAATCACAATACCACTGGTAGACAGATACCGCTCAACGAGTGCCACACCCGCAATACCACAGATAGGCAGATCACATTCAACGAGTATTACAATCAGAATACCACTGATAGGAAGATCTCATTCAATGACTGCTACAATCACAATACCACGGATAGGCCGATTCCATTCAATGAGTGCTACAATCACAACACCACTGACAGGCAGATCCCATTCAATGAGTGCAACAAGAAAAGCACCACTGGTAGACATATCCCATTGCATTAGAGCCACGATCAAAACACCACTGGTAGACAGAACCCATTCAACGAGTGCTACATCTGCAAAGCACCGGTAGGTATATCCCATTCAATTAGTGCTACAATCACAATTCCACTGGTATGCAGATCCCATTCAATGAGTGCTACAATCACAATACCATAGGCAGGAAGATCCCTTTCAATGAGTGCTGCAATCACAATACCACTGGTAGGCCGATTCCATTCAAGCATACAATCATAATGCTACTGGGAGGCAGATCCTATTCATCAAATGCTTCTATCACAATACCACTGGCAGGAAGGCCCAATTCAATGAGTGCTACAATAACAATACCACGGGTAGGCAGATCCAATTCAATGAGTTCTACAATCACAATACCACCGATAGGTAGATTCCATTCAGTGAGTGCTACAATCACACTACCACTGGTAGGCAGATCTCATTCAATGAGTACTACAATCACAATACCACTGATAGGAAGAACCCATTCAATGAGAGCTGCAATCACAATACCAATGATAGGCAGATATGAGTCAATGATTTTTACAATTGCAATAACACTAGTAGGCAGACCGAATTCAATGAGTGATACAATCAAAATATCAATGGTAGGTAGATCCAATCCAATGAGTGCTACGATAACAATGCCACAGGTAAACGGATCGCAATCAATGAGTGCTACAATCACGATACCACTGGTAGGCAGATCCAATTCAATGAGTGCTACAATCACAATAACAATCATAGGCAGATCCCATTTAATGAATGCTTCAATCAAAACACCACTTCAATCACAATACCACTGGTAGACAGATCCCATTCAATGAGTGCTACAATCACAATACCAAACATAGGCAGATCCCATTTAATGAATGCTTCAATCAAAACACCACTGGTAGGCAGATCCCATTCAATGGGTACTACAATCACAATACCACTGGTAGACAGATTCCATTCAACGAGTGCCACACCCGCAATACCACAGATAGGCAGATCACATTCAACGAGTATTACAATCAGAATACCACTGATAGGAATATCTCATTCAATAAGTGCTACAATTACAATACCACGGAATGGCCGATTACATTCAATGAGTGCTACAATCACAACACCACTGACAGGCAGATCCCATTCAATGAGTGTTACAATCACAGTATCACTGGTAGGTAGATCTTATTCAATGAGTGCTACAATCACAATACCTCTGGTAGGCAGATCTCATTCAATGAGTGCTACAATCATGATACCACTGGTAGGCAGATCCCGTTCAATGAGTACTACAATCACAATACCTCTAACAGGCAGATCCAATTCAATGAGTACTACAATCACAATAACACTGGTAGGCAGATCCCATTCAATGAGTGCTACAATCACAATACCACTGACAGGTAGATCCAATTCAATGAGTACTACAATCGCAATACCACGTGTAGGCAGATTCCATTCAATGAGTGCTACAATCACAATACCACTGGTAGACAGATCCCATTCAATGAGTGCTACAATCACAATACCAATCATAGGCAGATCCCATTTAATGCATGCTTCAATCAAAACACCACTGGTAGACAGATCCCACTCAATGGATACTACAATCACAATACCACTGGTAGACAGATCTCATTCAATGAGTGCTACAATCACAATACCAATCATAGGCAGATCACATTCAACGAGTATTACAATCAGAATACCACTGATAGGAAGATCTCATTCAATGAGTGCTACAATCACAATACCACGGATAGGCCGATTCCATTCAATGAGTGCTACAATCACAACACCACTGCCAGGCAGATCCCTTTCAATGAGTGCTACAATCACAGTACCACTGGTAGGTAGATTTTATTCAATGAGTGCTACAATCACAATACCACTTTAGGCAGAACCAATTAAAAGAGTGCTACAATCAAAATACCACTGGTAGGCAGATCTCATTCAATGAGTGATACAATCACAATACCACTGGTAGGCAGATCCAATTCAATGAGTTCTACAATCACTGTACCACCGATAGGTAGATTTCATTCAGTGAGTGCTACAATCACAATACCACTGGTAGGTAGATTTCATTCAATGTGTACTACAATCACAATACCACTGGTAGGCAGATCCCATTCAATGAGTGCTACAATCACAATACCACTGACAGGCAGATCCGATTAAATGAGTACTACAATCTCAATACCACTGGTAGGCAGATCTCATTCAATGAGTGCTACAATCACAATACCAGTCATAGACAGATCCCATTTAACGAGTGCTACAATCATAATACCACTGATAGGCATATCCCATTTAATGAGTGCTACAATCATAATACTACTGGTAGGCATATTCCATTTAATGAGTGCTACAATCGCAATACCATTCATAGGCAGATCCCATTTAGTAAGTGTTACAATAATAATACCACTGGTAGGCATATTCCATTCAATGAGTGCTACAATCACAATACCAATCATAGGCAGATCCCATTTAATGAGTGCTACAATCATATTACCACTGGTAGGCATATTCCATTTAATGAGTGCTACAATCACAATACCAATCATAGGCAGATCCCATTTAATGAGTCCTACAATCACAATACCACTGATAGGCAGATCCCATTTAATGAGTGCTACAATCATAATACCACTGGTAGGCATATTCCATTCAATGAGTGCTACAATCACAATACCAATCATAGGCTGATCCCATTTAATGAGTGCTACAATCATAATACCACTGGTAGGCATATTCCATTCACTGAGTGCTACAATCACAATACCAATCATAGGCTGATCCCATTTAATGAGTGCTACAATCATATTACCACTGGTAGGCACATTCCATTTAATGAGTGCTACAATCACAATACCAATCATAGGCAGATCCCATTTAATGAGTGCTACAATCATAATACCACTGGTAGGCATATTCCATACAATGAGTGCTACAATCACAATACCAATCATAGGCAGACCCCATTTAATGAGTGCTACAATCATAATACCACTGGTAGGCATATTCCATTCAATGAGTGCTACAATCACAATACCAATCATAGGATGATCCCATTTAATGAGTGCTACAATCATAATACCACTGGTAGGCATATTCCATTCACTGAGTGCTACAATCACAATACCAATCATAGGCTGATCCCATTTAATGAGTGCTACAATCATATTACCACTGGTAGGCACATTCCATTTAATGAGTGCTACAATCACAATACCAATCATAGGCAGATCCCATTTAATGAGTGCTACAATCATAATACCACTGGTAGGCAGATCTCATTCAATGAGTGATACAATCACAATACCACTGGTAGGCAGATCCAATTCAATGAGTTCTACAATCACTGTACCACCGATAGGTAGATTTCATTCAGTGAGTGCTACAATCACAATACCACTGGTAGGTAGATTTCATTCAATGTGTACTACAATCACAATACCACTGGTAGGCAGATCCCATTCAATGAGTGCTACAATCACAATACCACTGACAGGCAGATCCGATTAAATGAGTACTACAATCTCAATACCACTGGTAGGCAGATCTCATTCAATGAGTGCTACAATCACAATACCAGTCATAGACAGATCCCATTTAACGAGTGCTACAATCATAATACCACTGATAGGCATATCCCATTTAATGAGTGCTACAATCATAATACTACTGGTAGGCATATTCCATTTAATGAGTGCTACAATCGCAATACCATTCATAGGCAGATCCCATTTAGTAAGTGTTACAATCATAATACCACTGGTAGGCATATTCCATTCAATGAGTGCTACAATCACAATACCAATCATAGGCAGATCCCATTTAATGAGTGCTACAATCATATTACCACTGGTAGGCATATTCCATTTAATGAGTGCTACAATCACAATACCAATCATAGGCAGATCCCATTTAATGAGTCCTACAATCACAATACCACTGATAGGCAGATCCCATTTAATGAGTGCTACAATCATAATACCACTGGTAGGCATATTCCATTCAATGAGTGCTACAATCACAATACCAATCATAGGATGATCCCATTTAATGAGTGCTACAATCATAATACCACTGGTAGGCATATTCCATTCACTGAGTGCTACAATCACAATACCAATCATAGGCTGATCCCATTTAATGAGTGCTACAATCATATTACCACTGGTAGGCACATTCCATTTAATGAGTGCTACAATCACAATACCAATCATAGGCAGATCCCATTTAATGAGTGCTACAATCATAATACCACTGGTAGGCATATTCCATTCAATGAGTGCTACAATCACTATACCAATGATAGGCAGATATGATTCAATGATTGTTACAATTGCAATAACACTAGTAGGCAGATCGAATTCAATGAGTGATACAATCAAAATATCAATGGTAGGTAGATCCAATCCAATGAGTGCTACGATCACAATGACACAGGTAGGCGGATCGCAATCAATGAGTGCTACAATCACAATACCGCAAGTAGGAAGAGCCAATTTAATGAGTGCTACAATCGAGATACCACTTGTATGCAGATCTCATTCAATGAATGCTACAATCACAATACCACTGGTAGGCATATCCCTTTCAATGAGTGCAACAATCACAATGCCACTGATAGACAGATCCTATTCAATGAGTGCTACAATCACAGTGCCACTGGTAGACAGATCTCATTCAACGTGTGCTACATCTGCAATAACAATGATAGGCAGATCCCAATCAATGAGTGCTCCATCCGCAATAACAATGATAGGCAAATCTCAATCAATGAGTACTACAATCACAATACCTCTGATAAGAAGATCTCATTTAATGAGTGCTACAATCACAATACCACGGATAGCCGATCCAATTCAATGAGTATTGCAATCACAATACCACTGATAGGAAGATCTCATTCAATGAGTGATACAATCACAATACCACGGATAGGCCGCTTTCATTCAGTGAGTGCTACAATTACAGTACCACTTGTATGCATACCCAATTATAAAAGTGCTACACTCACAATACCACTGGTAGGCAGATCCAATTCGATGAGTTCTACAATCACAATGCCACCGATAGGTAGATTCCATTCAGTGAGTGCTACAATCACAATACCACTGGTAGGCAGATCTCATTCAATGAGTACTACAATCACAATACCACTGATAGGAAGATCCCATTCAATGAGTGCTGCAATCACAATACCAATGATAGGCAGATATGATTCAACGATTGTTACAATTGCAATAACACTAGTAGGCAGATCGAATTGAATGAGTGATACAACCAAAATATCAATGGTAGGTAGATCCAATCCAATGAGTGCTACGATCACAATGCCACAGGTAGGCGGATCGCAATCAATGAGTGCTACAATCACGATACCACTGGTAGGCAGATCCAATTCAATGAGTGCTACAATCACAGAATCACTGCTAGGTAGATCTCATTCAATGTGTACTACAATCACAATACCACTGGTAGGCAGATCCCATTTAATTAGTGCTACAATCACAATACCAATCATAGGCAGATCCCATTTAATGAATGCTTCAATAAAAACACCACCGGTAGACAGATCCCATTCAATGGGTACTACAATCACAATACCACTGGCGGTCAGATCCCATTCAATGAGTGCTACAATCACAATACCAATTATAGGCAGATCCCATTTAATGAATGCTTCAATCAAAACTTGTAGGCAGATCCCATTCAATGGGTACTACAATCACAATACCACTGGTAGACAGATACCGCTCAACGAGTGCCACACCCGCAATACCACAGATAGGCAGATCACATTCAACGAGTATTACAATCAGAATACCACTGATAGGAAGATCTCATTCAATGAGTGCTACAATCACAATACCACGGATAGGCCGATTCCATTCAATGAGTGCTACAATCACAACACCACTGACAGGCAGATCCCTTTCAATGAGTGCTACAATCACAGTACCACTGGTAGGTAGATTTTATTCAATGAGTGCTACAATCACAATACCACTTTAGGCAGAACCAATTAAAAGAGTGCTACAATCAAAATACCACTGGTAGGCAGATTTCATTCAATGAGTGATACAATCACAATACCACTGGTAGGCAGATCCAATTCAATGAGTTCTACAATCACAATACCACCGATAGGTAGATTTCATTCAGTGAGTGCTACAATCACAATACCACTGGTAGGTAGATTTCATTCAATGAGTACTACAATCACAATACCACTGGTAGGCAGATCCCATTCAATGAGTGCTACAATCACAATACCACTGCCAGGCAGATCCGATTCAATGAGTACTACAATCTCAATACCACTGGTAGGCAGATCTCATTCAATGAGTGCTACAATCACAATACCAGTCATAGACAGATCCCATTTAATGAATGCTACAATCATAATACCACTGATAGGCATATCCCATTTAATGAGTGCTACAATCATAATACTACTGGTAGGCATATTCCATTCAATGAGTGCTACAATCACAATACCAATCATAGACAGATCCCATTTAATGAGTGCTACAATCATAATACCACTGGTAGGCATATTCCATTTAATGAGTGCTACAATCGCAATACCATTCATAGGCAGATCCCATTTAGTAAATGTTACAATAATAATACCACTGGTAGGCATATTCCATTCAATGAGTGCTACAATCACAATACCAATCATAGGCAGATCCCATTTAATGAGTGCTACAATCATATTACCACTGGTAGGCATATTCCATTTAATGAGTGCTACAATCACAATACCAATCATAGGCAGATCCCATTTAATGAGTCCTACAATCACAATACCACTGATAGGCAGATCCCATTTAATGAGTGCTACAATCATAATACCACTGGTAGGCATATTCCATTCAATGAGTGCTACAATCACAATACCAATCATAGGCAGATCCCATTTAATGAGTGCTACAATCACAATACCAATCATAGGCAGATCCCATTTAATGAGTCCTACAATCACAATACCACCGATAGGCAGATCCCAATTAATGAGTGCTACAATCATAATACCACTGGTAGGCATATTCCATTCAATGAGTGCTACAATCACAATACCAATCATAGGATGATCCCATTTAATGAGTGCTACAATCATAATACCACTGGTAGGCATATTCCATTCACTGAGTGCTACAATCACAATACCAATCATAGGCTGATCCCATTTAATGAGTGCTACAATCATATTACCACTGGTAGGCACATTCCATTTAATGAGTGCTACAATCACAATACCAATCATAGGCAGATCCCATTTAATGAGTGCTACAATCATAATACCACTGGTAGGCATATTCCATTCAATGAGTGCTACAATCACAATACCAATCATAGGCAGACCCCATTTAATGAGTGCTACAATCATAATACCACTGGTAGGCATATTCCATTCAATGAGTTCTACAATCACAATGCCACCGATAGGTAGATTCCATTCAGTGAGTGCTACATTCACAATGCCACTGATAGGAAGGTCCCATTCAATGAGTGCTGCAATCACTATACCAATGATAGGCAGATATGATTCAATGATTGTTACAATTGCAATAACACTAGTAGGCAGATCGAATTCAATGAGTGATACAATCAAAATATCAATGGTAGGTAGATCCAATCCAATGAGTGCTACGATCACAATGACACAGGTAGGCGGATCGCAATCAATGAGTGCTACAATCACAATACCGCAAGTAGGAAGAGCCAATTTAATGAGTGCTACAATCGAGATACCACTTGTATGCAGATCTCATTCAATGAATGCTACAATCACAATACCACTGGTAGGCATATCCCATTCAATGAGTGCTACAATCACAGTACCACTGGTAGACAGATCTCATTCAACGTGTGCTGCATCTGCAATAACAATGATAGGCAGATCCCAATCAATGAGTGCTCCATCCGCAATAACAATGATAGGCAAATCTCAATCAATGAGTACTACAATCACAATACCTCTGATAAGAAGATCTCATTTAATGAGTGCTACAATCACAATACCACGGATAGCCGATCCAATTCAATGAGTATTGCAATCACAATACCACTGATAGGAAGATCTCATTCAATGAGTGATACAATCACAATACCACGGATAGGCCGCTTTCATTCAGTGAGTGCTACAATCACAGTACCACTTGTATGCATACCCAATTATAAAAGTGCTACACTCACAATACCACTGGTAGGCAGATCCAATTCAATGAGTTCTACAATCACAATGCCACCGATAGGTAGATTCAATTCAGTGAGTGCTACAATCACAATACCACTGGTAGGCAGATCTCATTCAATGAGTAATACAATCACAATACCACTGATAGGAAGATCCCATTCAATGAGTGCTGCAATCACAATACCAATGATAGGCAGATATGATTCAACGATTGTTACAATTGCAATAACACTAGTAGGCAGATCGAATTGAATGAGTGATACAATCAAAATATCAATGGTAGGTAGATCCAATCCAATGAGTGCTACGATCACAATGCCACAGGTAGGCGGATCGCAATCAATGAGTGCTACAATCACGATACCACTGGTAGGCAGATCCAATTCAATGAGTGCTACAATCACTGAATCACTGCTAGGTAGATCTCATTCAATGTGTACTACAATCACAATACCACTGGTAGGCAGATCCCATTTAATTAGTGCTACAATCACAATACCAATCATAGGCAGATCCCATTTAATGAATGCTTCAATAAAAACACCACCGGTAGGCAGATCCCATTCAATGGGTACTACAATCACAATACCACTGGCGGACAGATCCCATTCAATGAGTGCTACAATCACAATACCAATCATAGGCAGATCCCATTTAATGAATGCTTCAATCAAAACTTGTAGGCAGATCCCATTCAATGGGTACTACAATCACAATACCACTGGTAGACAGATACCGCTCAACGAGTGCCACACCCGCAATACCACAGATAGGCAGATCACATTCAACGAGTATTACAATCAGAATACCACTGATAGGAAGATCTCATTCAATGAGTGCTACAATCACAATACCACGGATAGGCCGATTCCATTCAATGAGTGCTACAATCACAACACCACTGACAGGCAGATCCCTTTCAATGAGTGTTACAATCACAGTACCACTGGTAGGTAGATTTTATTCAATGAGTGCTACAATCACAATACCACTTTAGGCAGAACCAATTAAAAGAGTGCTACAATCAAAATACCACTGGTAGGCAGATTTCATTCAATGAGTGATACAATCACAATACCACTGGTAGGCAGATCCAATTCAATGAGTTCTACAATCACTATACCACCGATAGGTAGATTTCATTCAGTGAGTGCTACAATCACAATACCACTGGTAGGTAGATTTCATTCAATGAGTACTACAATCACAATACCACTGGTAGGCAGATCCCATTCAATGAGTGCTACAATCACAATACCACTGACAGGCAGATCCGATTCAATGAGTACTACAATCTCAATACCACTGGTAGGCAGATCTCATTCAATGAGTGCTACAATCATAATACTACTGGTAGGCATATTCCATTCAATGAGTGCTACAATCACAATACCAATCATAGACAGATCCCATTTAATGAGTGCTACAATCATAATACCACTGGTAGGCATATTCCATTTAATGAGTGCTACAATCGCAATACCATTCATAGGCAGATCCCATTAAGTAAGTGTTACAATAATAATACCACTTGTAGGCATATTCCATTCAATGAGTGCTACAATCACAATACCAATCATAGGCAGATCCCATTTAATGAGTGCTACAATCATATTACCACTGGTAGGCATATTCCATTTAATGAGTGCTACAATCACAATACCAATCATAGGCAGATCCCATTTAATGAGTCCTACAATCACAATACCACTGATAGGCAGATCCCATTTAATGAGTGCTACAATCATAATACCACTGGTAGGCATATTCCATTCAATGAGTGCTACAATCACAATACCAATCATAGGCTGATCCCATTTAATGAGTGCTACAATCATAATACCACTGGTAGGCATATTCCATTCACTTAGTGCTACAATCACAATACCAATCATAGGCTGATCCCATTTAATGAGTGCTACAATCATATTACCACTGGTAGGCACATTCCATTTAATGAGTGCTACAATCACAATACCAATCATAGGCAGATCCCATTTAATGAGTGCTACAATAATAATACCACTGGTAGGCATATTCCATACAATGAGTGCTACAATCACAATACCAATCATAGGCAGACCCCATTTAATGAGTGCTACAATCATAATACCACTGGTAGGCATATTCCATTCAATGAGTTCTACAATCACAATGCCACCGATAGGTAGATTCCATTCAGTGAGTGCTACATTCACAATACCACTGATAGGAATATCCAATTCAATGAGTGCTACAATCACAAAAGCAATGATAGGCAGACGTGATTCAATGATTGTAACAATCGCAATAACACTAGTAGGCAGATCGAATTCAATGAGTGACATAATCAAAATATCAATGATAGGTAGATCCAATGCAATGAGTGCTATGATCGCAATACCACTAGTGGGCACAGCCAATTCAATGAGTGCTACAATCAAGATACAACTTGTATGCAGATCTCATTTAATTAGTGCAACAATCACAATACCACTGGTAGACAGATCCCATTCAACGAGTGCTACATCCGCAATAACAATGATAGGCAGATCTCAATCAATGAGCGCTACAATCACAATACCACTGGAAGGCATATCCCATTCAATGTGTGCAAAAATCACAATGCCACTGGTATGCAGATCCTATTCTATGAGTGCTACAATCACAATACCACAGATATGCCGACTTTATTCAATTAGTGCTACAGCCACAACACCACTGGCAGGCAGATCCCATTCAATGAGTGCAACAAGCAAAGCACCACTGGTAGACATATCCCATTGCATGAGTGCTACAATTATAACACCATTGCTAGACAGATCCCATTCAACAAGTGCAACATCCGCAATAGCACTGATAGGTGGATCCCATTCAATGAGTGCTACAATCATACAACCACGGGTAGGCAGATAACATTTAATGAGTATTACAATCACAATACCGCCGATAGGAAGATCTCATTCAATGAGTGCTACAATCACAATACCACGGATATGCCGATTCCATTCAATTAGTGCTACATCAACAACACCACTGGCAGGCAGATCCCATTCCATGAGTGCAACAAGCAAAGCTCCACTGGTCGACATATCCCATTGCATGAGTGCCACAATCAAAACACCACTGGTAGACAAATCCCATTCAACGAGTGCTACATCCGCAAAGCACCACTAGGTATATCCCATTCAATGAGTGCTACAATCATAATACCACGGGTAGTCAGATCACATTCAATGAATATAAGAAAGACAATACCATTGATAGGAAGATTTCATTCAATGAGTGCTAAAATCACAATGCCACTGGTATGCAGATCCTATTCAATGAGTGCTACAATCACAATACCACAGATATGCCGACTCCATTCAATTAGTGCTACAGCCACAACACCACTGGCAGGCAGATCCCATTCAATGAGTGCAACAAGCAAAGCACCACTGGTAGACATATCCCATTGCATGAGTGCTACAATTATAACACCATTGCTAGACAGATCCCATTCAACAAGTGCAACATCCGCAATAGCACTGATAGGTGGATCCCATTCAATGAGTGCTACAATCATACAACCACGGGTAGGCAGATAACATTTAATGAGTATTACAATCACAATACCGCCGATAGGAAGATCTCATTCAATGAGTGCTACAATCACAATACCACAGATATGCCGTTTCCATTCAATTAGTGCTACATCAACAACACCACTGGCAGGCAGATCCCATTCAATGAGTGCAACAAGCAAAGCTCCACTGGTCGACATATCCCATTGCATGAGTGCCACAATCAAAACACCACTGGTAGACAAATCCCATTCAACGAGTGCTACATCCGCAAAGCACCACTAGGTATATCCCATTCAATGAGTGCTACAATCATAATACCACGGGTAGTCAGATCACATTCAATGAATATAAGAAAGACAATACCATTGATAGGAAGATTTCATTCAATGAGTGCTAAAATCACAATGCCACTGGTATGCAGATCCTATTCAATGAGTGCTACAATCACAATACCACATGCAGGAATATCCCTTTCAATAAGCGCTACATCCACAATACCAGTCATAGACAGATCCCATTTAATGAGTGCTACAATCATAATACCACTGATAGGCATATCCCATTTAATTAGTGCTACAATCATAATACTACTGGTAGGCATATTCCATTCAATGAGTGCTACAATCACAATACCAATCATAGACAGATCCCATTTAATGAGTGCTACAATCATAATACCACTGGTAGGCATATTCCATTTAATGAGTGCTACAATCGCAATACCATTCATAGGCAGATCCCATTTAGTAAGTGTTACAATAATAATACCACTGGTAGGCATATTCCATTCAATGAGTGCTACAATCACAATACCAATCATAGGCAGATCCCATTTAATGAGTGCTACAATCATATTACCACTGGTAGGCATATTCCATTTAATGAGTGCTACAATCACAATACCAATCATAGGCAGATCCCATTTAATGAGTCCTACAATCACAATACCACTGATAGGCAGATCCCATTTAATGAGTGCTACAATCATAATACCACTGGTAGGCATATTCCATTCAATGAGTGCTACAATCACAATACCAATCATAGGCTGATCCCATTTAATGAGTGCTACAATCATAATACCACTGGTAGGCATATTCCATTCACTGAGTGCTACAATCACAATACCAATCATAGGCTGATCCCATTTAATGAGTGCTACAATCATATTACCACTGGTAGGCACATTCCATTTAATGAGTGCTACAATCACAATACCAATCATAGGCAGATCCCATTTAATGAGTGCTACAATCATAATACCACTGGTAGGCATATTCCATACAATGAGTGCTACAATCACAATACCAATCATAGGCAGACCCCATTTAATGAGTGCTACAATCATAATACCACTGGTAGGCATATTCCATTCAATGAGTTCTACAATCGCAATGCCACCGATAGGTAGATTCCATTCAGTGAGTGCTACATTCACAATACCACTGATAGGAATATCCAATTCAATGAGTGCTACAATCACAAAAGCAATGATAGGCAGACGTGATTCAATGATTGTAACAATCGCAATAACACTAGTAGGCAGATCGAATTCAATGAGTGACATAATCAAAATATCAATGATAGGTAGATCCAATGCAATGAGTGCTATGATCGCAATACCACTAGTGGGCACAGCCAATTCAATGAGTGCTACAATCAAGATACAACTTGTATGCAGATCTCATTTAATTAGTGCAACAATCACAATACCACTGGTAGACAGATCCCATTCAACGAGTGCTACATCCGCAATAACAATGATAGGCAGATCTCAATCAATGAGCGCTACAATCACAATACCACTGGAAGGCATATCCCATTCAATGTGTGCAAAAATCACAATGCCACTGGTATGCAGATCCTATTCTATGAGTGCTACAATCACAATACCACAGATATGCCGACTTTATTCAATTAGTGCTACAGCCACAACACCACTGGCAGGCAGATCCCATTCAATGAGTGCAACAAGCAAAGCACCACTGGTAGACATATCCCATTGCATGAGTGCTACAATTATAACACCATTGCTAGACAGATCCCATTCAACAAGTGCAACATCCGCAATAGCACTGATAGGTGGATCCCATTCAATGAGTGCTACAATCATACAACCACGGGTAGGCAGATAACATTTAATGAGTATTACAATCACAATACCGCCGATAGGAAGATCTCATTCAATGAGTGCTACAATCACAATACCACGGATATGCCGATTCCATTCAATTAGTGCTACATCAACAACACCACTGGCAGGCAGATCCCATTCCATGAGTGCAACAAGCAAAGCTCCACTGGTCGACATATCCCATTGCATGAGTGCCACAATCAAAACACCACTGGTAGACAAATCCCATTCAACGAGTGCTACATCCGCAAAGCACCACTAGGTATATCCCATTCAATGAGTGCTACAATCATAATACCACGGGTAGTCAGATCACATTCAATGAATATAAGAAAGACAATACCATTGATAGGAAGATTTCATTCAATGAGTGCTAAAATCACAATGCCACTGGTATGCAGATCCTATTCAATGAGTGCTACAATCACAATACCACAGATATGCCGACTCCATTCAATTAGTGCTACAGCCACAACACCACTGGCAGGCAGATCCCATTCAATGAGTGCAACAAGCAAAGCACCACTGGTAGACATATCCCATTGCATGAGTGCTACAATTATAACACCATTGCTAGACAGATCCCATTCAACAAGTGCAACATCCGCAATAGCACTGATAGGTGGATCCCATTCAATGAGTGCTACAATCATACAACCACGGGTAGGCAGATAACATTTAATGAGTATTACAATCACAATACCGCCGATAGGAAGATCTCATTCAATGAGTGCTACAATCACAATACCACAGATATGCCGTTTCCATTCAATTAGTGCTACATCAACAACACCACTGGCAGGCAGATCCCATTCAATGAGTGCAACAAGCAAAGCTCCACTGGTCGACATATCCCATTGCATGAGTGCCACAATCAAAACACCACTGGTAGACAAATCCCATTCAACGAGTGCTACATCCGCAAAGCACCACTAGGTATATCCCATTCAATGAGTGCTACAATCATAATACCACGGGTAGTCAGATCACATTCAATGAATATAAGAAAGACAATACCATTGATAGGAAGATTTCATTCAATGAGTGCTAAAATCACAATGCCACTGGTATGCAGATCCTATTCAATGAGTGCTACAATCACAATACCACATGCAGGAATATCCCTTTCAATAAGCGCTACATCCACAATACCAGTCATAGACAGATCCCATTTAATGAGTGCTACAATCATAATACCACTGATAGGCATATCCCATTTAATTAGTGCTACAATCATAATACTACTGGTAGGCATATTCCATTCAATGAGTGCTACAATCACAATACCAATCATAGACAGATCCCATTTAATGAGTGCTACAATCATAATACCACTGGTAGGCATATTCCATTTAATGAGTGCTACAATCGCAATACCATTCATAGGCAGATCCCATTTAGTAAGTGTTACAATAATAATACCACTGGTAGGCATATTCCATTCAATGAGTGCTACAATCACAATACCAATCATAGGCAGATCCCATTTAATGAGTGCTACAATCATATTACCACTGGTAGGCATATTCCATTTAATGAGTGCTACAATCACAATACCAATCATAGGCAGATCCCATTTAATGAGTCCTACAATCACAATACCACTGATAGGCAGATCCCATTTAATGAGTGCTACAATCATAATACCACTGGTAGGCATATTCCATTCAATGAGTGCTACAATCACAATACCAATCATAGGCTGATCCCATTTAATGAGTGCTACAATCATAATACCACTGGTAGGCATATTCCATTCACTGAGTGCTACAATCACAATACCAATCATAGGCTGATCCCATTTAATGAGTGCTACAATCATATTACCACTGGTAGGCACATTCCATTTAATGAGTGCTACAATCACAATACCAATCATAGGCAGATCCCATTTAATGAGTGCTACAATCATAATACCACTGGTAGGCATATTCCATACAATGAGTGCTACAATCACAATACCAATCATAGGCAGACCCCATTTAATGAGTGCTACAATCATAATACCACTGGTAGGCATATTCCATTCAATGAGTTCTACAATCGCAATGCCACCGATAGGTAGATTCCATTCAGTGAGTGCTACATTCACAATACCACTGATAGGAATATCCAATTCAATGAGTGCTACAATCACAATACCAATGATAGGCAGACGTGATTCAATGATTGTAACAATCGCAATAACACTAGTAGGCAGATCGAATTCAATGAGTGAGATAATCAAAATATCAATGATAGGTAGATCCAATGCAATGAGTGCTATGATCGCAATACCACAGGTAGGCAGATCGCAATTAATGAGTGCTACACTCACAATACCACTAGTGGGCACAGCCAATTCAATGAGTGCTACAATCAAGATACAACTTGTATGCAGATCTCATTTAATTAGTGCAACAATCACAATACCACTGGTAGACAGATCCCATTCAACGAGTGCTACATCCGCAATAACAATGATAGGCAGATCTCAATCAATGAGCGCTACAATCACAATACCACTGGAAGGCATATCCCATTCAATGTGTGCAAAAATCACAATGCCACTGGTATGCAGATCCTATTCTATGAGTGCTACAATCACAATACCACAGATATGCCGACTCCATTCAATTAGTGCTACAGCCACAACACCACTGGCAGGCAGATCCCATTCAATGAGTGCAACAAGCAAAGCACCACTGGTAGACATATCCCATTGCATGAGTGCTACAATTATAACACCATTGCTAGACAGATCCCATTCAACAAGTGCAACATCCGCAATAGCACTGATAGGTGGATCCCATTCAATGAGTGCTACAATCATACAACCACGGGTAGGCAGATAACATTTAATGAGTATTACAATCACAATACCGCCGATAGGAAGATCTCATTCAATGAGTGCTACAATCACAATACCACGGATATGCCGATTCCATTCAATTAGTGCTACATCAACAACACCACTGGCAGGCAGATCCCATTCCATGAGTGCAACAAGCAAAGCTCCACTGGTCGACATATCCCATTGCATGAGTGCCACAATCAAAACACCACTGGTAGACAAATCCCATTCAACGAGTGCTACATCCGCAAAGCACCACTAGGTATATCCCATTCAATGAGTGCTACAATCATAATACCACGGGTAGTCAGATCACATTCAATGAATATAAGAAAGACAATACCATTGATAGGAAGATTTCATTCAATGAGTGCTAAAATCACAATGCCACTGGTATGCAGATCCTATTCAATGAGTGCTACAATCACAATACCACAGATATGCCGACTCCATTCAATTAGTGCTACAGCCACAACACCACTGGCAGGCAGATCCCATTCAATGAGTGCAACAAGCAAAGCACCACTGGTAGACATATCCCATTGCATGAGTGCTACAATTATAACACCATTGCTAGACAGATCCCATTCAACAAGTGCAACATCCGCAATAGCACTGATAGGTGGATCCCATTCAATGAGTGCTACAATCATACAACCACGGGTAGGCAGATAACATTTAATGAGTATTACAATCACAATACCGCCGATAGGAAGATCTCATTCAATGAGTGCTACAATCACAATACCACAGATATGCCGTTTCCATTCAATTAGTGCTACATCAACAACACCACTGGCAGGCAGATCCCATTCAATAAGTGCAACAAGCAAAGCTCCACTGGTCGACATATCCCATTGCATGAGTGCCACAATCAAAACACCACTGGTAGACAAATCCCATTCAACGAGTGCTACATCCGCAAAGCACCACTAGGTATATCCCATTCAATGAGTGCTACAATCATAATACCACGGGTAGTCAGATCACATTCAATGAATATAAGAAAGACAATACCATTGATAGGAAGATTTCATTCAATGAGTGCTAAAATCACAATGCCACTGGTATGCAGATCCTATTCAATGAGTGCTACAATCACAATACCACATGCAGGAAGATCCCTTTCAATGAGCGCTACATCCACAATACCAGTCATAGACAGATCCCATTTAATGAGTGCTACAATCATAATACCACTGATAGGCATATCCCATTTAATTAGTGCTACAATCATAATACTACTGGTAGGCATATTCCATTCAATGAGTGCTACAATCACAATACCAATCATAGACAGATCCCATTTAATGAGTGCTACAATCATAATACCACTGGTAGGCATATTCCATTTAATGAGTGCTACAATCGCAATACCATTCATAGGCAGATCCCATTTAGTAAGTGTTACAATAATAATACCACTGGTAGGCATATTCCATTCAATGAGTGCTACAATCACAATACCAATCATAGGCAGATCCCAATTAATGAGTGCTACAATCATATTACCACTGGTAGGCATATTCCATTTAATGAGTGCTACAATCACAATACCAATCATAGGCAGATCCCATTTAATGAGTCCTACAATCACAATACCACTGATAGGCAGATCCCATTTAATGAGTGCTAAAATCATAATACCACTGGTAGGCATATTCCATTCAATGAGTGCTACAATCACAATACCAATCATAGGCTGATCCCATTTAATGAGTGCTACAATCATAATACCACTGGTAGGCATATTCCATTCACTGAGTGCTACAATCACAATACCAATCATAGGCTGATCCCATTTAATGAGTGCTACAATCATATTACCACTGGTAGGCACATTCCATTTAATGAGTGCTACAATCACAATACCAATCATAGGCAGATCCCATTTAATGAGTGCTACAATCATAATACCACTGGTAGGCATATTCCATTCAATGAGTGCTACAATCACAATACCAATCATAGGCAGACCCCATTTAATGAGTGCTACAATCATAATACCACTGGTAGGCATATTCCATTCACTGAATTCTACAATCACAATGCCACCGATAGGTAGATTCCATTCAGTGAGTGCTACATTCACAATACCACTGATAGGAATATCCAATTCAATGAGTGCTACAATCACAATACCAATGATAGGCAGACGTGATTCAATGATTGTAACAATCGCAATAACACTAGTAGGCAGATCGAATTCAATGAGTGACATAATCAAAATATCAATGATAGGTAGATCCAATGCAATGAGTGCTATGATCGCAATACCACAGGTAGGCAGATCGCAATCAATGAGTGCTACACTCACAATACCACTAGTGGGCACAGCCAATTCAATGAGTGCTACAATCAAGATACAACTTGTATGCAGATCTCATTTAATTAGTGCAACAATCACAATACCACTGGTAGACAGATCCCATTCAACGAGTGCTACATCCGCAATAACAATGATAGGCAGATCTCAATCAATGAGCGCTACAATCACAATACCACTGGAAGGCATATCCCATTCAATGTGTGCAAAAATCACAATGCCACTGGTATGCAGATCCTATTCTATGAGTGCTACAATCACAATACCACAGATATGCCGACTCCATTCAATTAGTGCTACAGCCACAACACCACTGGCAGGCAGATCCCATTCAATGAGTGCAACAAGCAAAGCACCACTGGTAGACATATCCCATTGCATGAGTGCTACAATTATAACACCATTGCTAGACAGATCCCATTCAACAAGTGCAACATCCGCAATAGCACTGATAGGTGGATCCCATTCAATGAGTGCTACAATCATACAACCACGGGTAGGCAGATAACATTTAATGAGTATTACAATCACAATACCGCCGATAGGAAGATCTCATTCAATGAGTGCTACAATCACAATACCACGGATATGCCGATTCCATTCAATTAGTGCTACATCAACAACACCACTGGCAGGCAGATCCCATTCCATGAGTGCAACAAGCAAAGCTCCACTGGTCGACATATCCCATTGCATGAGTGCCACAATCAAAACACCACTGGTAGACAAATCCCATTCAACGAGTGCTACATCCGCAAAGCACCACTAGGTATATCCCATTCAATGAGTGCTACAATCATAATACCACGGGTAGTCAGATCACATTCAATGAATATAAGAAAGACAATACCATTGATAGGAAGATTTCATTCAATGAGTGCTAAAATCACAATGCCACTGGTATGCAGATCCTATTCAATGAGTGCTACAATCACAATACCACAGATATGCCGACTCCATTCAATTAGTGCTACAGCCACAACACCACTGGCAGGCAGATCCCATTCAATGAGTGCAACAAGCAAAGCACCACTGGTAGACATATCCCATTGCATGAGTGCTACAATTATAACACCATTGCTAGACAGATCCCATTCAACAAGTGCAACATCCGCAATAGCACTGATAGGTGGATCCCATTCAATGAGTGCTACAATCATACAACCACGGGTAGGCAGATAACATTTAATGAGTATTACAATCACAATACCGCCGATAGGAAGATCTCATTCAATGAGTGCTACAATCACAATACCACAGATATGCCGTTTCCATTCAATTAGTGCTACATCAACAACACCACTGGCAGGCAGATCCCATTCAATGAGTGAAACAAGCAAAGCTCCACTGGTCGACATATCCCATTGCATGAGTGCCACAATCAAAACACCACTGGTAGACAAATCCCATTCAACGAGTGCTACATCCGCAAAGCACCACTAGGTATATCCCATTCAATGAGTGCTACAATCATAATACCACGGGTAGTCAGATCACATTCAATGAATATAAGAAAGACAATACCATTGATAGGAAGATTTCATTCAATGAGTGCAAAAATCACAATGCCACTGGTATGCAGATCCTATTCAATGAGTGCTACAATCACAATACCACATGCAGGAAGATCCCTTTCAATGAGCGCTACATCCACAATACCATTGGTAGCCGGATCCCATTCAATGAACGCTATAATCATAACACGACTGGTAGGCAGATCCCATTCACTGAGTGCTACAATCACAATACCACTGGTAGGCAGATCCCATTCAACGAGTGCCACACCCGCAATACCACATATAAGCAGATCACATTCAACGAGTATTACAATCAGAATACCACTGATAGGAAGATCTCATTCAATGAGTGCTACAATCACAATACCACGGATAGGCCGATTCCATTCAATGAGTGCTACAATCACAACACCACTGACAGGCAGATCCCATTCAATGAGTGCTACAACCACCGTACCACTGGTAGGTAGATCTTATTCAATGAGTGCTACAATCACAATACCACTGTAGGCAGACCCAATTAAAAGAATGCTACAATCACAATACCACGGGTAGGCAGATATCATTCAATGTGTTCTATAGTCACAACACCACCGATAGGTAGATTTCATTCAGTGAGTGCTACAAGCAAAGCACCACTGGTAGACATATCCCATTGCATGAGTGCTACAATTATAACACCATTGCTAGACAGATCCCATTCAACAAGTGCAACATCCGCAATAGCACTGATAGGTGGATCCCATTCAATGAGTGCTACAATCATACAACCACGGGTAGGCAGATAACATTTAATGAGTATTACAATCACAATACCGCCGATAGGAAGATCTCATTCAATGAGTGCTACAATCACAATACCACGGATATGCCGATTCCATTCAATTAGTGCTACATCAACAACACCACTGGCAGGCAGATCCCATTCCATGAGTGCAACAAGCAAAGCTCCACTGGTCGACATATCCCATTGCATGAGTGCCACAATCAAAACACCACTGGTAGACAAATCCCATTCAACGAGTGCTACATCCGCAAAGCACCACTAGGTATATCCCATTCAATGAGTGCTACAATCATAATACCACGGGTAGTCAGATCACATTCAATGAATATAAGAAAGACAATACCATTGATAGGAAGATTTCATTCAATGAGTGCTAAAATCACAATGCCACTGGTATGCAGATCCTATTCAATGAGTGCTACAATCACAATACCACAGATATGCCGACTCCATTCAATTAGTGCTATAGCCACAACACCACTGGCAGGCAGATCCCATTCAATGAGTGCAACAAGCAAAGCACCACTGGTAGACATATCCCATTGCATGAGTGCTACAATTATAACACCATTGCTAGACAGATCCCATTCAACAAGTGCAACATCCGCAATAGCACTGATAGGTGGATCCCATTCAATGAGTGCTACAATCATACAACCACGGGTAGGCAGATAACATTTAATGAGTATTACAATCACAATACCGCCGATAGGAAGATCTCATTCAATGAGTGCTACAATCACAATACCACAGATATGCCGTTTCCATTCAATTAGTGCTACATCAACAACACCACTGGCAGGCAGATCCCATTCAATGAGTGAAACAAGCAAAGTTCCACTGGTCGACATATCCCATTGCATGAGTGCCACAATCAAAACACCACTGGTAGACAAATCCCATTCAACGAGTGCTACATCCGCAAAGCACCACTAGGTATATCCCATTCAATGAGTGCTACAATCATAATACCACGGGTAGTCAGATCACATTCAATGAATATAAGAAAGACAATACCATTGATAGGAAGATTTCATTCAATGAGTGCAAAAATCACAATGCCACTGGTATGCAGATCCTATTCAATGAGTGCTACAATCACAATACCACATGCAGGAAGATCCCTTTCAATGAGCGCTACATCCACAATACCATTGGTAGCCGGATCCCATTCAATGAACGCTATAATCATAACACGACTGGTAGGCAGATCCCATTCACTGAGTGCTACAATCACAATACCACTGGTAGGCAGATCCCATTCAACGAGTACCACACCCGCAATACCACATATAAGCAGATCACATTCAACGAGTATTACAATCAGAATACCACTGATAGGAAGATCTCATTCAATGAGTGCTACAATCACAATACCACGGATAGGCCGATTCCATTCAATGAGTGCTACAATCACAACACCACTGACAGGCAGATCCCATTCAATGAGTGCTACAACCACCGTACCACTGGTAGGTAGATCTTATTCAATGAGTGCTACAATCACAATACCACTGTAGGCAGACCCAATTAAAAGAATGCTACAATCACAATACCACGGGTAGGCAGATATCATTCAATGTGTTCTACAGTCACAACACCACCGATAGGTAGATTTCATTCAGTGAGTGCTTCAATCACAATACCACTGATAGGAAGACCCCATTCAATGAATGCTGCAATCACAATACCAATGATAGGCAGATGTGATTCAATGATTGTAACAGTCGCAATAACACTAGTAGGCATATCGAATTCGATGAGTGACACAATCTAAATATCAATGATAGGTAGATCCAATCCAATGAGTGCTACGATCACAATACCACAGGTAGGCAGATCGCAATCAATGAGTGCTACAATCACAATACCACTAGTAGGCTGCGCCAATTCAATGAGTGCTACAATCAAGATACCACTTGTATGCAGATCTCATTTAATTAGTGCAACAATCACAATACCACTGGTAGGCAGATCCTATTCAATGAGTGCTACAATCACAATACCAATGATAGGCAGATCCTTTTCAATGAGTGATACAATCACAATACCACTGGTAGACAGATCCCATTCAACGAGTGCTACATCCGCAATAACAATGATAGGCAGATCTCAATCAATGAGCGCTACAATCACAATGCCATTGGTATGCAGATCATATTCAATGAGTGCTACAATCACAATACCTCATGCAGGAAGATCCCTTTCAATAAGCGCAACATCCACAATAGCACTGCAAGGCATATCCCATTCAATGTGTGCAAAAATCACAATACCTCTGGTATGCAGATCCTATTCAATGAATGCTACAATCACAATACCACAGATATGCCGATTCCATTCAATTAGTGCTACAGCCACAACACCACTGGCAGGCAGATCCCATTCAATGAGTGCAACAAGCAAAGCACCACTGATAGACATATCCCATTGCATGAGTGCCACAATCAAAACACCACTGGTAGACAGATCCCATTCAACGAGTGCTACATCCGCAAAGCACCAGTATGTATATCCCATTCAATGAGTGCTACAATCATAATACCACAGGTAGTCAGATCACATTCAATGAATATAAGAAACACAATACCATTGATAGGAAGATTTAATTCAATGAGTACTAAAATCTCAATACCAGTGGAAGGCATTCCCATTCAATGTGTGCAAAAATCACAATGCCACTGGTATGCAGATCCTATTCAATGAGTGCTACAATCACAATACCACATGCAGGAAGATCCCTTTCAATGAGCGCTACATCCACAATACCACTGGTAGCCGGATCCCATTCAATGAATGCTATAATCATAACACGACTGGTAGGCAGATCCCATTCAATGAGTGCTACAATCACAATACCACTGGTAGGCAGATCCCATTCAATGTGTGCAAAAATCACAATGCCACTGGTATGCAGATCTTATTCAATGAGTGCTACAATCACAATACCACATGCAGGAAGATCCCTTTCAATGAGCGCTACATCCACAATACCACTGGTCGCCGGATCCCATTCAATGAATGCTATAATCATAACACGACTGGTAGGCAGATCCCATTCAATGAGTGCTACAATCGCAATACCACTGGTAGGCAGATCCCATTCAACGAGTGCCACACCCGCAATACCACAGATAAGCAGATCACATTCAACGAGTATTACAATCAGAATACCACTGATAGGAAGATCTCATTCAATGAGTGCTACAATCACAATACCACGGATAGGCCGATTCCATTCAATGAGTGCTACAATCACAACACCACTGACAGGCAGATCCCATTCAATGAGTGCTACAATCACCGTACCACTGGTAGGTAGATCTTATTCAATGAGTGCTACAATCACAATACCACTGTAGGCAGACACAATTAAAAGAATGCTACAATCACAATACCACTGATAGGAAGTCCCCATTCAATGAATGCTGCAATCACAATACCAATGATAGGCAGATGTGATTCAATGATTGTAACAGTCGCAATAACACTAGTAGGCATATCGAATTCAATGAGTGACACAATCTAAATATCAATGATAGGTAGATCCAATCCAATGAGTGCTACGATCACGATACCACAGGTAGGCAGATCGCAATCAATGAGTGCTACAATCACAATACCACTAGTAGGCTGAGCCAATTCAATGAGTGCTACAATCAAGATACCACTTGTATGCAGATCTCATTTAATTAGTGCAACAATCACAATACCACTGGTAGGCAGATCCTATTCAATGAGTGCTACAATCACAGTACCAATGATAGGCAGATCCTATTCAATGAGTGATACAATCACAATACCACTGGTGGACAGATCCCATTCAACGAGTGCTACATCCGCAATAACAATGATAGGCAGATCTCAATCAATGAGCGCTACAATCACAATACCACTGCAAGGCATATCCCATTCAATGTGTGCAAAAATCACAATACCACTGGTATGCAGATCCTATTAAATGAGTGCTACAATCACAATACCACAGATATGCTGACTCCATTCAATTAGTGCTACAGCCACAACACCACTGGCAGGCAGATCCCATTCAATGAGTGCAACAAGCAAAGCACCACTGGTAGACATATCCCATTGCATAAGTGCCACAATCAAAACACCACTGGTAGACAGATCCCATTCAACGAGTGCTACATCCACAAAGCACCAGTATGTATATCCCATTCAATGAGTGCTACAATCATAATACCACAGGTAGTCAGATCACATTCAATGAATATAAGAAACACAATACCATTGATAGGAAGATTTAATTCAATGAGTACTAAAATCTCAATACCAGTGGAAGGCATTCCCATTCAATGTGTGCAAAAATCACAATGCCACTGGTATGCAGATCCTATTCAATGAGTGCTACAATCACAATACCACATGCAGGAAGATCCCTTTCAATGAGCGCTACATCCACAATACCACTGGTAGCCGGATCCCATTCAATGAATGCTATAATCATAACACGACTGGTAGGCAGATCCCATTCAATGAGTGCTACAATCACAATACCACTGGTAGGCAGATCCCATTCAATGTGTGCAAAAATCACAATGCCACTGGTATGCAGATCTTATTCAATGAGTGCTACAATCACAATACCACATGCAGGAAGATCCCTTTCAATGAGCGCTACATCCACAATACCACTGGTCGCCGGATCCCATTCAATGAATGCTATAATCATAACACGACTGGTAGGCAGATCCCATTCAATGAGTGCTACAATCGCAATACCACTGGTAGGCAGATCCCATTCAACGAGTGCCACACCCGCAATACCACAGATAAGCAGATCACATTCAACGAGTATTACAATCAGAATACCACTGATAGGAAGATCTCATTCAATGAGTGCTACAATCACAATACCACGGATAGGCCGATTCCATTCAATGAGTGCTACAATCACAACACCACTGACAGGCAGATCCCATTCAATGAGTGCTACAATCACCGTACCACTGGTAGGTAGATCTTATTCAATGAGTGCTACAATCACAATACCACTGTAGGCAGACACAATTAAAAGAATGCTACAATCACAATACCACTGATAGGAAGTCCCCATTCAATGAATGCTGCAATCACAATACCAATGATAGGCAGATGTGATTCAATGATTGTAACAGTCGCAATAACACTAGTAGGCATATCGAATTCAATGAGTGACACAATCTAAATATCAATGATAGGTAGATCCAATCCAATGAGTGCTACGATCACGATACCACAGGTAGGCAGATCGCAATCAATGAGTGCTACAATCACAATACCACTAGTAGGCTGAGCCAATTCAATGAGTGCTACAATCAAGATACCACTTGTATGCAGATCTCATTTAATTAGTGCAACAATCACAATACCACTGGTAGGCAGATCCTATTCAATGAGTGCTACAATCACAGTACCAATGATAGGCAGATCCTATTCAATGAGTGATACAATCACAATACCACTGGTGGACAGATCCCATTCAACGAGTGCTACATCCGCAATAACAATGATAGGCAGATCTCAATCAATGAGCGCTACAATCACAATACCACTGCAAGGCATATCCCATTCAATGTGTGCAAAAATCACAATACCACTGGTATGCAGATCCTATTAAATGAGTGCTACAATCACAATACCACAGATATGCTGACTCCATTCAATTAGTGCTACAGCCACAACACCACTGGCAGGCAGATCCCATTCAATGAGTGCAACAAGCAAAGCACCACTGGTAGACATATCCCATTGCATAAGTGCCACAATCAAAACACCACTGGTAGACAGATCCCATTCAACGAGTGCTACATCCACAAAGCACCAGTAGGTATATCCCATTCAATGAGTGCTACAATCATAATACCACAGGTAGTCAGATCACATTCAATGAATATAAGAAACACAATACCATTGATAGGAAGATTTCATTCAATGAGTGCTAAAATCACAATACCAGTGGAAGGCATATCCCATTCAATGTGTGCAAAAATCACAATGCCACTGGTATGCAGATCCTATTTAATGAGCGCTACATCCACAATACCACTGGTAGCCGGATCCCATTCAATGAATGCTATAATCATAAAACGACTGGTAGGCAGATCCCATTCAATGAGTGCCACAATCACAACACCACTGACAGGCAGATCCCATTCAATGAGTGCTACAATCACAGAATCACTGCTAGGTAGATCTCATTCAATGTGTACTACAATCACAATACCACTGGTAGGCAGATCCCATTCAACGAGTGCTACATCTGCAAAGCACCGGTAGGTATATCCCATTCAATGAGTGCTACAATCACAATTCCACTGGTATGCAGATCCTATTCAATGAGTGCTACAATCACAATACCACAGGCAGGAAGATCCCTTTCAATGAGTGCTGCAATCACAATACCACTGGTAGGCCGATTCCATTCAAGCATACAATCATAATGCTACTGGGAGGCAGATCCTATTCATCGAATGCTTCTATCACAATACCACTGGCAGGAAGGCCCAATTCAATGAGTGCTACAATAACAATACCACGGGTAGGCCAATTCCATTCAAGCATACAATCATAATGGTACTGCGAGGCAGATCCTATTCATTGAATGCTTCTATCACCATACCACTGGCAGGCAGACCCAATTCAATGAGTGGTACAATCACAATACCACTGGTAGGCAGATCATATTCAATGAGTGCTGCAATCTCAATACTACTGGCAGGCCGACTCCATAAATGAGTGCTACAGTCACAAAACCACTGGCAGGCAGATCCTTCTAAATTAGTGCTACAATCACAGTACCACTTGTAGGCAGATCACATTCAATGAGTATTACAATCACAATACCACTGATAGGAAGATATCGTTCAATAAGTGCTACAATCACAATACCACAGATAGGCCGATTCAATTTAATGAGTGCTACAGTCACAACACCACTGGCAGTCAGATCCCATTTAATGAGTGCAACAATCAAAACACCGCTGTTAGACATATCCCATTGCATGAGTGCTACAATCATAACACCACTGGTAGGCAGATCCCATTCAACGAGTGCTACATCCGCAATACCACTGGTATGTAGATCCCATTCAATGCGTGCTACCATCACAATACCACGGGTAGGCATTTCACATCCAATGAGTAATAGAAACACAATACCACTGATAGGAAAATCTCATTCAACGAGTACTGCAATCACAACAACACGGATAGGCAGACTTCATTCAATGAGTGTTACAATCACAATACCACTGACAGGCATATCCCATTCAATGAGTGCAACAATCACAATACTACTTGTATGCAGATCCATTCAATGAGTGCTACAATCACAATACCACAGATAGGCAGATCTCGTTCAATGTGTGCTACAATCACAATACCACAGATGGGCTGATTCCATTCAATGAGTGCTACAGTCAAAACACCACTGGTAGGCAGATCCCATTTAATGAGTGCAACAATCAAAACACGCTGGTAGACATATCCCATTGCATGAGTGTTACAATCATAACACCACTATTAGACAGATTCCATTCAACGAATGCTACATCCGCAATACCACTGGTAGGTAGATCCAATTCAATGAGTGCTACAATCATAATACCACGGGTAGGCAGATCACATTCAATGAGTAATATGAACACAATACCACTAATAGGAAAATCTCATTCAATGAGTGGAACAATCAGAATAACACGGATAGGCCGATTCCATTCAATGAGTGCCACAGTCACAACACTACTGGCAGGCATATCCCATTTAATGAGTGTAACAATCACAATACCACTTGTATGCAGACCCCATTCAATGAGTGCTACAATCACAACACCACAGGAAGGCAGATCCTATTCAATGAGTGCTACAATCACAATACCATTGGCAGGCAGATCTCATTCAATGAGTGCTAAAAACACAATACCACTGGTAGGCAGATCCCATTCAATGAGTGCTACAATCAAAGTACCTCTTGTAGACAGATCTCGTTCAATGAGTGCTACAATCACAAAACCACTGGTATGCATATCTCGTTCAATGAGTGCTACAGTCACAATACCACTGGCAGGCAGATCCCATTCAATCAGTGCTACAATCACAATACCACTGGTAGGCATATTCCATTTAATGAGTGCTACAATCATAATACCATTGGTAGGCATATTCCATTCAATGACTGCTACAATCACAATACCAATCATAGGCAGATCCCATTTAATGAGTGCTACAATCATAATACCACTTGTAGGCATATTCCATTCAATGAATGCTACAATCACAATACCAATCATAGGCAGATCCCATTTAATGGATGCTACAATCACAATACCACTGATAGGTAGATCCCATTCAATGGGTGCTACAATCACAATACCACTGGTAGATAGATCCCATTCAATGAGTGCTACAATCACAATACCACTGGTATGCAGATCCCATTCAATGAGTGCTACAATCACACTGCCACTTGTATGTAGATGTAGATTTACATTATGTTCACAGTAAGTTTGTTTCAATATTGTCACTCATCAAACTCATTTCCATTATGTTCACAGTAAGTTTGTTGCAATATTGCCATTAATCAAACTCATTAACATTATGTTCGCAATAAGTTTGTTGCAATATTGTCACTAATCAAACTCATTTACATTATGTTCACAATAAGTTTGTTGCAATATTGTCACTCATCAAGCTAATTTACATTATGTTCACAATAGGTTTGTCGCAATATTGTCACTAATCAAACTCATTTACATTATGTTCACAGTAAGTTTGTTGCAATATTGTCACTCACCAAACTCATTTACATTATGTTCACAATAAGTTTGTTGCAATATTGTCACTAATCAAACTCATTTACATTATGTTCACAATAAGTTTGTTGCAATATTGTCACTAATCAAATCATTTACATTATGTTCACAATAAGTTTGTTGCAATATTGTCACTAATCAAACTCATTTACATTATGTTCACAATAAGTTTGTTGCAATATTGTCACTAATTAAACTCATTTACATTATGTTCACAATGAATTTGTTTCAATATTGTCACTAATCAAACTCATTTACATTATGTTCACAATAAGTTCGTCGCAATATTGTCACTAATCAAACTCATTTACATTATGTTCACAATAAGTTTGTTGCAATATTGTCACTAATCAAACTCATTTACATTATGTTCACAATAACTTTGTTGCAATATTGTCACTAATCAAACTCATTCACATTATGTTCACAATAAGTTTGTTGCAATATTTTCACTAATCAAACTCATTTACATTATGTTCACAATACGTTTGTTGCAATATTGTCACTAATCAAACTCATTTACATTATGTTCACAATAAGTTTGTTGCAATATTGTCACTAATCAAACTCATTTACATTTTGTTCACAATAAGTTTGTTGCAATATTGTCACTCATCAAACTCATTTCCATTATATTCACAATAAGTTTGTTGCAATATTGTCACTCATCAAACTCATTTACATTATGTTCACAATAAGTTTGTTGCAATATTGTCACTCACCAAACTCATTTACATTATGTTCACAATAAGTTTGTTGCAATATTGTCACTAATCAAACTCATTTACATTATGTTCACAATAAGTTTGTTGCAATATTGTCACTCACCAAACTCATTTACATTATGTTCACAATAAGTTTGTTGCAATATTGTCACTCACCAAACTCATTTACATTATGTTCACAATAAGTTTGTTGCAATATTGTCACTAATCAAACTCATTTACATTATGTTCACAATAAGTTTGTTGCAATATTGTCACTCATCAAACTCATTTCCATTATATTCACAATAAGTTTGTTGCAATATTGTCACTCATCAAACTCATTTACATTATGTTCACAATAAGTTTGTTGCAATATTGTCACTCATCAAACTCATTTACATTATGTTCACAATAAGTTTGTTGCAATATTGTCACTCATCAAACTCATTTACATTATGTTCACAATAAGTTTGTTGCAATATTGTCACTCATCAAACTCATTTACATTATGTTCACAATAAGTTTGTTGCAATATTGTCACTCATCAAACTCATTTACATTATGTTCACAATAAGTTTGTTGCAATATTGTCACTAATCAAACTCATTTACATTATGTTCACAATAAGTTTGTTGCAATATTGTCACTAATCAAATCATTTACATTATGTTCACAATAAGTTTGTTGCAATATTGTCACTAATCAAACTCATTTACATTATGTTCACAATAAGTTTGTTGCAATATTGTCACTAATTAAACTCATTTACATTATGTTCACAATGAATTTGTTTCAATATTGTCACTAATCAAACTCATTTACATTATGTTCACAATAAGTTCGTCGCAATATTGTCACTAATCAAACTCATTTACATTATGTTCACAATAAGTTTGTTGCAATATTGTCACTAATCAAACTCATTTACATTATGTTCACAATAACTTTGTTGCAATATTGTCACTAATCAAACTCATTCACATTATGTTCACAATAAGTTTGTTGCAATATTTTCACTAATCAAACTCATTTACATTATGTTCACAATACGTTTGTTGCAATATTGTCACTCACCAAACTCATTTACATTTTGTTCACAATAAGTTTGTTGCAATATTGTCACTAATCAAACTCATTTACATTATGTTCACAATAAGTTTGTTGCAATATTGTCACTCATCAAACTCATTTACATTATGTTCACAATAAGTTTGTTGCAATATTGTCACTAATCAAACTCATTTACATTATGTTCACAGTAAGTTTGTTGCAATATTGTCACTCATCAAACTCATTTACATTATGTTCACAATAAGTTTGTTGCAATATTGTCACTAATCAAACTCATTTACATTATGTTCACAGTAAGTTTGTTGCAATATTGTCACTCATCAAACTCATTTACATTATGTTCACAATAAGTTTGTTGCAATATTATCACTCATCAAACTCATTTACATTATGTTCACAATAACTTTGTTGCAATATTGTCACTAATCAAACTCATTTACATTATGTTCACAATAAGTTTGTTGCAATATTTTCACTAATCAAACTCATTTACATTATGTTCACAATAAGTTTGTTGCAATATTGTCACTAATCAAACTCATTTACATTTTGTTCACAATAAGTTTGTTGCAATATTGTCACTCATCAAACTCATTTACATTATGTTCACAATAAGTTTGTTGCAATATTGTCACTAATCAAACTCATTTACATTTTGTTCACAATAAGTTTGTTGCAATATTGTCACTAATCAAACTCATTTACATTTTGTTCACAATAAGTTTGTTGCAATATTGTCACTCATCAAACTCATTTACATTATGTTCACAATAAGTTTGTTGCAATATTGTCACTCACCAAACTCATTTACATTATGTTCACAATAAGTTTGTTGCAATATTGTCACTAATCAAACTCATTTACATTATGTTCACAATAAGTTTGTTGCAATATTGTCACTCACCAAACTCATTTACATTATGTTCACAATAAGTTTGTTGCAATATTGTCACTCACCAAACTCATTTACATTATGTTCACAATAAGTTTGTTGCAATATTGTCACTCATCAAACTCATTTACATTATGTTCACAGTAAGTTTGTTGCAATATTGTCACTAATCAAACTCATTTACATTATGTTCACAATAAGTTTGTTGCAATATTGTCACTCATCAAACTCATTTCCATTATGTTCACAATAAGTTTGTTGCAATATTGTCACTCATCAAACTCATTTACATTATGTTCACAATAAGTTTGTTGCAATATTGTCACTCATCAAACTCATTTACATTATGTTCACAATAAGTTTGTTGCAATATTGTCACTAATCAAACTCATTTACATTATGTTCACAATAAGTTTGTTGCAATATTGTCACTCATCAAACTCATTTCCATTATGTTCACAATAAGTTTGTTGCAATATTGTCACTAATCAAACTCATTTACATTATGTTCACAATAAGTTTGTTGCAATATTGTCACTCATCAAACTCATTTCCATTATATTCACAATAAGTTTGTTGCAATATTGTCACTCATCAAACTCATTTACATTATGTTCACAATAAGTTTGTTGCAATATTGTCATTAATCAAACTCATTTACATTATGTTCACAATAAGTTTGTTGCAATATTGTCACTCATCAAACTCATTTACATTATGTTCACAATAAGTTTGTTGCAATATTGTCATTAATCAAACTCATTTACATTATGTTCACAATAAGTTTGTTGCAATATTGTCACTCATCAAACTCATTTACATTATGTTCACAATAAGTTTGTTGCAATATTGTCACTCATCAAACTCATTTACATTATGTTCACAATAAGTTTGTTGCAATATTGTCATTAATCAAACTCATTTACATTATGTTCACAATAAGTTTGTTGCAATATTGTCACTCATCAAACTCATTTACATTATGTTCACAGTAAGTTTGTTGCAATATTGTCACTCATCAAACTCATTTCCATTATGTTCACAATAAGTTTGTTGCAATATTGTCACTCATCAAACTCATTTCCATTATGTTCACAATAAGTTTGTTGCAATATTGTCACTCATCAAACTCATTTACATTTTGTTCACAATAAGTTTGTTGCAATATTGTCACTAATCAAACTCATTTACATTATGTTCACAATAAGTTTGTTGCAATATTGTCACTCATCAAACTCATTTACATTATGTTCACAATAAGTTTGTTGCAATATTGTCACTCATCAAACTCATTTCCATTATATTCACAATAAGTTTGTTGCAATATTGTCATTAATCAAACTCATTTACATTATGTTCACAATAAGTTTGTTGCAATATTGTCACTAATCAAACTCATTTACATTATGTTCACAATAAGTTTGTTGCAATATTGTCATTAATCAAACTCATTTACATTATGTTCACAATAAGTTTGTTGCAATATTGTCACTCATCAAACTCATTTACATTATGTTCACAATAAGTTTGTTGCAATATTGTCACTCATCAAACTCATTTACATTATGTTCACAATAAGTTTGTTGCAATATTGTCACTCATCAAACTCATTTACATTATGTTCACAATAAGTTTGTTGCAATATTGTCACTCATCAAACTCATTTACATTATGTTCACAATAAGTTTGTTGCAATATTGTCACTCATCAAACTCATTTACATTATGTTCACAATAAGTTTGTTGCAATATTGTCACTCACCAAACTCATTTACATTATGTTCACAATAACTTTGTTGCAATATTGTCACTAATCAAACTCATTCACATTATGTTCACAATAAGTTTGTTGCAATATTGTCACTCATCAAACTCATTTCCATTATATTCACAATAAGTTTGTTGCAATATTGTCACTCATCAAACTCATTTACATTATGTTCACAATAAGTTTGTTGCAATATTGTCACTAATCAAATCATTTACATTATGTTCACAATAAGTTTGTTGCAATATTGTCACTCATCAAACTCATTTACATTATGTTCACAATAAGTTTGTTGCAATATTGTCACTCATCAAACTCATTCACATTATGTTCACAATAAGTTTGATGCAATATTGTCACTCATCAAACTCATTTCCATTATATTCACAATAAGTTTGTTGCAATATTGTCATTAATCAAACTCATTTACATTATGTTCACAATAAGTTTGTTGCAATATTGTCACTCATCAAACTCATTTACATTATGTTCACAATAAGTTTGTTGCAATATTGTCACTCATCAAACTCATTTACATTATGTTCACAATAAGTTTGTTGCAATATTGTCACTCATCAAACTCATTCACATTATGTTCACAATAAGTTTGTTGCAATATTGTCACTCATCAAACTCATTTCCATTATATTCACAATAAGTTTGTTGCAATATTGTCACTCATCAAACTCATTTACATTATGTTCACAATAAGTTTGTTGCAATATTGTCACTCATCAAACTCATTTACATTATGTTCACAATAAGTTTGTTGCAATATTGTCACTCATCAAACTCATTTACATTATGTTCACAATAAGTTTGTTGCAATATTGTCACTCATCAAACTCATTTACATTATGTTCACAATAAGTTTGTTGCAATATTGTCACTCATCAAACTCATTTACATTATGTTCACAATAAGTTTGTTGCAATATTGTCACTCATCAAACTCATTCACATTATGTTCACAATAAGTTTGTTGCAATATTGTCACTCATCAAACTCATTTACATTATGTTCACAATAAGTTTGTTGCAATATTGTCACTCATCAAGCTAATTTAAATTATGTTCACAATAAGTTTTTTGCAATACTGTCACTAATCAAACTCATTTACATTATGTTCACAATAAGTTTGTTGCAATATTGTCACTAATCAAACTCATTTACATTATGTTCACAATAAGTTTGATGCAATATTGTCACTAATCAAACTCATTTACATTATGTTCACAGTAAGTTTGTTGCAATATTGTCACTAATCAAACTCATTTACATTATGTTCACAGTAAGTTTGTTGCAATATTGTCACTAATCAAACTCATTTACATTATGTTCACAATAAGTTTGTTGCAATATTGTCACTAATCAAACTCATTTACATTATGTTCACAATAAGTTTGTTGCAATATTGTCACTCGTCAAGCTAATTTAAATTATGTTCACAATAAGTTTGTTGCAATATTGTCACTAATCAAACTCATTTACATTATGTTCACAATAAGTTTGTTGCAATATTGTCACTAATCAAATCATTTACATTATGTTCACAATAAGTTTGTTGCAATATTGTCACTAATCAAACTCATTTACATTATGTTCACAATAAGTTTGTTGCAATATTGTCACTAATTAAACTCATTTACATTATGTTCACAATGAATTTGTTTCAATATTGTCACTAATCAAACTCATTTACATTATGTTCACAATAAGTTCGTCGCAATATTGTCACTAATCAAACTCATTTACATTATGTTCACAATACGTTTGTTGCAATATTGTCACTTATCAAACTCATTTACATTATGTTCACAATAACTTTGTTGCAATATTGTCACTAATCAAACTCATTCACATTATGTTCACAATAAGTTTGTTGCAATATTTTCACTAATCAAACTCATTTACATTATGTTCACAATACGTTTGTTGCAATATTGTCACTCACCAAACTCATTTACATTTTGTTCACAATAAGTTTGTTGCAATATTGTCACTCATCAAACTCATTTCCATTATATTCACAATAAGTTTGTTGCAATATTGTCACTAATCAAACTCATTTACATTATGTTCACAATAAGTTTGTTGCAATATTGTCACTAATCAAACTCATTTACATTATGTTCACAATAAGTTTGTTGCAATATTGTCACTAATCAAACTCATTTACATTATGTTCACAATAAGTTTGTTGCAATATTGTCACTAATCAAACTCATTTACATTATGTTCACAATAAGTTTGTTGCAATATTGTCACTAATCAAACTCATTTACATTATGTTCACAATAAGTTTGTTGCAATATTGTCACTAATCAAACTCATTTACATTATGTTCACAGTAAGTTTGTTGCAATATTGTCACTAATCAAACTCATTTACATTATGTTCACAGTAAGTTTGTTGCAATATTGTCACTAATCAAACTCATTTACATTATGGTCACAATAAGTTTGTTGCAATATTGTCACTAATCAAACTCATTTACATTATGTTCACAATAAGTTTGTTGCAATATTGTCACTAATCAAACTCATTTACATTATGTTCACAATAAGTTTGTTGCAATATTGTCACTAATCAAACTCATTTACATTATGTTCACAATAAGTTTGTTGCAATATTGTCACTAATCAAACTCATTTACATTATGTTCACAATAAGTTTGTTGCAATATTATCACTCATCAAACTCATTTACATTATGTTCACAATAAGTTTGTTGCAATATTGTCACTCTTCAAACTCATTTACATTATGTTCACAATAAGTTTGTTGCAATATTATCACTCATCAAACTCATTTACATTATGTTCACAATAACTTTGTTGCAATATTGTCACTAATCAAACTCATTTACATTATGTTCACAATAAGTTTGTTGCAATATTGTCACTCATCAAGCTAATTTACATTATGTTCACAATAGGTTTGTTGCAATATTGTCACTAATCAAACTCATTTACATTATGTTCACAGTAAGTTTGTTGCAATATTGTCACTCACCAAACTCATTTACATTATGTTCACAATAAGTTTGTTGCAATATTGTCACTAATCAAACTCATTTACATTATGTTCACAATAAGTTTGTTGCAATATTGTCACTAATCAAATCATTTACATTATGTTCACAATAAGTTTGTTGCAATATTGTCACTAATCAAACTCATTTACATTATGTTCACAATAAGTTTGTTGCAATATTGTCACTAATTAAACTCATTTACATTATGTTCACAATGAATTTGTTTCAATATTGTCACTAATCAAACTCATTTACATTATGTTCACAATAAGTTTGTCGCAATATTGTCACTAATCAAACTCATTTACATTATGTTCACAATAAGTTTGTTGCAATATTGTCACTAATCAAACTCATTTACATTATGTTCACAATAACTTTGTTGCAATATTGTCACTAATCAAACTCATTCACATTATGTTCACAATAAGTTTGTTGCAATATTTTCACTAATCAAACTCATTTACATTATGTTCACAATACGTTTGTTGCAATATTGTCACTCACCAAACTCATTTACATTATGTTCACAATAAGTTTGTTGCAATATTGTCACTCATCAAACTCATTTACATTATGTTCACAATAAGTTTGTTGCAATATTGTCACTCATCAAGCTAATTTAAATTATGTTCACAATAAGTTTTTTGCAATACTGTCACTAATCAAACTCATTTACATTATGTTCACAATAAGTTTGTTGCAATATTGTCACTAATCAAACTCATTTACATTATGTTCACAATAAGTTTGATGCAATATTGTCACTAATCAAACTCATTTACATTATGTTCACAGTAAGTTTGTTGCAATATTGTCACTAATCAAACTCATTTACATTATGTTCACAGTAAGTTTGTTGCAATATTGTCACTAATCAAACTCATTTACATTATGTTCACAATAAGTTTGTTGCAATATTGTCACTAATCAAACTCATTTACATTATGTTCACAATAAGTTTGTTGCAATATTGTCACTCGTCAAGCTAATTTAAATTATGTTCACAATAAGTTTGTTGCAATATTGTCACTAATCAAACTCATTTACATTATGTTCACAATAAGTTTGTTGCAATATTGTCACTAATCAAACTCATTTACATTATGTTCACAATAAGTTTGTTGCAATATTATCACTCATCAAACTCATTTACATTATGTTCACAATAAGTTTGATGCAATATTGTCACTCTTCAAACTCATTTACATTATGTTCACAATAAGTTTGTTGCAATATTATCACTCATCAAACTCATTTACATTATGTTCACAATAACTTTGTTGCAATATTGTCACTAATCAAACTCATTCACATTATGTTCACAATACGTTTGTTGCAATATTGTCACTTATCAAACTCATTTACATTATGTTCACAATAAGTTTGATGCAATATTGTCACTCGTCAAGCTAATTTAAATTATGTTCACAATAAGTTTGTTGCAATATTGTCACTAATCAAACTCATTTACATTATGTTCACAATACGTTTGTTGCAATATTGTCACTAATCAAACTCATTTACATCATGTTCACAATAAGTTTGTTGCAATATTGTCACTAATCAAACTCATTTACATTATGTTCACAGTAAGTTTGTTGCAATATTGTCACTAATCAAACTCATTTACATTATGTTCACAATAAGTTTGTTGCAATATTATCACTCATCAAACTCATTTACATTATGTTCACAATAAGTTTGATGCAATATTGTCACTCTTCAAACTCATTTACATTATGTTCACAATAAGTTTGTTGCAATATTGTCACTAATCAAACTCATTTACATTATGTTCACAATAAGTTTGTTGCAATATTGTCACTAATCAAACTCATTTACATTATGTTCACAATACGTTTGTTGCAATATTTTCACTAATCAAACTCATTTACATTATGTTCACAATAAGTTTGTTGCAATATTGTCACTCACCAAACTCATTTACATTTTGTTCACAATAAGTTTGTTGCAATAATGTCACTCATCAAACTCATTTACATTATGTTCACAATAAGTTTGTTGCAATATTGTCACTTATCAAACTCATTTACATAATGTTCACAATAAGTTTGTTGCAATATTGTCACTCGTCAAGCTAATTTAAATTATGTTCACAATAAGTTTGTTGCAATATTGTCACTAATCAAACTCATTTACATTATGTTCACAATAAGTTTGTTGCAATATTATCACTCATCAAACTCATTTACATTATGTTCACAATAAGTTTGATGCAATATTGTCACTCTTCAAACTCATTTACATTATGTTCACAATAAGTTTGTTGCAATATTGTCACTAATCAAACTCATTTACATTATGTTCACAATAAGTTTGTTGCAATATTGTCACTAATCAAACTCATTTACATTATGTTCACAATACGTTTGTTGCAATATTTTCACTAATCAAACTCATTTACATTATGTTCACAATAAGTTTGTTGCAATATTGTCACTCACCAAACTCATTTACATTTTGTTCACAATAAGTTTGTTGCAATAATGTCACTCATCAAACTCATTTACATTATGTTCACAATAAGTTTGTTGCAATATTGTCACTTATCAAACTCATTTACATAATGTTCACAATAAGTTTGTTGCAATATTGTCACTCGTCAAGCTAATTTAAATTATGTTCACAATAAGTTTGTTGCAATATTGTCACTAATCAAACTCATTTACATTATGTTCACAATAAGTTTGTTGCAATATTATCACTCATCAAACTCATTTACATTATGTTCACAATAAGTTTGATGCAATATTGTCACTCTTCAAACTCATTTACATTATGTTCACAATAAGTTTGTTGCAATATTGTCACTAATCAAACTCATTTACATTATGTTCACAATAAGTTTGTTGCAATATTGTCACTAATCAAACTCATTTACATTATGTTCACAATACGTTTGTTGCAATATTTTCACTAATCAAACTCATTTACATTATGTTCACAATAAGTTTGTTGCAATATTGTCACTCACCAAACTCATTTACATTTTGTTCACAATAAGTTTGTTGCAATAATGTCACTCATCAAACTCATTTACATTATGTTCACAATAAGTTTGTTGCAATATTGTCACTTATCAAACTCATTTACATAATGTTCACAATAAGTTTGTTGCAATATTGTCACTCGTCAAGCTAATTTAAATTATGTTCACAATAAGTTTGTTGCAATATTGTCACTAATCAAACTCATTTACATTATGTTCACAATACGTTTGTTGCAATATTGTCACTAATCAAACTCATTTACATCATGTTCACAATAAGTTTGTTGCAATATTGTCACTAATCAAACTCATTTACATTATGTTCACAGTAAGTTTGTTGCAATATTGTCACTAATCAAACTCATTTACATTATGTTCACAATAAGTTTGTTGCAATATTATCACTCATCAAACTCATTTACATTATGTTCACAGTAAGTTTGTTGCAATATTGTCACTAATCAAACTCATTTACATTATGTTCACAGTAAGTTTGTTGCAATATTGTCACTAATCAAACTCATTTACATTATGTTCACAATAAGTTTGTTGCAATATTGTCACTAATCAAACTCATTTACATTATGTTCACAATAAGTTTGTTGCAATATTGTCACTAATCAAACTCATTTACATTATGTTCACAATAAGTTTGTTGCAATATTGTCACTAATCAAACTCATTTACATTATGTTCACAATAAGTTTGTTGCAATATTGTCACTAATCAAACTCATTTACATTATGTTCACAATAAGTTTGTTGCAATATTGTCACTAATCAAACTCATTTACATTATGTTCACAATAAGTTTGTTGCAATATTATCACTCATCAAACTCATTTACATTATGTTCACAATAAGTTTGATGCAATATTGTCACTCTTCAAACTCATTTACATTATGTTCACAATAAGTTTGTTGCAATATTATCACTCATCAAACTCATTTACATTATGTTCACAATAACTTTGTTGCAATATTGTCACTAATCAAACTCATTCACATTATGTTCACAATACGTTTGTTGCAATATTGTCACTTATCAAACTCATTTACATTATGTTCACAATAAGTTTGTTGCAATATTGTCACTCGTCAAGCTAATTTAAATTATGTTCACAATAAGTTTGTTGCAATATTGTCACTAATCAAACTCATTTACATTATGTTCACAATACGTTTGTTGCAATATTGTCACTAATCAAACTCATTTACATCATGTTCACAATAAGTTTGTTGCAATATTGTCACTAATCAAACTCATTTACATTATGTTCACAGTAAGTTTGTTGCAATATTGTCACTAATCAAACTCATTTACATTATGTTCACAATAAGTTTGTTGCAATATTATCACTCATCAAACTCATTTACATTATGTTCACAATAAGTTTGATGCAATATTATCACTCATCAAACTTATTTACATTATGTTCACAATAACTTTGTTGCAATATTGTCACTAATCAAACTCATTCACATTATGTTCACAATACGTTTGTTGCAATATTTTCACTAATCAAACTCATTTACATTATGTTCACAATAAGTTTGTTGCAATATTGTCACTCACCAAACTCATTTACATTTTGTTCACAATAAGTTTGTTGCAATAATGTCACTAATCAAACTCATTTACATTATGTTCACAATAAGTTTGTTGCAATATTATCACTCATCAAACTCATTTACATTATGTTCACAATAAGTTTGTTGCAATATTATCACTCATCAAACTCATTTACATTATGTTCACAATAAGTTTGATGCAATATTGTCACTCTTCAAACTCATTTACATTATGTTCACAATAAGTTTGTTGCAATATTGTCACTTATCAAACTCATTTACATTATGTTCACAATAAGTTTGTTGCAATATTGTCACTCGTCAAGCTAATTTAAATTATGTTCACAATAAGTTTGTTGCAATATTGTCACTAATCAAACTCATTTACATTATGTTCACAATACGTTTGTTGCAATATTGTCACTAATCAAACTCATTTACATCATGTTCACAATAAGTTTGTTGCAATATTGTCACTAATCAAACTCATTTACATTATGTTCACAGTAAGTTTGTTGCAATATTGTCACTAATCAAACTCATTTACATTATGTTCACAATAAGTTTGTTGCAATATTATCACTCATCAAACTCATTTACATTATGTTCACAATAAGTTTGATGCAATATTGTCACTCTTCAAACTCATTTACATTATGTTCACAATAAGTTTGTTGCAATATTATCACTCATCAAACTCATTTACATTATGTTCACAATAAGTTTGTTGCAATATTGTCACTAATCAAACTCATTTACATTATGTTCACAATAAGTTTGTTGCAATATTGTCATTAATCAAACTCATTTACATTATGTTCACAATAACTTTGTTGCAATATTGTCATTAATCAAACTCATTTACATTATGTTCACAATAGGTTTGTTGCAATATTGTCACTCATCAAACTCATTTACATTGTGTTCACAATAAGTTTGTTGCAATATTGTCACTAATCAAACTCATTTACATTATGTTCACAATAAGTTTGTTGCAATATTGTCACTAATCAAACTTATTTACATTATGTTCACAGTAAGTTTGTTGCAATATTGTCACTAATCAAACTCATTTACATTATGTTCACAATAAATTAGTTGCAATATTGTCACTCATTAAACTCATTTACATTATGTTCACAGTAAGTTTGTTGCAATATTGCTACTTATCAAACTCATTTACATTATGTTCACAATGAATTTGTTGCAATATTGTCACTAATCAAACTCATTTACATTATGTTCACAATAAGTTTGTTGCAATATTGTCACTAATCAAACTCATTTACATTATGTTCACAGTAAGTTTGTTGCAATATTGTCACTAATCAAACTCATTTACATTATGTTCACAGTAAGTTTGTTGCAATATTGTCACTAATCAAACTCATTTACATTATGTTCACAATAAGTTTGTTGCAATATTGTCACTAATCAAACTCATTTACATTATGTTCACAATAAGTTTGTTGCAATATTGTCACTAATCAAACTCATTTACATTATGTTCACAATAAGTTTGTTGCAATATTATCACTCATCAAACTCATTTACGTTATGTTAACAATAAGTTTGTTGCAATATTATCACTCATCAAACTCATTTACATTATGTTCTCAATAAGTTTGTTGCAATATTATCACTAATCAAACTCATTTACATTATGTTCACAATAAGTTTTTTTGCAATATTGTCACTTGGAACTTGTAATTCAACTTTTAATAAATGCATCGGACAATATATATAAGATGTATTTTCTCTAATATAAATTTCTGTAATATCTCAAGCAATGTTGAAGATTGTCCAATGCATTCAGTGTAATATTGACGCTATTGGACAAAACACATGGCTAACACATCAGATGACCCTATTTGACCATACGCTGTCATCCATATAATCTTGTTATTGATGTTAATTTTAGTACGTGGAAAAATGCGTCATTGCTACAACGCAGCAGTATTTTATTGGCGATCCGCTCCCGGCTAGGATTGCCCTTATAACCACTATTTTCGTCCACCTACACATGCGGATTAATTCTTCTGTGATTTGTTTTTTGCTTGGCCAATTACGTTTAAACTTGACATGTAAATCACACCTGCGCTATAGTTCGCTGAAAATAACAATTCCCGCCCGCCGTTGCCATGGTAACATTCTAAAAGCTTAAATTTGTTCCACCTTCGCGCCAAATGTGTCTCTTCCTACAAATCTTAAAACATCTCGGACATAGCTCATTTTACTCTGTGATTTTCTTTTTGTCTAGACCGACTTTGTTTCAACTTTAAAACTCTAGTCAAGTGGATACATTTAACGAAAATTCCTTCCCTGCAGTTGCCATGGTAACGACTAACAGGATAATTGTTTGCGTCTCCTACCAACTACGTTTGGTCCTCTATGGCTAATTACTACCTCATACTAAAATATGTTTGGATATTTAGAGTACTAACAAATATGTTTGGATATTTAGAGTACTAACAAATATGTTTGGATATTTAGAGTACTAACAAATTTTCACTTATGGTCCGGTTGGACTTAAAATACACCACGAATATTTACTTTTGAGATATAATTTTTGGTATGTGTTGATTCATGGATATTTTATCTTCGTGGTCCTGTACTTCGTTTAGTAATTCAAACTTTCCAATTTGCGTTAAAAGGGTGAGTTTCGCGATTTCGACATCGAAAATGCATTTGCTTCATTATTTGCTGAGGGACGGCCACTTAGGTATGTGCTCTTAGGTGTCTGCATTTTTTCGTAGCATAAAAACGATTTACTCCCTTCCTTATTGTGACACCCTCAAATTATTTCCATTCTCCTCAAGAGACAAAATAGTATGTGCCTCCATTTTACGCCGCGCCACGACTCAAAAAAGTCTTTTTTGCTTGACGTGTTCATTTGACTTCAATTGCGTTTCAGTGGCTGTCACAGTCGTATTCTGAGTCTTGCCGATAACATTTTGGTTCAAATTCACGTAGATATCTCTGAGAAAGTTGGCTGATTACGCAGTAATCTGAGTTTAACGTAAAGGACTGGATGCACACCATCTCATCTTGCACTTCTTAATCTTAAGTCGTAACCCCGGTAACACTGGGCCCCACACCTGCAGTTAATTAACTACACCCATCTGTGTTTACATGTCAGCTGACTCTTTTGTTCATGTCTACACCTCGTTAATATTTAATCCACCTTTGCTTATATTCCTTAATGACACTTTTGTTTCATGTTTACATCATGCATGCACATTCATTCCACTTGTTTATTCCATAATCCTCATATCTTCACCCAATCAACTCTTTCCTAATTTGTAATCCTCATATCTACACCCAATCATATTCGTCCTGTACATCACTATCACTCTCTTCACTAGTAGTACAGACCACTTGCATTGTAACTGCCATCGTGCATGCTGCTAGTTTTCTCACCTCCCACCCACCCGACAAAGAAAAAAAAAAAAAAAAGTTACATATATATTCTTGGTACCCAGCGTGTACTCTGTAAAATATGCATTTATTTCTTTATCAATAAAGTACAGGGGGTTGTCACTGCAGCGGCCTCAGCCTTGCTTGGGTATTTTACTGCGGTGCTCTTGCCACAGTGCGAGTCTACATTGTGACTCGTACTGTGACAACAGCCCCCTCAACGCCCACTGGCAGGGTTGCTGTAGAGACCATTCACACTCAGGTACCACGTTGTCCATGTCATGGTGCAACTCAAATCTGCGAGTTGCATCATGGGGTCGGCCGCTACGACGCCTGCACGTGAGGGCGAATACCCCCCCCCCACTTATTTACTGGCAATATCGTGTGTTCACTGTGTGTTCATTTCCCATACCTTGTCCCACCCTTCAGCCCTGATGCGTTAACTCAAGTTTTTAACTAAAGCTAATTTGCATAACAATGTTTTTGCCCTTGGTCGCCATATTGGTCACCGCATACAACTAGGAAAATTCACTCGCATTAAATTGCGTTCGCCAAGATAGGCAAGATTGATACATCACTCATAAAGACTGATACATCACTCATGAAGATTGAAACATCACTCATGAAAACTGATACATCACTCATGAAAACTGATACTTCACTCACGAAGACTGATACATCACTCATGAAAACTGATACATCACTCACGAAGACTGATACATCATTCATAATGACTAATATATATCACGGGGGAAAATCTTTCCCTCTGGGTTTCTCCACACGTGTCGGGGGGGCGTCTCGTCTCATCTCTATATCGCGTCCCCTTGAGGTACGGGATCGGGGAAGTCACTTAAGTCTTACAGTCAAATAAGACACACACAACGAAATACGTTTCAACTTTCGTCTTAGTCGGACTGTCGAGCACTCTATAAGACACAGCGCCCTGGGGAAAAGTCCCCAAGACTATCGCAAGGCTGACTCAAGACTCGCCCAAGACTCTCCAGGACTGGACCACGACTGCGTCTATCGTGCTGTACTCGCCAAGACCAACTCAAAACTCTCTTTATTCATTTTCACAACCTTAACCAATTACAAAGCAGTAAAAAAAGACTCTAGGGCGTAACCTTCAATCATAAAGCCAATCACACTAAATACTGAATAGTCATATCTTTTGATTAATCGTTCACTACATTAATAACTACGGCTACCAACTGTCAGAAATAGTAGTCCGACGTAGTAGCAACGGTTATCTCGTAATTAGTTCCAAATCACTGAGCCAAATTCCGTCCAAAACTTCAAATAGGCCTAAACGATGACAGACATAACAAAGCCATTTAGCTAATAATCAGCTAATTAAGTCGATTAACAGATACGCTTAAACAAATTCATCATAAATACATCACCCACAAAGACTGATTCATCACTCACGAAGACTGATACATCACTCATGAAGACTGATACATCACTCATGAAGACTGGTACATCACTCATGAAGACTGGTACATCACTCATGAAGATTGATACATCACTCATGAAGACTGATACATCACTCATGAAGATTGGTACATCACTCATGAAGATTGATACATCACTCATGAAGACTGGTACATCACTCATGAAGACTGATACATCACTCATGAAGATTGATACATCACTCATGAAGACTGGTACATCACTCATGAAGACTGATACATCACTCATGAAGATTGATACATCAATCATGAAGACTGATACATCACTCACGAAGACTGATACATCACTCATGAAGATTGGTACATCACTCATGAAGATTGGTACATCACTCATGAAGATTGATACATCACTCATGAAGATTGGTACATCACTCATGAAGATTGATACATCACTCATGAAGATTGATACATCACTCATGAAGATTGATACATCACTCATGAAGATTGGTACATCACTCATGAAGATTGATACATCACTCATGAAGATTGATACATCACTCATGAAGATTGGTACATCACTCATGAAGATTGATACATCACTCATGAAGATTGATACATCACTCATGAAGATTGATACATCACTCATGAAGATTGATACATCACTCATGAAGATTGCTACATCAATCATGAAGACTGATACATCACTCACGAAGACTGATACATCACTCATGAAGATTGATACATCACTCATGAAGACTGATACATCACTCATGAAGATTGATACTTCACTCATGAAGATTGGTACATCACTCATGAAGATTGATACATCACTCATGAAGATTGATACATCACTCATGAAGATTGCTACATCAATCATGAAGACTGATACATCACTCACGAAGACTGATACATCACTCACGAAGACTGATACATCACTCATGAAGACTGATACATCACTCATGAAGATTGATACTTCACTCATGAAGATTGGTACATCACTCATGAAGATTGATACATCACTCATGAAGATTGGTACATCACTCATGAAGATTGATACATCACTCATGAAGATTGATACATCACTCATGAAGATTGATACATCACTCATGAAGACTGGTACATCACTCATGACGATTGGTACATCACTAATGAAGATTGATACATCAATCATGAAGACTGATACATCACTCACGAAGACTGATTCATCACTCATGAAGACTGATACATCACTCATGAAGATTGATACATCACTCATGAAGATTGGTACATCACTCATGAAGATTGATACAGCAATCATGAAGATTGGTACATCACTCATGAAGATTGATACAGCAAACATGAAGATTGATACATCACTCATGAAGATTGATACATCACTCATGAAGATTGATACATCACTCATGATGACTGATACAACACTCACGAAGACTGATACATCACTCACGAAGATTGATACATCACTCATGAAGACTGATACATCACTCATGAAGACTGATACATCACTAATGAAGATTGGTACATCACTCATGAAGACTGGTACATCACTCATGAAGATTGATACATCACTCATGAAGATTGATACAGCAATCATGAAGATTGATACATCACTCATGAAGATTGGTACATCACTCATGAAGATTGATACATCACTCACGAAGACTGGTACATCACTCATGAAGATTGGTACATCACTCATGAAGATTGATACATCACTCATGAAGACCGATACATCACTCACGAAGACTGATACATCGCTCACGAAGACTGGTACATCACTCATGAAGATTGGTACATCACTCATGAAGATTGATACATCACTCACGAAGACTGGTACATCACTCATGAAGATTGATACATCACTCATGAAAATTGATACATCACTCATGAAGATTGATACATCACTCACGAAGACTGATACATCGCTCACGAAGACTGATACATCACTCATGAAGATTGATACATCACTCATGAAAATTGATACATCACTCATGAAGATTGATACATCACTCATGAAGACCGATACATCACTCACGAAGACTGATACATCGCTCACGAAGACTGATACATCACTCATGAAGATTGATACATCACTCATGAAAATTGATACATCACTCATGAAGACGGATACATCACTCATGAAGACTGGTACATCACTCATGAAGATTGGTACATCACTCATGAAGATTGATACATCAATCATGAAGACTGATACATCACTAATGAAGACTGATACATCACTCTCGAAGACTGATACATCACTCATGAAGACTGATACATCACTCATGAAGATTGATACATCATTCGTAAAGATTGATACATCACTCATGAAGACTGGTACATCACTCATGAAGATTGATACATCACTCATGAAAATTGATACATCACTCATGAAGATTGATACATCACTCATGAAGACTGGTACATCACTCATGAAGATTGGTACATCACTCATGAAGATTGATACATCAATCATGAAGACTGATACATCACTCATGAAGACTGATACATCACTCATGAAGATTGATACATCATTCGTAAAGATTGATACATCACTCATGAAGATTGATACATCACCCATAAAGACTGATACATCACTCATGAAGACTGATACATCACTCACGAAGACTGGTACATCACTCATGAAGATTGATACATCACTCATGAAGATTGATACATCACTCATGAAGACTGATACATCACTCACGAAGACTGATACATCACTCACGAAGATTGATACATCACTCATGAAGACTGATACATCACTCATGAAGACTGATGCATCGCTCATGAAGACTGACGCATCACTCATGAAGACTGATACATCACTCAAGAAGACTGATACATCACTCATGAAGACTGATACATCACTCACGAAGACTGGTACATCACTCATGAAGATTGATACATCACTCACGAAGACTGGTATATCACTCATGAAGATTGATACATCACCCATAAAGATTGATACATCACTCATAAAGACTGATAATACATCACTCATGAAGATTGATACATCACTCGTGAAGATTGATGATCCGATTGCTGGCCAGGACAGCTGTATTTAGTGTTCACTTATATGCAATGTGAAATCATATCGCTGGCGTGGACAGCGACGGCTGACAGATTGTTGTAGCTCTGCTGTTCTCCTGACATGGACAACTGACTTTTAATGTAACTACAAAATATTGCAAAATCGCCAGTTGTGAACTTTAAATTTATTTTATTAGGATTTCCGCGTGAAGTTACATGCAGATAGGGAAAAATGCATTATTTATTTCTTTTGTCCAGGTTATAAAATAAATTCTCTAATTGATATTTAATATTTGTCAGTGTACCTGTATGTATTATAATATGTGCACATTATATCTAATTGGTGGTGGGAAATGCCAAGCCAGTTTATGAGAATGTCAACAAATATTTTAACACTGGCCGCGAAATACGCCCCCGTGAAGTGATGGAATATTTTATATTTGTTATTTTTTTTCAATTTTAATTATTAGTTTTGTTGCAATACATTGGTAATAATTAATATATAATTATATATTTCTTTATTTTATTGCCGAGTTATACATTTGTTTCGTACTATAATTTCTAATATATATTAAAGGGCAAATTACAGTTCCTATGGATGGTATTCTTAGAATAGCGCCAGTTAATCAATACACATAAAACTTCAATTTTCAACGAATGAACCAGTTACTGCGACCAAGCCCTATTCACTGCGACCAAGCCCTATTCACTGCGACCAAGCCCTATTCACTGCGACCAAGCCCTATTCACTGCGACCAAGCCCTATTCACTGCGAAAAATATTCACTATTTGCTATGTAAAACAATGTCCATTTTAAAAAATATGTTGCTTATTTAATTACTCATAAAAAAGTGAAAAAATATAATAATAAATATAGCTGCATAGCAGCAATCACCGGTTTTCAAGACCATGGCACATGGCCAAGTCACATGCATAGCATGGCCGTGTATGACTGTTTGCAATAGCCCTGAAAATTAACGTTGGTTCCATGTTTGTATATGTGATAGTGTTCGAGATATTATAGCCATGCATATTTAATGAGTTCTATGACCATATATAGTCATCGGGTATGTTTGTCAATTCTCTTGTCTAATGTCTTCAATATAGCATTGGTTCAATGTTCCTACTTGTAACAGTGCCTAAGATATTAGAGACTTGCATATTTAATGAGTTCTATGACCATATATGGTCATTTAAAATGTTGGTCAATTCTTTTGTCCAATGCCTTCACTATAGGTTTGGGTACATGTCTCTATCTTTAAAAGTGCTCGAGATATTATGGATATGCATATTTAATGAGTTATATGACCATATATGGTCATGGAATGTGTTGGTCAATCCTCTTGTCCAATGTCTTCAATATAACATTGGTTCCATGTGTGTGTTTCCAATGGTGCCTGAAATATTAGAGACATGCATATTTAATGAGTTCTATGACCATATATGGTCATCGAATGTGTTGGTCAATTCTTTTGTCCAATGTCTTCAATATAGCATTGGTTCCATGTTTGTACTTGCAATAATGCATAAGATATTAGAGACATGCATATTTAATGAGTTCTATGACCATATATGGTCATCAACTATGTTGGTCAATTCTGTTGTCCAATGTATTCAATATAGCGTTGGTACCACGTTTGTACTTGCAATAGTGCATAAGATATTAGAGACATGCATATTTAATGAGTTCTATGACCATATATGGTCATCGAATGTGTTGGTCAATCCTCTTGTCCAATGTCTTCAATATAACATTGGTTCCATGTTTGTGTTTGCAATAGTGCCTGAGATATTATAGACATGCATATTTAATGAGTTCTATGACCATATATGGTCATCGAATGTGTTCGTCAATTCTCTTGTCCAATGTTTTTCAATGTAGGTTTGGGTACATGTCTCTATCTTTTAAAGTGCTAGAGATATTATGAATATGCATATTTAATGAGTTATATGACCATATATGGTCATCAACTGTGTTGGTCAATTCTTTTGACCAATGTCTTCAATATAGCATTGATTCCATGTTTGTAGTTGCAATAGTGCATGAGATATTAGAGACATGCATATTTAATGAGTTATATGACCATATATGGTCATTGAATATGTTGGTCAATTCTCTTGTCCAATGCTTTCAATATAGGTTTGGGTACATGTCTATCTTTTTAAGTGCTAGAGATATTAGAGACATGCATATTTAATGAGTTCGATGACCATATATGGTCATTGAATATGCTGGTCAATTCTCTTGTCCAATGCTTTCAATATAGGTTTGGGTACATGTCTATCTTTTTAAGATATTAGAGACATGCATATTTAATGAGTTCGATGACCATATATGGTCATCAACTATGTTGGTCAATTCTTTTGTCCAATGTCTTCAATATAGCATTGGTTCCATGTTTGTACTTGCAATAGTGCACGAGATATTAGAGACATGCATATTTAATGAGTTATATGACCATATATGGTCATCGAATATGTTGCTCAATTGTCTCGTCCAATGTCTTCAATATAGCACTGGTTGCATGTTTGTACTTGCAATAGTGCCTGAGATATTAGAGACATGTATATTTAATGAGTTCTATGACCATATATGGTCATCGAATGTGTTGGTCAATTCTCTTGTCCAATGCCTTCACAATAGGTTTGGGTACATGTTTCTATCTTTAAAAGTGCATGAGATATTAGAGACATGCATATTCAATGAGTTCTATGACCATATATGGTCATCGAATATGTTGGTCAATTCTCTCGTCCAATGTCTTCAATATAGCCATGGTTCCATGTTTGTACTTGCAATAGTGCATGAGATATTAGAGACATGCATATTTAATGAGTTTTATGTCCATATATGGTCATCCAATATTTTGGTCAATTCTCTTGTCCAATGTCTTCAATAAAGCGTTGGTTCCATGTTTGTATATGCAATAGTTCTCAATATATGGCAATACAATGTGTATCGTATTAAGGGCCCTCCCCCCTTTCCCATAATGCATCATTGCTCACTATTTTATATAAAATGTGAAAAATATTCATAAATCAACTCCTCCAAAACTGTTGGTCGCACTTTCATGATTCTTTGATTAATCGGTAGTATGTATGATGTTCTTCAAAATTATGGCGTGGAATTTTGATACGATCAAAATTATGCAAATGAGATGCAAAACAATATTTCAGAAAATTCTAGAAAAAAAAGTCACATGACCGTTCAACTTTTTTTTCATGAAATACGTAGCTCTAGGGCCAATGCTTCTTTTAAGCGAAAGTTTGAGACTCCTAGACCCTCAGAAAGGTGTTTAAATGAGCATGCCATATTTCGTCTTAAATTCAAAATGGCCGCCGTACCACGTGACCAACATGCGTCATCTTAGGATATGCACTAGATCTCATCAACCTTTACAAACATATGAAAAATTTTTCCAGATATGTGCAACGGTGTCGAAATGGCGCTTAGCGAAAAAATCTGGCGGAATAATAAAAAACATAACGATTACAATAGGTTTCCAAGACATGTGTCTTGAAAACCTAATAATAATAATAATAATAATCTAAACGAAAGAAAGAGCGATCTTCGTCTGCCACTAGTGGCGCGCCGAAACAATTTAATTTAATTTCCCATTGACCACGGTGTCTAACCAGTCATAATCTTGGTATTGCTTTATAGGTTTCTATGTTTTCTGAATTGTCCTATTGTGTGTTCTTATATGCTGAAGCAAATGTAACAAATATTTCTCATTATATTTTCAACATAGAACTTTTCTGAAAATTCTTCAATTTTGTTTGGTGTCTCAAGAGACAATTCACCAGCCTTAATTAAACACGGTATGATGCAAGTCATCTGGAGCTCTTGGCAAAGATGTTAGTGGTTGATGCATACAGCTCTGATATGGGAGAAAAATGTGTTAAATCCAAATATGAACATAAACCAGATACTGTTATTAGTACAAATAAAATTGCCAAACAGAAGCTGTTGCCCAGGAAACATCCCAATGGTCTAATTTACTTGCGAAACATAACTGCATTTTAAACCTGATTGCAATTTTACTTTTTTTTTAAATCTTTTTTTTTTTTTTTTAGTTTTTTCCACCATAAAAATTTACAATCAAATCACATCGTGTTTTGGTCAAACTATGTCTATGTTTTATTTATTAAACTAGTACATTTACAGGTATGTTCTTTTTTTTTAAGTAAAAAGCTAAGAAATTATGTGACAAATATTGTTATATGATGTCTTGTTTTAAAATGTCATGTCCTCTCCTGACAGGTGTCATAAATTTGAAAGCCCCCATAAGCCACCCATATTTATTACCCCCATTTTCTCACCCCCTGCCGTAAATTCTGCTCGCACCCTAACCACATCGTTTTAATAGACGAATAATACATTTTCATTTTATTGATGAGGTCATTGTGGCGTTACTATTTGTTTAGCTTAATTTGGGTTACAACTAGCTGAATTATTATTAAGCTCATTCACAGTTGAGAGACTGTGTTTTTTTTCTTTGATACCAAGTTTATTTAGATTTACATGGTAAGTATGTAATTCTAAGTGACCCAGTGCACCTGTCGTCATAGTAACTTTCCATCATACAACCGAATTTAACGTTTGTCAGTTCGGCACCTAAGAAAATTCATGCGAAGTGCAAGTGTTGCACGGAAACAAGTGCCGGCAAATTCAAAAAACATTGAAAAGGAACGGATTAGACACTCTAAGGTCCGTCCCTAATTTTGACCATGTCTAAGTTTTAGCTTTCAGACTAAAATGGGCGCAGTAGCTTTTAATATGATTAACTTACTGTTTCTTATCTATAAAGACTGAGCTAAATATTTCTGATACGTTATCAACAATAGAACGGATTCGTCTACTAGATCGAATACAATACTGTGATGCCGAATTCCGATGGATACCGAATGTGAAACTAACTTTAGCGTTATATCGTGAAATACTTAGTCTCTCCAGAGGGCGTCGTCTTTAAAAACTGTGTGCTGTGAAAATGTCGAAGAAGAAGAAAGCTGCGACTGAAACTCTGCTAAAACAGGACGATATACTGCAAGCAGTGGTTCTTGCTGATAGTTTTAATGTACGTTTTGCTCCGATAACACTTGAAAAACCAAGGGTAAGTACAATTTACGTAATACAGAGCCATGATGCAATCGCCAGCAATGTGTATCTTGACCATGTAAAATGATGATGTCGGGGGGGGGGGGGGTGCTACGGGATGGTGTGTCTGGGTGGGTGCTACAGGATGGATTCTGAGTGAGTGGTAGGGGATGGTGTCTCGGTGGGTGGTAAGGATGGTCATAATAATAATAATAATAGTAATTAAAGCCGCAAGCGGCGTCACCGGGGCCCAAGCTGACAAGATTCTGTTTCATAATTAATGTGGTCACATGTTAGACAATCAGGTAGCTTGAATTATTAGTAACATGAGGTCGAAATGAAGTTGGTACCATGTATTTACCTGGTTTGGTTATCGAAATATGGTTTTCAGGATATATAATGAGCCATGTTCTTATGCACAATAATGAGATTACATAATCATATATAGCCATTTCTAATGTCAGTTACATCTTTCATTCAATGTCTTCATAATGACACTAGTTACATGTCCTGCTCTGCGACAGTGTTTAGATATGACTGCTTTGCATATTAATGAGTTCACATGACCATATATGGTCATCTGTTATTTTAATCAAATCTCTTGTTCACTGTTGTCATAATAACAAAGGATTCATCTTCCTAACTGCAACAGTGTTTAAGATATAATGGTTATGCATATCAGTGAGTCACATGACCATATATGGTCATCTGTTATTTTAATCAAATCTCTTGTTCACTGTTGTCATAATAACACAGGATTCATCTTCCTAACTGCAACAGTGTTTAAGATATAATGGTTATGCATATTAATGAGTCACATGACCATATATGGTCATCTGTTATTTTAATAAATCTCTTGTTCACTGTTGTCATAATAACACAGGATTCATCTTCCTTACTGCAACAGTGTTTAAGATATAATGGTTATACATATTAATGAGTTTACATGACCATATATGGTCATCTGTTATTTTAATCAAATCTCTTGTTCACTGTTGTCATGATAACACAGGAATCATCTTTCTAACTACAACAGTGTTTGAGATATAATGGTTATGCATATTAATGAGTTCACATGACCATATATGGTAATCTGTTATTTTAATGAAATCAATTGTTTAATGTTGTCATAATAACACAGGTTTCATCTTCCTAACTCCAACAGTGCTTGAGATATATCAGTTATGCATATTAATGAGGTTAGAAGCCCCCACCCCTTAGGCGCTTGGCGACAAAACCCAGCCACGTGCCATTCGGTTGAAAGAATGCATCTCATGAGTAGAATGCACATGTACAATTTTAGCCAAATCGGACCAACACAACACATGTAAATGCACAAGGTTTGTTTTCATAAAATCCAAGATGGCGGCCAAACCATGTGACTGATCAAAATAATATTATTTTTCTCATATGGAGATCAGGCCAGGCATGGTAAATATAAAAACATCTTGTAGATTGGTTGAATCACCTCTGAGAAACAAATGCCCAAACTTTTGATCAATTTTGCTTAAAATCCAAGATGGCGGCCAAACCATGTGACTAATCTGAAATCTTTTTTAGGTTACTGAAAGGGAATGATATACAGATGCCATGAAGCAAAATTGAAAATAATCCCTCAAGTTTTGCCAGAGTAAAAAACTACTTCCTGTTTAGAAGAAACCCAAAATGGCGGCCAAACCATGTGACCAATCATAACAATTTTTTCAAACTTAAATTGGATTCATATATAGAAGCCAAATACTACATATGAGAGCATTCTGCATAGTGGTTCTGAAGAAGAAGATTTTCAAGTGTTTTTTGACGTTTTTAGGAAAAACAAAATGGCGGGAAAAGTCACATGACCGCTAAAGTTTTTATTGTTGATATCTATTACACATGAGTTGTACAATATACCATAAAAAAATCTAGATGCCTAGACCCTCAGAAAGTGGTCAAACAGCCACTTCCGGTTTTATTTCAATCCAATATGGCTGCCAAACTAATTGACCAATCGAAATTCTGAAAGCATGTTGCACCAGTTCACATTATGGACTATCAGTATGAACCATTATCAGACCATTCCGTTCAGCGGTTTTCTCAAACGGCTTGACGAAAGAAGTTGTGGAAGAAAGAAGAAGAAAGAAGAAAAAACCGAACAATAAGAATAGGGGCCTCGCCCTTCGGGCTTGGGCCCCTAATAAAAACAGTAACAACAGTAAATATTGATAATAATATGTACAATAATGTGCTATGTTATAATTGCATTGCGTCTGTCAAATGAGAAATATACAAATTTTGCCAAGTTTTGTTTGGGTGTGTATTGATCACATTGACGAGGAATTGTAATGTTGCAAGGAGGAAATGAAAATTGTCTTCTATTTTACAAATATTACTCGGCAAATTGTTAATGTCTAGGTACTTTACAATGTATCACGCTTGATATTAAATTCATGGTTAGAAATGCGAAAGGAGATAAGTGCTAATCTAAAACTTGATTTCATCTGAAGTGTAGTCTTCTAAAGTGTGTTAGAATTATTTACCGCATTGCGTCAGTTTTTATAATCGATATCTTTGCATCACTGGGAGAATTCTGAAATGAATTTACTTTCATTGCAAACGTCTTGATTGTACCAGACTTCTTCTAAACTAAATGTAAATGATATTGTTTTGATTTATTTCACAGCACTCTTGTGCATTCTGCTCTCATTTTAATTTGGTTTGTCAAATATACCTGTTAGTGTTTGATTTTAAATCATGCAACCAGTATTTAACTAATCTCTATATATGCGTCCCCATACCTCAATGCCATAGTTCGAAATTGGTAGAATTTCGGTATTAAATACATTGAGTTATAGCATGATTCACTATCTTTTAGGAGACTAATTTTCGATTCCAAAGTAAACATTAATTTAAAAGCTTTCAACTTCTTCTTCAAAATCGCAAGTCAGAATGTTTTCAAATTTGATATGCAGGTACCTTGGATGATCAAAATCTCAAATTTTGATGATATCTTCAATTTCCTAATTTTAGTGAATATTTTGTAATTTTTGATAAAAAGTGATATTTTCGACTTCTTGTTAAAAACCATAAGTCCGATTGCTTTGATATTGCATATATAGGTACTACATGTGGACCTCTCTCAGATTTGTTCATTTCATGATGATATTTTCAATTCTCTAATTTTAATGAATATTTTTGTGGGTTATTTTGTGAAAAGTGATTTTTTTGACTTCATGTTAAAAACCACAGGTCTGATTGCTTTGATACTATACATATATGTACCTCAGGTACTCTCAGATTTTGTGATGATTTCGTTCTTCAATTATCTAATTTTGATGAATATTTTTGATCAAAAGTTATATTTTTGAATCTTTGTTGAAAAGAGCAAGTCCAATTACTTTGATACAATATATGTGCATTGCTAACAGTGGAGCTATCTCAGCCGACAGCCTGCTTGTTTATTGTAAAATCTGCAACTGTTAACAAACATGGAAGACATCTTGAATCACGCATGACTGGCTATTTTTGTCATCAAACATATTGAAATAATATTAGTAATTATGATGTCATTGCAGTATTTAATCATCAATTCTTTTGTTCGCAAATTTGAATTTAATTTCTGGAAATAAGATTTCTTACTACAATTTTGTTATTGCCTTAGACATTAATGATTTGTTGGATTATTATTCATGCATGATATTGTTTTTACAGACACTTTTACCCCTTGTAAACAGACCATTATTGGACTACACTTTAGAGTTCTTGGTGTCAGCTGGTGTACAAGATATTTATGTGTATTGTACATCTCATCCTGAGCAAATACAAAACCATATTAAGTGAGTACACGTAAATACTTGTGATTCATAGAACCAGAGAGAGCTCAGTATTTAGTTCATAGCATTCAGTATAGACTGGCACAGTTTGTTTTTGTAGTTTAAATAAAATTAAAAAATTCGCAAAATGGAGGTGTTAGCGCGAAATCACCCCAACTGGTTTATTCTGCAGGAAATTCATTGCAATTAAATATTCATGAATTGCACTTATTATAATGAGGTGGGCGTGGAAATACGTGCATAATGAGGTCAACATGGTAAAGGTCACACTGCGGACCCAACATGGCGGCATGTTGAAAGAGGGGTGATTTTGCAGTTACAGACGATTTCGAGCTAACACCTCCATTTCGCGAATTTTTTTTAATTTTATTTAAACTACAAAAACAAATTAATCGCCCCGACTGCGCCAGTCTACATTCTGTAGTACTATACCTTAAAATTGTATTCATACATAAATTGTGTCATTTTTATCATAGGACATGTCCTTGGCAATGTCATGTTACTACAGTGGTGTCTGAAGATTGTAGGACTGTTGGTGATGCATTGAGGGACATTGATAACAAGGAACTTATCAAATCAGATTTCATTCTTGTTAATGGTGATGTTATTTCAAATATGAGTTTAAAAAAAGTACTTGATGAACACAAGTGAGTAAAATCATCTGACAATTAAAAAAGAACAATCAGTAGATAGCAGCCTAATATTCAATAGTGATAGTGATTTGCTATGCTTACAATGCTGATACAAGACATGATTTTGTACTGGCAGCACATGTGCTCACATCAACTCTTCCTGAAAACATTCTTTACAACTGCATTAGCAAAAACAACTTTTTGCTCATAAATACTTATTCAATTAATAGAATTTTGGGGATCCTATTTGTAAACTTAATTTTACCCCAGTGTTTGAAATTACTGCCCGTTTGTACGCCCGGCACTATTCTGTAAGGCTAGTGAAAATTTCAAGTTACTACATTTATGTATTTTCACGCATATTTACGTTCAGACTCCTCCCTACTTCCTTTTCTGTCTCTTTCGAAATTGAAACCAGGATCACATGGGGATGCTTTGACGTAATGTTGTTTGTGTCAGTTGTCCAATTAGCTTCATACCACCCGTATTCGCCATTTACATAGATCCAGCTCGTTTCATTTGGCGGTGATTACGGGCATCTATGCAAAGTATCACAGCCGAGTCTCTGGGATAACACAATGGTGTTGATTCCGGAGAATACAGCTTACCACCAAATTGATATATATTCGATAAATAAGCACATTTACGCGTTCTTGTGTTTGACTAGACCGGCATAGTTTGGAATTCTTTGTCAAAAAAATAGATGATACCATGTGGCTTCGACAGAAAACTTGAGCAGTATCACATTTCTTATTTTCTCTGCCCCATGTCCGTGAACGACCTCAATCCAAATTCAAAATTGCGTGGGAACCTAGTTGATACTTTGTAACAAGTTCCACTATAAATGTAAACAATGTCGCCGCTGATGTTCTTTCTTCATTGTGCACCCTAGCCAAAATATAAGAAGAAGAAAAAAACAAGAAAACATAATCACTGGCAATGGCACGAACACGTGAATATGTGACGCGAAACTAACCATTTCCAGTATGATAAGCGATAAAATAATATTACAACCCAATGATCGATCCAAGCCGCTCTTGCCTGTAAGGTTATGAAAGATAATACATGTAGGTCAAATCCGTGAACGAATGTGTTTCGTTTCACCTGGGTCTGAGATGATGCAAGGACAAGCAACATAAATATTATTTGAATATACAGTTCTCTTAGTTGTCTGAGGTAAAAAGTGATCGCTCAGAGACTCTATGCAACATAATTTATGTCTGTGAATATATATATTGAACATTGCAGCATAGAATAGACTGTGCATACTAGTATACCTGACTTGAATTTGGATTCCAACAAGCTGCCTTGTCATCAAAAATGAATTGTTTGTTTCACTTTACACAGCTCAAATTAGTAACTTTACACATAAACAAAAGATTAGGACTACTAGTATCTACATTTAATGAACGATTGACAGTTGCTGCCATTGAATAATTAGAATACTAAGCTCTGCCCAGCCTATAGGTAGTAAATGTCGGCCTTTAAGTTTTTCACACCACACGCCCACGCATCGTGTTGTGTCTGGCAGTATGACTCTGGACATAAACAAATGATCAGCGTCATCACCAGTCCCTATCATGGTCAATTTTGACAGGTTTTACTGACTAGTAATTGTGAACATCATGATTTTAGATATATTTGTACTCGTTATATACGAAAAAATAATTTTAATTTAATGTCTAAATATAACTATTACGAAATTAGTTCAAATAGTAAAACAAAACAGTAATCCAAAGCCTGAAGTGAAACTAGTTTGGGAAGCCATTCCATCTGCAGCACTTTGTTTTATCCCAGGGGACGTCGACTCTGGCAGCTTTGGACTTTTATTTAGAACCACTTGGCCGGAAAAGTGATCTCCACATATGATACTAGTATGCTCTGTAAATGCATTAGGTTTAGACATTATAACGATTGGATAATTTGGAAAATTATTTACGAAAAGGTTTGATTTCAATGAATGTAGAATATTTTTATTCCGTGTAGCGCGTCACCACGTGACAGATGATAAACGGCCACCGAATCATCGGTGCTTTGCTACTAGGTAGCAGCATGGTCTTACAAGAGCTTCGCAAAATGCCATTTCTCAGATCGCAAAGCATCGTTGTTACCACTTTGGCGAGTCGTAACTGCGGTCGTAAACACTGTTTTGAGGCACCCATACATACCTTGTTACTAGCCATGTGGTCGGGCAGATTTTTTATAGATGTATGATTGTTGTCAAAATTATGTGCCTAGAGGTCTGATGCAACCGTTTTGACACATGCAACATGTGAAACAAGTATAAACAACAACAATCTATGAACGATGCATGATTTAATGAACTCTCACACTGTGTGTGATTTCAATGAACTCTCACACTATGCGTGATTTCAGTGAACTCTCACAAATATGCGAGAGTTCCAGTTGCCACAAACTTTTCAGAGCTGGTTTATGAGTCAGATTTTTCTTACTTGAATGAAAGTCACTGCAGTGACACTGATTAAATTAAATATAGTGAAACGATTGAAAGTAAATAAAATATTGAAAAAATAAACAGGGCTGGTGAAATTTTAGCATGACAGGCAAGTTTTGAAAGTTACCAGCCCTGTTGTCTGGTAAACTATTTTTACACATTTCAAACACTGTTTTACCCATAATTGGATGTCTTCCCATTTTAATAGAATTATGATTATTATTGTTATAGTTCATTACAACACATATTTTTAAATTACTTTTCTCATCTCATAAACACTATTGATAATACAGTGTATATTTGATGTACACTGTTCTTGTTGCAGTGTATATTTGATGTACACTGTTCTTGTTGCAGTGTAGATTTGATGTACACTGTTCTTGTTGCAGTGTAGATTTGATGTACACTGTTCTTGTTGCAGTGTATATTTGATGTACAATGTTCTTGTTGCAGTGTAGATTTGATGCACACTGTTCTTGTTGCAGTGTAGATTTGATGTACAATGTTCTTGTTGCAGTGTATATTTGATGTACAATGTTCTTGTTGCAGTGTAGATTTGATGTACAATGTTCTTGTTGCAGCGTATATTTGATGTACAATGTTCTTGTTGCAGTGTAGATTTGATGTACACTGTTCTTGTTGCAGTGTATATTTGATGTACACTGTTCTTGTTGCAGTGTAGATTTGATGTACACTGTTCTTGTTGCAGTGTAGATTTGATGTACACGGTTCTTGTTGCAGTGTAGATTTGATGTACAATGTTCTTGTTGCAGTGTATATTTGATGTACAATGTTCTTGTTGCAGTGTATATTTGATGTACACTGTTCTTGTTGCAGTGTAGATTTGATGTACACTGTTCTTGTTGCAGTGTAGATTTGATGTACAATGTTCTTGTTGCAGTGTAGATTTGATGTACACTGTTCTTGTTGCAGTGTATACTTGATGTACACTGTTCTTGTTGCAGTGTAGATTTGATGTACACTGTTCTTGTTGCAGTGTAGATTTGATGTACACTGTTCTTGTTGCAGTGTAGATTTGATGTACACTGTTCTTGTTGCAGTGTAGATTTGATGTACACTGTTCTTGTTGCAGTGTATATTTGATGTACAATGTTCTTGTTGCAGTGTAGATTTGATGTACACTGTTCTTGTTGCAGTGTAGATTTGATGTACACTGTTCTTGTTGCAGTGTAGATTTGATGTACACTGTTCTTGTTGCAGTGTGTATTTGATGTACACTGTTCTTGTTGCAGTGTATATTTGATATACACTGTTCTTGTTGCAGTGTAGATTTGATGTACACTGTTCTTGTTGCAGTGTATATTTGATGTACACTGTTCTTGTTGCAGTGTAGATTTGATGTACACTGTTCTTGTTGCAGTGTAGATTTGATGTACACTGTTCTTGTTGCAGTGTAGATTTGATGTACAATGTTCTTGTTGCAGTGTATATTTGATGTACAATGTTCTTGTTGCAGTGTATATTTGATGTACACTGTTCTTGTTGCAGTGTAGATTTGATGTACACTGTTCTTGTTGCAGTGTAGATTTGATGTACAATGTTCTTGTTGCAGTGTAGATTTGATGTACACTGTTCTTGTTGCAGTGTATACTTGATGTACACTGTTCTTGTTGCAGTGTAGATTTGATGTACACTGTTCTTGTTGCAGTGTAGATTTGATGTACACTGTTCTTGTTGCAGTGTAGATTTGATGTACACTGTTCTTGTTGCAGTGTAGATTTGATGTACACTGTTCTTGTTGCAGTGTATATTTGATGTACACTGTTCTTGTTGCAGTGTAGATTTGATGTACACTGTTCTTGTTGCAGTGTAGATTTGATGTACACTGTTCTTGTTGCAGTGTATATTTGATGTACAATGTTCTTGTTGCAGTGTAGATTTGATGTACACTGTTCTTGTTGCAGTGTAGATTTGATGTACACTGTTCTTGTTGCAGTGTAGATTTGATGTACACTGTTCTTGTTGCAGTGTGTATTTGATGTACACTGTTCTTGTTGCAGTGTATATTTGATGTACACTGTTCTTGTTGCAGTGTAGATTTGATGTACAATGTTCTTGTTGCAGTGTATATTTGATGTACACTGTTCTTGTTGCAGTGTAGATTTGATGTACACTGTTCTTGTTGCAGTGTATATTTGATGTACAATGTTCTTGTTGCAGTGTAGATTTGATGTACACTGTTCTTGTTGCAGTGTAGATTTGATGTACACTGTTCTTGTTGCAGTGTAGATTTGATGTACACTGTTCTTGTTGCAGTGTGTATTTGATGTACACTGTTCTTGTTGCAGTGTATATTTGATATACACTGTTCTTGTTGCAGTGTAGATTTGATGTACAATGTTCTTGTTGCAGTGTATATTTGATGTACACTGTTCTTGTTGCAGTGTAGATTTGATGTACACTGTTCTTGTTGCAGTGTAGATTTGATGTACACTGTTCTTGTTGCAGTGTATATTTGATGTACAATGTTCTTGTTGCAGTGTAGATTTGATGTACACTGTTCTTGTTGCAGTGTAGATTTGATGTACACTGTTCTTGTTGCAGTGTAGATTTGATGTACACTGTTCTTGTTGCAGTGTGTATTTGATGTACACTGTTCTTGTTGCAGTGTATATTTGATATACACTGTTCTTGTTGCAGTGTAGATTTGATGTACACTGTTCTTGTTGCAGTGTATATTTGATGTACACTGTTCTTGTTGCAGTGTAGATTTGATGTACACTGTTCTTGTTGCAGTGTAGATTTGATGTACACTGTTCTTGTTGCAGTGTAGATTTGATGTACAATGTTCTTGTTGCAGTGTATATTTGATGTACAATGTTCTTGTTGCAGTGTATATTTGATGTACACTGTTCTTGTTGCAGTGTAGATTTGATGTACACTGTTCTTGTTGCAGTGTAGATTTGATGTACAATGTTCTTGTTGCAGTGTAGATTTGATGTACACTGTTCTTGTTGCAGTGTATACTTGATGTACACTGTTCTTGTTGCAGTGTAGATTTGATGTACACTGTTCTTGTTGCAGTGTAGATTTGATGTACACTGTTCTTGTTGCAGTGTAGATTTGATGTACACTGTTCTTGTTGCAGTGTAGATTTGATGTACACTGTTCTTGTTGCAGTGTATATTTGATGTACACTGTTCTTGTTGCAGTGTAGATTTGATGTACACTGTTCTTGTTGCAGTGTAGATTTGATGTACACTGTTCTTGTTGCAGTGTATATTTGATGTACAATGTTCTTGTTGCAGTGTAGATTTGATGTACACTGTTCTTGTTGCAGTGTAGATTTGATGTACACTGTTCTTGTTGCAGTGTAGATTTGATGTACACTGTTCTTGTTGCAGTGTGTATTTGATGTACACTGTTCTTGTTGCAGTGTATATTTGATGTACACTGTTCTTGTTGCAGTGTAGATTTGATGTACAATGTTCTTGTTGCAGTGTATATTTGATGTACACTGTTCTTGTTGCAGTGTAGATTTGATGTACACTGTTCTTGTTGCAGTGTATATTTGATGTACAATGTTCTTGTTGCAGTGTAGATTTGATGTACACTGTTCTTGTTGCAGTGTAGATTTGATGTACACTGTTCTTGTTGCAGTGTAGATTTGATGTACACTGTTCTTGTTGCAGTGTGTATTTGATGTACACTGTTCTTGTTGCAGTGTATATTTGATATACACTGTTCTTGTTGCAGTGTAGATTTGATGTACAATGTTCTTGTTGCAGTGTATATTTGATGTACACTGTTCTTGTTGCAGTGTAGATTTGATGTACACTGTTCTTGTTGCAGTGTAGATATGATGTACACTGTTCTTGTTGCAGTGTATATTTGATGTACACTGTTCTTGTTGCAGTGTATATTTGATGTACAATGTTCTTGTTGCAGTGTAGATTTGATGTACACTGTTCTTGTTGCAGTGTATATTTGATGTACAATGTTCTTGTTGCAGTGTATATTTGATGTACACTGTTCTTGTTGCAGTGTATATTTGATGTACAATGTTCTTGTTGCAGTGTAGATTTGATGTACACTGTTCTTGTTGCAGTGTATATTTGATGTACAATGTTTTTGTTGCAGTGTAGATTTGATGTACACTGTTCTTGTTGCAGTGTATATTTGATGTACAATGTTCTTGTTGCAGTGTAGATTTGATGTACAATGTTCTTGTTGCAGTGTATATTTGATGTACACTGTCCTTGTTGCAGTGTATATTTGATGTACAATGTTCTTGTTGCAGCGTATATTTGATGTACACTGTTCTTGTTGCAGTGTATATTTGATGTACAATGTTCTTGTTGCAGTGTAGATTTGATGTACACTGTTCTTGTTGCAGTGTATATTTGATGTACAATGTTCTTATTGCAGTGTAGATTTGATGTACACTGTTCTTGTTGCAGTGTAGATTTGATGTACACTGTTCTTGTTGCAGTGTAGATTTGATGTACACTGTTCTTGTTGCAGTGTAGATTTGATGTACACTGTTCTTGTTGCAGTGTAGATTTGATGTACAATGTTCTTGTTGCAGTGTAGATTTGATGCACACTGTTCTTGTTGCAGTGTAGATTTGATGTACAATGTTCTTGTTGCAGTGTAGATTTGATGTACACTGTTCTTGTTGCAGTGTAGATTTGATGTACAATGTTCTTGTTGCAGTGTAGATTTGATGTGCACTGTTCTTGTTGCAGTGTAGATTTGATGTACAATGTTCTTGTTGCAGTGTAGATTTGATGTGCACTGTTCTTGTTGCAGTGTATATTTGATGTACAATGTTCTTGTTGCAGTGTAGATTTGATGCACACTGTTCTTGTTGCAGTGTAGATTTGATGTACAATGTTCTTGTTGCAGTGTATATTTGATGTACACTGTTCTTGTTGCAGTGTAGATTTGATGTACAATGTTCTTGTTGCAGTGTAGATTTGATGTACACTGTTCTTGTTGCAGTGTATATTTGATGTACAATGTTCTTGTTGCAGTGTAGATTTGATGCACACTGTTCTTGTTGCAGTGTAGATTTGATGTACAATGTTCTTGTTGCAGTGTATATTTGATGTACACTGTTCTTGTTGCAGTGTAGATTTGATGTACAATGTTCTTGTTGCAGTGTGTATTTGATGTACAATGTTCTTGTTGCAGTGTATAATTATCTATTGACGTATTAGGTCATATATAGCTTTTTATTTCTAATATTTACCCATTTAATAACAAGATATTTCTATCAGGGCTCGGAGATTGAAAGATAAGTCGGCTGTGATGACTCTTGTGTTGAAAGAAGCGTGTCCTGCACACAAGACAAGATGTCAGGAAGATGAGTTCATGATAGCTGTTGATAACAAAACAAACAGAGTTCTACATTACCAGAAAATACACAAATCTAACAAGGTTACTTTATCCATGGTAAGACTATTTGTTAGTTTATTTAGAATTCAGTCAGCTATTTTACATAGTAGTACATGTAACTGTTCTTGATAGAGCCAATAAATACACAATAAATACAAATTTAAATACAATAAGAAACATATAGGACACAAATAAAAACAAGAAATGCACATGTTACCTGAATTGAGAATGAAATACCTATTATAATATATCATAAAGTCATTTGAATAATGAGTTGGACCAGAGGTACATGACTTGGGGTTTGCAAAGCGCATAGTACTGTATGGTGACATCATGTCTTAATCCCATTCAAGTCTCATCTCGTAGATAGCGAGACTGATGCTACGACCTTCAAACATGAAATAGGTGGTTTGTAATAATCAATAAAACATGTATTACCACATTCATAGTGAAAAAATTGTACAGAAAATAAAGTTATCGTAATCCGTCATATCGTGAGCAGCTATATTAATCCACCTGGACATTCCAGTATCCTAGTTACCTCGGGCATGCGCATTCACATTTTTCTGAGTTGGAATGCTTATGCGAGAGCGAGATTGAAACGGGATCTTGGTATCATGTCACCGTAGTTGCAAACCCCAAGTAATGTACCTCTGGTTGGACACACTAGATGCTAAAAATATGCAGACTAGTTGCTTCACAGGGTAGGAATAGAATTCCGAATATTTGATGCCATTTATTTAAAAGATTTTCTGTGACAGTCTGCATTCCATTCGTACTGACTCTACTATTGTAAGAGTGAACTTCATTTATTTTGTGGAACATGTTTAAATAATCTGGGATCAGTTTATTTTTTCATTTTATATAATAAAATACATCTACAGTAAAATAAATGCACTGTGTAATTGACATCTACTTTAATCTGTTTAACATATCCCTACAGTGACATTTAAAATAATCTTCAGTCCACAAGTCAGTAATCATTGTGAATGTGAAATGGTATTTCCACTACACTGTAACCATACAGTATTAAGGTAGCGAGACTATTATTTGTGTTGAAAATTACAATTTTCACATTTATTTATTAATTGATGAAATGCACTATAAACTTTCATGTGATAAAGTCAACATAACATAGAATGTCATGTAAGTTGGTTAATTAAAATGTAGATTTTCTGAAGGAAAGCAAGGCAGCCTCAGTCGTGTTTTCCAAAATCAACAAGACAGGTTTAATCTGTGTGCCTATAAGTTTCAAAGATAAACTCAAGACAAAGCAATGTTAGGATGTGTTATCAGTAGCTATCTGACACACAATTAGTGTTTCCAAACATTTGAGTGGTTTGTCTCTGCCCCTATTTGTTTCACAGATTAGTCATTTGCATATGAATGTGTCAGACACAAGGTCACACAGCCACTGAAAAAAATCATTGATTTTGGTGTTTTAATATGCCGAATTTATCCAATTATAGCTATCCCATTCCTTTATTTTTTTGGTTTCCAATAGCCTTACACATTTGGATGCCCCTACACATGTTAAAACAGACCTTGATGGGAAAACAAATTGATTGTGCTGATAAACAAGCTTGAAAATCTTTGCTGTTACTTCATGGACGTTTTCTAGGAGTTTATGTTTTTCAAAATACAAGGTCTTTAACAAAAAATAACGTATACTTATTATCGTCGGATTAACACCAAATTTTCACAGCTTTAAGGTGACAGTGAGAGGAACTTGAATGTGTCCAGACAAACTATTTCATCGATTATTTACCAACGAGTTGTGGTTTGAGTTGGAGGCAATGCGACTAAAACAGTAATTGAAATTCAGCACGCTATTTTTTAAAACGCGTTGCTTGAATAAAACTGACCAGACACATTCAATTTACCAGACTATTGAACAACTAGGAAAAGTGAAAAAAATACTTCTTATCGCCAGCATAAATGCGTAATTATTATTTTTTACAGAAAAAGTAATTTTTCACCTTTGGTTGAGTAACGCGTCGTAGAATGCAGATACGGGCATGCACAATACACTTGTGAAAAGCTTGAGGTCTGGCGATTCTAAAAATATATACTTTCCCGGGTCTATTTGTAGTCATTGAGTCACAATTAGAAGATGAAAACAAGTATGCAAATAATAGTCTCGCTACCTTAAGAGAAGGAGAGCTACTGTGTTATATAAGATAATTCAGGTTTGAAGAGATATCAACTGACCCAATTTATTGAGATCTCTATTAATTTTATTGCTAATATAGATATCAAATTATAGGTTTTTGTCAACATGGACACCAATCTATTCACTTACTATATTGGTTGGTTGTCTAAATTCACATTTATTATTTTAATGTGACTGTTTTCGTTTGCTACACTCAAGTGCACAGTTGGTCTCACAAATCTGAAGTTGTAGTTTATGTGCATAAAACAAATCTCCCACATCAGAAATACCACCTTGCACCTTACAGATTTACTATCTACATATATTATAGTGTTATCAGCATGTAAATTAGAGAAGCATTGAGTCAACATGTGTTTTTAATTGTAACAGATTCTGTAATCGCACCATTAATGATTGCAATCCAGACAATGTATTAAAACAATCACGTTTCACATCAAAATTCTTACTATAGAAAAGCCATTGTACACAAATGTAGTTATTCTGTGATAATATGGTTGATTTACCATGTATTTCATTATAGAGTATGTTTGAGAACAATGATATAGAGTTACGTTATGATTTATTAGACTGTCATATTGGAATCTGTTCCCCTCAAGTACTGCAATTGTTCACTGATAATTTTGACTATCAAACAAAAGATGATTTTGTTCATGGAATTTTAGTAAATGAAGAGGTAAGCATGCACTTGTTTCTGTAATATGTATTTATTTTCTAAATCATCTCTCACCATTCAACACATTGTATATGCTGTTACATGCAGTGGACATCACCATCTGCTGTCACATGCAGTGGACATCACAATCTGCTGTCACATGCAGTGGACATCACCATCTGCTGTTACATGCAGTGGACATCGCCATCTGCTGTTACATGCAGTGGACATCACCATTCTGCTGTTACATGCAGTGGACATCACCATCTGTTACATGCAGTGGACATCACCATTCTGCTGTTACATGCAGTGGACATCACAATCTGCTGTTACATGCAGTGGACATCGCCATCCTGCTGTTACATGCAGTGGACATCGCCATCTGCTGTTACATGCAGTGGACATCACCATTCTGCTGTTACATGCAGTGGACATCGCCATCTGCTATTACATGCAGTGGACATCGCCATCTGCTGTTACATGCAGTGGACATCACCATCTGCTGTTACATGCAGTGGACATCACCATCTGCTATTACATGCAGTGGACATCGCCATCTGCTGTTACATGCAGTGGACATCACCATCTGCTATTACATGCAGTGGACATCGCCATCTGTTGTTACATGCAGTGGACATCACCATCTGCTGTTACATGCAGTGGACATCACCATCTGCTGTTACATGCAGTGGACATCACCATCTGCTATTACATGCAGTGGACATCGCCATCTGCTGTTACATGCAGTGGACATCACCATCTGCTATTACATGCAGTGGACATCGCCATCTGTTGTTACATGCAGTGGACATCACCATCTGCTGTTACATGCAGTGGACATCGCCATCTGCTATTACATGCAGTGGACATCACAATCTGCTGTTACATGCAGTGGACATCACCATCTGCTGTTACATGCAGTGGACATCACCATTCTGCTGTTACATGCAGTGGACATCGCCATCTGCTGTCACATGCAGTGGACATCACAATCTGCTGTTACATGCAGTGGACATCACCATCTGCTGTTACATGCAGTGGACATCACCATCTGCTGTTACATGCAGTGGACATCACCATCTGCTGTTACATGCAGTGGACATCACCATCTGCTGTTACATGCAGTGGACATCGCCATCTGCTGTCACATGCAGTGGACATCACCATCTGCTGTTACATGCAGTGGACATCGCCATCTGCTGTTGCATGCAGTGGACATCACCATTCTGCTGTTACATGCAGTGGACATCGCCATCTGCTGTTACATGCAGTGGACATCGCCATCTGTTGTTACATGCAGTGGACATCGCCATCCTGCTGTTACATGCAGTGGACATCGCCATCTGCTGTTACATGCAGTGGACATCACCATCTGCTGTTGCATGCAGTGGACATCACAATCTGCTGTTACATGCAGTGGACATCACAATCTGCTGTTACATGCAGTGGACATCACAATCTGCTGTTACATGCAGTGGACATCACCATCTGCTATTACATGCAGTGGACATCACCATCTGCTGTTACATGCAGTGGACATCACAATCTGCTGTTACATGCAGTGGACATCACCATCTGCTATTACATGCAGTGGACATCACCATCTGCTGTTACATGCAGTGGACATCACAATCTGCTGTTACATGCAGTGGACATCACCATCTGCTGTTACATGCAGTGGACATCACCATCTGCTGTTACATGCAGTGGACATCACCATCTGCTGTTACATGCAGTGGACATCGCCATCTGCTATTACATGCAGTGGACATCACCATCTGCTGTTACATGCAGTGGACATCACCATCTGCTGTTACATGCAGTGGACATTGCCATCCTGCTGTTACATGCAGTGGACATCACAATCTGCTGTTACATGCAGTGGACATCACCATCTGCTGTTACATGCAGTGGACATCACCATCTGCTGTTACATGCAGTGGACATCACCATCTGCTGTTACATGCAGTGGACATCACCATCTGCTGTTACATGCAGTGGACATTGCCATCCTGCTGTTACATGCAGTGGACATCACAATCTGCTGTTACATGCAGTGGACATCACCATCTGCTGTTACATGCAGTGGACATCACAATCTGCTGTTACATGCAGTGGACATCACAATATGCTGTTACATGCAGCAGACATCACCATCTGCTGTTACATATGCAGCAGACATCACCATGATTGTTACACATTGTGTTGTAATCTATAGAAATCATTGTTTGTTTAGATAATGGGAAATCAAATTCATTTGCATTTATTGCATACTGAATATGCAGCAAGAGTTTCTAACCTGTACATGTATGATGCAATTAGGTAAGTTTTTATTGTATTATTTAGTGTACTGTATTTATTGTATTATCAAAATGTTTATTAGTGTTACTTTATTTAGTGTTATTATAAAACAATTCATAAATAAATATTTATATCATAATAAATGTATTCAGTATATTTAAGAAAAACATCAAAAATCAAAATGTATATCATAAGTGAATTATCAAAAATGACAGTTGCACTTACACAATGTAGTCTGTGTTGTCATTGATTTAGTCTATGGTGTTCACTCTCACACATACAATGAAAATTTATATATTTCTTATTTTCAGCAAAGATGTGATTCACAGATGGACTTATCCATTTGTAGTTGACAATAACTTATGTGTCAATGAAAGTGGTTATATGTTGTTAAGACATAATATATACATCTCCAAGGATATAACATTAGCCAGGTACAATTATTTTAAGTTTTAACTCTAAAAATGGTAAGAGTGTGTCTTCTGTTGAAATAATAGGAATTTAAATTAACAACATGTTACAAACATGGAAGTATGGAGACTTGGAAACAATCTCTTGTTTGTTTTGCAATAACCCAGTTTTTGCAATTTATACACTCACATAATATTTTATTTTATTGAAAAAAACACTTAAAAACAAACAAGAGACTGTATGCAAGTCTAGCAAGCATAGTAATATTCCAATATATTTTACCTAATGTTGTAATATTTGTTGTCCAATAACTTTTTTTATTGTATTCTGTTTGACCTATACTCAGTTGAACCTTTGAGTCCTTCACCAAGGAATAGCTTAAAAGGTGGTGGTGGTCATCGCACAGTGCATGTTCATATTGCATGTGAACCAATAATATATTTTACTTATGTTGTGTACATTGCTATGACTCCCATATCAAACATGTGTTGTGATGATCATCATCCTTTAACAAATAAACAGTATAACAGTTAAAATATTCATAAAACCATGACTGTTACCATAGATATGATGTCAGTGACTGTTGCTATAGATATTGTGGTAGTGAGTGTTGCTATGGATACAATAGTAGTGACTTGAGTCAATGAATTTTGTTTTCAGAGGATGCGTACTGAAGGAGGATGTTGTTGTTGGCCAGGGAACATGTATTGGTACAAATACTGTCATTTCAAATAGTGTTATTGGTAGGAATTGTCAGATAGGTGAGATCATTTGCTTTTAATTTATACAGAAATAAATGAAGCATGTTTTGATGTCACATGACAAACCAACAAATTTTATAATTTTACACTATCAAACATTTTTACATTTCTTATATTCATGAGTGCAAGCAGTGGATGGTGTAGAATTCGATGTACATTGTCAACATTCAGGATCAATGGATGACAAAATTTCCCCATGTCTTATATTTCTACTCATCTTTAACGCATTATAGTATTCTTCTATATACTTAATTATAATATTATTGTACTATGGGTAATATACATATATTATTAACATAATGACAGACTGATTCTTGCCTCTTTACAAGTTTATTTGATCAAATGCTACTCGTATACAACACTACTTTCTACAACTTAGAAGATACATGTATAAGACACAAGATTTATTCATATTTTATTTTATTTCAGGAGAGAATGTGATATTAAAAAATGCATATATATGGGACAATGTTGTAATTTGTGGACATTGTGAAATTGACTCATCTTTAATCTGTAACGGATCAACAGTCTTATCTAATGTCACAATTCAACCTAATTGTACTATATCCTACAATGTAAGTAGTAACCATGACAACCCACAAAGTCTATATCATGTGACTGTTCATCAATACAATTAGGTGCTGTTGAAATTTATTTGTTTATTGGTCCAAACTTAATTATGAAAAAGTGCATACAAATATTTACTGACAAAGCATTGGTCAGAACTAATAGTATTAAAAGGGATAAACTAGTTTGTGTTTGTTTTACCACCAACGTCTTAAAATCCATATAGCATTAAAAACCATTAACAAGTTTACTTTACTGAATCTATAAAGGTGACTGTTGGACCAGATGTAAACATCAAACCAGGTACATTATTGACAACACAGTTACCAACACTGAACACAGGATTTGATGATTTTGCAACTGAGAAAGAAATACAAGAACTTGATGATGTGTCACAACAGCCGCCATGTAAGTTAGTTGTTTGGTTTGTAGGCTTATGAGGGATACTTGTTTGTTAGCCTATCAGGATTACCTGTCTAAAGTTAAAACATACATGGCATTTTATAGTAGAAGTTGTCCGTAACTGAATAAAGGATTTAACATTTGTCTTTCAGCTTACGATGTAGATATTGTTGGAAAACAGGGTAAAGGGTATCCATGGAAACTGAAAAGTGATGATGATGAAGATATAGAAGAGGAATTATGCTCGCATATGTGGAGTAAGTTATTGACATATAATTAGTTGTCATTGGGATGAATTCCAAAATGGCATCAAAATCACATTCAATTTGACACATACTCATGGACCAATTCAAGATGGCCGATCGCTGACCACTTTTATGCTTAAAATTCATCCAAATCAAGCATTTCTTTCATAATGCAACAAGATCTTGGTCTTGTATGGATGCATTTCATTAACACTTGGTACATACATTGATTATTATGAAACCTTGATGTTGTTTTTCAGATCTGATTCAAAATGGCTTACTGGTGGCTATTTCGTTTAAATCAATGTCATTCTGGATTCATATCCCATAATGTCATGCAATTACTTGTCAGTTTATCAGAGGCATCATGGTAATTTTATGGATTTTGAAAGTTAGATAATTACTTTGAATACATTATGATTGCATAATTTATTTTTTTAGATCTCTGCGTGGATACTGAACAAGATGAAGAAAGCAGTGAGGATGAATCCATCGAGGATCTCACTCCTCCAACAACACCACCTTTAGATGACACTAGGAGTATGTACACCATTAATCAGTTTTTATTACGAGGGTATTGTCATTACGGCTGAACATTCAACTATAGTATTGTCTCCAATATTGATATACTTCCATAAAAGTGAATTTACAAACATTGCCTTAGTAGTTAGTAGTTTTGCAATATTGTAGACAAACCTTAGACTTTGTGTTTCCAAAATTGAGAACATACCCAACACATATGAAAATCAACAAGGGATATCTGTTTCTTTGGACATGGTACCAACTTGTTTTTCTATCTCACAAATCTTGACACTGATCATACGACTACAAATCTTTTTGGATATGTATGCAAGGACAATTATTGCTTCTCAATAGTACATAAATTTGAAATAAAATAAATATACCCGATAACAATTAGGACAATGTTTATAAAGTGAAGTTACAAACCAATTACAGATGTGTATGATCATTTAAAAAAACATTTCATTCAAAACTCTTTTGTAACAACATCTGTGCACTTTTATCTCATGTATGATTAATACCTGTATGCTATTAACTAATTTTTATCAAATTGTTTGAAATTAGATCTATTTTCATGAGGCAATGTAAAATAATACAGCCCTCTTCCTGCCATGAATTATTACAAGCAGGATGTTAGTTACACCTGTATCCCATTATTACAGTGTTCTACAATGAAGTTTTAGACAGTCTTCATCGAGGAATAGAGGAGAATATAAACTGTGATAATCTTGTATTGGAGATTAATTCATCTAAATATGCATATAATGTATCCATGAAGGAACTAAATGGTTTAGTTGTAAAGGCTATACTGGAATTACCTCAGCTACAGTCAACATTACGTCCCCCTCAATATTTGTCAGCATTAAAAACTGTAAGTATATTTAGTTATTTGTAATTATTTACAGCTTCATCATTCTTTGGTGCAGTCAAGTGTTGTTTCAAATCTCTCTGGTGGCCATGACCTCTGAACTGTTCTACCAGGAATAGACAGTGGGTACATGAGTGTGGTAATGGTATGCAATACCAATATATTTGATATTTGAAATACCTGTTTCTAGGTGATTTAGTAAAAGACAACTAATTTTAACTGAGGTACTGCCTCTTGGTTATGGATGAATTTTGCTCAAACTTGGTACATACATTAGACATGTTTTTTTCAGATTGGATTAAAAATGGCTGACTGGTGGCCATTTTGTTTTAATGAATACTGTTCCAGAGCAATGTCTCTCAGTATTGCTGACGAGTACCCGTTTGACGATCAGATACAAGATGATTGAATCTCAATCATTTTAATGTTAAAAAATCATCATAATTAAGCTTTTGGATCCACATCTTTGTCATGTTTATGTTTCAACTATATTACTATAAACAAAATTATATATCTTAAGTTTGATAACTAACGGGGACAGTGCCAGGCATGGCTTATTTCTAATCAAACTGAAAGATTGAATTTGAGATGTTTCAGACAATGCCAAGCACATTATATATAATTTTTTAACAAACTTGGGACCATGTGTTATTATACTTGTGATCTAATCCTAGCTGCTGAAACAACTATCACCTGTGTTACAAAACTATATAAAGAGTTGTGAATCTCAGATGGACTGTCTGGTAGCATTAGAGGTAAATACTTTATCATCATTCATAGCTTTCTAATCCTTGTTTCGTCTGCCTTTCTATTAACAGCATTGTATCAGACACTGTGGCTGTTATCATTCAATCTCGACATGTTGATGATTACTACCTTATTCTAAAATATGTTTGGATATTTAGAGTACTAACAAATTCCCACTTCCGGCCCGGTTAGACTTAAAATACACCACAAATATTCACTTTTGAGATATAATTTTTGGTATGTTTTGGTTCTTGGATATCTAAGCTTCGATGTCCTGTACTTCGTTTAGTAATTTGAAATTCCCAGTTTGCGTAAAAAGGAAGCATTTGCTTCAATATTTGCTGAGGGACGGCCGCTTAGGTATGTGCCCTGTAACTTACAGCACATGAACTTAAAAACATCAAGGAAATCACATTCACAGGAAGTTGACAATCCCTAATATTGCTTAATCGCCAGTTGTGAACTTTATCAGGATTCCCGTATGAAGTTACACATCATTCTAGCAAAGAAAAATATTGATTATTGTTGTGCAGGTTATATAATAAAAATATCAAATAATTAATATTTCATTTTTGTTAGTATATCTTTATTTATTAAAATATGTACAAATTATATCTAATTGGGGGGGGGGTATTGCCAAGCAAGTTTATAAAATTATAAACAATCATTTTTGTAAATAACACTGACCGCGAAATACGCCTTTGAGAAGTATTACTGATGGAATATTTTATATTGCAATTTCTTTCAATTAGAATTAGTTGTATTGCAATGCATTAGTAATAATGTAAATATATATATATACATTCCTTTATTTTATTGTTGAGACTGAGTTATACAATATTCAACTATCTTTTGCAACACCAATAAGATCATAATGATAGTGTTTATTGTCCTTGAAGCTAGAGGTATTATCAGAGCATGGTTGTTATTTTGGAACACCTGCTAGGATGGTATTCCCAGAATACCAATTCTTAACAAAGATGAAAGGGCCAGTTACTGAGACAAAGCCCTACTCCCTGTGAAACCCACCAGATACCAAACCCTCTTACCGCGAAAGCCACTCACCATAAGACTACTAGTAGATACTGTAAAATACTTTATTTACGCTCAGAATTTATTTTTGCTATTTTCGCTGAGGGGATGATTCAGTGAAAGTAAAACCCAGCAAATATACCCTTTTCCCTATATCTTTCTTTCAACTCGTCAAAAATCAGTGAGAATAAATTTCATACAAAACACACAAAATGTAATTTCAGTGAAAATTAATTCCAGCTAAAATAAAGTATTTTACAGTAATACAAATAAATTAATAATAAACATAATACCGTATTAAAGATGTATAGTAGAAGTTTTCATGAAGTAAAACTCACACTTATTAGTCCCCGTTCGGACGCAGTCCGAAAACGGGGACTTATGTTTTGCCCTGTGTGCGTCCGTGCGTGCGTCCGTGCGTGCGTCCGTGCGTGCGTCCGTCCGTCCGTCCGTGATCACCTGTATCTCGAACATGCATGGACCAATTAAGTTCAAACTTCACTCATAAATCACACATTATATGGGACATATGCACATGCATTTTTTTCATGATCCGATTAACGATAGCCGAAAAGCGGCCATTTTAAGGCCGAAAATGCATCAAAATCGCACATTTTCACCATTCCGGACCCGGATCTCAGTTATGCATGGACGGATTTTGTTCAAATTTGGTACATACATTAAACATAATAGGACCTTGATGCACGTCATTTTTTTTTTGGATCGGGTTCGAAATGGCCGACTGGCGGCCATTTTGTTTTAAAGAATTCAGTTCTGGATCCGTATCTGAGACATGCTTGGATTGATCGAGTTCAAACTTCACACACACAAGGTACATCATGTCACAAATATGTATGTGCATTTGTTTCATGATCTCATTAACGATAGCCAAATGGCGGCCGCTTTAAGGCCGAAAATACATTGAAATCGCACATTTTCACCATTCCGGACCCGGATCTCAGTTATGCATGGATGGATTTCATTCAAATTTGGTACATACATTAAACATAATAGGACCTTGATGCACGTCATTTTTTTTTTCGGATCGGGTTTGAAATGGCCGACTGGCGGCCATTTTGTTAAAGAATTCAGTTCTGGATCCGTATCCAAGACATGTCTGGATTGATCAAGTTCAAACTTCACACACACATGGTACATCATGTCACAAATAGATATGTGCATTTGTTTCATAATCTGCTTAACAATGCATCAAAATCGCGTATTTTCACAATTCCAGAACCGGATCTCAGTCATGCATGGATGGATTTTGTTCAGATTTAGCACAATGTGTTGTACATATGCAGGTGCATTTCGGTCATGATCTGCTTTGAATGTATATGTCACTCAAATATGAACGAAGCGGGGACGTGTCATTGACAATGACTTGTTATTATCATAGAATTGTGTTAAATCATATCAAACCTTATATATATTATGAAAGCTCATAATTCACATTAATTAAATGCAGCCTTCATGTGGTCACATGACTGCTAAATAAATAAACCCTTTATTGAAGAGGACTGTGAAGAATACAGAAAGAATACAACAATTTGTTAATAAAAAATGTAGAATTAAATGTGAGAAACATAAAAGCTACTGTTTTTGATAACTTTTTTTTTCTTTCAAATTACTATTTTTGCATTTTATCAGAAATTTGTTGCTATGTTTTATTTTCTATAACAACTATTTGTTCAAATGAATTGAAATTTGTTGTTTGCCAACTACTTAAGCAATAATCCACTCTAAATTATGAGTACCAGCAGGAAACTATAATGCTAAGTTTATCCTGAGAATACCGCAAAGTATGCACTCAGGCAGCACAGGATTGCTATGTATCAGTCAATATGATCACCATATTGCCCTCGTTCATACTTTGCAGTATTCTTTCTATAACTTTATAGTATTTTTGTATATACTTCATAAAATAACTAAGTTTGTTTTCTATATATTTTAGGAATACTGTGGAAGTTGTGAGAATTTTGCACCAATCATAATGCAAGTAATACATTATATGTATGACCAAATGGAAATATTGCAGGAGTCTGTTATACTATCATGGTATAACCAGACGTCATCATCAGATGAACCACATACTAGAATGAAACATCAAGAAATTAGAAAACAGGTATGAGATCTCACAATGTGGATTTATTACATGCATAGACCACTGAATATGGTCCCTTTCATCCTTTGAAACCCAGAGAATTAATTTAGTGAGGAATTTTATGAGGTGAGGTATTATATGAAGTGAGGTATTTTATGAAATTAGGTATTTTATGAAGTGGGGTATTTTATGAAATGAGGTATTTATGAAATGAGGTATTTTATGAAATGAGGTATTTTATGAAGTGAAGTATTTTATGAAATGAGGTATTTTATGAAATGAGGTATTTTATGAAGTGTGGTATTTTATGAAGTGAGGTATTTTATGAAGTGAGGTATTTTATGAAGTGAGGTATTTTATGAGGTGAGGTATTTTATGAAGTGAAGTATTTTATGAAGTGAGGTATTTTATGAAGTGAGGTATTTTATGAGGTGAGGTATTTTATGAGGTGAGGTATTTTATGAGGTGAAGTATTTTATGAGGTGAGGTATTTTATGAAATGAGGTATTTTATGAAATGAGGTATTTTATGAAATGAGGTATTTTATGAAGTGTGGTATTTTATGAAGTGAGGTATTTTATGAAGTGAGGTATTTTATGAAGTGAGGTATTTTATGAGGTGAGGTATTTTATGAAGTGAAGTATTTTATGAAGTGAGGTATTTTATGAAGTGAGGTATTTTATGAAGTGAGGTATTTTATGAGGTGAGGTATTTTATGAGGTCAGGTATTTTATGAGGTGAGGTATTTTATGAGGTCAGGTATTTCATGAAGTGAGGTATTTCATGAAGCGAGGTATTTCATGAAGTGAGGGATTTTATGAAGTGAGGGATTTTATGAGGTGAGGTATTTTATGAGGTGAGGTATTTTATGAAGTGAGGTATTTTATGAGGTGAGGTATTTTATGAGGTGAGGTATTTTATGAAGTGAGGTATTTTATGAGGTGAGGTATTTTATGAGGTGAGGTATTTTATGAGGTGAAGTATTTTATGAAGTGAGGTATTTTATGAGGTGAGGTATTTTATGAGGTGAAGTATTTTATGAAGTGAGGTATTTTATGAAGTGAGGTATTTTATGAAGTGAGGTATTTTATGAGGTGAGGTATTTTATGAGGTGAGGTATTTTATGAGGTGAGGTATTTTATGAGGTAAGGTATTTTATGAAGTGAGGTATTTTATGAAGTGAGGTATTTTATGAGGTGAGGTATTTTATGAGGTGAGGTATTTTATGAGGTGAGGTATTTTATGAGGTGAGGTATTTTATAAGGTGAGGTATTTTATGAGGTGAGGTATTTTATGAGGTGAGGTATTTTATGAGGTGAGGTATTTTATGAGGTGAGGTATTTTATGAGGTGAGGTATTTTATGGGGTGAGGTATTTTATGAAGTGAGGTGTTTTATGAGGTGAGGTATTTTATGAGGTGAGGTATTTTATGAGGTGAGGTATTTTATGAGGTGAGGTATTTTATGAGGTGAGGTATTTTATGAAATGAGGTATTTTATGAAGTGAGGTGTTTTATGAGGTGAGGTATTTTATGAGGTGAGGAATTTTATGAGGTGAGGAATTTTATGAAGTGAGGGATTTTATGAAGTGAGGTATTTTATGAGGTGAGGTATTTTATGAGGTGAGGAATTTTATGAGGTGAGGTATTTTATGAAGTGAGGGATTTTATGAAGTGAGGTATTTTATGAGGTGAGGTATTTTATGAGGTGAGGAATTTTATGAGGTGAGGAATTTTATGAGGTGAGGGATTTTATGAAGTGAGGTATTTTATGAGGTGAGGTATTTTATGAAGTGAGGTATTTTATGAGGTGAGGTATTTTATGAAGTGAGGGATTTTATGAAGTGAGGTATTTTATGAGGTGAGGTATTTTATGAGGTGAGGAATTTTATGAGGTGAGGAATTTTATGAAGTGAGGGATTTTATGAAGTGAGGTATTTTATGAGGTGAGGTATTTTATGAGGTGAGGTATTTTATGAGGTGAGGAATTTTATGAGGTGAGGTATTTTATGAAGTGAGGTATTTTATGAAGTGAGGGATTTTATGAGGTGAGGAATTTTATGAGGTGAGGAATTTTATGAAGTGAGGGATTTTATGAAGTGAGGTATTTCATGAGGTCAGGTATTTCATGAGGTGAGGTATTTCATGAAGCGAGGTATTTCATGAAGTGAGGGATTTTATGAGGTGAGGGATTTTATGAGGTGAGGTATTTTATGAGGTGAGGTATTTTATGAAGTGAGGTATTTTATGAGGTGAGGTATTTTATGAGGTGAGGTATTTTATGAAGTGAGGTATTTTATGAGGTGAGGTATTTTATGAGGTGAGGTATTTTATGAGGTGAAGTATTTTATGAAGTGAGGTATTTTATGAAGTGAGGTATTTTATGAAGTGAGGTATTTTATGAGGTGAGGTATTTTATGAGGTGAAGTATTTTATGAAGTGAGGTATTTTATGAGGTAAGGTATTTTATGAAGTGAGGTATTTTATGAAGTGAGGTATTTTATGAGGTGAGGTATTTTATGAGGTGAGGTATTTTATGAGGTCAGGTATTTTATGAGGTGAGGTATTTTATAAGGTGAGGTATTTTATGAGGTGAGGTATTTTATGAGGTGAGGTATTTTATGAGGTGAGGTATTTTATGAGGTGAGGTATTTTATGAGGTGAGGTATTTTATGGGGTGAGGTATTTTATGAGGTGAGGTATTTTATGAGGTGAGGTATTTTATGAGGTGAGGTATTTTATGAGGTGAGGTATTTTATGAGGTGAGGTATTTTATGAAATGAGGTACATGTATTTTATGAAGTGAGGTGTTTTATGAGGTGAGGTATTTTATGAGGTGAGGTATTTTATGAGGTGAGGAATTTTATGAGGTGAGGAATTTTATGAAGTGAGGGATTTTATGAAGTGAGGTATTTTATGAGGTAAGGTATTTTATGAAGTGAGGTATTTTATGAAGTGAGGTATTTTATGAGGTGAGGTATTTTATGAGGTGAGGTATTTTATGAGGTCAGGTATTTTATGAGGTGAGGTATTTTGTAAGGTGAGGTATTTTATGAGGTGAGGTATTTTATGAGGTGAGGTATTTTATGAGGTGAGGTATTTTATGAGGTGAGGTATTTTATGAGGTGAGGTATTTTATGGGGTGAGGTATTTTATGAAGTGAGGTGTTTTATGAGGTGAGGTATTTTATGAGGTGAGGTATTTTATGAGGTGAGGTATTTTATGAGGTGAGGTATTTTATGAGGTGAGGTATTTTATGAAATGAGGTATTTTATGAAGTGAGGTGTTTTATGAGGTGAGGTATTTTATGAGGTGAGGTATTTTATGAGGTGAGGAATTTTATGAGGTGAGGAATTTTATGAGGTGAGGGATTTTATGAAGTGAGGTATTTTATGAGGTGAGGTATTTTATGAGGTGAGGTATTTTATGAGGTGAGGAATTTTATGAAGTGAGGTATTTTATGAGGTGAGGTATTTTATGAGGTGAGGAATTTTATGAGGTGAGGGATTTTATGAAGTGAGGTATTTTATGAGGTGAGGTATTTTATGAAGTGAGGTATTTTATGAGGTGAGGTATTTTATGAAGTGAGGGATTTTATGAAGTGAGGTATTTTATGAGGTGAGGTATTTTATGAGGTGAGGAATTTTATGAGGTGAGGAATTTTATGAAGTGAGGGATTTTATGAAGTGAGGTATTTTATGAGGTGAGGTATTTTATGAGGTGAGGAATTTTATGAGGTGAGGAATTTTATGAGGTGAGGTATTTTATGAAGTGAGGGATTTTATGAAGTGAGGTATTTTATGAGGTGAGAAATTTTATGAGGTGAGGAATTTTATGAAGTGAGGGATTTTATGAAGTGAGGTATTTTATGAGGTGAGGTGTTTTATGAAGTGAGGTGTTTATGAGGTGAGGTATTTTATGAAGCGAGGTATTTTATGAGGTGAGGTATTATATGAAGTGAGATATTTTATGAAGTGAGGTACTTTATGAAGTGAGGTATTTTATGAAGTGAGGTATTTCATGAGGTCAGGTATTTTATGAAGTGAGGTATTTTATGGGGTCAGGTATTTCATCAAATGGGGTATTTTATGAGGTGAGGTATTTTATGAAGTGAGGTATTTTATGGGGTCAGGTATTTCATGAGGTCTGGTATTTTATGAAGTGAGGTATTTTATGATGTGAGGTATTTTATGAAATTAGGTATTTTATGAAATGAGGTATTTTATGAAGTGAGGTGTTTATGAGGTGAGGTATTTTATGAAGTGAGGTATTTTATGAGGTGAGGTATTTTATGAAATGAGGTATTTTATGAAGTGAGGTATTTTATGAAGTGAGGTACTTTATGAAGTGAGGTATTTTATGAAGTGAGGTATTTTATGAAGTGAGGTATTTTATGAAGTGAGGTATTTTATGAAGTGAGGTATTTTATGAGGTGAGGTATTTTATGAAGTGAGGTATTTTATGTGGTGAGGTATTTTATGAGGTGAGGTATTTTATGAAGTGAGGTATTTCATGAAGTGAGGTATTTTATGAAGTGAGGTATTTTATGAAGTGAGGTATTTTATGAAGTGAGGTATTTTATGAAGTGAGGTATTTTATGAAGTGAGGTATTTTATGAAGTGGGGTATTTTATGAAATGAGATATTTTATGAAGTGAGATATTTTATGAGGTGAGGTATTTTATGAGGTGAGGTATTTTATGAGGTGAGGTATTTTATGAGATGAGGTATTTTATGAAGTGAGGTATTTTATGAGGTGAGGTATTTTATGAAGTGAGGTATTTTATGAGGTCAGGTATTTTATGAGGTGAGGTATTTTATGAAGTGAGGTATTTTATGAAGTGAGGTATTTTATGAGGTGAGGTATTTTATGAGGTCAGGAATTTTATGAGGTGAGGTATTTTATGAAGTGAGGTATTTTATGAGGTGAGGTATTTTATGAAGTGAAGTATTTTATGAAGTGAGGTATTTTATGAAGTGAGGTATTTTATGAAGTGAGGTATTTTATGAAGTGAGGTATTTTATGAGGTGAGGTATTTTATGAGGTGAGGTATTTTATGAAGTGAGGGATTTTATGTGGTGAGGTATTTTATGAGGTGAGGTATTTTATGAAGTGAGGTATTTCATGAAGTGAGGGATTTTATGAAGTGAAGGATTTTATGAGGTGTGGTATTTTATGAGGTGAGGTATTTTATGAGGTGAGGTATTTTATGAGGTCAGGTATTTTATGAAGTGAGGTATTTTATGAGGTGAGGTATTTTATGAAATGAGGTATTTTATGAGGTGAGGTATTTTATGAGGTGAGGTATTTTATGAGGTGAGGAATTTTATGAGGTGAGGAATTTTATGTGGTCAGGTATTTTATGAAGTGAGGTATTTTATGAGGTGAGGTATTTTATGAAATGAGGTATTTTATGAGGTGAGGTATTTTATGAGGTGAGGTATTTTATGAGGTGAGGTATTTTATGAGGTCAGGTATTTTATGAGGTCAGGTATTTTATGAGGTCAGGTATTTTATGAAGTGAGGTATTTTATGAGGTCAGGTATTTTATGAGGTCAAGTATTTTATGAAATGAGGTATTTTATGAGGTGAGGTATTTTATGAAGTGAGGTATTTTATGAGGTCAGGTATTTTATGAGGTCAGGAATTTCATGAGGTGAGGTATTTTATGAGGTCAGGAATTTTATGAGATCAGGTATTTCATGATTTCAGTCTACTTATTATGAATTTGAGAGCTAGATTATGCTATTATAATACAGAGAATAATTACTACAATTTTACTGTACTCATCTGACCTTTCAACAAAAGTGAAAGAGGGTAATACTTCATTCCATATTTAGTTTAGCTTTCAAAAATTGCTAATTACCTTATTTTCAACGGATCATACTTCGACATCTATAATTCACTACTGCATTGCGTTACCAGAATGCCTTCGGAATTCCTGGAGAATTGCATCAGTACAATTCTAATTTGTTAATAACAGACTTGACCTATCAGGTTAAAGGACGATGTTGCATGTCAAGTTGTGCAAGAAAACATCATGGCAGAAACTGCTTTGCATCAAAAGTTTGCCTACTATTGAAAACATTCAACTAAGATAATGATTAAACTTTTGGCTTTTTTTCTCACAGACATCATAAATTCTGATGGTGTGTAAATAATATTGTAATAAAACATGCATATTTTTTGTGATCATTTCTGTTCTGACATTGTAAAGTGTTGTGAAAATCAATGACAATGCAACTCATTTTGCAATTTTAATTCCACCAAAAAGGACGTACGTAACTATTCCCTCTAATCTCACCCATGGTAAACAAAAATTGTCTTTTGGCTAATTTTTGAAGTGGGGGATCGACACCCACCCCCTTAAAAATAATGATTTTGTGAGCTTAGTACTAGATACAAAGAATAGGACAAAGTATATAGGCCTAATTTGAGCAACCATGTGTTGGCTTCTCTGTTAACTGTCACATGCCACTCTGCCCAATTTGTCTAAAAAACCCAAAAGTTCTGCATATCAGATGAGATTTGAATATTAATCATATATAATAACTCAAGTTATTCAACTTCGTTCTCAGTTGTTTTCAATCATATTTTTCAAAGAATATGATCAAGTTAATTGTATTCCTTGCAGTCAAACCTCAAACACACATTGACAATTTAAATTTGCTATTATATAGTCCTGAATTTCAATTATGAACTAAAATGAACATAACAGTTAACTGCATAATGAAAATTTCATTGACAAAAGAATATCTATATATCAAATATACCTTTTAGCTTGTATGGGTGTTGATATTCAGTTAGTCCGAGAGCATGCACAGTCATAAATTGTAATCATTACCATTTGTCAAAAATAAAGGTTGGCATCTCTCTACAAGTTATTATACTGATAAACAAATCATATTATTTACTTTCTCTGTTTTATGTTACAATATTTTATTTAGTGTGACCTGATCACTAATGTTATTATTTCTCATATTACAGGTAACCACATTTGTTAAATGGCTAGAAGAAGCAGATGAGGAGAGTGATAGTGATGATGACGATGATGACAGTAATTAGGATGTTCTGTAATATATAGACAAATAAAACAACCTTGGTTATCCTGTATATTTTATTATTTATTTATTAGTCAATCAGAATGCAGAGCAATGAGATTACGTTAAATGCAGCCAATCAGAATGTATAGAATTCAATCAATCAGAATACATAGCATTCAGCCAATCAGAATTCAGAGCATTCAGCCAATCAGAATGCATAGCATTCAGCCAATCAGTTTGCGTAATATTCAACTAATCAGAATTCAGAGCATTCAGCCAATCAGATTTTGTAACATTCAGCCAGAATGCATAACATTCAGCAAATCAGTTTGTGTAACATTCAGCCAATCAGAATACATAGCATTCAGCCATTCAGTTTGTGTGACATTCAACCAATCAGAATTCAGAGCATTCAGCCAATCAGTTTGCATAACATTCAACTAATCAGAATGCATATCATTCAGCCATTCAGTTTGTGTGACATTCAACCAATCAGAATTCAGAGCATTCAGCCAATCAGTTTGCATAACATTCAACTAATCAGAATTCAGAGCATTCAGCCAACCAGATTTTGTAACATTCAACCAATCAGAATCCATAACATTCAGCCAATCAGTTTGTGTAACATTCAGCCAATCAGAATGCATAACATTCACAATCAGTTTGTGTAACATTCAGCCAATCAGAATACATAGCATTCAACTAATCAGAATGCATATCATTCAGCCATTCAGTTTGTGTGACATTCAACCAATCAGAATTCAGAGCATTCAGCCAATCAGTTTGCGTAACATTCAACTAATCAGAATTCAGAGCATTCAGCCAATCAGAATGCATATCAGTCAACCAATCAGAATGCATAGCATTCAGTCAATCAGAATGCATAGTATTCAGCCAATCAGTTTGTGTAACATTCAGCAAATCAGAATACATAACATTCAACCAAACAGTTTTGTAACATTCAACCAATCAGATTGTGTAACATTCAGCCAATCAGAATACATACCATTCAGCCAATCAGAATACATAGCATTCAACTAATCAGAATACATTCAGCCAATCAGAATGCATAACATTCAGCCATTCAGTTTGCGTGACATTCAACCAATCAGAATTCAGAGCATTCAGCCAAGCAGATTTTGTAACATTCAACCAATCAGAATGCATAACACTCATCCAATGAGATTGCGTAACATTCAGACGATCAGAATGCATAGAATTCAACCAATCATAATACATAACATTCAGCCAACCAGAATGCATAACATTCAGCCAATCAGTTTGCCTGACATTCAACCAATCAGAATTCAGGGCATTCAGCCAATCAGTTTGCGTAACATTCAGCCAATCAGAATTCAGAGCATCCAGCCAATCAGATTTTGTAACATTCAGCCAATCAGAATGCATAACATTCAGGAAATCAGTTTGTGTATCATTCAGCCAATCAGAATGCATATCATTCAGCCAATCAGTTTGCGTAACATTCAACTAATCAGAATTCAGAGCATTCAGCCAATCAGAATGCATAACATTAAGGAAATCAGTTTGTGTAACATTCAGCCAATCAGAATGCATATCAGTCAACCAATCAGAATGCATAGCATTCAGTCAATCAGAATGCATAGTATTCAGCCAATCAGTTTGTGTAACATTCAGCAAATCAGAATACATAACATTCAACCAAACAGTTTTGTAACATTCAGCCAATCAGAATACATACCATTCAGCCAATCAGAATACATAGCATTCAACTAATCAGAATACATTCAGCCAATCAGAATGCATAACATTCAGCCATTCAGTTTGCGTGATATTCAACCAATCAGAATTCAGAGCATTCAGCCAAGCAGATTTTGTAACATTCAACCAATCAGAATGCATAACACTCAGCCAATGAGATTGCGTAACATTCAGACGATCAGAATGCATAGAATTCAACCAATCATAATACATAACATTCAGCCAACCAGAATGCATAACATTCAGCCAATCAGTTTGCCTGACATTCAACCAATCAGAATTCAGGGCATTCAGCCAATCAGTTTGCGTAACATTCAGCCAATCAGAATTCAGAGCATTCAGCCAATCAGATTTTGTAACATTCAGCCAATCAGAATGCATAACATTCAGGAAATCAGTTTGTGTATCATTCAGCCAATCAGAATGCATATCATTCAGCCAATCAGTTTGCGTAACATTCAACTAATCAGAATTCAGAGCATTCAGCCAATCAGAATGCATAACATTAAGGAAATCAGTTTGTGTAACATTCAGCCAATCACAATGCATATCAGTCAACCAATTAGAATGCATAGCATTCAGTCAATCAGAATGCATAGTATTCAGCCAATCAGTTTGTGTAACATTCAGCAAATCAGAATACATAACATTCAACCAAACAGTTTTATAACATTCAACCAATCAGATTGTGTAACATTCAGCCAATCAGAATGCATAGCATTCAGCCAATCAGTTTGCGTAACATTCAACTAATCAGAATTCAGAGCATTCAGCCAATCAGATTTTGTAACATTCAGCTAATCAGAATGCATAACATTCAGGAAATCAGTTTGTGTATCATTCAGCCAATCAGAATGCATATCATTCAGCCAATCAGTTTGCGTAACATTCAACCAATCAGAATTCAGAGCATTCAGCCAATCAGAATACATAGTATTCAGCCAATCAGAATGCATAGCATTTAGCCAATCAGAATACATAGCATTTAGCTAATCAGAATGAATAACATACAACTAATCAGTGTGTGTAACATTCAACCAGTCAGAACGCAGATCATTCCGTCAATCAGAATGCATAGCATTCAGCCAATCAGAATGTACAACGCTCCGTCAATCAGAATGCATATTATTCAGCCAATCAGAATGCATAACATTCCGTCAATCAGAATGCATATTATTCAGCCAATCAGAATGCAGAACATTCAGCCAATCAGAATGCATAACATTATGTCAATCAGCAAACATAGCACACAACAAATTAGAATGCGGAATGTTTAACATATTTAGAGCTGCATACTACCAAGTACAATAAATAGAATGATTGAACGAAAAAAAGGTAAGAATAACACTTGTTTACATTTATCTCATAATTTTGAAAAAAATATGCCCTTGTTTTTTGGTTTGGCTCTTGACTCATATTACTGAATTTTCGTTGGTTTCAACTTTACATTTTCGACTTCTTTTGCAACTTTGCTTGCTTTGGTACTTGGTATATATGTACATGTATCTTGGATGAACCTCTGAGATTTGTTCATCAAATCTCTAATTTCTATGTAGTCACCTCGAGTGGACCTTAGTTTAATATCTTCAGTTTTCTATTTTTAGTCCCCGTTCGGAAGCAGTCCGAAAACAGGGACTTATAGATTGACCTCTGTTTGTCTGTGTGTTCGGACCTATATCTGCCTGGACATGCCTACACCGATTACATTCATACTTCTTACATTCATAATACATGATATTATACATATGCACATCAATTTGTTTCATGTTTTGATTCAAGATGTACTGATTGATTTTTGTACTGACAAATCATCAAAATTAAGAATTTCTCAGCTGTTTACAGATGGATTTTGTTCAAACTTCGTATATACATTGGACATTTTTTTTTTTTTTTTTTTTTTTTTTTTTTTTTTTCTTTCTTTTTTTTTTTTTCTTTTAAATTTTTTTTTTTTATTCACATATTTTCCCAAAAAAGTACATTACTTCAAAATAATCCTACATGTCAAAAAGATATACATAAAGGTAATTAACAACATAAAATGAAGCAATATTAGAAAAAGAAAAAGAGAAGGGGGAAAAGTGGGGGAAAAATGGTTGGGGGAGGGGCTGTTGTTGTTAGTGTGTGTATGAGGGAGGGGTTCATTTGTTTTCTTTTATTAACTGTTGAATTTCATTAATTTACAATGACTACATGTTAAATAAACTTATAAAATTAACTTACAAATATCCTTCAATCACTTGCAGCACTTTGCTCCATTTCGTTTCAAACTTTTTTTCAGTTAAAACACATTTTTCAATGTTAATTTGGTTTCTAATTTTACTTATAAAATAGGCTATTGTTGGGCTATAACCAGTAAACCTGCTACAATACAAGACATATTTACCAATTAGTAACAACAAATTTAAAAGGGATCTGTTTTCCAGTACTCCGAAGATAATACTTGAACATGTGATTAATTTTGTGTTATCATCAGAAATCTTTTTCCAGAACTCGTCAAACGAATTCCAAAATCTTTGTGCAGTTGAACAATACCAGAACAAATGTTCTAAATTTTCCTCATTTTGACAATATTTACACATACTATCTGTTCTTAAGTTATTTTTGTATAAGAATAAATTTGTTGTTACAATTCTATGCAAAATTTTGAACTGAAAAATTCTCATTTTTTCTTCACCTGTTACCTTATAAGGTAACTCCCAAATTGCCTTCCATTTTCCTGCTATGTTCCGCCCATAAATCATTGACCCATATTTAGTTTCTGAGCTTGGGGGTTCAAATTTACTTTTTATCAGTATTTTATAGAAATCTTTTGTTTTACCCTTTCCATAATCAATTGTATTTTGAACATTTTGTCCAGTTACATGCACATGGTCATTAGATTTCAAAAGCTTTTTCCATTTTGATGGAATTGCCGAAATAATACCTGTATATGTTATAAAATTCACAGCAATATTATATTTTTCAGTAAACTGCTGGCACTTTAGAAATTTACCGTTATTATCTAACAAATTACCGATGTACCTTACTCCACTGATGTGCCATTTACTGTAATATACAGAGCTCCCATTTATCAAAATATATTTATTATTCCAAATTGTTTGCGTTATAACTTCCTGTACACAACTTGGTTCCTTCTGTTTATTTATCTCACTCCAATATCTTATAATATCCATGTAAAAGGGAGGTATTCTACCATTTATTTGGCCCCAATCATAATTGCACTGGAGTAAAAATCGCAAACCCCCATAATTTCTAAAATAATAATGACTGAATACAGCTATAGTTGATTCTGTATCTATAATTTTAACAGCCCAGGAAAGTTTTATTGCTTTGTTCAAAATTTCAATATCCACCATACGAAGGCCTCCTTGATCATAGTTACCAATTAGGGTATTACGCTTTATATGATGTTTTTTACCCCTCCACAAGAAATTGAATAGCAAGGACCTAGCCTCATTAATAACATTACTTGGGGTTGAAATCGCAGTCATTGAATACACCAGATTTGATGCACCAAATACCTTAACTAAAATAACCTTTCCTTTGAGAGTTAAATTACGTGATTTCCAGACTGACAGAATATTTGAAATTTTAGTTATCTTATCATCAAAATTTAATTTCTTATTACACCTTTTATTGTGGCCCAGGTAAATGCCTAAATATCTAATTGGCTTATCAGTGGGTGAAATCTCATCTATTTCCCTCCATTGCCTTTTCATAGTACCTACTAGTAAAAGCTGTGTTTTTTGCAAGTTAATTCTAAGTCCAGAACACTTATGAAAGTACTTTAACAAAATAAGAATGTGCTTAACTGACACCTGATCCCCCAAAAAGAGCGTGGTATCATCTGCATACCCTAAAAATCGAATTTCATTGTCATAAGGCAAATGTACTCCTTCAATATCTTTACTGGCACGTATAGAAATGGCAAGGAGTTCGATAGCAATTACAAACAGTGCAGTCGATAAAGGACAGCCCTGTCTTATACCCCGTGATAGTCCAAACCAACCTGTGGAAAACCCATTGTTTACAACACAACTCTTAATATCATTATAAAATACATTTACCCAACGTATAAATGAATCACCAAAATTAAACAATTTCAATGCCTTATTTATAAAGTTCCATTCCAAAGTATCGTAAGCTTTAGAGAAGTCCACAAACATCACTGCCCCTGGGTGCTCATACTCCTCACAATAATCGATAACATCAGAGATAAGCCTTATATTATCCATAATTTTCCTCCCCGAAATAAAAGCTGATTGATCTTCGTTGATAATCTTAGGCAAAATATTCTCAAGACGTTTTACAATACACCTACTTGCTAGCTTATAATCACTATTTAATAAAGAAACTGGTCTCCAATTTCCTAGATGAAGTTGGTCTTTATCTGGCTTTGGTAATAAGGTAATGACTGCCTGTTTTTGTGTGTTTGACATCATGCCTTCTCTATAACCATGATTGAGTGAAGCAACTAGTGCATCTCCAATATATTCCCAAAAAAATAAATAAAACTCGGGGGGTAGACCATCGCTACCTGGAGTCTTATTCTGAGGGGCTTTTTTAAGCACATCAAAAACTTCCTCCTTAGTAAGTGGGCCCTCACACTGTAGTGCAATCTCATTTGGTAAAATAGGAATATTTTCTTTTACGAAAAATAAATTATCATTCTCACTAAATTCCAAATTGTTTTTTTCTGATGTATAGAGCTCCCTATAATACCTATTAATTTCCTTTAAAATGTCCCTTTCACTCGTCAAATATTCATTCCCTTTTTTCAACTCAACAATGGTCTTTTTTGAATAATTACGTTTCTCTAAATTCAAAAAGAATTTTGTACTTTTCTCACCATTTTCAAACCATTGAACCCTTGACCTTACAATTGAACCTCTAATATTATTATCAATAATATCATCTAATTCTTGTTTTTTAATTTCGTATTGGGCTAATACCATCTCATCTAAATTTTCATCTATTTGTTCTTCCAATTTCTGTAGTTCAAGCATTAGTTCCTTTTCTTTACTTCGTCTCTCTTGTGCTTTCTTTTTTGAAAATTCAACTGTCGCCTCTCGAATTTTATATTTTAAAAACTCAAACAAAGCTTGATCATCCATATGTTTGTTTTCACCCACGACACTAGAGATCTGTATTTTAATCATTTTAGAATATGAATCATCATTTAATAAATCACAATTAAATTTCCAAAAACCTGGTCCTCTAACCTGCTTTTTACCAATTTCATAAGTTATTGAAATTGCATCATGGTCTGATTTAGTACAAGGCATGATGTCAAACTTCCTAATATTTCTAAATACAGATGGCGATGTCAAAAAATAATCAAGACGAGACGCAGCATTAGCTCTTCGCCAAGTAAACCTATACTGTGCTGGGTTTAGTTTACGGTAAACATCAATAAGTGATAAGGAATTAATAAATGTATACATGTCGCGCCTGAAAGTATTCCTCAGCTCTGGACTATCACCTCTTTTATCCATTACTGGATCAAGAGGGATGTTTAGATCACCTCCAATTATTAAATTACAATTTGGAAAGTTATAATCAATTAAACCTCTTACAGTGGCTAAGAATTCAATTTGTTCGTTTTTCTTATTGGGTACATATAGATTTGCTATGACTAAAACCAGATCATTAATTTCCACTTCAACAAAAATATACCTCCCATCATTATCAATCATCTTGTTTCTAATATTAACATTTAAATTCTTATTAAAAAATATTGCTACCCCACAACTATTTTGTGTGCCATGCGAATAAATGACACTGCCACCCCACTCCCTCTTCCACACACTCTCCGAATTAGAACAACTATGAGTTTCTTGAACCAAAATAATGTCACCCCTTTGCTGTCTAAAAAATCTAAAAACAGCTTTTCGTTTACTATACGAATGTCTCATTCCCCTAACATTCAAACTTAAAATTTTAAATGAAGTCATTAAAAATTATACCCAAAAAAAAAAAAAAAAAAAAAAAAAAAAAAAAAAAAAAAAAAAAAAAGGAAAAAGAAATATTATTGGCACTTAAATATTGCTGACAAAATATGTAATAATGCAATAGTGCTGCAGCTCCGTGAATCATAATTCACATCCCAATAACACACTCAGTGCCATATTATTGTATCAACAACCCCAACTAAATCTATGATACCAGTTTAAACATTTTTACACTTAATCAGATGATACATTCAACACGAGAAAGAAACTATAAATTAATTACCACTGACTTAGTCATTAAGCAAAAAGTTATGTTGCCAGTCTGGCACAACCCTAAAAAAAAAAAGACCATAAACAGTTTGCTAAATAAACCATATATAAATGCATAATTAAATAAAACTCAACAGTGTTTTTTTTCTTACCTCATGTCGGATATATAGCTATAACTAGTTTGTCTGGAGTCACTTACACTTAATATTACATCCCACATGGGAAAGAAACTGTAAGTAATTACCACTTATTTCGTCATAATTGATAATTAAATCATATATAAAGACATACCTCAATAAAATTCAAAAGCTTTTTTTTTTATAACTTTATAACTTTACACCACATCATCTTTATTAGGCGAATACTTCTTTCCATCAATGTACAGCACGCCTCTTCGAAAAATAGGTCGTTTCCCCTCATCGTAAGCACATTTAATAACAGCGTTCAATGTTTTCTTCAATTGAAAGTCTTCAATAATCATATCCCGTTTTACATATATTCCTGTATCCTTTAACGCAATTCGTTGTTTTCGTATGATTTCTTCTTTCTTTAGACGACTGAAGAACTTCACCAATACTTGTCTTGGGTAGGGCCGGTTCTCTGTTTTGGCTACTTCACCAATATTTACCCGGTGGGCATTTTCCACTAAACCTGCTTGCATACCAAATTTATCCACTAGTATTTTCTCGATAACTTCAACGCACTTCTCGTTGTCACCTTCCTGTATACCGTGGAATCGCAAGTTATATTCACGTGAATACCTTTCTTGATTCTTTTGTTTTTCATTTGATTCACGTAGCTGTTTTTTCAAAACTTGATTTTCATTCTCCAGTTCAGTAACACGTGTCATAAGTTCATTGACCCTCTTATTCACATTCTCAAACGACAACGTAAATTCTTGTTGATGCTCCTCAAACTTCTCCTTGTTCTTCGTTAAATCACTCTCAACTGCATCTACTCTGCTGTTAATAGTTATATTTTCTGATACTAACTTCTCCATATTTTGATCAATGCGTGTTATTGTATTTATCATGAACTCCTTGAAGTCAGCTTCGCTGTCGTCACCTGCCATTACTGTATTGTCTTTATTCATGAAGTGTGTAATTTTACCTCGAGTTTCCAATGGCGTCGTCTTCGAAGATACAGCTTGGCTTTCTACCAGTTTTTTCCTTTCTGCTCTCGTTCGACCATTTGGCATCTTTGTAATAAGTATCAATTCCACCTTCCTGACATGCCATCAGCTATTCTAAGACGGGTTGTACAACCAATATAGCAAATTTTACTCAACTTTCTACGGAGCCACGTGCATTGCGCTTATCTGTTCATGGCAGCGCCCAATCGTCTACCCCTATACATTGGACATTATGAGACCTTGTTGCACATCAATTTGTAGTTCTGATCAGATTAAAAATGGCCGACTGGCTGCCATTTAGTTTTAATGAATGTGGTTCTAGAGCCATATCTCTGACATGCTTTGACTGACTATGTTAGAATTTTAATTATTCATTATACATCCAATTATACAATTTCTCTCAATATGGACAAGTACTTGTCGTATATTACTATAAACAAAACTATATAACTTAGATTTGATAACTAACGGGAACTGTGCCATGCATGGCTTGTAGTGAATATTTTGAAGGAAAAAACTAAAAGTTTGGAAAAGCGGACGAGATTTTTATTTTTTAATATTGGGATTTCATTTTGCCCTGTTAATATGGATTTTGATTCAGTGCCTTCGTTCCCTGTGCCAGAAAACCTGTGGTTAAGTAAATATACCACACTTCTCCGTTTTAGGGGTTATTTTAAAAGTTGTGAAAAAAAACATTTTATTATCATAGCACTGTAAGGACGATAAACGCCTGGTTGTATCATGGTTGCATTCTCATTTATTGGTGATGAGTGATGAACATCTAAGTTGTTGTCGGTGAATGCAAGTCTGTTCCCGATGAGCAGGCAACTTTCAGACTCTCTACATAACATTACAAACTTCAAGGATGCAAAATTTCATCCCTGTCACGTTATTTTAACAGAAGTTCTACGTTTGTACAAAGTCCCCACGTAATTTTATCAATTTTGTACCAAAATGTTCAGTATTTTGAATTTAGTTTTACATGATTTTTACGCAATATTGCAGAATTGTTACAATACTTTACTAATTTGTACGAACTTTCCACGTAACGTACACACAACTTTGGAGTCATTTTAAATAAATCTAAATGGTTTATGTAAGTTTACCAATTTTCCACGCAACATCGCAGACTTTCTTTGTAAGTTTACAAACCTTGCACGCAACTTTCTACATTTCTTTGCGGTATTTTTACATATCTTTACCAACTTTGCACTCAAATTATGTAATCTTACTAAATGCACGCAACATGTAAATTTACTAACTTTGTACGTAACTTTGTGGACATGTCGGTTAACGTTACAGTGTAACTTTATAAACGTTTTTCAAGTAGCATTACCAACTGTACACGCCATTTTGCAGACTTGTCATGTAACGTTACAAACTCTGCAGATGTTCTTCATAACATTACAAACTTTCCACTTAACCTTACTCCCAATTTTGCACACAATTTTGGGGACCATTTAAGTAAATGTACATTGTTTGCACGCATATTTTCGTGCATTCCATGTACAATTTCTAACGTTGCACGTACTCAATTATTCAGGTTTTTCAAGTAACTTTACCAATTTTGTAATGAAATCTGAAAATTTGCACGTAAATTCAATAAAATATTGTTGATTGTAGTCGACAATGGTGGCTCTCATCTGTTGAAACGATCTTGGAAAGTTGGAAAAAGCGATTCGAAAGTCGGTAGATTTGTATGCAAAATTAAATTGACGAGGTTGTCCTACCAAACCCCGCAATCAAATGTTAGAGAAATTAATCAAAGGTCTAGTAAAACGATGTTACGTACTTACGTATCTTTTGTAATATGGTATAGGAGAAGATTGCATGTTGTATATAATAGAATTAATGTGGCTTGTGGACGGGAAAGTTAATTGTTTTCCAGGTGAGGTTGTCGTGACAGGCTGATCCTGTGTGTTTTGTGTATTTAGAAGTGAAATACTTGAGTTAAAATATACTATGGTTGAATGTAATTTGGTTGATTATTCATTGCACAGATTATGAATTACTGCGATGTTATTGTCTAGTTGTGGACGTGTATTAAATTATCTCCATATAGCCGGGGAGTTGAGAAACGCCATGTTATATAAGTGAATGAATTATGGTCGACCTGAAGAGTTGTTACAGAGAATGAAACGAATTGTCATACACGTGGTTGCTGGACCGGGTATCGTTGTGCAAGCTTGGGAACGAGTTTTGAGTGCTGGTTTTGTGTTCGCCACGTACGACGAAGTTATACTGCCCTCACTTGTGAAGTACCGCAAGTAAACTCCGCCGACCATTAAAGGCCATTAAATTCGCGTATTTTGAAGATGTGCCATGTTTATCGCTCCTTATTGAAGACGCAGCTTTTTGAACTGTGAGTAAAACATATGCATACCTCGACAAGCTGCTACGGACCATCGCCGATTTACCTTTTTTTATTGGTATATTATCGTGACATTCGTGTTGGGGTTGTATTTGATGAAATATCCACCTGCAATATTTATTTGATTTTGTGTGTATAATTAATATTTATTTATTAATATTTATTTTATGCAATAAAGACTATTTTTGCAATACTTATTGTGTATCATTCTTCCATATCAGAAGTGGGGGTTCGTACCATACACTGGTTTCCGGGATTGAGTCTGCATTGTCACTTGCACCTAACCCTAGACATGTAATAAACGGCATATGTGTTAAGAGATTGTTATACGAGCGAAACGTATAATCTTAAGAAATAGCGTAGAAAGATGTGAAAATTGATTGCAAAGTTGGTAGATTTGATTGCAAATGTTCCCTAAGTGGTTGTCATATCGTACCCTGAAGATGTTAAAAATACTCAGAAGTCGAATGAAAGCAAACACAATGTTATAAACAGACAGCCATAGTAATTGAACGTATAATATTAACGAATAGCGTACAAAGTTGTGTAAAGCGATTGCAAAGTTGACAGATTTGTTTGGAAATTTCAACTAAGTAGTTGTACTTTGCAAGCCCGCGAAGAAAAAGCTATGAATAGCCTCGTAAATGAACCTCAAATTGTCGAATTTCCGTTAGAAGCATGTAAAGGTCATAGGTCAAACAAGAACATACATCAATATAAATTTTGAAACATTTGCATTAAATGACCGAAAATTCATCAAACCACTATAGCTAAGTAATCATGTGATCCGTCAGTATGAATTGTTGAGCTTCACCAGGATTGGTAATTACTTACACGGGCCCGTTGACTAACTGAGCAAATCGGATAGCTCAAAATTGTTTACACGCATTCAAATTACATATTTCAATAGAATATGTGTAAAATGTCGTGAAACGTGCCTATAATGTTCAAAGAAATTTGACAAAATGCATGTAATTACTATAAAATGTTGTTCATTACAGTGGTGGTTTTAATCGGATGAAATGATCGTGCAAAGCTGTGCTAAGTGATTGGAAAGTCGGTAGATGTGTTTGCAAAACTGACCTAAGTTGTTGTCCTAGAGAACGCCGCAATTAAATGCTAGAAAAATTAATCACAAAACGAAAACAGGCCCCGTTGCACACTTGCCACGTATAAATACAGGCATTCAAGGTTATATATTATGTTATCGTCAAAATTTGTATTTTTGCTCGCACCTTTATCAACTTCGTCTTTTGCCACACTGAAATTCCGACATTCTGCATTATAAAATATGCACGCAGTTTTGTTGACTTTTCTCGAAACTTTACTAACTTTGCACTAACCTAAGTTTACAACTTTTGCACGTTACGTTGGAGACTTTCAATAAAGTATACAAGTTTGTCACGTGCCTTCACCAACATTGCACGCACTCTATCCAAAAATAGAAATACAATCATTCAGCGTAACTTTAGCTTTTTTGAACGTTTACACACAGCTTTGTTGACTTTCACGTTATCTAAACAACTTTGCACAAAACTTTGCAGACTTGCCATGTAGCAATAAAGACTTTTCATGTGCCATGATAATCTCAATTTTCCAATATTTTCACGTAATTTTACTAACTCTCCAGACAACTTTGCAGGTTTTCTTTGTACCTTTTCCACTTTTGCACTCAACATTGCAGACTTACCACGTAGAAATACCGACATTCCACATAAGTTTACAAGCTTTGCCCACAACTTGCTGTCTTTCCCGCTAATTTAGCAGCTTTGCAATCAGCTTTGTAAGCCATGTAGCAATACAGTGTTTCCACGTAATTTTACTAATCTTGCAGACTTTTCATAAAGCATTTCAAAAATTGCATGCAGAATTGTACATTTGCCATATATCAGACCTTCCATGTAGTTTTCAACTTTGTACAAACTTTTGCAACTATGTAACTTATCCAACTTGGTACCATGCATACTTGTCACATTAAAATACAGACATTCTACTTAATTTTACTAACTTTCAACTTTGCAGTCTCCTGTCCTGTCCAGGCTTTTCACAAATACCACGCAAAGTTTGTTGACTTTCGTTTCGTTTCAAACTTTTCACGCAACATTACATGTTTTCACGTATCGTTACCAGTTTTTTGTCCCATGGAAATATAGACATTCAACGTAACTTCACTAGTTTTGCCCTCTATTTTGCAGACTTCTTCATAACTTTTCCAACTATGCACACTACTTAGCTTGTTTTGTATTTAAGCAAGCTTGTAAAAGTAAATTAAAGTATGCAAGTCTGCGTGCAAAGTTGGTAAAGTTACATAAAAAATCTTTAAATTTAATAAATTTAAATGGGAAGTCTATATTGATACGCAGACATCTCTTATAAATGCGTCAACGTTTCTAGAGGAATGTAAATGACTGAAAATTTCATACTAAATCGTTGAATATCTTTATAGTTGCGCGCAAATATTGATACGTTGTTTGGACTTTCCAACATATTTTAGCTATTTTGAAAATAGTTGTTTAACATTCCTTCTAACTTTTGAAACTAGTGTTTCAACTTTCTAACTAACTCTCCAATTATTCACACATTATATTTTTTAATTTATCCAACTTTTTTCACTATAATCGAATTTTTTGATTTTTTGCAACACAGTATTTCGATATTCCAACTGTAAACTTTTTCGACCTTCACATCCTACTACTGCAACTATCTCTCCAAACATATGGGCCATTTTCATAATTGGCACATACATAATCCAGGTTGGAATACATGTTCATGTCAGCTTGTTTCATAACCAGATCAAAGATGGTAGAATGGCAGCCATATTGTTTTTTAAAATGTGGTATCTTGCAATTGGACATGCTTTGTCAGTTTAGCTCAAACTTGGTACATACATTACACATACATGTCCAGGATGTGTCATTTTGCGATTGGGTCAAAATGGCCAATTTGCAGCCATCTTGTTTTTTAACATACTTTATAATACACGCCTATTTTTATGTGTAGAATGCCTTCCATGGGTTGTATTAAATGTTCATGATCAACAATTCGAAATAATAATAAAAATATTGAATATGAAAAATTATATATAGATCTTTGAGTAAGTCGATGAGTAAGTCTGGTTGAAAATGAATTAATGAATCTCAAAATTACAACCAGAAGCCAACGATATGAGCACTCACAAAAGTATGAGAACAGTGTTGCTGTTGAAATCTGTAGAATCGGTCCAACATGTCATAGCGACGAGGCCAACACAAGATGGCGTCTTATCGATTCCTCTTCATTTATCCCTGAATGTGTCGAAATTAAGCGACGACAGTGTCGACGTTAAAACGGTGTTACCAGCACTGAAACCCCTGTACGCATGCGTCAACTTAACCTGGAAAGTAGAAGATGTTGGCATATGGAATCTACCTAGTCAGTTTAGTCAAACCCCGCAACCCCTGGAAGATGTACTGCGTTGCTGGTTCAATAGTAGCAAAGGTATACTTATTAGTCCCCGTTCGGACGAAGTGCGAAAACGGGGACTATTAATTTGGGTTCGTTCCGACCGTACGTATGTCCGTACGTCCGGAGCTATATCTCGGATTTCATTCAAACTTTACATGAAAACAATACATAATGTCTTACATAAGAGCGTCAAGTTACCTCGTGATCGGAGAAAAATGGCCGACTGGCGGCCATTTTGGATGTAAAATTTGCTATTTCTGATACCTAAACGTGTCCGCAGCTGTTTCTCGGAGAAGACTGTGCCGATTTGGATAAAAGTTGGTATGGTGATCATACATATAGGTGCACGTCATATTTTTATCGTGATTCGAACAAATATGGCTGACTTGCGGCCATCAGCATCAAATTGAAATGTCAGATCACAAAATTTTGGACGAGGACTGTGTCATTAAAATGACTTGTTTTATATAAGATGTGAACAAAGTTTTTAAATACATTATCATTCGTTCATTTAAAGCTGTCGTTAATTGCAGGACATTCTACTTTGACACGTTTCTGTAGGTTTTGAATAAACTATAATTTTTAATCTAAATATATATATAATATAAATGCTTTTCATGAGCAAATCATGTTTTAATCAATATCAGTTAAAATATCAAAATACAAATTTAGAGTCTCATCAGTCTACCGGAGTGTTGGTTGTTTTATAAGTCATTGAATAATATAGCTAATCAGAAACTACATTTAACAACTCAATCCTGTTGATTTGCATGATCGGCCTTCACCCTAAAGTTACAAATATAACTAAACTAATTTCTCCAAGTTTGGCCAAAAAGACATTTCAACCTTTAACGTAAACAATTTAACGTCATTTTACGTAAAAAAAAAGACCTAAAATTATTTATTTACTACTGTTCAAAAATAAACCAATACAGTATATGTCTCTTGTGACACATACGCATGTCATATCTACAGGAAATTATTACATTACACTACATTCTACCTGCCCAATGGATAGTTTTGTCATATGCAAATCATATGATTATTATTCAAAACAATCACACTACGTCGTGTCAACATTTCTATGAAAACGTTGTATCTTGTCTAACATATTGCATATTTATTCTGGGTTACAAATATTGATCAATGTATATTATAAGGTGTTTTATATTTAATTCAAAAAACATAGATTATTACGACTCTTATCGAAAAATTAAATTGTATTTTTAAAAATTAGTCACAGGAACATATAAAAAAATCAAAACATTAAAGCATTAATTCGGACAATTGAGTTAAAACAAATGACATAGTTTTAATGACATGTTAACGTTAGTCAATGGCGTTACAGAAAACCTTGCCTTCACAAGTGCCATTTTATTCAATTCATCATTTGTAGGTAAACGACGAACCTCAGAGGTTTGTGGAGTGTCACTGATAATCACAAGAAGATAATAGATAGATTTTTTTGTTTATTTATATTAACAGAAAATCAAGTCACCTAGATGATGGTTATGACATGAAAATGGAAGATGTATGCGCCATGTTATGTGATATCAATCTTTCAAAATACGTAGAAGTTTTCAAAAACGAAATGATCGACGGGAATTTATAGTAGGTCCTGGGTAAATGTATCATGGTGTCCGATCTGGGAATATCGAAATTACACGCACGAAAACTGAGACTACATCTCGCGAGAGAAAAGCAGCGCCCTCGCATGTCCAAAAAAGTGTCAACGTATTTATAAGATGAATATTAAATGTTTGGCTTTGTTGATACAATATGGCATAGTTTGTGCCCGACAGAGACCGCATGTCCATCAATCTACACTCGATATGCAACGGGGATCATTTCGACCGGTGGTTTAGACTTGCGTTATTATAGGTCTATGATTTGTATATATACGGGATACGTCAGTTTCGTCGACTTTTAAAACGAATCGAATCTCATGATGTATTGAACATTCATGAATATAGACCTTAATATTCAAATCTGTGGTTTTATCTTAATAAATTGTGTTACAAACCTCTTGAAATGTGTAAAATAAGTGTTATAACGAGAATATGGAAAATAACCAACACAATTGAAATTACTAAATTCGGCTCTTAAGAAAAGCGTAATTCCAGCTGTATTTGCGTTGTAATATTTGCTAGTAGTTAAGAAAATTAAATTTAATGTGGCATACTTTACACGTAATCGACGTTATCACAAGGACAGTCTTCCAAAACCGCCAATTGTTAGTCAACAGTTCACCTTATTTTTTTTAGTATTAACCGATAAATGTATGTATAGCAGGGTGTTACCAATTCGTAATAACTTTCAAGAACATCGCATGAATTAGACACATGACCATAATCAAGTGGTGATAGAAACGTGCCTTATTCTGCTCATCAACCTTCGACAAATGCTTCATTCACACGATAAACTCTTCCGCAATAGTTTAGTATTGCAAGGAATTATACCAGTCTTGATAGTGTGACACATTGTTTCGACTGTTGGTTTATTTCTCTAAACTGCATTAATTATTAAACATTTTTGTGCTACTGTTAGTAACCCGGCAACACTTGAATCAATCTGCAGAGTGTAATTTCAACATTTTATTCATATCCCGAGTGTGATTGTTAGAAACAACTATTCATAGGTTGTAAACCGACATTGTCTTTGCCACATGTACCCCACATTTTGTAAACCGACATTGTCTTTGCCACATGTACCCCACATTTTGTAAACCGACATTGTCTTTGCCACATGTACCCCACATTTTGTAAAACCGACATTGTCTTTGCCACATGTACCCCACATTTTGTAAAACCGACATTGTCTTTGCCACATGTACCCCACATTTTGTAAAACCGACATTGTCTTTGCCACATGTACCCCACATTTTGTAAACCGACATTGTCTTTGCCACATGTACCCCACATTTTGTAAAACCGACATTGTCTTTGCCACATGTACCCCACATTTTGTAAAACCGACATTGTCTTTGCCACATGTACCCCACATTTTGTAAAACCGACATTGTCTTTGCCACATGTACCCCACATTTTGTAAAACCGACATTGTCTTTGCCACATGTACCCCACATTTTGTAAAACCGACATTGTCTTTGCCACATGTACCCCACATTTTGTAAAACCGACATTGTCTTTGCCACATGTACCCCACATTTTGTAAAACCGACATTGTCTTTGCCACATGTACCCCACATTTTGTAAAACCGACATTGTCTTTGCCACATGTACCCCACATTTTGTAAAACCGACATTGTCTTTGCCACATGTACCCCACATTTTGTAAAACCGACATTGTCTTTGCCACATGTACCCCACATTTTGTAAAACCGACATTGTCTTTGCCACATGTACCCCACATTTTGTAAAACCGATATTAGGAATAACTTGCAATTTGATTATGGCTGTGCAGCTTTAGCCATGATGCAACGTCTGGAGTTGACGAGTAGACAGTTCAACTATTGAATAAAAACAATGGCCAAGGAAAGGGTTCAAAACCACATCGAGCAAAAGTAGAGCCTTTAACAACAGAATTATTGCAATTTACGATGGAGGTTATGGGGGAATTTGAAGGATCACTTCATATGATATGAAATGTGATACTTTGAATTTTTGTTGCGATTCACAAACTCTGGCCAAAAGTGTGGAGTTGCATGCAAACAAACAAACACTTTCAATGTACGTGTAATCACAAACCACTAGTTTTAATATCTATCGCTCGCCTGTTTATCTCTGAGCGACTTTACAGTCTTGATGCTCCGAAGAAACCTGGATAGAGTCATTGGTGGGCGTTTCAAATAGGTTGGAACACTCTCATAACAAGGCAGCTCCGGTCTGAGATTACTTGATCAACCATAAACCTGAATTTACTTATAATGGATGACAAAAAATAAATCTTATTATTTTATTAACAATTAACACACACAACACAACATCACAACATCACAAAATAAAATAAAATATACATCAAAACGCATTTCACAAATAATCCGGCATTAAACCATCAAAACTGAAAATTAAATCACACGCTATACAAAATTAAAAAAAAAAGTAATCCTAACATTTACTATCATTTACATTTATTATTATTACAAAGATTCAGGTACGGTGCATCTTCGCCCTTAAAATAGATGCGCGTGTGGGGCGAATGACCAGGTTAGATGTTCAGTTACGAGGTGGCCTGGCTGCACGTCCAGAACTGCACGGTTGATCCCTACGCGAATGCTGATAGGCGTATCGGCAATATTAATAATAATTTATTAACACTTACACATTCCCCGGAGGGATTGGCAATGGTTACAAAAATTTAAGAAGGAATAAAAGGTTACAAAAAAGTAAATAGATAAAATAAAATAAAACAAACTAAGCTAATACATTACAGATAATAACAAGTATACAATTATGATACTATAATAGATAGAAAACAAAATGCAAAACTTAAATAGTGAAAGAAGATTGTCACTGGGGTGGCTGTCTCATTTCAAAACACTTCTTTAGATACCTTGCTACGGGGAGTGTTAGGCCACTGTTGTTTAGCAAGGCTATGAATTGTGTCACATTTTTAAAGTTTGGATTTTGGTTTTTGCCATTTCGAATAGGACATTTCTTTCGGGGGTATATCTTTTGCATCACATCATGAGGTGATACTCATCTTCTACTTTATTTTGATCACAAAGTTTGCATAATCTATTAGCAAGGGGTATTCCTTTGTGTCTGCCAGTCTCAATTTTCAAGTTATGGTCACTGAGGCGCATCTCAATGTTGTTGACGCCAATGCGTATTGTAGGGGAATCAGTGTTATCATTGTTGCCCCGGCGGGTTAGGGTCACACTCACGTGTACGTCAATTCCATTTGGAGTCGTATAAAGTAACGTTGGCGTCTGTGGATCATTGTGAGTGAGAGCTCCAGAACTAAAAAAAAAAGACGAAACAAGAGATTTAACGTAGCGAAAATATTTAATTTGAATATACATACACACGAAGGAAACGCACGAACAAACAAACAACTTCGAATAGTATTTTTTCTGCGTGCACGAAAAATAAGTCTCACTTTACCATGAAATGTTCAAATGTTTGTCCTCATCCCATTTCCACATTTCATCACCACACTGTGGACATGAAACTACACCAAGCTTAAGCTTGCATTGGATGGCAATTGTTTCTGTTGGTACGACTGGCCTGAAAAGATGTGTACATTGGAATATTCATAAACGGAAATATCTATGATATCCATACCAGGTTCGGGGAAGGCAATTAACAATGGACGTTAGTTCGAAATTATGTTTATAATATACATATATAAATGTACTGAAAATTGGAACCCTCAAATGGAGATTCAACCATTCTATCTTCGATGCAATAATTTGCTTAAAGCGGCAATAACTTTGATTTGTTAGCAAGCACATAAAGAGGACCAGATATTACAGAAATATTGTAATTAAACACATTCCACGGGCAAATCGATCTTAATGTCACGTGAAATGCGAAGTGAAAATTACGGGTCGAATAGTTGCCATTCCGTTGAAATGGGCCATGCGATGGGAACGGTAGAAAATAATGATGCACGACACATTATTATAGGAATTGATAAAATGTTTTGTCAGACCACAAAGAGGTTTAGGCCCACTAGATGTTCACGTATTTCATATTTAGCCATTTAGATAAGTTTTCATCTTGTGTCATAATCCCAAAGTTTCACTTGACAAAACTGATTTCAATAGACACGACCCGAAGGTGCGACATCACTTAACCTTAGATCCTTTTTTGGGGGGGGGGGGGAAACTGTCCTCGTCCATGAAAAAAAAACGACTAGGTTTAAAGAGAAACGCCGACAACGTAAACCTGGCGCAACACTTTTGAAAGAAATAGATTCCAGAGACCAGCCCATGATCACCAAGGCGGATTTCAGAAGAGAGAGAGACGTCCGGCAAGTGTTTCAAATCAGTTGACTTTTTGGCGATCCTGATTACCGCTTTATAGAGACCATTTAGTCCCTGTTAAGTAAAAAGTAGCAATAATTTTGACAGTGACACGAAAACGAAGCGTCGGACAAACAGGAAATTACACAGCCCTTAGAATTAACATATTTGGCGAAAGGTATCATAAGATGAGTATCCAAAGCACTTAACAAATAAATGATTTTTTCAAATTCTGGAAAGCTAAAATTGTGATTTTTTTTTCTCTATTTGATTTAATATCTGAGTTTGAACAGTTCATAACACAGTGTTTTTCATCACCCACTTCAGATGAGTCGCACAATTTACATATTCTTTGTTTTTGATGGATATTATTGTATTGCCCTTTCTCAATTGGCAAGTTGTGGCTTGAAATTCTTAATTTTGTAATTGCTGATCTTATTTTATAATTCAAAATTACTTTTAGATAATTTTCAAATTTGTAATTTTTCTTTACCAGTAGGTATGTCTTTAATTTGTTGCCAACATTTTGATTGTTGTCTTTATTGTGTTGCTTCATCCATTCATTATTATATGTATCTTTAAGTTTATTTTGTATAATTCTTTTTATATTTTTATAATTTAGATTATTAGCTCCCCAGAGTTTGTTACATTTAAGTGTTTCTAACATGTGTTTTATAAAAGTTACAAATGATTTCTGTCCTTGTTCGTGTAGATCCAGTTCATTTTGTAAAGCTATCTTTGTCAGAATCTGGGACTTTCTATGTGCTATCCTCGCCCAGTAGGAGAACACATTGTTAATTACCTCCAAATGTATGGGGTATCGACCTAATCCACCCCGTGATGCAATGTTTGAGCTTCTCCTGTGGACTCCTAATGTATTCTTGCAGAATTTCAAATGTAGTTTTTCATATTCCAAATTGTCATTTGTGATTGATTTGAGTGTCCCTTTGTGTTCGAAATTGTTGATGGTATAGGCACCCCATATTTCACTCCCATATATACAAACTGGTTTTACCATGCTGTCAAATAAATAACATATTGCGTTAATTTGGGTATTGGCGTAAATATTGAATTGTTGTCTAATTGAGAAGTAGCTTTTTTGTGCTTTCAGAGTCAATGATTTAATGCAGGTTTTGAAGGTACTATTAGAGTTAAAATTGATTCCTAAATATGGTAATTGATTGTCAATCTGTACCTTTTTATTATCAATATTGAAAATTTCTGAATTATCAATTTTTTTGTTCATAATCAGAATTTTTGTTTTCTTTACACTAACATTTAATTTCCTGCTTTTACAATAGTTTTGTAATTTAAAAAGGGAGTTTTGTAGTCCAGATTTAGTCTTTGATAGGATGACTATATCATCAGCATACATAAGGCATGGAATTGGTTCCTTACCCAAAATTGGGCAATCAGCTATCAATATACATATATATGCAAACGTATTTTCGCATGCCAGTTCAATCACGCCCTCTTGCGGCATTCAACGCATAGCTAACCCGGAAACTGATTTGCGTCGGTCATTTTTAACTCCATGCATGGTCCAACGAAACACTTACGACTGTGGTCAAGCAAACGAAGTCAGGCAAGCAACGTGTAGAAGATTCGACGATGTCAACTGTAGATAGCTCCTGTTTGTGCTGGTATGTAATGCGGCATTGCTTTGTTTTTTCCATCGGAGTTCATTGCTTCGGTCCCTGGAAGTTGTACACAGCTGTATGTGCTAGCACCTCCGCCTAGCACACACAGGAATACTCAATCAGGTGTCGAATGAAGAAAGACTTTCTATTGTATACCACTCCTTACCCTAACTCCAACCCCAACCCCAACTCTCTAGCTTACCAATTCAGTTGCACATGTCCCTCTAGATGCAGAGGTGCCCATAGAAGGGGCATATACGTTTAATTTAGGGGAAAGAAGAGGTCGGGTTAGGGTTAGAATTAGAGGTCGTACTAGAGAGAGAACTTAATGTAAGGTTGGAATACTGAAATATGGACATGTGACATAATAAAAAAATATTTGATGTGCTTATTGTCACCAATGGAAAAAAATGCACTTGAAATATGACAAGTAAATACTAAAGGTAAACTGCGTGACCACAAACCTTGCCTGCTTTATAGAACTGGGACGATACCCACTTATAACTACATGTATCAGACAGATGTTTAAATATTGGTTGAGATTGCGTAATATGCCTGAAAACAGCCTCATAAATGAAGCATACAGATTGCCAATCAATATGGATAACTCAGACAGCCAAAATTGGGTCAATTGTATTAAAACAATTCTCAAAGATCTTAATATGGAACATGAGTGGGAAAATGTAAAGATTAATAAAAACAAATATCTAGTAAATGACAAGCATAGTACTATTCATTACATCCATATGACAAGCATAGTACTATTCATTACATCCATATGACAAGCATAGTACTATTCATTACATCCATATGACAAGCATAGTACTATTCATTACATCCATATGACAAGCATAGTACTATTCATTACATCCATATGACAAGCATAGTACTATTCATTACATCCATATGACAAGCATAGTACTATTCATTACATCCATATAACAAGCATAGTACTATTCATTACATCCATATGACAAGCATAGTACTATTCATTACATCCATATGACAAGCATAGTACTATTCATTACATCCATATCACAAGCATAGTACTATTCATTACATCCATATCACAAGCATAGTACTATTCATTACATCCATATCACAAGCATAGTACTATTCATTACATCCATACGACAAGCATAGTACTATTCATTACATCCATATGACAAGCACAGTACTATTCATTACATCCATATGACAAGCATAGTACTATTCATTACATCCATATGACAAGCATAGTACTATTCATTACATCCATATGACAAGCATAGTACTATTCATTACATCCATATGACAAGCATAGTACTATTCATTACATCCATATGACAAGCATAGTACTATTTATTACATCCATATGACAAGCATAGTACTATTCATTACATCCATATGACAAGCATAGTACTATTCATTGCATCCATATGACAAGCATAATACTATTCATTACATCCATATGACAAGCATAGTACTATTCATTACATCCATATGACAAGCATAGTACTATTCATTACATCCATACGACAAGCATAGTACTATTCATTACATCCATATGACAAGCATAGTACTATTCATTACATCCATATGACAAGCATAGTACTATTCATTACATCCATATCACAAGCATAGTACTATTCATTACATCCATATCACAAGCATAGTACTATTCATTACATCCATATGAAAAGCATAGTACTATTCATTACATCCATATGACAAGCATAGTACTATTCATTACATCCATATAACAAGCATAGTACTATTCATTACATCCATATGACAAGCATAGTACTATTCATTACATCCATATGACAAGCATAGTACTATTCATTACATCCATATCACAAGCATAGTACTATTCATTACATCCATATGACAAGCATAGTACTATTCATTACATCCATATCACAAGCATAGTACTATTCATTACATCCATACGACAAGCATAGTACTATTCATTACATCCATATGACAAGCACAGTACTATTCATTACATCCATATGACAAGCATAGTACTATTCATTACATCCATATCACAAGCATAGTACTATTCATTACATCCATATGACAAGCATAGTACTATTCATTACATCCATATGACAAGCATAGTACTATTCATTACATCCATATGACAAGCATAGTACTATTTATTACATCCATATGACAAGCATAGTACTATTCATTACATCCATATGACAAGCATAGTACTATTCATTGCATCCATATGACAAGCATAATACTATTCATTACATCCATATGACAAGCATAGTACTATTCATTACATCCATATGACAAGCATAGTACTATTCATTACATCCATACGACAAGCATAGTACTATTCATTACATCCATATGACAAGCATAGTACTATTCATTACATCCATATGACAAGCATAGTACTATTCATTACATCCATATCACAAGCATAGTACTATTCATTACATCCATATGACAAGCATAGTACTATTCATTACATCCATATGAAAAGCATAGTACTATTCATTACATCCATATGACAAGCATAGTACTATTCATTGCATCCATATGACAAGCATAGTACTATTCATTACATCCATATGACAAGCATAGTACTATTCATTACATCCATATGACAAGCATAGTACTATTCATTACATCCATATGACAAGCATAGTACTATTCATTACATCCATATGACAAGCATAGTACTATTCATTACATCCATATGACAAGCATAGTACTATTCATTACATCCATATAACAAGCATAGTACTATTCATTACATCCATATGACAAGCATAGTACTATTCATTACATCCATATGAAAAGCATAGTACTATTCATTACATCCATATGACAAGCATAGTACTATTCATTGCATCCATATGACAAGCATAGTACTATTCATTACATCCATATGACAAGCATAGTACTATTCATTACATCCATATGACAAGCATAGTACTATTCATTACATCCATATGACAAGCATAGTACTATTCATTACATCCATATGACAAGCATAGTACTATTCATTACATCCATATGACAAGCATAGTACTATTCATTACATCCATATAACAAGCATAGTCTATTCATTACATCCATATGACAAGCATAGTACTATTCATTACATCCATATCACAAGCATAGTACTATTCATTACATCCATATCACAAGCATAGTACTATTCATTACATCCATATCACAAGCATAGTACTATTCATTACATCCATACGACAAGCATAGTACTATTCATTACATCCATATGACAAGCACAGTACTATTCATTACATCCATATGACAAGCATAGTACTATTCATTACATCCATATCACAAGCATAGTACTATTCATTACATCCATTGACAAGCATAGTACTATTCATTTCATCCATATGACAAGCATAGTACTATTCATTACATCCATATGACAAGCATAGTACTATTTATTACATCCATATGACAAGCATAGTACTATTCATTACATCCATATGACAAGCATAGTACTATTCATTGCATCCATATGACAAGCATAGTACTATTCATTGCATCCATATGACAAGCATAGTACTATTCATTACATCCATATGACAAGCATAGTACTATTCATTACATCCATATGACAAGCATAGTACTATTCATTACATCCATACGACAAGCATAGTACTATTCATTACATCCATATGACAAGCATAGTACTATTCATTACATCCATATGACAAGCATAGTACTATTCATTACATCCATATGACAAGCATAGTACTATTCATTACATCCATATGACAAGCATAGTACTATTCATTACATCCATATGACAAGCATAGTACTATTCATTACATCCATATGACAAGCATAGTACTATTCATTACATCCATATCACAAGCATAGTACTATTCATTACATCCATATGACAAGCATAGTACTATTCATTACATCCATATGACAAGCATAGTACTATTCATTACATCCATATGACAAGCATAGTACTATTCATTACATCCATATCACAAGCATAGTACTATTCATTACATCCATATCACAAGCATAGTACTATTCATTACATCCATATGACAAGCATAGTACTATTCATTACATCCATATGACAAGCATAGTACTATTCATTACATCCATATCACAAGCATAGTACTATTCATTACATCCATATGACAAGCATAGTACTATTCATTACATCCATATGACAAGCATAGTACTATTCATTACATCCATATGACAAGCATAGTACTATTCATTACATCCATATGACAAGCATAGTACTGTTCATTACATCCATATGACAAGCATAGTACTGTTCATTACATCCATATGACAAGCATAGTACTATTCATTACATCCATATGACAAGCATAGTACTATTCATTACATCCATATCACAAGCATAGTACTATTCATTACATCCATATCACAAGCATAGTACTATTCATTACATCCATATCACAAGCATAGTACTATTCATTACATCCATATGACAAGCATAGTACTATTCATTACATCCATATGACAAGCATAGTACTATTCATTACATCCATATGACAAGTATAGTACTATTCATTACATCCATATCACAAGCATAGTACTATTCATTACATCCATATCACAAGCATAGTACTATTCATTACATCCATATGACAAGCATAGTACTATTCATTACATCCATATGACAAGCATAGTACTATTCATTACATCCATATGACAAGCATAGTACTATTCATTACATCCATATGACAAGCATAGTACTATTCATTACATCCATATGACAAGCATAGTACTATTCATTACATCCATATGACAAGCATAGTACTATTCATTACATCCATATGACAAGCATAGTACTATTCATTACATCCATATGACAAGCATAGTACTATTCATTACATCCATATGACAAGCATAGTACTATTCATTACATCCATATGACAAGCATAGTACTATTCATTACATCCATATGACAAGCATAGTACTATTCATTACATCCATATGACAAGCATAGTACTATTCATTACATCCATATGACAAGCATAGTACTATTCATTACATCCATATGACAAGCATAGTACTATTCATTACATCCATATGACAAGCATAGTACTATTCATTACATCCATATGACAAGCATAGTACTATTCATTACATCCATATGACAAGCATAGTACTATTCATTACATCCATATGACAAGCATAGTACTATTCATTACATCCATATGACAAGCATAGTACTATTCACTACATCCATATGACAAGCATAGTACTATTTATTACATCCATATGACAAGCATAGTACTATTTATTACATCCATATGACAAGCATAGTACTATTCATTACATCCATATGACAAGCATAGTACTATTCATTACATCCATACGACAAGCATAGTACTATTCATTACATCCATACGACAAGCATAGTACTATTCATTACATCCATATCACAAGCATAGTACTATTCATTACATCCATATCACAAGCATAGTACTATTCATTACATCCATACGACAAGCATAGTACTATTCATTACATCCATATGACAAGCATAGTACTATTTATTACATCTATATGACAAGCATAGTACTATTCATTACATCCATATGACAAGCATAGTACTATTTATTACATCCATATGACAAGCATAGTACAATTCATTACATCCATATGACAAGCATAGTACAATTCATTACATCCATATGACAAGCATAGTACTATTCATTACATCTATATGACAAGCATAGTACTATTCATTACATCCATATCACAAGCAATAGTACTATTCATTACATCCATACGACAAGCATAGTACTATTCATTACATCCATATCACAAGCATAGTACAATTCATTACATCCATATGACAAGCATAGTACTATTCATTACATCTATATGACAAGCATAGTACTATTCATTACATCCATATCACAAGCATAGTACTATTCATTACATCCATACGACAAGCATAGTACTATTCATTACATCCATATCACAAGCATAGTACAATTCATTACATCCATATGACAAGCATAGTACTATTCATTACATCTATATGACAAGCATAGTACTATTCATTACATCCATATCACAAGCATAGTACTATTCATTACATCCATACGACAAGCATAGTACTATTCATTACATCTATATGACAAGCATAGTACTATTCATTACATCCATATCACAAGCATAGTACTATTCATTACATCCATACGACAAGCATAGTACTATTCATTACATCCATATGACAAGCATAGTACTATTCATTACATCCATATGACAAGCATAGTACTATTTATTACATCCATATCACAAGCATAGTACTATTCATTACATCCATACGACAAGCATAGTACTATTCATTACATCCATATGACAAGCATAGTACTATTCATTACATCCATATGACAAGCATAGTACTATTCATTACATCCATATGACAAGCATAGTACTATTCATTACATCCATATGACAAGCATAGTACTATTTATTACATCCATATGACAAGCATAGTACTATTTATTACATCCATATGACAAGCATAGTACTATTCATTACATCCATATGACAAGCATAGTACTATTCATTACATCCATATGACAAGCATAGTACTATTCATTACATCCATATGACAAGCATAGTACTATTCATTACATCCATATGACAAGCATAGTACTATTCATTACATCCATATGACAAGCATAGTACTATTTATTACATCCATATGACAAGCATAGTGCTATTCATTACATCCATATGACAAGCATAGTACTATTCATTACATCCATATCACAAGCATAGTACTATTCATTACATCCATATGACAAGCATAGTACTATTCATTACATCCATATCACAAGCATAGTACTATTCATTACATCCATATGACAAGCATAGTACTATTCATTACATCCATACGACAAGCATAGTACTATTCATTACATCCATATGACAAGCATAGTACTATTCATTACATCCATATGACAAGCATAGTACTATTCATTACATCCATATGACAAGCATAGTACTATTCATTACATCCATATCACAAGCATAGTACTATTCATTACATCCATATGACAAGCATAGTACTATTCATTACATCCATATGACAAGCATAGTACTATTCATTACATCCATATGACAAGCATAGTACTATTCATTACATCCATATGACAAGCATAGTACTATTCATTACATCCATATGAAAAGCATAGTACTATTCATTACATCCATATGAAAAGCATAGTACTATTCATTACATCCATATCACAAGCATAGTACTATTCATTACATCCATACGACAAGCATAGTACTATTCATTACATCCATATGACAAGCATAGTACTATTCATTACATCCATATGAAAAGCATAGTACTATTCATTACATCCATATCACAAGCATAGTACTATTCATTACATCCATATGAAAAGCATAGTACTATACATTACATCCATATCACAAGCATAGTACTATTCATTACATCCATACGACAAGCATAGTACTATTCATTACATCCATATGACAAGCATAGTACTATTCATTACATCCATACGACAAGCATAGTACTATTCATTACATCCATACGACAAGCATAGTACTATTCATTACATCCATATGACAAGCATAGTACTATTCATTACATCCATATGACAAGCATAGTACTATTCATTACATCCATACGACAAGCATAGTACTATTCATTACATCCATATGACAAGCATAGTAATATTCATTACATCCATATGACAAGCATAGTACTATTCATTACATCCATATGACAAGCATAGTACTATTCATTACATCCATATGACAAGCATAGTACTATTCATTACATCCATATGACAAGCATAGTACTATTCATTACATCCATATGACAAGCATAGTACTATTCATTACATCCATATGACAAGCATAGTACTATTCATTACATCCATATGACAAGCATAGTACTATTCATTACATCCATATGACAAGCATAGTACTATTCATTACATCCATATGGCAAGCATAGTACTATTCATTACATCCATATGACAAGCATAGTACTATTCATTACATCCATATGACAAGCATAGTACTATTCATTACATCCATATGACAAGCATAGTACTATTCATTACATCCATATGGCAAGCATAGTACTATTCATTGCATCCATATGGCAAGCATAGTACTATTCATTGCATCCATATGGCAAGCATAGTACTATTCATTGCATCCATATGACAAGCATAGTACTATTCATTGCATCCATATGACAAGCATAGTACTATTCATTACATCCATATGACAAGCATAGTACTATTCATTACATCCATATGACAAACATAGTACTATTCATTACATCCATATGACAAGCATAGTACTATTCATTACATCCATATGAAAAGCATAGTACTATTCATTACATCCATATCACAAGCATAGTACTATTCATTACATCCATATCACAAGCATAGTACTATTCATTACATCCATATGACAAGCATAGTACTATTCATTACATCCATATGAAAAGCATAGTACTATTCATTACATCCATATGACAAGCATAGTACTATTCATTACATCCATATGACAAGCATAGTACTATTCATTACATCCATATGACAAGCATAGTACTATTCATTACATCCATACGACAAGCATAGTACTATTCATTACATGTCATCCATATGACAAGCATAGTACTATTAATTACATCCATATGACAAGCATAGTACTATTCATTACATCCATATGAAAAGCATAGTACTATTCATTACATCCATATGACAAGCATAGTACTATTCATTACATCCATATGACAAGCATAGTACTATTCATTACATCCATATGACAAGCATAGTACTATTCATTACATCCATATGACAAGCATAGTACTATTCATTACATCCATATAACAAGCATAGTACTATTCATTACATCCATATGACAAGCATAGTACTAGTCATTACATCCATATGACAAGCATAGTACTATTCATTACATCCATATCACAAGCATAGTACTATTCATTACATCCATATGACAAGCATAGTACTATTCATTACATCCATATCACAAGCATAGTACTATTCATTACATCCATACGACAAGCATAGTACTATTCATTACATCCATATGACAAGCACAGTACTATTCATTACATCCATATGACAAGCATAGTACTATTCATTACATCCATATCACAAGCATAGTACTATTCATTACATCCATATGACAAGCATAGTACTATTCATTACATCCATATGACAAGCATAGTACTATTCATTACATCCATATGACAAGCATAGTACTATTTATTACATCCATATGACATGCATAGTACTATTCATTACATCCATATGACAAGCATAGTACTATTCATTGCATCCATATGACAAGCATAATACTATTCATTACATCCATATGACAAGCATAGTACTATTCATTACATCCATACGACAAGCATAGTACTATTCATTACATCCATACGACAAGCATAGTACTATTCATTACATCCATACGACAAGCATAGTACTATTCATTACATCCATATGACAAGCATAGTACTATTTATTACATCCATATCACAAGCATAGTACTATTCATTACATCCATATCACAAGCATAGTACTATTCATTACATCCATATGACAAGCATAGTACTATTCATTACATCCATATGAAAAGCATAGTACTATTCATTACATCCATATGACAAGCATAGTACTATTCATTGCATCCATATGACAAGCATAGTACTATTCATTACATCCATATGACAAGCATAGTACTATTCATTACATCCATATGACAAGCATAGTACTATTCATTACATCCATATGACAAGCATAGTACTATTCATTACATCCATATGACAAGCATAGTACTATTCATTACATCCATATGACAAGCATAGTACTATTCATTACATCCATATGACAAGCATAGTACTATTCATTACATCCATATAACAAGCATAGTACTATTCATTACATCCATATGACAAGCATAGTACTATTCATTACATCCATATGAAAAGCATAGTACTATTCATTACATCCATATGACAAGCATAGTACTATTCATTGCATCCATATGACAAGCATAGTACTATTCATTACATCCATATGACAAGCATAGTACTATTCATTACATCCATATGACAAGCATAGTACTATTCATTACATCCATATGACAAGCATAGTACTATTCATTACATCCATATGACAAGCATAGTACTATTCATTACATCCATATGACAAGCATAGTACTATTCATTACATCCATATAACAAGCATAGTACTATTCATTACATCCATATGACAAGCATAGTACTATTCATTACATCCATATCACAAGCATAGTACTATTCATTACATCCATATCACAAGCATAGTACTATTCATTACATCCATATCACAAGCATAGTACTATTCATTACATCCATATCACAAGCATAGTACTATTCATTACATCCATACGACAAGCATAGTACTATTCATTACATCCATATGACAAGCACAGTACTATTCATTACATCCATATGACAAGCATAGTACTATTCATTACATCCATATCACAAGCATAGTACTATTCATTACATCCATTGACAAGCATAGTACTATTCATTTCATCCATATGACAAGCATAGTACTATTCATTACATCCATATGACAAGCATAGTACTATTTATTACATCCATATGACAAGCATAGTACTATTCATTACATCCATATGACAAGCATAGTACTATTCATTGCATCCATATGACAAGCATAGTACTATTCATTGCATCCATATGACAAGCATAGTACTATTCATTACATCCATATGACAAGCATAGTACTATTCATTACATCCATATGACAAGCATAGTACTATTCATTACATCCATACGACAAGCATAGTACTATTCATTACATCCATACGACAAGCATAGTACTATTCATTACATCCATACGACAAGCATAGTACTATTCATTACATCCATATGACAAGCATAGTACTATTCATTACATCCATATGACAAGCATAGTACTATTCATTACATCCATACGACAAGCATAGTACTATTCATTACATCCATATGACAAGCATAGTAATATTCATTACATCCATATGACAAGCATAGTACTATTCATTACATCCATATGACAAGCATAGTACTATTCATTACATCCATATGACAAGCATAGTACTATTCATTACATCCATATGACAAGCATAGTACTATTCATTACATCCATATGACAAGCATAGTACTATTCATTACATCCATATGACAAGCATAGTACTATTCATTACATCCATATGACAAGCATAGTACTATTCATTACATCCATATGACAAGCATAGTACTATTCATTACATCCATATGGCAAGCATAGTACTATTCATTACATCCATATGACAAGCATAGTACTATTCATTACATCCATATGACAAGCATAGTACTATTCATTACATCCATATGACAAGCATAGTACTATTCATTACATCCATATGGCAAGCATAGTACTATTCATTGCATCCATATGGCAAGCATAGTACTATTCATTGCATCCATATGGCAAGCATAGTACTATTCATTGCATCCATATGACAAGCATAGTACTATTCATTGCATCCATATGACAAGCATAGTACTATTCATTACATCCATATGACAAGCATAGTACTATTCATTACATCCATATGACAAGCATAGTACTATTCATTACATCCATATGACAAGCATAGTACTATTCATTACATCCATATGAAAAGCATAGTACTATTCATTACATCCATATCACAAGCATAGTACTATTCATTACATCCATATGACAAGCATAGTACTATTCATTACATCCATATGAAAAGCATAGTACTATTCATTACATCCATATGACAAGCATAGTACTATTCATTACATCCATATGACAAGCATAGTACTATTCATTACATCCATATGACAAGCATAGTACTATTCATTACATCCATATGACAAGCATAGTACTATTCATTACATCCATATAACAAGCATAGTACTATTCATTACATCCATATGACAAGCATAGTACTAGTCATTACATCCATATGACAAGCATAGTACTATTCATTACATCCATATCACAAGCATAGTACTATTCATTACATCCATATGACAAGCATAGTACTATTCATTACATCCATATCACAAGCATAGTACTATTCATTACATCCATACGACAAGCATAGTACTATTCATTACATCCATATGACAAGCACAGTACTATTCATTACATCCATATGACAAGCATAGTACTATTCATTACATCCATATGACAAGCATAGTACTATTCATTACATCCATATGACAAGCATAGTACTATTCATTACATCCATATGACAAGCATAGTACTATTCATTACATCCATATGACAAGCATAGTACTATTTATTACATCCATATGACATGCATAGTACTATTCATTACATCCATATGACAAGCATAGTACTATTCATTGCATCCATATGACAAGCATAATACTATTCATTACATCCATATGACAAGCATAGTACTATTCATTACATCCATATGACAAGCATAGTACTATTCATTACATCCATACGACAAGCATAGTACTATTCATTACATCCATACGACAAGCATAGTACTATTCATTACATCCATATGACAAGCATAGTACTATTTATTACATCCATATCACAAGCATAGTACTATTCATTACATCCATATCACAAGCATAGTACTATTCATTACATCCATATGACAAGCATAGTACTATTCATTACATCCATATGAAAAGCATAGTACTATTCATTACATCCATATGACAAGCATAGTACTATTCATTGCATCCATATGACAAGCATAGTACTATTCATTACATCCATATGACAAGCATAGTACTATTCATTACATCCATATGACAAGCATAGTACTATTCATTACATCCATATGACAAGCATAGTACTATTCATTACATCCATATGACAAGCATAGTACTATTCATTACATCCATATGACAAGCATAGTACTATTCATTACATCCATATGACAAGCATAGTACTATTCATTACATCCATATGACAAGCATAGTACTATTCATTACATCCATATGACAAGCATAGTACTATTCATTACATCCATATGAAAAGCATAGTACTATTCATTACATCCATATGACAAGCATAGTACTATTCATTGCATCCATATGACAAGCATAGTACTATTCATTACATCCATATGACAAGCATAGTACTATTCATTACATCCATATGACAAGCATAGTACTATTCATTACATCCATATGACAAGCATAGTACTATTCATTACATCCATATGACAAGCATAGTACTATTCATTACATCCATATGACAAGCATAGTACTATTCATTACATCCATATGACAAGCATAGTACTATTCATTACATCCATATGACAAGCATAGTACTATTCATTACATCCATATCACAAGCATAGTACTATTCATTACATCCATATCACAAGCATAGTACTATTCATTACATCCATATCACAAGCATAGTACTATTCATTACATCCATATCACAAGCATAGTACTATTCATTACATCCATACGACAAGCATAGTACTATTCATTACATCCATATGACAAGCACAGTACTATTCATTACATCCATATGACAAGCATAGTACTATTCATTACATCCATATCACAAGCATAGTACTATTCATTACATCCATTGACAAGCATAGTACTATTCATTTCATCCATATGACAAGCATAGTACTATTCATTACATCCATATGACAAGCATAGTACTATTTATTACATCCATATGACAAGCATAGTACTATTCATTACATCCATATGACAAGCATAGTACTATTCATTGCATCCATATGACAAGCATAGTACTATTCATTGCATCCATATGACAAGCATAGTACTATTCATTACATCCATATGACAAGCATAGTACTATTCATTACATCCATATGACAAGCATAGTACTATTCATTACATCCATACGACAAGCATAGTACTATTCATTACATCCATATGACAAGCATAGTACTATTCATTACATCCATATGACAAGCATAGTACTATTCATTACATCCATATCACAAGCATAGTACTATTCATTACATCCATATGACAAGCATAGTACTATTCAATACATCCATATCACAAGCATAGTACTATTCATTACATCCATATGACAAGCATAGTACTATTCATTACATCCATATCACAAGCATAGTACTATTCATTACATCCATATGACAAGCATAGTACTATTCATTACATCCATATGACAAGCATAGTACTATTCATTACATCCATATGACAAGCATAGTACTATTCATTACATCCATATCACAAGCATAGTACTATTCATTACATCCATATCTCAAGCATAGTACTATTCATTACATCCATATGACAAGCATAGTACTATTCATTACATCCATATGACAAGCATAGTACTATTCATTACATCCATATCACAAGCATAGTACTATTCATTACATCCATATCACAAGCATAGTACTATTCATTACATCCATATGACAAGCATAGTACTATTCATTACATCCATATGACAAGCATAGTACTATTCACTACATCCATATGACAAGCATAGTACTATTTATTACATCCATATGACAAGCATAGTACTATTTATTACATCCATATGACAAGCATAGTACTATTCATTACATCCATACGACAAGCATAGTACTATTCATTACATCCATATGACAAGCATAGTACTATTTATTACATCCATATGACAAGCATAGTACTATTCATTACATCCATACGACAAGCATAGTACTATTCATTACATCCATACGACAAGCATAGTACTATTCATTACATCCATATGACAAGCATAGTACTATTCATTACATCCATATCACAAGCATAGTACTATTCATTACATCCATATCACAAGCATAGTACTATTCATTACATCCATATGACAAGCATAGTACTATTCATTACATCCATATGACAAGCATAGTACTATTCACTACATCCATATGACAAGCATAGTACTATTTATTACATCCATATGACAAGCATAGTACTATTTATTACATCCATATGACAAGCATAGTACTATTCATTACATCCATACGACAAGCATAGTACTATTCATTACATCCATACGACAAGCATAGTACTATTCATTACATCCATACGACAAGCATAGTACTATTCATTACATCCATATCACAAGCATAGTACTATTCATTACATCCATACGACAAGCATAGTACTATTCATTACATCCATATGACAAGCATAGTACTATTTATTACATCTATATGACAAGCATAGTACTATTCATTACATCCATATGACAAGCATAGTACTATTTATTACATCCATATCACAAGCATAGTACTATTCATTACATCCATACGACAAGCATAGTACTATTCATTACATCCATATGACAAGCATAGTACTATTCATTACATCCATATGACAAGCATAGTACTATTCATTACATCCATATGACAAGCATAGTACTATTCATTACATCCATATGACAAGCATAGTACTATTCATTACATCCATATGACAAGCATAGTACTATACATTACATCCATATGACAAGCATAGTACTATTCATTACATCCATACGACAAGCATAGTACTATTCATTACATCCATATGACAAGCATAGTACTATTCATTACATCCATACGACAAGCATAGTACTATTCATTACATCCATACGACAAGCATAGTACTATTCATTACATCCATATGACAAGCATAGTACTATTCATTACATCCATATGACAAGCATAGTACTATTCATTACATTCATACGACAAGCATAGTACTATTCATTACATCCATATGACAAGCATAGTAATATTCATTACATCCATATGACAAGCATAGTACTATTCATTACATCCATATGACAAGCATAGTACTATTCATTACATCCATATGACAAGCATAGTACTATTCATTACATCCATATGACAAGCATAGTACTATTCATTACATCCATATGACAAGCATAGTACTATTCATTACATCCATATGACAAGCATAGTACTATTCATTACATCCATATGACAAGCATAGTACTATTCATTACATCCATATGACAAGCATAGTACTATTCATTACATCCATATGACAAGCATAGTACTATTCATTACATCCATATGGCAAGCATAGTACTATTCATTACATCCATATGGCAAGCATAGTACTATTCATTACATCCATATGACAAGCATAGTACTATTCATTACATCCATATGACAAGCATAGTACTATTCATTACATCCATATGACAAGCATAGTACTATTCATTACATCCATATGGCAAGCATAGTACTATTCATTGCATCCATATGGCAAGCATAGTACTATTCATTGCATCCATATGACAAGCATAGTACTATTCATTGCATCCATATGACAAGCATAGTACTATTCATTACATCCATATGACAAGCATAGTACTATTCATTACATCCATATGACAAGCATAGTACTATTCATTACATCCATATGACAAGCATAGTACTATTCATTACATCCATATGAAAAGCATAGTACTATTCATTACATCCATATCACAAGCATAGTACTATTCATTACATCCATATGACAAGCATAGTACTATTCATTACATCCATATGACAAGCATAGTACTATTCATTACATCCATATGACAAGCATAGTACTATTCATTACATCCATATGACAAGCATAGTACTATTCATTACATCCATATGACAAGCATAGTACTATTCATTACATCCATATAACAAGCATAGTACTATTCATTACATCCATATGACAAGCATAGTACTATTCATTACATCCATATGACAAGCATAGTACTATTCATTACATCCATATCACAAGCATAGTACTATTCATTACATCCATATGACAAGCATAGTACTATTCATTACATCCATATGACAAGCATAGTACTATTCATTACATCCATATCACAAGCATAGTACTATTCATTACATCCATACGACAAGCATAGTACTATTCATTACATCCATATGACAAGCACAGTACTATTCATTACATCCATATGACAAGCATAGTACTATTCATTACATCCATATGACAAGCATAGTACTATTCATTACATCCATATGACAAGCATAGTACTATTCATTACATCCATATGACAAGCATAGTACTATTCATTACATCCATATGACATGCATAGTACTATTCATTACATCCATATGACAAGCATAGTACTATTCATTGCATCCATATGACAAGCATAATACTATTCATTACATCCATATGACAAGCATAGTACTATTCATTACATCCATATGACAAGCATAGTACTATTCATTACATCCATACGACAAGCATAGTACTATTCATTACATCCATACGACAAGCATAGTACTATTCATTACATCCATACGACAAGCATAGTACTATTCATTACATCCATATGACAAGCATAGTACTATTCATTACATCCATATCACAAGCATAGTACTATTCATTACATCCATATGACAAGCATAGTACTATTCATTACATCCATATGAAAAGCATAGTACTATTCATTACATCCATATCACAAGCATAGTACTATTCATTGCATCCATATGACAAGCATAGTACTATTCATTACATCCATATGACAAGCATAGTACTATTCATTACATACATATGACAAGCATAGTACTATTCATTACATCCATATGACAAGCATAGTACTATTCATTACATCCATATGACAAGCATAGTACTATTCATTACATCCATATGACAAGCATAGTACTATTCATTACATCCATATAACAAGCATAGTACTATTCATTACATCCATATGACAAGCATAGTACTATTCATTACATCCATATGAAAAGCATAGTACTATTCATTACATCCATATGACAAGCATAGTACTATTCATTGCATCCATATGACAAGCATAGTACTATTCATTACATCCATATGACAAGCATAGTACTATTCATTACATCCATATGACAAGCATAGTACTATTCATTACATCCATTTGACAAGCATAGTACTATTCATTACATCCATATGACAAGCATAGTACTATTCATTACATCCATATGACAAGCATAGTACTATTCATTACATCCATATAACAAGCATAGTACTATTCATTACATCCATATGACAAGCATAGTACTATTCATTACATCCATATGACAAGCATAGTACTATTCATTACATCCATATCACAAGCATAGTACTATTCATTACATCCATATCACAAGCATAGTACTATTCATTACATCCATATCACAAGCATAGTACTATTCATTACATCCATATCACAAGCATAGTACTATTCATTACATCCATACGACAAGCATAGTACTATTCATTACATCCATATGACAAGCACAGTACTATTCATTACATCCATATGACAAGCATAGTACTATTCATTACATCCATATCACAAGCATAGTACTATTCATTACATCCATTGACAAGCATAGTACTATTCATTTCATCCATATGACAAGCATAGTACTATTCATTACATCCATATGACAAGCATAGTACTATTTATTACATCCATATGACAAGCATAGTACTATTCATTACATCCATATGACAAGCATAGTACTATTCATTGCATCCATATGACAAGCATAGTACTATTCATTGCATCCATATGACAAGCATAGTACTATTCATTACATCCATATGACAAGCATAGTACTATTCATTACATCCATATGACAAGCATAGTACTATTCATTACATCCATACGACAAGCATAGTACTATTCATTACATCCATATGACAAGCATAGTACTATTCATTACATCCATATGACAAGCATAGTACTATTCATTACATCCATATGACAAGCATAGTACTATTCATTACATCCATATGACATGCATAGTACTATTCATTACATCCATATGACAAGCATAGTACTATTCATTGCATCCATATGACAAGCATAATACTATTCATTACATCCATATGACAAGCATAGTACTATTCATTACATCCATATGACAAGCATAGTACTATTCATTACATCCATACGACAAGCATAGTACTATTCATTACATCCATACGACAAGCATAGTACTATTCATTACATCCATATGACAAGCATAGTACTATTCATTACATCCATATCACAAGCATAGTACTATTCATTACATCCATATGACAAGCATAGTACTATTCATTACATCCATATGAAAAGCATAGTACTATTCATTACATCCATATGACAAGCATAGTACTATTCATTACATCCATATGACAAGCATAGTACTATTCATTACATCCATATGAAAAGCATAGTACTATTCATTACATCCATATGACAAGCATAGTACTATTCATTGCATCCATATGACAAGCATAGTACTATTCATTACATCCATATGACAAGCATAGTACTATTCATTACATCCATATGACAAGCATAGTACTATTCATTACATCCATATGACAAGCATAGTACTATTCATTACATCCATATGACAAGCATAGTACTATTCATTACATCCATATGACAAGCATAGTACTATTCATTACATCCATATAACAAGCATAGTACTATTCATTACATCCATATGACAAGCATAGTACTATTCATTACATCCATATGACAAGCATAGTACTATTCATTACATCCATATCACAAGCATAGTACTATTCATTACATCCATATCACAAGCATAGTACTATTCATTACATCCATATCACAAGCATAGTACTATTCATTACATCCATATCACAAGCATAGTACTATTCATTACATCCATACGACAAGCATAGTACTATTCATTACATCCATATGACAAGCACAGTACTATTCATTACATCCATATGACAAGCATAGTACTATTCATTACATCCATATCACAAGCATAGTACTATTCATTACATCCATTGACAAGCATAGTACTATTCATTTCATCCATATGACAAGCATAGTACTATTCATTACATCCATATGACAAGCATAGTACTATTTATTACATCCATATGACAAGCATAGTACTATTCATTACATCCATATGACAAGCATAGTACTATTCATTGCATCCCTATGACAAGCATAGTACTATTCATTGCATCCATATGACAAGCATAGTACTATTCATTACATCCATATGACAAGCATAGTACTATTCATTACATCCATATGACAAGCATAGTACTATTCATTACATCCATACGACAAGCATAGTACTATTCATTACATCCATATGACAAGCATAGTACTATTCATTACATCCATATGACAAGCATAGTACTATTCATTACATCCATATCACAAGCATAGTACTATTCATTACATCCATATGACAAGCATAGTACTATTCATTACATCCATATCACAAGCATAGTACTATTCATTACATCCATATGACAAGCATAGTACTATTCATTACATCCATATCACAAGCATAGTACTATTCATTACATCCATATGACAAGCATAGTACTATTCATTACATCCATATGACAAGCATAGTACTATTCATTACATCCATATGACAAGCATAGTACTATTCATTACATCCATATCACAAGCATAGTACTATTCATTACATCCATATGACAAGCATAGTACTATTCATTACATCCATATGACAAGCATAGTACTATTCATTACATCCATATCACAAGCATAGTACTATTCATTACATCCATATCACAAGCATAGTACTATTCATTACATCCATATGACAAGCATAGTACTATTCATTACATCCATATGACAAGCATAGTACTATTCATTACATCCATATGACAAGCATAGTACTATTCACTACATCCATATGACAAGCATAGTACTATTTATTACATCCATATGACAAGCATAGTACTATTTATTACATCCATATGACAAGCATAGTACTATTCATTACATCCATACGACAAGCATAGTACTATTCATTACATCCATACGACAAGCATAGTACTATTCATTACATCCATATGACAAGCATAGTACTATTCATTACATCCATATCACAAGCATAGTACTATTCATTACATCCATACGACAAGCATAGTACTATTCATTACATCCATACGACAAGCATAGTACTATTCATTACATCCATATGACAAGCATAGTACTATTTATTACATCTATATGACAAGCATAGTACTATTCATTACATCCATATGACAAGCATAGTACTATTTATTACATCCATATCACAAGCATAGTACTATTCATTACATCCATACGACAAGCATAGTACTATTCATTACATCCATATGACAAGCATAGTACTATTCATTACATCCATATGACAAGCATAGTACTATTCATTACATCCATATGACAAGCATAGTACTATTCATTACATCCATATGACAAGCATAGTACTATTCATTACATCCATATGACAAGCATAGTACTATTCATTACATCCATATCACAAGCATAGTACTATTTATTACATCCATATGACAAGCATAGTACTATTCATTACATCCATATGACAAGCATAGTACAATTCATTACATCCATATGACAAGCATAGTACTATTCATTACATCTATATGACAAGCATAGTACTATTCATTACATCCATATCACAAGCATAGTACAATTCATTACATCCATATGACAAGCATAGTACTATTCATTACATCCATATCACAAGCATAGTACAATTCATTACATCCATATGACAAGCATAGTACTATTCATTACATCCATATCACAAGCATAGTACTATTCATTACATCCATATGACAAAGCATAGTACTATTCATTACATCTATATGACAAGCATAGTACTATTCATTACATCCATATCACAAGCATAGTACTATTCATTACATCCATACGACAAGCATAGTACTATTCATTACATCCATATCACAAGCATAGTACAATTCATTACATCCATATGACAAGCATAGTACTATTCATTACATCTATATGACAAGCATAGTACTATTCATTACATCCATATCACAAGCATAGTACTATTCATTACATCCATACGACAAGCATAGTACTATTCATTACATCCATATGACAAGCATAGTACTATTCATTACATCCATATGACAAGCATAGTACTATTTATTACATCCATATCACAAGCATAGTACTATTCATTACATCCATACGACAAGCATAGTACTATTCATTACATCCATATGACAAGCATAGTACTATTCATTACATCCATATGACAAGCATAGTACTATTCATTACATCCATATGACAAGCATAGTACTATTCATTACATCCATATGACAAGCATAGTACTATTTATTACATCCATATGACAAGCATAGTACTATTCATTACATCCATATGACAAGCATAGTACTATTCATTACATCCATATGACAAGCATAGTACTATTCATTACATCCATATGACAAGCATAGTACTATTCATTACATCCATATGACAAGCATAGTACTATTCATTACATCCATATGACAAGCATAGTACTATTTATTACATCCATATGACAAGCATAGTACTATTCATTACATCCATATGACAAGCATAGTACTATTCATTACATCCATATGACAGGCATAGTACTATTCATTACATCCATATGACAAGCATAGTACTATTCATTACATCCATATCACAAGCATAGTACTATTCATTACATCCATATGACAAGCATAGTACTATTCATTACATCCATATCACAAACATAGTACTATTCATTACATCCATATGACAAGCATAGTACTATTCATTACATCCATACGACAAGCATAGTACTATTCATTACATCCATATGACAAGCATAGTACTATTCATTACATCCATATGACAAGCATAGTACTATTCATTACATCCATATGACAAGCATAGTACTATTCATTACATCCATATCACAAGCATAGTACTATTCATTACATCCATATGACAAGCATAGTACTATTCATTACATCCATATGACAAGCATAGTACTATTCATTACATCCATATGACAAGCATAGTACTATTCATTACATCCATATGAAAAGCATAGTACTATTCATTACATCCATATCACAAGCATAGTACTATTCATTACATCCATACGACAAGCATAGTACTATTCATTACATCCATATGACAAGCATAGTTCTATTCATTACATCCATATGAAAAGCATAGTACTATTCATTACATCCATATCACAAGCATAGTACTATTCATTACATCCATATGAAAAGCATAGTACTATACATTACATCCATATCACAAGCATAGTACTATTCATTACATCCATACGACAAGCATAGTACTATTCATTACATCCATATGACAAGCATAGTACTATTCATTACATCCATATGACAAGCATAGTACTATTCATTACATCAATACGACAAGCATAGTACTATTCATTACATCCATACGACAAGCATAGTACTATTCATTACATCCATATGACAAGCATAGTACTATTCATTACATCCATACGACAAGCATAGTACTATTCATTACATCCATACGACAAGCATAGTACTATTCATTACATCCATATGACAAGCATAGTACTATTCATTACATCCATACGACAAGCATAGTACTATTCATTACATCCATATGACAAGCATAGTACTATTCATTACATCCATACGACAAGCATAGTACTATTCATTACATCCATACGACAAGCATAGTACTATTCATTACATCCATATGACAAGCATAGTACTATTCATTACATCCATATGACAAGCATAGTACTATTCATTACATCCATATGACAAGCATAGTACTATTCATTACATCCATACGACAAGCATAGTACTATTCATTACATCCATATGACAAGCATAGTAATATTCATTACATCCATATGACAAGCATAGTACTATTCATTACATCCATATGACAAGCATAGTACTATTCATTACATCCATATGACAAGCATAGTACTATTCATTACATCCATATGACAAGCATAGTACTATTCATTACATCCATATGACAAGCATAGTACTATTCATTACATCCATATGACAAGCATAGTACTATTCATTACATCCATATGACAAGCATAGTACTATTCATTACATCCATATGACAAGCATAGTACTATTCATTACATCCATATGACAAGCATAGTACTATTCATTACATCCATATGACAAGCATAGTACTATTCATTACATCCATATCACAAGCATAGTACTATTCATTACATCCATATGACAAGCATAGTACTATTCATTACATCCATATGACAAGCATAGTACTATTTATTACATCCATATGACAAGCATAGTACTATTCATTACATCCATATGACAAGCATAGTACTATTCATTACATCCATATGACAGGCATAGTACTATTCATTACATCCATATCACAAGCATAGTACTATTCATTACATCCATATGACAAGCATAGTACTATTCATTACATCCATATGACAAGCATAGTACTATTCATTACATCCATATGACAAGCATAGTACTATTCATTACATCCATATGACAAGCATAGTACTATTCATTACATCCATATGACGAGCATAGTACTATTCATTACATCCATATGACAAGCATAGTACTATTCATTACATCCATATGACAAGCATAGTACTATTTATTACATCCATATGACAAGCATAGTACTATTCATTACATCCATATGACAAGCATAGTACTATTCATTACATCCATATGACAGGCATAGTACTATTCATTACATCCATATCACAAGCATAGTACTATTCATTACATCCATATCACAAGCATAGTACTATTCATTACATCCATATCACAAGCATAGTACTATTCATTACATCCATATCACAAGCATAGTACTATTCATTACATCCATATGACAAGCATAGTACTATTCATTACATCCATATGACAAGCATAGTACTATTCATTACATCCATATGACAAGCATAGTACTATTCATTACATCCATATGACAAGCATAGTACTATTCATTACATCCATATGACAAGCATAGTACTATTCATTACATCCATATGACGAGCATAGTACTATTCATTACATCCATATGACAAGCATAGTACTATTCATTACATCCATATGACAAGCATAGTACTATTTATTACATCCATATGACAAGCATAGTACTATTCATTACATCCATATGACAAGCATAGTACTATTCATTACATCCATATGACAGGCATAGTACTATTCATTACATCCATATCACAAGCATAGTACTATTCATTACATCCATATCACAAGCATAGTACTATTCATTACATCCATATCACAAGCATAGTACTATTCATTACATCCATATCACAAGCATAGTACTATTCATTACATCCATATGACAAGCATAGTACTATTCATTACATCCATATGACAAGCATAGTACTATTCACTACATCCATATGACAAGCATAGTACTATTTATTACATCCATATGACAAGCATAGTACTATTTATTACATCCATATGACAAGCATAGTACTATTCATTACATCCATATGACAAGCATAGTACTATTCATTACATCCATACGACAAGCATAGTACTATTCATTACATCCATACGACAAGCATAGTACTATTCATTACATCCATATGACAAGCATAGTACTATTCATTACATCCATATCACAAGCATAGTACTATTCATTACATCCATACGACAAGCATAGTACTATTCATTACATCCATATGACAAGCATAGTACTATTCATTACATCCATATCACAAGCATAGTACTATTCATTACATCCATATGACAAGCATAGTACTATTCATTACATCCATACGACAAGCATAGTACTATTCATTACATCCATACGACAAGCATAGTACTATTCATTACATCCATATCACAAGCATAGTACTATTCATTACATCCATATGACAAGCATAGTACTATTCATTACATCCATATCACAAGCATAGTACTATTCATTACATCCATATGACAAGCATAGTACTATTCATTACATCCATATGACAAGCATAGTACTATTCATTACATCCATATCACAAGCATAGTACCATTACATCCATATGACAAGCATAGTACTATTCATTACATCCATATCACAAGCATAGTACTATTCATTACATCCATATCACAAGCATAGTACTATTTATTACATCCATATGACAAGCATAGTACTATTCATTACATCCATATGACAAGCATAGTACTATTCATTACATCCATATGACAAGCATAGTACTATTCATTACATCCATATGACAAGCATAGTACTATTCATTACATCCATATGACAAGCATAGTACTATTTATTACATCCATATGACAAGCATAGTACTATTTATTATATCCATATGACAAGCATAGTACTATTTATTACATCCATATGACAAGCATAGTACTATTTATTACATCCATATGACAAGCATAGTACTATTCATTACATCTATATGACAAGCATAGTACTATTCATTACATCCATATGACAAGCATAGTACTATTCATTACATCCATATGACAAGCATAGTACTATTCATTACATCCATATGACAAGCATAGTACTATTCATTACATCCATATGACAAGCATAGTACTATTCATTGCATCCATATGACAAGCATAGTACTATTCATTACATCCATATGACAAGCATAGTACTATTCATTACATCCATATGACAAGCATAGTACTATTTATTACATCCATATCACAAGCATAGTACTATTCATTACATCCATATGACAAGCATAGTACTATTCATTACATTTATATGACAAGCGACATTTCTCTTTTTGTAATGAGTTAAGGTGCTTTTCACAAGCCAACATTGCAACATTTCTCCTTTTGTGTTGAGTTAAAGATGCTTCTCACAAGTAACCCAGCCAACATTTCTCTTTTTGTAGTGAGTTAAAGGTGCCTTTCACAAATAATTACACAGCCAACATTGCGTATACAACTCTACGAGTGGATCCAGAACCAAGAAAAGGTGCTGTGTCAAAACATTTTACAGTCAAAGACAATTATTTATTTGTGTGAGTATGTGCACAATATCTGTTAATACATAGTTTTCACACTGTGTTCTAATACTATGGAACCTTTTCGCATGTTGTATGGTTTAGATCACATTTAAAATGGCCAACTGTGGCCATTTTGTTTTAATGAATGCTGTTTCAGAGCTATATTTATGATATGCCCTGACCATTCATATTTATCTATTCATTTACTCTTGTCCGACGACCTCATCTGATTTAGACTTCCTGTTGAAAACTATTTGTTATGGGTGGCTCTCTCTCAAAGTTAATTTTGTGGCGATATAATTTTAATGAATATTCTTGTCATTTTTAGTTTAAAAATGCAGTTTTTGACTTTTTGAAAATGCAATTCCAATTTTTTCGTTATATTATATGTAGACCTTGGGTGATTTCTTTAATTTTGGTGAAAAATGCAATTTTATACTTCTTAATAAATGACAAGCTGAATTGTGTCTGTTTGTTTAGGCCATCATGATACAGGTGGCTTTTATTACCCAATCATAGTAAGTCAGTCAAATTTGTGACGATCATTTTTTAATTTTTGGTAAAAAATGTTATTTTTGACTTCATATTTTTGTAATTTCTTTTATAAAATTTTATTTTTCATTCTTGAAAACTGCTTGCCAAATTGCTACAATATCTTATTAATTTTCACTTCAGATGGATCTTATTGTTGATTTCATAATTTAGTAAATATTTTTGTTGAAACTACCATCCCTAATGATATCAACAAATAGGATACTTGTGTTATAGTTAGAATAACTCTCTCCAAATTGTTAATATATTGTACTGTTTGAAAACTTTATGTAATTATTAATTGAAGAATATACTGATTACTTTCACATTTTCATGTATTTTCGTCAAAACTGATTGAAGAATCTATGAACAAGGCCATGGTTGTAAGTGACAAATTGTATTAGCAGAAACTGCTTACAAGAACTTGGGGGGCAACTTGTATTGCTACAATTTAACTAAACAAAAGGTTTGTTTTAATCTTACAGAAATATAACTGCAAAGGAAGCGAGGTTATTGAGAGTTGCTGTAAATTCTTTGATGGACCATTTATCTCTTGTACTGCAAACCATGGAACAATTCACACCATAGCATTGCAAGAAATAGCCTCATCACAGAGGTTAAGAACAATGCAGTTCACAAAATGAACCTTCCAATTGTGAAAAGCTACATACCAAGCTTGACAGTTATGTCTGCCGATTGAAAAAAAGAGACAAGACAGAAACTACAACAAGAACTGTTTTATTGAAAATTTGAGTAAAAGTCATTGATATATAACTGTGTAAATGATACAGTTGTTTATTTTTCTAATAAATTGGCAATATATATATAGCAGTTTGTCGCCAGTCTTTTACAATTTATATTGGTTTACATACTGCCTATAGTATGTCTCAACGAATGAGAAAAAACCTTTTACTACGAGTACAGTGGTCATGTGATATAGATAAAGAGGCTTTTAAAACAAGGCTATAGATTGTAGCTTCACAATTGTATATTAGACCAAAGACACTAGAAAAAGTCTTTGATTAGACTATTGTGAGCAGCTCTATCGCATTCCTCTTCAGTTGTTTACAGTAAATAAAAGTCACAAAGCATTCTTGTTTCTTATGAAGTACAGAGTGTCTTGATTATAATGCATACCAATAGTTTCATACATTTCTGATTATTATATTTTAAATTTATAATTCTATATAACTGAAAGTATGAAAGAAGCAGCAAGGCTGGCCAAGTATCGTACATTGTATGTGGTATTCCCAGTAACATACTTCAAATCAAAAATACTTTCATTTGATACATTTTTTTTGTTTTGATTGTTCCTTCCAAAAGTAGGAATTTTGAATGCTGTCTTTAAGACAATTTGAGTATTGATTGAACTATTTTAACATCTGTTTTTTTTTCACTTTTGGATTTTGAGGAAGATAATTACATAAAATATGAAAGTGGTGAATTTTAAATTTGATCACTTGCAATTATTTTTATTTAAACCAGGATAAATTTAGTATGCAAATGAGTATGGTTATTTTCCAACCATTGAAGGCAAAGTAATAACAAACATGATGTTTCAAAGAAAGCTGTTATAGTGAAAATAGCTTGTTGATGTCATTTAACAAAATTAACACATAAATCTTGCACTGACAATAATGACATTTAAAATCGTACAAACAAATTACATTTATAAAAAAATTTTGTGACAACTTATAACTGGGGTTTAGACCATTTGTAGGTGCCAGTAAAACGGAAGTTGTGTTTTGCTGAAAGTTCGTCTGCTTCAGCGGGACCACGGCTAGAAATAAAGAACAAAAGATCAATGTCATATTTGTATGAATGGTCAGAAAATCAATACCATAGTTCAGATTATTCATGTGGGTGTTGGGACAAACCTTTGTATACAATGCACATTACACCATTCTAATCCAGTGACAAGCTTTCATTCAGATCAAAAATAAGGCATAGGGGGGAAAATGGAAGAGTATATTGCTGCAAAATTATTTCAACATGAGCATGTATAAAACAAAGCAGAGAATACACTTCTGTTTTAACCTGAGACCAGATTTTGTACCTCACAACATCAATGAAAATCAAACATAATTGACAGTGACATTTGTATTCAAAATTGCTACGGTATGTTCCTTTGTTTTGTTTACACTCCAGTACTATGTAAGCCGTATTCATGACATGCATAGTATTATGGTATGTTCCTTTGTTTTGTTTACACTCCAGTACTATGTAAGCCGCATTCATGACATGCATAGTATTATGGTATGTTCCTTTGTTTTGTTTACACTCCAGTACTATGTAAGCCGTATTCATGACATGCATAGTATTATGGTATGTTCCTTTGTTTTGTTTACACTCCAGTACTATGTAAGCCGCATTCATGACATGCATAGTATTATGGTATGTTCCTTTGTTTTGTTTACACTCCAGTACTATGTAAGCTGTATTCATGACATGCATAGTATTATGGTATGTTCCTTTGTTTTGTTTACACTCCAGTACTATGTAAGCCGCATTCATGACATGCATAGTATTATGGTATGTTCCTTTGTTTTGTTTACACTCCAGTACTATGTAAGCCGCATTCATGACATGCATAGTATTATGGTATGTTCCTTTGTTTTGTTTACACTCCAGTACTATGTAAGCCGTATTCATGACATGCATAGTATTATGGTATGTTCCTTTGTTTTGTTTACACTCCAGTACTATGTAAGCCGCATTCATGACATGCATAGTATTATGGTATGTTCCTTTGTTTTGTTTACACTCCAGTACTATGTAAGCCGTATTCATGACATGCATAGTATTATGGTATGTTCCTTTGTTTTGTTTACACTCCAGTACTATGTAAGCCGCATTCATGACATGCATAGTATTATGGTATGTTCCTTTGTTTTGTTTACACTCCAGTACTATGTAAGCCGCATTCATGACATGCATAGTATTATGGTATGTTCCTTTGTTTTGTTTACACTCCAGTACTATGTAAGCCGCATTCATGACATGCATAGTATTATGGTATGTTCCTTTGTTTTGTTTACACTCCAGTACTATGTAAGCCGCATTCATGACATGCATAGTATTATGGTATGTTCCTTTGTTTTGTTTACACTCCAGTACTATGTAAGCCGCATTCATGACATGCATAGTATTATGGTATGTTCCTTTGTTTTGTTTACACTCCAGTACTATGTAAGCCGTATTCATGACATGCATAGTATTATGGTATGTTCCTTTGTTTTGTTTACACTCCAGTACTATGTAAGCCGCATTCATGACATGCATAGTATTATGGTATGTTCCTTTGTTTTGTTTACACTCCAGTACTATGTAAGCCGCATTCATGACATGCATAGTATTATGGTATGTTCCTTTGTTTTGTTTACACTCCAGTACTATGTAAGCCGCATTCATGACATGCATAGTATTATGGTATGTTCCTTTGTTTTGTTTACACTCCAGTACTATGTAAGCCGTATTCATGACATGCATAGTATTATGGTATGTTCCTTTGTTTTGTTTACACTCCAGTACTATGTAAGCCGCATTCATGACATGCATAGTATTATGGTATGTTCCTTTGTTTTGTTTACACTCCAGTACTATGTAAGCCGCATTCATGACATGCATAGTATTATGGTATGTTCCTTTGTTTTGTTTACACTCCAGTACTATGTAAGCCGCATTCATGACATGCATAGTATTATGGTATGTTCCTTTGTTTTGTTTACACTCCAGTACTATGTAAGCCGCATTCATGACATGCATAGTATTATGGTATGTTCCTTTGTTTTGTTTACACTCCAGTACTATGTAAGCCGTATTCATGACATGCATAGTATTATGGTATGTTCCTTTGTTTTGTTTACACTCCAGTACTATGTAAGCCGCATTCATGACATGCATAGTATTATGGTATGTTCCTTTGTTTTGTTTACACTCCAGTACTATGTAAGCCGCATTCATGACATGCATAGTATTATGGTATGTTCCTTTGTTTTGTTTACACTCCAGTACTATGTAAGCCGTATTCATGACATGCATAGTATTATGGTATGTTCCTTTGTTTTGTTTACACTCCAGTACTATGTAAGCCGTATTCATGACATGCATAGTATTATGGTATGTTCCTTTGTTTTGTTTACACTCCAGTACTATGTAAGCCGCATTCATGACATGCATAGTATTATGGTATGTTCCTTTGTTTTGTTTACACTCCAGTACTATGTAAGCCGTATTCATGACATGCATAGTATTATGGTATGTTCCTTTGTTTTGTTTACACTCCAGTACTATGTAAGCCGCATTCATGACATGCATAGTATTATGGTATGTTCCTTTGTTTTGTTTACACTCCAGTACTATGTAAGCCGCATTCATGACATGCATAGTATTATGGTATGTTCCTTTGTTTTGTTTACACTCCAGTACTATGTAAGCCGCATTCATGACATGCATAGTATTATGGTATGTTCCTTTGTTTTGTTTACACTCCAGTACTATGTAAGCCGTATTCATGACATGCATAGTATTATGGTATGTTCCTTTGTTTTGTTTACACTCCAGTACTATGTAAGCCGTATTCATGACATGCATAGTATTATGGTATGTTCCTTTGTTTTGTTTACACTCCAGTACTATGTAAGCCGCATTCATGACATGCATAGTATTATGGTATGTTCCTTTGTTTTGTTTACACTCCAGTACTATGTAAGCCGCATTCATGACATGCATAGTATTATGGTATGTTCCTTTGTTTTGTTTACACTCCAGTACTATGTAAGCCGCATTCATGACATGCATAGTATTATGGTATGTTCCTTTGTTTTGTTTACACTCCAGTACTATGTAAGCCGCATTCATGACATGCATAGTATTATGGTATGTTCCTTTGTTTTGTTTACACTCCAGTACTATGTAAGCCGCATTCATGACATGCATAGTATTATGGTATGTTCCTTTGTTTTGTTTACACTCCAGTACTATGTAAGCCGCATTCATGACATGCATAGTATTATGGTATGTTCCTTTGTTTTGTTTACACTCCAGTACTATGTAAGCCGCATTCATGACATGCATAGTATTATGGTATGTTCCTTTGTTTTGTTTACACTCCAGTACTATGTAAGCCGCATTCATGACATGCATAGTATTATGGTATGTTCCTTTGTTTTGTTTACACTCCAGTACTATGTAAGCCGCATTCATGACATGCATAGTATTATGGTATGTTCCTTTGTTTTGTTTACACTCCAGTACTATGTAAGCCGCATTCATGACATGCATAGTATTATGGTATGTTCCTTTGTTTTGTTTACACTCCAGTACTATGTAAGCCGTATTCATGACATGCATAGTATTATGGTATGTTCCTTTGTTTTGTTTACACTCCAGTACTATGTAAGCCGCATTCATGACATGCATAGTATTATGGTATGTTCCTTTGTTTTGTTTACACTCCATACTATGTAAGCCGTATTCATGACATGCATAGTATTTTGGTATGTTCCTTTGTTTTGTTTACACTCCAGTACTATGTAAGCCGTATTCATGACATGCATAGTATTTTGGTATGTTCCTTTGTTTTGTTTACACTCCAGTACTATGTAAGCCGTATTCATGACATGCATAGTATTTTGGTATGTTCCTTTGTTTTGTTTACACTCCAGTACTATGTAAGCCGTATTCATGACACGCATAGTATTTTGGTATGTTCCTTTGTTTTGTTTACACTCCAGTACTATGTAAGCCGTATTCATGACATGCATAGTATTATGGTATGTTCCTTTGTTTTGTTTACACTCCAGTACTATGTAAGCCGTATTCATGACATGCATAGTATTATGGTATGTTCCTTTGTTTTGTTTACACTCCAGTACTATGTAAGCCGTATTCATGACACGCATAGTATTTTGGTATGTTCCTTTGTTTTGTTTACACTCCAGTACTATGTAAGCCGTATTCATGACATGCATAGTATTATGGTATGTTCCTTTGTTTTGTTTACACTCCAGTACTATGTAAGCCGTATTCATGACATGCATAGTATTATGGTATGTTCCTTTGTTTTGTTTACACTCCAGTACTATGTAAGCCGTATTCATGACACGCATAGTATTTTGGTATGTTCCTTTGTTTTGTTTACACTCCAGTACTATGTACCGGTAAGCCGTATTCATGACATGCATAGTATTTGACCTAACTCCCTCAGGAACACTTAAGAAGAATGTTTGCAGTCATCGCTAACACTTTTGTGACGGAATTTCCTGTAACTTTGCAAAATTATTCTTTGTTATTGGCTACTTTTTGAATTATGAGTCTAATTATCTTTTGTTCAATCAAAAATAGTTGTCTAAGTAGGATTAAATGTTACAGGAATGACATAAAGTCTCTGTTTCCATAGAAACAAGTTTAGGTACTATTTAACAAGTCATTGAAAATGACACAGTCCCCGTTAAATTAAGTTCTCTTTGTGCTCGTCCTATTAAAGCGAAGGGGTTGTCGCGAGCGTGTCCTTGAAACTTGAGTTCCAAGTGACGTATACAACAGTTTGTTTATTTACATCAAAACACGTGTTTCGTGTAGTAGTAATATGGCCAAAAATAAAAACAGCCGTTATTGGGCCATCTTTGATCTGATTATGAAACACACTGATATGTATGATGTATCTGCCAAATACGAATGAAAATGGTACATAAATTGTGGAAATATAGTAGTAAGGCAAAAAGTCAGATGGCTGTCAATCAGCCATCCTTGACCAGATTTTGAAACAAATCGTCATGAACATGCATCCTAACATGTATAAAGTTCATGTATGTGCCAAATTTGAATGAAAACTGACAGAGCACGTCCAAGATACCTGCCAGTCGACCATCTTTGATCCAATTGCGAAATAAATCACCATGGACATGTATCCTAACATGAATAATCTATGTACCAAGTTTGAATGACAACTGACAAAGCATGTCAACATTTTCAAAAAACAAAAGATGGCTGCCAGTCGGCCATTTTAAATCGAATCGCTAAACCACTGCATGTGTCCTATATAAGGTACTAGGCACATGCAAAGAATGAACGGAATCGGTCCACAGGATTCTGAAATACGACTCTGGACAGACTGACGCACGGACGGACGGACGGACGGACAGACTCAGGAACTCGCGTATGTCGGGGACATGTATTCTAACATGTATAATCTATGTACCAAGTTTGAATGAAAACTGACAAAGCATGTCCAAAATACAACATTTCCAAAAAACAAGATGGCTGCCAGTCGGCCATTTTGAATCGAATCGCTAAACCACTGCATGTACATATGTCCCACATAAAGTACTAGGCACATGCAAAGAATGAACGGAATCGGTCCAAGGGATTCTGAGATATGACTCCGGACGGACGCACGGACGGAGACCGAAATATAAGTCCCCTTATAAATTATAAATTATAATCATAAATCCCTTTTACTCAACAAAATTTCCACATCTGTTACTAGTTAGCCATGACAACAAATAGTAGTTGAGAAGAGAGCTTAGATTGTCAGGATTACCTTCCATATTGGTATGGAATGGGTTTAATCTTTTCCTTCTCTATTTGATGCAATAATGGTGTAAATATTCTCCATGCTTCAGCCAACTCATCTCTGTAAAAAAAATAACATTACACATAGTAGGCAAATATATGATAACTTCCCAATACTATTTGGTATACTATCATTAGGCATGCAACTTGTTATCCCCTAGATTTTGATCAGGGATGGTGATTGCCTTGCATAATAATTAGCATACATTTGCATAATTCATTCATAGTGTTTGTACATGTATAATTGTTCCACTTTCCACAAACTGCTTATACACTATAATTTTTTGTTTTATTATTACAGTGAACAAAAAAATTCAGAATAAAAATGTCATGGCTTGAAACATTTTTTTTTCAAATCTGATATCTTGGCATAAACAGTAAGGTACAGGACAAACCGTTTTTATACAAATATGTATTTGTAATGTTTTACTAAACAACACACAGTCACAATTGAAACACATGTCACAGCAGTGTCACTCTGCGAAGAGCACGATTCCCATTGGTTGGTTGGTCCAAAAGCGCGAATCTCAATGGTCGATCTATGTAAGGGTACACAGCATGCCTTATAGAAATGTTTAGTTTTAAATGGTTATTTCGCTAACTGCTCGCGAACTACGGTAAACAAGTATTTACCGACTACATGCCACACGGTTCGGTGATCAGCAAGTATTTAACATTGATTAATTAACATATATAACATCCCCCGGAGGGGATGAAAGTGGTTACAAAACACATACACATTGGTGTTGGCTGCCTTATTATGGTGTAACATCAGGGAGCTGGTAACATTAACGCCGTCTTGAAGTTGTAAGGATTCGTCCGCAACAATGCTCATTAGCATAGGCGGCAGCTTTAAAGCGAGTAGAGCGCGAAGTACGTTTCACACGATGTTACGTTATTTTTTATTAGCAAGTATAATTTGTTATGACTATATTCATCACTTTGAATTCCCAAATAAAGCGTGTAGCGGGTCAAACTGTTTCTAGGCAATCAATATCGTTTTATTAAGAATATTAAGAGAACAAAAACGTAAAGCTATGTGAATGGATTGAAACTACTGCTGAAGATAGAAAACTAAAACGGCAGTGTCAACGGAAAATTAGATGGGTGCATGCTCTCTGCATAAACGGAACGACGGCTTTGTTTATTTGACCGATGTCGACGAGCAACATATTTCCTTTACTCACCTCCTCGTCTGATCACCGACCCTCAACGGTCTCGCGTATCGGTGATGTCATCGGTTACTAGTTGAAACGAATATTTGATGCGAATATTTCAGCCTAATCGTCCCTTTCGAACCACTCGCGAGGTTGGTCATAATATGACCTAGATGAAAAATTCTTGAAGAATAAATATAAATTGCGTAAACGAGGGGTGAACGCGAAAGTCCTGTAATTTTATATCGGAATCGCAACAGGCTGTAGGCAAGTCTAAATTAGTAAATATGACCCAGAGTTGCAGATTTGTCTTTGTCTCGTCTGTCTTTGGCGTCTTTGCTTTCTTTCTTTTCATTGTCATTGCGTTAGTAAGATGGTGTTATTAAAATAGAATATAGACAATTTCTCAGACGATGTCTTGACTGATAATAATGCTGACAATGGACGTTAGATTAATATGCATTGTTTGCGACAAGAAGCTTGTCATCCGTTCTATTAATCGTCAACAACAGAGTATTACCGGTAGTATACATATACATGTACATGTTAGAAACATTATACAAATATTAACGAAACGGTAGTAGTGTTAGCGTTTGAGCACTGGTCTTTCTGAAATTTCGAAAAGCTGGGATGATGAATCAAGGTACAAAGTAACCGTTTTATCAATTATTGAAAAATCAAGATAAAAAAAAAAAATTCCCCTTCCGGCTACCTTAAGATCAATATGGACCACTGAAATTTGGCGTTCATTTAAAAAAAATAAACCATAATTTTCAGTAATACTGACTTTGAAAATTATGATACAAAAATAATTTCATTCATACCACAAACCAACGCCGTTTTTGTTTACTTTTCACAACTATTACAAAGTATTTCATTTCTGGTTAAAATACCAGCTAAACGATCGTAGACCACAAGTTTGGAGTCCCTTTATGATCTAAACAAAGGCAGACGATTGCAAACAACTGCTGTCATGGCAAAACGTTGCACATCGTGAATGATTTTTTTTTTCACTGCATGCAAATTATTTTCCCTGATGCACTCAACAAATCAAAGCTGACGTACAACATTCATTGCAGAACGCGTGAAAAGTACTTCGTGTTCCACTCGCTTTGAATCTGTCGCCTATGCTAATGAGCATAGTCGTCAGGACGAAGCCTTACAACTCCAAGATGGCAATAACGTTACACCATAACAAGTCATTGAAAATGACACAGTCCCCGTTAAGTTCTCTTTGTGCTCGTCATATTAAAGCGGAGGGGTTGTCGTGAGTGTGTCCTTGAAACTTGAGTTCCAAGTGGCGTATACAACAGATTGTTTATTTACATCAAAACACGTGTTTCGTGTCATAGTAATATGGTCAAAATAAAAACAGCCGTTATTCGGCCATCTTTGATCTGATTATGAAACACACTGATATGTATGATATATGTGCCAAATACGAATGAAAATGGTACATAAATTGTGAAAATATAGTAGTAAGGCCAAAAAGTCAGATGGCTGTCAATCGGCCATCCTTGACCAGATTTTGAAACAAATTGTCATGGACATGCATCCTAACATGTATAAAGTACATGTATGTGCCAAATTTGAACGAAAACAGACAGAGCACGTCCAAGATACCGCATAAAAAAACAAAAACAAGATGCCTGCCAGTCGACCATCTTTGATCCAATTGCGAAATAAATCGTCATGGACATGTATCCTAACATGTATAATCTATGTACCAAGTTTGAATGACAACTGACAAAGCATGTCCAAAATACAACATTTTCAAAAAACAAGATGGCTGCCAGTCGGCCATCTTTGATCCAATTGTGAAATAAATCATCATGGACATGTATCCTAACATGTATAATCTATGTACCAAGTTTGAATGAAAACTGACAAAGCATGTCCAAAATACAACATTTCCAAAAAACAAGATGGCTGCCAGTCGGCCATTTTGAATCGAATCGCTAAACCACTGCATGTGCATATGTCCCACATAAAGTACTAGGCACATGCAAAGAATGAACGGAATCGGTCCAAGGGATTCTGAGATATGACTCCGGACGGACGCACGGAGACCGAATTATAAGTCCCCGTTTTCGAACTTTGTTCGAACGGGGACTAATAATCGACATTCGGCGAGTCGCACAATCACGTCGCAGAGTTAGTTTTTAGACCCCCATACATACATGGAGACAAGCATGGTGGTAATGATTTGGAGCACAGTGCTGTGATGTCAGACAAGCATGGTGGTAATGATTTGGAGCACAGTGCTGTGATGTCAGACAAGCATGGTGGTAATGATTTGGAGCACAGTGCTGTGATGTCAGACAAGCATGGTGGTAATGATTTGGAGCACAGTGCTGTGATGTCAGACAAGCATGGTGGTAATGATTTGGAGCACAGTGCTGTGATGTCAGACAAGCATGGTGGTAATGATTTGGAGCACAGTGCTGTGATGTCAGACAAGCATGGTGGTAATGATTTGGAGCACAGTGCTGTGATGTCAGACAAGCATGGTGGTAATGATTTGGAGCACAGTGCTGTGATGTCAGACAAGCATGGTGGTAATGATTTGGAGCACAGTGCTGTGATGTCAGACAAGCATGGTGGTAATGATTTGGAGCACAGTGCTGTGATGTCAGACAAGCATGGTGGTAATGATTTGGAGCACAGTGCTGTGATGTCAGGCAAGCATGGTGGTAATGATTTGGAGCACAGTGCTGTGATGTCAGACAAGCATGGTGGTAATGATTTGGAGCACAGTGCTGTGATGTCAGACAAGCATGGTGGTAATGATTTGGAGCACAGTGCTGTGATGTCAGACAAGCATGGTGGTAATGATTTGGAGCACAGTGCTGTGATGTCAGACAAGCATGGTGGTAATGATTTGGAGCACAGTGCTGTGATGTCAGACAAGCATGGTGGTAATGATTTGGAGCACAGTGCTGTGATGTCAGACAAGCATGGTGGTAATGATTTGGAGCACAGTGCTGTGATGTCAGACAAGCATGGTGGTAATGATTTGGAGCACAGTGCTGTGATGTCAGACAAGCATGGTGGTAATGATTTGGAGCACAGTGCTGTGATGTCAGACAAGCATGGTGGTAATGATTTGGAGCACAGTGCTGTGATGTCAGACAAGCATGGCAGCACTGCCATGATGTTTGTATCTTGGGTACAACACTGGGCATATGTAAATGATGCACAATATTCCACATTATTTGAGACAGCAAAACTTTCATACTGTATTTTCCACATGTAAGACTGAATACTGAAAAATGAATAATTTCCATTGGGTTTAAATTTCACTGATTTACCATTTCAGGCATATTCAGTGGGTTTTAAATTCATGGTTTTATCATTTAGATAATGTGTTCTATGCTAAATTTTACATATTCACTGGGTTTTAATTTAGCACTTTTTCCAGTCAGTGAAATCAGCAAAATTAAAACCCAGTGAATAATTAACCCCTTTACAGTATGTATGATATATCAAAATCATTAAAATGTTTACTTAATGTGTGCTTTATACATCTTTAACACATTAATTGCCCGCTGAAAGCATACATGGATAGCTGATGTGAATGGTATATAACGGCATCAGCTGGCAATTAGATAAAGATGGCCAAACTTCTATCATTAATGAACTTGATTAAACACCATACTAAAATTAAGCAATCTGGCAAATTCTGTAAGTTGATTGCTGGCAAAATAGGCATATTCATTTCTAAGGTTTTAGCACTCAAACAGAAAAGTACATTATCAATTAATTCATAGACTTACGTTCTGACAAAATGCATCTGACTTCCACAGAAAACATCCAGTATTAAACGAACATACGCATCAGGTAACACAACATCCTGTAAACACAATGAGACAAAGCAAACCTAAATACCACATTATGAAAACAGTTTTGTTCAGTCCTTTTACAATGTTATATAGTGGTGTATATATATATATGGGTCACTCTGAACATACCTTGTATCTTGAACCATAAGTTAAATCTAGTTCTGTTTCTACTGGATTGAATGCCATGCCAGGTTTCTTGGTCATAAATTTACAGTAAACTGCCTCGTCTGGCTGAACACGAATCACCAATTCATTTCTCTTATTCATGCCATCAAATATATCCCCAGGTGCATCTTCAAACTGAATGCGTACTTCAGCTTTACGTTCATTTAAAGCTGAAAAGAATTATTCAGTATCAGTATCAGCCCTTGCTTAGCAAAACAGTACACCAATATACTTTCTGTCAGTATCAGTACCTAGACAGTACACCAATACTTTCAGTCAGTATCAGTACCTAGACAGTACACCAATACTTTCTGTCAGTATCAGTACCTAGACAGTACACCAATACTTTCTGTCAGTATCAGTACCTAGACAGTACACCAATACTTTCTGTCAGTATCAGTACCTAGACAGTACACCAATACTTTCTGTCAGTATCAGTACCTAGACAGTACACCAATACTTTCTGTCAGTATCAGTACCTAGACAGTACACCAATACTTTCTGTCAGTATCAGTACCTAGACAGTACACCAATACTTTCTGTCAGTATCAGTACCTAGACAGTACACCAATACTTTCTGTCAGTATCAGTACCTAGACAGTACACCAATACTTTCTGTCAGTATCAGTACCTAGACAGTACACCAATACTTTCTGTCAGTACCAGTATCTAGACAGTACACCAATAATTTCTGTCAGTATCAGTACCTAGATAGTACACCAATACTTTCTGTCAGTATCAGTACCTAGACAGTACACCAATACTTTCTGTCAGTATCAGTATCTAGACAGTACACCAATACTTTCTGTCAGTATGGATAGAATCTTTCTTACCTTTACCACACTTCAAGATGAATGGAACACCTATAAATAAAAACAAATATTTAAAAAAAATGATTACCATAATGAAATAATGCCAACTCAACATATCATCGGTCATAGCACTCAAATGACACATGTTATTTTCTAATTAAAATGATGTTGGTAATAAACTACACAATGGTAAAATGTTATTGTGTTACATCAACAGATATGAAGGAATATATTTATTTCTTTCACTATGTTCTTCTTTTAACATGTTATCTTTGTAAAGTATATTATGTGCTCTATCATACAATACCCTTAGATGGTACTTGTAAAATTAACATGAGGTTATTATGAGGATACTATAGAATATGCATGAAGACAGTACAGCAGGATTATCGATGCGACGACATACTGTCTGAGTGCATACTTGGCGTTATCCTTGTAATAACTTTTAAGTTATTATTATACATCTTTTCCTTTCAACGATACATCATGGGAATGCCGAAATTCAAAAGGTTTAAAACAGAATAAGCGAAATTCTTTGTATGGAGTCCGGCCAAACCCTGGTGGCAGCCATGTTTTAGAGGACGTTTACACGCGTAATCATTACATATTTGGAATTCGCATTTCCTAATATGGTATGATGAATACCACAAAATTATGTTATTCTGTATATGAATATTTATTTGGTGATGGAAAGATTGGTGTATGGATCAAATAATGCAAAGGTTTAGTTTAAACATTCAAACTTGCCATCCCATCTTTCATTCTGTATATAGGCAACTGCAGTAGCTGCAGTAGGAGTAGTAGATCCTTTAGGTACAGTTGGATCATCCAGATATCCTAGTTTAGAATCAGCAGTTTTACCATTAGGATTACCCACATATTGACCTAATACCACGTTCTCTTTCTTCACTTCTGCCATACATTTCAACACTTTCACCTGTAACAATATCAAGAGTTTTGTCACCAATCAAATAACCTGTATCAAAACTACTTTCAATAACATGACCAGCATCATTTGACAACCAATCACTCAAGTTGTACCAATAAAAATACTATTAATTACTGTTTTCATGCTGCCGATATAAAGGTTGAATAAAAATTATTATTATTATTATTATTATTATTATTATTTAATAATCAGATGTTAAATCTTACTTTTGTCCCAATTCATGAATTTGTTTCTAAGAAGCAGAGGGAGAACTGACCTTTTCATTTCTAATGTCTTCAGCACTTGTTGAAACAGGTTTCTCCATAGCAACCAGTGATAAAATTTGTAAAAGGTGGTTTTGCATAACGTCTCTATAAAAGAGAGAGACACTCCCTACTATATGTAAATCACTGTGTTGACATTTTATTTGCAGGAAATGTTCTTGAAATGAGAATTATCTTATTGGCATACATCTGCCATTTATCGTAGCTATCACTCAACACATGCATAAATTAAATGTACAAGTCAAGGAATGTAAACTAATTGTATGATAGAATAGAAATAGAGCAATACAAGTAAAAGTTCAATCAGGGACAATAGAGCTGAAAACTACCTAATGATTCCAAATTCATCAAAGTATCCTCCTCTACCCTGGGTTCCAAATGGTTCCTTGAAAGAAATAATAACACTGGCAATATGGTGCCGATTCCATGATGGTCCAAATATCAAATTACCAAACCTACAAGAAACAACATTTTTTGAAATATAATTTATCATCTGAAAAATTATATAACAACATACAGTGTAAATAAATGTGGCAGACTTACCTGAGAATCATCAAGTTCTGAACCATTTCTTTTCCAAGATAGTGGTCTATGCGGTACAATTCATCTTCTTTAAAGAGTGAACTCAAATGATTTGATAACTCAGCAGAACTCTTAGCGTCTTTCCCGAATGGCTTTTCTACAATCACACGTGTCCATCCACTGAAAAAGATTAATCACAATGTCATGAAGAAACAATTGGTGGTAAAAACATAAGAAGACTTGAATCTACAACCACAGTAACTAAAAAATAATAGCACAGCAAAATTTGGTGAAAAAATACTAGCCAATGCGTTTCTCAATTAATACTTTATGCACTGTATTAATCTCAATGCCCCTTATAAAATAATATAGCATGAATTTTATAAAAGTTCCCAAATAATAGTGCAGTAAGATCCAAATAAACAAGCATCCTCTGGCCTGAGATAGCTTTGATGTTAGCAATGCACATTTCAATTAGAGAATTGAAGATATCACAAAATGAACAAATCTTAGAGAAGTCAACCTGAGGTACCTATATGTATAGTATAAAAGCAATCAGACTTTTAACAAGAATAAAAAATATCACTATTTATCAAAAATAATAAAAATATTCATCAAAATTAGAGAATTGAAGATATCATCATGAAAAAAACAAATCTGAGAGAGTTGCAACTGAGGTACCAATATCTATTATATCAAAGCAATTGGACTTGTGGTTTTCAACAAGATGTTGGAAATATCACACAAAATTACAAAAATATTATTAGGGAAGCTAAAAAAAACACTGCACTTGTCACTCTTCGTCAACTGCAGATGTTGTACTGCAACTAAAGCTGCTCACTCCTGGCCAAGGTTAATTAAAATAGCGGTTTACAAAATACACCACAGTTATGTAGCTAAGACAAGGTCAGTTTACAAAATATACCACAGTTATCAGGGGTACCAATGAAAGTGTAGCTTTAATGAAAATCACAGCTTTGACACCGTGCAGCATAGCTTGGTCAGGAAAAGCTTAGCTGCAGGAATGAAATCCGCTAGTTTTGACATCGAGAACTCAAGCTTTGAACATATTTTGATGTTGAGGGCATACACAACATGGCTGCCTCCAAAAGCAGTGTTAGCGACGGTAAGTATTTTACTCGTTTTCTAAACAAAATTACCAAGTTATGCTGTGTATTATGCCGCAATCTGTGAAGTTCAGGTTCAATTTCATTTCTAGAAAGTTTCAGCCACCATTTTACGAAACTTGCAGAGAAATCTCAATTCCAATTTTCGAAGCGAACAGGCTAGCAGGACGTCCTATTCTTATACATGTAGTTGGATTTTATGACAGTGTAAAGACGTGGTGGCTAGTGTTGACAATGTCTGTTTTCGAGAGTTTGTAAAAGCTCACGAAGATTTAAAAGTTAGTATCATATGAGATGAATATTTAGCTTCTCTTCCTTTCATTTATGCACTGTAATAGTTTGTAATTTCATCCAGCTCCTTTCAGTCACAATTCAAGATAAACAAGTCATTGAAAATGACAAGTCCCCGTTAAGTTTTCTTTGTGCTCGTCATATTAAAGCGGAGGGGTTGTCGCGAGCGTGTCCTTGAAACTTGAGTTCCAAGTGGCGTATACAACAGATTGTTTATTTACATCAAAACGCACGTTCCGTGTCATAGTAATATGGCCAAAATAAAAACAGCCGTTATTCAGCCATCTTTGATCTGATTATGAAACACACTGATATGTATGATGTATGTGCCAAATATGAATGAAAATGGTACATAAATTGTGGAAATATAGTAGTAGTCCAAAAAGTCAGATGGCTGTCAATCGGTCATCCTTGACCAGATTTTGAAACAAATTGTCATGGACATGCATCCTAACATGTATAAAGTACATGTATGTGCCAAATTTGAATGAAAACTGACAGAGCACGTCCAAGATACCGCATAATAAAAACAAAAACAAGATGCCTGCCAGTCGACTATCTTTGATCCAATTGCGAAATAAATCGTCATGGACATGTATCCTAACATGTATAATCTATGTACCAAGTTTCAATGACAACTGACAAAGCATGTCCAAAATACAACATTTAAAAAAAAACAAGATGGCTGCCATTTTGAATCGAATTGCTAAACCACTGCATGTGCATATGTCCCACATAAGGTACTAGGCACATGCAAAGAATAAACGGAATCGGTCCAAGAGATTCTGAGATATGACTCCGGAAGGTTGCATGGACGCACAGAGAAACGAATTATAAGTCCCCATTTTCGGACTTCGTCCGAACGGGGACTAATAAAAGGCACAAATATAGATAATATAGCAAATTATTTTTTTCTGTAATATTCGTGTGTAATCAGTAATTATGAAAATTATTTATGGATACATAGGGAATACATTTCGTTATGAATTATTCTTAATATAAATTTCTAAATTATCTTGTTAAAAACATTTTGTTTTCAGGGTTTTTCCCCCCAAAAGACAAAAGAATTTCATAATGTCTTTTTTTTATTATTATTTATTGGGAACAGAAATTCTTTATTGCAGTGCTTTGACAATGAGCTCTTCGGGTCACTAAAACTGTATGTCCACCTCTGTTGGGGTGAACATTTGTATTATTATACCGAATAAATCTTAAAACAGAAATTGTGGCACTCAATCATGGCAATCTTCCAGGTCATCGTTAGACAGATTTTCGGAGGCAAATTTAATCTCCACTCAAGGCTATCTTGAAGGATTGGAGGAAATTGACTCTTACCGATTCATATTGATGAATTAATTATATAATCATCGCATAGCTAAATTTCTACAAATCAATTGGACTTAAACTACTAGTATAATGACTGTGACGATTAATCACTTGTCTGAGTACATGAGTACACACTTACGTTTTACTCATACATGAAGCTTTGATATTACTTGTAACATCCATGAAGACACTCGGTGGCAATGCTAAATAAAACAGTCTATTGGATTTCTGATTCTTCTCAATCTTATTCAACAAAGTATTCAAATTTTCAAAATCTGATTTTCCATTATAAGATCCTTGGACATAGTAATTGAGGGAGAAAAACGTGTCCAGTTTACTTTTCTCATTGTCTTTCACCTGAAATGAAATCCACAAATAAAGCAATCTTACATGTCAATTATACCATAGCTACATAAGCAGTTGTCAAATGCTATTGAATTAAATAAGCAATTATTGATATGACATACAAAGCACAGCCATTACATGTTAATTCTTTAAGCAGATTTAATCATGCAGTTTGAGGCAAGGAAGTATAATTATGTACTTTAGTTGTTTCTCTTAAGCTTTCAAAGCATGCTATAGCTGGAAAATCACTTTCACAAAGTCCCATTTGTCTTTATGCTCATCCACTATCATATGGATAATAATCTGTCCAAATCGACTTCCCATTTAATGACACTCCAATATCTGTATTCCATTATAAGATAAACACACACTGAATTTTGAGACATAATTGTTTTTTAGTGGTGGAAACCATCATATAATCTATAAATGTACGTATTTAAAGAGGAGTCAAAAGTTGGTACTCTCCCATACAAAGCATGCTTTGATGGAAATTTGTTGTGATTCAAGGAAATCAAAGTAATTTCAGTCAAAAAATGTCCTACGTCTGACATTAGAAGATTTTTTCTTTTAATGGGCAACACATAAGACAAAATACAAGTTATGTATGAGTAATTATATTAGCATGTTACTGTAATAAATGAAAACAGAAGATTCTTGATTATAAAACCTTTCAGTGATTGTATGACATACATACGACAAGGTTAGTAAAATAGCTATCTATGATTTTGTTAATATTGCAAATAAATACAGAGTAATACATCAAATTCTAGATAATTTACTTACATATGACTATGCGTGTACCATAATGTAACCGTGGAAACAACCATAAGTGTATATATACATATATAGAGAAGATAGTTTCAATGTTAGAACATGCATACATATATTAAAATTAATAGACAATGAAATCTATATTTATACTGAGGGTACGTATAAAGCGAGAGGTGATAGAAAAGTAAGTTATTATAAAAACATGGTTTATGTGGGTAAAAAGTTGTATTACTTGATCTATAGGAGTGATAGTGGAAGGTATGTAAATGTCTGCATGTAATTCTGTTGTACTCTGGTTCATTACAAAGGGTTCTTCATTAGAGATTTGTACATATAACAAGTGTAATATATATAACATTACAATTATGGTACATTATGTAACTTGTACACAAATCAGAATATTGTAATGAGTGAATATAGAACAGTGCATTTATATAATCAACCAATTTTATTCTTCAAGACCTAGTTACAAATTGGGTACAAGTCTATTCATAACACAAAAACATTAATGTATTTAGTTGTTAATGTGCAGCACAAAACTTACCTTTAAATAAGGCATTGTCTTTTCCTTTATAGCTTCTACTGTGAGCTTAGATCTGGCATATCCAACAAATGTGGTGTTTTTTGGCAATAAACCATCTCTGAACAACCACCTGCAAGTCAAAAACAAAATAGGCTAAAATGCGCTCCTGTCCATTTGGCTCGGCCATCGAAACAAAGTTAATTTTGGCACAAATACAATTTTTGAAAATAAAATGGTTATTTGTTGGCCATCAATCACATTCACAAAATAACATGGCATGTACTACCATGTTATTATATTAGTTGCATTCACATCATAATGCCAAGGATGGTGCCATTACATACTACATTCACATCATAATGCCAAGGATGGTGCCATTACATACTACATTCACATCATAATGCCAAGGATGGTGCCATTACATACTACATTCACATCATAATGCCAAGGATGGTGCCATTACATACTACATTCACATCATAATGCCAAGGATGGTGCCAATACATACTACATTCACATCATAATGCCAAGGATGGTGCCATTACATACTACATTCACATCATAATGCCAAGGATGGTGCCATTACATACTACATTCACATCATAATGCCAAGGATGGTGCCATTACATACTACATTCACATCATAATGCCAAGGATGGTGCCATTACATACTACATTCACATCATAATGCCAAGGATGGTGCCATTACATACTACATTCACATCATAATGCCAAGGATGGTGCCATTACATACTACATTCACATCATAATGCCAAGGATAGTGCCATTACATACTACATTCACATCATAATGCCAAGGATGGTGCCATTACATACTACATTCACATCATAATGCCAAGGATAGTGCCATTACATACTACATTCACATCATAATGCCAAGGATGGTGCCATTACATACTACATTCACATCATAATGCCAAGGATGGTGCCATTACATACTACATTCACATCATAATGCCAAGGATGGTGCCATTACATACTACATTCACATCATAATGCCAAGGATAGTGCCATTACATACTACATTCACATCATAATGCCAAGGATGGTGCCATTACATACTACATTCACATCATAATGCCAAGGATAGTGCCATTGCATACTACATTCACATCATAATGCCAAGGATAGTGCCATTACATACTACATTCACATCATAATGCCAAGGATAGTGCCATTACATACTACATTCACATCATAATACCAAGGATAGTGCCATTACATACTACATTCACATCATAATGCCAAGGATGGTGCCATTACATACTACATTCACATCATAATGCCAAGGATGGTGCCATTACATACTACATTCACATCATAATGCCAAGGATGGTGCCATTACATACTACATTCACATCATAATGCCAAGGATGGTGCCATTACATACTACATTCACATCATAATGCCAGGATGGTGCCATTACATACTACATTCACATCATAATGCCAAGGATGGTGCCATTACATACTACATTCACATCATAATGCCAAGGATGGTGCCATTACATACTACATTCACATCATAATGCCAAGGATGGTGCCATTACATACTACATTCACATCATAATGCCAAGGATGGTGCCATTACATACTACATTCACATCATAATGCCAAGGATGGTGCCATTACATACTACATTCACATCATAATGCCAAGGATGGTGCCATTACATACTACATTCACATCATAATGCCAAGGATGGTGCCAATACATACTACATTCACATCATAATGCCAAGGATGGTGCCATTACATACTACATTCACATCATAATGCCAAGGATGGTGCCATTACATACTACATTCACATCATAATGCCAAGGATGGTGCCATTACATACTACATTCACATCATAATGCCAAGGATAGTGCCATTACATACTACATTCACATCATAATGCCAAGGATGGTGCCATTACATACTACATTCACATCATAATGCCAAGGATAGTGCCATTGCATACTACATTCACATCATAATGCCAAGGATAGTGCCATTACATACTACATTCACATCATAATGCCAAGGATAGTGCCATTACATACTACATTCACATCATAATACCAAGGATAGTGCCATTACATACTACATTCACATCATAATGCCAAGGATGGTGCCATTACATACTACATTCACATCATAATGCCAAGGATGGTGCCATTACATACTACATTCACATCATAATGCCAAGGATGGTGCCATTACATACTACATTCACATCATAATGCCAAGGATGGTGCCATTACATACTACATTCACATCATAATGCCAGGATGGTGCCATTACATACTACATTCACATCATAATGCCAAGGATGGTGCCATTACATACTACATTCACATCATAATGCCAAGGATGGTGCCATTACATACTACATTCACATCATAATGCCAAGGATGGTGCCATTACATACTACATTCACATCATAATGCCAAGGATGGTGCCATTACATACTACATTCACATCATAATGCCAAGGATGGTGCCATTACATACTACATTCACATCATAATGCCAAGGATGGTGCCATTACATACTACATTCACATCATAATGCCAAGGATGGTGCCAATACATACTACATTCACATCATAATGCCAAGGATGGTGCCATTACATACTACCTTCACATCATAATGCCAAGGATAGTGCCATTTTACCTGCATTTACATAATGATATTTGGGTTTGCCAGTTTTCCCATCTCTGTTTATATGGGATTTTTATTTGAAAAAAATATACAGATTTCAATTCTGAATTATTGTATTTTTATATATATATAAATAGCATACCTTAGTTAAATGTACTGGTACAAAGAATATGGACATAAATACACTATTGTAAGGGACGACGTCAAAAGATCGATGTCGGATAAAAAACTTAATTCCTTTAGTTTTTTTCCAAACCCCCTCACCCCCCACTGAAACTTAATTGATAAATATTGGTCATGGCGCAAGACTACATTTACCATTAAATACAAATTGATAATCGGACAGTAGTATGGCATAGCAGTTGGTTGTCGGTAGGGGTAAACAGACTTTACAAATGCACCTCATTTGACACACATATTTACACTCGGACCAAACCATTTTCTCGTCTTGAATGTGTGTTTTTTTCATTTTCTGTTATTTCTGTCCATGATTGAATAGAAAAAAAAAAAAAACTACAAATACTCCAAGATTGTTTGACTTCATTAAAAAATAAAATCGTTTTTGTAGGATGGAAACGTTTTGAGGTCTAAACCCCAGCCCCCACCCCCAAACTAAAGCAAACAAGTTTTTTATCCGACATCGATTTTTTGCATCGTACCTAAGTGTACAGTGTATATATACTAGTAATGTTCTCTACCTTCATGTTAATTTTTAAAATCCTAAAATCAATTTTGGATTGTATTATTAAATAACTAAAAATTCTGCATATTATCAGTACATGTACTATATTAGGAAAGCTTATAATAGTTGGATTGCAGAATTCCAGCTTTTGAAATTGAGATACAATAATATTGTTTAACATGGTGATCTCAACCAATGCTTTTGTTTTTTTGTTTTTTTTATATATAATATTTTTATACCTGAATGTCAATGTTGTCTCTCTGGTGTTATAGTTATGACATTCAACGCTGTTTTAGGTTATCGAATTATCCCCTTGATGGAGAAATGTTGGGCAGACACGCATTTTTCTCATAATTGGTATAATAATATTTCATGCCAAATAATAAGTGGCATATTAGAGGGATTTATTGATGGTATTTCAGGGTAGGAAGAATCTCAAACTCAGATCTTCTTAAAATATACAAATCATGTAAAATTCTAGTCTACCAACTGACATATTAAGATTCACAAATTATAATGAAATTTATACATCCATTGCATTCTTGTCACAGTTATGGTCTTGTTTCCATGGTTATTTACAAAGCTATATGAACCACAAATCCTATTAAGCGTTTTCAAGTTGCCATGGAAACAATGCATGGATGTCCATATTGTATTTTTTCTTTAAACGAGAGATTAACAAAAAAGCTTTGAGCAATTCTAATTGACCCACTACATAAATTTACAGCAAATCATTTGATTGTATGGATTTTTACGTCACTATTTCACTCACCATAAAGTTGGATAAATCTTCTTCTTAGCAAGGTCACCCTGCAAAAAAAAACGGTTCCATGATATTTTTTTTTTATCCATGTATGATATGAAGTGTGGGAAGCAAATTCAATGTTTTTTATGTTTATTGAATACCTAAAATACAATCATTTAGACTCATTTTGATTTGATGCTAATGATACATGTTTCAATTCATTTGACCAAATGGTTGCTAGGATATAATATAATACAAGCTGAAAATAGTAATTAGTATGCAAATTAATTAATGCCAAATTAGTGATAGAAATTCAATATTTGTACACACACAGTATTCATGGGCAAATATTCAATCCATTGGAACAAACTACCATTATGAAACATAGAATTAAGTTGAAAAGAATGCAAATAAACTAATTATTATGCACAATTGATAGATATTCATCTACATAAACAGCAAGCACACATAAGTTTTCAATGTGTTTGGCCAATCTTTATGTTAGAATATCAAAAAAATTAGCTAATTACATTGTAGCTATTTAATTAATAAAATAATGAGAAATTAACATGCATTATGCATTTTTGTTGCATATGACACATGACAAAATTGACAACAATTTTATTACATGTCAAAGAATTGGCGGTATAAATACCAGCCATACAATATCTTGGTACATAAACAAAGCTAAAAATACAATGTTTTTAGTCGTGAATCTTTGCCTTTTGTCGGAAAATAACTGAGCTTGATTACAACTTATGATTCTGACTGAGAATTAGCCAGCCAATCAGATTGATTTAATTTTTAACCAATTGACAATCTTGTTAAATCATAATGACCAATCAAGTTGTTTCTCTTTTCACCAATCATGTACAAGTCCACATCCATCAATCAATAAAGTCATCTGTTGCAGTTCATACGCGGTCTCATTCCTCCATTCCTGAACTCAAATCTACTTATTTTAACAATTTCCACATTGACCAGACCAGCATACAGGATGGCAGAATCTTCTCAAGCGACGTTTACCAAAATTCAAAATTCGAGCAGCACACCGTGGTAAAATGACAAAACTCCTCGAAAAAGCCGAAGAAATCATCAAAACGCTTCTCCAAGTGTGTAATGACGATCGTTTGGATGAAATCACCACATCCAAAATAACTACACACCAAATACAAACTCCTATTTTTTTTAGACAAGCGGATATATAGTCAACGCAACAAAAGATGACCTGGCTACAATGATAAATCGAATCAGATGATTATCTTAACGACATCTATGACAAGAAATTCGAAATAAGCCAATTCATCAAGAGAAAACTACGAAAACAGACTCAAATGAACAACCCCAGAAGTCCCAATACCGGAAACGTCACCGCTGCACCAACTACACCATCAAGATCTATCATTCTACCTAAGCTCTCTCTACCGATGTTCAGGTGAGTTTTAGAGTTTATAACTCAGCAATCCATGACAATCCAAACCTCAGAACTATCCATAAATTTCAATATCCATTTTTTTGACAAGCGCCAATTACAATTAACATGCTATCAATTTACTTGAACAAGGATATGGTCAAAAGCATAAAATAGTTTCTGCATATATGCGATCGCTGTGGGATCTACCTAAGCCATCTACAAACTTTAAATAGAAAGTCTCCACAACTTTCATGATACACTGAAATCCCTTGGAAAAACAGAAGATGCATATGGTGATTTATTGGTTCCTATTATAATGGCAAAACTACCAAGCAGATAGGGTGGGACAATGGAAACAGGGAATTATAAGTTTGCAGGATTTATGGAAATTCTCCATGAGTTCGAGGCACTTCAAGCCAGGTCAATTTTTCGTGTCAATTTCAAGGAACACAAACAGCCAAGTTTTATACAGGAAGTTGCACAACTGAATACTGCAAATTAAAACTATGTATTTACTGTGAAGATTCACACACGCCGAATGATTGTCATACTGTGCCAAATACTGACTGGATACAAATTCACAAAATGCGAAAAACTCTGCTTCAATTGCCTCGGTAGGGCTAGTGATTGCAAATCTAAATTCAGCTGTCGCATTTGTAAGAAGAAACACCACACAATATACTTTGTAAAGGGCGGCATTACCGATATATTCCACCATACTATTTTAATCACCCAGACTGTACAAAGTTTATACAGTTATTGAAAACCAACAACAAATACAAAGGAACCTTGCACGCTTTTTCAACACGCATTTTTAAGTAGGGGGAGTTGAGAAATAATTATTATCTATATTGATGATAAATATTTTATTTTCATTTGTTAAATATACTTTTTAGTGTTCAATAGAATTACTTTATATTTTCACATTTCTACATAAAGCCGGTGGACAAAGTACTGAATAAAGTCTTGTATGCAAACAGTATCTTCCATATCTCTCATCTGACTATAAAGATGATGTCCTTCTTACCCTATCACATCTATTAAGTGGTTATTCATTGACTGCATTGCCATATGTTGTGGTAGAAGATGACAGACTCAATGACCAGACTTTCGGATGTCGACTTGATCTTGTGAACCGCAATGCTCACATGTCTACATTGAACACACAATTCAGAAAAGATGGGTATTCAAATACCTTACCACGCTACAGGATTTACAAAAACGGCCAAGTCTATTAAAGTCAGTGATATAGTCCTTGTACATAGTGACATGTACCCACCGGAAGTGTGTGCAAGACATGATAACATGTTCACCAAAGATACCAAAGAATCGCCTACTGCTAAATGCGTATCAGTACCGGAGCCTAAAATTAGTAAACGCTGAGTCTCTACTAGAACAGTAGCCGATATTGCTCGACTACGAATTGAGGACATTGATTGACATGTCATCTGTTGCAGTTCATACGCGGTATCATTCCACCATTCCTGAACCTACTCTTTTTAACAATTTCTACACCTTTACATCAATTTACAAAACAGATGACAGACCCAGTGAGTGGTGACATTGGACATGACTTGTGGTCTATTTGAATGTTACGTTGCAATGAATGAGGTACAATATATTGAAATTGTCGGCAATAATTCTTGTTAGTATTTGTACCACATTTCCCTGTTTTGATCAGATGATCATATATCCACAATCACAATAAACAGTGCTTCTAGTCATGTGATCTTGATTCAGTTAGATATTCAATCCAGTTTATTGAATTTTTTGACAGAATCACAGGTCTTCATACAAGACCTTGCTTCAGCCAATCAGATTGCTGGATTTCAGACTAACCATGTTATAAAAAACTATTATAGGATTTCATGACATATTTAATTTTATGAAAGCTGAATATTAAATAATTTATAATGTTTTTGTCAATAATTGTATCAAGGTAATTATCTTATACAGTAGAATGGCCACTGGATCACACTGCCAAGTTCATTAATGTAGAAGATGTTGAAATAATGTATTTTAGCAAATTTGGCTCAATGCATGAATTAACAAAATCTTAATTTAGCTAAAGTGTCAACAATCACACTGTGAAAATATACATTATTCAAAATTAGTGACATCTTGATTAGCTAAATTAGTCAAACATTATTATCATGCTTGTAAAAAGACATGTTTATAACAGAAAACCCAAGGCCAGAAAGGGTCAACTTTAATGAATATTGTATCCACTCTTGCACAAGATTTAGATTTATTGACTGTGTATATGGTCTTTCAACAGTTTGCACCAGCCCTCCAGTGCAGTGGGTACAGACACTCTCACTGACACGCCCACTCAACCAACCAGGAACTTTCGTTACTATTATTGATCCCGGATACAAGCGTAATTCGACGAATTGGACTGTTCAAGTGAACAGCACGGCAGTATATCTACTATTATGGTACATTTGCACGCAATACCAATAAATTGTTGTATGCGAATGTGTCTTCTACAAAATCTCATAGAATACCTGTCTCAATTTGACAAGGGACCCGGCGGTCTCCCCATTATTTCACTCACCGAGGCTCCCATTACGACAAACACATGCGGTACACTCTCTTCCTCTCCTTCCATCGTATCCCGAATAAGTTGTACGCCTTCATCGCTACTTGCCATGGTTGCACTACTAATGATACACCCTATGATTTCGACAAAGCAGGATAGTTCCAACAGGAAAGATTACCGCTTCCCAGAACTCTGTATACAAACACACTGAACTCTAAACTTACCAGGGGGTAAGCTCGTTCTAGCCTCGTTCGAAATTTTACTGTTCTCATAAGTTGTTCTAAATCAAATATATAATTATACTATTTTAATTGGTTTCCTAATGTTTTTATCAATATATACTATACCATAAAATAATATTGCCAGACGCGATGTTTGATTTTGACATTTGTAATATTTAAAGTTTTCATTTCACATCTATGTCAAACGGACGAGGCTGTGAATGATCAAGTTGGGCTAGGAGTGTACCCCCCGGATTATATTCAGCATGACTTGACAAATTTTCGCGCGTTTCAGCTACTAGTACTTGCTCGACAGCTTAAAGTTGTGTCCAAACTATATCTTATACAATAAATTTGATTTAATTTGTTTATTTCATACAATTTCAGAAACGAAACAATAGCGCTATCGCATTGTATACACACGTCATTTGTAGTAATTACGCTCTTGCTAAATAGATTACGGTAGATTAGCACAACATAATAAAAATTATCATTATTATTAAGTTTAGGAATATGTAATAATGTACCATTTGTTTAATAATCTCACCTTCTCTTAGATTATTCAAAGATGGAGAGAAGAACTAAATTTCAGTGAAACCAATGAAAATAGGGGAACAAAACTGAGAACATACAAACTATTCAAATTAAGTTATAATATGGAAAATTATTTGCAAAACATTTCAAATTTCAGCCTCAGGAAAATGCTTTCAAAATTCCGTCTGAGTGACCACAACTTAGAAAGTAGAAGAACAAAGCCCAAAATAGAATTAGAAAATAGACACTGTAATAAATGTAACACTAAAGCATTAGGAGATGAAAAACATTTCCTGCTATTTTGTACTGGCTATATAGAACAAAGAAAAAAACTGTTTGATGAGTGTGCAATAAATATTTACACAATGGATGTGAATTCCATATTTAAAAAGATTATGAAGAATAATATAGCCTTAGCAAAATACTTAAAGAGCACAATTTTTAAAAACCACAGAAAGTAATTAATTTATTTTTTCTTTTATTTTACTAACATTTTATTTTTTATCTTTTTAGTAGTGTAATAAAGTTATTATTATTATTATTAAACAAAAATATGTAATTTCCAATCCAAGTTTAATGCTATATTTAGTGCTGCTGTTTTGATTTAATAATTTTGTTTAAATTACCCTCTCCAACAATTCCATCTTTTAACAATTCAAATATTACACAAGGATAATGGTTGAGATCAGTCTAATAGTATTGAGGGGCTTTTATAATTAATTGGATGTGATATGGTACTAGAATTTCAGAAAAATGTTTCATAGATGTGTTAATATTTTTACTTATAGGTCTTAAGTCCAAAGAGTATGCGTCAATTTACATGCAGTTTTCTGTTACCTTGTGTATCTTCATTTCTTGGTAAATATATATGTGTATGGCCATTGAGTATAAAGTCTAGTATTGACCGTGACTGTAATTGTTAATATCTGTTTTCTTCTCTAGATCATGTCACTATGTCTGCTCATTTTGCACCTGATATGAAGAACGCTGAACATTTTTATTAAAAATAACGCTTAAAACTCCTCGGAAAGAATTTAAATGGTTACATTACAAAGAATATACACTAACAAAATAATCACAACAATACACAAACAATAATACTGAAAAAAAATACTGAACTTAAGATATAACACTGTGATAAGCAAAGGACAATTTAAAAAAATAACTTGAAGGAGGTGTAGCTGTCATTGAAGGAAAGTGTTTTTAATAAATTGTGCCAGTTATATGTAGATCATAGTGTTTTTTCCTTTCATTCAAATTATAAACTTTCTACGATTGTCTATGTTCATAAAATTGTTCATGTTGTTAGCCTCTTCTAGTTAAAAAGATCTTTCGCTGTAAACTATATTAGTGAACATGACGTTATATCACCTTTTATCCATTGAACTTATACCTCACATATTCTTTTTCTTACCAGCTTACAGCATCACGAACGTCCCGTGCAATTACTGTGCAGGTCATTTGTGCGACTTTTTGTGCGAAAGAAATTATTATTATTATTATTATTATTAATCCTTTATTTCAGGCCAAAAAAGTCCCATATTAAATACATAACAAACACGAACACTAATAAATACAACGTCTAAGATTAGTCCAAAATTTGGATAAGAAAAAACTGTCAGAGTTGACACAAGTACGAATTAAAGCATTATTGCTCGTAAGTAGACGCTGACTGAAGTTATATAATGCCTTGCGCTGAAGAGATTCAAAGTTGAAAATATTTCTACTCACGCAATTACCACTGGCGCTGCTAGCCCGTTTAAGGCTAAAGATCAATCTTATAGCGTTATTATAAGCCACTCGCACAGTATTCACAATTTGTGTACGATAATCACACCAAACATTCAGACAATATATACTGTATAAATACGTTCTAAATAACAAACACTTAACGTACTCTGAACTTTTTATAAATTTTCGTAAAATAAAATTTGCCCTAGCATAAATACACCGCAAATGTCGCTTCATATCAGCTTCATCCTTGCCATCTGATGACACCATATAACCCAGGTACTTTTTCACTGAGACGAAAACCAGAGGTTTACCATACAAGTACCGTGCTATCAAAATTGGCACACATGTTCCTGTGGGGGTTTGGAAAACCATGCCACATTTTGAGGTCACGGGTCAGAGTCACGGTATGAGTTTATGCATGGAGATAAAAATTACAGGGGGAAAGTGGCCAGGGCCTTCATACTTGACAAATGTGTTCCCCATTCGACTCACAACACATGGGCACGTTTCCGGGTCAGAATTTCAAATATCACATTATTGATTTAGGTATGGTAAGCATTGAGCTACAAGGGAAATAGCTAGAAACTTCAAACTTAGAGTACCTGTTCCTCATGTAAGTCACAGGACACGGCAAATTTCAGGACAAAAGGTCAAGGTCACAGTGCGAGTTTATGTATGTTTGTTATATAAGAAAATAGCCCGGGCTTCAAGACAAGGCAGACGTGATCCACACTCGACTCACAACACCTGGGCGTAGTTTCGGGACAAAGGGTTAAACATCATGATCTCGGTCTGTGTTTAGGTATGTTCAGTATTGGGCTACAAGGTGTCATAATAATAATAATAATAATAATAATAATAATAATAATAATAATAATAATAATAATAATAATAATAATAATAATAATAATAATAATAATAATAATAATAATAATAATAATAATAATAATTAATGTATCTTTAGGAATACAGTATTTCTATCAGTACAGTAGCAATAAAAGTATAACAAAGTATAATAATAATAATGAAATAATAAAGAAAGAAAATATTATAATGTTAAGTTTTTTTTAAAGACTAATAATAATAATAAAATTCAAAACTATCAACTATCTATTCTTTCTTGCAAGGCTTTGTAAATAAACTGAGAAACCTTTTTGATAATTTCACATTCATCTGCATTGAGCAATCGAATGAATGTATTGTGTGCATCATGTGGTAGAAAATTAAATTCAGACAAGTTTCCATATTTTGGACAAATCATGAGAAAGTGGAATTCATCCTCAATAACATTCATGTTGCACTGTTTGCACATTCTTTCCTTTAGTCGTGTTTTGGGCTTGTGTACCTGCTCTTTTCAATTTCAAGCTTGTGTGTGCTTATTCTCAATTTTAGCAATGTACTTCGTCTGGGATTAAGGTTTTGTAATATGGATCAAACGTGTATTTAAATTTCATGTTTGCAAATGTTCTAAGTTTACTACTATTTTTGAGATTTGTGACTTCCGCTGGTTTACATATTTTTGTTTTATATTTGCTTCAATGTTATTTATAATCTTATGAATGTTTCTTTTTGGAATACTTGTTGTAAAATGTATTAATGATATGTAATAATTATCTTTTAATATTTTAATTAGTGATGATAACCATGTATGTTGCTGTGATTTCCTTTGTGATTTCAGGTTAATTTAATTTATATTAATAGTGGTAATACACCTATTTCGCTCCCACATGCTGCATTGCTTGTATGTCTAAACAAACATTTCTCTCATTTTCCAAAATCCATGATCCCCAGACATCTGCACCATAGAGTAAGATGGGATTAATGTTTGAATGAAATACTTTCAAGAAGAGTGTGATGTCAGTGTTCCCTTCCAATGTTTTATTCAGTATAAACATAGCTTTGCATTCTTCTCTGCTAATGTTTTCTTTGCTTCTACAAACTGTCCAGATGTTGAGATTATTATCCCAAGATAAGTATAACTTGTCACACAGCTAATAATTGTATTTCTGTAATGAAAGTATTCAGATGTTTTTAATGTTTTTTTCCTAAAAAATTTTGTTTTAGAAATAAATATTGTCAGGTTCCATTTGGAACAATACGTCTTCAAAATGTTTATCAAATTTTGCAAACTAGGTGCTGTTTGAGACATAACAACTAAATAATCTGCATATAATACTGATGATTCAGTATGGCTGGATTGAGTTGTTCATTTATGAAGAGATTGAAAAGCGTTGGCTATAATAGCTTTGTATGTGTAAAAAGCCTAAACTATCATGAATATTGAAGAATCTAGAGCAAGTTCGTATCTCCGACGAGTTAGTGTTATCTAGTTGTCGAACTCAATTGAGTAAAGCTTGCATACATGTTGCCACAAAGTGAACCGTGTTGTAACTGTTCATGCTTTGGTTAACATCAAAAGTTTGTTCCCTGTAAGAAGAGTTATTCAGCTGAGTATTGCTGATTACTTACATCTACCACTTGGATGCCTCACACGAATATATTTGTATCGATTGCGTATAACTTGCAAAACAACAATATTAGTCCACGCTGATCCTTGAAGTTTAAGTCTTTAAATGTAAAGAGTTATGAACAATAAATAATTGGACATTTGACAGACAGCGCCATCAACGTTGATATAGCTATTGATCTCGCTTCCTCAATTGGATTGCGAATCAAATGCTTTCTGGTATAATACGTGACTCTCATCAATCTGATTAAAATCCGATGTAGGTATGAGGTTTCTCGTGTATGTATGAGGTTTCTCGTGTAGGTATGAGGCTTCTTATACCTACATTGGATTTTAATCAGATTGGACTCTCATCTACATGGATAAATTGAACTCATAAATACCATGGTGACATGTCAAACTTGTTATTCACTCATCTCAACAAAAATCGTAAAACATGTATAATTGATCGTTCTAATAATGAATATAACAAGAGATGCCTATTTAATACTTCCAGTTGACCCCGGAGATATTTTTTCAGAATAATTTACGGGTTAACATATTGTATATTTTACTGAAATTAAGTACTGGTAACTCCCCACTTGCCTGTAGCAGTGCAATGTAATGCAGTACGGTTTTTAATTACAATGAGCGCCAAAATAAACTGATCAGGACAACATATTCCTTAGAACACTCTTAGCGGTGTTTGTTATTATGACTTGCAAATTTGCATAAAGAAAATACAACTATATTTGATGTTTTGAATTTGAAATTAAATTACATTCTTATCACGCTGATCAATTAATTAATTATGATGAACAGTATAGAACGCGTATCGATTTGATAAATCTATCATTTTAATATTTCAGTCAATTCTTTCGCTAGAAATCTGAACGAAAAAATGTTTTCAGGAAAAAAACATCACCTACAAAAACAACCGTTCACTCACAGAGCACCATCGGCCCGGGAGATTCAGAAATAAGGGAGCACAAAGGTTATTCAATGTTGAGTCATATTCACAGCCATAAATTGAATTTTCATTCTCAAAATAACATGTGGGGGTTACGTGGGTAACATAAACCCAAATTAAAACAAAGTACTAAGTAATTATTTTTTACTGTCCAGCGCCCCTGGTGAAAATGGTTGTGTCGAGGGGTGCTGTTGACTGAAAGCGACAAGTCAAAACAAACGCATCTAAGAGCCTTCTAAAGGATATATAGTTCCGAAGAAATTGATAAGATTAGTTTAATTCGGCGTCTGCTGTAAAATACTAAGGATATTATCATTTTAATTTTACGGATTGAACTATTCATGGACGAAACACAAGAATAATATCAAAAACGACAAGACAACTTTCAAGAGAGTATAATAATAAGTTATATAAAACGTTTGTATTTGACACAAGTTAATTTGTATTAGCCGTCGAATTGAAGCGTAGGAGTCCCAAATCGTTTGCGTTTTGGAATGCGACTCGTTCATCGTGTATTTGATAAATTTGACTATATTATGGGAACGGGGAAGAAATCACCTAAACAACTGCATTGTATATGTATCTTGATATACCGTGAGAAACATTGTCTCATTCTACAAATTATATACAAAATACGCAACCCAGAACCACAGATAAACACACAGCCACTTTTCATACTGATTATACACATAAGCTAATTTTGTCATTCATTTTCTAACTCATAACAATTATGATGTTATATCAAGGAGATTGTCTTTTAGATTAGGACATTAGGTTTATGTAATTATTTTGAAGTTCAAAAAATCGCCTTAATTTAGATAAAATGACAGTTATACTTTAAAAACACGTCATATGCATGAAACCAAAGTTTAAATTGAGTTAAGATAATTATATAATTTTTAAATAATTTTTTGTAATCATAAATCAGTGCAATCTACAAGATATCACAATTCCTACAATATATATCATACAGTTTCGACGCGTTTTCCTTCACACGACCATTTCGCTCTTTGATAAACGGCGATAATTTTTGTTTTGCTTAGGTTTACTGAGAGAATCCACTACGATACTAATTCTTTTTTATTCAATTTACTTTGAAAACCAATAATTAAAGCGGGAGGGTCGTCACCTGCGCACGCGCGGGAATTGAGTCCCAAGCGACGATAACAACACACGCTAAAGACTCGTGGGTAGACGCTTGTTTGTAAACACTGACACGCTATGGCCATCTGACGCATGCGCAGGTGACGACTCTGCCGCTTTAAATCAAAGAATAATGCTATATAAGATGTGTCCGTCATTTGGAAGCAATTTTCTGGTTATAATGCTACATTATCAAACACATATTTTGCATTATCGTCTAAAATATAATAGGGTTCATCTGATGTATGCTTATGGAAGTTGCCAAAATTAATGATATTCACCTCAGAAGATTAGAAAATAGTGCAATTTAAAAACATTGTATGCCACTTTTGTACATCTGTTGTTACGTTATACAGGACACATGTGAATATCAATACAACACAGTCATTAAGTGACACCTGTAGACGTCTAACATTCTGAAATATGTCATCATTTGCGACTGCAGCGCCATTTGATGACGTTTTGTTCCATTCTCATACACCCCTGCGAGCAGAATGGGATATTCTGTAATCCTGTGACCTGATTGGTGGAGACGGGCGGACCAGTCATGTTTGAACCTGCAGACGACGTCGATGACTTCCGTGATATGCGTGAATTGTTTAGTTACATAGCCTAATTATTTGGATGCAACCATCGAACTCCAAGCGTCAGTTCTTTGACGGTCGTTGACCCAAAGGTACGAGATGCATATTGTTTGATGTTTGGCAGTCGTATTTCCGCACTGTGCTGTATGCCTTGATCATCGCTCGTCACGTAAATCAGGCTGAACACCATGATGATGTCCCTGTGTCTAACACTGATTGTATCTATAATCATCTTGTACACACTCTTTCAAGTCAGTATGACTGTCAAGTTTAAAGTAAAGGATTTCTCTATCGGTCTGTGGTACTTGATAATTGGCCTTTTTGTCATCCCATTCGCGATATTAAAACCCGGAGACCAGATAAACATGTGGTAAGTGCTGACTAGGTGTATTATGGCTACAGCTGAAAAAAATAACGTAATTCTAAATTGAATTGCTAATATTTGTTTAAGGCGTGCTTTATTCATGTGCTTTAAATATTGTACGCTAATTCCCGTATGTGAAGTGAGGACAATGTAAGCTAATTTTGGGTATAAAAATTATGCAAATCAACTTTTTTATCGTGTATCAATGTAGATGCTGAATTGTTCGAGTTACGAACATTGAGTTACAAAAATGACCACGCCCATATTTTAGAAAACCACGCCCACTTTTGCTAAACCATGTTCAACTGATGACTCGCTCCGATAGGATGTGCTTAAATTCATTTTGTGTGTGTGTGTTTGTGATTCCCTGTGTCTTCACATATTAATTCTTCTGTAATTTTTGGCTGGGCCGACTACACTCCAACTTTACAGGCAGATCACACCTTCACTCTAGTTAGTACCCGGTAGGTAAAATCTGAAGAAAATTGTTGACATAGTAACAAGCAAAAAACTGATTTTTGAATAGCTTCACGCCAAATGTATCTCCTCCTACAACTTAAGGATTAAACACCTCGGCTCATTCTACTCGCTTGAGTATGAGACAGAGTATGAGTACAAAGTTACTATTTTATTTTTTGATATCTTTTATCATTACCAAGAAATTTGACTGTTCACCAGGAACGTTGTATAATAATAAGGATACCTCAAAGTACGTACTCAGACAGTACGTCGTCGCATCGATACTTCCGCTGTACTTTCTTCATGCATACTCTGAGGTATCCTCGTAATAACCTCATAATAATACATAATAATTACCCAATTTTTTACCTTAATCTCAGAAACCAATTATTGCATTTTAATAATGCTTGATATATAAGTGCCTGGGAACAATACTATAGACCTGACTAATTTAGGATTGAAATTCAAGCATACTAATTGCATAATCATCACACTTCATTGAAATACATAGATGCTCTTGGGTAATCCACAGACGTGATTAGTTTAATGTTGAAAAAAATGCATATTAACTATCTAATTAATGTTAGCCAATTTCTGATATCTAACAAATTTTAATTGAACTTGTGGTAGAGGTGCCCTGGAATAAATTAGACTGCAAAAAACAGATGTGTATCTATAGCAGGCAGCAGAACAGACAAATACTGTTTGCCAAGCTTCTTGTTTGGAAGGCTAATCTTAAATTTGAAGGTGTCTTTAATTTGTATTGAAAGAAAACCATTGGATTTCTTCTGTTGAAGATATGCCTGTTTTGTGATATTATTGTCTGTTAGTTTACTTATGCGACTCTCCGTATTTTATTAACAATGAATCTTAACATCTACTAAAAGTGGGAATTCTCTTTTGATTGAATTTTTGATTATCTGTAATTATCAAAACAGGCAATATATGTATTAAATATTATTATTTTCGGCAAATAAATGTGCATATAAAACCCATTTTTACTGATTACAGTTTAATTTTCATTTTGTGTGTTATCCTGTTTCGTTTCATTTTGTTTCTTCAATTACAATAAGCCGACGGCACCCAATCCTGGCCTGTGGTGGCCAATGCTATCAAAGCATGAGGCCATGTCGGTCGAGAACTTGCTGGCATATTCCCCCCTCAATTCCCACGGCGACCCCTTCTTCTTCCTGAACGAAAACACCGACTCAATTCATCTCTGATGTCTTGAGAATGCCGTGCGGAGAGTGTATGCGCCAAAGTCACTGGACACGACGAGGAGCTCCCATTTGAACTGACTTGAACATTCTGGCCGGGATTGGTTTCAACCGACAGCAGCGATCGTGACACTGTTTCAGCATCGGCGCTGAAACAGCTTGCTGTAACAATAAACTTGCATCGCACAAAGCTTGACATGCTTCCCCAATTTTGGCCACTTTCGCCGACGGAGACACAATACCTGACGCAGACGACGTTTTTCCCGCCACGTATGTGTATAATACCCCTTAACGTATCTATTATAATTAGCTTCGACTAGTTTTAGTACATTCGCTATAAATAATTGTCAGCAGATAAAATAAAGCTTATGTTTATGCTGTATTAGTACACTGCGATATAAATACAAGATATATTTATGCCACAAACGCGTAGTTTTTAAACCTACGTCACTCGCGCCTACGCTAATCTAGGGAGTTTGCTCACCATGCATAAATTATCATAATTAGACAGATATACATGTCAAATAATGCGAACATAATGAAAACATAATGACAAAATAATATATAAATGTGAATAAAATGATGAAATAATGTAAAAGAAAACATAATGATAAAATAAAGATAAAAATGTGACCATAATGATGGAATAATGTAAAAATGCTAACAAAATTTAAAAAATTATGTGAACATATTGATAAAATAATATAAAAATCTGAACACAATGATGAAATAAAGAAAAATGAAAACATAATTATAAAATAACGATAAAAATGTGACTATAATGATGAAATAATGTAAAAATGCTAACAAAATGAAAAATAATGTGAACATAATGATAAAATAATATAAAAATGTGAACATAAAAAATGTGAACATAATGATGAAATAATGTAAAAATGAACACAATGAAAAAAGAATAAGTATAAGGAGAAGGTCCATTCCAACCTTTTCACGTTACTTTCACAGCTTTCTCCCACTGATGTCGGATCGATTGGAAATGTGTGAATACTTACACTATGGCTATACGTATCACTCCACCTGCCCACAACACAACATTTAACCATGATAAATGTTTGTTGTGAAAACAACCTCTAAAAATCCGAAAAAATGTATGTTAAAAGTACGGCTCATTTTGGCATTTGATGGTGCACTTTAACTTCGGCAAGAGTTGGAAATCCGGAAACAGTCGACCGTTTCAGATAGGTGGGTGTGGTTACAGCACGAGACATATTTCAAATTTACTTGGATATGAGTAATCATTTTCATCAACAAAATCAATAACTGTCCATTTCAGTGGGATATAGATCTAAAATGGGAAACGTGATGGTGGGCATTTCACAGGCTCTTTAACTCTTCTATTTTTTGCTGGCAGTTTTGAAGTTAAAAAGAACTACTGAATGTTTCATTGCATTGTGCATTTAATTGGCTGTTAAAGGGCTGACAACTTAACACCTACTGTTCATCAATTACTGAGATACAAAGGATGATGTCAGGGGCATCAAGTTGCGACTTTACATACTGCCAGTCCCTTTTTGATATAGCCTCAGTCCCTCCACAACTGGTTATGAAACGGTCAGATATCTATTGTTACAATGCGTGTTTCGGTTAATCCGTTGTTTATTTAACAGCTTAATCGTTGTTTATTTCGCTAGCGGTAAAATACGGATGTTCTGCCATCTTTACCCAACATTAACATAAAATTAGCATATCCGATGATGTAATTTCTCCCACAAAGCATTGCGTTTCTTTAGTGCGCATGCGTACTTTCAATGTTTTCATTTGTGTCAATTTAGTCTTTACTTCCGTGATCGCTCTAAAATATTACTGTAATGTGGAAATCCTATGATGATTTTGTTGATTTTGACGATGAAAATGTCGATTGGCCATCAGATTTAGAGGAGGAAAGCCATGATGCGGAGTCTGATTCAGATTACGAGCCAACAGTGAAAGAAGCAATGACAGGCGACAATACAAAATCGCTGTCATTTCAAGAAACAATATACACTAATCAATTTTAAGATAATTTGAAAAATTAATATTATATATTCGATAAAGTGTCAACAATTTGGGTCAAAACTACCGACATCGTCATAATACAAATGCAATGACCGATTCTAAAACTGCCCCTGAAGTTCCCAGTCACAAATTTAAATCATTTGATACCTCGGATAAAAACGACATACACGACCTAATATTCACTCAAGATGTTCCTGACAACTAAATAAACTCAAATAATAGCGTCAATTACGAAATATATTTAAAGAAACTATTACACTACGTTGATTTTTCCCACTCGACCAACGACTGACCTCAGTGTGAGCGCTTCAGCGTGAACTATGACGTCATCACTTCAGCTGGAAGGCTGAAACACGCAATGTTTCTCGATCTAAGCTCATTCACACCTTTTGACAATAGCGTTTCATAATCGGTTGTGGAGGGACTGTGATATAGCTCTATAAAACTCACTACAATAAGTTGAATAAATCACTCTGAACTCTAGTTCTCAACTGAGCAGCATGTCTAAGCGAAAACTATCCAGTCTGTCCATATGCGATAAAACTGTGTCAAGAAAGGTGAACATTGAATCTGATCTAGCAGTCGATAAGTTCACTATTCATGGGTGGGTAAAGAATGAAGAGAAGCCGAGAAAATGTATTTTTGTAGTTGACTAAGAGGTGAACTGAACAGAAATTGTGCAAAATTATGAATGATATCGACAGAGCTGTTTACGTCTGTTCTTTAAGAACAACGGCAAACAACTCAGAGGTGATGACTTTGAATTGGCCAAAAAGAAAAGCTATACATGCAGCCTTGATCCAAGGCAAAGCTAAATCTGAGGATATGGATGCTGTGATGATTTTCAATAAAGAAAACTTACTAAAAATAAACCCACATATGTATATGTGCTTGTTATTCATTTTCAAAGCATGAACTTACCAAGGCCCTCAAGATCCCGACATCCGAGCCTTAGCGAGGGGTCACTGTACAAACACACCAAAAAAAAAAAACTACTGCTACAGTGAAGTTGATCATTATACTAGAAATGCAAGCTCACAAATAGCAAGCTCAATTTAATCTACCAAACTTGTTTATTATTATCTGTGACTTGTATCACCTATATGGCTGCAAGGCCTAAATAGCTAAATAGCTAAATGTATTTCACAAGTCATTAAGATAAGATAAACAATGTATTATATGCAAAAACCTACTACTATAAAATACTTTATTTTCACTTGCAATTCATTCTTCTTAAAGGAATGATTCAGTGAAAATAAATTCCAGCTAATGAAGTATTTTATAGTAAGTCTGCATATGAGACATTGATTACATGTATAAAGGTTGTAAAACTGGATAACACTTTAATTATGTTTATACTATTTGTCATCACTTCTTTAAATTTGTCATTTTAACTATGCCAGGATAGGGGAAAACCTACTTAGCTAATGAAAACTCAGCAATGCTATGTCACATCCTTATAATAATAATAATAGTAAATAGTAATAATAATAATTAAATGTTAGATAAGTCTTTGTGTTGTGTAAATATAATTGGCAAGTTCTTTAACTATACCAAGATCTTTGCTTGAGTAACAAACACAATACTACGATATATACAATACAAATGGCTAAATGCAATACATACAATATTGAAAGACAATTCACTAAACTTTATAAAAGAAAAAAACACTCACTATGAAACAAAAACAGATTTTAAAAACTTCCCTTGAAAATAAATATGCCAGTTTCTGGAAAGAAATGATTTCCAATGAAAATAGCAAACTGAGAACATATGCTAAATTTAAAACAGAATACATCTTTGAGCCATATTTAATTGAACTTGACACTTATAAGAGGAAAATGTTGACAAAATTTAGAATTATGGTAGTAACCATAAATTAACAGAAATAGGCGTCTTTTTCCTTCGTTTTGGCCACATTCAGCTGGAGGTTGTTCTCAGCACACCACACAATCAGCTAATGACAAACCAAAGATAACAACTTGAGTTTTTGAAAGGTTCACACTCAATTTCCACTTATTGCAATATTCATTTAGTGTATTTAATGATGTCTGTAGACTAACCTGGGTAGTGGAAATAAGGGATAAACCATCTGCATATAAAATAGAGTTATAATAATAGTGTTATTATTCAGGAGTGGTGATTCAGTATTGGCATTATTCAAACTATCTTTTAAATCATTATTAAGAGTTGGACTAATTATACATCCCTGTTTTATTCTACTAATAGTGAATTCTTTAGTTATATCATTATTTATACATACTTACATTTATTGTAAATCATATTATTGGTATATTTTAATAGCTTATAGAATAGCCCTACTCTTCATACCTTGGTGAATGCTTTGGCAAAATCTACAAAACAAACATAAAGTTTCTGTTTATTTTTTATGTTTTTATGTGTATAAGTTTTTTAAAACAAAAATTTGATCAGTTCTGTGTTTTTTTCTGAAGACGCCTGGTTGTTTTTGAGTATTTTATTTTCTTCAATGAAACAGTTTATGTGTTTATTTATGATGGAACAGAAGACTTTACCAATACAACTTGATACTGATATTCCCCTGTAATTTTGTGGTTCTAATTTGTCTCCTTTTTTATAAAGATATCTGGGAAAACCGAGCTACTCAAAACTAAGTAACACAATTTTTTGAGTGAATTAATAAGATAGTTTGAGGTGTATTTTAATAGTTCTAAACAGAAATTTTCAGTGCTTCACTAACTTCTTTTTCACCAATAACCTTATTTAAGTGATCATTTACTATCATCTTTGACTCCCATGTGCGAAGCACACAATGGGAATCTTAAAAAAAAAAAATTGCAGTTAGTGTGTCTGTATGTGTGTATGTGTGTCCGACTGTTCCACTGCTATCTCAAGAACCATACATCGGTTTTTGATGAAACTTGGTGCATAGATGCTCTGGGCCAATGCGCAGATTTGATTGGTAAAAATCTGTGCATATTAATTACCTAATTTGCATGATAATTAGCCATTTTTTTTTTCTTTTTCACCAGGGGCAGATATTGATTTGCGTATTATTAACAAACATTTTTTAAAAGTGAAAGTTGTGTTGTCACAAATATGTTTTGTAAATGCACTCACTTTGCTTCCCACATTTTTTACCATTCAATCAGAATTCCCCTTTTACTTCCACCAATCATGCCTTGCCCCTACCGTATCTTTGTTTATCTTGCACACGCCACTTAGCGTCCCTTTATTGTTTATCCCCTTTGTCTTTATTATTCATTCATTCTTTGTCACGCCATGCGTAGTGTACATTGATTTCGCTATCCCACCTCCATCCCCCACATTCCCTCCTTGGTCTCTTCTGTCAGACTAACTGTGGGGAAAATTAGGACTCCATCCTGCCCCCCATTACAGGGTTCGACGGCCATCTGCATGGCCACCTCCCTACATTTCGGCCGTGGCAGTGTGTCCTTGACAGTGACCTGATTGAAGGGGCCCCTTGCCCAATTTTATTTTAGGTTCTTATTGTTTATATTTACAAGCCTTATTTTGACTTGTTTTCAATTTTGTAGTTGTTTAATAGATTAATTTTACAGAGTGGTTTTATTTACATGTATTTGTATTTATTATTTGTTTCCTTTATTTTATCTCAATAAATTGCTTGTTTTTTATCCCTTATCTTGGTTGTGATGTGCATTTACAACAGTGTTGTACACAGGTGTGATGTAAATAAGTTGACCATCAATTGTTCAAAAACAATTTATGTGATCATCAGTGGTAGGCGTATGTGTGTGACAGTAAGAGGTGCCCTGTCCATTAAAAACAAACGTAGTATATGAGACTGAATCAGCAACTTTCATGGGGTGGAAATTGATAAATATGTGACCTGGGATAACCACATTTCAAAAATCAATACTTTTATGTATAAGTTTTATGTATGATATAATTCATGAGAATCTCCCACAATCAATGTCAATTAACATACAATTTGCAGTATATACATCATAAATATAGAACACGACAAAGACGTAAAGATGATTTACTTGTACCTAGAATGAACACAGTAGCGGGGACATTTGCAATATCAATTTCTTTAAGGTCTAAACAAAAACTTATATTTAAAAATAAACTCAATTATAAATGTTAATATAAATGTATACTACCAGAACATTCTTTGCAAATCCCATTGTTTGACTATTAAACTACATGTATAAAATAATAAATGCTACAGAAAGAAATAAACAAATTTGTTGGCAAGCTATATATATATACAGCATATGCATACTTTGACATTTTTTTTCACAAATTAGATTACTTATATATAGCTACCTATTCATAAATAATGTTACAGCAACAGCATTTTCATGGAATTTCACTATTCTAAATTATATTCAAAAAGTGTCAGTAAAAACAGAATGTTTTGTTTTATGATATTTTCACATGTTTTTATATTTTGACAAATATCTGTGATTAAAGAAAAACTGAAACAAATCAACGAGTTTTTTATGATGTTTCAGTTAGTGAGCGAATACATATCTGAGCTGGTAAGAGAAAATAGCTGAGTAATTATTTCAAGAATGAAATGACCCTAAAGCTCAAATATCTCGTAATGTTTTAGAAAATTGAAAATTATAATAGTCATCCAAAAATATGCTACAATGAAACAACTACAAAAAAATACATTGATAATAAATTTGAACTGTCCCACCAATTGCTGAATTTCAACACATTTTATACATTCCAATGAAAGCTACAGAAAATCACCAGAAAATCAGTAAAACATAATTAATATCCAAATGCAACGAATTATATGAAACTAAGATATTTTGATTTGTATGGACATTAAATATCTAAACCATTCATTTTGATCTTATTTTTGAAATATTTGAATCACATTTTATCATGGCACAGGTAGCTAAATATAGTTAATAAGTAAAGATTAACCAAAAAATATATTTATAGCATTTAACCTAGATTATATTATTCTCAATCCAATGCTGGTTATACTCCTGCTAGCAAATTTTCTAGGCATGTAAACAGTACACAACCTGAATGACTTCACTAATACTAGCGATACAGTTATTCAGCATACACATGCAGTAGTGAGTTAAAACTCATGTAAATAGGTAATTTATTCTTGAAAAAAAAAATTACTATTATTTTTTAAGTTTTCTGCAAATGTGGTTTCCAAAGATTTTTAAAAATTTAGACAAATTTAGAAACCATCAAATGGCAGTTGAAAACCGTCTGACCAAGTCATTTTGAAATGATCAATGAGCAAGGTCCAATCAGAAAGTAGCATCTGAACAAAAATCACAACCATGCTGTTTGAATTTGAATCTACATTTATAAATATTACAACAGTTTACAGTCAACAACTGAGTCTGTACATGGAAAAAAACACGTTGTCATGAATATTAAAAATGGTACAACGGTAACGAATTTACCCTTGTGTCCGGTCTCTGCTGTGGGTTTTGACTTTCTTACCATCCCACGGGCTTCCCCAGAGGGAACCGAACCTGTCATGAGACGTACAGTCGAACAGCTCTCTCTCACATATTTAAAGTGGAAAGGAGACAGTTCGCTCACGTTGGATACAGCCGGTACCTCTGGCGGTCCCTCAGATTCTTCCATCTGTAACGACTCAGTGAGCCACGCCTTTGGGGTGATTCAGAGTATCATCGATCTTAGTGATACGATGTAAATACCCCCTTGATCCTAAAGCCACCACTTACGGTTGCTTCAACGCTTATGGGATCACGGGCGTCAGAATCCAAAGCAACCCTGTCGGCACGTCTCTCCCTGTCTGTCCGAGTGCGAAGTGGGCGCAGGGTGCGCAAACGATGTTGATGGGCGGATGTTGGTCAGCCGCGGAGGGGTAAAATTTTATGCAACACTTTCCACTGGACTAAATGCTACCCGGTTGGTGTGGTTTCGGGATCAGACCCAGAAGTATGGTATGACACCAAAATACCCCCTAGTGTCTCTTGGCCGGGACCGTTAATGTGCAACGAGACGCGGCCTTAGACGCGTGTTTTTCGCCGGCAAACTGAGTCAGGGGGTACGTCCCAACCTCAGTGATGCAGACTGGACATCTTCCACCCTCTTTTGTTCGGGGAATGGCGAGTACAGTCTCGGAGCTTCGGAGTGCAATGAATCAGAGGGTTCAGATTGAATCCGCTAGCCAGTTGGTCCTGCCAAGGGTAAGTGGAGGGCACCCCAAGCACAGAAGACACAACGTCCTAGGGCGGCATCCGCTAGTCAGTGTCAGCCAGGAGGCAAGCGCTCATGCCCTTCCATGGGAGGGAATAGTAGTGGTGCGCCCCCAGGGAGGAAGGGCCAGGTGGTGGCTCCTCACCCTTCTCGGGCGGTCGTCCACCCCGGCAGCAAGGGAAGCGTGTTTGACGCTCACCTCAGAGACCGAGGCGATAGGCATGTGTTCGGCAAGTGGCCAAGTCACAACTTGTCTTGGGGTCTTGGGGAAACTCATCTCATTGAGAAGAGAGCACCAACACCTCGCAACTGCCGAACCCATGGCCACATATCCCTGTCGTACACAGATTGCGCCGGTGTAGTCCGGTTTGGAGTCAGCGGGTGACCGATCCCTGGACCTTTCCAGGTGGTGACATGGGATACCGCTGAAATCTCCATCTCCCCCATCAGTGTCTCCCCTATTGGGCACTGCCAGGGGATTCCCGCAAGGCGGAAGCAAAGATGCAGGAAGTAGCAGTTTTCTGGAACAGGGCGCCATACAGGGTAGATCAGCTGGCATTAAGTCCAGGCTTCTACTCAAATGTGTTTGTAGTACCAAATCTACAGGTGGCGGGCAGACTGAATCAGTATGTGCTCCTCGATCGGTCAATCGATGGAGATGCCATTCAGCGCTCTTCTCTTCATCCATCGTTTTGACTGGCTAGCCCTACTAGACATAAGCGGAGCCTACCTGCACATACCGATGCACCCAGCGAATTGCCATCGGGTGCCCCCCCGTTCGGGTTATGCACAGCGCCCTACATGTTCACCAGAGTGATGAAACAGGTAGTGCTGCTGCTTTACCAAATGTCGGTACACCTCAATCCGTACCTAGACGACTGGTTACTACACAACCGGGACAAGGGGTTAATAGCCAAACACATCACTTGATGAATAAAATTTTTCATTTGCACTCGTTTTCGAGGGGGGTGCTCGGGGAAGCGCCCACCCCTAAAAAAATCACGATTTTCTGAGTTGAGGCCCCTGGGCGCTAACGCGGTACTTCACCAGTTGGGCTCTTTAGTAAATCGACAAGTCCCATCTCGACCCAACGCACAGTTGCTGTTCCTGGGTATGGAGGTAAGCTTGGTATAGCTATTTCAAGCGTGTTGCTTAGCGCTAAGCAGCCGAGCCGAACGCCTAGTCAGCGTTCCCTCAGTGTTCCTCCGAGAACTAATGTGGATCATCGGAATGATGACCTCGGTTTGAAGGGTGGTTTCCCAGGCCGCACTACACACTACACAGTCGCCCGGTACAACGCTTGTTGTTACAACGCTGAGCTCTCCTATGGGACTACGGGATTGTTCAGTTACTTCGGCCTAGGGGGGGGGGGGGGTCGGCAGATTCCATTTTGCCAGCTGTAAATCTTTTAAATATTTTAAAACTTAAAACATGCTGACCCCCCCTAAAAAAAACAAAGAAACATTAACAGTTTTGGCTCTGACATGATTACAAAATGTATTATATGTGCATGGTTTGCCATAATTTTGACATAATTTTTAGCGTTTGCATTTAATAGACCTTAGGAGGGAAGGGGAAGCATAAAGACAAAAAATGACTACAGAAAAAGCTGCAGGAAGGAGGGAAATCTATGCTGCTAAATATAGTAAATAAAAACAAAGCTGTGGAGTACTCACTCGATAAACACCCTTATAAGATAGGAAAAGAGGATTTGAATCTAGGTGGTTTGAACTCTTTGAAAACTAAGTTGGATTTAAAATATCTTTCATATCTTATAGACCAGGAAATCTTTACACCCGAAGCACAGTCTGTGCTTATGAAAACAAAGGAAACTTTGATTTTTGCTTAAATTTGTGTTGGATTTTGCTATTTTACAGAGCAAAATATGCATATTTAAAAGATAAAAAAACAAAAAAACTATTTATTTATTTTTTCATCATTTATTTTAATTTATATATCAGCATTTTCACAAATTTAACTTTTTTGATTTGCTGAACAAAAACTGTCATTGCTCTTTGTACTAATTGCTGTGTTGTCTTTCCGTCTCCTGTTATAATTGGATAAATCCAGTAAATATCTTATACAATGGTGACTTCAGACTTCAAATAAAATAATCTGATATCAGCAGCACATGGACTTGGGATGTGTTTAAAACTTAACTGTATAATTGGGGTTCTAGCCGCATTGCATATTCTGTTAGTTATTTGGCAACTTTAACCTCAAAATATTTAGCCTATAACATTTTTTGCATCAACAAATTTATAGGCAATATAGGTAATAGTTATTAAGAACACATTTGTATGATTAACTTTTTTATCGTTTGTTCTGAAATAACATTTAAAAAAATATATGCATGAGCGCGTGTGTGAATTCTGGAAAACATGATATCAAAAACAGGGTGACCCCCCTATTCACACAATCAAAAACAGGGTAACCCCCCTACTGATCCACTAGGCCGAAGTAACTGACCAATCCCTAGATTGGCGAGTTTTGATCTCGACCAAGTGAAGGAAGCCCTGCCCTGGTGGTCGTCACTGGCCAACCTCGGACAGGGGGCCCCTTTGGACCCACTTGCAGCAGGTATGACTCATGCTGCAAGTAATTTTCAAAATGGAAACAAATAATCAGATATATATATATATATACATATATGTAAGATTTTTTTCATAAATAGGGCTTTCCTATTCAGGTTTATCCCCTATATAGCTGAGAGATCAGTTTCTTTATTTCTGTTTTGTTTAAAGTAATAATATTATGATTGCTTCGTGGATAAGTACTGCATGATGTTTATAATAGTTCAACAGTTATTGACGCCCACATTACCTGTAGCTAACATAGTAATTTGGTACATAACTTCAGTGCAAAACTTGGTTCTCTTCTAGTGAAAAACATTAATCATTATTAATTTATATATGGGTATGCGAGGCATAATATTTTAGTGAAAATCACAGTCCAGTAGACCGAATTCACCATCTGAAACAAATTCACAGAAACACACTCTATTACTTAGCATAGTAATAGTATATTTAATTTGACATGAAATCATATAGTTAATACATAATTTTTGGCATTGAACGTAGCTCCAAAAATATACACTAGTTAAAAATTCTTCCTAAAAAAAGAGCCCAATATAAAACATAATCATAGTTTCTACACGTTCACAATGTGACTACCCTGGTGTGGCTGGGAGGGTAGTAGAAATGTATGACCAAGTTAAAGCAAGGTGGTCGTTATGTGAATAAACAATGTATTTTACATGCGTTGTATACGTTGCTATGAGTCCCATACCAAAGGTAAATGTCTAAACTCGTACTGTTTTTTTTTAAACTAAAGCTGTAACTTCACACTGAACCTCCGACTGTACATGCTCAGCCTTGTGTATGGCGATGGTTTTTCAATGAAAATGCAAACATTGTTGCACTATCATAATACATGTATTACTCCCTTCGCTTTGCTTAGGTGTTACCAGTAGTACCCTATACACAGAGGTCATCTAAATGCTTGGCCTACTGCTAGTGTGTGGGTGTCACAGCTTAAAAGCATAGGTGTATCTAAGATTAATTAGGTATGCGGTAATTAATTTAATTAATTCTGTTTTTGAGTACTGCCAGGTGGTTGCATAATTAATAGATCATCTTTCTGTAAACAGGTGGTTTTCATTTTGGACCAGAAATCTTGGTAGCAAAGCCTTATTTGGATGTCATATGACAACAAAAGACAGACATTATCTTGAAATAGAGGAACCGGTGGTAATTGTCTCCAATCACCAAAGTTCGTTAGATCAATTCAGTAAGTATTATAATTAATAAAGTGCTGATTTCCCAGATGCATATATAGACAATCCAAACTTGTTTCCCAGTGTGTCTGCCTACTTACCTGTGTGCATGTCTGTCTGCCTGCTTACCTGTGTGTATGTCTGTCTGCCTGCTTACCTACCTGTGTGTATGTTTGTCTGCCTACTTACTTGTGTGTATGTCTGTCTGCCTACTTACCTGTGTGTATGTCTGTCTGCTTACCTACCTGTGTGTGTCTGTCTGCCTGCTTACCTATGTGTATGTCTGTCTGCCTGCTTACCTGTGTGTATGTCTGTTAGACTGCTTACCTGTGTGTATGTCTGTCTGCCTGCTTACCTACCTGTGTGTATGTTTGTCTGCCTACTTACCTACCTGTGTGTATGTTTGTCTGCCTACTTACCTGTGTGTATGTCTGTCTGCCTACTTACCTGTGTGTATGTCTGTCTGCCTACCTACCTGTGTGTGTCTGTCTGCCTGCTTACCTGTGTGTATGTCTGTCTGCCTGCTTACCTGTGTGTATGTCTGTCTGCCTGCTTACCTGTGTGTATGTCTGTCTGCCTGCTTACCTGTGTGTGTGTATGTCTGTCTGCTTACCTGTGTGTGTGTATGTCTGTCTGCTTACCTGTGTGTGTATGTCTGTCTGCTTACCTGTGTGTGTATGTCTGCCTGCTTACCTGTGTGTGTATGTCTGCCTGCTTACCTGTGTGTATGTATGTCTGCCTGCTTACCTGTGTGTATGTCTGTCTGCCTGCTTACCTGTGTGTATGTCTGTCAGACTGCTTACCTGTGTGTGTGTATGTCTGCCTGCTTACTTGTGTGTATGTATGTCTGTTTGCTTACCTGTGTGTATGTCTGTCTGCCTGCTTACCTGTGTGTACTTGGATTGCTATATGTTGCGAGGACAAAAATACAGATATATAGCTACTTCCGAGGACATACACACCTTCCGAGGACCTTTTTCATAGTCCTCGGAAAACATAATTTATATTAATAGTTAATTCGATTATTATTACGTTTTGCGTAGCTTAGGTTTAGTATCGGGGGAAGGTATGGTTCACGTTATATTAATATTAATATAATTGTACCATACCTTACCCCAATACTAAACCTAAGCTTCGCAAACATTTCTATGTTCAGTCACGGGATATTCAACTCTTGTTTAATTAAACTTAATTAAAATGCAATTCTCCATTGTATTGCATTGTAATTGAGTTTAATTAAACTCCAATTAAAACGCAACCCTATATAGGAACGCGTTTTAATCGAGTTCATATCGCAACTATATTAAAAGTTAATTCAACTATATTAAAAGTTAATCCAATGAAGTCCTCGGAACATATTGCAATACAAGTATGTGTGTGTGTGTATGTCTGTATGCTTACCTGTGTGTGTGTATGTCTGTATGCCTGCTTACCTGTGTGTGTGTGTGTGTGTATGTCTGTATGTCTAACTTGTCTGCCCTTTGCCTACCTATTTCTAATTCACTGAGAGAATTTATTTTCTACATACATGCAGTTGTAATGGACTTATGGCCACGCAGTGGTAGATGTACAATGATGGCAAAGAGATCACTCTTATATGCTGGTACATTTGGTATTGCTTCACTGCTGTGTGGGGTCATATTTGTTGATCGATTCAATCCAAAAAAGGCCAGAGCAACAATTGACAAAGTTGTAAACACTATTAAAACACGAAAAGTAAGTAAACAATATCAAATAACTATTCAGAATTTATGAATTTTGGAACATTCAATTGTTCATATGAGCAGTTTTCATTGATTACCGGTACTTTTAATTATTCAAAAAATATTTCAAAATGTTATAAATATTTAATTGATATATTTGAAACCAATGATAACATGTTGTTTACATATTTAAGACAAAGGTATGGATGTATCCTGAAGGAACTCGTAGTGCTGGCACTGATAAAAGTATGTTGCCTTTTAAGAAAGGTGCTTTCCATATTGCAATAAAAGCACAGGTAGGAATTACTTATCATGAATCATTTTAAATCAAATCATGTCTCATGCAGCAATATAAAACGCTATGGGTCCCATGCAGCAATATAGAATGCTATGGGTCCCATGCAGCAATATAGAATGCTATGGGACCCATACAGCAATATAGAATGCTATGGGTCCCATACAGCAATATAGAATGCTATGGGACCCATGCAGCAATATAGAATGCTATGGGACCCATACAGCAATATAGAATACTATGGGTCCCATGCAGCAATATAGAATGCTATGGGTCCCATACAGCAATATAGAATGCTATGGGTCCCATGCAGCAATATAGAATGCTATGGGACCCATACAGCAATATAGAATGCTATGGGACCCATACAGCAATATAGAATGCTGTGGGTCCCATACAGCAATATAGCATGCTATGGGTCCCATACAGCAATATAGAATGCTATGGGTCCCATACAGCAATATAGAATGCTATGGGTCCCATGCAGCAATATAGAATGCTATGGGTCCCATACAGCAATATAGAATGCTGTGGGTCCCATACAGCAATATAGAATGCTATGGGTCCCATACAGCAATATAGAATGCTATGGGACCCATACAGCAATATAAAATGCTATGAGACCCATACAGCAATATAGAATGCTATGGGTCCCATACAGCAATATAGAATGCTATGGGACCCATACAGCAATATAGAATGCTATGACACCCATGCAGCAATATAGAATGCTATGGGTCCCATACAGCAATATAGAATGCTATGGGACCCATACAGCAATATAGAATGCTATGACACCCATGCAGCAATATAGAATGCTATGGGTCCCATGCAGCAATATAGAATGCTATGGGACCCATGCAGCAATATAGAATGCTATGACACCCATGCAGCAATATAGAATGCTATGGGACCCATGCAGCAATATAGAATGCTATGACACCCATGCAGCAATATAGAATGCTATGGCACCCATGCAGCAATATAGAATGCTATGGCACCTATGCAGCAATATAGAATGCTATGGCACCCATGCAGCAATATAGAATGCTATGGGTCCCATGCAGCAATATAGAATGCTGTGGGTCCCATGCAGCAATATAGAATGCTATGGGTCCCATGCAGCAATATAGAATGCTATGGCACCCATGCAGCAATATAGAATGATATGGGACCCATGCAGCAATATAGAATGCTATGGGTCCCATACAGCAATATAGAATGCTCTGGGACCATACAGCAATATAGAATGCTATGGCACCCATGCAGCAATATAGAATGCTATGGCACCCATACAGCAATATAGAATGCTATGGCACCCATGCAGCAATATAGAATGCTATGGGACCTATACAGCAATATAGAATGCTATGGGTCCCATACAGCAATATAGAATGCTATGGGACCCATGCAGCAATATAGAATGCTATGGGACCCATATAGCAATATAGAATGCTATGGGACCCATACAGCAATATAGAATGCTATGGGACCCATACAGCAATATAGAATGCTATGGGTCCCATGCAGCAATATAGAATGCTATGGGACCCATACAGCAATATAGAATGCTATGGGACCCATGCAGCAATATAGAATGCTATGGCACCCATGCAGCAATATAGAATGCTATGGGTCCCATACAGCAATATAGAATGCTATGGGACCCATGCAGCAATATAGAATGCTATGGCACCCATGCAGCAATATAGAATGCTATGGGACCCATACAGAAATATAGAATGCTATGGGACCCATACAGCAATATAGAATGCTATGGGACCCATACAGCAATATAAAACGCTATGGGACCTATGCAGTAACGTAGGATGCATGCTGTATAACTGCCCTCATCATAATTCTCAATACCTCAAATACAGCGCATCAAAATATAATGCAATGAACTGTCATATTAGCCATCATAAAAGGAGAGTCATGTCTGCCATTCTGTGTGTTGTGTATTTTCTTAGAAAGAATTCCCGTGTGCTGAGAGTTGTACTTGAGATATTGATGGAATAGCTGAAAACTAATTATGTAAATCAGGTAACTGATATGAAAAGTTTTGAGTGTAAAACTAATAAGGCCTGCGTAATAGCTATGTACCAAGTTTCATTGAAATGTGATTAGGACAAAAAAACTATGAATTATTATTAGAGAATTAATATGAACAAATTTCAACCCAAATTTAATCGGGCTTGTCTATTGTTCTAGAGCATTTATGTACCAAATTTTATTCAAATGTGATGATCAGTAATTGAAATATCAGTGTTAATTAATTATTTTAATTAGGTGATTAATAAGCATAAATATTTACAATATACCAAAAACTAATTGGGTCTCTGCATAGTCTTAGGTTCATTGAAGTATGATGATGAATACTCAAAAGTTTCATTAAAATCCAATTAGTGGTTCTTTATATATCAGTGGAACATTCATGGAAAAAATTAACTAACAAGTCATTGAAAATGACACAGTCCCCGTTAAGTTCTCTTTGTGCTCGTCATATTAAAGTGGAGGGATTGTCGCGAGTGTGTCCTTGAAACTTGAGTTCCAAGTGGCATATACAACAGATTGTTTATTTACATCAAAACACGTGTTTTGTGTCATAGTAATATGGCCAAAATAAAAACAGCCGTTATTCGGCCATCTTTGATCTGATTATGAAACACACTGATATGTATGATGTATGTGCCAAATACGAATGAAAATGGTACATAAATTGTGGAAATATAGTAGTAAGGCCAAAAAGTCAGATGGCTGTCAATCGGCCATCCTTGACCAGATTTTGAAACAAATTGTCATGGACATGCATTCTAACATGTATAAAGTACATGTATGTGCCAAATTTGAATGAAAACTGACAGAGCACGTCCAAGATACCGCAAAAAACAAAAACAAGATGCCTGCCAGTCGACCATCTTTGATCCAATTGTGAAATAAATCGTCATGGACATGTATCCTAACATGTATAATCTATGTACCAAGTTTGAATGACAACTGACAAAGCATGTCCAAAATACAACATTTTCAAAAAACAAGATGGCTGCCAGTCGGCCATTTTGAATTGAATCGCTAAACCACTGCATGTGCATAAGTCCCACATATAAAGGTACTAGGCACATGCAAAGAATGAACGAAATCGGTCCACAGGATTCTGAAATATGATGTTGGACAGACTGATGCACGGACAGACGGACACACAGACAGTCGGACGGACAGACTCAGGAACTCACGGATGGTCAAGGACATGTATCCCAACATGTATGATCTGAGTACTAAATTTGAATGAAAACTGACAAAGCATGTCCAAAATACAACATTTTCAAAAAACAAGATGGCTGCCAGTTGGCCATTTTGAATCAAATCGCTAAACCACTGCATGTGCATATGTCCCACATAAAGTACTCGGCACATGCAAAGAATGAACGGAATCGGTCCAAGGGATTCTGAGATATGACTCCGGACGGACGCACGGACACACAGATACACGGACGAACGGAGACCGAATTATAAGTCCCCGTTTTCGGACTTCGTCCGAACGGGGACTAATTATGCGAATTAGGTAATTAATATCCACAATTATTTACCCTAAAACTAATCAGGTCTCTGCATAGTCCTAGAGAATCTATGTAGCAAGTCTCATTGAAATATGATGATCAGTACTTGAGTTATCAGGCGAAAAGCTGAAAATTAACAAATTATGCCAATAAGGTGATTAATATGCACAAATATTTATCCCCAAACTGATCAGGTCTCTGCACAGTCCTTAAGTAACTTGTACCAAGTTGAAATATCAAAAGCTGAAAATTAATTAATTATGCAAATTAGGTAATTAATATGTACTGATATTACACTAAAAACTATCAGGTCTGTGCATTGTCCTATGACATCTATGTACCAAGTTTCATTGAAATGTGATGATTACTACTTGAAATATCAAAAGCTGAAAATTAATTATGCAAATTAGGTAATTTATATTTACTGATAATACACTAAAAACTATCAGGTCTGTGCAGTGTCCTATGATATCTATGTACCAAGTTTTATTGAAATGTGATGATTAGTAATTGAGATATCAGTGGAAAAGCCAAAAATTTATCAAATCTGCACATTAGTTCAGAGCATCTACATGTATGTGCCAAATTTCATCAAAATCCAATGAGTGGTTCTTCAGTGGAACAATCATGGAATAGCTAAAAATCAGCTAACTATCATGCAAATTAGGTAATTATTGTGTATGGATTTTTACCAAAACCTAATCAAATCTGCACATTGGCCCAGAGCATCCATGCACCAAGTTTCATCAAAAATCAATGTATGGTTCTTGAGATATCAGTGGAACAGAGACACACACACTAACTGCAAAGACTCCCTTTTTGTGCATCGCACACGGGAGTCAAAAATGCAGTATTCAATGTCTTTTTAAATGTGTTATCTTTATTCAAACTTATGTTGTATATTTTTACACGTCACTGGAACACATCAGCATGTATGAATAACTGGTTGGCTAATATATTAAACCTCAAAACATACCACTTATGTAAGAAATACAGTTCTTACTACTTTCCATTTGACCTATTTGCTCATATAAACTGATGGGAATGGTAAAATATATCTTTTTTATTCAGCATTCTTTTTTTCTCATGTTGGTTCAGTTATGGGACCATTTATTTTTCTGTCCACTTAAAAATTGTTTACTTAATACAAGACTTTTATTTTGTTTTAATACTATGGTGAGATTATTTTTATTTCAGGTTTTGCAGTGACTAAACTCTATCAAAGTTATAAGATTGACATTTGCACTTACTCAAATATTTCAACATATTTTGGACAACCTCTTACAAATTGATCCTCGATAAAAGACACTTGGAAGAACGTCAATCAATTCTTCGCTTGAGTTATGCAAATGTTGACCTTGCAGTGCATGGATCGAGTAGTGCTTCTAAGGAAATTATTACATGTACATTAAAACCCAGTAATATCACACTGTTAACTTTGTAAATTCTGACTATTATGACTCGTAAATATTTGCAGAAATACTTAGGTCGCTTAATGTTATTTTACTATTCATCATAAGTGACAAATTGTAAAATTCTGTCGTTTTATTGGGCGTGTCTCTCCAGAAATTGTAGTGTCCATTTCAGTTGTTCAAGGAAGTGTGAGAACCAACTTTAATTTGTATATCATACTAGGTTCCAATTATTCCGGTGGTGATATCAAACTACAAAGATTGCTATGATCCAAGAGGACATACCTTTGAACAAAGTAAGTTGTTATAAAGTATCATACATGTCAGAATAAAGACATTATTATTTGCTGGTTATCTTAAATATGGCTGTACAGTGTGTAATATGTTTTGATATTTATTGTCATTTGGCAGTTAATGTAAAAGTGTGTGTTTTGCCACCAATACCAACAGAAGGAAAAACAGTTGATGATGTAAACCAACTAACTGAAGATGTATGGGAAGTGATGCTGCAAACTTATAACAAAATATCAAATAACAATTGAGACAGGAGGAGTACATCGGCTATGGATTACTGTATTTACATTTTAATAGATTTTATTATATTGTAAAATGACTAAGTCTTTATTGTTATGCATTCAATTGATTTAATAGCTGAAAACAAGTCTATGACATTGTAAAAGTTTTAATTGTAGATAACTTACATGGATAGTTTGTCTTATACTTACAGTATCATTAAGATATGGTATTCTATTTGATGCAAACAATTTTGAACTGTTTTTTTTTTATATTTATAATAATTTTGTGCAATTCCAATTAAGGAAAGAAAAGTTTTAATAATTGTGTCATGAGTTAACATTATTTTATAATCTCTCAAAGTTGCTTTGTGAGCATTCATGACATATTTGGTTTGGAACAGAAGCAAATTGCTGAGAATCCACACACTTTGGAACTCTAATCAAAAGCATTAGCAAAACGATTGTCAGCATTCTGATGCACTCAAATTTATTCTTATATTTTCTACAATTCCAAGACTATTTGTATGGGAAGTGTATGTAGCAAATAAAATTAAATGAATATTTTTGCTAAAAAGATATTTTCAACTTTCAAAAATGACAAGCCTGATATTTTATATGTACTACTTTCAGCCAGCTACATGTACTAGTCGAAAAAAAAAATATTTGTCACTTCATGAAACAAACTGCTTTGATACTTTATATGCAAGTATATTGGGTGTACCCTCAGTCAGATTTGTTATTACCAGTGCGTAAAACAAATATTTGTTCATTATTCCCTAATTTTAGTGAATATTTGATGCATTTTTTTTTATTTATGTATTTCACCTGAAAGACCATTATAACAGAACTTATAAACAAAATATAGTAGTAGTAATTCCGGCGTGGACCATGGAAATAGTCCTTATGGACTAGTTCAGTCCATGGCCCAGACTGTCAAGTAGAAATTTACAATTTTCTGGTAAAGGAATGGAAAATTATTACATAACGAAAATTAAAAGGTAATCTATATGATTTAGATATAAATATGACTAAAAAATTATGTGTATTTTTTTTTTTTTTGCAGAGAAATGGGAGGTAATCGAGGAATTTAACAAAGCAAATAATGTTTCATTTCATATTTAAATTTGTTTCTGTTGTTGATGTTTTTGAGGGAGTCTGGAAGTGAATTCCAGTGTTTTACTGCAGCAACTTTAAAATTATGTTGTGAAACTGTAAGTTGAGCAACAGGAATTGACAAGTTACCGCTAGACACTGAACTTGTGGGATAGCAATGTGGATAATCATTAACATACTTATTGAGGCTATGTGCAAATGTTTAAGGTTGAAATAAATAGGCATTTTGGCTCAATTGTCTAGAAATTTTATGTATAGGTTCCTTGGATAGAGCTATACTAGATTTATTAATTTTAGCCTCATATCGCTTTATTTTATTTTATATTGACAACATTTTGTGAATAAAACATTCATTGGTTTTCTCAAAGAATTTTACAAAAAAACAAAACAAAGAATGCCAGCCCGTATAATTGGACCTCTTGTAGCACCACCTAGGAATGAAAGAACAAAATTATTTGAGATCTCATTCCAGCATTGATAATCAACAAATACATGGCATATAATGTAAGAATTCAGTCAATCAATGTTTAGCTTCCATTGCGTGAGGTCTCATTCCAGCATTGATAATCAACAAATACATGGCATATAATGTAAGAATTCAGTAAATCAATGTTACTATGTAGCTTCCATTGCGTAATGAAAGAAAAAACCTGTGATATTCTGTCTTGTCAGATATATTTATTTTGAAACTGTAATTACATTAGAACATGATTTTTCAAAATACAATCACTTTGACTTGCTTTAATAAAGTTTTCTTTTGTATATGATGTGTGTATGAAATACCGTTGTTGTCCAGGCAAACCCCGGTATTCTTTATAGAAGGGTGAAATAATGCTGTCAACCAAATGACCAATTTGTCACTCTCTGAGGGTGACGTACGAGAGAAGCAATAACGCAGTCTAATAATTGAGTGGTCCAAAAAGTGCTACATGTATCTAATAACCTAGTTAACTGGACATTTATAATAGACATGCAAAATGCAGTTCTGACAAATAAAACTAATTTGATAAAAATGTAGTTAAAACAAATATAAGACGAGCATACAGTGTTTTTCTTTTTCAATTCACATCATTCTGTGGGCTTTAATAATCTATTGTCTTATTTATAGACTAACAACTAGATAGTCTTGTGATAAGAGTATGACATGAAATCAGCATGTGGACAGTTTTATAAATATAGTTAGCATCCTGGTACGTCACAAAATCTGTTATCCATCAAACAATGGCTGCAGCCTCTGTGGGAGAAACAAAAAATAAACATTTGAGTGAAACAATAACCACCTTTGAACTCCTTAATTTTTCCTGTCTAAATATTGACAATATTTTAGTATTTTTTTTTAATTAATTTCAGAGTATTTAATACACCTCGACATTTTCAAAATGATATAGAAATGTTTATGTTGGTTAGTTTAACCAAATATTATGGTCCATAAAAGAAAGCACAGTAGTTGTGTTCAGGTTTTTATATACTGGTAATTGACTATTTTACCTGTTGTCTTTGAGTCAATGTCATTTGTTGCTTTGGCTTCATCTGTAAACAACAATATCATCATCATTGCAAATAAACAACACTTTGATTATCAAATATTTGAATTTTAAATGAAATTTTATGCTTATGATCAAATAATAATTCACTGTGTTAAAATTTGAAATAAATGTAGGACTCAATAATTAATTATTTTCATCCCAAATCAAAAACGGTTGTCTAAGACAATCAGCTGAAGAGGCCGAGGTCAGAACTGCAAAATAACTATTCTCAAAAATCATTTAAGTTTGTTAAGTTTCCAATTCGCATATTAATTGCTCATAATCATGGACTCAATATGTTAATTTTATTAAAATACAACTTCCATTTCGACATAAACCGTTGCAAAGAACAAATTTGTTTAATATGGATAATAGTACCTTTTTTTTCCTCCTGTTCTTCTGCAGCAGTTCTGTCAGCTCGGAAGAATATACGGGCACTACTTAAACTGTAGTATAACAAATCAAATTCCTGTAAAAAAACAAGAGTTTATAAATAGTTACCATAGAGGGCACTATTTACATTGGATCAGGAGTTATGGATTCTGTGCAATTCCACACTTCACTGCATAGAAGTGGATATAACTTCATTATCTGTTTTTATTTTAAAAGTCATAAATATCACAGTGAAAGGATTGCGAGAGTAAAAAATAGCAGAATGGGGAAATTATTTAACTAGCCAGGGACCTGGTCCATCCTTAGTAGTCTGTTCCAGGTACAGTCAAAACTCGTTAGTACGAACTTGGTTACAATGAAATACCGGTTACAACGAACAAACTGGGAAGTCCAGTTTGAAAATCCATTATCCCTATGGTAATTGACAATGCTTAGAATGAACTTGTTTATTACGAAAACCCGCTTAGTACGAATGGATTTTATCTGAAAAACAATGGTCTGTAACACCTATAGCGAACATTTCATTCACTCAAGCAGCTGTGAAATCCTAAAACGAACCGCCAAATACACGGTGTTACGCTTCCGCTGTTGGAAGTGGGCTTGAACTGTGCTGCGTAAAATAAAAACAATGTAGCCATTGACTTGACGAGAAAATCTTTTGTGTACGTGACTTCTAGTGTCTAGTCACTTTCGACGCCTTGCTGCTTGAGTTTTTAATTTTAAGATTCACAATAAAAAAGTGTGAAGCATGGACGTTGTAAATTTTAGATAAATTACGGCGACTACGAGTGAGATGCCAGTTTCCGTCCTGACTTCAAAATGTCAACAACTCATGTCAAACGACGTGCCTTGTCGTTGGACTGTAAAGTCCAAATAATCAAATCGACGATGTTGAGCAGGCATTGCTGAAATGGTTTACGAGTGCCCGTTCTATGAATATACCAATCAGCGGTCCTATCCTCCGGGCAAAGGCCGAAGATTTAGGACAGAAAATGAATCATGCCGAATTCAAAGTCAGTAATGGCTGGCTGGAGAGATTCAAATCCCAACACGGTATCACGTTCAAATTCGTGTGCGGCGAAGCTGCTTCTGTCAGCGATGGCATGTTTGATGACTGGGTAAAGTTAACATTACCCGGGCTCATCGATGGCTACGCTCCCAGAGATATTTTTAATGCCGACGAAACTGGGTTATTTTTCCGCCTGATGCCCGATAAAACATTATCATTCATGACGAATGCTCTGGAAGAAAGACAAGTAAAGAAAGATTGACTGTGATGCTTTGCGCAAATATGGATGGATCTGAAAAACTCAAGCCACTGGTCATGGGAAAATCAAAAAACCCTAGGTGTTTTAAAAAACGTAAAATCCCTACCCGTCGATTACAAGGCAAACAAAAAAGTTAGGATGGTCAGCGATTTGTTCATCGAATGGCTACACAAACTGGAAAAGAAGTACAAACGCCAGAAAAGACAAATTCTAATGTTCGTCGACAACTGTCACGCCCATCCAGCTGTCAAAAACCTCAAAGCCATCAAACTCGTCTTTCTCCTGCCTAATACAACTTCGAAGCTGCAACCGATAGACCAGGGCGAGATTAGGAATTTCAAGTGTTTTTACCGCCAACGAGTAGTTCAGAGAATGTTGGTGAATCTTGATTCAGGTGAAACCCTACCCATGATCAATGTCAAAGATGCGATCGACATGCTTCATTCGTCCTGGCAAAAAGTTACCGATACCACCATTGCCAACTGCTTCAGAAAGGCGTCGTTTGTACATTCGCCAAATCCTGATATGAAACAGGAAGCCAGCATTGCCGATCGTGGAGACATTACGGCTGAAAACACCAGTGATGTTGAATGTTTATGGGACAATTTAGCCCATCATATCGAATTGCCAGAAATTTCATTTTCTGGTTTTGTCTGTGCAGACGACGAAACTGGTGTTTGTGAATCCCCATCAGACGATGCAATCATAGCGTCCATTTTGGAACAAAACGCTGAGGCCTACAACATCGAAACTTTGTTTTTTTCACAACTTTCAACTATCGAGGACATGCTGTTCACATCGATTTGTTCTGGTCGCCGTCAAACCAAAATTACCGACTTTTTAAAATAGCCATCCGTGTTAATAGCGAACACTTTACATTACAGATTTGTTTACCGTATTACAAATGTAATGGGTGCAATGTGAATTTAATTTTTTATGACTGAGAAATCATGAAACGAATACAATGAATACATGTACATGTGTGTTTGTGTATGCATACGTGACAAATTCAGTCGATCCAGCATGGACGTACTAAGAATTTCTTTATTCATAATGAACAATACATTTGTATTTTCCATTTTAATATTATTTTAATAAACATGACAACGTTTATTTCAATACTATTTGTGCGTTTTTAATGTTGGGTCTAGTGTTTAAAATGGCGCCATAGTTTTGTTTACCCTGACTTATGGTAATTAGTTTGTTGACGCAAAGCGCCCTCTAGTGACGATCGGTTATTACGCACACCGGTTATAACGAATATATTCACCTAGGACCTTGATATTCGCACTAACGAGGTTTGACTGTATCTAGTGATAATGGCAGTCCTTCAAATCCATGCCATAGATCTACCATGTAATATATCTAGCATGTCATTTGCACTGTAACAGACTAGGTGTACACTAACCATGTCATTTGCACTGTAACAGACTAGGTGTACAATAACCATGTCATTTGCACTGTAACAGACTAGGTGTACAATAACCATGTCATTTGCACTGTAACAGACTAGGTGTACACTAACCATGTCATTTGCACTGTAACAGACTAGGTGTACAATAACCATGTCATTTGCACTGTAACAGACTAGGTGTACAATAACCATGTCATTTGCACTGTAACAGACTAGGTGTACACTAACCATGTCATTTGCACTGTAACAGACTAGGTGTACAATAACCATGTCATTTGCACTGTAATAGACTAGGTGTACAATAACCATGTCATTTGCACTGTAACAGACTAGGTGTACACTAACCATGTCATTTGCACTGTAACAGACGAGGTGTACACTAACCATGTCATTTGCACTGTAACAGACTAGGTGTACAATAACCATGTCATTTGCACTGTAACAGACTAGGTGTACAATAACCATGTCATTTGCACTGTAACAGACTAGGTGTACAATAACCATGTCATTTGCACTGTAACAGACTAGGTGTACAATAACCATGTCATTTGCACTGTAACAGACTAGGTGTACACTAACCATGTCATTTGCACTGTAACAGACTAGGTGTACAATAACCATGTCATTTGCACTGTAACAGACTAGGTGTACACTAACCATGTCATTTGCACTGTAACAGACTAGGTGTACAATAACCATGTCATTTGCACTGTAATAGACTAGGTGTACAATAACCATGTCATTTGCACTGTAACAGACTAGGTGTACACTAACCATGTCATTTGCACTGTAACAGACGAGGTGTACAATAACCATGTCATTTGCACTGTAATAGACTAGGTGTACAATAACCATGTCATTTGCACTGTAACAGACTAGGTGTACACTAACCATGTCATTTGCACTGTAACAGACGAGGTGTACAATAACCATGTCATTTGCACTGTAATAGACTAGGTGTACAATAACCATGTCATTTGCACTGTAACAGACTAGGTGTACAATAACCATGTCATTTGCACTGTAACAGACTAGGTGTACAATAACCATGTCATTTGCACTGTAATAGACTAGGTGTACAATAACCATGTCATTTGCACTGTAACAGACTAGGTGTACACTAACCATGTCATTTGCACTGTAATAGACTAGGTGTACAATAACCATGTCATTTGCACTGTAATAGACTAGGTGTACAATAACCATGTCATTTGCACTGTAACAGACTAGGTGTACACAAACCATGTCATTTGCACTGTAACAGACGAGGTGTACAATAACCATGTCATTTGCACTGTAATAGACTAGGTGTACAATAACCATGTCATTTGCACTGTAACAGACTAGGTGTACACTAACCATGTCATTTGCACTGTAACAGACGAGGTGTACAATAACCATGTCATTTGCACTGTAATAGACTAGGTGTACAATAACCATGTCATTTGCACTGTAACAGACGAGGTGTACAATAACCATGTCATTTGCACTGTAATAGACTAGGTGTACAATAACCATGTCATTTGCACTGTAACAGACGAGGTGTACAATAACCATGTCATTTGCACTGTAACAGACGAGGTGTACAATAACCATGTCATTTGCACTGTAACAGACTACATGTAGGTGTACACTAACCATGTCATTTGCACTGTAACAGACGAGGCGTACACTAACCATGTCATTTGCACTGTAACAGACTACATGTAGGTGTACACTAACCATGTCATTTGCACTGTAACAGACTACATGTAGGTGTACACTAACCATGTCATTTGCACTGTAACAGACTACATGTAGGTGTACACTAACCATGTCATTTGCACTGTAACAGACGAGGCGTACACTAACCATGTCATTTGCACTGTAACAGACTAGGTGTACACTAACCATGTCATTTGCACTGTAATAGACTCGGTGTACACTAACCTGTTGGTACATATCTAATCTTTTCTGTGTTAAGACCATTGTTTGCTCTAATTTCTCATCACTTTGACCAAATCCTGGCTTCTGCTGCTTCAAGACAGCTTGCTGGAATATAAAGAAAAAAACATGTAATGATAAATACGCATATTTTGTTGACTGTGCACTGATCATAATAAAAAATGACCGATGTGAGTATGCAGGCAGGTATACAAAGACCAGATATAATTTACCTTTTCTTTCATGTATTTACTCCGTACTGATTGGAACCAATGCAATGAATCAAACTGATGATACTGATCCAACAACTTTAGGATATATGCGACACCTAAAAACAAAATAATGATAAATATAGCAGTTACAGGGAATTTAGATAACTTTTTTTCTTTTAAATTTATAATTTTGAATTTCCTCAAGAAAATTTCATTTGTTTTTAAATTCAGATAGTGAAATCTTTAGAATGGGAGAAATTTAACAAAAATCACTGTTCATATATATTACATCCACAAGGGAAAAGATCTGATGAGTGCTTGGTGATTAGTACTCATTTGATTATTTTGATGTCAGAATTTATAGATAGATGAATAGTGGAGTTGCTGCATTATTTATTTTTTATGGTCATGAAATCTTGATGTAGAAGTAAGTAAGCATCGAAAAATGATTTAAAACTATTTCATACTTGACTGTGTGATTTAATAAACTATTTAAAATACATGGAAATGTGCAAATTTAGTTGTTACAACAATTCAGGTTGTTAATTTTGACCACTGTTTTAAACATGCTCTATTTATGATAGAGCTCTGAAATTTTCATAGAATAATAAGATATATTTATAGATTCTATAAAGTATAAAAAGTTAATTTTGATTAAAATGTTGCAAAAACAAAACAAAAACAAAATACTACACTATCAAGTTACTCACCCATGGCAAAACCATCATCAGTGAAAGACGCACCAATTTTGTTCTTTTTATTTAACTTCTCTTTACAACCAATAGAATATTCAACAAAATTCAGAGTCTGTAAAAAATAATATTAAAGAGTACCTTAACTGTTTTATTATTTACAAATCATTGTCCTTGTCTATAACAGGTTTAATGACTGATAAAAGCAAGCTATGTGTTTTGTGTTGCCAGTATACAAAGAGTTGGCAAATATTAGACTGTGTACCGGTAGATCACATCATTTAAAACCAGACAACACTAGTATTTATTAGACTGTGTACCGGTAGATCACATCATTTAAAACCAGACAACACTGGTATTTATTAGACTGTGTACCGGTAGATCACATCATATAAAACCAGACAACACTAGCATTTATTAGACTGTGTACCGGTAGATCACATCATTTAAAACCAGACAACACTAGCATTTATTAGACTGTGTACTGGTAGATCACATCATTTAAAACCAGACAACACTAGTATTTATTAGACTGTGTACCGGTAGATCACATCATTTAAAACCAGACAACACTAGTATTTATTAGACTGTGTACCGGTAGATCACATCATTTAAAACCAGACAACACTAGTATTTATTAGACTGTGTACCGGTAGATCACATCATTTAAAACCAGACAACACTAGTATTTATTAGACTGTGTACCGGTAGATCACATCATATAAAACCAGACAACACTAGCATTTATTAGACTGTGTACCGGTAGATCACATCATATAAAACCAGACAACACTAGCATTTATTAGACTGTGTACCGGTAGATCACATCATTTAAAACCAGACAACACTAGTATTTATTAGACTGTGTACCGGTAGATCACATCATTTAAAACCAGACAACACTAGTATTTATTAGACTGTGTACCGGTAGATCACATCATTTAAAACCAGACAACACTAGTATTTATTAGACTGTGTACCGGTAGATCACATCATTTAAAACCAGACAACACTAGTATTTATTAGACTGTGTACCGGTAGATCACATCATTTAAAACCAGACAACACTAGCATTTATTAGACTGTGTACCGGTAGATCACATCATTTAAAACCAGACAACACTAGTATTTATTAGACTGTGTACCGGTAGATCACATCATATAAAACCAGACAACACTAGTATTTATTAGACTGTGTACGGTAGATCACATCATTTAAAACCACACAACACTAGTATTTATTAGACTGTGTACCGGTAGATCACATCATATAAAACCAGACAACACTAGCATTTATTAGACTGTGTACCGGTAGATCACATCATTTAAAACCAGACAACACTAGTATTTATTAGACTGTGTACCGGTAGATCACATCATTTAAAACCAGACAACACTAGTATTTATTAGACTGTGTACCGGTAGATCACATCATATAAAACCAGACAACACTAGTATTTATTAGACTGTGTACCGGTAGATCACATCATTTAAAACCAGACAACACTAGTATTTATTAGACTGTGTACCGGTAGATCACATCATTTAAAACCACACAACACTAGCATTTATTAGACTGTGTACCGGTAGATCACATCATTTAAAACCAGACAACACTAGCATTTATTAGACTGTGTACCGGTAGATCACATCATATAAAACCAGACAACACTAGTATTTATTAGACTGTGTACCGGTAGATCACATCATATAAAACCAGACAACACTAGTATTTATTAGACTGTGTACCGGTAGATCACATCATATAAAACCAGACAACACTAGTATTTATTAGACTGTGTACCGGTAGATCACATCATATAAAACCAGACAACACTAGTATTTATTAGACTGTGTACCGGTAGATCACATCATATAAAACCAGACAACACTAGTATTTATTAGACTGTGTACCGGTAGATCACATCATTTAAAACCAGACAACACTAGTATTTATTAGACTGTGTACCGGTAGATCACATCATTTAAAACCAGACAACACTAGTATTTATTAGACTGTGTACCGGTAGATCACATCATTTAAAACCAGACAACACTAGTATTTATTAGACTGTGTACCGGTAGATCACATCATTTAAAACCAGACAACACTAGTATTTATTAGACTGTGTACCGGTAGATCACATCATTTAAAACCAGACAACACTAGCATTTATTAGACTGTGTACCGGTAGATCACATCATTTAAAACCAGACAACACTAGTATTTATTAGACTGTGTACCGGTAGATCACATCATTTAAAACCAGACAACACTAGTATTTATTAGACTGTGTACTGGTAGATCACATCATATAAAACCAGACAACACTAGTATTTATTAGACTGTGTACCGGTAGATCACATCATTTAAAACCAGACAACACTAGTATTTATTAGACTGTGTACCGGTAGATCACATCATATAAAACCAGACAACACTAGCATTTATTAGACTGTGTACCGGTAGATCACATGATTTAAAACCAGACAACACTAGTATTTATTAGACTGTGTACCGGTAGATCACATCATTTAAAACCAGACAACACTAGTATTTATTAGACTGTGTACCGGTAGATCACATCATTTAAAACCAGACAACACTAGCATTTATTAGACTGTGTACCGGTAGATCACATCATTTAAAACCAGACAACACTAGTATTTATTAGACTGTGTACCGGTAGATCACATCATTTAAAACCAGACAACACTAGTATTTATTAGACTGTGTACCGGTAGATCACATCATTTAAAACCAGACAACACTAGCATTTATTAGACTGTGTACCGGTAGATCACATCATTTAAAACCAGACAACACTAGCATTTATTAGACTGTGTACCGGTAGATCACATCATTTAAAACCAGACAACACTAGTATTTATTAGACTGTGTACCGGTAGATCACATCATTTAAAACCAGACAACACTAGTATTTATTAGACTGTGTACCGGTAGATCACATCATTTAAAACCAGACAACACTAGTATTTATTAGACTGTGTACCGGTAGATCACATTTAAAACCAGACAACACTAGTATTTATTAGACTGTGTACCGGTAGATCACATCATTTAAAACCAGACAACACTAGTATTTATTAGACTGTGTACCGATAGATCACATCATTTAAAACCAGACAACACTAGCATTTATTAGACTGTGTACCGGTAGATCACATCATTTAAAACCAGACAACACTAGTATTTATTAGACTGTGTACCGGTAGATCACATCATATAAAACCAGACAACACTAGTATTTATTAGACTGTGTACCGGTAGATCACATCATTTAAAACCAGACAACACTAGCATTTATTAGACTGTGTACCGGTAGATCACATCATTTAAAACCAGACAACACTAGTATTTATTAGACTGTGTACCGGTAGATCACATCATTTAAAACCAGACAACACTAGTATTTATTAGACTGTGTACTGGTAGATCACATCATTTAAAACCAGACAACACTAGTATTTATTAGACTGTGTACCGGTAGATCACATCATTTAAAACCAGACAACACTAGTATTTATTAGACTGTGTACCGGTAGATCACATCATATAAAACCAGACAACACTAGTATTTATTAGACTGTGTACCGATAGATCACATCATTTAAAACCAGACAACACTAGCATTTATTAGACTGTGTACCGGTAGATCACATCATTTAAAACCAGACAACACTAGTATTTATTAGACTGTGTACCGGTAGATCACATCATTTAAAACCAGACAACACTAGTATTTATTAGACTGTGTACCGGTAGATCACATCATTTAAAACCAGACAACACTAGTATTTATTAGACTGTGTACCGGTAGATCACATCATTTAAAACCAGACAACACTAGCATTTATTAGACTGTGTACCGGTAGATCACATCATTTAAAACCAGACAACACTAGTATATATTAGACTGTGTACCGGTAGATCACATCATTTAAAACCAGACAACACTAGTATTTATTAGACTGTGTACCGGTAGATCACATCATATAAAACCAGACAACACTAGTATTTATTAGACTGTGTACCGGTAGATCACATCATTTAAAACCAGACAACACTAGTATTTATTAGACTGTGTACTGGTAGATCACATCATATAAAACCAGACAACACTAGTATTTATTAGACTGTGTACCGGTAGATCACATCATTTAAAACCAGACAACACTAGTATTTATTAGACTGTGTACTGGTAGATCACATCATTTAAAACCAGACAACACTAGCATTTATTAGACTGTGTACTGGTAGATCACATCATTTAAAACCAGACAACACTAGCATTTATTAGACTGTGTACCGGTAGATCACATCATATAAAACCAGACAACACTAGTATTTATTAGACTGTGTACCGGTAGATCACATCATTTAAAACCAGACAACACTAGTATTTATTAGACTGTGTACCGGTAGATCACATCATTTAAAACCAGACAACACTAGTATTTATTAGACTGTGTACCGGTAGATCACATCATATAAAACCAGACAACACTAGTATTTATTAGACTGTGTACCGGTAGATCACATCATTTAAAACCAGACAACACTAGCATTTATTAGACTGTGTACCGGTAGATCACATCATTTAAAACCAGACAACACTAGCATTTATTAGACTGTGTACCGGTAGATCACATCATATAAAACCAGACAACACTAGTATTTATTAGACTGTGTACCGATAGATCACATCATTTAAAACCAGACAACACTAGCATTTATTGAAATCCCTGCTACTCCCATGTTCCCATGAACTATTTGTTATGTTCTATTTCAATGTGGACTACGTCACCTGACACAAACAACAACAAATCATATTTTGATAAATACTTACCAAAGGAGGGAGTATCATGTAGAAATTCCTGAGATGCATATTCTTTGGATTACGAAACTCGGAAGAAAATACATCAACCAACATCTGAGAAAATAAAACAACAAGTCAGCATTATTATGAGTCAGATCAGAAATTAAGTATTGTAGTCATCACATGTATATCTAATTCACCTTGTCTATTGTATGCAAATATTTCACAATTTTTATAAATATATTTACATATTTATTATGCATACCTTGAAATATTCAGTACCCTCTGCAAAGTTCTTGGCAAGGTTATTAATAACAGCATCTACATTACTGAGAAATCAAATTAAAGTAATATTAGTCCCACAACAAATGTCTAGATGTGAGAGAAATGAAAAGTGCTATGTGACAGTGTTATGTATATCCAACAACTATGATTCAATTGAACAAAAGTTTGTTGAAAATACAATGTGCCAAGTTTGATCAAAATCTGCCCTAAAAAGTTTCCAAGCAAATGCTCAAGAAAGATAGGAAAAACTGGTTTTGCCCAGGTAATCAGAATGTGTACTAAAATGGCTGTATCAGCAGAAAACTCATTGGTACCTGATGAAAAAAACCCCATAATTTTATTTTATTTCCTACTAGTTATCAATAAGGATTGTTGAGAAATAAGATATTATTCCTGTTCAATCACAATAAAGCGAAACCTTTAAAGAGTATTAAAAGCAAGGTACCCAGGTTTCTCACTAAATTTGTACATTTTGAGAAACATCCCTTTCAATTCCAAGCATTATGTATTCAAATGCACCTGATTCAAGTTATAGGGATAAAAACAAAATATTTTTCAGTGGTTAACACTGGTGTAAAGTACCAAACTTGTACTTAGTGAGCATTTTTAGAAGCACCACCTGGTATTACAATGAACCATATCAAGATAACAAAAGAGCTGTTACAAAATACTGAACCATATCAAGATAACAAAAGAGCTGTTACAAAATACTGAACTGAATCACTACTCACTGAGCTGCAGCTTTAACTTCTACAGACATATTTTCTTCTGTAACCAGTTCTTCAAAGTTCACAATATCTTCCAAATCAGGAACAAATCTGAAGAAAAAAATCAGTTATATTGTTATTATAATATACACATTATTCTAGCAGGTGTGTACATTGATAAAGTATCATAAACTAAACAGTGTAAGCGTATACGTTATTTCAGCATACCCCGGTAATACCGATTGTTCCAACATTATTAGGTCAAAATTACTACTGGTAGTTAATGGTAAGCGGGCAGTTTGTATGTCAGGATAAAGTAGCTGTTACTCTCTGTTAACTATCCATTGAATTACATATACCATGAAGCATTATGTCAGTGACAATATAACTACAAGTAATCACTGAGCTGAGAAAAGTATAGAGCTTGTTTTGATGTCATGCTTGTAGTATTATTACCTGATGGCATTACTGCAGCAGTGAAGTCCACCAGATCTTATCATACGGATATATCCCATGGCATTACCTGAAAACATTTCAAGCCAATTATTCAGTCATTTGAGAATGTTGGGACGTATGACCTCATATATTATGACAGTATGACATGATGGCACTTGTTAACAGAGCTGAGTGATAAATGTGATGTCATGGGCTAGTAATATTCAGTAATCGGTTAAAACACTGATTAAATATGTTCATCAGATCTAGTGTACAATGTCTTCGATAAAACACTGTGTGAAAAGTGCAAGAGTGCTGTTATGACTCCATGCAGACGCTGGTAAGCACATAATCCCCTGCCAGGAAATAATAATAAAGTTAGCACAATAATACCAAAAAGTATGCACTCAGGCAATACAGGGTAGACTAATATATGCAAGAGCGCTGTACAGTCTTTGTGCATATTTTGCAATATTCTCTGATAACAGAGCATGATATGCATCTACAATGTGACAGGAATGCAACGCCAGCCAGCACACAAGACAAATAGAATGACTCACCAATTTGACTAATAAGTGTCCTGAATTGGTCCAGATAACTCTGACCGTCCGGTGTCAGTCCCAGTTTTCGTATTCCTCGGTTAAACTTATCAGCTCTCTCAAATGGGTACATCTCATTAGTTTGTTCGTGGTTCTCTCGGAAGTATCGCAGATCCTAACAATTGTATACAATATATATTAAACAGCGTCTAGATTTCAGAATTTTATTTGCACTTCAAAAAATGGTACATATAATTTATATAGGCTGATCCATTTAATAATCATTGGTATATGAACATGTATGGATTAGTTTGGTGGCAAAACAAAAACAGTCATTGTTGATAATTTTTACAAAACTTGTTTTCCCTGCCAAACCATTTCGTCTATACTTTAATATACCATAAAATGGAATGGCGGCTATCAGCCCACAAAAATAATAAAATTAACAACTTTTCTTAAACATCAATGAATTTTTCCAGATGTTGCTATTAGTTAATAACATTTAAAGTGACTCTATTGTTCAACGTTGAAACAGTTGTTCAGGTTTGAAAATCGTACATGTCAAGTTTATCTTTAGTTAACATGACAGACAATATAAACACTGCATCGTTTTGTCGAATACACTGCAAGTGAGACATTCCTATCAGCCACAGTCAGTCATTCATGCCAAATCAGGTCAACAGAGAGCACACTCCAAGACCACTTCAGTATTAAACAACTTATTTTTTATGCCATAAACTTGGGATTAGTATAAAGGACATGTTATCTTGGAAACCGGTTAAATTTATTAAAAGAATTTCATAATAAGTACTCTTACCCAAGGCATTCACCAGAGGTGTATTTCGAACAATTGGGTGTACTTTATAATAATTCTAGAGCTACAATTTGTTCCGAGACCCCCCCCCCCCCAGACTTTTTATTATGATTGTTCAACTATAAATATCACACATACTTCTCAGCCTCGCTTTTAAAAATCCTATTATTAGAAAAATAAGGCTGCCCACTGCTTTGACATCTCTCTATTATTGCTTACACAATAACTAACCTTAATCAATCTTGACTTGATATGTTCATCATACATGAACTGAGAAAATATAAAGAACTTCTTACGTAGGAACTGATAAGTGAAATTTACTGTAGTATTCATAATACCAGTGCCATGTGTACGTATAGAGTTTGCAATATGGCGGATGTTTATTGTATTTAAATGTTTGTTGTTACTTGATCTCTCAACAAAAATCTGAAAGATAGAAAAAAACTTTATTAGGAGCGAAATATGTAAAGCAATTGTCATCCAATGTCATGTATATGGGCCTGGCTTTCAAAACCTATGCCTGAATGAGCAACAATGATTAATAATTATTAGTAAACTTAATTGTACGGAATATATAATTACTGCAAGGCAGAAGTATTAGATGCTTAGCTTTGAAGACAGCATTTGATTATCATATCCACTGGTTCAAGACATCCTGTTATTGGCTGGTTCTCGCCACAAGTGTCATGGCACACCAAGCCGGGGTACAGTCACTTCGCCCGAAATCCACTTCGCCCGAACTCCTTCGCCCGATTACCAGTTTGCCCAATTACCGGTTCGCCCAATTACCGGTTCGCCCGTTTTCCTTTTCGCCCGATTTACCGATGTTACACACTAGGCCTACTGGGGGTTTAACATTTTGCTAAAGCAGTTTTAATTTATTCGCCATAACTATTTTCAAATATTTTGTCTGGAAGTTTGTTTCTAGGTTGAGTTTTATTTTTTTTCAAGACATTTTATCACTGAATAATAAAATTATTATTACATTATTTTTTAAAAAAGAATCAAAGATGTAAATTTTTAATTTGTATTTCAATTTCTACGTAGACATTCCATATGTAATACATGTACTAATATATATATTTTTGGTATTTGTGATTTCTTGTAATTGTCTTGTACAGTGTGTGTTTTTATATTGCTCGATTGTATTAGCACCTGGTGTGCCACTTTAGTTTTATTCCAGTGTAAATAAATAAATGTAATGTAAATGTAAATTATGCATTATATCTTTACTTTCATTGCTCCCCCCATCCAGGAAACAAAAAGTTCATGCAATATTGGAAGTGAAACTGGGGAAAACAAACACAATACTAGAAAAATATTTCAAAAGTTTTTCCTCAACTCAATTTGTTGAATTGTTGTAGCTCTGTGTTTTACTGTGTCAAGTTACAAAAAAATGCTAATATTAAAGGAAAAATAAAGTTTTATCAGATTGGAATTACATTAAAAACAGAGGTTTACATTCTTATACAAAAAAAATGTGTTTTTAAAGGGTCACGGTGCATTTAACTAAAGGAACTACCACCATCAAACAAAAAGGTGTGACTGTCCCTCAACTCATTGTTTCCTCCCGATACACAAATGGTATGACCCACACAAGATGGCTGCAACGGCATAAAATTACGTTACAACCCCGTTGTAAACTTCACGTTCGTCACCTTATAAAAACAAATTTCGACTTCTACGTTATCTTGTTTTGACTACACGTAAATACCAAACATACGAGGAATCAGGCGAACTGGTAATCGGGCGAACTGGTAATCGGGCGAAATGGCAATCGGGCGAACAGGTAATCGGGCGAAACCGTTCGGGCGAAGTGGTAAATGGGCGAAATGCCCCCAATTCCACCAAGCCACATGAGGCCGCTAACTAGTAATGACTCAAGCATTCTGATTGGACCATCAAGTTGTCATTCTGTGTTCTATTTCATTTGATTACTTAATATCAGCACTTACGCTTGTGGCCGTTCAGGGGTTTCCTTTTACTCTCGAAAGTTGGGCGAACAAGAAACTGTTTATTTTGTTATTAATTTGTACAGAAACAGCGAGAAATGCTAGAACCATCTCAAATATTTAGTCTTTGCTGGCAGACTGTATGGGCATGGCAGTAGTACAGTAATGAAGACTTGTTTGCAGAAAACAAATATTAGAATGTTTTCAAATTGCGTCACTTAGTCACGTGCCTTTGGGCCGGAATCTCGGCCCAGTTGAAACAATATGGCTATTACTAGTTATCTGTGTCCTACTTACCATGTACAACATCAACACTGTTAAACTAATGGTGTACTCAGTATAAATGTATTCAACAATTAGTCTGACATACCTGGTTATTGAGATTATACAAGTACTTTGATACAAACACATGTATATTGCGCATAATTTCAAGAACATCCAGGCCCTGTAATTAGAACATGACAATCATATCAAATAACAGAGGAGACCATGTACACATTTACTAATATAGACATAATGAGAATCACTCATTGCTAAGTTGTATTTCTTATTTTACATATCTACTAAAGTCGGACTTAGTGATTGAGATTCATTCATTATAATGAAATTATTGTGAGAATACTGCAAAGTATGTACAAAGACGGCAATGAGTATTGACTGACACACAGAAGTCGATGTGTCTGTGTAATATCTGATACATACTTTGCGGTATCCTCTTATAATCATACATCTTCCCAAACTAACCGCTTACTGTACAATATCCCAGAGCTGAACAAAATGATGCAAATTATCTTAGAAATTCCACATTATGACTTTGTATTTTGAATTTACATTTCCTAATAATTGTGCTCTACAGTAACTAATGTGTAATAATATAAGGTTATTACGAGGATACCAAAAAGTATGCACGAAGACAGTACAACAGGAGTATCGAGGTGGAGGTCGATGCAATGGCTTACTGTCTGAGTATTATTATTATACATCTTTTCCTCCCAAGGATACGCCTCAGATTTACCGGTAGCGAACTGTGAAGTCCGGTCAAACCCTGGGGGCTGCCATGTTTTTTTTTTTTATTAGAGGACGTTCACACGCGAAATCGCTCCATATTTGGAAAACGCATTTCCTAATATGGTAGGATGAAAATACCCAGTGCAATACCACAAAATTACGACACGCTGTAACTTATGGCGTTACAGTGACAGATGTATAATAATATTGTGTATTTGCAACATACCTGTTCTAATGTCTGACTTGGTAAATGAGATTCACTCATTACAAGGTTGTATTTCTCAGACGCTAGATTTCTCATCTCTGCGTAAGTTCTCCAATCATGCAGAGCCACAGTTGTCAAGTTATAGAAGGTTTTCTCCAGATAATGACTTACATAAGCTGAAAATTAACATCACATTAGATTACAATAAACAGTAAATACCGGTACATAGAATAAACAGGATAATACTTAAAGTGAGAAGATCGTCACCTGTGCATGCGCCAAAATTGAGTCCCAAGCGACGATAACAACACATACTACAGCAAGTCTCAGAAATATTGGGGCAGCCAATTTGCAAACTCGCTAGCGAATTGGCTAACTGCTTTGGTTTTGACTACACGGTTGGCTTTCGAATCTCACTGGCGCCGTCTTGTGATCACGCTCACTTTGGGTGAATCTATATAACAGTAGGGACCCTGGTAGGGATGGTCGTCATACTTTAGAAGCTAGTCAGCGACGGCCTTACAGTTGGATGACGATTTCGCTTTCAAATAAACCAGGGAAAGTATTCTGTGTTCTTCGTGTAATGAAGTGACGTCGAATTTTATTAGCGATTGGCTTAATGTTACCCCAAGAATCGTTTGGATGTGAAAGTTTGTTTTCTCCCTGATTTGTAGGAACCTGTTTCTCAACTTGTCTCTTTATTTAGTTTCAATCAGTGTTCAAGATGGCTACCTCCATATAGATAGTAAATATCGGTGTATTAATTGCTTATCATATTATTACTTGTACGTCAGCTGACTGTGGCTATTCTTATACTTACCAGGAAAACTACTTGTACATTATTACGCCTTGCAAAGCAAATCATTCAGGGGAATCCAAACATGTACCTGGCTACATACGTAAAAGCATTCTATGTCCCCAAATGCAATATAGACTCGCCCAGAGTGGACGCGACCACGAGTCGGTGCCAGCAAGATTCAAAAGCCAACTGTTTAGTCAAAACCCAAGCAGTTAGCCAATTCGCTAGCGAGTTTGCAAATTGGCTGCCCCAATACTTCTGAGACTTGCTGTAAAAATGCAAAGCTTCATGGGTAGATGCTTGTTTGTAAACAATGACACGCTATAGCCATCTGGCGCATGTGCAGGTGACGACTCCCGGCTTTAAATTTAACATGAATAAAATTAATAAATAAAAAATAAATCAACCAATGAATGTGACAGAACTGAGTACCTTTAACATCAATAAAATTATCAAAGAATTTTATTGGTTTGAGAAGTAGAAATTGATTCATATTCTTGAGTCCGACTTTAAAAGGATTTCTGTCATCCAATTGAAGGTGAGTATGGATGGATAATCTGAGATCTGTTTCCACATCACGACATAGACGATCCAACAGATGCTGAAATGAATTGGCAATAGAATAATACATACAACGCACACTAAAAGTAAATTTGGCCAAGATTCCAAATTGATTAATAAAATATTCAAATTGAAAAAGATTGAAAGAAAACTGTTAATGTAACCTAAACAAAAGTTTTAAGCAGACATACATTTTCAGTCTATGGCTAATGGCAGCCAAATAAATTTCTAATATTTTCTGGATTCTAACATTGTATTTTTTGATGTACTGGTAAGAAATCAAAATTTAGATTTTAGCTGTGATTCTCAAAGTTATTTCTATGGTGGCAACAACACCAGCACCAACCTAAAAATGCCTGTTTTCTTGAAAAAGTTGTACAAGGAATACAGATGCATATGTGTCACATAATGTATTATGTACATTTTAAGATTGTATATAATTGGTTTGCACAGGTACAGGCATATAAGTAAGGCTTAGATAGCATTTGCCCATTCACAATCACCTATTAAAAGATGTGTATCAAGTTTGAATGAATTGTTCTTAACGTGACTGACACTTAATCCTTGAATGGCAGGTATGTTTGATTTTCATGAATTAATTACACTTACCTCTTTAAGATGGGATAATATTTCTTTGTTGTAAACCTCCAATAGAGTCTGTGGTGATGGTAAATGCTTGACTTGCCACATTGGAGGAACACAATCCGCCAAAGAAGCAAACATGTACTGAAAATAAAATTCAAACATGAACGACATAATTTTCTTACAGTGACTGCCAATATATCTGTCAACTTACAACATATTTGACAATAGCAATTTGAGTGCCATGCAAAATTTATGATACATTTTGTCAAACAGGTAAAGCATAACACAACTACAGTTTACTGAATGGAGTAAAAATAAATTTATAATGAACCCTAATTTTGAGTCAACAGACAAAATTTGAGTAAATTTTCAGTTTTTACTCCAACAATATGACTATTTTTGTAAGGAAAGTGCAGACTATAAATGGGAATATTTTGTGAATTTATGATGAAAAAAGGGAAGTGGTGGTGAAAAGTAAAAAAACAACAGGAAACATGAATATCAACACACATAGGTGTAATAGGTCTAGATTTGTACCTTGGTAAGCAAATTAACAGTTAAACATAATAAACTTGCACAGAAATAAGTGAAGTATTTACTCACATGAATTCTATAAGCATCCAAAGAATTCTCATATTTGTCCATCAAATAAATAGGAAAAATGACTCGATGCCAGTAAAGAAAACTACAGTCACACGCCAGATGCAAGCTATGAAGAACAATAATACTCACTGATAAGAATTTGTAAGAAACTCATTAGGACAAACCTAGTTGTTATGTACAAACTGTGATCTAAGGTGTTTTGTTGAATTTCGAAAAAAAATTAACAAATTTCATGATACTAGATAGTATGAAAATATGATATCATGACCAAAAAAAATAATTTAATAACAACAAGTCATTGAAAATGACACAGTCCCCGTTAAATTTTTGAAAGTTCTCTTTGTGCTCATCATATTAAAGCGAAGGGGTTGACGCGAGCGTGTCCTTGAAACTTGAGTTCCAAGTGGCGTATACAACAGATTGTTTATTTACATCAAAACACGTGTTCCGTGTAGCAGTAATATAGCCAAAAATAAAAACAGCCGTTATTCGGCCATCTTTGATCTGATTATGAAACACACTGATATGTATGATGTATGTGCCAAATACAAATGAAAATGGTACATAAATTGTGGAAATATAGTAGTAAGGCCAAAAAGTCAGATGGCTGTCAATCGGCCATTCTTGACCAGATTTTGAAACAAATTGTCATGGACATGCATCCTAACATGTATAAAGTACATGTACATGTATGTGCCAAATTTGAATGAAAACTGACAGAGCATGTCCTAGATACCGCATACAAAAAATCAAACAAGATGCCTGCTAGTCGACCATCTTTGATCCAATTTCAAAATAAATCGTCAAATCAAAGAAAGCTTAGAAAGAACTCCCATGTGCTGAGAGTATTGGAGACACATTAAATATAATTCGAAATTACTTAGCTGAAAACTAATTATGCAAATCAGAAAATTAATATGACCAGATTTGAGTGTAAAACTAATGAGGTCTGCGCAATGTAACAGAAAATCTATGTTTCCAAGTTTAATTGAAATGTGATTAGAACCAAAAAATTATGAATTATTATGCTTATTAGGGAATTAATATGAACAGATTTTTACCCCAAACTAATTAGGTTTGTACATTGTCCTAGAGCATCTTTGTACTAAGTTTCATTGAAATGGAATAATTACTACCGCGAAAACTCCAAAATTTCGACCCCTCTAAAAATTCGACCGCCTATTTATTTGCCGGGTTTCGGTGTTTTATTTACCTCCAAATTTTCGACTCCACTAAAAATTGCTGACTCATTCTTATTCAAAAATTGCGACCAGTTTTAGTTTTCCCCCAAACGAAAAAAAAACCGATGTGAGCGTTCAAACGAGACCTTCCTCGAAGGCATGAATCCGGGTTTCTGATTGACTGAGAGATTTTTATTTTATTGGTAACGAAAATATATTCTAAATAAACGAAGTTTCAAATAAAAACGAACACAAAAATCTCGGCATGCTGCGTTTCTGAATTGTTGATTATTACTGTACTCAGTAGTGATTATAATAATGTACACAAAATAAATTTGTTGAATGGTTATGAAATACAAATAAAAGTCAACTTAGTTTCATCGTAAGCGAATGATTCCGGTCTCGTATAAACGTTTGATGCTGTAGGATATCCGCCATGTTCTCTTAGGTCAAATAGGTCAAATCGCTAATTAACCAATCAAAAAGCTGGATGATGCCAACGTGTTCAAATTACCATAGCTTATTTAAATATGTTAATGTTATTGAACGCAATGCGGAAGAAATTGGTGTTGTAGTACGATATTTTGGCTTGGATTTTGATGCGAAAACGGCATGATTTTTTTTAAATAAAAAAATTAGTTGTTTTTAAAAAATAAACTGGTCATCTGAAGAATAATTTAACATTGTTCACAGTGATAACAGCTCATTCTCGAAAGGAAGCTTACCCGCTCACGCTAGTCACGATAAAAATCATACACGTGTACTCTTGAATAGACAAACGTCAATGACTACGGTAAAACTTAGACTCTATTTTAGCCGGCAGGATTGATTGAAATGTCCGAAAAATGACGCCAAAATACACCTTAAAAGTCCCATTTTATTTTCTTAAATCCCATTTTATTTTTTAATCCAAGGGCGAATTTACGGCAGAATTTGGTCCCTCAAATAAGGGACACGTGAGCTTTGATTCTAACCGGATACATTGCACTGGGTCGGGGAGATAGTTTGCTAAACTTCCATGCATCTTTTGTCCAATGGGTACCTGTACTTCGAACATTCGCAAGTTTTTCTAGGTAGTGCGAGACAGCTTTGTCTTTTGACCTATTAGTTTTGTGCTGACCTCTTCTCCGCGTCTTGATGTTTTGTTTTGCTTGTCATAATACTCACTGATTGATGACTTTGTTTAGATTTTGAGTTACAACTCGGCCACGACCTTTGCTTTTACCGTGAAACATGAGGAAGTTTACGTCAATTGACGGACATTGCATTTTTTAAAAACTAATGAAGCACACTGTCTATCATCCCCATTTTTTCATTTGCTGATTTCTATTCTGAAAAATTCGACCGTCCGAAAATGCACCTTAATTTTGACTATAAAAACACGTCACATATCGAACACCAATTATTTAAAACCGGTCGAAATTTTGGAGTTTTTACGGTACTTTAGATATCAGTGTGAAAGCTTAAAATTGGTTAATTATGCAAATTAGGTAATTAATATGTACAGATTTTAACCCACAATTATTCAGGTCTGTCTATTGTCCTACAGCATCCATGTACATTCATTGATATGTGATGTATAGTACCCGAGATATCAGTGTGAAAGTTGGTTAATTATGCAAATTAGGTGATTAATATGCACAAATATTTACCGGAAACTAATTGGGTCTGCATAATTCTAGATTCATTGAAATGTGATGATTAGTACTTTAGATATCAGTAGAAAAGCTGGAAATTAATTATGCAAATTAGGTAATTAATATGCACAATTATTTACCCTAAAACAAATCAGGTCTTTGCATAGTCCTAAAGGATCTATGTACCAAGTTTCATTGAAATGCGATGATTAGTACTTGAGATACCTGTGGAAAAGCTGAAAATTAACTAATTATGCAAATTAGGTGATTAATATGCACAAATATTTATCGAAAACAATCAATCTCTGCATAGTCCTTGAGTATGTAAGTACCAAGTTTCATTGAAATGTAATGCTAACTACTTATATCAAATGCTGAAAATTAATTAATTATGCAAATTAGGTAATTAATATGTACTGATATTACCTTAAAAACTATCAGGTCTGTGCAGTGTCGTATGACATCTATGTACCAAGTTTCATTGAAATGTGATGATTAGTACTTGAGATATCAGTGGAAAAACCGAAGATTGACTAATCATTATGCAAATTAGGTAATTAGTATCCACGGATTATTACCAAAAACTAATCAAAACCTAGCATTAGTTCAGAGCATCTATGTACCAAGTTTCATCAAAATCCAATGAGTGGTTGTTTAGATATCAGTGGAACAGTCATGGAACCACTAAAAAATAGCTAATTATCATGCAAATTAGGTAATTAATATGCACGGATTTTTACCAAAAATTAATCAAATCTGCGCATATGTTCAGAGCATCTATGTACCAAGTTTCATCAAAATCCAATGAGTGGTTCTTTAGATATCAGTGGAACAGTCATAGAACAGCTAAAAATTAGCTAATTATCATGCAAATTAGGTAATTAACGAGCATGGATTTTTACCAAAACCTAATCAAATCTGCGCATTGGCCCAGAGCATCTATGCACCAAGTTTCATCAAAAACCGATGTATGGTTCTTGAGATAGCAGTGGAACAGTCGGACACACATACACACACACACACATACACACATACACACATACACACATACACACACACATACAGACACACTAACTGCAAAGACTCCCATTTTGTGCTTCGCACATGGGAGTCAAAAATTAGTTGTTTTTAAAAAATAAACTGGTCATCTGAAGAATAATTTAACATTGTTCACAGTGATAACAGCTCATTCTCGAAAGGAAGCTTACCCGCTCACGCTAGTCATGATGAAAATCATACACGTGTACTCTTGAATAGACAGACGTCAATGACTACGGTAAAACTTAGACTCTATTTTAGCCGGCAGGATTGATTGAAATGTCCGAAAAATGACGCCAAAATACACCTTAAAAGTCCCATTTTATTTTCTTAAATCCCATTTTATTTTTTAATCCAAGGGCGAATTTACGGCAGAATTTGGTCCCTCAAATAAGGGACACGTGAGCTTTGATTCTAACCGGATACATTGCACTGGGTCGGGGAGATCGTTTGCTAAACTTCCATGTATCTTTTGTCCAATGGGTACCTGTACTTCGAACATTCGCAAGTTTTCCTAGGTAGTGCGAGACAGCTTTGTCTTTTGACCTATTAGTTTTGTGCTGACCTCTTCTCCGCGTCTTGATGTTTTGTTTTGCTTGTCATAATACTCACTGATTGATGACTTTGTTTAGATTTTGAGTTACAACTCGGCCACGACCTTTGCTTTTACCGTGAAACATGAGGAAGTTTACGTCAATTGACGGACATTGCATTTTTTAAAAACTAATGAAGCACACTGTCTATCATCCCCATTTTTTTTTGCTGATTTCTATTCTGAAAAATTCGACCGTCCGAAAATGCACCTTAATTTTGACTCTAAAACACGTCACATTTCTAATACCAACTATTTAAAACCGGTCGAAATTTTGGAGTTTTTACAGTACTTTAGATATCAGTGTGAAAGCTTAAAATTGGTTAATTATGCAAATTAGGTAATTAATATGTACAGATTTTAACCCACAATTATTCAGGTCTGTCTATTGTCCTACAGCATCCATGTACATTCATTGATTTGTGATGTATAGTACCTGAGATATCAGTGTGAAAGTTGGTTAATTATGCAAATTAGGTGATTAATATGCACAAATATTTACCGGAAACTAATTGGGTCTGCATAATTCTAGATTCATTGAAATGTGATGATTAGTACTTTAGATATCAGTAGAAAAGCTGAAAATTAATTATGCAAATTAGGTAATTAATATGCACAATTATTTACCCTAAAACTAATCAGGTCTCTGCATAGTCCTAAAGGATCTATGTACCAAGTTTCATTGAAATGCGATGATTAGTACTTGAGATACCGGTGGAAAAGCTGAAAATTAACTAATTATGCAAATTAGGTGATTAATATGCACAAATATTTATCGAAAACAATCAATCTCTGCATAGTCCTTGAGTATGTAAGTACCAAGTTTCATTGAAATGTAATGCTAAATACTTATATCAAATGCTGAAAATTAATTAATTATGCAAATTAGGTAATTAATATGTACTGATATTACCATAAAAACTATCAGGTCTGTGCAGTGTCGTATGACATCTATGTACCAAGTTTCATTGAAATGTGATGATTAGTACTTGAGATATCAGTGGAAAAAACGAAAATTGACTAATCATTATGCAAATTAGGTAATTAGTATCCACGGATTATTAACAAAAACTAATCAAAACCTAGCATTAGTTCAGAGCATCTATGTACCAAGTTTCATCAAAATATAATGAGTGGTTGTTTAGATATCAGTGGAACAGTCATGGAACCACTAAAAAATAGCTAATTATCATGCAAATTAGGTAATTAATATGCACGGATTTTTACCAAAAATTAATCAAATCTGCGCATATGTTCAGAGCATCTATGTACCAAGTTTCATCAAAATCCAATGAGTGGTTCTTTAGATATCAGTGGAACAGTCATAGAACAGCTAAAAATTAGCTAATTATCATGCAAATTAGGTAATTAACGAGCATGGATTTTTACCAAAACCTAATCAAATCTGCGCATTGGCCCAGAGCATCTATGCACCAAGTTTCATCAAAAACCGATGTATGGTTCTTGAGATAGCAGTGGAACAGTCGGACACACATACACACATACACACACACATACACACATACACACATACACACATACACACATACAGACACACTAACTGCAAAGACTCCCATTTTGTGCTTCGCACATGGGAGTCAAAAACATTTTCAAAAAACAAGACGGTTGCCGGTCAGCCATTTTGAATGGAATCGCTAAACCACTGCATGTGCATATGTCCCACATAAGGTACTAGGCACATGCAAAGAATGAGCGGAATCGGTTCACAGGATTCTGAAATACGACTCTGGACAGACTGACGCACAGACAGATGGACACACGGACGGACGGACAGACTCTGGAACTCACAGACGGTCGGGACATGTATCCTAACATGTATGATCTATGTACTAAATTTGAATGAAAATTGACAAAGCATGTCCAAAATACAACATTTTCAATAAACAAGATGGCTGCCAGTCGGCCATCTTTGATCCAATTGTGAAATAAATCGTCATGGACATGTATCCTAACATGTCCAATCTATGTACCAAGTTTGAAAGAAAACTGACAAAGCATGTCCAAAATACAACATTTTCAAAAAACAAAAGATGGCTGCCAGTTGGCCATTTTGAATCAAATCGGTAAACCACTGCATGTGCACATGTCCCACATAAAGTACTAGGCACATGCAAAGAATGAACGAAATCGGTCCAAGGGATTCTGAGATATGACTCTGGATGGACGCACGGACGCACAGATGGTCAGAAACCGAATTATAAGTCCCCGTTTTCGGACTTCGTCCGAACGGGGACTAAAAATAATCATTATCTCTACTGAGACTTAAACAAAACTGAACAGTAACTTGTCTCATCTCATAAGAAGTTGTTTCTGCCCTATGAAGGAACTGCAGGCTGATATTCACAGTATAAGTGGTTATTTGTTTCTCATATTTTTTTTTTTTTATCCATGTGTGTGAGGAACATCATCAGTAGCACTAAGCAAACAATAAAAATAAACTCACTTTTCTCTCAATTCACTTATTAAATCAATCTTTCTCAAGACAGAATAAAAGCTATTTAATTCTTCATCCCGAAATGATTTCTGGAAGAAATTAATTTAAGAACAAAATGTGAGAAACAATTTTTAAATGCATATAAAACAAAGAAATACATTAATAAAGACAAAGTATCATCTTGGTGGTGTGCCTCCAATAGAGGTCATTGTAACTTAAAAGCAAGTGGATTCAGATGTCATTAAAGCTGTTAGACAGATAGACACAGTATACTTACCATCTGAGTTCCAACACCCATTGCAAGATGTAAAATTAATCTTCTTTCTTTAGTTGCTAAAAAATATTCAAGTACAAAATAGTTAATATTACTTATTTTAGACAGATATGGACATCATATATACATATACATCCCATAATATGGGTATATCCAAATAAGTGTATGCAATAAAATTACAGATGCACATATTTCATAGAATGTAGTTAACGCTTGCAAAGGTTTGATTGTTTGAACAGAAATGAGCAAGATATTTGACATATTCAGAAACACATGTAATAAACACTTTGGGAAAAATGGTCTGTGATTGTGATTGTTTGATCATCTTGCAATTTGCATGATTTCATATCAAACCTGTTGAATCTTTTAACAGATACATGTACATATGACAATGAATGGACCGCAAGAAATCGATCTATATGTACTGGTTTATGCAACACCTCAATAAAGTTTATAGTGCTTCTTACCTGGTCCATGTAAGGCATTTTCAGCCAGTACCAAAGCAGATAAAACATCCTGAAATGAAGATGTTCAACGTCAAACTACTGATATAACGCAGTAATCTGTCTTTTAATACGCCACACTGTTTTTTTTGTATTTAAAACATTTTTTATTGAGTCAATTGACATAAACACTCTACATAGTTACATGTATGTGTACCAAAAAATTACATTGCACAACAAACAAGTACAAAGTCTCCACAAAAATATTACAATTTTTTCAGGTAGTCATGTTAATATGCTAGGTCATTGCTACAATTTTCATAAATTGTCACCATTTTTTTTAAATGTTTTCCCAATTTACCTTTTCTGTTTGCAATCAAGTACTCAGTTTTCTGTACCTTCTGCACAAAGTCTTTAAATTCCTCAAATTTTGTTTTTTACCCCGACATCTGCAAATATAAATAAACTTCCAGGCAACCAAAAGCAAAAAGTTTAACAGGAGGGGCAGAAGACTATCACCAAACAAAAAGCATTCTGGGTCGTTTACCCGAGGAAAACTCAGTATTGTTCCCCATATCTCAAAGAAGGTATCGTAAATAATTTTACTACTGGACATTCATAGAAAAGATGAAGCAGATTTTCGTCAGGCCCCTTACAGAACGTACAGGCTCCTGATTCAATTTTTAGTGGGGTCATCTTACAAAGAACAGAGTTGGTTATCATTATATTGTGGATGATTTTCCATTGAAATTCCCTGAGCTTTGACTCTATTGTGAGTCTAAATGGTGCTAAGTAAATACTTTCCCATTCAGTAATATTGGAGTTCAATGTTTTAACATGATAAATTTCAGATCTTGACAAAATAAAATATTGCTTTATCACTTCTGGAGTCACCAACTTAGTTTTACATTGTTTCAAATGAATTTGAACGCCCACAAATCTGATACCCAACATATCATCCTCAAGGCTAGCAAATTTGTTTATATCTACTTCTCTTTTCTATTCCTGTGGTAGTGCGGCCACAATTCCAAACCAATCCAAAAACCTCTTGCGAGGTATTCCCCTTTTTTCCACTTCACCGCATTGAAGAAGTTGGCCCTTATTATCAAAAAGATTTCTAACATAGTGAAAACCAGTCTCCCAAACTCCCAAAAATATACTTCTGCTTCCTTGTAAAATATGTTCGTTGTTCCAAATACTTTGATTTAGGGGATGCTTTTCACCATCTGGCGGAGCTGTGACTGCTAGCCACGACTCTAACATACTACGAAAGAAACCCCTCACAGTAATGGGAAGAGCATTACTCCAACTCGAGACAGTTTCTTCTGCAATATCCATTTCCAAGGGTGGACTATATCGTTGTCAAACAGACGACGTAACCAATCTATTCCTTGAGCCTTCACGATTGCAAAAATATCGGGTACTTTTAGGCCACCTACACAAATGTCCCCTATCATTGTTTTCCTGGTCACCTTATCTTTTCCTTTCCAAAGAAATGCAAATAACATTTTGTTTATTTCTTTCAGGTATCTGTTAGGGCAATCCGTGAGACTAAGAACATACTGAACTCGTGAAATACCCATAGCTTTAATAATTTGGATTCTCTGGAGTAGTGTTAGGTCTCTCATTTTCCAGAAGTGTAAAAATACTTTTAGTTTCTCTATGTGGATTGTGACATTTCTAAACATTGCAAATTTTTCTGTCATTTGAAAAGTAAACACCAACAATTTGAATCATATTTGGCCATTTTACCGCAAGGGGTTTCTCTTTACATTTGCTTTTGTTTCCAATCCACTTTGCTTCACACTTATCCTGGTTAATTGCTAACCCAGATATTTTTTCGAAATTACCCAATTTTTCAAACAGTTTTCTACATGAAGGGAGATTACTGAGGAAGCATGTCAGATCGTCTGCAAACGCTGTACTTTTAATAGAACCAAAACCCGGAACCGCAACCCCTTCAATATCGTGATTGGACCGCAGTGAGCACAGAAATATTTCCAACCCCAAAATGAACAACAGGGGAGAAATTGAATCCCCCTGCCTAACTCCTCGCCCTAGAGGGAAATATCCTGTACTAGTGCCTTTGTTCATAACACAGCTGGAGATGTCAGAGTAAAGTACTTTTAACCATTTTATAAAACTTGGGCCAAAATTATAAGTCTCCAATGCTCTAAAGAGGAAGGGCCACTCCACAGTATCAAAAGCTTTTTCAAAGTCTACTGTTAATAACAAACCAGGGATGTCCTCCTCGTCCATGTACTCCATTACACAGTCAACCAATCTCACAACATCTCCTATAAATCTATTTTTGACAAAAGCCGATTGGGTTATATGTATTAACTGTGGAAGGACTTTTTCTAATCTTTTAGCTATACATTTTGTACCAATCTTATAATCTGAATTGAGGAGTGATATAGGCCGCCAATTTTGGATCTTGCTATTATCTCTTCCTTTTTTCTCCAGCAATATTATTACAGCTTGTCGTTGAGATGTAGATAGCCTGCCTTTCTCAAAGGATGTATTTAGATCCCTCACCATAAATTTGTTAACCAATGGCCAAAATTGTTTATAAAACTCTGTTAATCACCTCCCAGGCTTCCTCCACAGAGATGAGACCTTCACAAATGTTTGTCCGATCTTGGAATGTTTTGGAATGTCTGGATCATCAAAACAGTAAGCATTTTCCCTCCCCATTTTGGTCAAGTTTTGAGGCATACAAATTTTCGTAATACATTTTAATTTCATTATTAATTTCCTCACCTCACCTCTGACCCATCCGTTCCAGTAAGTTTGTTTATTTGAGATCTCCTAGCGTTCATTTTTTCTAGTTGCAAAAAATACTGTATATTGTATTTTTCTCGCCTAACTCATGCCAGTTGGCCCTAGCTCTAACAATCCGACCCTATGCTATTTCATCGTATTTCTGTTGTAATGATTGTTTTATTTGACTAAATTCATGTAATACTTCAGCAGTAGGGTTTAGGCAAATTTGATCATCCAAAATTTTTAATTTTCGCTCCAGATTTTCTATTTTTACTGTCTCTTTTTCTTTTTTTCTTTACTAAAGGTTATTGAGGCTTTCTTAATACAATATTTAAGCCAGTCCCATACCATACGCGGGTCCTCAATATCCTTGCCTTCTTTTAGCCAACTAGGGAAATGGTTTTCAATAAGCTCAATAATATAATCAGTGTCTCTCAATAAGCTCGTATTCAATTTCCAATATGAGGACCACGTACAGTTTCGTCATATTTCGACAACCGCCGAATGATCAGGCAGCACACAGGGAACAATTTCTGTTTTAACTACATCACTATAAGTGACTGGCTTACCAGAAAATAGTCTAGTCTACTTTGGATCAATTCAGGATTAAAGAATTTCCATATAAGCTACTTTTATCCGGATGTATAATTCTCCATACATCTACCAGATCAACCGCCTCCAAAAAGCCATGAAACATTTCCGAAACACGAACCCATCTCTGGGGGTTACCACCTTTCCTATCTTTAACCATATCCAATACAATGTTGTGACCCCCCCCCCCCCCCCACCACCACACACACAATTTGGATATCTGGGTCTGACATGCTCCCCCTGATCTTGATATGCACGTTATGTATCATGACAGAACTTTTTAGTTACTCAATTACTGGAACACATACTGCAGTTATAATCAAGGAAAGCTTAGAAAGAACTCCTGTGTGCTGAAGATATTGGACACATGAAGTTAGCACAAGTGCTTATATAAGAGCAAATACAGCATTTAATCAAAGAAAGCTTAGAAAGAACTCCCATGTGCTGAGAGTATTGGAGACACATTAAATATAATTTGAAATTACTTAGCTGAAAACTAATTATGCAAATCAGAAAATTAATATGAACAGATTTGAGTGTAAAATTAATGAGGTCTGCGCAATGTAACACAAAATCTATGTACCAAGTTTAATTGAAATGTGATTAGAACCAAAAAATTATGAATTATTATGCTAATTAGGAATTTAATATGAACAGATTTTTACCCCAAACTAATTAGGTTTGTACATTGTCCTAGAGCATCTTTGTACTAAGTTTCATTGAAATGGAATAATTAGTACTTTAGATATCAGTGTGAAAGCTTAAAATTGGTTAATTATGCAAATTAGGTAATTAATATGTACATATTTTAACCCACAATTATCCAGGTCTGTCTATTGTTCTACAGCATCCATGTACAAACATTCATTGATATGTGATGATTAGTACCTGAGATATCAGTGTGAAAGTTGGAAATTGGTTAATTGTGCAAATTAGGTGATTAATATGCACAAATATTTACCGAAAACTAATTGTGTCTCTGCATAAATCTAGATTCATTGAAATGTGATGATTAGTACTTTAGATATCAGTAGAAAAGCTGAAAATTAATTATGCAAACTAGGTAATTAATATGCACAATTATTTACCCTAAAGCTAATCAGGTCTCTGCATAGTCCTAAAGGATCTATGTACCAAGTTTCATTGAAATGCGATGATTAGTATTTGAGATACCCATGAAAAAGCTGAAAACTAACTAATTATGCAAATTAGGTGATTAATATGCACAAATATTTATCCGAAACAATCAATCTCTGCATAGTCCTTGAGTATGTAAGTACCAAGTTTCATTGAAATGTAATGCTCACTACTTATATCAAAAGCTGAAAATTACTTAATTATGCAAATTAGGTAATTATATGTATTGATATTACCATAAAAACTATCAGGTCTGTGCAGTGTCATATGACATCTATGTACCAAGTTTCATTGAAATGTGATGATTAGTACTTGAGATATCAGTGGAAAAACCGAAAATTGACTAATCGTTATGCAAATTAGGTAATTAGTATCCACGGATTATTACCAAAAACTAATCAAAACCTAGCATTAGTTCAGAGCATCTATGTACCAAGTTTCATCAAAATCCAATGAGTGGTTGTTTAGATATCAGTGGAACAGTCATGGAACCACTAAAAAATAGCTAATTATCATGCAAATTAGGTAATTAATATGCACGGATTTTTATCAAAAACTAATCAAATCTGCGCATATGTTCAGAGCATCTCTGTACTAAGTTTCATCACAATCCAATGAGTGGTTCTTGAGATAACAGTGGAACAGTCGGACACACATACACACACACACATACAGACACACTAACTGCAAAGACTCCCCTTTATGTGCTTCGCACATGGGAGTCAAAAATATAACTGCAAGCAATGATCAGGGTGGTTCCACGTAGCTATGGTTTAACAATTATAAATATTTAATGAAATAATGACCATATATGGTAACTTGATATTTTGGTCATAAATTGTATCAGACAACAAAATTATAGCACCAGTTGCATGAGATATTACAGTTCTGCAAATTATTGAGGTTATAGTCGTCTGAAGCCATCAGCCATATCACATTGATTTAGGCGAGGGTTCTTCGAACCCGCCTATTCACATAGTTCATACCCACCATAGACTCCGGTCAGTCAAAATGACTATTTTGAACTGTAGGCATTAATCAGCGATTCTGCCGGTGACGGAGAGATAGAATCCAGGTCAGGGGAAGCCCCATGACCTCAAGATTCTTTTACCCCTTACGTCACGAACCCACGTGACCGAGGCCACCTGGCAACGCCACAGGTAGCCGTCCATCACTCTGGTTCCTTTCTCTCCGCCTCGAGGACTTAGACCAACGCGACGGAAAGAGTGGGGAGGTTGGGGGGGAACCGGAGTCTATGGTGGGTATGAACTATGTGAATAGGCGGGTTCGAAGAACCCTCGCCTAAATTCACTACGTTCAATTACCCACCATAGACTCCGGTCAGTCAAAATGACTATTTTGAACTGTAGGCAGAGTCAGACACCGATAGGTGGCGGGTTTTTCCGAGCAAGCAGAAAAAAAAGGAGAATGATGAAAGACTTTCCCCCAGTCCGGGATGAAAAACAAACCCAAAGACCTAAGTTAAGACCCAAGAAGGGTGGTGTCTTACCTTGCCTGTGCTGTCCCAGAAGCAAGAAGCCAATGCTGCTGTGGTGACAGGGTTCGGTGTGCCCGAGAAAGCTAGACCCAAGCCGAACTCGGGGGTGATAAGCTTGAAGTAGGACCGAAACAGTTCGCATGAGGGCGTAGGTCGACAGAAGCGAAACCTGGGAGCTTCCAGGAAGTGCTAGTGGAACAGACAATCTGCCCGCAAAAATGCAGAGACTGACTTATCGCCTATGCGCAGAGGCCCCTGCAGTCGTTCGGGCTGGGTCAGCAAACAAGGCCTGACCCGCTACGACGGGGCCTAACCTGAAGAGACCCTGCTCAATAGATTGGGTGTCTCCTAGGTAGTAGTTGATGAAGACGTTCTGCGTTCTCCAGAAGCCTGCCCTCAGAATGTGTTTGAGGGGGGGGGGCACCTGACGCTAGCGCTAGTGAGTTAGCAATCGCACAGACCTCATGTTCTTGTACTTGGTGTCTCTGCAAGGTCTGTGTTGAGGAGGATAGTGTATTATAGACCTCCAGTACAGTCGCAGTAATCCACCTGGGGATGGAAGTCGGGGAAACCGGCTTATCCCGCTTGTCAGGGCCGTAACACAAAAACATGTGTTTGGTTCCCCGTCTAGAAAACCTGGTACGGTTCTCGTAGCAACTCAGCGCTCGGACCGGGCAGAGAAGCAACTCCTCCTGATCTTCCGGACTGACAATATTTGCCAGCCGGGGGATGACGATCGGTTGAGGATCGTGTCCTGGGATTTGGTTCTTGGCGAGAACCCGATTCGTGTCTTAGTACAACTTGATCGCCCATAAAAGCGGCACAACCATCCGCAAAGGATAGTGCGCGCCTAGCTTTGACCGGCGCCTACCTGAGGCGAGGGCCAGTAGGAAGACTATTTTCCACCTCAAAAAATTGAGTGGTGCTGATTGGAGAGGCTCAAAAGGCGGTCTGCTTAGAGCGGACAACACAGCCGACAAGTCCCAGTTGGGCAGTTCCCTTGCATGGGGTCTCAGCGTCTGGAAAGCAGTAAATAGTCTCCTAATAGTAGGACAATCGGTTAGTCTTGTTCCTGTACGTTTGAATGGTGGGGCACAAGGCCGACCTGTAGCCAACGATCGCTGCGTAGGACAAACCCACTTCGTCAAACAGGTGGACGAAGGAGCCTGCTACCTGGCCAATAGAGGGATGGTATCGATCAATCTCCCTTCCGCTACACTAACCAGTGTATGCTCGCAGCCTAGAAATGTAGGCTGCATTGGTGGAATCCCAGTTCGCCCTGGCCAGGACGTTGGCAGCCCGCTCAGATAAAGCTTTCGTATGGGCGGGTCTAATGAGAGCCTCTATGCGGGTAAGTGATACCCGCTGGGCTCGTGGTAGTGCGCCGTCTGGTTGGGACGGCATGTCCGGTAAGTCCGGAAGCACTGCTGGTGTTTCGACTATCATTTCCGACAGAAGTGGAAACTAGGCCCTGTTCGGCCAATTGGGTGCAACCAATGATAATATGCAGGTGTGCACCTGTTGAAGTCTTCTCCGGTGCCCGGTGGACTAGCGGGAAGGGAGGAAAAGCGTACACAACTAAGTGGATCCGGGGGGTAGCAAAGCGACCCTGGCCCAGGCTCCTGGAGTCAGCAGGAGTGTTACGTACGTCGGGAGCTTGTTGTTCTGGGGTGCGGCAAACGGTCTAACCTTGGACCGTCCACAGCCGAAACAGCCTGGAGGCTACCCACTGGGGTATCAGCCACTCCGTGTTCTGGAGACGGAGTCGCCCTGAAAGGGCGTCGCCAGACTGTTCCTCACCCCTGGAAGGTGGTGTGCGGTTAGCTCCCCATTGTATTCCAGGCACCAAAGGAGGATTTTGCTCCGCTAGGACTGACAACGATGGGGAATGCGTCCCCCCTCCTTCTTGAAGGAGACCACCGCTGCGTTGTCTGTGCGGAGCAGGACTCTGTGGTCTCGAACTACGGGTAGAAAGCGTGGTAGTGCTAATTGTACACTGCTCACAGTTCGAGCCGGTTGATATGGTGGTCCCAAAACTATGCGGGAGCCATATCCTTGGGCTTGTTCGTCCAATAGATGCGCTCCCCAACCCTGGGGGGAGGCATTTGTTACCAGAGTCATACCTGCGGCGAGCGGGTCCAAGGGGGCCCCTCTGCCCGAGGTTGGTCAGTGACGACCACCAGGGCAGGGCTTCCTTCACTTGGTCCGAGATCGAAACCCGCCTATCTAGTTCCCATAGAAGAGCTCGGCGTTATAACAAGTGTTATACCGGGCGGCTGCGTAGTGCGGCCTGGGGAACGACCCTTCGAACCGAGGTCATCATTCCGATGATCCGCATTAGTTCATGGAGGGACACCGAGGGAACGCTGACTAGGCATTCGGCTAGGCTGCTTAGCGCTAAGCAATATGCTTGAAATAGCTAAGCCAAGCTTACCTCTGTGTCAAAACTCCATGCCCAGGGACACCAACTGTGCGTTGGCTCGAGGTGGGACTTGTCGATTTACTAACGAGCCCAGCTGGTGAAGTAAATCCTGTGTTAGCCTGATGCGTTTGGCTATTACCCCTTGCCCGGGTTGTTGGTAACCAGTAGTCTGGGTACGGATTGAGGTGTACCGACATCTGGTGAAGCAGCAGCACTACCTGTTTCATCCCTCTGGTGAACACATAGGGCGCTGTGCCTAACCCGAACGGAGGGGGGGGGGCACCGAAGTTCGAATACTTGGCCCAGCTGGGCGATTCGAAGGAGATGGCAACTCGCTAGGTGCATCGGTACGTGCAGGTAGGCCCCGCTTAAATCTAGCGGGGCTAGCCAGTCAAAACGGTGGATGGAGAGAAGAACCCTGAATGGTGTCTCCATGTGGAACCGATCGAGGGGCACGTACTGATTTAGTCTGTCTAGGTCCAAAACTGGACGCCTGCCACTTGTAGATTTGGTACTACGAACACATTTGGGTAGAAGCCTGGACTTAGTTCTGGCTGATGTACCCTGTGTATGGCGTCTTTCCCCAGCAAACTGCTACTTCCTGTCTGATTGCTTCCGCCTTGCGGGAGTCCCCTGGCAGTGCCCAACAGAGGAGACACTGACGGGGGGAGGTGGAGATTTCAGCGGTATGCCGTAAATGGATGTCACCACCTGGGAAGGTCCAGGGGTCGGTCACCCGCCGTCTCCTAACCGGACTACACTGGCGCAATCTGTGTACGACAGGGATGTGTGACCATGTGTTCGGCAGTTGCAAGGGGGGAGGGTGCTCCCTTCCCCCATGAGGCGAGTTCCCCAAGGCCTGAAGTAGTCACTAAGTTGTGACCTGGCCACTCACCGAACACATGCCTGTCTCCCCCGGTTGCAGAGGTGAGCGTCAAACATGCTTCCCTTGCTGCCGGGTAGACATCCGCCCAGAGAGGGTGAGGAGCCACCACCTGGCTCTTATCTCCCTGGGGGCATGCCACTACCCTTCCCTCCCATGGAAGGGTATAAGCGCTTGCCTCCTGGCTGACTCTGGCTAGCGGGCAACGCCCTAGGGCGTTGTGTTTTCTGTGCTTGGGGTGCCCTCCGCTTGCCCATGGCAGGACCAACTGGCTAGCGGATTCAATCTGAACCCTCTGATTCATTGCACTCCGAAGCTCCGAGACTGTACCCACCATTCCCTGAACAAAGAGAGTGGAGGGTGTCCAGTCTGCGTCACTGAGGTGGGGACGTACCCCGGCTCAGCTTGTCGGCGAAAACACATGCGTCTAAGGCCACGTCTCGTAGCACAGTAGTGGCCCTGGCCAAGCGAGCCAGGCAACACTAGGGGGTGTCGCACGTAGATGTGCGGTGGCCCACCAGTAAAAATGTCGCCTGGTCTAGGAGGCTGGTGCGTTCTGCCTCCAAGGTCACCAGAGTGCTGGGCACGCATAATAATGCGCTCAAGCAACTCTGCCCTCAGGGCTAGATGGGTCGTCCTCAATTGGCAAAGACACCCATGGAACGCGGCTATCCCCCTTTGCCCGGTTTGCCAAATTCATGGTACCGGGGTCTGGGGAAGGAGCCTTGGAATCCGGTTGGGGGTGTTTTGGTCTCATCCCACGCTATGGGGTCTGATCCCGAAATACACCGACCGGGTAGCGTTTGGTCCAGTGGGAAATGTTGCCTAACGTTATCCCCACCCGGGGGCCTTAAGCATTACATCCTCCGCGGCTGACCAACGCTGCCCATCAACACCGTTTGCATGCTCTGCGCCCCACTCCGCACTCAGACGGACAGGGGAGAGATGTGCCGACGGGGTTGCTTTGGATCCCGACGCCCGTGATCCCATAAGCGTTGAAGCAACCTTAGGTGGTCGCTTTAGGATCAAGGGTGGGGGTATATACATCGTATCACTGGGATCGGTGATACTCCGCCTCACCCCAAAAGCGTGGCTCACCGAGTCATATAGATGGAAGACTCTGAGGGACCGCCCGGAGTACCGGCTGTATCCAACGCGAGTGAACTGCGTCTCCTCTAACTTAAAATATGTGAGAGGGAGCGTGTTCGACTGTGCGTCTCATGACAGGGTCGGTTCCCTCTGGGGACGCCCGTGGGCCGGTAAGAAAGGAGTCAAAACCCACAGCGGGGACCGGACACAAGGATAAATTCGTTACCGTTGTACCGTTACCGCGTGACGAACCCTAGCTGGCTGAAAGTGGGGGGGGGGGGGTCAACACGTGCCCTGCCCTGAAAGCCCTGCCCCGAGATCGGAGACTTGGCTGCCAGCACCCCATTGGCATTCAGTGCCCGCGGATCCAGAGAAGGACCGGTGCAATTAGCCTGAGCCTTGGCCACCCCCCAAAATAGTGGGAGAGCCGTGACTGGGAACGGGGGTTCCCCGGAAGAGACGTGTTTGAATGCAAACATGCTTTCGTGTCTCTTCCTGCTTGCCCACCGAGGGGACACAGTGGAGACAGCTCGCTCCGACTGCGTCTGATCTACCCGGCCTGCCAGGGACGCAATTGCCCCGACAGTCCTTCGACCAAAGCCCTCAACTCGGAGGCAAACCCGGTGCCGTGCGAGGAAGGGTCCACAAAGAGACCCGCAACGGGCCCCATAGGAGGAAAGCCTCCAGGGGCACAGCCTCGCTGCAGCCGGTAAAATCGGGTAAACCACCGCCTGAAAAAAACAGACTGTGAGGATGCCCTCCGATCAGCGGAGGAGACCGAGAAAAATATCGGTACCTCCACCGTCGGGCCTCTTACTCGACGTCCCGGTACATGAAGTACCGGTAGCCGAGCGTGAGGACTTTCCACTCATGCAAAACACGCAACTCACTTTAACCGATTTGTTTACTGGACGCGCGACCTTGCTGTGACGCGGTCATGCAGTCTCAGCGATCTTGATGGCTCTGAAAGAAAATCTCAGGCCTCAGAACTCCAGTGAAAAAAACACGCTTTCACGCAAAAACCCCGAAACCCGCACGTAGCTACGACAAAGTATCTCGGATGCGGTTTCTATGCTGGTAAATTCTGAATATAACCACTGCACGGTCGACTCGAAACACGAGGAGACCGGAAAGAAAAACGGCAGCGAGCCCTGGTGCTGTCATTACACCTATATATTGCTAAATACATTAAAAATAAAAGACGACATGCATGAGGGAAACGAATTACAGTTGTAAAGGGTGCCGCCATGAAATCAACATGTGACTACGTAGTGGCGCCGGATTTTGATTTCTTTGCTGTGAAAAATACTACACACAAAGGGGAAAACGACACGAGGGTAAAAAAAGACAAGGAAAACTTATCCTACCAGCTACCATGTCGGATGCCGAGCAGCGGCAACAACCCAAGCTATAAATCCGGACAGGAAAAAAAGCAGGCGATCCAGCAGAGCTCGCTAAATTTCATCTCCACTCGAGGCGGAGAGAAATTAAGAGTGATGGACGGCTACCTGTGGCGTTGCCAGGTGGCCTCGGTCACGTGGGTTCGTGACGTAAGGGGTAAAAGAATCTTGAGGTCATGGGGCTTCCCCTGACCTGGATTCTATCTCTCCGTCACCGGCAGAATCGCTGATTAATGCCTACAGTTCAAAATAGTCATTTTGACTGACCGGAGTCTATGGTGGGTAATTGAACGTAGTGAATTTCAACTTAAAAATAATCAGGGTTGCGCATTATCCCACAGCAGCTATGTAGCAAGAAACAAGTGAAAATGCTGAAAGTTGGCTAATTACTATGCCAATTAGACAGACAGACAGACAGACAGACTAACTAACTGTGCTTCGCACATGGGAGTCAATAAAAATGAACTCACCAATCTTTTTTCACTATACTTCTTATCAGAAATGATTCTTTTCTACAAAATAAATACAATAAATATTGGCCATTAAACAGAACCAATCCAGCACTAACCACTGATTGTCACACAGACTTATTATGCATCATGTTAAGTCTGACACACAACATATCACAAGCAATATTCATGACATCACTGTTAAATATTTGGTGATTGTATACTATTTCAATAAGAAAAATCACTGTCTGGTTTCTCACAAAAATAGTATGAAATTGGTCATAAATGTGTAGTTTTGTACATGAACAGAGTAAAATTAGTACCAAAACAGAAATATCAGATTTTACACATAAACAGTGTAATATCCAATTGGTGGTTTCAGAGAAATATCAGGTTTTACACATGAACAGTGAAATATTCATTTGGTGGTTTCAGAGAAATATCAGATTTTGCACATGAACAGTGAAGCAAGTCAACCAACCTTAGCAGTGTTAATAGCCGCCAATGCCATAAACTGTAGATGTTGTAAGATGTGATTAATAGTCTCTGCTATTAACATGGTGCGATGATGGAATGTATACTCAATTGACTGAAATACAAAATTGAGAAAAAAATGGTAAATATATATTTTCTCTCTACAAAAACAGGCTGAATAATTCTTGGCTATTAAAAATATCGCCTTTATTTTAATATCAGTTTACAAAGGGATAGTACTGCAGTACGAGCCATTGGCTGATTCAATACATAATACCTTTAATAACTCTATCAGTTTACAAAGCGATAGTACTGCAGTACGAGTCATTGGCTGATTCAATACATTACCTTTAATAACTCTATCAGTTTACAAAGCGATAGTACTGCAGTACGAGTCATTGGCTGATTCAATACATTACCTTTTATCTCTATCAGTTTACAAAGAGATAGTACTGCAGTACGAGTCATTGGCTGATTCAATACATTACCTTTTATCTCTATCAGTTTACAAAGCGATAGTACTGCAGTACGAGTCATTGACTGATTCAATACATCACCTTTAATAACTCTATCAGTTTACAAAGCGATAGTACTGCAGTACGAGTCATTGGCTGATTCAATATATTACCTTTTATCTCTATCAGTTTACAAAGCGATAGTACTGCAGTACGAGTCATTGGCTGATTCAATACATTACCTTTAATAACTCTATCAGTTTACAAAGCGATAGTACTGCAGTATGAGTCATTGGCTGATTCAATACACTACCTTTAATAACTATCAGTTTACAAAGAGATAGTACTGCAGTACGAGTCATTGACTGATTCAATACATTACCTTTTATCTCTATCAGTTTACAAAGCGATAGTACTGCAGTACGAGTCATTGGCTGATTCAATACATTACCTTTAATAACTCTATCAGTTTACAAAGCGATAGTACTGCAGTACGAGTCATTGGCTGATTCAATATATTACCTTTTATCTCTATCAGTTTACAAAGCGATAGTACTGCAGTACGAGTCATTGGCTGATTCAACATATTACCTTTTATCTCTATCAGTTTACAAAGAGATAGTACTGCAGTATGAGTCATTGGCTGATTCAATATATTACCTTTTATCTCTATCAGTTTACAAAGCGATAGTACTGCAGTACGAGTCATTGGCTGATTCAACATATTACCTTTTATCTCTATCAGTTTACAAAGCGATAGTACTGCAGTACGAGTCATTGGCTGATTCAATACACTACCTTTAATAACTCTATCAGTTTACAAAGCGATAGTACTGCAGTACGAGTCATTGGCTGATTCAATACATTACCTTTAATAACTCTATCAGTTTACAAAGCGATAGTACTGCAGTATGAGTCATTGGCTGATTCAATACACTACCTTTAATAACTCTATCAGTTTACAAAGCGATAGTACTGCAGTACGAGTCATTGGCTGATTCATTACCTTTTATCTCTATCAGTTTACAAAGAGATAGTACTGCAGTACGAGTCATTGGCTGATTCAATACATTACCTTTAATAACTCTATCAGTTTACAAAGCGATAGTACTGCAGTACGAGTCATTGGCTGATTCAATACCACATGTAGATTCATCACTGTTCTCACTATGTGACCAATATTATGGGCATACATCAAACCCTGAAAACAAACAATAATTGTTAATTTGGGTTTAACTTATGAACCTAATATATAATAAGTTCCAAAGAACATCTTTCAACATTCTGAAATGGTCATGAAATGCAAACTTTTTATATAATTTGTGCACTTCTTACCTGTATGAAGAGCAGACATCTATTATGAAGTTCTTGTACAAGCGTGTTGCCTTTAGATAAGTTAGACTCTATCTGCACCATCCATGAACAAACTTGCATGTTTAATTGTTGTACATCTCTGAAGAGAAATCACACAATAATCTTCAATTATATTCTATCCTAGTCAACCAACCAATATTATGATTGTACATAAAACTGATGGACTGATGTGTAGACAGAGCATTTTAATGTATGGTACAATTTTACAATGTATGATAGTACCTTACAAGTGTCTGGCCTTTCTGTTGAAGATAATTAATTCTCTGATGTTGAGCAGCCTGTTGTGATTTCTTGTCAAGAACTTTAGATATATGTGGAGAGAGTCTGACCATGAGGAAGTCATCAGCAAACCACATGATAGTGCCTATCAAATTGATGGCAGGAACCTATGGAAAAACATTACAATATTTGATTAGTATGTTCCCATGGAAACGCAACAGTAGGGTGAAATTTTGATTACAGGCATATTAAAGACATGCAGCATAGTATTCAAACTCATGACCATAGCAAAAAATGCCTTGCCACATATTTCACTGAGCCACAAAAACCGACAAAAAGACACCACTCAATTTACGAATTGATAGCGTTTATTGTTTGCACACTTGCGCATATTGCATGACCTGATGGAAGTATGTAAATGTGTCGAAATGGACATAGTGCGAGTGGTTAGTGCTAGTAGCACTAATCCGACAAACTACTAGATCTAGTGCTAAAATGGCACTAGATCTAGTGCTAAAATGGCACTAGATCTAGTGCTAAAACGACACTAGATCTAGTGCTAAAATGTACATAGTGCGAGTGGCATTAATATCGCGTTGTCAACGACGTCAAGACATCCCGTAATTCTCTGAAAATAAATTAATATTTACGTAAAATTGTTGTATCTTTCATTCATTGGAAATGTGCTACAGTGGGAAAATTGAGAATGTCATTGTCCACGTTTGTCGTAATACTAATAGACCTTTGGAACAACGCGATCGGCCGGGAAACTAGCTGAAACAGTGAAACTGCAGGTCAAACTGCGCAATTTTTACAAATTGTGAATAGATATACTGTATGAAATGGTATTGTGGGGAAGTCCCGGGTCCCTGTAAAGCTCGGTGGATTTTGTGTGTACTGCGATTTTCACGCAATCCTGTTGTTACATTGTATCATGGAGGAACTAACGGAATATGATGTAACCCCGCTGATTTTTTGATTTTTAACGTGATCATATTATATATGTCTAGACACTTTCTCTGCAATAATATTTTTTAGAAGTCCTTAGGATTTTTTGTTGTAGACTCTCAAAATCTTGTTCTTGTTACAGTTGCTAATAATTAAAACATGTGAAGTAACAAGTTCGTCTGTTGAATTTCCGGTTGTGAAATACGTATTTTAACCCTTCACAGCTAAACAAACCCAGTGTATGGTCGCGTTAAAAAAAATGGGACCAAGAAATCGTCCAGGGCGATTTTTCGGCAGTTTTTAAATTTATTTTTTAAAATATTTTGTCGTAATTTATCGGACATTTCAATCATTCCTGACGCCTAAATCAGTCTATTTAAGTTTTTATTCAAGAGCATGTTTATTTTGACTAGCGTAAGCTCCGTTTGGACAAAGAGCTGTTATCACTGTAAACAATGTTAAATTATTCTTCTTATGCTAAGTTCATCTTTGAAAACAACTATTTTTTTATTTAAAAAAAATCATGCCATTTTCCCATCAAAATCCAAGCCAAAAAAGCGTACTACATACAACATTGGCAAATCTCTTCCGCGTTGCGTTCAATAACATTAACATATTTAAATGAGCTATGGTGATTTGAATGCGTTGACATCATCCAGCATTTTGATTGGTTAATTAGCGATTTGACCTATTAGCTCAACTCATGCAAGAGAAGCATGGCGGATACCCTACCGCATCGAGCGTTTATATGCGATCGGAATCATTTGCTTACGATGAAACTAAGTTGAATTTTATTTGAATTTCATAACAATCAACGAATTTATTTTTTGTGCGTTATTATAATCACTACTGACTAATAATCAACGTTTGTGAAACGTAGCATGTCTGGATTGAGCATCTGTGATCGCTTGCCGGGATCGCTTAATGCAGTTGTGTTCGTTTTTATTAGAAACGTCGTTTAAAATATACTTTTGTTACCAATAAAATAAAAACAAATGTATTTGAAAAATGACACTGGACGACACTTTAATGACATTTCAGGTGGTCTACTTTTTAATTCAGCAAGAATTATTAATTATTGTTAATTCTGCAATAGTTTCTTTCGTCTTGGGTGGCCCAACTGACGGTGTTGAAAGTCTGCTTAGTTAGATACTTCAATGATGAAAATGGAAGTCCCCAAAAAATATTTGATGATTATTTTTTGAAATTCTGAGCCCAAAATAAGTGCCCACCAGCCGTGAAATCCCCAGGGAGATTTTCGGATGGCTAATTTACGACGGCATATAAAGAAAGTATTATTATGGATATCTCGCGTATATTGCCGATGTTTTATACTGTTTGTAGTTTGAATATGAAAGTGGTTGTTGATGCCCCTCCTATTATTCGACGTCGTTGACAATGCGATAACAATGCCACTCGCACTGTGCACATTTTAGCACTAGATCTAGTGCCATTTTAGCACTAGATCTAGTACTTTTTCGGATTAGTGCTACTAGCACTAACCACTCGCACTACGCCCATTTCGACACATTTACATACATGCTGTCCAGGAAGGCTTTCAATTGGCAATGTGTTATATTTTTCTGATCTATCATTTACTGCTGTGAGAGCACATTTGTTAGATTTATGTTTAAAATACGACTGCACTGTAAAATTTCTTCCACATAAATGTGACAGCAGTGGATGGAGAGACAACATACTGCAAATGTGTAGATGATTGTGGGTAGTTTTGTTATGGTATCTGACTTATTCACTTATTCACATCTTTTAATCAAAAAAGAACTTCCTTCCCTGTCAGAGGGAATAAACTTGTTTATCAATATTAGTAAGGTGAAAATATTACCGGGGTAGTCAGAATAATCAAGGAACCAAATCACTGAAATCAACTTCTTCCTAATTTTTGCAAAGTTAGTTAATTAGCAATGACCAAACACATATTGAGACTAGACTAATAGGTCATTGTAGGGTGTGCTTGCTGTCGCCTCACCTTCTTATATACATCCCAGAGTATTTTAAATACTTTCTTGTCAATGATTCTAAATATTTGAAAATGTAAGACATAGAGAGAACAGACGCCGACATACTGCATACGTTGATCAACTTCATGTACATCTCCTACAGGAAGAATATCAGACTCTGTACAACAATACTATAGTGTTAGGGAGTAGGTGAAAACAAGAAGCAAAGGACTGATTTATATTGCAAACAACCTGAATTGTATGCAGATCTCCATAGTAGAGTGATACAGTACAGTCAACTTAACTTAAAAGCTGGCTATCAGCTGCATTTGCTTTTTAATGAAAACCTTTTATAAAGTATATATTTATTATTTTTATCAATTAATATATTCTTTGTAGTATTTGCCCAAGTGACTAATGAAAAATCTAGGCAGATTACCGCTACGAAACACTGCTTACTTTTTGATTTGACTGATTTGCTTTGACTTACCAAGTTTTGGTTCAATGTGCACAAATATGCTCCGAATATTAAATGCAAACTCTTCGGCAAAGGCAGTATTTTTGGACACAAACAAGTTGCTGTTATCAAAATTCTGTTCAATACAATTCTGAAATAAACAAATGATAAATAGAAAGTGTGTAAAATAAATTACAAACTTAAAACGTCAGGTAATATGACAAAGAACAACATGCTTTTAATTTGTAACAATGAAGTATCCAGTTTGTTTGTTTTTTGGTGTTTTTCAGTAAAATAAAATATTATGTGAATATATAAATGGTGAAAGCCAAGTTATCACAAAATAAACAAGAGACTTGTGATCCTTGTAAGAGTTCCCATGCTATTAATATTAATGAGCATTTCAATGACCTCAACGACCTTATGTTGGTATTCTCGAATCAATATATAGTCTAGTATCTTTAGTTTAAACAAATTCCTAAGAATATTGTAATGTAACTGAATTAAAATTACACTCCAATTTTGATTTTAACGCTGATTGGTACATGTAACAATCGTTGCATCACACACTGAACCCCAGACCAGTAACAATCGGCACCGGTGTCACAAGAGGGCATCTACAAGGATCACAAGTCTCTTGTTTATTTTGTGATAACCCAGCTTTCACAATTTATACACTCACATAGTATTTTAATAGCACATTTCTTGTTAGTCATCAAAGTTTAATATAGTTTTGTTTATAGTAATATACAGTAAAAGTACTCGTCCATATTGAGTATTGAGAGATATTGCTTTGGAACAGTATTAATTAAGACAAAATGGCTACCGGTAGGCCATTTTAAATACGATCAGCAAACTGATACATCTGTATATCCATGAGATAATGTATAATGAATATTTAAAATTTGAATCAGTCAAAGCATGTTATAGATATGGCACTAAAACCACATTCATTAAAACAAAATGACCGCCAATCGGCTATTTTGAATCTTATCTGAAAAATAAAATGGTTCCATAATGTCCAATGTATGTACCAAATTTGAAAAAAATCAATCCGTAAACAGTCGAGCAATGCTTGATTGTGAAATTTTTTCATTCCAAAAGGGCCACCACTCGGCCATCTTGAATCAGATTGTGAAACAATGTGATGTGCATATTTATAATATTATGTATGATGTATGTGTGAAGTTTGAATGTAATTGGTCCAGGTATGTCTAAGATACACACAAAGAAGAACGGATGTACAGATTCACACACAGAGGTCACTCCATAACTCGCCATTTTCGGACTGAGTTTGAACGAGGAGTAAAAAGACAAACAGAAGACTGTATAAAGCTATCATTGGCATGGTTACATTATTACATATATTGCATTCTTTCAAATTAAAATCAAATTAAATTCAAATTATCAACGGTATGGTACTGGTTAGACTATGCTATCAGTGACCTTATGTACTTGACTCAACATACCAAACCTAATTTGTTGGCATTTTTTATTCAAAACTCATTAAGAACTGTGATAACATAATCACTTCAGAATAATAATAATTCTTAGTTATTCTGTGTCAAATGTAATGGCGAACACATTTAACATAAAAGAACAATTTCAAATAATAAACAGTTAAATATTTATTAACTGTGTTATTGACCAATTATTAAACTGATTTTTGGCTCCCATGAGATAAGACACGACTTTCTACATTATAAGGGCAAAATCTTGGTTTGACCACAACCATATATTTGACTGCAATACAGCAGTCTTTAATTGCCATGGTTATACAATGTAAACCAAAATATAGCATGGTTATACAAAATCAAAGTATAGAAATTAAATTTACATATACCCATTGACAATAACTAATTGGTTGTAATGATGGTTAACTAGCTCTTTTTACAACAGTTGCACAGGGCCACAAAATGTGACCATGAGTTATCTAACATTGATCACATTTTCTATACTTGAATCATGAGGGTAATGCCTCCCCCTTCAAGGCAATAAGTTATTGACAGACTTCCTTTCCAAATGAGTAAAAGCATGTACAAATTATTCAACAAACAGCCTGTCATTGTTATAGCTCCACTGTATAGTTGAAATTGGCTTGTCACAAAAGAAACAAATCTTTAATATAGCTGCGTTGCAGCAATGTCGGGTTTCGAGCCCACTGACTTATTAGCAGCATTCCAAAATCAGCATCATTGACAATAATATATTAAAGGAAATTGCATGGCCTTCTTACTAAACATGTTACATGTTCCTGTCTGTAACAGTGCTTAAGGTATTACAATCTTGCATATTTAATGATGTCACATGACCATATATGGTCATCGGATGTTTTTGTCAGCTCTGTTGTGCAATAACTTCAATATTGCATTGGTTGCATGTTCTTATCTGCAACAGTGCTTGAGATATAACATCTATGCATATTTGATGAGGTCACATGATCATATATGGTCATCACATTAGTTAGTTACATCTCTTGTTCCATAGATTTGATATTGCATGGGCTGCATGTTCCCGTCTGTAACAGTGCTTGAGTTATTACATTTATGCATATTTAATGATGTCACATGACCGTGTATGGTCATCAGATGTGTTAGTCATCTCTCTTGTGCAAGACCTTCAATATTGCACTAGTTGCATGTTCCTGTCTGTAACAGTGCTTGTGTTATTACATTTATGCATATTTGATGAGGTCACATGACCATATATGGTCATCACATTAGTTAGTCACATCTCTTGTCTCATAGCTTCGATATTGCACAGGTTGCATGTTCCCGTCTGTAACAGTGCTTGAGTTATTACATTTATGCATATTTGATGAGGTCACATGATCATATATAGTCATCACATTAGTTAGTCACATCTCTTGACCCATAGCTTCGATATTGCACAGGTTGCATGTCCTCAACTCTTACAGTGCTTGATATATTACATTTATGCATATTCAATGAGGTCACATGACCATATATGGTCATCTTGTTTGTTAGTAAAATTTCATGTACCATCACTTCAATATTGCACTGGTTGCATGTTCCTGTCTGTAACTGTGCTTGAGTTATTACATTTATGTATATTTGATGAAGTCACATGACCATATATGGTCATCACATTAGTTAGTCACATCTCGTGTCTTACAGCTTCGATATTGCATAGGTTGCATGTCCCTATCTGTAACAGTGCTTGATATATTACATTCATGCATATTTAATGAGATCACATGACCATATATGGTCATCTTGTTTGTTAGTAGAATTTCATGTACCATCACTTCAATATTGCACTGGTTGCATGTTCCTGTCTGTAACTGTGCTTGAGTTATTACATTTATGTATATTTGATGAAGTCACATGACCATATATGGTCATCACATTAGTTAGTCACATCTCGTGTCTTACAGCTTCGATATTGCATAGGTTGCATGTCCCTAAAATCTTCTTATAAAAAACGGCTTATCGCCAGGACTCCATATTTTGGAATTAAATACTATGTCATATGATCTTTCAAAGTTATTCAGGGTTAGTTGATTTGTCAAAAATTATGCAAATGAGATGCAAAACAAAATTTAAAAAAATTCTAAAAAAAAAAATCACGTGACCGCTAAAGATTTTTTTGATGAAGTTTGTAGCACTTGACCCACTGCTGCTATCATAAAAAAATTGGAGCACTCAGACCCTCAGAAAGCTGCGCAATTTGGCATTGAAAATTTCGCCTTAAGAAGTAGTCAAAAATAATACTTTTTTCTTCAAAAAATGACAGAAGTATTTACTAAAATTAGAACAAATCTGACTGAGGTTCAATTGAAGTGCCTACAATGAAGCACACTGACTAGCCAACTGAGGTACCTAGCATATCTATTACAGATTATCACATTGTGATAGTAGGAGTCCTTACTATGTGTTCACAAAAAATTACATACCGGGTAACAGTTTTATTTGTACTTACTTGTAATATCATTCCATCAAATAACTGACCCTCCAATCTCATCAAAAGTTTCTCAAATGGTCTAAGTTTATCTTCTTCAATTCCAAATCTTGATGGATTATGCCGGACTGATTTCAACATTCTGTTAGAAATAATGGAAATAATATTGTAGTGCCTGAATGTCAAAATTATTATGGAATTTGACCAGCAGTTATCAACCAACTGGCAGCAAGTTAACCAACTGATGGCAAGTTAACAAACTGGCTGCAAGTTAACCAACTGGCTGCAAGTTAACCCACTAATAGCAAGTTAACCCACTTATAGCAAGTTAACCAACTGACAGAAAATTAACCAATTGACATCAAATTAACCAACTGACAGAAAATTAACCATCTGACAGCAAGTTTAACCACTGGTGGCAAATTAACCAACTGACAGCAAGTTAACCAACTGACAGTAAATTAACCCACTGACAGCACGTTAACCCACTGACAGCAAGTTTAACCACTGGTGGCAAATTAACCAACTGACAGCAAGTTAACCCACTGACAGCACGTTAACCCACTGACAGCAAGTTAACCAACTGACAGCAAGCTAACCAGCCCGTGGCAAGTTAACCAGCCCGTGGCAAGTTAACCAGCCCGTGGCAAGTTAACCAACTGGTGGCAAGTTAACAAACTGGTGGCAAGTTAACCAATTGACAGATGCTCATATCACAAAAGGGGGTACATACCTTTTATACAATGTCCAATGATCTTTTAATGTAACATGGTTTATAATAATCTCGTCTAATGTGACTAACACGGTCAATAAATCACCCAAATGTTCATAAATACTCTGAAAAAAAATAAGAAATATGAAGTGCTTCTTGATATTCTCATGAAGAGTGTTTTTGGGGTACCTAGAAACTGACAAGCTGTGTAAGCTATATTCAAAATCACCTTTACAGGACAATCTATGAATAACTGAGTGAATAACAACTAAATGACTGACCTGGAAATGAACTTGGGAAACATCAATGATAGGACTTCCATCTCTGTTTTTAAAAAATGCATAGAATAATATTCATACTGTTTTGTTAGTCATGTTACGATAAAAGAGAAACAAAATTATATGACCACTCAGGTTCAGGGCCTAACAAATAGTTTACAATTGCACCGGTCCTTGGAGTAGTAAAATTTGTTATCCATTAGTCTGAACTAATTTGAATTAAAAATCAACTTTATTTAATACAAGTCAAACCAAATTAGAAATGTCAATGTTCAAGCTATGTATTTGGTTGAATCATCAATTCAAATTAAATCTTCAATGATATGAAATATTATCGAGAAATTGACAAAAAACCCTTTTGTGTGTAGGGAAATAAATTGGATGCATCCAGGACAGTGGTGTCAGATGAGGTGTTTATCATAGCATAAATCGGTAATGTTCTATCTTCTATACATGATGCAAGAGTACTGGGGGTACATACAACAGATGATAAAATATGTCACTGTACTATATAGATACATGTAGTTACAGACTTACCTACTGTAGAGAGAGGCCATTTGATGAATAATGTTCCTTACAACTTCATAACACCGTGACACAAATGACGACAAGTCCTATATTGAGAAACATAATATAAAATGCCAAGACTTTTAAATTTGAAATATGCTCAGTTTTAATCGTAATTTTTAAACACTACTGTCACTAATATAATGCTATCATTAGAACTGCACATGTCAACATTCTATTTTTTTTCTGTTCTGTTTTCTGATTGGTCTTCATGAATCACATGGTGTTTATTAAAACAATAATAGATGCACAGAATGTTTTTAGCTGTTTTCAAATAAATAAAGCTTACAAAGAGCTTCCTTGAGCTCTGGGTATTGAAAGCATGAAGTATAAATATTATAGAAATATTTAAAATTAATTACAAATGTAAGTATAGCTAATTAAACAAGAAGTCTATTAGCAATCTGATTGAGAATTGATAAAATTAAATTAATTAAAACAAAAAGAAATAAATTTAATTTATTTTGTTCATCCTAAATCACTGCACCAAGTTTTATTTAAATCTTGAGTCATACATGAGATATCAATGTAGAAGCTTAAAAATGGCAAATAATTATGTAAATTAGATATTCATTATGCACAGATTTCAAACCAAAATTAATCGTGAATGTGGAGTTATCCAAGTGCACCTACGAGATAACTACAAAATAACTAAAATTGGCTAAATAATGTAAACTACCAATCAGGAATATAGAATATTTTTGGAAACGTATACACCAAGTTTAATCAAAATCAGTGGAATAGAAAACATGCAGACGGGGTCATAGGACATTCTAAAAGAGAATTTCAGGTGCTTACTTGTAACAAAGGAAGCATTCTGCCAATCTGTATCTGAGCCTCACCTTCTTCTTGACTGTCCCCAACATCTGTAAATTTGACTGAAAACATAAAAATGGATTTTTACAAATAATTTATTAAACAAACTCCAATCAGACAAATATAAGTGAACGATACCTCTATATCACAGCATTGCAGCTAAATGTACAGGACAGGAATTGATGAAATAATATTCTTCATTCCAAAGAAGGAACTAGGGGAATGCAAACTAGTTTGGATTTATGAACCTCTAGTGTATGCATTTTTTCACAAAGGAAAGGAAATCACAAAGTCATTATTTCAAAGTTCTGGTACCCCTGATTTTAAATCCTATTTGATGTTTCAGCAAAACATTGTCAACGAATGGTGATCAAATATATATACACTTCTATGTTGAGTACTGAAGCCATGAAAAATGAAGCAACTAGACAATTCAAAAACATTTTTATGATACTATTATTCGATAACCATTTCCATTCACAGACCAACACAAATAAAAAAAAAAATTGTTTTACCATAAAATGTCAACAGTTTGAGACGCCTATCTTAAAAAGCAAATGAAGGGCTTTCACTCCCTCCTGATGCCATAATTAGAGTGGCACCTTAATTAGAATAAATATGGTATGTCTAATTTGCTATTCTGTGCCAGAATTACTCATTCTTTGAACGATTATGTTTAACTAAATATTGCTACACTACAGCAAGTTATTATCAACATTGTTGGTAAATATACAGCAATTGCTTCCAATGTTGTTGAAGTTGTTTTGCTACAGTAAAGTTTGTTTTGATACATTTGTGAGGCACCCATACTTCTAGTCTCCGTAATTGGACCAACAACGCATTTCAACTCGGACCTGATCGGATCGACAGTCATGGCGGAATACTTAATCAAAGTAGAGTTTGTTTATTATCAGGATACAAGAATTATACCAATATATATATCACAAGCTGAGTTTCATAGTGATGACTTTGATTACAATAGTTTTATCGACCGCCTCACTAGCGAGAGACCATTTTCACGGCGAATGAACGCACTATGTGTTCAAATTATGGATGAAGAAAACAAACCATCGATTCAAACAGTTGGTCATCAACAATCTTTGTTCAACTACACCAGGAGGCATAATAAATGATGAAACCAACCGTGTGAACCGACTGCCGGCTTATCTACTGAAGCCGTTAAAAAATCAAAGCGAATGAAACTAGACTTTCACTTGCACACATACGCGGTTGCTAGATCCGCTATGGACTCAGACAAAAAACACCAAACACGAGTAGACCAGACATCGTCAATGGATTATCGCCGTGGTATGCTACATGAACAAATAGATGAACTTACTGCTTCCAAAATAAGCATGGAATGGCAATTGATCGATCTAAAAACTCCCCCATCGCCATTGGCTGTATTGGCTCTTCCTGGCCTACACCCAATCTCGACCACATACAAGCGGTGTCACAAAGAGAGCGGGAATAAAAACAAGACTGAGTGTTTGTTCGAAAAATGACCAGGGTACATGTATTGTGGGAAGTTGGAAAAGCATCATGATCACGTCGAAGTAATAAGGCAGGTGAGTATTTGTCACTTTGTAATGTTGCTGATTTAATTTTCTAATTCTAGTTTGGGTTTTTCTATTAACTGTGATACCGCTATAAGCCAGTTTGGTGTGTATTTATCTTTGTGATATTATTGTCAGAGAGCGGGGTCATTTATTACATGTTCACCCACTGTTTTACCCATAAAATTTCAGGCGTCAAATGACTGTGTATGTGTCTCATTATTTATGACATTTTAACGGTAGTACATTTGTTCTTATCCATAGAAAGAAAAGGACATAAAAAGACTGAAAAAAAGAATAAAAGAATTGGAGACTGAGTTGCATAACATTTATTGAAAAAAACTTAACACAGTTCTTGCGGGTAGTTAAGCTGAGATTGAAACAAGTTTATCCAGGAAAATATGTTGGACCGCTTGGGCAGAGTAAGCTTATGAAGGACGTCCGATTACTGAAAATTGCCCTGGACGGCAAAGTACCACCTGTGGAAAACGACTCCGTAGAGTTTCCTAGACTATTGCAATTAGCACGAGGAAAAACAGCCGTATATCACCAGTCAAGTGACAAATCCAACGATGAAGATATTGATAAATTTGTTAAAAAAAACATCGCCAATACACGAATCACCATCAACACAAAGTTCAGCACAGGACGCTCTTGTCAAGCCACAATTACCGCATACATCGGTCAACACAGGGCCGCTATTTCCTGGTACTCACAACCGACTATTAGAAGCAGGGACCAACTATCAATACATGTCCCCAGCATATCCACATATGATGATGCCTCCGCAGCATTGGCAGTTATATACAGGAAATTAATCTGGGCCTCATCATTCCAACAACCAGGTTATGGTGATATCGGCAACTTACAACTTCCGGTACTCGTATCTACTCCAATGACACAGCCTGCCTCTGAACATATACCAATATCTACTGGCGATCCGGGTATTTTCGGTGACAGGAATAAAACATTTTATTAGTTTATATTAATATACACTTTTCCACATGTCATCATTATTCGTTTTACCGATTCATCTTTATTTGATGTCATACTTTGCTATGTATCAGAGGTAATTTAGAGTAATTTACATTACAAAATAAATGTTTTGTTTATATATGCACACATTTCCAGTTTATAGACATATTCAGACACATACACTATGGTATTCTCTTTCGAAGGATGTGGTGGCCCTGAAAAGGGTCGTTTGGTTAATGTCTCAGAGACAAGGCAAAAGTTAAAAATTAAATATACACAAATTAGATAGCCACAGTCGAAAGCAAACCACCGACATACGCCCGGTCCAATCCGAGTGAGAGCATCTGCAATGGCTAGTTCAGTGAAATTGTATATGTACTCCTCGTTATCTTTCAGATATATCTTTAAATAACGAAAACAAAGTTCACATACATTGAATTGAGGACTATAGGGTGGTTGAAACAAAAGTTCAACTCCCTGTCCACATAACAACTCTTGAAGAACTGGCTCAACTTGACGACCATGATGGAATCCGCAGTTGTCTAAAATGACGCAATCCCCTTGAGATAAAACCGGATTTCCAAAAGCGTCCACGGTCCTCACGACTTCTTCAAAGAAATTAACAATTTCCAAGCCATTTGATGGACCATCAATAATGTTGACGTTGTAGATCCCGAATGAGCTAACTAGTAAATTTACAGTGTAATTTGCGTTGGTAGCGTGTCTCTGGATTCTACAGCAGCTTTTCCTTTTTCAGCGTGACCGTACACGTGATTTCCAGTAGTTTTAATAAAGGATGATTCATCAAAATGTAGTTGTTCGACATCATAGTTGGTAACAATATCTATGAAATCCAGAGTCCACTCTTTGTTGCGTTCCGTCCTACACTCGGCGGCAACACTGGTCAATTTCTTTCGGCTCACTCCCAAATATTTAGTAATAGCACAATGAATAGTCGACAAGCACGAGACAGTATCGATAGTACACACATTTTCGGCAATTAAATTTCTTCTAAATACTTGTGTAATTCGATGTGCTGTAACACGTTATCATTAAGTTTCGAGCATTGCTGTGGACCGCCAATATCATGTTCAATAGCACCAGTTGAGGTGAATTTTTTGCATATATTATACGCAGTAGATTTCGTCACACCACTCCTTTTCGCTATGTCAGCAAAGGATATTCCTTCTAAATACAGCTCAACTATCTTTTCGCGAATCGCAGGTGGAGTCGGGAATCCCTGTTTACTCTGTAACATGACGACTGTGAATGTGATAGTCACAGTCAATGAGTGCGTGATTGGACAGTGGAGCGGGTCTGTCGCGAATGTATCAAAACAAACTTGATTGTAGCAAAACAACTTCAACAACATTGGAAGCAATTGCTGTACATTTACCGACAATGTTGATAATAACTTGCTGTAGTGAAGCAATATTTAGTTGAACATAATCGTTCAAAGAATGACTGAAACGATAGTAAACAAAAAACAAGACAGATCAAGTTATCAACTTACCCCCTTCTCCATATAACAAAAGGCCATGATAAAACTTATTCTTTGCCTAAATATAAAATAACAGAAACATTGTTATTGTAAGTGAAGGATATCATACAAATTAATTAGGTTGACACTGTAACAAAGATTACCAATGTAATACAGGTATAAGTATTCTAGTACCCACACAGCTGATCCAACATTGTCTCACATTAATATAAGACATAAAACTTTTAGTTTATTCAGGAAATTTTTTTTTGAGAATTGAAACACACTAAACCAGTTATATGAACTAGTTATAAGTGAACATGAAATGTTACTTACTTCATATTTGAGTTGATCAGTTTCACAACATAATGATGCCAACACTGTTATAACTTTATTGAAAACCTGAAAACATAATTATACTTACACATCACTTTTATTTTATGAATGAGAAGCAGAAGATTAAACATAATTAATTTTTTACACTAACCATGTCATTGTTTTATTTTATTTCTACTGTAGATGGCATTGAAGTTTGCTTTCATATGAACAATTACAAAAACTACTACAAACTTTGTTTCATGAATTACAGGGCTTAGGCTAGATACAGGTACACACTGACAGGTGCGCGAACAGCCACACAGAGGTGAAGGAATTGTTGTTGCGGCAACCAAAGCACTGACTCAAAGAAACAGTTGAGAGTGACATTTGCATGCCAATAGATCCTGTGAATATGAATCATAATAGATGAACAGGTTAACATGACTTACCTTGTTGTCTGTCTTAATCAAATCAAGCAAAGATGTTTGTTCATAAGGTAAAAACTAAAAAGTAAACAGAAATACATATATTAGACTATAATAAATTTAACAGTAGACATATTTTGTTTCTAATGTAGGAGATGTTTCATTAAGACATTTTACTACTGTTGTAAAAGTAATAAAAAAATATTATTTCACAATATTATATGAGATAAGACTCAAGACATTGTAAGTAGAGAATCATCAACTGTAAAGTACTTTGTTTTTACTTGGATGAAAATAAAATCTAGTAAAAATACCTTTTCTCCCTATATTTTACATTCATTTCATTAAAAATCACTAACAAGCCAGTCCAAGCCCTTTTTTACTGTCATCGTCATATTGTTCCGAACACCAAAACATCAACATTGTCAGCTAAGTTGCTGATTGGTTTGTTATACACGCCTCGAGATAGTTACATGATTAGAACTGGTTAGTTGCTTTATTAATATATTTTTTTCAATCTTATACATTTCTATATACATGTAATAAATGGCAAAGTTATGAATTAGCATTTACACAGTATAAAATGTCTGGACACAAGCGATAGTGTGTCTAGTGCATTTCATTTTAGCTGAATGTAAAAGTGGGTTGAACTAACCAGTTCTAATCATGTAACGATCTCAAGACGCGCATAACAAACCATACAGCAACTTAGCTGGCAATGTAAAACCAGGAAACAAAGAAAACCAGAGACTTAGTCACTTACTTGTAATTTGATAGGATCCAATGTGAAATCCCAGGCATCTCCTATAGAGTTATCAATAACATCTTCTATATCTTTTAACTGAGTGGCAAAGTCCTCAAGAAATTTACCATATCTTTTTAACTGCACCTCCCCAACAATTTCTGAAACAATACAAACAAAACTAATTATTAATATTTATTTCTATATGTGAGTTGACATGTGATGCATTGGTTATTGCGTATTTGATATAAGTAGCAACATAGATGTGAGTCAAAAGTCTATAATTACATACTATGACAGAACCCCACACCCTCCCCGTGGCTTTCGTTGCGTATGGAAGTTATTTTCACGAGTGATGCGGTGTATCCTGCGGCCGTACTTTCACGAGCGAAGCGAGTGAAAGTACAGCAGAATACACCGCATCTCGAGTGAAAATAACTTCCATACGCAACGAAAGCCACGGGGAGGGTGTGCGGTTCTGTTATTATTACATATGTTCCATACTTGATTATTTCGTATTAAAGAAAGAACGTGCAAACCGGGATGGAATTTAGGTCGGGGAACCCCATTGCCCATTAATATGTTCCAATATAAGTGTTACGCCCTAGCAGCGCTAGAATGTGCCCGGAGAACGCGTGTCACTGTTTGTTTGAAATTACAATAATCGGATGTCTAATCTGAGTCACTGTCCGAATAAATAACTCGTTGATATTTAGTTGGGACCACGGCAGAACCAGAACTTGAACTGGACAACTATGATACACAGTTTATGTTGAAGTTAAAAGTTCCGCCACAGAATTGTGCATTGGCAAACATGCCGTGCAACTGCGATACTCCACAGACGGGATGACTTTCGTCGACAGCGGTTGTCGCTTAGCTGCACCACAGTCCTTCGTTGAGGGACTGTGGCTGCACGCTACACCTTCGTGTGTGATGTTGCTTGCTGGTCGTGGATTGACTGAGTCTTGATTACCGGTTAAAATGTTGCTCTTTTGGCATTGGTAATTTTTATTTGGAGCTGAGTAACGCCGCAACGTCGCCAGCAGAAACCTGGTATCTCGATGCTGATGGTTGCGGCTGCATAGTAATCGCTGATTTTACTGCTGGTGGATCTTCTGAGAGCCCTTCAAGGTTTATAAAACTCAGTTTCCAGGTGGCCAACACACATTAAGTTCTCCCAATCGTAGTATTCCATGTGATGTACACCCGACATGCCAAAAATGTTGTTGAACGATGTGAACTGGATAAAAATAGCAAACGAAAATGTGTTTACAAAATAAAAATAGTTCGGTAGCCAATAAAAATACCATGTTCATTTGCATATCGACCGTGAAAATACCGAAAACATTATTGCATGGGTGATATGCAAATTAGTTTGGGCCAAAATAAGTGACTGCCTAAAAGTACCATTACTGTTGTTCAAATTTCATGTCACTCGGCAAGTATATTCATGTACCCCAAGGGGAAAATATCGTACTTCTAAATATTGTTTATTCCGAAAAACTGTACTCCTGAAGGGACTACTTTGTTTGCTCTCGGACCTCATTTGCATATGGGTTGTGGAAATACCGATTTTGATTTCAGGGACGAATCAAAATAAACTGCAGTACATATGTAATAATAAAATTTATTTAACATTATTTTTGAAATATTGTTGTTTTTATTTATATTTTGACACATACTGTGTTTGTTTTGGGGCACTTCAATTTTAATAATGCAAATTTATTAGCTATTCCATAACTGTCAAATAACCTGAAACTTGCATGGTTTGTATGTTTTTACATGACTTATCTTTGTCTTTGTCTTCTGACAAAGTAGATCAACTACATTAGCAGAGAAGGTAATTTAACAATTAAATCGATAGCTTAGTTCATGGACAGCAGATTCAGTTTTCTGAGTGAGAAAGTGCATAAGTTTACTGGTCGAGTGCACATTCTTGGCCTACTGTCTTTAATATGATCTGGAGATATTTCAGAGGAATGAACATATATGTATTAATAAGAATGAACATTTGTGTTTCTCATAATGTTGGTCATGTAGATTGTTGAATGGTTGATTAAATTGTTATTGATATGCAAAGTGATCATACAAGTAATGTACACATTCATGTGCAAGTATAATACTGTAGGACGATACATTATTTATACGTGTTTGTCAATAAACAGGATCTTAACAAATAAGAACATAGAGTATTTATTATTCAATTTCTGTTACTAATTCACACATTAAAAACGAGTGTTACACTTCCACTAGCCAACACACGTCTGAGATTATTGCTATTAATACTGCAGTTCATACTCACAGCGCGACAGCCAGTAAAAATACGGAAAACAATGCATCGGTATTCAGACGCAGTTATCATTCTGTATGTGACATCAACACGCCAGAAGCTGGGGAACAAAAAGCCCTGGCAATATTTGATGTATTCAGAGCACATCGATGTGAAGATTTTTTGAAAAAACTACACAACAACATTGCTACTGTGTTTGTTCCAGCCTGTTGTACCGATCGGCTGCAATCCCTTGATCTCCACTTCAACAAACCTTTCAAGGAATTGCTGAAATCTAACTTTAAATCGTTATACATTGACCGTATTTTGAAGGAACTACAGATGGGAGCTGATATTCCCGATGTCAAAGTCAATCTTTGTTTTTCGGAACGAATTTTCCGTGCATTTTAGCACAGAGAGCTACCTCCTTGAATTATGTGAAAATTAAACTGCGCAAATAATTTCCTGTTCTACAGTAGTAGTTCTTAACAGGTTTTACTCTTGTAAACAGTAGCAGGGTCAGCAAAAATCATGACTTATTTAAAAGGGGGGGTCGATAACCACTTAATTAAGACATTTATAATTTATTTGATATGTTGGTTTTGCATATTGAGAATCCTTTATTAATAAATTATAGATCTTCTAGAACTATTTGTCTCCAAGAGACAGGTTGGTTTTTGTTATTACCCTAAACTCTTCATACCTCATAACTCTAAATGGCCCGTTCCTGACAATGTTTATGTGGGCCGTGTTAATATATTAAACCATTCATGTGGTTCATTCTGTTTAGATTTAATTTTATACGTAAATTTCACATAATTTCGTCTACGATTTCCATATTTCCGTTGCGTCTTTGACGCCATCTCTTTAAAATGAAGAAAATTACTGATCAGCCAGTCAGTTCGTCATGTGATTCATTTGTGATTGTACATGTAACACTCGTGCAGTAGTAAAAAGATTCGTTCGAAATCGGTGGCACTAAGCAAAAACAATTACAGATGAGTTAAATATCGCAATGCCGTGTCATTTTGGCAAATACATGACTAATTCGATGATGTAAACAGCTGACTTACTCAGAGAACCGTCATCAAAACTGTCGAACTCCCACCCCTTCTCTTCCGCCATATTGAAATATTGTACGCATGCGCGATACAAATGAGGTCATAAAAAAAATATAAAAGGGGAAAAAGGTCCGGATGTGTCGTATAAAATATATTTCACCCGAAATTAGAAAATTCCAGTCAACTTTAGACACTTGTTGAAATTTATAAATTAGCTATTTTGCTTAAATTGCTGTCAACGACTGTTATTTTTGTGAATAAACTCTGGGAGTAGGCCCGAGAGGGAGTGGGTGGGTTGTACAGTCAAACGCAATGTAGGTATGCGCATGCGTATTGTTTAGGACGCCTGGTTTGGAAAACTGGACTGTTGATGCTTTTTAGTGCTGAGAAATTTACCTAGTTTTGTCTTCATGGTGGCGTTAATTGGGCTCTGCGTAATCAATTGGCTTCTTTCAACATCAAGGACCATGAAGACAGCGTGATCACTGCATGCAATGGGCTTTAGTGTATATAGTATACTGTTTTATATGGCATTATAAAATGCCCAAACTTTGTCCAACTTAGAGCCGACCTGGACTTTTTAATGTAAGCCTCTACCGAAATGTCGAAACCGTACGCTAAAAAACCAAGGCCACCGAAGCATTGGACACAACGTGTGCACGAATGTGTTGTTTCACGTGCTCCTGACGGTAATATTAATTTTTTTGTGAAGGGCGGTTCTGAATACGGACAGTTCCCCTATATAGGCGACGTCAGACAAGACAGAGTTGTACTTCGCAGTGGGAAACTGTTCCAAGACGAGATAATATTAGAAGTCAATGGACACAAAGTCGCTGGATTCACACTGTGGGATGTCAACGGACTTTTAAATTATTTTGGTGAGAACCCTATTGCACTGAAAACTGTCAAAGCAGGTAAGATTCGATTATTTAATAGTGTAGTAGTACATGTACTATGTCGTGCTTGGGCAATGTGTTGTTGTTTACTGACATGGTTTCTTAATTGCTAAATATACATTATCGAAATAAGGTCATCTTGTGGTACTTACATCTGTACACTTTCCAACTCCAATTTTTCATTAAAATAATGTGTTTACATTTTTAACATTTTAATTTAAAATTCAATATTTACATATATGTAATATAACTAGTCACTTCAGAAGTGTGTCTTAGAGGAGTGGCTTTTTGCATGTCTTCTGTGTGCCAGAAGTGGGGTCACTTGCATCCAGGTGATGTTGATGGCAATTCTCTGTCATTGTACACACTGATACATGTATGTTACTAGGATACACACAAACTGTTAGGGTCATCATCCTGATTTATTTTATGATATGTGATAGCCACTTGAAATAGTAGGTTATTATGCAGGTTAAAACGGAGTTACCTCCATGATTATATTTGAAAGCACCAATACCACTCCTGTGGAAATTAATGTGTCCTCATTATCTTATTGATCCATTCAAATCAGCTCTCAGATCTACTGAACCACCATAGCTACTGTTGCATATTTTATGTACTTATTTGGGGCTTTTTGTGGAAATTATCTTCTGTTTTTGACAATATTACAACAATCAGTATGAGTAATTCACTTGCTAATTTGAGTTCATGTTTAAGGACACTAAAAAAAAAAAAGTTCAATTCAAGTCACAGGTTCTTAAATGTAATGTCTCCATGCACATGTAATAACTGTAAGGGGGGGGGGGGTATGATTAAGATTAGATTTTAGAAAAAGGAAATGTGTTGAGGTAAAATGCTGCACAAAAGTAAAAATATATTATTTTTACATATTAGATATTTTCTGTTCGATATATCTCAAAATCTTGCTTATTGGCATATGGAGAAAAAAATTATTTAATATTTTACAAGGTACTGATGTCTAGGAGTATTACAAGTATTACAAGATTGACAATATTTTTAGTAAGATAATGTTTTTTCATTTTGGTCTATGAAAACCAGTTATACTCAAAAAACAGATTAATAGTGAATCAAAATAGGTCACATACTGTTGCTACTAAAATGATTGATTATAGACAGATCCCTCTATATATGATAGAGGGACTGTGACTATAGACTGATTTTGACACAAAATATTGTCACTGCTATATGCACTTAAATATACACATATAACTATTACATAACTCACAAGTAGCATTTTGACCCCATTTTGACTTGTATCTTAACCTCTTCACCACCAGATTTTCCCGCCCAAGGTTTCTGCACTTTTTTCTTATATTCTTCAATATTTCTCAAAGTGAACCCTAATTTTGGAGCCAAGAGACAAAATTTGAGTTAATTTTCAGTTTTTACTACAAAAATTGGCTATTTTTGTTCCAAACTTCTGTTGGAAAGTACAGACTATAAACAGGACTATTTTGTGAATTAGTGATGAAAAAAGAGAACTGGTGGTGAAAAGCTAAAGGTCATATCACTTTGGTCAGTCTATTTCTGGGAAGTATTACAATCTAAATTTTGTTACTTGATAATTTTGTTTCTTAACACTGTTTCAAAGATTTGCCATTACAAAAAACTTCTTGGATTAACATGAATTACTGTTACATGTTTACAGCATTGAAAAGGGTATCCCAGTTTGTGAATTTTACAGAAAAAAAGTTACTTACGTGAAATGCTTTTATCTTCAAAAAACACCTTTTTCAGACTTTATTCTCGAACACATCGTTCGAATCGCGCGGTTCCGCTAATGCCGACCATTTATGATTACCGGCCCACGAACCCGTGTGTGACTGTGTTAGGAGAAGCTGTATTTCACTGCAGTTAAATTGAGTCATTTGATTGGGCGCGCCAAGAAGCTGGCACTACCAATCAGTGTTGCTGTATCATAAATTTGAAGATCTGGGGGTCATCACAGATTAATTAAAACAATGGTGGCGTGTAGGCTCCGCGCTGATTCACCCAGAGTCAAGAACAGAAGGTCTATGTTAGTTGACACGTTTCCAATTTTTGTTATTCCAATGTTGAAAATTGTTTGTGGACAAGTGAATGAAGGCTATGGAATGTTTAAATATTTATGTAGACCGTGTTTTAGTAAACTGACAAAACTGTCAAAACAGATAACATGTCGATCCGTTCTTCATTGCAACACATTATTTCCCTTAGAAACAGCACTATGTTTTTTTCTTTTGATGGTCAGTATGCTCGTTCACAGAGAAAAAACTAGCAACACGTTGATTACTATATTCAACCGAGCTATCACCACGATTTTACCAATTAATATGTCGTTTATATCCTAAGTTCTGATTGGGTAAATCAAATGAGCCCTAGTGAATCTTATAATCGTTTGAGGGAGTGCGACATACAGTAAATTGTTGTGAAATCTGCCAAGGGTTAATGTTGAGGCTTCGGCCGAAAAAATGGTCCTTGATCGGCGAAGATGTCTCAAACATGGCACCAGGTACTCTTCAAAGCTGACTTAATTCTCAGGATCCCAGTTTGACAATTTTTCTGTTTGGAGCTAGTGTTGACCTATTTTGAACATGTGATTTTGGGTTTAAAGTGCCTGTGAAATGGCTGCTATTTTCACACCTAAAATTATCCATTGATACATAAATATTATTAATTTTTATGTTTCTAAGCATAAATTAGTATTTTTAAGTGAAAAAATGCGTTTTAAATTCAGTCTACAGCACCTTTATTTTTGTGTATTTTAAAACGAGGCTTCTCATTAGCTTTTCATTTGCATACAGAAATTCCCCCTGTGACGTCAGAAGGGGAAGTTTCTGGGTAGCTTGCATTGCCGATACATGTAAAAACACAGTCACTAAATAAATGACTGCTGCATGGAAATAAATTTGTTGTAATGGGTGAACGCGTCGGGTCATGACGGGGACAAGTGCGTGAATGGCGGTGTTTAATTGGATAACAAAAATAATTGAGAGCGACTCACATACAGACAAATTCAGACTGGATTTAGCATGATTTTCACAATTATGACATATTAAAAAAATACATTGACAGCCCAAGCCCGGATTCTCATTCCATAAATTACCGTATTATGCAGATCAAGCTGCAAGTAAAGGCAACAAAGGTGTAAATTCGACATTCAACACCAATCACCGAATAATTCAGACACTTTTAGCCTGCAAAAATGAAAACAGCCCGAGGGCTGCGTAATTTCCTGTTTGTCCGACGCTTCGTTTTCGTGTCATAACTCATCAAAATTACTGCTACCTTTTACATAACACTGGTGGTCTCTATAAAGCGATAATCAGGATCGCAAAAAAATCAAATCATTTGAAACACTTACTTGACGTTTTTCTCCCTTCTGAAATCCGCGTCAGTGATCATGGGCTGGTCCGGAATCTATTTTTTCAAAAAAGTCTTGTATTGCGCCAGGTTTAAGTAGTCGTCGTTTCTCGTTAAATCCTAGTTGTTTTGTCATGGACAAGGACAGTTTTTCGAAAAATGGAAGAAGTCCACCCCAACCTTTTCTCTTTATTTTCACGGCTTTCGATTGGTACATGTAAATACTTACACTATTACTATACGCATTACTGCAACCGCCCACAACACAACGTTTAACCATCATAAATGTTTGTTGTGAAAACAACTTCTAAAACTTAAAGCTCTCTCTAAAATAAAATAGACAAAAAGAAACGTCGATCAAAAAATGTGTATCGTTTAAAAGTATGTTGAATGACACAGTGATATAAAAGTACAGCCCAGGATCGTTTCAGGATAAGTGGGCGTGGCTACAGCACAGGAAATATCTCAAATTTACTTGAATACGAGTAATCATTTTCAGCAAAAAAATCAATAATTGCACATTTCAGTGGGGCACAGATCTAAAATAGGAAGCGTGTGGGTCGGCATTGCATAGGCACTTTAAATTTAGCTTGAAATCACACAATGAAAATACACTATGATAATTAATTTTAGGCCGATACATATATATATATATATATTATATATAAAACACACTATACAGTTGAAGTTCACAAGTCTATAACATACAGTACAGTGTGCGACATGAAGAACTACCTGTTAAATTTCTTGTGCAGGATGTTGGTTTTGTCCTATCATTGAATGTTGAAACACTCTCTTTGTGATAGAGACTACATTTATGGTTCATTCATTGTTATTGAAATAACTTAAGTGGGAACTGTTGTTGTTTCGACTTATTTACAAGGCAGTATTGGATCAGTTATTTTATAGCCATTTTGACTTTCAACAATGAGTGTTCTATATATACATGTATGTACATTTGGTCAATAAAAATTGCAGTCTGAATTAGTCGATTGTACAGTGTAGTACATTTGTATCATACTTTTCTTTCAATGTATCCCAGGTTATGGATTAATTAATTACATACATACATGTAGATTTCTACTGTATAGATTAGTCTCCTCATGTACATTTTCATGTAAAAGGTGCTGGTGTTGTGTCTGGAAGTTTGTTCATTTTGTTCAGCTCAAATGACCAGAATTGTATGAATATAAAACTATGATTTTTTGCTGTTAATGAATATTAAGCAACAGGGCCACATGACTATTTTTTTCTTGATTATTATGCCTTATATCCATTCTGTTTACAAATTTCAGGTCAGAACATAAGCAAAGACTTGAGGCGTTATTTGAATACCAGATTTCAGAAGGGATCCATTGATCATGATTTGCAGCAAACCATTAGAGACAATCTGTATTTACGTACAGTACCATGTAAGTACAATGCAAACCTTTGTTTTCTATGTTGTCTTTGATCTGTTTTTTTAAATCAATATATAATTCCAACTTATGACTGTGAATTCTTGAAATATATACCATTAGTATTATCACAGATGCAGTAGCTGCATTTGTGTGTAATGAGTTGTGTATCTATTTTAATATGTTATATTACCATTAGGTACAACACGTGTTCCAAGGAATGGAGAACTAAATGGAGTGGATTATACATTCTTAACTACTGATGAATTTATAGCATTAGAAAAAAGTGGGAATCTTCTTGAGAGTGGTATATTTGATGGTGAGTAATGGTTATTTACATCAGTGTAATAGAGGTAACCAGTTGAAAAAAGCAATGTAGTTTTTGACAACAGTTTTATCAAATTGTATCACATTAGAAGGCATCTGGAAATGTAATAATGATATTTAATGCTCAGTGAAATGATCATTGGACCAAATGATATCACACCCCCAGGCATCACGTTTGATAGCTACAAATCTGACATCCCATGTCAAACACATCTAAATAAGACTACTAAACACATTAGCTCAGCCAGACTACCAAACATAGTAGCTCAGCCAGACTACCAAACATAGTAGCTCAGCCAGACTACCAAACATAGTAGCTCAGCCAGACTACCAAACATAGTAGCTCAGCCAGACAACCAAACATAGTAGCTCAGCCAGACTACCAAACATAGTAGCTCAGCCAGACTACCAAACATAGTAGCTCAGCCAGACTACCAAACATAGTAGCTCAGCCAGACAACCAAACATAGTAGCTCAGCCAGACTACCAAACATAGTAGCTCAGTCAGACTACCAAACATAAATAGCCTAGCTAGACTACTAAACATAGTAGCTCAGCCAGACAACCAAACATAGTAGCTCAGCCAGACTACCAAACATAGTAGCTCAGCCAGACTACCAAACATAGTAGCTCAGCCAGACTACCAAACATAGTAGCTCAGCCAGACAACCAAACATAGTAGCTCAGCCAGACTACCAAACATAGTAGCTCAGTCAGACTACCAAACATAAATAGCCTAGCCAGACTACTAAACATAGTAGCTCAGTCAGACTACCAAACATAGTAGCTCAGTCAGACTACCAAACATAGTAGCTCAGCCAGACTATCAAACATAGTAGCTCAGTCAGACTACCAAACATAGTAGCTCAGCCAGACTACCAAACATAATAGCTCAGACTACTAAACATAGTAGCTCAGTCAGACTACCAAACATAGTAGCTCAGTCAGACTACCAAACATAGTAGCTCAGCCTGACTACCAAACATAGTAGCTCAGTCAGACTACCAAACATAGTAGCTCAGCCAGACTACCAAACATAATAGCTCAGCCAGACTACCAAACATAATAGCTCAGCCAGACTACCAAACATAATAGCTCAGCCAGACGACTAAACATAGTAGCTCAGTCAGACTACCAAACATAGTAGCTCAGCCTGACTACCAAACATAATAGCTCAGCCAGACGACTAAACATAGTAGCTCAGTCAGACTACCAAACATAGTAGCTCAGTCAGACTACCAAACATAAATAGCCTAGCCAGACAACCAAACATAGTAGCTCAGTCAGACTACTAAACATAGTAGCTCAGTCAGACTACTAAACATAGTAGCTCAGTCAGACTACCAAACATAGTAGTTCAATCAGACCACCAAACATAGCTCAGTCAGACTGCCAAACATAAAGAGCCTAGCCAGACAACCAAACATAGTAGCTCAGTCAGACTACTAAACATAGTAGCTCAGTCAGACTACTAAACATAGTAGCTCAGCCAGACAACCAAACATAGTAGCTCAGCCAGACTACCAAACATAGTAGCTCAGCCAGACTACCAAACATAGTAGCTCAGCCAGACTACCAAACATAGTAGCTCAGCCAGACAACCAAACATAGTAGCTCAGCCAGACTACCAAACATAGTAGCTCAGTCAGACTACCAAACATAAATAGACTAGCCAGACTACTAAACATACTAGCTCAGTCAGACTACCAAACATAGTAGCTCAGTCAGACTACCAAACATAGTAGCTCAGCCAGACTACCAAACATAGTAGCTCAGTCAGACTACCAAACATAGTAGCTCAGTCAGACTACCAAACATAGTAGCTCAGCCAGACTACCAAACATAGTAGCTCAGTCAGACTACCAAACATAGTAGCTCAGTCAGACTACTAAACATAGTAGCTCAGTCAGACTACCAAACATAGTAGCTCAGTCAGACTACCAAACATAGTAGCTCAGTCAGACTACCAAACATAGTAGCTCAGTCAGACTACCAAACATAGTAGCTCAGCCAGACTACCAAACATAGTAGCTCAGTCAGACTACCAAACATAGTAGCTCAGCCAGACTACCAAACATAATAGCTCAGCCAGACTACCAAACATAATAGCTCAGCCAGACGACTAAACATAGTAGCTCAGTCAGACTACCAAACATAGTAGCTCAGCCAGACTACCAAACATAATAGCTCAGCCAGACGACTAAACATAGTAGCTCAGTCAGACTACCAAACATAGTAGCTCAGTCAGACCACCAAACATAAATAGCCTAGCCAGACAACCAAACATAGTAGCTCAGTCAGACTACTAAACATAGTAGCTCAGTCAGACTACTAAACATAGTAGCTCAGTCAGACTACCAAACATAGTAGTTCAATCAGACCACCAAACATAGCTCAGTCAGACTGCCAAACATAAAGAGCCTAGCCAGACAACCAAACATAGTAGCTCAGTCAGACTACTAAACATAGTAGCTCAGTCAGACTACTAAACATAGTAGCTCAGCCAGACGACTAAACATAGTAGCTCAGTCAGACTACCAAACATAGTAGCTCAGTCAGACCACCAAACATAAATAGCCTAGCCAGACAACCAAACATAGTAGCTCAGTCAGACTACTAAACATAGTAGCTCAGTCAGACTACTAAACATAGTAGCTCAGTCAGACTACCAAACATAGTAGTTCAATCAGACCACCAAACATAGCTCAGTCAGACTGCCAAACATAAAGAGCCTAGCCAGACAACCAAACATAGTAGCTCAGTCAGACTACTAAACATAGTAGCTCAGTCAGACTACTAAACATAGTAGCTCAGTCATACTACCAAACATAGTAGCTCAGTCAGACTACCAAACATAGTAGTTCAATCAGACTACCAAACATAGTTCAATCAGACTACCAAACATAGCTCAGTCAGACTACTAAACATAGTAGCTCAGTAAGACTACTAAACATAGTAGCTCAGTCAGACTACCAAACATAGTAGCTCAGTCAGACTACCAAACATAGTAGCTCAGTCAGACTACCTAACATAGTAGCTCAGCCAGACAACCAAACATAGTAGCTCAGCCAGACTACCAAACATAGTAGCTCAGCCAGACTACCAAACATAAAGAGCCTAGCCAGACTACTAAACATAGTAGCTCAGTCAGACTACCAAACATAGTAGCTCAGTCAGACTACCTAACATAGTAGCTCAGACTACCTAACATAAATAGCCTAGCCAGACTACTAAACATAGTAGTGCAGTCAGACTACCAAACATAGCTCAGTCAGACTACCAAACATAGTAGCTCAGTCAGACTACCAAACATAGTAGCTCAGCCAGACTACCAAACATAAAGAGCCTAGCCAGACTACTAAACATAGTAGCTCAGTCAGACTACCAAACATAGTAGCTCAGTCAGACTACCAAACATAGTAGCTCAGACTACCTAACATAAATAGCCTAGCCAGACTACTAAACATAGTAGTGTAGTCAGACTACCAAACATAGCTCAGTCAGACTACCAAACATAGTAGCTCAGTCAGACTACCAAACATAGTAGCTCAGTCAGACTACCTAACATAGTAGCTCAGTCAGACTACCTAACATAAATAGCCTAGCCAGACTACTAAACATAGTAGCTCAGTCAGACTACTAAACATAGTAGTTCAGTCAGACTACCAAACATAGCTCAGTCAGACTACTAAACATAGTAGCTCAGTCAGACTACCAAACATAGTAGCTCAGTCAGACTACCAAACATAGTAGCTCAGTCAGACTACCAAACATAGTAGCTCAGTCAGACTACTAAACATAGTAGCTCAGTCAGACTACCAAACATAGTAGCTCAGCCAGACTACCAAACATAAAGAGCCTAGCCAGACTACTAAACATAGTAGCTCAGTCAGACTACCTAACATAGTAGCTCAGTCAGACTACTAAACATAGTAGCTCAGTCAGACTACCTAACATAGTAGCTCAGTCAGACTACCTAACATAGTTGCTCAGCCAGACTACTAAACATAGTAGCTCAGTCAGACTACCTAACATAGTAGCTCAGCCAGACTACTAAACATAGTAGCTCAGCCAGACTACCTAACATAGTAGCTCAGTCAGACTACTAAACATAGTAGCTCAGTCAGACTACTAAACATAGTAGCTCAGTCAGACTACCTAACATAGTAGCTCAGCCAGACTACTAAACATAGTAGCTCAGTCAGACTACCAAACATAAAGAGCCTAGCCAGACTACTAAACATAGTAGCTCAGTCAGACTACCTAACATAGTAGCTCAGTCAGACTACTAAACATAGTAGCTCAGTCAGACTACCTAACGTAGTAGCTCAGTCAGACTACTAAACATAGTAGCTCAGTCAGACTACTAAACATAGTAGCTCAGTCAGACTACCTAACATAGTAGCTCAGTCAGACTACCAAACATAGTCAGTGTTCTCCCCAGGCCAAGACAGCGTCGCGGGCTGAGACGCGATCGGATTTGTCCGCGACGCTGTTTCCTCCGCGAAGCTATTATTTATCCCGTGATCTGATTTCTTCAGTCTCTCACAGACTGTAAAGTTTCCTGGCTAACTAGTTAAATCTACAAATGCATGGTATTAACGCCAATTTCCCAGGATAATTAGTCCCCGTTCGGACGCAGTCCGAAAACGGGGACTTATGTTTTGCCCTGTGTGCGTCCGTGCGTCCGTGATCACCTGTATCTCGAACATGCATGGACCGATTAAGTTCAAACTTCACTCATACATCACACATTATATGGGACATATGCACATGCATTTTTTTCATGATCCGATTAACGATAGCCGAATAGCGGCCATTTTAAGGCCGAAAATGCATCAAAATCGCACATTTTCACCATTCCGGACCCGGATCTCAGTTATGCATGGACAGATTTTGTTCAAATTTGGTACATACATTAAACATAATAGGAATTTGATGCACGTCTTTTTTTTTTTTGGATCGGGTTCGAAATGGCCGACTGGCGGCCATTTTGTTTTAAAGAATTCAGTTCTGGATCTGTATCTGAGACATGCTTGGATTGATCGAGTTCAAACTTCACACACACAAGGTACATCATGTCACAAATATGTATGTGCATTTGTTTCATGATCTCATTAACGATAGCCAAATGGCGGCCGCTTTAAGGCCGAAAATGCATTGAAATCGCACATTTTCACCATTCCGGACCCGGATCTCAGTTATGCATGGACGGATTTCATTCAAATTTGGTACATACATTAAACATAATAGGACCTTGATGCACGTCATTTTTTTTTTCGGATCAAGTTCGAAATAGCCGACTGGCGGCCATTTTGTTTTAAAGAATTCAGTTCTGGATCCGTATCCGAGACATGTCTGGATTGATCAAGTTCAAACTTCACACACACAAGGTACATCATGTCACAAATATGTATGTGCATTTGTTTCATGATCTCATTAACGATAGCCGAATAGCGGCCATTTTAAGGCCGAAAATGCATCAAAATCGCACATTTTCACCATTCCGGACCCGGATCTCAGTTATGCATGGACGGATTTTGTTCAAATTTGGTACATACATTAAACATAATAGGACCTTGATGCACATCATTTTTTTTTTTGGATCGGGTTCGAAATGGCCGACTGGTGGCCATTTTGTTTTAAAGAATTCAGTTCTGGATCCGTATCTGAGACATGCTTGGATTGATCGAGTTCAAACTTCACACACACAAGGTACATCATGTCACAAATATGTATGTGCATTTGTTTCATGATCTCATTAACGATAGCCAAATGGCGGCCGCTTTAAGGCCGAAAATGCATTGAAATCGCACATTTTCACCATTCCGGACCCGGATCTCAGTTATGCATGGACGGATTTCATTCAAATTTGGTACATACATTAAACATAATAGGACCTTGATGCACGTCATTTTTTTTTTCGGATCAAGTTCGAAATAGCCGACTGGCGGCCATTTTGTTTTAAAGAATTCAGTTCTGGATCCGTATCCGAGACATGTCTGGATTGATCAAGTTCAAACTTCACACACACAAGGTACATCATGTCACAAATATGTATGTGCATTTGTTTCATGATCTCATTAACGATAGCCAAATGGGGGCCGCTTTAAGGCCGAAAATGCATTGAAATCGCACATTTTCACCATTCCGGACCCGTATCTCAGTTATGCATCGATGGATTTTGTTCAAATTTGGTACATACATTAAACATAATAGGACCTTGATGCACGTCTTTTTTTTTTTCGGATCAAGTTCGAAATGGCCGACTGGCGGCCATTTTGTTAAAGAATTCAGTTCTGGATTCGTATCCAAGACATGTCTGGATTGATCAAGTTCAAACTTCACACACACATGGTACATCATGTCACAAATAGATATGTGCATTTGTTTCATGATCTGCTTAACAATAGCGGAATGATGGCCATTTTAAGGCCGAAAATGCATCAAAATCACGTATTTTCACAATTCCAGAACCGGATCTCAGTCATGCATGGATGGATTTTGTTCAGATTTAGCACAATGTGTTGTACATATGCAGGTGCATTTCGGTCATGATCTGCTTTGAATGTATATGTCACTCAAATATGAACGGAACGGGGACGTGTCATTGACAATGACTTGTCCCCTGTTGTTTCTCATTGGTTGGATATCGTTTTAAAAAAACAAAGCAGTTCTATAATGACAAAGCCGTAAGCCCCGGTGTCAAACGCTCTTTGCCAAACGTATATTCATATGCAAATGATATAGTCACACTTGGGGTCAAAAGCCACATGTTTCCGGTGTGTACGAAACGTTATTTTCATTATTATTTTTAGAAATGTAGTCGTACTATTATTCTAAGTTTTGATTTTTGTCAGTATTTTTGATATTGTATTTGTTTTCTGAGATCAAAATGTGAAAAAATATATAGTTATGATGTAAACAATTTTGACCTTGTGATTGTGAATCCAAGATGGCGTCACCCACGTAAGATCCAGCAAGCGTGAACTTCCCACTTGGATCGCATATTGTGCTCAGATTCGGATGAATTAGGTGAAGCATAATGAAAAATAATATATTTATCAAGAAATCGGGAATTCTAATCAAGAAACGTGTGGAAATTGGAGTGACACTTGTGTTATTTCTTGGAAGAAAAGCCTCAATTTTATGTGGTATAACAATGGCGACAATTCGTAATTCAGACCTCCGTTGTCTCGAATTGTTCACAATTGTGTTGAACAGACAACATCGATGATTAAAAAAAATACACAAAAATGGATAATTTCAGCCAGAAAAACTATTATTGCTCGAGCATAGTAGCGTAAGTATCGTAACTTGTAACAGTTGTACTTAACCGGAAAACAACAGAAACAGAAGACAAGCAATGAGAATAATCAACCCAATGTTTAATTTACCGGGACTGAAGAGGGTTTTATAAAGTTGCTGATTGCTGGGCCAAGCAAAGGAACAGAAAACTCAGTATTTCTGCAGGACATTTGCAATACTAAACATGCAGTGCAATAATTGTATACAGTTTGTACATAAAATAAATAGAAAAAAGAAAAAAAAAACTGGTTTTGTTTAATTTCCCCATATGACAAACAATATGTTAATTTATGCTAATTATTATGCAAATTAGCTGCGACTCTATGAACAATTTCTGGGGAGAACATTGATAGTAGCTCAGTCAGACTACCAAACATAGTAGCTCAGTCAGACTACCAAACATAGTAGCTCAGTCAGACTACCAAACATAGTAGCTCAGTCAGACTACTAAACATAGTAGCTCAGTCAGACTACCAAACATAGTAGCTCAGCCAGACTACCAAACATAAAGAGCCTAGCCAGACTACTAAACATAGTAGCTCAGTCAGACTACCTAACATAGTAGCTCAGCCAGACTACTAAACATAGTAGCTCAGTCAGACTACCTAACATAGTAGCTCAGCCAGACTACTAAACATAGTAGCTCAGTCAGACTACCAAACATAAAGAGCCTAGCCAGACTACTAAACATAGTAGCTCAGTCAGACTACCTAACATAGTAGCTCAGTCAGACTACTAAACATAGTAGCTCAGTCAGACTACCTAACATAGTAGCTCAGTCAGACTACCAAACATAGTCAGTGTTCTCCCCAGGCCAAAACAGCGTCGCGGGCTGAGACGCGATCGGATTTGTCCGCGACGCTGTTTCCTCCGCGATGCTATTATTTATCCCGTGATCTGATTTCTTCAGTCTCTCACAGACTGTAAAGTTTCCTGGCTAACTAGTTAAATCTACAAATGCATGGTATTAACGCCAATTTCCCAGGATAATCCCCTGTTGTTTCTCATTGGTTGGATATCGTTTTAAAAAAACAAAGCAGTTCTATAAAGACAAAGCCGTAAGCCCGGGTGTCAAACGCTCTTTGCCAAACGTATATTCATATGCAAATGATATAGTCACACTTGGGGTCAAAAGCCACATGTTTCCGGTGTGTACGAAACGTATTTTCATTATTATTTTTAGAAATGTAGTCGTACTATTATTCTAAGTTTTGATTTTTTTCAGTATTTTTGATATTGTATTTGTTTTTTGAGATCAAAATGTGAAAAAATATATAGTTATGATGTAAACAATTTTGACCTTGTGATTGTGAATCCAAGATGGCGTCACCCACGTAAAATCCAGCAAGCGTGAACTTCCCACTCGGATCGCATATTGTGCTCAGATTCGGATGAATTAGGTGAAGCATAATAAAAAATAATATATTTATCAAGAAATCTGGAATTCTAATCAAGAAACGTGTGGAAATTGGAGTGACACTTGTGTTATTTCTTGGGAGAAAAGCCTCAATTTTACGTGGTATAACAATGGCGACAATTCGTAATTCAGACCTCCGTTGTCTCGAATTGTTCACAATTGTGTTGAACAGACAACATCGATGATTAAAAAAAATACACAAAAAATGGATAATTTCAGCCAGAAAAACTATTATTGCTCGAGCATAGTAGCGTAAGTATCGTAACTTGTAACAGTTGTACTTAACCGAAAAACAACAGAAACGGAAGACAAGCAATGAGAATAATCAACCCAATGTTTAATTTACCGGGACTGAAGAGGGTTTTATAAAGTTGCTGATTGCTGGGCCAAGCAAAGAAACAGAAAACTCAGTATTTCTGCAGGACATTTGCAATACTAAACATGCAGTGCAATAATTGTATACAGATTGTACATAAAATAAATAGAAAAAAGAAAAAAAAACTGGTTTTGTTTAATTTCCCCATATGACAAACAATATGTTAATTTATGCTAATTATATGCTAATTATTATGCAAATTAGCCGCGACTCTATGTAAAATTTCTGGGGAGAACATTGATAGTAGCTCAGTCAGACTACCAAACATAGTAGCTCAGTCAGACTACCAAACATAGTAGCTCAGTCAGACTACTAAACATAGTAGCTCAGCCAGACTACCAAACATAGTAGCTCAGTCAGACTACCAAACATAGTAGCTCAGTCAGACTACTAAACATAGTAGCTCAGTCAGACTACCAAACATAGTAGCTCAGTCAGACTACCAAACATAGTAGCTCAGTCAGACTACCTAACATAGTAGCTCAGTCAGACTACCAAACATAGTAGCTCAGTCAGACTACCAAACATAGTAGCTCAGTCAGACTACCTAACATAGTAGCTCAGTCAGACTACCAAACATAGTAGCTCAATCAGACTGCCAAACATAGTAGCTCAGTCAGACTACTAAACATAGTAGCTCAGTCAGACTACCAAACATAAATAGCCTAGCCAGACTACCAAACATACTAGCTCAGCCAGACGACTAAACATAGTAGCTCAGCCAGACTACCAAACATAGTAGCTCAGCCAGACTACTAAACATAGTAGCTCAGTCAGACTACCAAACATAGTAGCTCACCCAGACTAGCAAACATAAATAGCCTAGCCAGACTACCAAACATAGTAGCTCAGTCAGACTACTAAACACAGGAGCTCAGTCAGACTGCCAAACATAAATAGCCTAGCCAGACTACCATGAACTTATTCAAAACCTTCAATATATGAATAGTTCATGTTGTTTTACACCATAACTATGTGTATACTTGAATTTATGTTGACAGGAAATCATTATGGTACTCCAAAACCACCCAAAGACCCACCACCTCATCTGGATCCCCCAATACCGGTAGATTTATCCCTTGTGGCTGATCCTGTCCAGGATGTTATCAAACCTGGAGCTCATCCATCATCCAAAGGTAAACGTGAAAGAAACAAGTCTTCCATCCTTGCAACTCAAAATCTCCATTTCATTGATGATGATGAGGATGGCGTCAATGAAGAAGATAGTCTGGAGGAGAAGAGGAGAAAAGAAGTTGAAAGACTTGAAAAAGAACTGGGTCCATTAGATGATATATGGGAAATAGCATTTACTGAACAAAATGATATGTATTTCATAAAGTATGTATGGCTTTATAACTTTATACAGTAACTTTATGAAGAATTTTAATTTGTCTACAAAAGTTTTGACAGTTTTGTGTTGAATTCTATAAATTTTTTATTTTTTTAAATAATGGCTGGCATGCACACAATGTTAGTTGACCATTTGATGTTTGCTTTTTGTAAATGGTCACTGGAATCTCATTGATAGTTAAGAGAATTGTCTTTGCTTCTCAAATGGTGTTTCATTCTTCCATCATTGCATACACTGTTCTGATTACCATGGTTACATAAGTTATTGGTAGGGAAAGAGTGGAAGAAATAACAACAAAGAATAGAAAACTGTTTAAAGAGCAAAAACGTGTCTCATTCCTCTCTCGCTTTTAATGTAATCTTGACATCTATTTTTGACTGTGGTCTTTTCTCTATGACACATATTGATGTTACCTGGTGTATTCTTATTAGTCATATTACAGAAACAACACAGTGGTTAGATCCAAGGTTAGAAAGAGTACAGAAAGAAGCGCTATTGGACTGTGCTGATGATGGTTAGTATGTTTTCATTACCTTTTCTCTATGTTGCAGCAGACACTGATCCATCATTCCAAAAACAGATTTATTGGTAGCAATTTTGCAGTTTTCGCTGATAAGTTACTGTAACGAAAAAGCAACCCAACCAGCAATATTGCAATATAGCTCACTGTTTTGTCAAAAAAAAAGAGATATTGATAATTTAACAGTTTATAATGGTAAGCTTGTATCAATATGGCTACTTTGTTAACAAAACAATGAACTTATATTGCTTTACTGCTGGTTGGGCTGCTTATTCATTCACAGTAAATAAAAGAACTTTGTCAAAGTCTTTTGTAGGATTTGTTTAGCTCTTCTGTTGGCTTTGTCAAACAGAACTTATAATATGAGTGAGTGTCTGCCGTTGTCCATCGGCGTTCGTATCTCACACTGGCATTCGTGGAGTATGGAAGTTATTTTCACCAGTGACGCGGTGTATGCAGCATGGATACACCATGTCACAGAACAATTATGTGGCAATATTTTGGGAAAGGTGACGAAAGTTGACCCTTTGTGTTTAAGGGTTTCCAGGTTTATTTAATACATATAGTCATCTGGTATTTTAATATAACTCATTCTTGTTTAAACAAAGAAAATAATGTAGCTTTTAACTTTACTCTATCTCTTTAACAGAGATGTTAACATTAGTATTAGACTAGGTAGTAATTTCATACTAGGTGCATAAACTTTATCTTTGACATCTTCCCAAAAATGCTGCTTAGATGCTGTCTATTCACCAATGCTTGGTAAGTTGTGCTTCTTTAGTATTCTCTATTCTGTCTCTATTCTGTTATCTTTTTTTATAGCATTCTATAATTTTTATCACATCAAATATATTTCTATACTATGTTATCATTTTTGTCATTCAGAATTGCCATATGGTTGGGAAAAGATTGATGACCCTCACTATGGATCTTACTATATTGAGTAAGTAATACTAATCTTGTTATTGTTCTGTGCATTTGTCTACAGTTTGATATATATATAGAGAGTATCATGATTGAGTAAAGACTGATAGAGGCTTTATTACTCCCCGTTCGGAAGCAGTCCGATAATGGGGACTTGTGTTTTGACCTCTGTGCGTCCGTGCTTCAGTCTTTACGTCCGTCCGTGCGGCCAGACCTGTATCTTAGAAATGCTTGGACCAATCACAATCAAACTTCACACATACATTATACATGATATTATACTTATGCACATCAAGATGGCCGAATGGCGACCATTTTAATTTTGTTCTAAAAATCATCAAAATCAAGCATTTCTCAGCTGTTTACAGATGGATTTTGTTCTAAACTGGTATATACGTTGGACATTATGGGACCTTAATGCACATCATTTTGTTTTCCAGATAAGATTCAAAATGGCCAACTGGTGGCCATTTCGTTTTAATGAATGTGGTTCTAGTGACATATCTCTGACTTGCTTTGACTGATTATGTTCAAATTTTATATATTCATTATACATCTTGTTATAGATATATACATGTATTCAAAATGGCTGATTTTGTTTTAATTAAGGCTGTTCCAAAGCAATATCTCTCAATGTGGACAAGTACTCATTTGACGATCAGATACAAATGTCAATCGTTTTAATATTAAACAATCATCATAATCATATTCCTGACATGGTTATATTCCAGTTATATTACTATAAACAAAACTATGTATCGTAAATTTGATAACTAACTGGGACTGTGCCATGCGTGGCTTGTTCTACTTGGGATCTGGTCTAGGCCATAACATGATTGGGACCATGTCAAGGCCACAAAATTGGGATGTTGTCTAGTCCATAACATAATTGGGATCTGTTCTAGGCCATGACATGATTGGGATCTGGTCTAGGCCATAACATGATTGGGACCATGTCAAGGCCACAAAATTGGGATGTTATCTAGTCCATAACATAATTGGGATCTGGTCTAGGCCATAACATGATTGGGACCATGTCAAGGCCACAAAATTGGGATGTTGTCTAGTCCATAACATAATTGGGATCTGGTCTAGGCCATAACATGATTGGGGGACCATGTCATAGCCACAAAATTGGGATGTTGTCTAGTCCATAACATAATTGGGATGTTGTCTAGCCCATAACATATTTGGGATCTGGTCTAGGCCATAACATGATTGGGACCATGTCAAGGCCACAAAATTGGGATGTTATCTAGTCCATAACATAATTGGGATCTGGTCTAGGCCATAACATGATTGGGATCATGTCATGGCCACAAAATTGGGATGTTGTCTAGTCCATAACATAATTGGGATCTGGTCTAGGCCATAACATAATTGGGATCTGGTCTAGGCCATAACATAATTGGGATCTGGTCTAGGCCATAACATAATTGGGATCTGGTCTAGGCCATAACATGATTGGGACCATGTCATAGCCACAACATTGGGATGTTGTCTAGTCCATAACATAATTGGGATGTTGTCTAGCCCATAACATATTTGGGATCTGGTCTAGGTCATAACATGATTGGGACCATGTCAAGGCCACAAAATTGGGATGTTATCTAGGCCATAACATAATTGGGATCTGGTCTAGGCCATAACATGATTGGGACCATGTCAAGGCCACAAAATTGGGATGTTATCTAGTCCATAACATAATTGGGATCTGGTCTAGGCCATAACATGATTGGGACCATGTCAAGGCCACAAAATTGGGATGTTGTCTAGTCCATAACATATTTGGGATCTGGTCTAGGCCATAACATAATTGGGATCTGGTCTAGGCCATAACATAATTGGGATCTGTTCTAGGCCATGACATGATTGGGATCTGGTCTAGGCCATAACATGATTGGGACCATGTCAAGGCCACAAAATTGGGATGTTGTCTAGTCCATAACATAATTGGGATCTGGTCTAGGCCATAACATGATTGGGACCATGTCATGGCCACAAAATTGGGATGTTATCTAGCCCATAACATAATTGGGATCTGGTCTAGGCCATAACATGATTGGGACCATGTCATAGCCACAAAATTGGGATGTTGTCTAGTCCATAACATAATTGGGATCTGGTCTAGGCCATAACATGATTGGGACCATGTCAAGGCCACAAAATTGGGATGTTATCTAGTCCATAACATATTTGGGATCTGGTCTAGGCCATAACATAATTGGTACCATGTCAAGGCCACAAAATTGGGATGTTATCTAGTCCATTACATAATTGGGATCTGGTCTAGGCCATAACATGATTGGGACCATGTCAAGGCCACAAAATTGGGATGTTGTCTAGCCCATAACATATTTGGGATCTGGTCTAGGCCATAACATGATTGGGATCTGGTCTAGGCCATAACATGATTGGGATCTGGTCTAGGCTGTATGATTGGGACCTGGTCTAGGTTTTGTCCTGCATTGTGATTTTAACGTAATAGCCATTGGTTATAATTTTTGGTTATAATTGGTTATAATTGGTTATAATCTTTGACCTGATAGGTCAAGTCACTTATTAACCAATTAGAATGTGGGTTGATGTCAGTGCCTATAAAAAACATAAATTAGACTAAAATTACACCTAAATGTGAGTATTTACTCAGTATTCATTCTATTTACTAATTGTTTCTAAAAATTACTTTTTAACACTCGTAGTGTTTGCTATGTTCTTAAAACTATGTGTTTATTCCACAGCCACATTAATAGAAGAACTCAGTATGAAAATCCTGTTGTGCAAGCTAAAATGATGACCCACTTTCCTAAGGATGAAAATAAACCACTAGGTATTACAACTTTAATTATTATTCACATGTATTTCATGGAGCACTAATTTGTTCTTACTATATGTGCAGCAGAATCAAGATGACTGTATTATGCATCACATAACCACCACCCACCCTGTTTGAAAATAGAAAAAAATAATTTGAAATGTAATGATTTTGACATAGCAATGGTAATAATTTCTCTTATTATACATCTGTCACCGTAACGCCATAAGTTACAGCTTGCTGTAATTTTGCGGTATTTTCATCCTACCATATTAGAAAATGTGAATTCTAAATATGGATCAATTACATGCGGGAGCATCCTCTAATAATAAAAACATACATGGTCAACATACAAAGAAGTCAGCTAAATCTGTTCTAAACTTTTTTGGATTTCGTCATTCACATGATGTATACTTGGGAGGAAAAGATGTATCATAATCTTCCCAATACGACTAAAATGAGTAATCTGTAATTTTCATGTATGAATGATTGAGTAATCTGTGTTTATTACATGTACATATCTGTATATTGTAACCTGTCGCAATATGTACATTATACATGTATGCCTTATAATTTGGATCTTTGTTTTTATATGATCTTTTTTTTCAGCAGACTTACCAAGTTACAGTGAAAATAAGAAACCTATAGAAAAAGAAATACAAGAACCAATTGTGCAGTCTCAGACATTGCCCAGACCTCGTAAAAAACCCATAGCTGGCATTCCAAGAACTTTCAGTGAAAGTAATATTGCTGGTAACAACACTGGTATGATATTATAATATTAACACATAGGTTGTGCAGAAGAAAATGAAATATGGGAATACTGTATTTGTTCTCCAATAGAAGCACCTTATATATATATTAGTTATTTTGGCCATAGAAACAAATCTTTAATTTCTGTATGCACATCTATAATAGAACAAAATCTGTATAGATTGCAGCGTTTAGGGAAATGTAGTTTGTTTGTTTTTTTAACCAGGAATCTTATGGGGTAATTGAACCTGATGTTTCAATAAATTACATGTTTCTAATTCATCTCGCTTTTAAGTCTTATTTCTTATTAATTTTATAAATTGCTCTCATGGTTTATGTCTCATCTGCTCTAGGCATGAATTCTAGCAGACCAGTTTTTACCCAAAATCCTAATGAATTGAAAGGAACTCCTTTGAGGACCTTATTAGTAAAAAGTAACCGTGGATTTGGATTTACAATTGTTGGTGGTGATGAACCACAGGAGTTTTTACAAGTTAAAAGTATTGTACCAAACGGACCAGCTTTTGAAGATGGAAAACTACAACCAGGTATGTACTAATAATATACACAATAATTTTGGTACATAGACAAGACCTGCAATTTTGGATTCAATGACATGAGACAAAACCCTAACCATTTCTCTGACATGTACCGATTTTTTTGACATTACACATCATTGATACAGATACTTATCAATTGGTTCAACAGCTTGATTTAAACTAGCCATCTAGTAATCTTTTTTTTTTTCTTTTTCAAAATTCAGTACGATGACAAAAATTATTGTGGATTTTAATAAATTTTATCGTGCGAGGGTATGTTTTTTCAACTTCAAACTTTGTCTCTGTGACTTCATAATATATGATTTCATTTTAAAACTAAGTAAACTTATTATTTTTTAGTATTTATAAACATGAACTTACATTTTCTGATATGAAGAAGAACGGTACAACTAGATGTGTTCTTGGTGTTGTAATACAGGATTTGAATTTCTGTACTCTGATGCAATGGTCTGCATTTCCTGTGTTACAGCATTGAGGTGAATTTCTGTACTCTGTTGCAATGGTCTGCATTTCCTGTGTTACAGCATTGAGGTGAATTTCTGTATTCTGATGCAATGGTCTGCATTTCCTGTGTTACAGCATTGAGGTGAATTTCTGTACTCTGATGCAATGGTCTGCATTTCCTGTGTTACAGCATTGAGGTGAATTTCTGTATTCTGTTGCAATGGTCTGCATTTCCTGTGTTACAGCATTGAGGTGAATTTCTGTACTCTGATGCAATGGTCTGCATTTCCTGTGTTACAGCATTGAGGTGAATTTCTGTACTCTGATGCAATGGTCTGCATTTCCTGTGTTACAGCATTGAGGTGAATTTCTGTACTCTGTTGCAATGGTCTGCATTTCCTGTGTTACAGCATTGAGGTGAATTTCTGTACTCTGATGCAATGGTCTGCATTTCCTGTGTTACAGCATTGAGGTGAATTTCTGTACTCTCTTGCAATGGTCTGCATTTCCTGTGTTACAGCATTGAGGTGAATTTCTGTACTCTGATGCAATGGTCTGCATTTCCTGTGTTACAGCATTGAGGTGAATTTTTGTACTCTGATGCAATGGTCTGCATTTCCTGTGTTACAGCATTGAGGTGAATTTCTGTATTCTGATGCAATGGTCTGCATTTCCTGTGTTACATCATTGAGGTGAATTTCTGTACTCTGATGCAATGGTCTGCATTTCCTGTGTTACAGCATTGAAGTGAATTTCTGTACTCTGATGCAATGGTCTGCATTTCCTGTGTTACAGTATTTAGGTGAATTTCTGTACTCTGATGCAATGGTCTGCATTTCCTGTGTTACAGCATTGAGGTGAATTTCTGTACTCTGATGCAATGGTCTGCATTTCCTGTGTTACAGCATTGAGGTGAATTTCTGTACTCTGTTGCAATGGTCTGCATTTCCTGTGTTACAGCATTGAGGTGAATTTCTGTACTCTGATGCAATGGTCTGCATTTCCTGTGTTACAGCATTGAGGTGAATTTCTGTACTCTGATGCAATGGTCTGCATTTCCTGTGTTACAGCATTGAAGTGAATTTCTGTACTCTGATGCAATGGTCTGCATTTCCTGTGTTACAGCATTGAGGTGAATTTCTGTATTCTGATGCAATGGTCTGCATTTCCTGTGTTACATCATTGAAGTGAATTTCTGTACTCTGATGCAATGGTCTGCATTTCCTGTGTTACAGCATTGAGGTGAATTTCTGTACTCTGTTGCAATGGTCTGCATTTCCTGTGTTACAGCATTGAGGTGAATTTCTGTACTCTGATGCAATGGTCTGCATTTCCTGTGTTACAGCATTGAAGTGAATTTCTGTACTCTGATGCAATGGTCTGCATTTCCTGTGTTACATCATTGAAGTGAATTTCTGTACTCTGATGCAATGGTCTGCATTTCCTGTGTTACAGCATTGAGGTGAATTTCTGTATTCTGTTGCAATGGTCTGCATTTCCTGTGTTACAGCATTGAGGTGAATTTCTGTACTCTGATGCAATGGTCTGCATTTCCTGTGTTACAGCATTGAGGTGAATTTCTGTACTCTGATGCAATGGTCTGCATTTCCTGTGTTACAGCATTGAGGTGAATTTCTGTACTCTGTTGCAATGGTCTGCATTTCCTGTGTTACAGCATTGAGGTGAATTTCTGTACTCTGATGCAATGGTCTGCATTTCCTGTGTTACAGCATTGAGGTGAATTTCTGTACTCTCTTGCAATGGTCTGCATTTCCTGTGTTACAGCATTGAGGTGAATTTCTGTACTCTGATGCAATGGTCTGCATTTCCTGTGTTACAGCATTGAGGTGAATTTTTGTACTCTGATGCAATGGTCTGCATTTCCTGTGTTACAGCATTGAGGTGAATTTCTGTATTCTGATGCAATGGTCTGCATTTCCTGTGTTACATCATTGAGGTGAATTTCTGTACTCTGATGCAATGGTCTGCATTTCCTGTGTTACAGCATTGAAGTGAATTTCTGTACTCTGATGCAATGGTCTGCATTTCCTGTGTTACAGTATTTAGGTGAATTTCTGTACTCTGATGCAATGGTCTGCATTTCCTGTGTTACAGCATTGAGGTGAATTTCTGTACTCTGATGCAATGGTCTGCATTTCCTGTGTTACAGCATTGAAGTGAATTTCTGTACTCTGTTGCAATGGTCTGCATTTCCTGTGTTACAGCATTGAGGTGAATTTCTGTACTCTGATGCAATGGTCTGCATTTCCTGTGTTACAGCATTGAGGTGAATTTCTGTACTCTGATGCAATGGTCTGCATTTCCTGTGTTACAGCATTGAAGTGAATTTCTGTACTCTGATGCAATGGTCTGCATTTCCTGTGTTACAGCATTGAGGTGAATTTCTGTATTCTGATGCAATGGTCTGCATTTCCTGTGTTACATCATTGAAGTGAATTTCTGTACTCTGATGCAATGGTCTGCATTTCCTGTGTTACAGCATTGAGGTGAATTTCTGTACTCTGTTGCAATGGTCTGCATTTCCTGTGTTACAGCATTGAGGTGAATTTCTGTACTCTGATGCAATGGTCTGCATTTCCTGTGTTACAGCATTGAAGTGAATTTCTGTACTCTGATGCAATGGTCTGCATTTCCTGTGTTACATCATTGAAGTGAATTTCTGTACTCTGATGCAATGGTCTGCATTTCCTGTGTTACATCATTGAAGTGAATTTCTGTACTCTGATGCAATGGTCTGCATTTCCTGTGTTACAGCATTGAGGTGAATTTCTGTATTCTGATGCAATGGTCTGCATTTCCTGTGTTACAGTATTTAGGTGAATTTCTGTATTCTGATGCAATGGTCTGCATTTCCTGTGTTACAGCATTGAGGTGAATTTCTGTACTCTGATGCAATGGTCTGCATTTCCTGTGTTACAGCATTGAGGTGAATTTCTGTACTCTGATGCAATGGTCTGCATTTCCTGTGTTACAGCATTGAGGTGAATTTCTGTATTCTGATGCAATGGTCTGCATTTCCTGTGTTACAGTATTTAGGTGAATTTCTGTATTCTGATGCAATGGTCTGCATTTCCTGTGTTACAGCATTGAGGTGAATTTCTGTACTCTGATGCAATGGTCTGCATTTCCTGTGTTACAGCATTGAGGTGAATTTCTGTACTCTGATGCAATGGTCTGCATTTCCTGTGTTACAGCATTGAGGTGAATTTCTGTACTCTGTTGCAATGGTCTGCATTTCCTGTGTTACAGCATTGAGGTGAATTTCTGTACTCTGATGCAATGGTCTGCATTTCCTGTGTTACAGCATTGAGGTGAATTTCTGTACTCTCTTGCAATGGTCTGCATTTCCTGTGTTACAGCATTGAGGTGAATTTCTGTACTCTGATGCAATGGTCTGCATTTCCTGTGTTACAGCATTGAGGTGAATTTTTGTACTCTGATGCAATGGTCTGCATTTCCTGTGTTACAGCATTGAGGTGAATTTCTGTATTCTGATGCAATGGTCTGCATTTCCTGTGTTACATCATTGAGGTGAATTTCTGCACTCTGATGCAATGGTCTGCATTTCCTGTGTTACAGCATTGAAGTGAATTTCTGTACTCTGATGCAATGGTCTGCATTTCCTGTGTTACAGTATTTAGGTGAATTTCTGTACTCTGATGCAATGGTCTGCATTTCCTGTGTTACAGCATTGAGGTGAATTTCTGTACTCTGATGCAATGGTCTGCATTTCCTGTGTTACAGCATTGAGGTGAATTTCTGTACTCTGTTGCAATGGTCTGCATTTCCTGTGTTACAGCATTGAGGTGAATTTCTGTACTCTGATGCAATGGTCTGCATTTCCTGTGTTACAGCATTGAGGTGAATTTCTGTACTCTGATGCAATGGTCTGCATTTCCTGTGTTACAGCATTGAAGTGAATTTCTGTACTCTGATGCAATGGTCTGCATTTCCTGTGTTACAGCATTGAGGTGAATTTCTGTATTCTGATGCAATGGTCTGCATTTCCTGTGTTACATCATTGAAGTGAATTTCTGTACTCTGATGCAATGGTCTGCATTTCCTGTGTTACAGCATTGAGGTGAATTTCTGTATTCTGATGCAATGGTCTGCATTTCCTGTGTTACATCATTGAAGTGAATTTCTGTACTCTGATGCAATGGTCTGCATTTCCTGTGTTACAGCATTGAGGTGAATTTCTGTACTCTGTTGCAATGGTCTGCATTTCCTGTGTTACAGCATTGAGGTGAATTGCTGTACTCTGATGCAATGGTCTGCATTTCCTGTGTTACAGCATTGAAGTGAATTTCTGTACTCTGATGCAATGGTCTGCATTTCCTGTGTTACATCATTGAAGTGAATTTCTGTACTCTGATGCAATGGTCTGCATTTCCTGTGTTACATCATTGAAGTGAATTTCTGTACTCTGATGCAATGGTCTGCATTTCCTGTGTTACAGCATTGAGGTGAATTTCTGTACTCTGTTGCAATGGTCTGCATTTCCTGTGTTACAGCATTGAGGTGAATTTCTGTATTCTGATGCAATGGTCTGCATTTCCTGTGTTACAGCATTGAGGTGAATTTCTGTATTCTGATGCAATGGTCTGCATTTCCTGTGTTACAGTATTTAGGTGAATTTCTGTATTCTGATGCAATGGTCTGCATTTCCTGTGTTACAGCATTGAGGTGAATTTCTGTATTCTGATGCAATGGTCTGCATTTCCTGTGTTACAGCATTGAGGTGAATTTCTGTATTCTGATGCAATGGTCTGCATTTCCTGTGTTACAGCATTGAGGTGAATTTCTGTACTCTGATGCAATGGTCTGCATTTCCTGTGTTACAGCATTGAGGTGAATTTCTGTATTCTGATGCAATGGTCTGCATTTCCTGTGTTACAGCATTGAGGTGAATTTCTGTACTCTGATGCAATGGTCTGCATTTCCTGTGTTACAGCATTGAGGTGAATTTCTGTATTCTGATGCAATGGTCTGCATTTCCTGTGTTACAGTATTTAGGTGAATTTCTGTATTCTGATGCAATGGTCTGCATTTCCTGTGTTACAGCATTGAGGTGAATTTCTGTACTCTGATGCAATGGTCTGCATTTCCTGTGTTACAGCATTGAGGTGAATTTCTGTATTCTGATGCAATCGTCTGCATTTCCTGTGTTACAGCATTGAGGTAAATTTCTGTATTCTGATGCAATGGTCTGCATTTCCTGTGTTACAGTATTTAGGTGAATTTCTGTATTCTGATGCAATGGTCTGCATTTCCTGTGTTACAGTATTTAGGTGAATTTCTGTATTCTGATGCAATGGTCTGCATTTCCTGTGTTACAGCATTGAGGTGAATTTCTGTACTCTGATGCAATGGTCTGCATTTCCTGTGTTACAGTATTTAGGTGAATTTCTGTATTCTGATGCAATGGTCTGCATTTCCTGTGTTACAGCATTGAGGTGAATTTCTGTACTCTGTTGCAATGGTCTGCATTTCCTGTGTTACAGCATTGAGGTGAATTTCTGTACTCTGATGCAATGGTCTGCATTTCCTGTGTTACAGCATTGAAGTGAATTTCTGTACTCTGATGCAATGGTCTGCATTTCCTGTGTTACAGCATTGAGGTGAATTTCTGTATTCTGATGCAATGGTCTGCATTTCCTGTGTTACAGTATTTAGGTGAATTTCTGTACTCTGATGCAATGGTCTGCATTTCCTGTGTTACAGTATTTAGGTGAATTTCTGTATTCTGATGCAATGGTCTGCATTTCCTGTGTTACAGCATTGAGGTGAATTTCTGTATTCTGATGCAATGGTCTGCATTTCCTGTGTTACAGCATTGAGGTGAATTTCTGTACTCTGATGCAATGGTCTGCATTTCCTGTGTTACAGCATTGAGGTAAATTTCTGTATTCTGATGCAATGGTCTGCATTTCCTGTGTTACAGCATTGAGGTGAATTTCTGTACTCTGATGCAATGGTCTGCATTTCCTGTGTTATAGCATTTAGATGGACATTCAGGCAATCCTCTCAATTACCTCTATTATGACATATTAACAAGCATAACTGTTTAAAATATAATTGTAATAATACAGATTACACTTTTTACATTATATTACATTTGGTTGTTTCCAGGTGATGTATTGGTATATGTAAATGATACATTGGTATTAGGATACACACACCAGCAAGTTGTCAAACTATTCCAAGCTGTAGCACCAGGTGATAAAGTCTTACTAGAAGTTTGTAGGGGATATCCACTTCCATTTGATCCTGATGATGTAAACACACACCAGACAGTGTCACCAGAGAATACTGCCAAACATCTTCAACTCACTTCAGATAACAGATATGCTGATACTATGAAATTCAATAAAGATGACAACTCAATGCAAACTACAGGAAGAGAAGCTTCTTACAAACCGGAGCATTTAACTATTAATATTGTGAAAGGTGCTCTAGGATTTGGTTTTACCATTGCTGATAGTCCGTATGGCCAGAAGGTAAGTCAAGATGTAACAATTGAAATACCATTGTTGTCAAATGCCTGTGCTTACAGTGGGATCACAGATGTTTATATATTGATAATGGCCAGTTTTTAGATGTCAGCTTTAATGCAGTGTGCTCAATGACAGTAATGGCTAGTCAGAAAACAGAACAATAACAGAACGTTGAATTTGCACATACATGTATAGTAGTAGTAGTAGTAGTCCAGAGTTTTAAATCCGGTTTGGTCCCCGAAGACGAGGGTGGCCGGATTCACCTTAAACTAGTGGCAATCGCTCTTACCCCCTCCCTCCACTTTGCACGATTTAAAGCATCCCTCATCCTCATCCCAACCTTCCCACTCTCCTCCTCCACTTGCATCTTCCACGTCTTCTTTGGCCTTCCCCTTTTCCTTGGACCGCTCACCTCTAAATCAAGGGCCCTTCTTAATACATGCTCATCCTCCCTCCTCAGCACATGCCCATATCAACGTACCCCATTTGCCTTCGCCAACCGATCTACCGCTTCATTCAAACCCAACATCTGCATCAAGTCCTTAGTTTTCTTTCTGTCCATCAACTTCACCCCACACATCACTCTCACCATCGCTCTCTCTGTCCTCCTTAAAATACCCAGCTCATTTTCACTCAAACACCATGTCTCGCTCCCATACAGCAATGCTGATCTCACACAACTCTTATAAACTATTCCTTTCATCTGCAAGGGAAATCTCTTCCCATATAGTAGCTCTCCACATTCCCTAATCTATATGTATGTATAAACTATATGTATAAACTGTATGCAGTCCCAATTAGAGTGTGATTGAAATCTACAGTGTATCCAAGTTAAATGATGCAGACTCTTATTTGGCTTAAATTATGAAAAGTCCACTATGTAATATGGAGGCGAGCTTAATAACAAATGCATTAATAGTAACCTGCATTACTTAGTATTTTGTCACTGGTTGCATGTTGTCTTGATTTGAATTTTGATGAATTTAACTTGCCATCAACCGTTTCTCAGGCATGCCTGGTTGATGTTAGTCAAACTTGCGTAGCATGAATAAACAACAAACATAATTAATTTGCCATGTTAGTTTTGTTGACTCTCATGTGCGAAGCACAAAAAGGGAGTCTTTGCAGTTAGTGTGTGTGTCTGTCTGTGTGTGTGTGTGTCTGTGTGTGTGTGTGTGTGTGTGTCTGTTCCACTGATATCTAAAGAACCATACATTGATTTTTGATGAAACTTGGTGCATAGATGCTCTGGACCAATGCGCAGATTTGACTAGGTTTTGGTAAAAATCCATGCATATTAATTACCTAATTTGCATGATAATTAGCTGATTTTTAGCTGTTCTATGATTGTTCCACTGATATCTAAAGAACCACTCATTTGATTTTGATGAAACTTGGCACATAGATGCTCTGAACTAATGCGCAGATTTGATTAGTTTTGGGTAAAAATCTGTGCAATATTAATTACCTAATTTACATAATGCTTTATCAATTTTTGGCTTTTCCACTGATATCTCAAGTACTAATCATTACATTTCAATAAAACTTGGTACATATATATCATAGGACACTGCACAGACCTGATAGTTTTTAGGGTAATATCAGTACATATTAATTACCTAATTTGCATAATTAATTAATTTTCAGCTTTTGATACTTTAAGTAGTAATCGTCACATTTCAATAAAACTTGGTACATAGTTACTTAAGGACTGTGCAGAAACCTGATTAGTGTTGGAGTAAATATTTGTGCATATTAATCACCTTATTAGCATAATTAGTTAATTTTCAGCTTTTCACCTGATAACTCATTGACAAGTACTGATCATCATATTTCAATGAGACTTGCTACATAGATCCTCTAGGACTATGCAGAGACCTGATTAGTTTTAGGGTAAATAATTGTGGATATTAATTACCTAATTTGCATAATTAGTTAATTTTTTTCATGAATGTTCCGCTGATATATAAAGAACCACTAATTGGATTTTATAATAATAATAATAATAACTACTATGCCATCAGAGGGCGCAGTATGGTAAATAAAATACAAATCATAAGAAAAAAATGCAGTAGCTAGACTACAAGATAAAATTAAAAATAAAAGATGTTAAAAGGTAGAGTGTTCATCACTACATTTCAATGAACCTAGGACTATGCAGAGATCTAATTAGTTTTTGGTAAATAGTTATGCTTATTAATCACCTAATTAAAATAATTAATTAATTAACACTGATATCTCAATTACTGATCATCACATTTGAATAAAATTTGGTACATAAATGCTCTTGCCTGATTAATTTTGGGTTGAAGTTTGTTCATATTAATTCTCTAATAATCATTCATAGTTTTTTTTGTTCTAATCACATTTCAATGAAACTTGGTACATAGATATTACATTATGCAGGCCTTATTAGTTTTACACTCAAATCTGTTCATATCAGTTACCTGATTTACATAATTAGTTTTCAGCTATTCCATCAATATTTCAAGTAGAAGTAATTTTAAATTAATTTTTAATGTGTCTTCAATACTCTCAGCACACAGGAGTTCTTTCTAAGCTTTCTTTGATTTTTATGTGTTCTTTCATTTCTCGGTCATGTCTTGACAGATTTTGGTCTAATGTTAATTCAACTAAATACAAACAAGTACCATGTCATTGACAAGAACTTGTTTGATGTACAACACATATTTAGGCATATATTACTCCTATAATTTTTTTAAGTAAAGCATTATATTTATGTATCTTGGCAGAAGTGTCAAAGGTCAACAACCATACATGTACATTTGTTGGATTCAATAATGTCACTAATTAGAGTACCATTATAATAAACAATGTCTTGAGATACTCTATCAATACATGTACACTGTATGTCTCACAATTAAATGGGACTTATTTCACTCCAGGTCAAGCAAATTCTTGATGAACCACGATGTAAAAATTTGGCAGAAGAAGATGTACTGATTGAGATTAATCATTATAATGTTCGTAATATGAGTCACAGCGAAGTTGTAAACGTTTTGAAAAAATGTTCCAAAGGTGTCCCTGCTGCAATAACCATACAAAGAGGGGGTAAGTATCATTCTATTCTGTAATCCTACAGGACATATTTTTGAGCTCTTTTGATTAGTCTGAAAACAAGACTTTATTGGCTGTAGTAGTTTCTTAATTTATATATTTTTATTCTTGATCACACAAAGTCCAAAAGTCCACAAAGTTCTGTTCATCACCAGAGCATTTTCTCTGACATGCATTGAATGATACCTTTCAACCTTGGTAATAAAAACAATACATGATGTCATACATATGCACATCAGTTTTGATCAACTGGTGGCCATTTAGGATGTAAAAAACAATACATGATGTCATACATATGCACATCAGTTTTGATCAACTGGTGGCCATTTAGGATGTAAAAAACAATACATGATGCCATACATATGCACATCAGTTTTGATCAACTGGTGGCCATTTAGGATGTAAAAAACAATACATGATGTCATACATATGCACATCAGTTTTGATCAACTGGTGGCCATTTAGGATGTAAAAAACAATACATGATGTCATACATATGCACATCAGTTTTGATCAACTGGTGGCCATTTAGGATGTAAAAAACAATACATGATGCCATACATATGCACATCAGTTTTGATCAACTGGTGGCCATTTAGGATGTAAAAAACAATACATGATGTCATACATATGCACATCAGTTTTGATCAACTGGTGGCCATTTAGGATGTAAAAAACAATACATGATGCCATACATATGCACATCAGTTTTGATCAACTGGTGGCCATTTAGGATGTAAAAAACAATACATGATGTCATACATATGCACATCAGTTTTGATCAACTGGTGGCCATTTAGGATGTAAAAAACAATACATGATGTCATACATATGCACATCAGTTTTGATCAACTGGTGGCCATTTAGGATGTAAAAAACAATACATGATGTCATACATATGCACATCAGTTTTGATCAACTGGTGGCCATTTAGGATGTAAAAAACAATACATGATGCCATACATATGCACATCAGTTTTGATCAACTGGTGGCCATTTAGGATGTAAAAAACAATACATGATGTCATACATATGCACATCAGTTTTGATCAACTGGTGGCCATTTAGGATGTAAAAAACAATACATGATGTCATACATATGCACATCAGTTTTGATCAACTGGTGGCCATTTAGGATGTAAAAAACAATACATGATGTCATACATATGCACATCAGTTTTGATCAACTGGTGGCCATTTAGGATGTAAAAAACAATACATGATGTCATACATATGCACATCAGTTTTGATCAACTGGTGGCCATTTAGGATGTAAAAAACAATACATGATGTCATACATATGCACATCAGTTTTGATCAACTGGTGGCCATTTAGGATGTAAAAAACAATACATGATGTCATACATATGCACATCAGTTTTGATCAACTGGTGGCCATTTAGGATGTAAAAAACAATACATGATGTCATACATATGCACATCAGTTTTGATCAACTGGTGGCCATTTAGGATGTAAAAAACAATACATGATGTCATACATATGCACATCAGTTTTGATCAACTGGTGGCCATTTAGGATGTAAAAAACAATACATGATGCCATACGTATGCACATCAGTTTTGATCAACTGGTGGCCATTTAGGATGTAAAAAACAATACATGATGTCATACATATGCACATCTGTTTTGATCAACTGGTGGCCATTTAGGATGTAAAAACAATACATGATGTCATACATATGCACATCAGTTTTGATCAACTGGTGGCCATTTAGGATGTAAAAAACAATACATGATGTCATACATATGCACATCATTTTTGATCAACTGGTGGCCATTTTTAGCTCCGCTGTCGACTTTGTCGAGCGGAGCTTATCATATGAGTGATTGTCCGTCGCCGTCGTCCGTGTCAATGTTTTACTTTTTCGACTTCTTCTTGAAAACTACAAGCCTGAATGTTTTGATACTTGGTGTATATGTACCTTGGGTAGACCTCTCTTAGGTTTGTTCATTTCATGTTGATATCTTCAATTCTCCAATTTTGGTGAATATTTTTGTCATTTTTGGTAAAAAGTGATATTTTCAACTTCTTGTTAAAAACCGCAATTGCAATTGCTTTGATATTACATATATAGGTACTACATGTGGACCTCTCTCAGATTTGTTCATTTTGTAATGATATCTTTAATTCTCTAATTTTGGTGAATATTTTTGTCATTTTTGGTAAAAAGTGATATTTTCGACTTCTTGTTAAAAACCGCATGTGCAATTGCTTTGATATTACATATATAGGTACTGCATGTGGACCTCTCTCAGAATTGTTCATTTTGTAATGATATCTTTAATTCTCTAATTTTGGTGAATATTTTTATCATTTTTGGTAAAAAGTGATATTTTCGACTTCTTGTTAAAAACCGCAAGTCCAATTGCTTTGATTTTACATATATAGGTACTACATGTGGACCTCTCTCAGATTTGTTCATTTCATGATGATGTCTTCAATTCTCTAATTTTCGTGAATATTTTTGTAATTTTTGGTAGAAAGTGATATTTTCGACTTCTTGTTAAAAACTGTAAGTGATTGCTTTGATACTATACATATTGTTCATTTTCTGATGATGTCTTCAGTTCTTTAATTGAAATGTGCATTTCTAACAGCGGAGCTATCTCAGCCGATAGGCTGCTTGTTTAAAAGATCAAATCCAAATGCTTGAAATGCATTCATTGACTTGGTCAATTTCAGTCAGCCTTGATAGTTGATGGGAATACATGTTACAGATACATGTCACTATTTTTGAGATCTGATTCTGAAAATTTTTATTTGGGATTAAACAATTCATGTTATATTATTCTATAAGGGTCATTGAGATCAATATTATTTGAAGAATTATATAAATATGATGACGTCATTGTTCTTATTTGATCAGAATTGTTTCCATCTAAATTTTAGCTAGTATTCACCATGCAAAATATTCCTATATATTATTGCACTGTTTCAAGTCTTTTATACTCTTATCATGTACATCATTAGTTTGTATCTATCCATACATTTGTATTTTAATTCTCACTGGACAAGGTTGAAATGCTTACACTATGTTTTGACTCTATTTTCTTGATCAATGTTACTGTCTCACACTTTTACTTGCGTTATTGATGAAGACTGTCATTTACAGGGACTTGTTAGTTTGATTAATTTCTATCATTGCTTTTTTTGTCACAGGTCCTGGAAGCTCTCCTTCTTCTCAGCGGAAAGGATTCTCACCACAGGTATACATGTGTAATTTATTTTTATTAGCTCTGCTGTTGACTTTGTCGAGTGGAGCTTATCATATGAGTGACTGTCTGTCGTCCGTGTCAACTTTTTACTTTTTCAACCACAAGCCTTGGGTATACCTCTCTTAGTTTTGCTCATTTCATGATGATGTCTTTATTCTCTAATTGGTGAATATTTTGTAAGTTTTGATAAAAAGTGATATTTTCGACTTCTTGTTAAAAACCACAAGTCCGATTGCTTTAATACTATACATATTGTTAATTTTCCAATGATGTCTTCAGTTCTTTAATTGAAATGTGCATTGCTAACAGTAGAGCTTATTTCAGCCAACAGACTGCTTTAATGTTTAAAACATCTTGTCAATAGAAAAAGTTTGTTACATATTGTGTAACTTGTTACACTTGTCCAATTGCAGTGGTTGAATGTAGTAAGATTTTTTGTCTAGAAATATATTTTTAGTTTTATAATACACAACTCATCCATCTTGGCAAAACAGCTCCTAACTTGGCTTGTTACATTTTTACTGAAAAAAATAACTTTTCTTACAGTTTAATCATCAGAATGAAGGTGATAAAGGAATGTACAATAATAGAATGTTTTACCAAGTGTCATCAACGATGAAGCCAGCCTCCGTGTCATCTTATTCAGCGAAGTCAGTGGAAGGTAATATCATTGAACATTTCATATCATAAATGTAATGTGTCTTTTTTAGTTCCAGTTTGGACAAGATCTAAAAACCAGTATATATGGAATTACCTCTGTGTATCTATCTGTAAGAGCATCTCCAGTTGTATCTTGCGCATGCCTGCACCAATCACTTTCAAACACATACATCTTACATTTTTTGGATTAGATGTTTTCCTTTGATGATCAAGTTCCAAATAGCATCAATGTCAATGTTAAAAATGATTACAAATTTAGCAGTTCCATCATTATGAATGCCTTGCATGCCTTGACTGATAACTATGATATCATGTTACACTTCCTAATATTTGTTTCAAGTTCTTATTTAAAATGGCTGACTCATTTCGGTGTTTAGTTGTTTAGTATAGAACAAGAGGAACTCGCATCATGACTTGTTAGCAAATCATTTATAATTAAAAATACTCAACTGAACGCCTAATTAAATGTCAATAATTAGAACACTGAACTATTTGTATTCATTCACAGAACATCCAACTCTTTCAAGTTATGGGGAACCTAGTCCAGAGTTGGGCCGACCAAAGAATGTCCATTTATCATCAACAGTGAATAATAGTCCAAGAGATAAGACCTTCGCAGGCCGAAGCCAATCACCTTTGAAAAGTAGTACGTATATAATATGATGGTGCAGTGTTATAGCACAAGTACTGTGTATTGGTTTTATTATGATAGAGCAGTGTAGCACTGTACGCACAACCATCATTTTTGTTCTACTGTCGACTTTGTCGAGCTGAGCTTATCATACGAGTGATTGTCTGTCGTCAATTTTTACTTTCACTTATTCCTGAAAACTACGAGCTTTGGGTAGACCTCATTTAGATTTGTTCATTTCATGATCATATCTTTAATTCTGTCATTTTGATAAATATTTTTTTGGTAAGTGACTTCTTGTTGAAAACTGATTGTCTGATTGCTTTGATATTATACATATAGGCAATACAGTGAACCTCTCAGATTTGTTCATTGCGTGGTGATATTTTCTAATGTGTCAACATTTTCTCTTTCAGGTATGTCTGACAGTAGGCCGCCTTCTACATCCCAACAACCTATTCTTAAAACTAGTGCACAGGACCACTATGTTGAACTTACAATATTTCTTAAGCGTCAGGAAAGTGGATTTGGTTTCCGTATTGTTGGTGGCTATGAAGAAGGCTCCCAGGTATTGTATCTTTTGTTGTTCCTTAATTAGGCACTCATTGTACTGCTACATGTATATGACGATACTTGATTTATGATAGCATAATTCCCATCATTCATTGTTAGGCCAGACTTTTATTATTCCTTGCTTCTTGAGTTTTTATAAGGCAATTTTTTTGAGGAGGGCGGGAAAAAAAATAAAATTAATTCTTTTTTTCCATTAGATTTGTGTGATTCTCAAGGAATTGTAAATGAGATCATTGATCGCAGAGAAGAAATGAAATAAAATTTTATTCCATGTATAACCTTGTTTCTCATCTGCGGGAGACTTTTGTACTTTGATCATGATACTCCCACAAAAATGCAACTTGGGTTTGTTATGCGATGGGCGAAAAAAAAAATATACATGTATATATAAATAAGGTTTTTTTAGCAATTTTTTGCACTTACAAGTCGGCGGGTGCGAGAAATTACGCTGAAATAAAATTTTATTTTTATTTCATTTTTGGCTCCTGTTCATTCGGCGGGTTCGCGAAACAAGGGATAATAAAAGTCTGGCCTTAATTCAGACATGTAGACGACATTGTGGTATTTAGGGCTCAAATTTCACAGTAGCCAATGTCCCTCAGAATACCAGAACTTCTTCTTACTAGAAACTTAGAACTTGTGTGTTATATGTTGGATAAAAAAAATAGATTTGCTTCTTGTCACACCTCATCATTACACACATCAATTTTGAACCTGTGCCTTGCTCTTTTTTTTTCTCTCAATTTTGTGTTTCTTGTAGGGGGAAAGTTTGTCTCATACAATAGAATTTGGAAATGTTTGTTTTATCTTTTGTAGGATTTTTTGTAAATCCAAATCAACCTTCAATGCATGTATTTGAAAGCATTATTTAATAAAAATTAAACATATATCTTGTTTTGATATTTAAAAAAATTCAATACATACAAAAAAATTAAAACTGTGTGACCACATCATTTTTTTCAATTTTCTCTAGGATGAGAAGCAAAACCCCTTTATTTGGGGTCTAACTTGAATATTAGTGTTTTTTTCAACATGGTGTAGTCTTGGTAGGCTTCAATGATTTGATTTTTGTTATATTAAAGATATGATTTAAATTTTCAGGTGTCTGTTGGCGCAATTATACCTGGCGGTACTGCTGACGTTGACGGTAGATTGCAATCTGGAGATGAGATTTTATATGTGGATGGGCATTCTGTTGTTGGTGCATCACATCATAAAGTAGTTTCCATGATGGGAAGTGCTGCATTAGCTGGTAGAGTATCATTAGGAGTAAGAAGACGAGTTCCAGCACATACCACAGGTAACTATAATCAAAGGTTGCATGGTATTCAGTAGTTTTTGTATATGGTGGACATGTTTTTAGCATGTGGTCATGTCTTATTATACAAATTAAAAATCTCAATGAAAACTGTATTTTAGTGATTCAGTCTTTGTTTTATTGATGGAACAATTAGTTTTATTTGCATCAGCAATATCCATACCAGAAAAGTGTGTGGATACATGGGCATTGAATATAACTCTCATTTGTATGTTGTAGATAATGATAGGAGTGTCAGTGTCTATCCATATGATGTAACAGTCACCAGAAGACCAGATGAAGGATTTGGATTTGTAATTATATCAGCTACAAACAGATCTGGATCAACTATTGGTTAGTATATCTCTATTTCAATTTATGGTTTTTCAAAACTCTATCTGTGATGACCATGATGTGAGATACATTATTGTTTTGAGGGTGCTTATGACCATGATGTGAGATACATTATTGTTTTGAGGGTACTTATGACCATGATGTGAGATACATTATTGTTTTGAGGGTGCTTATGACCATGATGTGAGATACATTATTGTTTTGAGGGTGCTTATGACCATGATGTGAGATACATTATTGTTTTGAGGGTGCTTATGACCATGATGTGAGATACATTATTGTTTTGAGGGTGCTTATGACCATGATGTGAGATACATTATTGTTTTGAGGGTGCTTATGACCATGATGTGAGATACATTATTGTTTTGAGGGTGCTTATGACCATGATGTGAGATACATTATTGTTTTGAGGGTGCTTATGACCATGATGTGAGATACATTATTGTTTTGAGGGTGCTTATGACCATGATGTGAGATACATTATTGTTTTGAGGGTGCTTATGACCATGATGTGAGATACATTATTGTTTTGAGGGTACTTATGACCATGATGTGAGATACATTATTGTTTTGAGGGTGCTTATGACCATGATGTGAGATACATTATTGTTTTGAGGGTGCTTATGACCATGATGTGAGATACATTATTGTTTTGAGGGTGCTTATGACCATGATGTGAGATACATTATTGTTTTGAGGGTGCTTATGACCATGATGTGAGATACATTATTGTTTTGAGGGTGCTTATGACCATGATGTGAGATACATTATTGTTTTGAGGGTACTTATGACCATGATGTGAGATACATTATTGTTTTGAGGGTACTTATGACCATGATGTGAGATACATTATTGTTTTGAGGGTGCTTATGACCATGATGTGAGATACATTATTGTTTTGAGGGTGCTTATGACCATGATGTGAGATACATTATTGTTTTGAGGGTACTTATGACCATGATGTGAGATACATTATTGTTTTGAGGGTGCTTATGACCATGATGTGAGATACATTATTGTTTTGAGGGTACTTATGACCATGATGTGAGATACATTATTGTTTTGAGGGTACTTATGACCATGATGTGAGATACATTATTGTTTTGAGGGTGCTTATGACCATGATGTGAGATACATTATTGTTTTGATGGTGCTTATGACCATGATGTGAGATACATTATTGTTTTGAGGGTGCTTATGACCATGATGTGAGATACATTATTGTTTTGAGGGTGCTTATGACCATGATGTGAGATACATTATTGTTTTGAGGGTGCTTATGACCATGATGTGAGATACATTATTGTTTTGAGGGTGCTTATGACCATGATGTGAGATACATTATTGTTTTGAGGGTGCTTATGACCATGATGTGAGATACATTATTGTTTTGAGGGTACTTATGACCATGATGTGAGATACATTATTGTTTTGAGGGTACTTATGACCATGATGTGAGATACATTATTGTTTTGAGGGTGCTTATGACCATGATGTGAGATACATTATTGTTTTGAGGGTGCTTATGACCATGATGTGAGATACATTATTGTTTTGAGGGTACTTATGACCATGATGTGAGATACATTATTGTTTTGAGGGTACTTATGACCATGATGTGAGATACATTATTGTTTTGAGGGTACTTATGACCATGATGTGAGATACATTATTGTTTTGAGGATGCTTATGACCATGATGTGAGATACATTATTGTTTTGAGGGTGCTTATGACCATGATGTGAGATACATTATTGTTTTGAGGGTGCTTATGACCATGATGTGAGATACATTATTGTTTTGAGGGTACTTATGACCATGATGTGAGATACATTATTGTTTTGAGGGTGCTTATGACCATGATGTGAGATACATTATTGTTTTGAGGGTGCTTATGACCATGATGTGAGATACATTATTGTTTTGAGGGTGCTTATGACCATGATGTGAGATACATTATTGTTTTGAGGGTACTTATGACCATGATGTGAGATACATTATTGTTTTGAGGGTACTTATGACCATGATGTGAGATACATTATTGTTTTGAGGGTGCTTATGACCATGATGTGAGATACATTATTGTTTTGAGGGTACTTATGACCATGATGTGAGATACATTATTGTTTTGAGGGTGCTTATGACCATGATGTGAGATACATTATTGTTTTGAGGGTACTTATGACCATGATGTGAGATACATTATTGTTTTGAGGGTACTTATGACCATGATGTGAGATACATTATTGTTTTGAGGGTGCTTATGACCATGATGTGAGATACATTATTGTTTTGAGGGTGCTTATGACCATGATGTGAGATACATTATTGTTTTGAGGGTGCTTATGACCATGATGTGAGATACATTATTGTTTTGAGGGTGCTTATGACCATGATGTGAGATACATTATTGTTTTGAGGGTGCTTATGACCATGATGTGAGATACATTATTGTTTTGAGGGTGCTTATGACCATGATGTGAGATACATTATTGTTTTGAGGGTGCTTATGACCATGATGTGAGATACATTATTGTTTTGAGGGTACTTATGACCATGATGTGAGATACATTATTGTTTTGAGGGTGCTTATGACCATGATGTGAGATACATTATTGTTTTGAGGGTGCTTATGACCATGATGTGAGATACATTATTGTTTTGAGGGTGCTTATGACCATGATGTGAGATACATTATTGTTTTGAGGGTGCTTATGACCATGATGTGAGATACATTATTGTTTTGAGGGTGCTTATGACCATGATGTGAGATACATTATTGTTTTGAGGGTGCTTATGACCATGATGTGAGATACATTATTGTTTTGAGGGTGCTTATGACCATGATGTGAGATACATTATTGTTTTGAGGGTACTTATGACCATGATGTGAGATACATTATTGTTTTGAGGGTGCTTATGACCATGATGTGAGATACATTATTGTTTTGAGGGTGCTTATGACCATGATGTGAGATACATTATTGTTTTGAGGGTGGTTATGACCATGATGTGAGATACATTATTGTTTTGAGGGTGCTTATGACCATGATGTGAGATACATTATTGTTTTGAGGGTGCTTATGACCATGATGTGAGATACATTATTGTTTTGAGGGTGCTTATGTCCATGATGTGAGATACATTATTGTTTTGAGGGTGCTTATGACCATGATGTGAGATACATTATTGTTTTGAGGGTGCTTATGACCATGATGTGAGATACATTATTGTTTTGAGGGTGCTTATGACCATGATGTGAGATACATTATTGTTTTGAGGGTGCTTATGTCCATGATGTGAGATACATTATTGTTTTGAGGGTGCTTATGTCCATGATGTGAGATACATTATTGTTTTGAGGGTGCTTATGACCATGATGTGAGATACATTATTGTTTTGAGGGTACTTATGACTATGCACTAGATTGTAGTGTAGCTACAATGACTTTTCAAGATCTCGGTGAGTGGTAAATATTTGTCAATGTTTGCAGACAGTACATGTATTGAATTCATTGCTTGATACACATGTTATTTGTTCCTTGTTGAGCTATCAACTGAAACAATATATCATCATCTCTCTATATACTGAAAAGTGCTGAAAAGATTACCTTGGTACAGTACAGTTCTCGCGAAAGCTTTGGCTTTACTTCAGCTTCACCTTCGCTTCAGCATCGCATCATTATGGCATTGTTATGGCTTCAGCATCGCATCAATGTTGCGACATTAAAAAGTTAGGCGGTTATCGCTTCGCTTCATTGTGGCCTCATTATGGCGACAATGTGGCATCAGCATCGCTTCATCAAACAAAGAAGTACAGAACTCATTTCGCCCAACCTCTCGCTCGCTTCCGCTTTTTAATCACTCGCTTTTGCGACGGCTTGTTGAATTTCCGCTTTATTTTCGACTGTGCAAAAATTCGGACTACTAACAATTTTCTGGTTTTCATAGATCACGGTTACTAGTTTAAACAACCGTCAAAAGTTCAAATACTTTTTGTTTTAACGATCTATAATTATATGCACACAATCTGACCCTTTGACCTAGATTTGGCTGGGATTGACTATTTTATTTTAAACAATATTCTGACGTGACGCACTGCTACAAAATGTATTTCAACAGAAGTACGACATGGTTGTCTGGGTTTCTTTTCCTGACTGTGTTGAGTTTGATTTGTATAATTATTGTTATTTCCCCCAAGGAGAAGACAAGTCGAAGGACCATGAAGCTAAATAGAAGTCCCACGCATGGACTGAGTGAAAGAAAATATTTCTAAGGCTAAAATAAAACCTAATATCTCTTTGTGTATTTGTCAATTTTGCATATATTTGGTATGACAGTATGTTCGTAAATATCTGGAAAAATCTCCTCTTTCGTTAATAATTTCATTTGTTTGAAATGTCTACCGATTGTGTCCCAATAATTTGTTATAATTTAAGGGTCGTCATACCATCCAATCTCCGCCGTCGATTCACATAGTTTTTTTGTGCTGTGACAGGCTTCACAATTATTCACTGAAAAACATCGGTATATTTTGACAAAAGGCTTGGATTTGACCTCAGTTCAAAAAAAGAAAGAAAAATAACTGGGCTGAGATCAGTTTTGCAAGTTGGGAAATAAGGTAAACCAGATTGGGGTCGATGATATTCAGTATCGAAGGACTTCCCTGTGTTTATTTCTGCATGTCAAGTGCTATTCGATTTTTTACAGGGCATGTGGCTCGTTTTTATTCAAAAATATTTTTTGTAAGAATACTTTTAAAGTATGTATAGATCGAGCTCAGGTCACTCATCCTGACTTAATGTTGAAAATTGGATGTAAAATTTTACCAGACCGACGCCACAACAACCATCCAATCATAGTTAGAAATGTACGCACTCGGCTAAAACTAAACGAAACACAGAAAAATACCACCTTAATGAGGAATCTGAATCTGTTCTCTTACCAGGAAATAAAATGAACGAAAATAAGGTAATTTTATAACAAGAACAGTTTCATTTCGTATAGCAAATTGTGTTGCATTTAAACGACGATTGCATTGTGTGATTTAAATTTATCACGTTTTTTCTTGCAGTCAATATGACACTCGTCACCTTGCAGGTTGCAATGTACTTCACAAAGTTTTTGGTAATCAATACTCGCAACATTAAATAATTAAACAAGATGTCTTTTTAAAATGTCATTTTACTCTTGGTCATATTATTTTATTCCCCTTACGGTCTTGAATTTCAAATCGATTACATATCGAACTTCTGTACATGTGTTTTTCTCTACTGCCTTTCCATGTGAAAATAATGAGGTCATACTCATGTCACAATACTTTGAAGCTGATGCCATGTTGATGCCATAAGGCTGCCAAGCTGAGGCCATGATAATGCCACAAAATAAGCTAGCCGAACACAGCTTCAATTTTTAATGACGCGAAGCTGATGGCGCAATGATGCAATGCTGAGGCGACAATAAAGCCATGCGTAGGCGACAATATTGCCACAAAAGCTTTCACGAGAACTGTACTGTATCTGAATATACTCAAGCTGCACTCAGCTTGTGTTTAGTATTCAAAGATGACAATAGATTTCTCAACACATGCTGAGTTCTGATCTCAGTTCTCTATTGAGACAGATTGGGTACTTCTGTTTTCCTTACCGTTCAGTGAATGTTTGACTCAGCCCCAACGCTAGGCAAATGCTGAGATCTCTAACTTGAATGCAGTATTTATGAAGTCTATGAGAAACGAATCACAAGACTTTGTCTGATTGGCTACCCAAACCTAACACTTAACAGTCAAACCAATCAGAGAGCAGCTTGGTTTGTAACTTTTTCCAGAAAACAGAGAATCCACATTGCCCAACTACCTATAGTCATGTTCTGTAACTTGTGCTTTGTCTAAAATTACTGGTAGTTACTGATAATTGTATTGTCACTCACACACTTTTTGTTTGTTATCACACAGGTCGCATCATAACCAGCAGTCCAGCTGAACGCTGTGGAAAACTACATGTTGGGGATAACTTGATAGCTGTGAATGGAATTAATATAATAGACATGCATCATAGTCAAGTTGTTAATATTATCAAAGATTCAGGATATTCTGTTACTTTAAAAATTGCTGTGCCTGGTAAGTAAATACATATCCCTTGTTGTGCTTGGCTGATAACCAGTCAAAAATACATGTTGTCATAGTGACTGCATTAAATTTAAGGATCAGCCAAGGCCATAGTATAAATATAAAATCTGTTTCTGGTTCAAACCTTTTTTAAAAAAATTATGCGGTAATGCATTGCATGAAACATCAAGAAATTCAATCTTGATATTGCACCACCAATCATAGCCATACGTTTTTTCCTTTGTTACAAAATATTTTAATGTGGCCTTTGGACTGACACAGATGCCAACAAGAAACAGATTCAATTTTTGTTTTAGCCTAATAAGATAATGCTGATAATAAATAATGCATGGTGGCATAGTAAAAGCATATATTTTGATAACAAGATAATTCAATAAAACCATGCTGATCATTGTCTCAATATTTTATTTCCAAATGAAATAATTTACAAGCAATGAATGTCTGTATTTTAAATATGATATAATAATGAAATATAAATATGTATCTAATATCATATATTTCTGCTATGTGTTTTCAAAATGTAGGCTGACCATAAACAGTTCAGTTCAATAAAACTTAAATGCACATTGTGCCAAGATGTCATTATGATAAAGAGAATGACTAAATTTGTCTACTGTTCAAAATACCAGTGTTACAAAAGTAAGGAGAACATGAGATATGATACAGGAGAGAATTGACAAAAACGTGTCCTGTGGTTCTTTTGCTCTCGACATGTCTAAAGTCTACAAGAGATTAGATATCTTTGGATAATAAGGATCCTTATATGTAACACTATATCTTTACAAGTATATGACAACATTCACATTTATATTTATGCTTTTTAGATGGTGCATCATCAGGCAGTTCTTCACCAAGAGTAAGTAGTAATATTCATAAATAGACTGTGAGTTTGCACATCCTGTAAATGATGTGTATATCATATGTAGTGTTCTCCCCTAGAAAATACTGTCAAATTCTTTATTTTAGCTGGAATTAATTTTTTCTGAAAAGACTTTTTGAGTGTTTTGTATGTGATTTATTTTCACTGATTTTGCATGTTAAATGTAAAATGTAGGAAAAAGGTATATTCGCTGGATTTCACTTTCACTGAAACATTCCTTCAACGAAAATAGCGAAAAGTTTTTGACAGTAGCATTCCCTAGCTAATTTGCATAACAATGTGATGTGTCACTCACAATCACTGTTACCGTATTGTTTATATTATTACGATAAAATCATAGAGTTGGGGCTTCTACTCTGTGATGCTCTGAGAGAACTCTAATATAATCTCCAAATGGTGATAAGTTGTAGTGACTGTACCCATTATAGCAATTACCAACACAACATATTTTTACTCATCTATTTTTGATAAAATTCTAAGTGGAAAAATTCATAATGTGAGATTGTTATGAGAATACTTGTGAAGGTAGTACAGTGATTGTATCAGATGTTGATTCAATTTTGCAGTAATCTTACCTTACATGTCTTACCTTAGTATTCTAATTTTTTTCTTGCTGCTAATACAAAGTATAACAACTCAAAAAGTTCAAATGTAACAAAAGTACAACCCAAATTTTCGAAATAGTCTGTACAAAAATGTATGAACAGCTGAATGCAATTATTTTCACTGCCAGATGTATGATAATGAATTTTTAATAAATTGATTGTTTTATTGTTTTTTATTTGTAGAGCTCAGAACATATGTTAAATGCTATGGCATTACCTGCACAGATAAATGAAGCGGATCAACAACAGAATTCTATGCATCAATCGAAATTAAGAAAATATCCCACTGATACAAGGTAAGATGACAGAAATTAAGAACAAATCCCACTGATACAAGGTAAGATGACAGAAATTAATATCCCACTGATACAAGGTAAGATGACAGAAATTAAGAAAATATCCCACTGATACAAGGTAAGATGACGGAAATTAAGAAAATATCCCACTGATACAAGGTAAGATGACAGAAATTAAGAAAATATCCCAGTGATACAAGGTAAGATGACAGAAATTAAGAAAATATCCCACTGATACAAGGTAAGATGACAGGAATTAAGAAAAAATCCCACTGATACAAGGTAAGATGACAGAAATTAAGAAAAAATCCCACTGATACAAGGTAAGATGACAGTAGTTAAGAAAATATCCCACTGATACAAGGTAAGATGACAGGAATTAAGAAAATATCCCACTGATACAAGGTAAGATGACAGAAATTAAGAACAAATCCCACTGATACCCATATCTCTGACATGTTTTGGCTGATTATGTTCAAATTTTATATATTCATTATACATGTATTCAGAATAGCTGATTTTGTTTTAATTAATGCTGTTCCTGAGAAATATCTCTCAATACTTCTTTGACGATCAGATACAAATGTCAATCATTTAAATGATGTTTATATTCCAGCTATTTTACTATATTACTATAAATATAACTATATATCTTAAATTTGATAACTAACGGGGACTGTGCCATGCATGGCTTGTTTCCCCTGTATTTTACATTAAAGTCGCCAAAAATCAGTGAGAATAAATTCCTTACAAAACACCCAGCTAAAATTAATTTCCGCTAAAATAAAATATTTTACGGTACTACATGTATCAGAAGAAAAAAATGTGAATGGATGTTTTGGTACAAAAATGGATGGATGTTTCAGTCATTTTTGTGGCCGATATATCACCATAGACAGTGACTAATCATGCTTTGAGTTTATAGCACCATAAGTCAGTTTCTGTGCAAGAATGGAGGGGGGGGTGATATCTAGCTCACGCAGTTTGTTCACTGGTTATTCTGCTTCCTGATGTTTTGATGAGCTATCAAACGTTTATGTGGTGAAATCAATCCTCCTATGCAGATGTATTTGGAATGTATTTACACCAAAACGACAAGTTTCTATGTTAATAGCTGAATTCAAAACTTGTCTACTGTCTATCATTTATTAAGTACTTTGTGTGCCTTCAACTTAACATGCTGACAAATTGACAAATACTCAAAATAAAATTAACCGATCTATAAAAAAGAAATCTTTAAGTTGAAAATTGTTTATTTATTAAATTTGAATATTTCTAAAATACTTTGAGTTGAAATGAGCTTTGTGCTTAAAAGGAATAAAAAAGTTAACTGCTTCTGATTTTTCCTTGGAAATGGATGCATGCGACTAATGAAACCACATCTGTATTTTCTATTCACAGTTTGAAATACCACGGTAATGACCAGAATCCTAACGTTAAAGAGATAAATAACTCACTAAATGAATGGTACTCGGGAAAACAAAACACACTTGAAAGGCGGAAAGGAGCTGAATTACATAGTAACACTAAATTTGTTGAAAATGGGCAAAGAAATGAACCTAAGCAAGAAGCAAGCCACTATAAACCAGCAGAGCTGTATTTAAAAAGCAACTACCGCCATCCTAGTGACAGATCAAGGCGTTCACATTCCCCCCACAATGAAATAAACTACCAAAATAGAACAATGCCAGATATGAAACAACAGTCCAGTTTCTCTCAGATGTCCTGGCAAAATGAAATATTAGAAAAACATAAAGCAGAAATTAAAAGGAAAGAAGAAAATCAGCGAACAATTGATCATCAGCAGCATCAGCAGCAACATCCAAGGCTGTCACCGCAGCATTCTAAGGTATGTGTCAACCGTATTTCACTATGATACAGAGGTAGGAGGTGTAATGAGTCTTGTCAGAGTAACTGCTCATACTGTACTGTGATACAGAGGTAGGAGGTGTAATGAGTCTTGTCAGAGTAACTGCTCATACTGTACTGTGATACAGAGGTAGGAAGTGTAATGAGTTCTGTCAGAGTAACTGCTCATACTGTACTGTGATACAGAGGTAGGAAGTGTAATGAGTTCTGTCAGAGTAACTGCTCATACTGTACTGTGATACAGAGGTAGGAAGTGTAATGAGTTCTGTCAGAGTAACTGCTCATACTGTACTGTGATACAGAGGTAGGAAGTGTAATGAGTTCTGTCAGAGTAACTGCTCATACTGTACTGTGATACAGAGGTAGGAGGTGTAATGAGTTCTGTCAGAGTAACTGCTCATACTGTACTGTGATACAGAGGTAGGAAGTGTAATGAGTTCTGTCAGAGTAACTGCTCATACTGTACTGTGATACAGAGGTAGGAAGTGTAATGAGTTCTGTCAGAGTAACTGCTCATACTGTACTGTGATACAGAGGTAGGAGGTGTAATGAGTTCTGTCAGAGTAACTGCTCATACTGTACTGTGATACAGAGGTAGGAAGTGTAATGAGTTCTGTCAGAGTAACTGCTCATACTGTACTGTGATACAGAGGTAGGAAGTGTAATGAGTTCTGTCAGAGTAACTGCTCATACTGTACTGTGATACAGAGGTAGGAGGTGTAATGAGTTCTGTCAGAGTAACTGCTCATACTGTACTGTGATACAGAGGTAGGAAGTGTAATGAGTTCTGTCAGAGTAACTGCTCATACTGTACTGTGATACAGAGGTAGGAGGTGTAATGAGTTCTGTCAGAGTAACTGCTCATACTGTACTGTGATACAGAGGTAGGAAGTGTAATGAGTTCTGTCAGAGTAACTGCTCATACTGTACTGTGATACAGAGGTAGGAAGTGTAATGAGTTCTGTCAGAGTAACTGCTCATACTGTACTGTGATACAGAGGTAGGAGGTGTAATGAGTTCTGTCAGAGTAACTGCTCATACTGTACTGTGATACAGAGGTAGGAAGTGTAATGAGTTCTGTCAGAGTAACTGCTCATACTGTACTGTGATACAGAGGTAGGAGGTGTAATGAGTTCTGTCAGAGTAACTGCTCATACTGTACTGTGATACAGAGGTAGGAAGTGTAATGAGTTCTGTCAGAGTAACTGCTCATACTGTACTGTGATACAGAGGTAGGAGGTGTAATGAGTTCTGTCAGAGTAACTGCTCATACTGTACTGTGATACAGAGGTAGGAAGTGTAATGAGTTCTGTCAGAGTAACTGCTCATACTGTACTGTGATACAGAGGTAGGAGGTGTAATGTGTCCTGTCAGAGTATTTTGTAATGCTAACCAGATGTGTTATGTGTTTATTTCTCAGCTGAAGCCGTCCAGTCCTATGGAATATTGTAATGTTGAATTACATAAAGGACCAAAAGGATTTGGCTTTAGTATCCGTGGAGGAAAAGAATTTAATAATATGCCATTGTTTGTATTGAAAATTGCAGAAGATGGTGCTGCCTCATTTAACAGAAGAATTAAGGTACATGTAACTACAAGATTCTTTATTAAATATTTGGCGTAATTTTTCAGACATTTCAATCTTTCTGACACTTGAAAAGAGTCTATTTAAGTTTATATTCAAGAGTATGTTTATTGTGACTAGCATGAATGGGTAAGCTTTGTTTTAACAATGAGCTGTAAACAATGTTTAATTATTCTTCAAATGCTCAGTTTATCTTTTGAAAACAACTATTTTTTCCCGTCAAAATCCAAGCCGAAAGATCGTACTACAATATCGACAAATCTCTTCCGCGTTGTGTTCAATAACATTAACATATTTAGAAGTCCAAAAACGGGGACTTATGTTTTGACCTGCGTGCGTGCGTGCGTGCGTGCGTCTGTGCGTGCGTCTGTGCGTGCGTCCGGACCTGTATCTTAGAAATGCCTGGACTAATCACAATCAAACTTCACACATACATCATACATGATATGCACGTCAATTTGTTTCACGATCTGATTCAAGATGTTCGAATGGCGGCCATTTTTGTACTAAAAATCATCAAAATCAAGCATTTCCCGGCTGTTTACAGATGGATTTTGTTCAAACCTTGTATATACGTTGGACATAATAGGACCTTGATGCACATCATTTTGTTTTACGATCTGATTCAAGATGGCCGAATGGCGGCCATTTATGTGCTAAAAAATCATAAAAATCAAGCATTTCTCGGCTGTTTACAGATGGATTTTGTTCAAACTTGATATATACATTAGACATTATGCGACCTTGATAACCTTTTCAGATAACATTCAAAATGGCAGACTGGCGCATGTCATTTTATTTTTCAGATCAGACTCAAAATGGCTGTCCGGTGGCCATTTTATTTTAATGAATGGGTTTCCAGACCCATATGTCTGACTTGTTTTGACTGATTATGTTCAAATTTTTAATATTCATTATACATCATGTCACAGATATATGGATATATTGGTTTGACGATCCTTTTCAAAGTGGCCTAATGGTGGCTATTTTTGTGCTAAAAAATTTGTTTTATATTTTAGATTGGATTCTGAATGGCTGACTCGTGGCCATTTTGTTTTAATGAATGGGCTTTTAGAGCCATATCTCTGACATGCTTTGACTGACTATGTTCAAATTTCATATATTCATTATACATATATTCATAATGGCTGATTTTATTTTAATTAATGCTGTTCCAGAGCAATATCTCTCAATACTCGTTTGACGATCAGATACAAATGTCAATCATTTAAATGTTAAACAATCATCATATTCCTGACATGTTTATATTCCAGCTATATTACTATAAACAAAACTTTATGTCTTAAATTTGATAACTAACGGGGACTGTGCCATGCATGGCTTGTTAAATGAGCTATGGTAATTTGAATGCGTTGGCACCATCCATCATTTTGATTGGCTCATTAGTGATTTGACTTATTAAGTCAACTCATGCAAGAGAAAGAATATGGCGGATACCCGACAGCATTGAGTGTTTATATGCGACAGGAATCATTTGCTTATGATGAGACTAAGTTGAATTTTATATGCATTTCATAACAATTCAACGAATTTATTTTTTGTACGTTACTATAATCACTATTGAGTAATAATCAACAATTGTGAAACGCAGCATGACCGGATTGCGCAACCCTGATCATTTGCTGTTACGCAATGCAGTTGCGTTCATTTTTATTCGAAACTTTGTTTAGAATATACTTTCGTTACCAATAAAATAAAATGCATTTGACATACCAGGTTTGTTAATGTGATTTTTTTGGAGAAAAATTACACTGGGTGACATTATAATGAAATTGTAGGCGGTCTACTTTTTAAGTCAGCAAGAAAAAAATGTATAAAATTTTAGATTACCTTCTGCAACTTATAGTTTCTTGCGTCTTTGGTGGCCCAACTGCAGGCATTGAAGTCAGCGTAGTTGGATTTTTCAATGAAAATAGAAGTTCCCAAAAAATATTTGGTGAGCTCTTTTTCGAATGGGCGAATTTACGGCAGAATCTGGTAGTAGGGACATTTTCAGTTTCAAATGTCACTATATTAGAAGATAAATGTTGTTATATTGAAGATTACACCAATTAAAATTCTCCAGATGACTCTGTCAACTTGTGTTAATATGGTATAAAATAGTGACTATTTTGATGTATACAGGTTGGGGATCAAATCATGGAAATCAATGGCTACAGAACAACTGGTATGAAACACAGTGAAGCCATTGATATTATTAAAAGAGGAGGTGAAGTTGTTAGATTATTGCTCAGAAGAGGGGGTCCTCAATCATCAGTTACAGGTATGAAATTCTAACACAAGATTTACAGCCACTCTTTAAGAAGATGTCTTTCACAGAATATTTACAACTACATACACCTATTGTGTGTCACAATTATATTCACCTGTCCTGTAATATACACCTATTAAGTGTAATAATATTCTTTTGTCATGTGATATACACCTAACATGTGTCACAGTTATATTCACCTGTCCTGTAATATACACCTATTAAGTGTAATAATATTCTTTTGTCATGTAATATACACCTAACATGTGTCACAGTTATATTCACCTGTCCTGTAATATACACCTATTAAGTGTAATAATATTCTTTTGTCATGTAATATACACCTAACATGTGTCACAATTATAGTCACCTGTCCTGTAATATACACCTATTAAGTGTAATAATATTCTTTTGTCATGTGATATACACCTAACATGTGTCACAATTATATTCACCTGTCCTGTAATATACATCTATTAAGTGTAATAATATTCTTTTGTCATGTGATATACACCTAACATGTGTCACAATTATAGTCATCTGTCCTGTAATATACACCTATTAAGTGTAATTATATTCTTTTGTCATGTGATATACACCTAACATGTGTCACAATTATATTGACCTGTTTTGTAATATACACCTATTAAGTGTAATAATATTCTCTTATGTGATATACACCTAACATGTGTAACAATTATAGTCACCTGTCCTGTAATATACACCTATTAAGTGTAATAATATTCTTTTGTCATGTGATAATATTCTCTTGTCATGTGATATACACTTAACATGTGTCACAATTATATTCACCTGTCCTGTAATATACACCTATTAAGTGTAATAATATTCCCTTGTCATGTGATATACACCTGACATGTGTCACAATTAGTCACCTGTCCTGTGATATACACCTATTAAGTGTAATAATATTCCCTTGTCATGTGATATACACCTGACATGTGTCACAATTATAGTCACCTGTCTTGTAATATACACCTATTATAAAGTGTAATAATATTCTCTTGTCATGTTATATACACCTAACATGTGTCACAATTATAGTCACCTGTCCTGTAATATACACCTATTAAGTGTAATAATATTCTCTTGTCATGTGATATACACCTAACGTGTCACAATTATAGTCACCTGTCCTGAAATATACACCTATTAAGTGTAATAATATTCTCTTGTCATGTAATAATATTCTCTTGTCATGTGATATACACCTAACATGTGTCACAATTATAGTCACCTGTCCTGTAATATACACCTATTATAAAGTGTAATAATATTCTCTTGTCATGTGATATACACCTAACATGTGTCACAATTATAGTCACCTGTCCTGTAATATACACCTATTAAGTGTAATAATATTCTCTTGTCATGTGATATACACCTAACGTGTCACAATTATAGTCACCTGTCCTGAAATATACACCTATTAAGTGTAATAATATTCTCTTGTCATGTAATAATATTCTCTTGTCATGTGATATACACCTAACATGTGTCACAATTATAGTCACCTGTCCTGAAATGTACACCTATTAAGTGTAATAATATTCTCTTGTCATGTAATAATATTCTCTTGTCATGTGATATACACCTAACATGTGTCACAATTATATTCACCTGTCTTGTAATATACACCTATTATAAAGTGTAATAATATTCTCTTGTCATGTGATATACACCTAACATGTGTCACAATTATAGTCACCTGTCCTGAAATATACACCTATTAAGTGTAATAATATTCTCTTGTCATGTAATAATATTCTCTTGTCATGTGATATACACCTAACATGTGTCACAATTATATTCACCTGTCTTGTAATATACACCTATTAAGTGTAATAATATTCTCTTGTCATGTGATATACACCTAACATGTGTCACAATATTCACTTGTACACATACCATTTAATTATTCAGTGTCATGTGACCAAGTCTCAACCAATCACAGTATGCATAACAGTGAGATGTGATAAACTCCTATGGTGTGTCATAATGTATACGTATCATATCTCATGGAAATGTTTTTTATCTTATAGGTCATGTTGAAGACGTGACTTCACCGCTGCCATCAGGAAGTTATTATGAAATGAAGTCATTTCAAGGTCATCATTAGGATCAGTACTATTCCTGGTTTACATTCCATATAATGCTCACCTTGAATGACAAAAATATTTATTACTAAAAAATATCGCTCCAAATTATAAACTAATTGTCAGAATAGGGTTCAACATTTGATTACTTTACAACTCAGACAGCTTGGGTAGTGTGATGACATTACAGTGTAGATATAAGATCCATTTATGGTTATGATACACTGCTGAAACTAAGATTCAATAACAGCTTGGGTAGCGTGATGTCATCACAGTGTAGATATAAGATCCATTTATGGTTATGATACACTGCTGAAACTAAGATTCAATAACAGCTTGGGTAGCGTGATGACATCACAGTGTAGATATAAGATCCATTTATGGTTATGATACACTGCTGAAACTAAGATTCAATAACAGCTTGGGTAGCGTGATGACATCACAGTGTAGATATAAGATCCATTTATGGTTATGATACACTGCTGAAACTAAGATTCAATAACAGCTTGGGTAGCGTGATGACATCACAGTGTAGATATAAGATCCATTTATGGTTATGATACACTGCTGAAACTAAGATTCAATAACAGCTTGGGTAGCGTGATGACATCACAGTGTAGATATAAGATCCATTTATGGTTATGATACACTGCTGAAACTAAGATTCAATAACAGCTTGGGTAGCGTGATGACATCACAGTGTAGATATAAGATCCATTTATGGTTATGATACACTGCTGAAACTAAGATTCAATAACAGCTTGGGTAGCGTGATGTCATCACAGTGTAGATATAAGATCCATTTATGGTTATGATACACTGCTGAAACTAAGATTCAATAACAGCTTGGGTAGCGTGATGACATCACAGTGTAGATATAAGATCCATTTATGGTTGTATGATTAGTGATAACAATGTCTATGATATATTAATTATAGCAGGAGAAAACCTGTATGCTGTAATAGACATAAATTCTTTCAGTGAATACCTGCATGTAATAAATCATGATAATTAATATTAAGATTAACAAATTAATATATGATCAAAATATATTTTGATCATTGCATCTCTATTTTTGACTTGCAGTGTAATTGCACCATATCTATCTCCTGTACACTGTGTACTGCACTGTGTATATACTGCTAATTTTGTGTACAGTACTTCAATGAAATAAATATGTAATAAGACTTCAAAAGCAATACTGGTATTTTATATAAAGTTAATCTAAATAATATAATATAATAGGTAGAATTGTAAAAACTCTGCTTTTACTGAGCTGAACCTCAGATTATTTTTATATTCATTGAAAACAAAAATGTATGTGTACATTTTGTATTAGGTAAATCATCATTACCAGTATGGCATAATATTGTCTAAACATACAATGTCAGGATGTATATTCCACTAAATTATGATTAGACAGCTTATTATAAACTTGTCTACCTATTTGATCTCTGACAGACTTTAGTTAGCAAAGAATGCCTATTTTTTCCCATTTATTTTGGGTATGTTTGCATGCATTCAGAAGACAATGTGTTAATTTGATTCGATAAATAACTGAGGATCGCTAAAACCAGATGATAAAAGCAGGTATCAAGTAGCAGATAGCTTAAATCAGTTGTAAAAAGTGGCAAATATTAAACAATAATTGGTTGATGCAAAAATAATACTATCGTAATTTGTGTACATGCTAACACTTATGTAGTCACAATATAAATCGGCCAACGCTGCCTTCACAACGTTACGCATGACTGGTTATATATAAAGCTACCCAAGTCTGAATTGTTGTCTTCTTGGTTGGAAAGTTGAACAGTGATGTTTTTCTTGTATTTATTGAAGGACAATTTGTTGTTTATTAAACGTGGTCATTGTACTTTGACTTTGAACTGTCAGCAAACTAGGTTTAACCAAAGAAGTGTGCTGTGTCTTCTGTTTACTTCATTTATTTTCTTTCTGTATATTCAGTTATTTCTCAGCAGTGCCTCTATGCAAACTATTTATAAGTTTCATATTCATTGTTTGTGTGAATTATTTTGTTGTCGTACATAAACAAAGAAGATGCAATCTGCTCTAAGAAATGCAATATCACTTGCAATTAAACTATTGCTGTTTTTTAGTGATTCATTCAACCCTTAGCCTTCCCTGTGTACTTTCATAATATATACCACACCTGTCAGCCTGTTTTATTGTGTAAATCATGTCAATATTCTCTGTTTAGCCTAATACAAACCTCCCATACCTCTGAATATGATTTTCACACTAATTAAGTCATTATCACAGTTGTACTACCATTCAGTGGTGATGCTGAGGGCATCCAACATATTACCCACATTTTGTATCCTCACTATGGGTTAATGCAATATCTTTGTCACAGATGGTTTGTATCTACAACATATCTATCACCTATAATTATTATATAGAAATTTAACATTTTGAATACTGAAATTATAATTTATGATGCTAGCAATTTGGTAAGCTGTGGTATTGAGTTATATTTCATTTGATTATACCAGTAATATTCATTTTCTATTGCATCATTTTACTTGATTGTCAGTGCTAAAGTTGTATGTGTAGCTCATTCTGCCTCTCATACTCGATATCATAACTGCCAGAATTACTTGCTACACCCCTCCCCCACACCCCACGATATTTTCTGCCATTTAGGGTTATATTGCCATTACAAGTCCAATTAAAGCAGTCAACTCTAAGTATAGCTTATTTAAATGTTTTTCATTTGCTGATATTGTCATTATGTTTTGAATACTGATTGTCAAAACTATAGTTTGGTGTGTTTTGTAGAGATTTGCATGTTATTAACTCCCATTTGTGAATACAACCTTGTATATTCTGGAGGCATCTTTTTCTATTAATGGTATTGTGTAACATTTTTTATATGAATTAAAATAAATACTGTACTCACTGGCAACATTAAGTGTCTTAGTAGTTCTTGTACTTTCAGTGCAACAAAGGTATTCTTTTCATATTTATAAATATTTAATTCAAACTAACAAGGGGTTTATAGAGTTGTATTAGACATTTGCAATGTCAAGAAGACTTGTGTAGAATTTTCAACAAAAGATTATTCAGAAGATAGAAATGTCACCCAAGTTAAAAAACAAAAATGGGTGTTTTAAAAGTCTGGAAACGTGCGGTTTGTGGAAACGAAATGTTTTTAAAGCAGAGGAGTCATCCCCTACGCATGCGTCAGATGGCCATAGCGTATCATTGTTTACAAACAAGCGTCTACCTATGAGCCTTTGCGTTTTTAGCGTGTGCGTGACGACCCTCTCGCTTTAACTAAGCAAGTTGGAAGTCCTTGATATTTTGTTTCGTCAAGGTTGTCTGAAAAGTAGTTTGTGAGGGAATTCATCATTATTATTATAGTTCGTCTTGTACTACTGCCTTGGATCTTATACCCATTTTATTGACAGAAAGTTTTCATCAGACAATAGAAAGAATAATATAAGTCATTTTATCCTTTTTACATCCCTACCATTTCATGGACCCATACTCGTCTTGAAACGTTGCCCCAATTGCTCATTGTCAATGAAAATTGATTTAAATGTCATGAACAAAGTGGTAGTCTCGGCACGGACTTCATAAAACTTTCGCATCCATTGTTTGGTTATTAGGATATTCAGAGTAGCGTTATGGTAAATTTATCAACCAATCAACGTCGCGGTCACCCACTGACCGTACTAGCAAAATGGAGGCAACATTTCCAGACTAGTATATAGGGGCCGAAGGATTCACGAAATAAGAGAAAGGTAATCAGGTCAAAGTGGAGACGTACATTCCTCTGTATTTGAACCTGAATTGTATTGTGAATACGTGCATCCTTGGTGTCACTAAAAGAGGACAATCAGCATCAGAGATCAATGGGTAGATTATTGGGGGTAGACACCCAGCACAAACTTCATTAATAATCAAACATGTTCATGCATTATCCAATTTGTGTCACATCCAGATCTCAATTAATGCTATTCCTTTTCTAAAGAAGTCTGCAAAACCCCCAAACTATGTGATAAATGTAGTTGAAATCCATGAACCAATTTTTAAATTAGGCTGAAGTGATAACATTTATATGCAAACTAGCTGATTGATATGCACTGAAATAGTTTAAAAAAATGGGCTATCATGTGTATATATGATCAACTTCAGGGGCAGATCTAGGATTCTGGAATAGGGGGGCCGATACGATAGCCTAAGGCCAAGTTCGCGAGCGCCGATGGCGCGAAGCCCTGTTGGTTGATAAAAATAGGGGGGCCTCGGCCCCCATTTAAATCCGCCAATGACTACTATGTCGAACTTTGCCACTACTTTGCATTACTTTGCCACTACTTTGCCGTAGATTGCCGTACTTTGCCACTACTTTCCAGTACGTTGCCACTACTTTGCATTACTTTGCCACTACTTTGCCGTACTTTGCCACTACTTTGCCGTACATTGCCGTACTTTGCCACTAATTTGCCACTACTTTGCCACTACTTTGCCACCACTTTGCCACTACTTTGCCACCACTTTGCCGTACATTGCCGTACTTTGCCACTACTTTCCCGTACGTTGCCACTACTTTGCATTACTTTGCCACTACTTTGCCGTACATTGCCACTACTTTGCCGTACATTGCCACTACTTTGCAGTACTTTGCCCTACTTTACCGTACTTTTCCACTACTTTGCCGTACTTTGCCACTGTTTGCAGTACTTTGCCACTACTTTGCCGTACTTTGCCAATACTCTGCCGTACATTGCCACTAATTTGCAGTACTTTGCCACTACTTTGCTGTACGTTGCCACTACTTTGCAGTACTTTGCCAATACTTTGCTCTACTTTGCCACTACTTTGCAGTACTTTGCCACTACTTTGCCGTACTTTGCCACTACTTTGCAGTACTTTGCCACTACTTTACCGTACTTTGCCACTACTTTGCCGCACTTTGCCACTACTTTGCAGTACTTTGCCACTACTTTGCAATACTTTGCCACTTCCTTGCCATACTTTGCCACTACTTTGCTACTACTTTGTCGTACTTTGACACTACTTTTCCGTACTTTGCAACTACTTTGCATTACTTTGCCACTACTTTGCCACTACTTTGCAGTACTTTGCCACTACTTTACCGTACTTTGCCACTACTTTCCAGTACTTTGCCACTACTTTGCCGTACTTTGCCACTACTTTGCAGTACTTTGCCACTACTTTACCTAGCTTTGCCACTACTTTGCCGTACTTTGCTACTACTTTGCATTACTTTGTCGCACTTTGCCACTACTTTGCTGTACCTTGCAGTACTTTGCCATTACTTTGCTGTGCTTTGCCACTACTTTGCCATACTTTGCCACTACTTTGCCGCACTTTGCCACTACTTTGCCGTACTTTGCCAGTACTTTGCAGTACTTTGCACACTACTTCACCGTACTTTGCCACTACTTTGCCGTACTTTGCCACTACTTTGCCGTACTTTGCCACTACTTTGCCGCACTTTGCCACTACTTTGCAGTACTTTGCCACTTCTTTGCCGAACTTTGCCACTACTTTGCCATACTTTGCCACGACTTTGCACTACTTTGCCACTACTTTGCCGTACTTTGCCACTACTTTGCCGTACTGTGCATTACTTTGCCACTACTTTGCCGTACTTTGCCACTACTTTGCAGTACTTTGCCACTACTTTGCCGTACTTTGCCACTACTTTGCCGTACTTTGCCACTACTTTACCGTACTTTGCCACTATTTTGCAGTACTTGCCACTATTTTGCCGTACTTTGCCACGACTTTGCAGTACTTTGCTACTACTTTGCCGTACTTTGCAGTACTTTGCCACTACTTTGACGTAGTTTGCAGTACTTTACCACTACTTTGCCGTACTTTGCCGTACTTTGCAGCACTTTGCCGTACTTTGCCACTATTTTGCAGTACTTGCCACTACATTGCCGTACTTTGCCACTACATTGCCGTACTTTGCCACTACTTTGCTGTACTTTGCAGTACTTTGCTACTACTTTGCCGTACTTTGCCACTACGTTGCAGTACTTGCCACTATTTTGCCGTACTTTGCCACAACTTTACCGTACTTTGCCACTACTTTGCCGTACTTTGCCAGTACTTTGCAGTACTTTGCACACTACTTCACCGTACTTTGCCACTACTTTGCCGTACTTTGCCACTACTTTGCAGTACTTTGCCACTACTTTTCCGCACTTTGCCACTACTTTGCAGTACTTTGCCACTTCTTTGCCGTACTTTGCCACTACTTTGCCGTACTTTGCCACTACTTTGCCGTACTTTGCCACTACTTTACCGTACTTTGCCACTACTTTGCAGTACTTTGCAACTACTTTGCCGTTCTTTGCCACTACTTTGCAGTACTTTGCCACTACTTTATCTAACTTTGCCACTACTTTGCCGTACTTTGCTACTACTTTGCATTACTTTGCCACTTTTTTGCCGTACTTTGTAGTACTTTGCCACTACTTTGCCGTATTTTGACACTACTTTGCCGTACTTGGCCACTACTTTGCATTACTTTGCCACTACTTTGGCGTACGTTGCCACTACTTTGCCGCACTTTGCTACTACTTTGCATTAATTTGCCGTACTTTGACACTACTTTGCCGTACTTGGCCAATACTTTGCATTACTTTGCCACTACTCTGCCGTACATTGCCACAAATTTGCAGTACTTTGCCACTACTTTGCCGTACTTTGCCAATACTTTGCTGTCCTTTTCTATACTTTGCCACTACTTTGCCGTACTTTGCCACTACTTTGCAGTACTTTGCCACTACTTTGCCGTACTTTGCAATACTTTGCCACTGCTTTGCTGTACTTTGCCACTACGTTGCCGTACTTTGCAACTACTTTGCATTACTTTGCCACGACTTTGCAGTACTTTGCCACTACTTTGACGTAGTTTGCACTACTTTGCCGTACTTTGCAGTACTTTGCCGTACTTTGCCACTATTTTGCAGTACTTGCCACTATTTTGCCGTACTTTGCCACTATTTTGCAGTACTTGCCACTATTTTGCCGTACTTTGCCACGATTTTGCAGTACTTTGCTACTACTTTGCCGTACTTTGCAGTACTTTGCCACTACTTTGACGTAGTTTGCAGTACTTTACCACTACTTTGCCGTACGTTGCCGTACTTTGCAGTACTTTGCCGTACTTTGCCACTATTTTGCAGTACTTGCCACTACTTTGCCGTACTTTGCCACTACTTTGCTGTACTTTGCAGTACTTTGCCACTACATTGCCGTACTTTGCCACTGTTTACATTTCTTTTCCTCTACTTTGCTGTAATTTGCAGTACTTTGCCACAACTTTGCCGTACTTTGCCACTACTTTGCTGTACTTTGCAGTACTTTGCTACTACTTTGCCGTATTTTGCCACTACTTTGCAGTACTTGCCACTATTTTGCCGTACTTTGCCACTACTTTACCGTACTTTGCCACTACTTTGCCGTACTTTGCCACTACTTTGCCACTACTTTGCCGTATTTTGCCAGTACTCTGCCGTACTTTGCCACTGTTTACATTACTTTTCCACTACTTTGCCGTACTTTGCCACTACTTTGCCACTAATTTGCATTGCTTTGCCACTACTTTGCAGTACTTGGCCACTACTTTACCGTACTTTGCCACTACTTTGCCGTACTTTGCCACTACTTTGCCACTACTTTGCCGTACTTTGCCACTACTTTGCCGTACTTTGCCACTGTTTACATTACTTTTCCACTACTTTGCCGTACTTTGCCACTACTTTGCCACTAATTTGCAGTGCTTTTCCACTACTTTGCCGTACTTTGCCACTACTTTGCAGTACTTTGCCACTACTTTACCTTATTTTGCCACTACTTTGCCGCACTTTGCAACTACTTTGCAGTACTTTGCCGTACTTTGCCACTACTTTGCAGTACTTTGCCACTTCCTTGCCGTACTTTGCAGTACTTTATCACTACTTTGCCGTACTTTGCAACTACTTTGCATTACTTTGCCACTACTTTGCCGTACTTTGCCACTACTTTGCAGTACTTGGCCACTACTTTACCGTACTTTGCCACTACTTTGCCGTACTTTGCCACTACTTTGCCACTACTTTACCGTACTTTGCCACTACTTTGCCGTACTTTGCCACTGTTTACATTACTTTTCCACTACTTTGCCGTACTTTGCCACTATTTTGCCACTAATTTGCAGTACTTTGCCGTACTTTGCCTCTACTTTGCTGTACTTTGCAGTACTTTGCCACTACTTTGCCGTACTTTGCCACTACTTTGCCACTACTTTGCCGTACTTTGCCACTACTTTGCCGTACTTTGCCACTGTTTACATTACTTTTCCACTACTTTGCCGCACTTTGCAACTACTTTGCAGTACTTTGCCACTACTTTGCAGTACTTTGCCACTTCCTTGCCGTACTTTGCAGTACTTTGCCACTACTTTGTCGTACTTTGACACTACTTTGCCGTATTTTGCAACTACTTTGCATTACTTTGCCACTACTTTGCCGTACTTTGCTACTACTTTGCCGTACTTTGCCACTACTTTGCCGTACTTTGCAGTACTTTGCCACTACTTTGCCGTACTTTGCCACTACTTTGCCGCACTTTGCCACTACTTTGCAGTACTTTGCCATTTCTTTGCTGTACTTTGCAGTACTTTGCCACTACTTTGCCGTACTTTGACACTACTTTGCCGTACTTTGCCACTACTTTCCAGTACTTTGCCACTACTTTGCCGTACTTTGCCACTACTTTGCAGTACTTTGCCACTACTTTACCTAGCTTTGCCACTACTTTGCCGTACTTTGCTACTACTTTGCATTACTTTGTCGCACTTTGCCACTACTTTGCTGTACCTTGCAGTACTTTGCCATTACTTTGCTGTACTTTGCCACTACTTTGCCATACTTTGCCACTACTTTGCCGCACTTTGCCACTACTTTGCCGTACTTTGCCAGTACTTTGCAGTACTTTGCACACTACTTCACCGTACTTTGCCACTACTTTGCCGTACTTTGCCACTACTTTGCAGTACTTTGCCACTACTTTGCCGCACTTTGCCACTACATTGCAGTACTTTGCCACTTCTTTGCCGAACTTTGCCACTACTTTGCCATACTTTGCCACTACTTTGCCGTACTTTGCCACTACTTTGCCGTACTTTGCCACGACTTTGCACTACTTTGCTACTACTTTGCCGTACTTTGCAGTACTTTGCCTCTACTTTGCCGTACTTTGCCAGTACTTTGCAGTACTTAGCCACTATTTTGCCGTACTTTGCCACTACTCTGCCACTACTTTGCCACTACATTGCCGTACTTTGCCACTACTTTGCAGTACTTTGCCACTTCGTTGCCGTACTTTGCAGTACTTTGCCACAACTATGTAACTACTTTGCCGTTCATTGCCACTACTTTGCCGTACATTGCCGTAGTTTGCCACTACTTTGCATTACTTTGCCACTACTTTGCCGTACTTTGCCACTACTTTGCCGTACATTGCCACTACTTTGCAGTTATTTGCCCTACTTTACCGTACTTTGCCACTACTTTGCCGTAATTTGCCACCGTTTGCATTACTTTGCCACTACTTTGCCCTACTTTGCCACTACTTCGCCGTACTTTGCAACTAATTTGCAGTACTTTGCCACTGCTTTGCTGTACGTTGCCACTACTTTGCAGTACTTTGCCACTACTTTGCAGTACTTTGCCACTACTTTGCAGTACTTGCCATTGTTTTGTCGTACTTTGCCACTACTTTGTCGTACTTTGCCACTGCTTTGCCGTATTTTGCCACTACTTTCCTGTACTTTGCAGTACTTTGCCACTGCTTTGCCACTACTTTGCTGTACTTTGCCGTACTTTGCCACTACTTTGCCGTACTTTGCCACTATTTTGCCGTACGTTTCCACTACTTTGCAGTACTTTGACACTACTTTGCCGTACTTTGCCACTACTTGCCGTACTTTGCCACTGCAGTGCCATTCTTTGCCATTATTTTGCCGTACTTTGTAGTACTTTGCCACTACTTTGCCGTACTTTGCACTACTTTGCCGTACTTGGCCACTACTTAGCGGTACTTTGCCTCTACTTTGCCGTACTTTGCCAGTACTTTGCAGTATTTAGTCACTTCTTTGCCGTACTTTGCAGTACTTTGCCACTACTTTGCCGTACTTTGCAGTACTTTGCCACTTCTTTGCCGCACTTTGCAGTACTTTGCCACTACTTTGCCGTACTTTGCCACTACTCTGCCACTACTTTGCCACTACTTTGCCGTACTTTGCCACTTCTTTGCCGTACTTTGCAGTACTTTGCCACAACTATGTAACTACTTTGCCGTTCATTGCCACTACTTTGCCGTACATTGCCGTAGTTTGCCACTACTTTGCATTACTTTGCCACTACTTTGCCGTACTTTGCCACTACTTTGCCGTACATTGCCATTACTTTGCAGTTATTTGCCCTACTTTACCACTACTTTGCCGTAATTTGCCACCGTTTGCATTACTTTGCCACTACTTTGCCCTACTTTGCCACTACTTCGCCGTACTTTGCAACTAATTTGCAGTACTTTGCCACTGCTTTGCTGTACGTTGCCACTACTTTGCAGTACTTTGCCACTACTTTGCCGTACTTTGCCACTACTTTGCAGTACTTGCCATTGTTTTGTCGTACTTTGCCACTACTTTGTCGTACGTTGCCACTGCTTTGCCGTATTTTGCCACTACTTTCCTGTACTTTGCAGTACTTTGCCACTGCTTTGCCACTACTTTGCTGTACTTTGCCGTACTTTGCCACTACTCTGCCACTACTTTGCCACTACTTTGCCGTACCTTGCCACTTCTTTGCCGTACTTTGCAGTACTTTGCCACAACGATGGAACTACTTTGCCGTTCATTGCCACTACTTTGACGTACATTGCCGTAGTTTGCCACTACTTTGCATTACTTTGCCACTACTTTGCCATACTTTGCCACTACTTTGCCGTACATTGCCATTACTTTGCAGTTATTTGCCCTACTTTACCGTACTTTGCCACTACTTTGCCGTAATTTGCCACCGTTTGCATTACTTTGCCACTACTTTGCCCTACTTTGCCACTACTTCGCCGTACTTTGCAACTAATTTGCAGTACTTTGCCACTGCTTTGCTGTACGTTGCCACTACTTTGCAGTACTTTGCCACTACTTTGCCGTACTTTGCCACTACTTTGCAGTACTTGCCATTGTTTTGTCGTACTTTGCCACTACTTTGTCGTACGTTGCCACTGCTTTGCCGTATTTTGCCACTACTTTCCTGTACTTTGCAGTACTTTGCCACTGCTTTGCCACTACTTTGCTGTACTTTGCCGTACTTTGCCACTACTTTGCCACTACTTTGCCGTACTTTGCCACTACTTTGCCGTACTTTGCCACTGTTTACATTACTTTTCCACTACTTTGCCGCACTTTGCAACTACTTTGCAGTACTTTGCCACTACTTTGCAGTACTTTGCCACTTCCTTGCCGTACTTTGCAGTACTTTGCCACTACTTTGTCGTACTTTGACACTACTTTGCCGTATTTTGCAACTACTTTGCATTACTTTGCCACTACTTTGCCGTACTTTGCTACTACTTTGCCGTACTTTGCCACTACTTTGCCGTACTTTGCAGTACTTTGCCACTACTTTGCCGTACTTTGCCACTACTTTGCCGCACTTTGCCACTACTTTGCAGTACTTTGCCATTTCTTTGCTGTACTTTGCAGTACTTTGCCACTACTTTGCCGTACTTTGACACTACTTTGCCGTACTTTGCCACTACTTTCCAGTACTTTGCCACTACTTTGCCGTACTTTGCCACTACTTTGCAGTACTTTGCCACTACTTTACCTAGCTTTGCCACTACTTTGCCGTACTTTGCTACTACTTTGCATTACTTTGTCGCACTTTGCCACTACTTTGCTGTACCTTGCAGTACTTTGCCATTACTTTGCTGTACTTTGCCACTACTTTGCCATACTTTGCCACTACTTTGCCGCACTTTGCCACTACTTTGCCGTACTTTGCCAGTACTTTGCAGTACTTTGCACACTACTTCACCGTACTTTGCCACTACTTTGCCGTACTTTGCCACTACTTTGCAGTACTTTGCCACTACATTGCCGCACTTTGCCACTACTTTGCAGTACTTTGCCACTTCTTTGCCGAACTTTGCCACTACTTTGCCATACTTTGCCACTACTTTGCCGAACTTTGCCACTACTTTGCCGTACTTTGCCACGACTTTGCACTACTTTGCCACTACTTTGCCGTACTTTGCAGTATTTTGCCTCTACTTTGCCGTACTTTGCCAGTACTTTGCAGTACTTAGCCACTATTTTGCCGTACTTTGCCACTACTCTGCCACTACTTTGCCACTACTTTGCCGTACTTTGCCACTACTTTGCAGTACTTTGCCACTTCGTTGCCGTACTTTGCAGTACTTTGCCACAACTATGTAACTACTTTGCCGTTCATTGCCACTACTTTGCCGTACATTGCCGTAGTTTGCCACTACTTTGCATTACTTTGCCACTACTTTGCCGTACTTTGCCACTACTTTGCCGTACATTGCCACTACTTTGCAGTTATTTGCCCTACTTTACCGTACTTTGCCACTACTTTGCCGTAATTTGCCACCGTTTGCATTACTTTGCCACTACTTTGCCCTACTTTGCCACTACTTCGCCGTACTTTGCAACTAATTTGCAGTACTTTGCCACTGCTTTGCTGTACGTTGCCACTACTTTGCAGTACTTTGCCACTACTTTGCAGTACTTTGCCACTACTTTGCAGTACTTGCCATTGTTTTGTCGTACTTTGCCACTACTTTGTCGTACTTTGCCACTGCTTTGCCGTATTTTGCCACTACTTTCCTGTACTTTGCAGTACTTTGCCACTGCTTTGCCACTACTTTGCTGTACTTTGCCGTACTTTGCCACTACTTTGCCGTACTTTGCCACTATTTTGCCGTACGTTTCCACTACTTTGCAGTACTTTGACACTACTTTGCCGTACTTTGCCACTACTTGCCGTACTTTGCCACTGCAGTGCCATTCTTTGCCATTATTTTGCCGTACTTTGCAGTACTTTGCCACTACTTTGCCGTACTTTGCACTACTTTGCCGTACTTTGCCACTACTTAGCGGTACTTTGCCTCTACTTTGCCGTACTTTGCCAGTACTTTGCAGTATTTAGCCACTTCTTTGCCGTACTTTGCAGTACTTTGCCACTACTTTGCCGTACTTTGCAGTACTTTGCCACTTCTTTGCCGTACTTTGCAGTACTTTGCCACTACTTTGCCGTACTTTGCCACTACTCTGCCACTACTTTGCCACTACTTTGCCGTACTTTGCCACTTCTTTGCCGTACTTTGCAGTACTTTGCCACAACTATGTAACTACTTTGCCGTTCATTGCCACTACTTTGCCGTACATTGCCGTAGTTTGCCACTACTTTGCATTACTTTGCCACTACTTTGCCGTACTTTGCCACTACTTTGCCGTACATTGCCATTACTTTGCAGTTATTTGCCCTACTTTACCGTACTTTGCCACTACTTTGCCGTAATTTGCCACCGTTTGCATTACTTTGCCACTACTTTGCCCTACTTTGCCACTACTTCGCCGTACTTTGCAACTAATTTGCAGTACTTTGCCACTGCTTTGCTGTACGTTGCCACTACTTTGCAGTACTTTGCCACTACTTTGCCGTACTTTGCCACTACTTTGCAGTACTTGCCATTGTTTTGTCGTACTTTGCCACTACTTTGTCGTACGTTGCCACTGCTTTGCCGTATTTTGCCACTACTTTCCTGTACTTTGCAGTACTTTGCCACTGCTTTGCCACTACTTTGCTGTACTTTGCCGTACTTTGCCACTACTTTGCCGTACTTTGCCACTATTTTGCCGTACGTTTCCACTACTTTGCAGTACTTTGACACTACTTTGCCGTACTTTGCCACTACTTGCCGTACTTTGCCACTGCAGTGCCGTACTTTGCCACTACTTTGACGTACTTTGCCACTACTTTGCTGTACTTTGCCGTACTTTGCCACTACTTTGCCGTACTTTGCCACTACTTTGCAGTACTTTGCCACTGCTTTGCAGTTCTTTGCCACTACTTTGCCGTGCTTTGCTTCTACTTTGCCGTACTTTGCCACTACTTTGCCATACTTTGCCGTACTTTGCCGTACTTTGCCGTACTTTGCCACTGTTTGCATTACTTTGCCACGACTTTGTTGTACTTTGCAGTACTTGTCACTATTTTGCCGTACTTTGCCACTACTTTGTCGCACTTTGCTACTACTTTGGCGTATTTTGCCACTACTTTGTTGTACTTTGCAGTGCTTTGCCACTACTTTGTCACTACTTTGCTGTACTTTGCAACTACTTTGCCGTACTTTGCCACGACTTTGCCGTACTTTGCCACGACTTTGCCGTACTTTGCCACTACTTTGCCGTACTTTGCCACTACTTTGCCGTACTTTGCCACTACTTTGCAGTACTTGTCACTATTTTACCGTACTTTGCCACTACTTTGTCGCACTTTGCTCCTACTTTTGCGTATTTTGCCACTACTTTGCTGTACTTTGCAGTGCTTTGCCACTACTTTGCCACTACTTTGTTGTACTTTGCAACTACTTTGCCGTACTTTGCCACGACTTTGCCGTACTTTGCCACTACTTTGCCGTACTTTGCCACTACTTTGCCGTAATTTGCCACTACTTTGCAGTACTTTGCCACTACTTTGCCGCACTTTGCCACTTCTTTGACGTAATTTGCCGTACTTTGCACTACTTTTTAGTAATTTGCCACTATTTTGCAGTTCTTTGACATTACTTTGCCGTACTTTGCCACTACTTTGCCACTACTTGTAGTACTTCGCCACTACAGTGCAGTACTTTGCCACTACTTTGCAGGACTTTGTCACTACTTTGCAGTACTTTGCTACTACTTTTCCATACTTTGCCTTTACTTTGCCGTACTTTGCCACTGTTTGCATTACTTTGCTGTATTTTGCCACTACTTCTCTGTACTTTGCCACTTCTTTGACGTACTTTGCCGTACTTTGCACTACTTTTTAGTAATTTGCCACTATTTTGAAGTACTTTGACACTACTTTGCCGTACTTTGCCACTACTTTACCACTACTTGCAGTACTTTGCCACTACAGTGCCGTATTTTGCCACTACTTTGCAGTACTTTGCCACTACTTTGCAGTACTTTGCCACTGCTTTGCAGTTCTTTGCCACTACTTTACCGTGCTTTGCTTCTACTTTGCCGTACTTTGCCACTACTTTGCTGTACTTTGCAGTACTTTGCCACTACTTTGCCACTACTTTGCCATTTTTTGCCACTAATTTGCCGTACTTTGCAGTACTTTGCTACTACTTTCTCGCACTTTGCCTTTACTTTGCCGTACTTTGCCACTGTTTGCATTACTTTGCCGTATTTTGCCACTACTTTGCTGTACTTTGCCACTACATCGCCGTACTTTGCCACTACTTTTCCGTACTTTGCCACTACTTTGCCGTACTTTGCCACTACTTTGCAGTACTTTGCCACTACTTTGCCGCACTTTTCCACTTCTTTGACGTACTTTGACGTACTTTGCACTACTTTTTAGTAATTTGCCACTATTTTGCAGTACTTTGACACTACTTTGCCGTACTTTGCCACTACTTTGCCACTACTTGCAGTACTTTGCCACTACAGTGCCGTACTTTGCCACTACTTTGCCGTACTTTGCTACTACTTTGCAGTACTTTGCCACTACTTTGCAGTACTTTGGCACTACTTTTTCGTACTTTGCCACTACTTTGCAGTACTTTGCCACTACTTTGCCATACTTTGCCACTACTTTGCTATACTTTGCCACTACTTTGCCGTACTTTGCCGTACTTTGCCACTACTTTGCAGTACTTTGCCACTTCTTTGCCATACGTACTGTCTTTGCGCGAAGCCCTGTTGGTTGTTAAAAATAGGGGGCCGCGGCCCCCTCGGCCCCCATCTAAATCCGCCAATGAACTTAAATTTAAACCCCCCTCCCCCCGGTCGATAAAAGTTTGGAGCGAGTGTATGCAATAAAAATGGCAAGTGCGATCACAGAGAGACTAGTATGAAGTATGATTTTATTTGCTTTTTTTGTTCAGAACGAGAATTGTCCAGGCCAAACTTAAAATAGTTGTTCTCTTGCACCATATTTAATACTGAGATGTAAATTGTTTATATAAATGTAAATCGCTTTAATTTTGAGAGAGATGATTTGCGCGAATGCCATGAATGCAATAAAATTAAGACACGACAATACAGCACATCTCTTTACATTCCACTCCATTCCATTCCACACTGTCCCATCACCATCATCCCTATCGCCATTCCCAGAATACATTGCAATGTATCGTATCACAATTGTAACAACAATTATGCACTTGTTTATATGCAATCGTTGTATAAGTCTGTGCGTCTTCATGGCTAAATGTATTTCTCGGTATTATATAACTCACTGCCATGAAATAGTGTATCGTTTTGTTCATGTATATTTGTTAAGAATTATAGTAGCTTTCGTAATTTTTCGTGTGGGTCTCAAATTACTCTGGCTACTACATTCCATTACCATTATATAAATATCGTAAAATTACATTTTGGCAAGGAGTAAATATAATACCTTGTATGTTGATTGCTTTAGTGAACGAAGTGGACATAAGAATGCGTACAAATAATATGTCAGCGACTTCATTTGGCCAATAATACAACTGTAAAGTTCAAGGTATGCTTCTCCAGTCCATAAAATTGAGGGCGTGGGTACACACAAAAGTCAATCATTGAATTTCAACACCAGAAGGTATTAACTAAACTAACTTGAAGAACATGCGTGTCAGATAATGTATGATTGGACACACTTGGTCTAGATTTATAAAGTTTGAAGTACAATATATACAAATTATCTACAATTTTCCACATTTAGTCTAGGATTGGTCACAATGATCTTCTAAAATATGCAAATTTGGTGTAAAATTAGTCACATTTGGTATAGATGTGCATAAATTAATAGGTACCCCAACAACAATGATAATAATCATTAATTATGCCATTTACTAATATGTGCTTGGGTAAATATATATATATTTGTCTAAGTTAAGGACATCAACTGTAAATAATAGTTTAGGGCTTAGTGTGGATGTGTGAGTATGAACAATAGTCATAACTTATTACAAGAAATATCCTTCCAAAAACATTGCACTCATCAATAATAATAATAAATCATATTTCAGGCTTGTAGGTTACAATACTTTCTATTTAATATATTATATAGCGTGTTTTGGGCGGTTAAACGTTTTATTCATGAATGTTCATAGATTAAGACGACGAAGAATAAAAATCGACACTATTTGAATAACCAGTTGAATGACAACCTTATCTCATGGGTTAATATTGTTTTGTTAAAATAAAACAGTACCCCACACTTCTAAGCTCGTTAGCTCATTGTGGATAGTATACTAACCCGTAATCTCCCCCACAAAGAATGTACATACAGCAAGTTGTAAGTTCATTGTTGACAAACACGTGTTGTGAGAATCACACGCCTACCACAGTACAGCTTTGAGTGTCAGGATATGAATGGCGTGAGTTTGTGTTGCGGCTGTTCAACGGGTTTATGCTGTCATTCCAGACATTATGGTATAATAGACAAAATTAAACCTTAGGATACAATTGTTTATACCGGAATTATTCTGAAACCCGTTTGTGTGCAATGAATTAGTTGTATATTGTAACGAGTATGGAAAATTATTTCACGTGTGCCACTGTATAAGTAATGTATGAAATAGAAATCCTATTCAGAAATATTTCTCCGCTACGTCACAAATCAGTAAAACATGTATATGTATATGGATTGTTATTATAACAAGGCCTCTATATAATATAACTAGTCAATAAAACTTACATATTCATAAACAAATATGCAGCGTTGTCATGAAATTAGGATAGTTTTTTTATTCAAGATAGTCTTGAGAATATTAACTACATTAGACAAAACATGTTTTTGTCGTCTGATTTGCTCAAACCTGTGAGATCGCAGTTACATTTTGTTTTCACTTGCACTAAAATGTTACTTGACCGTTCGTGGCGCTGCACGATTCTCACAAACTGTTTGTCAGTTTGTCAGCGTCTCTCGAATCGCATTCATAGCCGTTGCTCACAGGGAGAATATTCAAAATGCCACATTATTAAAATAATATCTAGATCATTAATTGCAGCTTAGGCGCCACGAAAAGTATAATGATGATTTTAATTAGATTCGGGCATTTAAAGTACACTGCGACCAGAAAACATTAATTCCCTTATTCAATAGAGCAGTTAACGCTTATTGCAGTAAATAATCTTCTAATCCATATTTTAAAAAATGTCATTGTGTAAAAGCAGTATCCGCGACAAACTGGTCTAGTATTTTTGTTTATTTTCTTACTAGTAAATTGTTTATCAGTTCCATTCGAGTAAGTCAGATAGCTGACACCTGGACCAGGGAAATTGAACGGTGACATGAAATGTAATTCTACTGAAGACGTTTTAGGGATTGTATTCAGTTGCTTCTTCTATATTCGTTTTCAATCTTGGTTGGATCATATATTTATCACATACAGTCTGGCATCCAAATTCTATTTACATATAAAGATATAAGTTTAAATAGGGGTTTAATACATTATACAATACTAGATTAGAATTAGTTTAGCAACAAAATGTTTACTCAAGCAAAACAATTATATACACTGATTGTGATACAGACCAACACATAATATCATGCTAAAGTGTGTAATATATGCACGATTGTCAAGTTGACAAAACAGTGTGAAATTATGTACTCATATATGTGTGACCATTGCCATGTATTGCTGGCATCACGCTGAAGTCCGGAATTGTAGGAATAATGATTGGGCAACTAGTAGATTCGTGGAGTGAAGTATGTATAGTTTATTCACACAAAAACAGGGGAACAGTCTAAACAAAATGTATTCAAACTTCATTTGAATGTATGAGCGGGCCTCATGTGTTGAGGACAATACACACTGCAACTTGTGTTAGATCATCGATATACCTCATTGCATGGGACATTTGTATTTGTATTTGAATTTCTATAAATATTAACCCAGGTTTGCGAATTTCCATGAATTGTGCCATCATCAGTTATCATATCTGTACATTTTGTGAATAGAATATGCCGTAAGACAAGATTGATAAAATCAACCATTGTTCGATTTTATTGTCCATTAAAAATTACATTTTAGTGACTAAGTATTTAGTCTTCCCAAAAAGTTCAACCGTACGTAAGAATAACGACGACTCCAGCAATTAATCCGGCAATTAAATTATCATTCAAGTTTAGGAAAACATACAAGACAAAAAAACACCAGTTGAATTATTTTTACCTTATGTGCACGAATGAAGAAATTGAATCAAAATATGAGGCTATCGTATTCATCGTATTTGAATCTGGTGTTCAAAATGGTGAAAATAATTATGTCTCATTTTATCAGAAGTTTTATGTAACTTGTTCATGCCAGTAAATATTACAACTTGAAGATTTACATTATTTTGTGGTGTTTTATAGAAAAAATGTGACGGTGTTTATTGTTGTATACGGAATTAAACGTACGCTGCTAACATATTTGACAGATTTTCACACAGTCCATTACATAGTTTATGTGTTATCTCATGAAATGTGTATGCTGTTTTTCATACAACCATCAGATTTGCACTGACAATAGGGTTAGTGCGATAAACCTCTATTTTTTAGGCATTTCTAGTGAGCATTGGATATAAAATACATATTTTGTATTTCAAAAATATTATTTAACTTAAAGAAATTGAGATATTTTTGTAAATAGTAAATCGCATTATGCAGTTAGAATAATTATTCCTAGAGACTATTAGCTTATAAGTGCTAAATATAATAGTATTAATTATCTACTAAAATGTATCTTATTGACGCTACGGAAGTATGATGTCACTGTGACATAATTTCTAAGGTGTGTCTGGTATTTTATGTATTCATGACGAAACATGCACATGCAAAACATGCACTAAAACGTTAGAACGGGGGGGGGGTAAAAATATTGGATAATATTGATTCTCAACAAACAAATTGTATTATTGTTTACGAGTGAATCAAAATACTAGCGAGAAAAAAATTATCACTCTTTAGATGAAAAAAAAATTCTGGCCGTCACACTGAAAAATAAAAATTTGCTTCCATATTGTTTGGAACATCTATTTACAATTTATGAATTTTCTGTAGACCCCCCCCCCCATTTAAACATTCACAGAGATAAAAAAAATGTGTTATACGATATATGTTCTTGATTATTCTTGGCGACGGGTGATAGTACAATGTACTTCTCAAAGTGTTCAAACAGACTCAACCACTCACCTTTCTTTGAAAATGGTTAAACCAAGAGTTTTCTTGAGAACGATTTGCTCTAATATCAAAAAGGTGACTTCAATGGTATTATAATCTTCTGGATATATATTACATTTAGCATTTTGAAAAAAATATACCTACTTACTTTTAAAACATTGAGTGCCACACAAACTTTACTACATGAATTATTCTATTATATAGCTATATGGCACGCGTATTTAGCGTCAATTTGTTACCATGGAAACATAATATGCTAGATATTCTGGTCATTCTCACTTCACATTTTGTCTGGGTTACTATAATATAAATGTAACGTTATTTGTCTTTTATTGTAAGTTGATACCTTTTCGGCCGAGAAATAAGTTTACTTTATTGGCCTGAATGAACATGCAAATTAGTTATTAGCATAAATAATTCATAAATCGCTATATAGTGTAAGCTTGTTAGCAATGGTTTCGTAATTTACTTCACCATACGTACATTGAAATGATTTTTTGAATTGACAAATCGGTTTATCAGTTTTTCACAATTATAAGCAGTATGTGTGTCACCTCAGTACATACACCTTTAGATCAATTATTATTCAATATTTAAACACGTGAACATTTAGGAGAAAAATCAAGGTGAAAGAGGTTACACTTGATATGAACTCTATGATCTTGTACTGTCAATTTTCAGAGCTTACTAGTAGATTAATGTTCAATCTGGAATACATTATTTACACTTGGCCGATTCTGACAAGCTAGGAGTAATTAAACGAACATATGCACTTTTAAATTCTATTCATGCTTAAACAATTCACTCATTCAATAAAGCCACACATGTTCTATTTTATGAGCTCACACAGAAAAGAGTACAACGTGAATGACAGGTATTGGACATATTCAACAGTTCATGTTTAAATTACAAAGTGTCAGATTTATTTGCGTCATAATTAATTTATTGAGTGTCGAGTCAATTCTTAATGACCGTGGCCAGCTATAACATATTTAGAGTCAAAGTATTTCGTACTATTACTGGTTTAGATTGACAACTTGATCATAAATTCACATGTCACAAAAAATGAACGTCTCCATCTCACAGAGAATGTATCATCGTAAAAATACTTAACGATGATAGTAGTAGGAAAGTGTGTACACAAAACAACTAATCGATTTGTATTATATTCACTCCCATATCATGTTGAAAGGGCCAATGGTTCAACGGCATTTGTTGACAGCAATTCCTTGTATTATTTATCTGCTATAATATATATGTTACAAATGCAACATGGTATTGTGAGGAGAATATGGCTGATTGATACGAGTGACGTCATAGACTAGTATCATCAAGGAACCGAAGGCATTTGGAATATTGAATATGATAATTCTGAATGCCAAAAAGCCCATTTAATATTACGAATCGCGTACTATTCATACAAAAAAGCAGTACCCTATCATATCGCCGTTAAACGTAAGAACTGTCTATGATAGTCATGTCATAGATGTATTCATTATAGCATATCACCAGCTTATTCCACTAGATAAATTTTAACACAATCGGATCTAACATGCCCTTCACAGTCATGCTACGTGCACACTCTGGTTATCATTTTTGGAATGTTTAAATACTGGTACTATTGTAAAATATCCTCTTGGTATCATGTGTTGAAATGCGTACATTCTGAAACATAACTCGGATACAGGTGACAAACCATGACTATGATACCACATTGCCATGCATATGTCGCGTAAAAATGACAACAGATGCGACAACAAAATAATTAAGTAAATTCTTTCATAAAATGTGTTTTAAATTTCGTTGCTACAGATAGGCCACATTAAATAAACGACCACAGATATCACGCCTACTTTTGCGAAAATTATAATTGATTTATTAATAACTCAAACTTCAAGCTACTGGAACTTTGATTCATGAGCAACTTCAATTGTTCTTTTTTGTTTACCGTCTACATTTAGTAACTCGAACTTTAATTAATAGTTTAGTTCACATACTGTAATTCATTTTAGACCGCGCGATCAGCGTGATAAATTACAGAATACTTATGTAGACGCCAAAATCGTATGTAGAACTTTAATTTAGTTTGACCTCGCTTGAATTTAGTGTTGAACGACAAGCCATATCGAACCTCAGAGCGTAGCTGCCGGGTCGTGTTTATTTTCACTAACTTAGGGGTTCAGGTTTGTGTACAAGATGGCCGCTTAGATATCGACTGTGCTGTGCAAGTTAGGAAACAGAAAATTGTTTTATGGGTATTTAGACGTAGTGCGAGAACTGTAAAGACCTGGAGAGAGTATTGTTTTTGAAGAAATAAATCGACAGACTTGTGAGTACTCTGTAGCGTGTTGTTTTGATGTATTCGTCGCTTGTCAAAAGATCGACGACCCAACCACGCCGCCGAATGAAATTGCGTCATCGCTACGTCGTGTGCCTTATATAGACGAATCTGTGTTCGACTTGTAGTTATAGGACCTAATGTACTGTATATAAAACGGACTAAGCGGAACATAGAATATGCAGTCACATTAAGATAAAACAATTTTCTTAACCAGAGAAAAGGTCACTTTGACAACAACAACAAAGAAAACTAGAACAGAACTGTAGTACTTTCCCGAGCTAAATTGGTTCTGGCAAGAGAAACAAGGTGGACACTGTGACAGTCGAAGAACAAGATAAGGAATTTGACTAACAAGGATTGATTTGAATGATGATTTTCAGCCAACTACGTGAGAAAGTGTAACCGGAAATTAACAATCAGCTGTCATTGACATTCTATTATTTGAATCGACTTAACGGGAAAGCGTGCATATTTTCATGAGGTCTGCCTGAAGCACTGTGTTCGTCTCAGAAAATAAGTTCTTCATTGAATTTACTTATAGGAAATATATATATATTTCAAAGAGGTCTGTGGAACACCGTGTGTTAAATGCCAGACATATAGGAGTCTTTGCTGTAGAGACTAAAAAAGGGAAATATGTGCGTATATCTCAATGGGTCTGTGAACAATATCTATATCACAGAAACGATTCAAGTCATCAATAGAATTCACAGTGAAATACGAGTGTGTATTTCAAATTTAACAGAGAACGGCAATAGTACACCAACCAGGTGAACATATAGTGCTGTTGGAATATTTCTAGAAGAAATCCTTACATGTAAACCAGGAATGGCTGTATGCAGCAATTGTTTGGTACACTGTCTGTGATTACTGCAGTGTTTTTGCTTATGATAAATTTTGTTTATTATTGGTTGGTAATTGTTTGGATATTGGTGGTGTAGGCTTCCAGTCTTAGGTAGGGATTGTATACATCTTAGTGTAGCGCCCTCTTGTGGCATATTGTAGGACCCTTTGTTTCACCATCTTTAGAGATAGGCAGTCTACTATAGACATCTTATCTGTTATATGGTATATCGTCTAGTTCATTAGAGACTTTTCTGTACAACCTTGTACATTCTTATAGCAGTTGTGTTGCTTGTTAAGTGTCATAGGAAATAATATACATATATATATATATATATATACATATTATTGTTAACTGTTGTTAATTCACAAATAATAAAATGGCTGCGTGTACTACCGATATTACCAGTGTGTCTGAAGTACCATCAGATTGTATTTCATTAGGCAAAGAAGACACTGTAAAACGAAATCCAGTGAAAACTGTGAATACCATAGAGGAAGAACAGAGGCGATTGAAAGCCAGCAGGTCAGCATTGAGTGGAAAGGTCACAGAAAAGAAACACCAAATTGCTGTGTTGATCAAAGGCAAAGGTAATGTACTTAAAGTGAAACTGTTGTTAGATGAGTTGGAGAATGCCTATGAAAAACTCAGAGCTGCTGATAGTAGATACCATAACAGTTTGGACGAAGAAGAAAGAAAACAAGATCACACTGAATGGTCACAGCCACACTTGGTGCAGTTTGATCAATATAGGCAAGAAATGCAGACATGGCTGCGTGAGAATGAACAGCAGAATTTTTCGAGTGAGGAAGACATAAAACCAGAGGATAGTGTCTCACAAGCTGGACATTTGAAGCGTAAAACATGTGGTTCAAGAGTCAGCCGATCATCATCGCGTGCTACAAGTGTTAGGAGTGGTGCATCAAAGGTAAGCGCCCTGGCAAAAAGAGCAGAGCTTCTTGCTCGTGCGGCAGTACTGAAGGAAAGACAGATATTAGAAGGAACATTAAAACAAGCAAAAGAAGAAAAAGAGATGAAACTGAAACAAGAGGAGGTGAAAATGACAATGACTATAAAACAAGAAGAATTAATAATGGAACAAGCGTTGGAAGCCTTAGATCTCAAGACAGAGATTGCTGCAGAGAATGCTAGGATAGAAGTGTATGAGCAATTTGAGAACAGCAGCGAACTTGATTGTAAATCTCCAATTCCATTTGACATTCCACTGCTATCACATACTGGTGTTCTAGAACCAAAACAGCAAAGGTATTTAAATATATCAAACAAACAGAGGCTTCAAAAAGGCAACGGTGAAGAGCAGTCATGCAACCCAACAAGAGTAAACCATCAATTGGTATCTGGTGATGCAATTGAAGAGACCCCTAAGTCTGACAAAGAAACACATTATACAGGTAATGGCTAAGAAGTGTCTTTAAACTTAAGTGGACCTAACTGCCATTCACTAATTGATAATAAGTCTGAGTCTGGAAGGAGTAGCTATAGTGGTCATAGTTCTCAGAGCGACCAAGATTTGACTGCAGTAATACAGCAACAGAATGAAGTTACCAAATTGTTAATAGATCACAACAAGCATGTAACATTACCACCACAAATAATAGAGCCGTTCTGTGGAGATAGTTTGAAGTATAAGGCTTTCCTACGTGCTTTCAAACATGGAATTGAGAAGAAAATATCAGACCCTGAAGATAGATTATACTACCTAGAGCAGTATACACGGGCTGAACCGAAAGAAATAGTTGATAGTTGTATATACATGAATCCAGCACTTGGTTATGCAAAGGCCAGGAAATTACTTGATGAAGAATATGACAATTCACATGTTATAGCGAGGGCATATACCAAGCAAGCAGAGAGTTGGCCAGACATAAAAGCTGAGGACAAACAGGCTCTGAAAGACTTTTCACTTTTCTTAAGCAAATGTAACAATGCAATGGAAGGTGAATTGCATCTAAGGGAATTGGATCACCATAGAAACCTTAAGATGTTAGTGGATAAGTTACCTTACAAGATGACGAAAAATGGCGAAGAACGTCACAGACTATACTTGTAAAGAGACCAGTCCAATTCAAAGACTTAGTAGATTATGTCAGTCAAGAAGTGAAGGTGATTTCTAATGTTCTGTTTGGAGACATAAGTGGTAGTCAGAGCAAGGAGAGGGGTGTACAAGGTAATAAGAAAACCTATGGTTCAAAGAAACGTAATGTTTATGCCATCAATACTGAGAATACTACCACATCTGAAGCAAGACCCAAGGATCAACAGTGCTATTGTTGTTCGAAAATGAATCATGAATTAGACAGATGCAGAATCTTTGCTAGCAAGCCATACACTGACAAGGTGCAACTGATAAGACCAGAGGACTGTGTTTTGGATGTCTAAAAAAGGCAAGTCATCTAGTTAAGGACTGCAACAGGAAGTTAACATGCGACAAGTGTCAGCTGAAACACCCCACTGTATTGCACAGAGAGAAACCCTTTGTTGAGACAGAAGCCAAGACTGTACAAACCTTGGTGGGCATGATAGATGCAGATTGTCATGCAATGGGGCATAAAGACCTTGCTGGTAAACCCATCATAATTCCAGTGAAGTTAAGGTGCAAGGCAACAGGAATAAGCATAGAAACATACGCATTCATTGACAATGGCAGTAACACAGTTTTCTGTACAGAGAGAATTAGCCAACAACTGAACATTAGCGGACCAAAAACCAAATTAAACATGCGTACTATCAATGGAAACAAAATAACGGACACTCATATGCTGAGAGGATTAGAAGTTTCAGATTTAGATGGACATAATACAATCGGACTCCCAGTAACCTACACTCAGAAGGAGATACCAGTGTCTAAGAAAGATATACCGTCACAAGCTGACATATTGAATTGGTCATATTTGCGTAATGTGCGACTACCTAGCATTGAGGCAGGCATAGATCTTCTGATAGGCAACAATGTTCCTAAAGCCTTTGAACCATGGGAAGTTGTCAATAGTCAAGGTGATGGTCCATTTGCTGTACGAACTGTTCTAGGGTGGGCAGTGAATGGATTCCTTACAGGGGCTGGAGAGACCAAGGATGAAATGTTTATCACGGCTAAAGTGAATAGAATACAAGCTAAACCATCATTTGATAGCCAGTTAGTTGAATTCTTTAACCACGAGTTCAGCGAACGAGTCATAGATGACAAACCAGAAGATTCTGTGGAAGACAAGAAATTTATGAAGATGATGGAAACAGAATGTCACCTTGTTAAAGGTCACTATCAGCTACCGTTGCCATTTCGTGATAGAAACCATGTAGTACCTAATAACAGACCTGCCATAGAACAACGGTTGAAACACCTGAAAAGAAGGTTTGTGAAGGACCCTGAATACCAAGAGGAGTATACTCAGTTCATGGATGGTATACTAGATAAAGGGTATGCTGAACTAGTTCCAGCAGAACAGCTGTCAAGTAGAAAAGGGAAAATATGGTATCTTCCTCACCATGGTGTACGCCACCCACAGAAAAAAAGGCTACGTGTAGTCTTTGACTGTGCAGCAGAATTCAGGGGTACATCATTGAATGAAATGCTAATGCAAGGCCCAGATTTAACCAACTCATTAGTAGGAGTACTTACTTGGTTTCGACAAGAGCCTGTTGCGCTTATGTCAGACATACAAGCTATGTTTTCACAAGTGACTGTACCAATAGAGGGCAGAGACTACCAGCGCTATTTATGGTGGCCAAATGAAGACATCAATGAAACTCCACAAGAATACAGAATGAAAGTGCACATATTTGGGGCTACCTCATCGCCTAGTTGTGCGAATTATGCTTTAAGGAGAACAGCTGCAGATAACAGAAGCATAACAGGAGTATGTGCAGCAAACGCAACAGAGAAGAACTTTTATGTGGATGACCTGTTGAAGTCTGTATCAACCGTAAAGGACGGAAAGACATTAGCGAGTAATCTAATAGAAACCTGCAGTAGAGAAGGATTTAGACTAACCAAATGGATAAGCAATGAGTGTTCTGTGTTAGAATCCATTCCATTGGACGAGAGAGTTAGTGAAGTCAAAGACTTAAACCTCAGGAAAGATAGTCTACCTGTAGAGAAGGCACTTGGAATGATGTGGAATGTGAAAGAAGACACGTTTGGGTTTAGAAATAACTTCAAAGAGAAGTTACCTACAAGGCGAGGGATCCTAGGGGTCATAAGTTCCATATACGATCCACTGGGATTGGCAGCTCCTGCGATGTTACCACCTAAGATCATGTTGCAAGAACTATGCAAGCTGAAGATGGACTGGGATGAAGAGATTCCTGAAGAATATAAGAAAAGGTGGAAGAAATGGTTGCAGGATTTGCCAAAACTGGGAAAAGAATTTACTGTCAATAGATACATGAAGCCGGAGCTCTTTGGTGAGTCAGTAGAGACTCAGCTACATCACTTCACAGATGCCAGTGATAGTGGATATGGAGCAGTGTCGTACATAAGGATGGTGAATTCAAAAGGACTTGTGCATTGTGCCTTCCTAATGGGGAAGTCTAGAGTTACACCATTGAAACAAATTACCATACCACGCTTGGAGCTAGCTGCAGCAACAGTGGCAGTTAGAATGAATAGATCATTAACAAAAGAATTAGATGTGAAGATTGACAAAGTATACTTTTGGACCGATAGTATGACAGTACTAAGGTATATAAATACTGAAGCAGCCAGGTTTCATACGTATGTAGCTAATCGTGTTGCAGTTATTAGAGGAGCAACACAACCGGGACAATGGTTCTATGTAAAGGGTGCTGATAATCCAGCTGATGAGAGCTCAAGAGGTCAGCCTATCGAAAAGTTTCTTAGGAATAAACGATGGTTAAAGGACCAGAATTCTTATGGTTAACACAAGACAAGTGGCCAATGAATACTCATGATTTGCAGTTGGAAGAAGATGATTCTGAATTGAAAAGAAAGTCAGTAGTCAATGCAGTAGCCGTGAATGGTACCCAGCATCCAATGTCCAAGTTAATAGAGCATTATTCAAGTTGGTTCAAATTGAAAAAGGCGGTTTTTTTAGATCATCAAAATTAAACAGTTTCTTAGAAACCGTGTCCTTAAGAGGAAAGAAACTTCCAGTAAAATGTTGACAACACAAGATCTTCAGATCGCAGAAAGAGTCATCATTGAATTTGAACAAAAGGAAGCATTTCCTGAGGAGATTGCAAGTCTACAAATTAAAGGCAAGACAGTGAAACGTAGCAGTTCTATCTATAAATTAGATCCATTCTTGGGAAGTGACAATTTAGTGCGAGTTGGAGGAAGACTGGGTAACGCTATGCTGTCAGATGAAGCAAAACCTCCTTTGATCTTACCAAAGGGAAGCCATGTTTCAGAACTAGTCCTTTGTGAAATTCATGAAGATGGAGGTCATTTTGGAAGAGCGTATATACTTTCAAAGTTGAGAGAACGATATTGGATTGTACATGCCAATTCAGCAGCTAGAAGAATGATACACAAGTGTGTAATTTGCAAACGCCATAGAGCAAAGGTGACAGAACAGAAGATGGCAGACCTGCCTGCAGCTCGTCTGAAAACTGGTGAACCTCCATTTACCAGAGTAGGTGTGGATTACTTTGGCCCAATACTCATCAAGCAGAGGAGGAGCATAGTAAAAAGATACGGTGTGATTTTCACATGCTTGGCTATAAGAGCTGTTCACATTGAGAAAGCTGACTCGTTGGATACAAGTTCTTATATAAATGCCTTGAGAAGATTTATTGCTAGAAGAGGGCCAGTAAGAGAAATGCTATCCGATAATGGTACCAACTTTGTCGGTGCCAATAGAGAGTTGAAGGAGGAAATAGGAAATTGGAACCAGAGCCAGATCCAGGGCTTCTTGCTTAGAAAAGGGATAGACTGGAAATTCAACCCTCCAGCTGGATCACATTTTGGTGGTGTCTGGGAGCGACAAATACGAACGATTAGGCAGATACTACAAGGCATCACCAAGCAACAACAGTTAGATGATGAGAATCTGCAAACTCTACTTTGTGAGGTTGAACACATCATTAATAGCAGACCAATCACAAAGCCATCAGACGATGCAAAGGACGATGGGCCACTGACTCCAAATATACTGCTTATGATGAAAGGGATATCACTATCTCCCTGTCTATCAGAGACAACTGATTTGTATGCTAGAAAAAGATGGCGTCAAGTGCAATACATGTCGGATATGTTTTGGAAGCGTTGGGTTAAGGAATACTTGTCATCCCTGCAAAAGCGCCAGAAATGGTTGAAGTCAAAGCCAAACTTAACGGTTGGTGACATAGTACTGATCAGAGAAGAAACAACTCCTAGATGTGCATGGCCACTGGGCAGAATCATCAAGGTTATGCCTGACAAGAAGGGATTGGTTAGACGAGTTTTGTTGAAGACTGGTCACAACGAATTAGAGAGACCATATGACAAACTCTGTGTCATCCTGGAAGCAGAACAGACAAACCCGCTGTAAGAAGTTGCAGTGATAACAACGTTCTCAAGCAGTGAAAAATCTAAGTCACTGTGTTCAGCATTGGTGTTATGGAATGAAAGAGGAACGTGGTAAAGCCACTGGCAATGGCAGTGCAAAGGAGGAAGAGTAACTTTGTTTAAGGAACGGAGGACTCGAGAAGAGGTAAAATTGGATGCCGGATGAAGATTCAATTTCTCGAATTTTCGTACTCAGACTGTAATTTGTGTCTTTCTCGATATTTGAATTTGTTCTGTAATTTGAGTTTTCTCGTATTTGAGTGTGTAATTCTCATGTTTCGAATTTATCGTGTTTCAAATTGTTTGTATTCGATTTAATATGTTTTGCCGTCGTTTTATAAGATGATATCGTTGGAAATTGCCGAACTTTAGCACGCTATTCGTCAATTTAGGGGCTGGTATGTAGACGCCAAAATCGTATATAGAACTTTAATTTAGTTTGACCTCGCTTGAATTTAGTGTTGAACGACAAGCCATATCGAACCTCAGAGCGTAGCTGCCGGGTCGTGTTTATTTTCACTAACTTAGGGGTTCAGGTTTGTGTACAAGATGGCCGCTTAGATATCGACTGTGCTGTGCAAGTTAGGAAACAGAAAATTGTTTTATGGGTATTTAGACGTAGTGCGAGAACTGTAAAGACCTGGAGAGAGTATTGTTTTTGAAGAAATAAATCGACAGACTTGTGAGTACTCTGTAGCGTGTTGTTTTGATGTATTCGTCGCTTGTCAAAAGATCGACGACCCAACCACGCCGCCGAATGAAATTGCGTCATCGCTACGTCGTGTGCCTTATATAGACGAATCTGTGTTCGACTTGTAGTTATAGGACCTAATGTACTGTATATAAAACGGACTAAGCGGAACATAGGATATGCAGTCACAACTTATATCTCTTCGCATTGTTTCAGCAACAATAATAATTTCACAAAATCGCCCCCCCCCCCCGTCTAAGACCAAACGTTGAAACAAACAAGCTTACCGAGTGATCAAAATAAATTATGATAACTGATAATCGAAGTTCAAGCTGAATATGGACGTTAAACAACGACAAAATATGCTGCTGCCCGCAACTCAAAGTGAATATATGGTCACATGATGCAGGCATTATTATTATTACGTATTTTCATTTATAGCAGATATAAATCACGGCATATTCTAGAATTTGATGACGTCTTCACGTGTTTCTATTTGGGTTTAATATGATTGTTACTTACACTTAATGCAATAATACACTTTGTTGCATCGTGCGGTAATAATAATACAGATATTTTGATGAAACAAATATTTACACCATTTGACACTATTTCCGATTCTCTAAGCAGGTGTTTCATTTTAAAACAATTATTAAGTTAGTGTTAATTAACTTTTTATTGTGATACCGTGGTCTTCAGATTACCATATACAATAACACCAAATTTGTAACCATAACAACCGTTTTCGCTTCATTTCATCTAGGTCGTTCTAGCATGTAAGTTAATCTACATTAGACCATTGACGAATAGTATTATTGATCAAAAAAGCATTTACGACTTTTGGTTGAAATAACCTGAGTGTTGTTACAGTTGCATGCTCAACGTGCAATTATATTACCTTCAATGTTCAGTTGAATCGTTTGAAAAGAATCACCATTGTTATGTCATTGCCTTTTAATTTCCTGTTCTATCAGATTGAAGTATACGACCTATCTACAATACTTTGCACAGTATTCGCTACATGACGTCATAGAGCAGACTGGCAGTCGACAGTATCCACAATTAGGAAACTGCTCAATTCCAGTTTTCTGGGTGTCCTTTCCATTCTGTTCAGTACCATGCCGTCTTAAATCACCATTGGTCGATCGGCGTATGAAATTAAGGTTTGAAAACGGAAGTGGAAACGATAATGCAGACACCACTAATAACAAAACGAGCATCAGTAGTGCAATCTTGACAACGAAAAGGCGATGTTTAATCATCTTGTCAGTCATGCTACAAAAAAGGAAATACGGAGCAGTTAATGATACATGTGAGCGTATTATGTAACGCTCTTCATCCATGAAAGATGATTTGATAAACAACTATAGTGTCTCACTGATCTATATGCTTATTCTCCCAGCCTGCTGAATCTACCATCTACTAAGTATGTAATAACCATACTTATACCCGAACGCAATAATACACAGCACAACTTTAGAGCGGATATAACACGGGGGTGCAGTTGCTACATAGAGTGCTCAAAAGTGTGGATAGTGGCAAAATCTATACCCATATTTATACCAAAGTACCATTTCTGTCATCACTGTTTATTCCAAATAAAACAGTTACCGTATTTGCTCTATTAGAAAAGCATCTCCAGTTGCGTTGTATATTGATTTATTAAAATATGTATTTTGACCATAGAAACACCCCTGACACTTACATAAAAGCATATTATTAACACAATATTCAGGTTATTTATACCTATTTTGACCAAAAATAAGAACGATTCTTTTTTACTCAAAAACCAAAAAAACAAGACCTATTTCAAGGGCAGGTCCCAATTAGGCAAGTTCTATGTATTTTTCCCCGGGATATAATAATACATGGTAAGAAGCGTATATGCCCGCAGTGTACGCAATTATCGTTTACATGTGTACTTGTTTACATGTGTACGTGATGTCTCCATTGAACACTGTGGCCGTTATACTTTTTACACTAACAGAAACAGATATAGCAGTGAATATCACAGTGTACGTCGACACGACACTTGAGCATTCACACTAATAACCTAATAACAAAGACAAGATCGAAAGCAACACAGGAAACTGACAACACGCAATACTATTCAAGCAACGTCATATCGGCACAATGACCATTCCATATATGTATCTATATCTTTTCTACTCAGAAGACTATTATTATAGTGATAATTGTTCTACTTACCGTTAACTCACTATTTAAATGAAGAAGAAAACGGTGAATAGATCATATGATCGGTGCCTGGCATGTCATGGTACTTTGGTATATTGTTCATAAGGTGTCTTTGATATGATCGAAAAAAGGTTACCACGATGATATCAATACAACAGTATGACAGAAACAATACTACAAATCTCTATGAGTGATTCAGTGAATGGTATAAACTCCACACAACACAAATCATTGAGTGAAACAATAAATGTGTGGGTACATGATCGTCGTCGGGTTCACGTGACGATATGCTAATTTGTATGCTAATATGGATGTTGGTTGTATTTTTTACTTTCGGCTCTGGAAACTGTCGCCACGTGTGAATAGAATATTATATTCACTAATTTATTCAGAGGAAGTGATTCTCTGTTACTTTGAGAGTACATTTTTCTAATACGGTTTGCAGGACTTATTGTCAACAGATTTTTTTATGGAATTATGTTTAGCATGGTTTAAATTGTTTTTATGGGTTGCGAAAAGTATTGATGATTGATTAGTGACATCATCGTAACGACCACTAGCTGGAAAAGTTACGAACACACCAATAATCATAGGATCATGTGGGCACTTGCCATGGTTTCACATGAATAGTTTCAGCTTTGTATTGTTCAGTGATGTCATAAGCTGTACACTGAAGATGCAAATGTAATTATTAGTACTGAGAAACATTATTCAACTGTTTATCATAGAAATATTATTAAATTAAATTAAAAATCGGATTTATGTTAAATTGAATGATCCTAGTATACTGACGACGCAAGTGAGACATTACATTCAATCGCTTTATACATATTTATAGTGTGTCTAATTCAACATACTTGTCAGCATGTTTAGCATATTCACGTATTTCTAGTGTATCGTGTCAATCCAACCAAAAGCTTTTATATGACGGGCGCCCATCAACGGAGACAATTCAAATGGTTTGCTTTACTGGAACTGTTTCTTTCGCAACGACGATGTGTGAGAATGCTGGTCTGGCGCAGACTGAAAAACCATGGTACTGTATTTTTAGAAAGAAACTTTTAACTGGGTTGGGTTCCTGGTTGATGTCTGAGTACAAACACATTAATCTATGTAGTTAATATGCATAGCCAATGGTATGGCGTTGATATTTGCATTGTCACTGTCACAAAAGTTAGCACTACACCTCCATGGTAAGTGAGTTTCTTTTAGAGAAATTCCTTGGATTCTCATTTGAAGCATGTCCTATGAGTGTCATAACTGCTATGCTTTATCACTTTAATGTAGGTTAAGTTGTTATCGAACATTTCGATGAACTAGGATGCATCTGTGAGTACATACTTGGATAAGTTTCTCATTCATTTTAAATCTCATTTATTTGTTCCATGATTACATCTCTGTAGTATAAACCCCTGTTAAAGCTTCTTACGTTAAAGCCAATCTCAGACAAGAAAATGTCATCTCACTGTAACCAATCAATCAGTGTTCGGTTCAGGGTTAATTGTTTGGAGATCTGTTGTAGTGACATGATTGATGTGATGTTACACATAGAGCATTATTGACTTAAACATGATAGCATAGTATCAATTGTACAACATAACTATTTTCACATTATTAAACACGAATTCTAAATGCCATGTTTACACTGTAGTAAAATGATTATTAGTGAGTGTCGCGATGACACAATTTAGCATATTTTCTTTGCTGTCGTCGCTTATTAATTGTAATGAACATTTGAAGCAATTTTATATGTTTTTATTAGCAGTGTCATAAATGTAAGAAATAAATATCAAATCTCAATCCACTACGTCATACATGATTCTTATGAAAACCCAATTTCGATTACATACGAATAAACTAATGCATAACCTCTTTGTCCCAAGAGACACCACGCTGTCGATACTCTAACTAAAACTTCATGATATGTAATCATGTTGTATCATATTACCAACGATGTCCTCACTGATTTATAATGCACACTCATACGTGCACATCTTTTTGGGATAAAGCACAAGTACTCGTTGATGTCAATTATTCTGCTTTGTCGCAGAGAATTGATTGATTGCAACTTTTTTTTTTACTTTATCAGAATTGTGCAGTTTTTCTACGTGAATATCGTCGTCTGATGTCATATTTCATTGAATTAGTTTGTGGCGTACATATACAGAGAAAACTAACAATAAGACTAAAAAGATAGGTTCAATGGATTATTCTTATTTAGAACAATGCAATATTTACACAGTACATCTTTGACGCATTGTCTATGTATGACTATTATATTTACCATCAGTCATTATAATACAGGGATTGCGTTAACCCCATATTTTGCTTCCCGGACTCCAATTATTGAAGAGGGACCCAGTTTTTCAGGCAAGCTGGGGTCCAATCTCGAATAAAGTTATCCAGGGTCAAATTTCAATTTCTTAAACTTTTGTAAGTGGGACTCGTCTTGCCGAGACACTAGTGCAAACCCTGTAATATGTAATGTTTTACCAATCGATATATACAGGCATGCAATATACTACATATTTCTGAATGCGTTGTTATACCTGGCTGTAGTCATGGAAATATGTATTGATACCTTTATCTGATTCCCCTTCATAACATGACTAGTAATCGCAGTAGCTTGATTGAAAGATTATTCTGTGTTAGCATGACGAGACTCTAAATGCTATGTAGTACGTTTTGGATTCGTCGTTGTCACTCGATTTATACAGTATTGATATGTATGCAGTAACAGAAATAACTGATTGTAATACAATTGTATTACTAGTCTGAGATACAAGGCAGTATTTTATACTCAAAACAATAAACTGTCAACAAAATCAGCTGCTCTCTAATTAGTCTGACTGCTAGGTGTTAGGGTTGGGTATCAGACACAATCTCATAAGTAAATCCGCATTGACTCAGCAAGTTGAGTTTCACATTAATGTTATTTTTGGCGTCAAAATGAGATAACTAAACACATAGTAAGGAAATGTAGGTTCGTAAAGAATTGAAATTGATTGCACAAATAACGGCGACGCTAATTGGAAAAACAAACTGAGTTAACATGATACAGTAATTTATAACACACAAGGTAATACTGTAAGTCCACAAAGAAACAATTACCAGTCAGGGTGTGTTAATTAGATTATTAATGACTCTCAAATGCCCTCATTTGTTAATCAATGTGATAGGAATCGTTAAATAAAAAAAAAACACACAGTGCTGATGACGACCAAAGATTTTATGTTTTAAACAGCTTAGATGAATAACGTTCCAACCACAACGCTGTCTTACTTTAAGCTGCAGAGATGTAGCTAGCCATTTCAAAGCTGCTTGTATTGTCTACAAATCTACTATAAAACATTGGATTCGCGCTTGATAATGTAGGTAATTTAATTCCAACCCTCAGGCGAAAGCTAAATTTGCTTTAATTATAATTTACGGCGGCGCTGTTGCTAGTAGCAACACCGTACGATATAATAGAACATTGAGATTGGAGTCCTTAGGCTTGTTACTGAATTTACTCGCCTGTTTCTTCATCCTTTGTGTTAGTTTATGTGTTCACATCGACCGTTACTCAGAATAATGACGCTACAGCAGACTGATGAGAAATCGTTAAATGTCTTTGTTCCGGACATTGAATGTCGCTGTTATCGCTCCCGACGTGTTTATGTGCAAATTACTAGCGAGTACTGAGACATAGTGCGTCCATGTCTATCAAATGGCAGTGCCCCCTCTCAGTGTCAACCATGCCCGGTCAATCACACACACCTGCGAATCTTACACAAGCTTTCCCAAAGTCGCACTCGTTAGTAAATAAATCTAGGCCAATAGATTTTGCCTTTCTATTGATTCTGTGGCACACTAACCCAGTGTATGGGGTTGACCCTTTTTGGTATTCAGTCTAAGGAAAGAGTTAAACTGATGTAATGCTCTCCAGGTTTGCCCCTTGTATTGGTAAATACTTCCATGTTACATTTCTGTTATATACATTTAGATATAAATTGACTGCAAAATGACTTCTATAGAATGTGTTGCCAATATTTCAGAAATACATTTGCACTTCGTAGAACAAAAACAAGATTTATTATTATTCACGGTCTTTTATATTCCCTAATAATTAACATATTTACTAATAATTATTATATTTACGAATAATTAACATTAACGTATTTGTTGAACATACTAATAAAATCATAAATCATAAATTAACATGTACATGTAATTTTCAATTCTATTTTGAGAATAAAAAAATGAATAAAAACATAATTTATCCATAATCACGTTGTTCAGAGAAAATGAATCATTCCCCACACTATTTTGTTGCTATGTGAGTGTTGTGAACTGGTTCACACCTAGTGATGCATTGTGGGTTCTAATAATTTCCAACTTAGTACTTGTGAACTTTACCAGAGTGCATACATGTAGTACTTCAACACATGGACGCGATGAATTTACTTGATAGTACTAATATGTCTGTCGATCTGTATTCATCTCACATTCAGAGTTAATTTAACACCTCACAACTTGGAAGCAAAATAATGCAATTAAGCGATTACACAAACACTAGAAGGTGTGTAAGTACACAAAACGTTAATCTCAAAAACTAACAAAATGTTACTGCGTATTTTTTAATTGAATCACAGTATTCTTCAAGTAGGAAGCATAAATGATTATAACAAACATTATATTACATACATCGTCGATAAGACAATTAAAATTACGATTTACAATTTGTGGAATTCATTACCAATATTCTGCCAAAGATATTGCTTATCCTGTATTATATATAGAAACTACGTAAACTGACATTCCATGCTACATCAACTGATGTGAACATGGTCTACATCGTCTGACACACCATCGGAATATGTACAAGAACTAATTCTTATGACACTCCATTAGACTCTGTACAAGGACCTTATCTGCTGACACGTCATCGTAATCTGTACAGAGACTGTATTTGTTCATTCGCTATCAGATTAAAACATTGCATATAGCCTATTAACTGACATATTTCAAGACGACGGTATTTTTTGAACACCACACACACTCAAAAGCAGATTTACACTGAATATCAAATATACAAAGGGACCTTGTATGGAAACGTTGTGAGGATTTAATTTGTTGATATAAAACAATTCGTGCTTTTATATAAAGTTAGTCCAATGGTTACCAATTTGTGGTGAGTATGTCAACACATTCCTAACTTGTAAAACTTCTTCATTTTAAAAATGTGATGTGTTGATAACAATGGAACATATTATTATTAATATGATTGATTTATGACTTTATGAAATTAGTTTGTATTTAACCCATGGTAATGTTATACTATAGAAGAACACTGATATAAACAAACCTGATACACTCTTCAATATAAAAACTGTAAATATTGTTGCAAATTTGTCCATTGCGGTGCTAATAATACGGATATGCGTTCACCAATGGTTTGATTGTGTAACGTGTATTTTGTGATATTATGCCACAGAGTTGTGTACGTAATGCCCAACTCTATGTAGAATATAAACGCACGGGATTATCATACGCATGTACTAGATATAACAACTGACAGTTGTAAATCACACGTCAGTTTACGATCTTGAAATTCATCTAACCTATGAGAGAACTTTAAACACGGTAATAATAGATGATGACATTCTGAGTAGAAATAAATCCCAACATACTTTTTCGTAGATTGCTGTAAAAGCTTTACTACTGAGCTGGAGATAAACACGTAAATCTAAATTATATATATAGCATATACCACTTGATTGCTTTAAAATTAGTATAAAATACGTTGCTAGTATACGAAGATTGTAGATCATACTGCCTGTATAGTGGCAAACAATGGGTGTTCTTATAATATAACTGTATTGAAGAATATAATGGCGATGTTTGCGTATGCAGCTTCAATTGGGACATTACAAATAAAGTGCTAGTACTGTAATGATTGTTACACATATATTGCGTGAGCTAATGTAAATTTCTAGCTTGTCTCATTCATCATATATTATTTGTCCACAGACCGTGTAAGACAACTTAGAAGTGCCAGTCTCCCAATATAACCAATCGTTAAATGCAAGCCAAAATTTAGATTAATGTTGTTAGTGGTTATTAAAAAAACACATTTTATTTCATTTTCAGCTGAAGAATACTAAGAATACTTACTTTTTTTCAAGCCCATTATAGAGGTCAAAGCATGTGACCAAACGAAATTTCAGATCAAAGTGGTTAGTATGCTATTTTTTGTAAATTGGTTATGGCTATATAATTTCTATCAGTGATGTTTATAGAACGCCGAACTGTCTTATATGCAGTCCCGTAGTTATGTGCCCGTGGGTCCATAGCTTTTCTTGTGTCGGTCTTTAGCCATTTCTGATGTATTTTATGTCATTAAATCTGTTATTTTTAGATTTTAGGATTTCTATCGAAACAGAAAGTCATTTCTGATGTATTTTATGTCATTAAATCTGTTATTTTTAGATTTTAGGATTTCTATCGAAACAGAAGAGCTATGGTTTCTTTCATAGACTTGGGTAACACAAACATGCGACGCCAAATGACATAGCAAATAAAAGTCAATAAAAGTACACTAATTTCATATAGCACACAAAAGAAACTAACAAAAATCGATAGTATGTTTATTAAACACTCACCAGCGCAACAACTGTGACAAAAAATTATCTGTTTGTTATTTAGTTTGCTGAACCGTACGTAACTCTAGTGAGAGCCATTTTCTCGGGGTCGAACGAGGACAAGTGGAATTTTATTTCCAATATGTTTTTGGCTATTCCTTGCTTTGCAAACTGTCTGTATCAGTGTTCTTGTGATGTAAGCCGTGATTGTTGTTCAGGCACTGCACCTGGTCAACAACGATTCATTTTTTTGCAATTCTTCAGTCAATCTCTTTCCTGACTACCCATCTCCTCATCGGGCCAAATCTATTACGCCTTGCCAGGCTCAAATTTCCATTCAATCAGAAGATTCCAAATAAAAATTATTTCTCACAAATGCTAGAGGGCGCTATAGTTGAAAATTGATCTGCGATTCAGACATTCACTAAAAGTTACTATTCTTTTTACTATACACACCTAATACGCAAAATAACAATAGACTTTGATCAGGTTTTTTTTTTGAATAACAACCTCCAACTCAGGCGATATTTGAAGGGAATGGACGATATTACGTCGTCCGAATCGCACGGTCCCGTGTCTTCGACCTATAGGCTTGGCAGAATAAACTTAGACCTTGGCTAGCGAAGATGCCTATACACACACAAAAACATATTTTGTGCACCTGCTCAAACATTAAAGACATAACTCTGTTGCTAGTCGCATTGGGTTTTGATAGTGATTGATAGAATAAAAGGCAGCATTTTGATATCAATCATCTGATAACATATATCAAACTATGACTAGCTTACATTTCACAGATACGAGTGATAAGATCAACGATCTACAACTATAAATCTCATTTCTTTGAAAACACATGCCTACGTTAAGAGAGAAAATATAATCAAGTATGTTGTGTTATTATATAAAAACAGAACACGATAAATTTGGTAAAAATCACATTTTTAAATTTACTATTTCTCAATCCTATCAGATCGATTCATTAGATGTGTCGCATTAGATGAGTTCCGGGTATATTAAAGTAAAAAAAAAGATATACAAATAATTAAGTCGCACAATAATGACAAATAATGTTTACTGGCGGGAAAAATAATTACATATATTGAATGTTCCATTTTATTATTAAATAACGTGTACAGCTATCACAAAAGTTGTTGGTAAAAAAACACAATAACAAACTACTAACAAGTAAAGTTGGTAGCTTCATTCGCGATTGTTACCTGTGATATCATATTAACAAATTCCATAGATAAAAGTTCGAAAATGTGAATAAATATTTCGTAAATAACCGTTGAATTAGCGTAGTGTTACTCAATGTATGTAGAGGTCATAGGTCAATTCTAGAAGGTACTTGTGCAAGCGATATCGTTTTTAAAACATTCCAAATATGAAATAGCCGCCAATTCTGCTCAAGTTTAAATAACACATACAACTGCATGGTTAGGTTACCGACCAATGTCAAAGTAACACACAATCGGGCGTTGTTCGTATTTGCATGTGAGACTCCCTGAGTAAACAAGCCCTTAGATATGTTTTCTTTTGTTTCATCACACACATGGAAAAGATATAAGGCAATGCTCCTGCATTCTTTCTTACTCTGATGTCAATCATTTATAGTAGAGATTAGTGGATGTTTTGTATTTTTGAATTAATGGAAAGTTTAAAATTCTTTCGAATTATCAAGAACAAGTTGTTGATGCTGTCGGCACGTAGTATGATTTGAGCTGTTAATACACGTGCAAAGCTGTTCAAAGTGATTGCAAAGTTGTGCAAAGTTATGGCAAAGTTGTTAGATGTATTCGTGCGAATGACCTAAGTTGTTGGAATATAATAACACGCAGTTGTGAATTCGACAAATGTAATAAAAGCCTGTTGAAAGCAGCCTATATATGTTCATGTGAGCTAACTGTAAAATGTTAGAAAACAGCGTGCAAATTTAGAAAAACGAAGGAAATGTTGGCGGAGTTGCTTGTATATTTAACCTAAGTCATTATCATAACAACCCCGCAGTTAAATTTCGAAAACACTAAGTAAATGTTCTGAGAATGCCTCATATATAAGCGAATTATCACAACAGTCGACAACAAACTGCTTACAAAGTTGTGAAAAGCGATTACAAATTTGGTAGTTTCATTCGGGATTGTTACTTGTGATATCATAATAACATGTCCCATAGTTAAAAGTTCGAAAATGTGCATAAATATTTCGTAAAGTGCTGTTAAATTGCCGTAGTGTTACTCCAAGTATGTAGGGGCCATAGGTCAATTCTAGAAGGTACTTCTATACTGTTACCATACTGTTACTTTAGAAGAATAACAATACAACACAGATTTGGTGGAACAGTATGCTTGAAATACGAATTTAAATATTGCCAGCGTAATTAATAAATCTGGTTCAGCAGATGTCATATTCAATGGCTAGTTCTCAGGATCTACAACAGTGATAAATAAACAGAAATCATGTTGTCAGAAAACACCGCCATGTCAACTATTGATTACAACTATACCATTTCGAGCTACAAGTTGTATCTTCCACCCGCAACGGAAATTGTATTTATAATTGAACAACCAATAAAGCAACAAATATCAGGCTGCATTCTGAAAACAACAAGATAGCGCATTACAACCAGTCATTGCAAACATGAATTCCTCCACCCCTCCCAATACACCCTACGGCATTAATGGTTTAATATCATTTGAATGTATGTATGTACAACAAGCTTAGATGCACGTGGCACCAACCACCATTCATTTTATTGTTGAGTGAGGGCGCCACTTATTAAATCTTTTGTAAGAATTAAACATAAACGAGTACAATGTATATAAACAAGCCATGCAGTCACAGTTCCCGTTAGCTATTCAATTTAGGGTATATAGTTTTGAACATAATCGTATCAGAGATACGAATCCAGAAGCTGATGCTTGATTGTGATGAATTGTTAAAATTAAAATGATTGACATTCAGTCATCTTGTATCTGATCGTCAAACAAGTACTGTTCTATTGCTCTAGAACAGCATTAATTAAAACAAAATGACCGCCAGTCAGTCATTTTGAATCGAATCGTGAAACCAATACATCTGTATATCAGTGGCATGACAATGAATATATAAAATTTTAACATATTCAGTCAAAACATGTAAGACATGTGACTCTCTAAACCCCATTTACTAGTTCAAACAAAATGTCCGCCAGTCACTCGAAACAAAATGAGGCCCATAATGTTTAATGTATGCAACAAGTTTGAGCGAAATCTATACATAAACGACCAAGACACGGTTAAGGAATGCCAGAAATGCTTGATTTTTGATGATTTTTCAGCACAAAAATGGCCACCATTCGGCCATTTTGAATCGGAATGTCAAACAAGTACATCTGTATATCTATGACATGATGTATTATAACTTGCACATAATCGGTGAAAGTATGTCAGAGATATGGCTGTAGAAACACATTCATTAAAACATAATGGCCGCCAGTCAGCCATTTTGAATCCGATCTGAAAAACAAAATGACGTGCATCAAGGTCCCATAATGCCGAGATCCGTTTCCGGAATGCCAGAAATGCTTGATTTTGATAATTTTCAGAACAAAAATGGCTGTTGTTCAGCCATCTTGAATCAGACCGTGAAACAAATTGATGTACATACTTATAATATTAAATATAATGTATGTGTAAAGTTTGAATGTAATCGGTTCAGGAATGTCTAAGATATTATTGTCTAAAATTATTACAAAACAACATATGTGGTGATGCATATCGAGTCCTAAAACATATGTATATGAATATGCAATTCAAAATTACATTAGATGACAAAGTGACCCAGAGCTTTAAAATGCAAAAAGGTGTCAAACAAGGGTGTCCATTAAGGATGCGGTAGAGTTATCATGCTCTAAAAAGTAAAAACTGTTTTCATGAGGAAAAGCGTTTTGAAGCATAGCAAATTATATATTTTCTTGAAGCCCTTGTTCCTGGCTTTTTGAAAAAATGATGTGCGACATGTACCACAAATTAGTCACGTGATTACTAAGTAAACATAGAGGTGTTATTTTGAATAAAAATGAGTTTTGTATAAAAACCGTAGGGGTTTTGTAAAAAAAGAAAGCTGAAAAATCAAGGCAGCATCAGCCCCGTCAATGCCTCGACAGTGTTAGAACATAGATTGCATATTTGTTTACAATGACATCAATTTACATTTTTCCTGTTATTTCACCCATAGACAAGGAATTTAAAAGCCTTTTATTTTTTATTGCGAGAAGTGCTTCTGCGCCAATACGTTATCAATGTTTGTGAATTTCATGAAAGTAGGTCAATTTCTGACGACGCACAACTCACTTGAATGACCTCTATGGCGTCAGATTTCTTCTGCCTGGAAACGCCAAAAAACAAAACATTTGTCACGTTGCGCTAATTTTGAACATTTAAAGCATCAGATGGACTGATTTTTACAACAAAACACATAACACGGAGTCACTTAGTAGCCTTGCAGTAATAAAATCCAAAACTATAAAGTTTTGGGCCAGTATTCGTCCTCCAAAAAGAAGCGAAGTTGTTACAGTACACGGCAGCCCCGCATAATGTTGAACAGTTAGAGAGATAAATGACGTCATCTCATTATATATTCAAATTATGTTTACATGCGAAGCGTGGTCTGTATAACAAACGCTTGCCTAGTAACCGGAGAAAGAGGTCGACATGCCTAAACGCCAACCCCGAGTGCTAGTTAACTCAACAACATCCGACGTTTTTTCTTGTTCTAGCAGACACTCGACTTCCACCGCAACTTCGGAAACGGCGTCCTTGTACGGAACTTTGTCGATGGGTGGCCTGGCGGCAATCCCACATAAGACACTAGTTTTTTTCAAATCTCGCCGACCTCTCCCAACTGCTCGTCCGACCAATACAGATTTTCGTTTGATATTAAATTGTCTGCCCGACTTTTTGAAAGATGGAAATTGATCATGTTTGCTGACGAAATTTTACCCTCTTGGTTTGAATAATCAAACTTGAAGTATGAACCCCATTGTACTGTCGGCAATGCGTTTCTGTTATAGGTAAAGTTTCGCTTCCTCTGAACTGCGTTTTGAGTTTTTCCTTGGGGCCTCTTTTTTGTGATCGATCAATAATCAGGAGCCGGAGTTGATATGACCGCGTCGTCTTCAGTGTGCACTGTTTCCGCCGTGAAGGGATTATGCAAATTACGCAATAAGTCAATGTTATTGTTTGCGTCCAGACTTTTATCTCAAAAACAAATTGTACAGTATCCCGTTATACAAGTAGTTTTTCTTATTTTTTTTAAAAAAAGGATATTCTAGATGTGTTCCAGTTTTAATTTTGATAAAATTATGAGCCCAATAACTTTACAAAAGTAATAACAAAAAAAGCAAAATTCACGAAAATAAATCAAGCCCAACATTATTTAACATTTTTATAAACGACTTGGTAGCCAACATTGATAACTGTACAATGAATAGTCCAAACCTAAATAGTCAAAACATCTCTTCACTTCTATTCGCTGATGATATTGTTCTAACAGCTATTAACAAAGAAAACTTACAAAGGTCATTAGACACACTTTATGAATATACAAAACAATGGGGTTTACAGTTGAATATGAGAAAAACAAATTATGATTTTCACTAAAAATGGTCATAAATAAAAAAAATACAGAATTCTCATATGGGCTGAACACGATTGAGAAAACAAACCAATTCACATATATAGGGATAACATTTAATACAAATGGGGCAATGAACATGACCATGGAAAGATTGGTAGATAAAGCAAAAAAACTGATGCAGCAATCAAACCAGTATTAACATCAAACAAGTTAAACATGCTTTTACAATTGAAATTATTTGAGGGCATCCAGACACCAATTTTAACTTATGCTGCAGAAATTTGGGGAATCAATGGCAGACCAGATTACTGGGACAAAACGTGTACAGAAAAACACCATTTAATGTTCTGTAGACGCTTATTAAATGTTAATAACAGAACAAGCAACATTGGTAGTAGAATGGAAATTGGACGACAACCATTACTAGCAAAAATACAACTGAATGCAATTATATACTACCAAAATATTATTAAGAATGGCCCAATCAGTCTAGTATATGATGCAATAAAAGATCAACAACAAAACAAATATAATGACACATGGTTAATGAATCTGCATACAATAAAACAACTGTATGATATCAAGAATTTAGAAACAGTTAAAAAAGACCAGTTTAAACAAAAAGTGAATGAATATTACAATTATAAATGGAACCAAGATAATCAAAGACCAGATTCAAAACTAAGAACTTATACATTAATGAAGAAAAATATAAATACTGAACCATACATTAAAATCCTTGATAATAAAGAAAACATTGGTCTATTAGCAAAATTGAGACTGAGTGCCCATAAACTAAACATCGAGATGGGAAGGCACAAAAGACCAAAAATAAAAACAGAAGACAGAAAATGCACTAAATGCAACCTACTTGAGGATGAAATTCATTACATCACAAAATGTAAACTTTACATAGATGAAAGAGAGTTGTTATATTCACATTTTTCAAAGAAAATTAACAATTTTCAACACTGTACAAACAAAGAAAAATTCATTCATATATTGAATACAAACAACACATATTTACTAACAGAGCTTATCAAATTTATAGAAACAGCAAATACCATTAGAGAAAACCACCTAATGGGTCATTAATATTTGTTTACACTATTCCATGTATTTGTATTGTAGTGTATTTTAGATATCTAACTTGTTATGTTTATTTTAACACCTTTATTACATTTTATAAACCAAAATAGATATGTAATTCATTCTAAAGAATTATCTTATCTTATCTTAAAGGTCCGGGGGCACACGGACGCACGTACGCACAGGTGTCAATCCAGACGACTAGTCCGAGTGGGAACTAAATATTATACCTACATCGGATTTTAATCAGATTGGGTGGGTGTTGACATGTTGTTTTATTGCGTACTGTTCTTTAATAAATAATTGTCATCGTGGTCGCAGTACATGTTGAACAATGCGAAATTACAAAGCTCTGCTAAACGCTATAAGATTCCTACCAAAAAGCGTGATGTGTTTTCTTTTATTTTTTTTTATTTTTATTTCCGACCAAATATACAAAATCTCCCGTTAGGAGTATTCATACCACTTTATTTTGTGAAAGGTGGAAAAAGTTTACCACAAGCGGTTAGGTTAACATTGATATTATCTATTGTAGCTATTATCGTCAGTTTGTTTGCATAACGCTGAGTGGCGTTGCCATGGTGGCCTATTTAAGACCATGCTATGTACAACAGGACTTATTGTATGTTGTGTTAATAGAAGCAAATATTCAACGTTTGACTATTTTATTCGTAATTTTATGTGATTATTCGCATTACAATGGGATGTCCCTGAATCATCCACTATGACCTCGTACATTCGTCGTGGAAAAGACATTTTTGTCAGGAATTTCACGGTCACACTTTTGAATAACGAGCTCTTTCATTTTGTAAATATTTTGTATTTATTTATAGTGCATGTGTTAATATGTACTTAAACTGGTAAACCTGAGAATCGTGTTTGACGACTGCTACACATTGTGACGCCACATCTTTATGCGAAAGCATACATTTGCATACAATGGACTTAAAAGGCGGTGGTCGTCGCGCCACGCATGTGCGAGATATGGGTCTCTTATGAACAAAGATGTCGACTTTGTCTGGTGTGCAAAGTATAAATATGGACATTACCAGACTTTAACTAAGTCATTTCTGTAGTGATTGAATGGCATCATACATGCAACGACCACCGCACCTTAAAGCAGAGGAGTCGTCACCTGCGCATGCGTCATATGGCCATAGCGTGTCATTGTTCACAAACTAGCGTCAACCAACGAGCTTTTGCGTTTTTAGCGTGTGTTATCGTCGCTTGGCACTCAATTCCCGCGCATGCGCAGGTGACTACCCTCCCGCTTTAAATTTAAAAAAACCTTGTTGTCAAAGGAAACAACTGTCTGTAGAGTATTCGCAAAATGTATTATTTTATAAACTTTAGATTATTAAAAATATTGTTAAATTATTATAGATGTTTCTACGCCATAAATGTCTTACTACATCTTTCTTGTTTGAACGCCCATTTATAAAATGGTATGACCGAGTTTATACGCGCAGATTCGATCAACTGAGTGGTCAGTCTACGTCGTCTGACCAGGTGAGCACGTGTACCGACGAGAAACTACAAGAATGATCGGACATAGATTAACTGCCCGAACGTTAACAGCGGTAAGTTACTGTATGCTTTTTTGTGTCAATATCCATACTTTTATGTATATTAGTATAGCTGTACACTGACGACGTCATACATGTCCAACGTGGCGATATATTTCACCAATGTAATATAGACATAGACTTAATATTTCCCCGGATTTTATTTTTCAAAACATGCAGTAAGTTGATGGGTATATCAAACTCGTGTCAAGCTATTTTTTAGTATTACAATTTGATATCAAGAAATAAAAATGGCCAATATGTGTTCCTTCTATAACATCAAATCAAAAATCAAAAAGACAGACATAAATATGGAATAGTAAAATCAATCAATAAAAAATATGGATTTAGTCTATGGGGTAATAATAATAAATGATAACCTCGAAATGTACTTCATATAAAAAGTTTAGTCATTGTTCTGTTAGGGTAGGTATAGGTAATATATAGGAATTGTTGCCAACAACAAATACTAATACACAATGCAAATGAGATACCGTTGCTTGTCAACTCAGGTATGCATTGTGTGTACATATAACCAAATGTCTATTGTAGTTATTAACATATGAGTTAAACTGTTAAAGTCGATGGGGTCGCATATGGGTTTCTTGGGCGAGCACATATTTCGATAAAAACACACTTCCACAAATTATTCGGATTTAAGCATTCAGCCCTGAATTGTGTTTTTCAATTGGGTTTGAATGTCAATAACCATGACCAATGTCCATTGGACGGTTTGACTTAAACCATAATATGACCAATTCCATACAATAACATATATCAATACTAATACTATACGTCATCTTATGGCATTTGATATTACACGTCCTCACAGTCAAAATATCGATATACACAATGTCTTATATAGTCGTTCAATACGTGTTGATCCATGGTGTTGACATTTCTTATCAGTGAATTAAATCTAATTTGTGTTTATTCTAGTCCGGTGGTTCACATGAAATTGGCGTTAAATGTTGTTGTATTTTCTATTTCTATTTCTGATGTTGTTTGATATCTTTAAATTGGGCGCTCATCATGTCTGACATGTTTAATTCCAGTTACGATTCAATGTTTACATGTATGTTATCTCAGAATCTCAGCGTTCAGCACTGATCTTGGCGTCGCGACCAGCCATGTGCCCCAAGCGAAACTAGCTTGGTCAACACCCGGTTAATCTGTTCACATATGTTAAAATTAACTCCTGGTCGAACCTTTGGTGCACATGCGAACACCGTGTGTGTATGTATGTATGTATGTGTTTATTTTATTTTCAGTTGATTGTAATTGCATTGATTATTAATATAGACATCAATAGCGCACTGTTACAAGACGGTAAATGCAATTTACGTTTTCAATTTGTGGATGATAACACATGTTGTGACAAATGCTTTCCAGGTAAGCCATCGCAATAACAATGTTTATTATAGTTTCCGTTTTCATGGATTAGTGTGTACGTTCAATATATTTTTTGCGTATGGATATTACAAATTCTTATCACAAATATGACCCACCAGTTAGTCATGCAATATTATATGTAAATATATGATCATATATCACATACAAATTTTTAAATCTGTATAGCAGAAATTTTTCAAATATTTATTTTCCAATTAGTTATAAAAAACAAAACCGTGCAATTAGAACTAAAAGATTTTAAATACTTTTCTGTTTAATATCTACTTTGTTATTTTATATTGAACCGTTAAATATTACAGACACTGACATATTAACATTAAAATAATATGTAAATGTTTGACAGGATTCTTCATGAGCAAGGTTTGGAATGACGTGGATCCTAATACAACAGAATGTAAACCGTGTCCAGCCGGAAGTTATACAAGTCATATAAACTACCTGTCAAGATGTCTACCACACACTCCATGTGGAACGAGAGAAAAGGATCTTTCACCTGGGAACTCCACATATAACACTCAATGCGCGTGTAAAGACGGCTATGAATTATCGCCAAGCGACCGGTGCATTGCAGGTTGTTTATTCTAACACATTTGATAATGAATGTTAATATTGAATATAACGTGAAAGTGTTGATTAGGTTGGGAACATTACACATTACAACATTTTTGTGCCAAATAATATACTACAAGTGAAGTATTTCTTGTAGCAACGTAAATGAATAAAGGTTTCTTTCTTTGTTATCTTAAGTATCCGATGAGAACGAAGATGAACAGATGGAAAATGGGATGGCAAGATTGGCAACAACGACTAGTTACATATTAACATCGTGAGTATACAACAAGCAATATTGGTGTATACTTAGACTGTCGTCAGTCTAGTTTATGCTGTAAATTTTACAGTAGTCAGTTTAATTAGTGATCAGCCACATGATTTATAAGGCTTGTTGTTCATGCTTGTACTTTGTCACAGTGTAAGGGGATTCTTTCACTGCTAGTATGGAGTAGACAAGACAATAGTATTGGAAATGAAATACACAAACATCAAAATATCGAGTTAAATCTCCTGGTTTTAATACCTCTCAAAATAATTACAAGGAATAAAGCACAGACAAATACAATGAATAAAGTCACTAAAATAGGGGATTGCATTGGTGATAACTCACAGTTCCAGGATGTATTAATGGATGACAGTCAATGGCTTCTGCAACACAACAACGAAGAAATACACGAGTCTTGCTTGCAGAGGAACGCTGGTATTCTGGAGGACACCGCTGAAAGCAGAAGATCGCAGAGCAGTTAAAGTCTCACAGAATGATGATTGTAGCCTGTATCACTAATCAAAAATTATCGTAGCAGAACACACAGGAAAATAAGTTGAAGTGACGGACACCAAGTTGAAATGATCGACCCAAACTGTCCTGAGTCTGTCTAATTAATAGGCATGATTCAGTGTCATCCCTGGGTTTTCACATAAGCCAATCAGAATGTGGTCTAGCTAGCAGCTGTGTCACGTAGGCAACTTTGTAGATCATAAACATCCTTTGTTATTCAAATAACAGCACACCTGGTAGATTACAATTCTCCATCCAAAATTGTAAACACAATTTGTTATGTAAATTACAAGCACACCTGGTAGAACCCACTGTCCTTCCAGAGCTGAAAACAAGTATAACCTGTCAATCACCTTTATGACAGTTATCACAGTGCGCACAGTTTCTTCCCATGATTCCATGCACACTTCCATTTGCAGGGTTTGAGGCAATATGACAAAAACATAAAATAACGGATGCTGACATACTTCCGCTTTTTGGTGTGTATCTGAGCATGTTTTTTTGTTTTTTGTTTACTTTTGCATGCTTCATACAGTGTTGTATTTTCATACAATTAAAAGTATTCATAGAGTTCATGTCAATACGTGTTTAGTCCAGAATGAATTATCAGATGTTTGTAGAAAATAACATGCATTTCCAACCGTAATCATTTCAATAATACGTGTGGTGTCATGGCCATCGTTAACAATACAATATGATATAATTGTTGGTAGTTTTATTTTCGTTTACAGCATATAAGAGTTATGCCTGTTTTAATTACTGTGACAATCGACGTGGTGTTTTAGTCGGTGTCAATTGAAATGCATGTCACATGACAGATAACGACTACAGTGTGTGACCAATATTTCGAACTTACATGGCAGAACGTCTCCAATATAAAGTATGAATTAACGCCTGGGTGCTTCTCATTGGTCTGCTTTTAAATCATTTAAAGCAATATGTTGAAAATAATTTGTCAATGTTTTAAAGAGTAGGTTCCATATTACAAATAATGCATAATAAATGATTGTATACTTCGTTTTATCAGGATGCCAACGCATACTATGACATCCAAGCAACAAACATCAAGTAGACACGTATCTCCAACTAATCGAGAGGCCAACGAGACTGAATTGGATGAAATGAAACGTGCGACTGTGAAAATCAACAGTAACGGCTCTAATGATTCATTAAGATTTGTTTGGATTTTAATGGTAGTACTCGTTGTTTGTGTTCTAATTATTGCAATTCTGGCTATAGTAGTTTGTAGAAAGAAAGAACCATATATTGGTAAGTATTTCGATGGGAAATTACTAAAACGTGTTATATACCTCAATCCTAGGTCAAAGTCAGTAATTTCCATGTGGGAATTGTTTATGAAAAAATGTTGTTTATATGTTCTGTCAAATAGATATTTTTTTATTTAACGAAAAAACACCATTACATATTTACTTACCTTTCTCGCCGCTTAATACACGATCATCAGAAACCACCAGGATGTGATCTTCAGAGTTCGTCGATAAGGCCTATTCTGTTTAGGGATTATTAAAATGGATATTGATGTCGATTACATGCTACGTTATTCCAACTTCTGATAAAGTTTTATTTTGAATATAACTCCCAATGTGTGCGCCGTTGAAAGGAAATGCTCTATACGAGATTGGTATGATGGTAGATACCTGATGTGTGTTATTCACAATTAATGATGACGTATGGAGTATTCATGTGTTGTTTTCTTAATGTATACAGTAAATGAAACTTGTACAGATCAATTATTAGACAAAGGGATTAATCGCGGGTAAGTACATTGTACATCTATAAAAGATGTCTTAATTGAACTCCCATACATATTTAATACAGATATTATAGTCCAGCTTTGTTTTGACAGTCTGTACTATTTTCCAGTAATCACACCGATCAGATTCCTATGACAACTACAACACGAATCGACAGAGCAGGGTCACCTACTGAGTGTTCCTCGTTAGAAGAAGATAGAGATGCAACAGATGATGATATTACTCCAATTGAAACGGCTACTGGTGTGTATAAAAATGACTTGCAACAGATTGTATTGGAGTTACAGTGAATACATGAAATCACTATTTCTTTGAAACTGCAGGTTTCAACTATTACCGGTATCTGAAATCGAAGTCACCTTAGCGTCTATTTTACCCTATTATTACGTCACTCATTCTTGTGTTTCGACGCACGCACTCTCACAATGATTTACTCTTTCGGAATTACTGTGGGCTGTAGTAATTCAGTTACAACAATAAAACTTAGATCTCGTTGAGAATGAGAGAATACACGTGACCGAATATTATGCCATTCTCCATGGATTTCGCGTATAAGTACAGATCTTGGTACAGTAGATGACGATAACGGTAAAGAATAAAACAAAACCATGTCACGTGGCTCCCTCGATCTCAGCGACCATTTGCAAATAAAGTATATACATGCATATTCATATAATTCAAACTACAACCAACTCTAAGCGTATCATCTCTTAGAGCATCCTATTAATATAATATATTTATAAAAAATCATAAAACGTATATGCAACTTTCAGTTATATGCTGACAAATTACATCATTCTAAATATAACAATTTAAATAATATACAAACTAAAACTTATATGTACTAAATTACAGAAAATGGTCCTGGTTTCGCTGAAACTGGTAATGCTCAAAGTAAGACTAGTCTACATAGACTAGGTAGGTATATGTAAATTATTCATCATATCATGTAAAATGATTTCATGTTTAAACGATTAGTTGTAATCCACATCCAAAACATACAAACCTGTTGTGACACAAATTTTAAATGAAAATTTTACAAAGTTTTACAAGTGAAAGTGGGACAGTGGCGGATACAGCAAAATGTATTGGGGGACCAAGCTTCACTTAAGATATACGGAGCAAAAATCGCAGAGAAAGCTATTCGTAATCCAGTTGATATGAATCGTCATGCGTTGGGGGGGGGGGTGCCCCCCTGCCCCCTGGATCCGCCACTGAAGTGGGATTATGGGAACATCACAGGCTTTAATCTGAACATGAACGTTATAATAACCAATTATTTTCTATATCTACAGAAAGTGATGTACATAATCAAGCCATGAGCACTGTGGTCCAGATTTATGCATAGATATATTTTCATTTCTTTATACCATTTCAAAATGTCTTTTGAAATAATATTATTTATAAATGATTCAACCAAACATTTATTTACCGTCAATAAAAATACTAATTCCTAAGTTTGATTCTGAGACATCTTCTGAATAATGCATAGTAATGTAGACTTCAGGACAACAACATTCTATTGATAAACAATTATTGTTGCAATATTATAGTAAATAAATTAATGTATTCATGATTATATAAAATTTACATATTTAGCTTTTCCTTGTATTTGAAATGTTTTTAGAGCAAAGTATTACCTAATTCCAGCACTGGGACAGTAACGTACATGTCATGTTTAGGTGTATTACGTAATACATGGCATTTCCTTCTCAGATCTGAGAGAACGAACACCTTTGCATAGTGTTTGCCAATTTGATTTTGTTTTGTTAATTTTGAGCAAAGGAGTCATTATTTCTCATTTTCATCATACAGCTTTATTTTGTGAAAAATAAACAAATTCAACTTCGGCATTCAAAGGATTGACTAAAGATGGACTTTCTTACATTTCTACAGTATTTCAAATGTCCACATAATTTTTTTAAAAATGAAATATTGTACATATGATCACACTTGTTTTTCTAGGAATATTTAACTTTTAGCTTTTCAGAAACAATTAGAAATAGCGATAATCATATTATGTCATGTATTTTGAATAGTGAATATATATGTTTTATGGTTACAAGTCTTGTGGAGGAGACATTTTCATACTTAACGTTTTGTGCATGTTATGTTATCCTCTTTGGATATGGCGCTATTATTTTAGTAATAAAATACAATTTGGTTGTCAGGCATGTGGTAATGAGATGTAGCACTGTATTTCCATATTAGTTCTTCAACTTCAACTACAATGAAACCACTTATTATAGTCATGTATCTGAATATAGTCTGATGCACTGCAATGACTATATGTTACAAATATCAATAATTGTTATCACTAGTCATTATAGTGCAAGCTGATACGCTCCCGTTATGCAACATTGCATTGTCCCTGTCTAACGTTGGCCAAATTGAAATTACGTCAAAAACAAAAATGTTAGATTCCAGAAAATATTAGATATTTAGCCACATACTTAAAAGATGATTTAAATATCAAAATACCAAGGCATAAACAAGTGTTTATGTTAAAGAATAAGCATTATTTACGTTATAGTTATTCAGTTGGTGTTCCAAACATAAAAACTCTCGGAGTTTGTATCTATTGGATTTAACGTTTTTACACAATGTAGGCATTTTCTTTTCTCAAAAGAATGTCCAAGTCTCTGCATTTTGTTCTTAGAAAATGATACCGATTAGCGAGAAGCATACAAAAACAATGTGGGAATACAATTTAAATGTCAACTACCGGGGTAAATAGCTCAGTTATTACACTCTTTAATGATTCTTCAGAAAAAGTTTATTCATGATTGTCTACACAAGTAGATGAAATTACTTTCCCCAATAATCATAAATACGGTTTTTATTTAGTGAATTTATTTTTCTATTAACATGACAGTAAATCTTAAAATCACAATTAGTGATTCAAATATTTAAAAGTTTGAAGAGAAAGTTGTCAATCTTGTGAATATGTAGTACGTGTATTTTATTTGCTTTATTAAATAGCATATATGGTTATATAAATTACAGAGGTGTATTTATAGCCAACATAAGTAATATTTTGTTCATTTAGTAAATAAATATATACAAATATGCTCTTTTATTTATATGCTTGCAATAGTGCAGAGTATGAAACCCTTGTTCACTCTGTGTAATGTTGTTCAATAATACAACCTTGTAATAGAATATATATGACAAATAGACAAAGCATGATTTTAAAATATGAAAAGTAAAAAGAACTTTCGACTTATTTCAAGAATTAATCACATTAATTTATATTTACAGTCTTGACAAAAGTCATTAAAAACACATTTAATGAAATAATGTCATAATTAATTTTGATTACAAACAAGTTTTAGGATTGAAACAACAGTGAGAAAGCAGTCTACAGAATGTCCTTGATTGATGTAAATATCTTACAAAAACATTGGTGCCTAATTTGTTTAATTATTTTAAGGGACATAATTTCCAGCTGTATTCAGATATTTTAGTATAAAAAACAATGCCTCATCGCAGAAAAAACGTGCTGCATTTAGACGTGAATAGATTCATAAAACATGCAAGATAACAGAACATCTTAGTTGGCTTTTGCCTAAGAATTTTGTACAGGTGTCTGTCAAAAATTGATGATTCACTGAGACAAATATATACTTAATATTATATTCATTGTGTAACTACTGTATTTAATCAAAGAAAGCTTAGAAAGAACTCCCATGTGCTGAGACTATTGGAGACACATTTAATATAATTCGAAATTACTTAGCTGAAAAGTAATTATGCAAATCAGAAAATTAATATGACCAGATTTGAGTGTAAAACTAATGAGGTCTGCGCAATTTAACAGAAAATCTATGTCTCCAAGTTTAATTGAAATGTGATTAGAACCAAAAAATTATGAATTATTATGCTTATTAGGGAATTAATATGAACAGATTTTTACCCCAAACTAATTAGGTTTGTACATTGTCCTAGAGCATCTTTGTACTAAGTTTCATTGAAATGGAATAATTAGTACCGTGAAAACTCCAAAATTTCGACCCCTCTAAAAATTCGACCGCCTATTTATTTGCCGGGTTTCGGTGTTTTATTTACCTCAAAATTTTCGACTCCACTAAAAATTGCCGACTCATTCTTATTCGAAAATTGCGACCAGTTTTAGTTTTCCCCCAAACGAAAAAAAACACGATGTGAGCGTTCAAACGGGACCTTCCTCAAAGGCATGAATCCGGGTTTCTGATTGACTGAGAGATTTTTATTTTATTGGTAACGAAAATATATTCTAAATAAACGAAGTTTCAAATAAAAACGAACACAAAAACCTCGGCATGCTGCGTTTCTGAATTGTTGATTATTATTACTCAGTAGTGATTATAATAATGTACACAAAATAAATTTGTTGAATGGTTATGAAATACAAATAAAAGTCAACTTAGTTTCATCGTAAGCGAATGATTCCGGTCTCGTATAAACGTTTGATGCTGTAGGATATCCGCCATGTTCTCTTAGGTCAAATAGGTCAAATCGCTAATTAACCAATCAAAAAGCTGGATGATGCCAACGTGTTCAAATTACCATAGCTTATTTAAATATGTTAATGTTATTGAACGCAATGCGGAAGAGATTGATGTTGTAGTACGATATTTTGGCTTGGATTTTGATGCGAAAACGGCATGATTTTTTTTAAATAAAAAAATTAGTTGTTTTTAAAAAATAAACTGGTCATCTGAAGAATAATTTAACATTGTTCACAGTGATAACAGCTCATTCTCGAAAGGAAGCTTACCCGCTCACGCTAGTCACGATAAAAATCATACACGTGTACTCTTGAATAGACAGACGTCAATGACTACAGTAAAACTTAGACTCTATTTTAGCCGGCAGGATTGATTGAAATGTCCGAAAAATGACGCCAAAATACACCTTAAAAGTCCCATTTTATTTTCTTAAATCCCATTTTATTTTTTAATCCAAGGGCGAATTTACGGCAGAATTTGGTCCCTCAAATAAGGGACACGTGAGCTTTGATTTTAACCGGATACATTGCACTGGGTCGGGGAGATCGTTTGCTAAACTTCCATGTATCTTTTGTCCAATGGGTACCTGTACTTCGAACATTCGCAAGTTTTCCTAGGTAGTGCGAGACAGCTTTGTCTTTTGACCTATTAGTTTTGTGCTGACCTCTTCTCCGCGTCTTGATGTTTTGTTTTGCTTGTCATAATACTCACTGATTGATGACTTTGTTTAGATTTTGAGTTACAACTCGGCCACGACCTTTGCTTTTACCGTGAAACATGAGGAAGTTTACGTCAATTGACGGACATTGCATTTTTTAAAAACTAATGAAGCACACTGTCTATCATCCCCATTTTTTTTGCTGATTTCTATTCTGAAAAATTCGACCGTCCGAAAATACACCTTAATTTTGACTCTAAAAACACGTCACATTTCTAACACCAATTATTTAAAACCGGTCGAAATTTTGGAGTTTTTACGGTACTTTAGATATCAGTGTGAAAGCTTAAAATTGGTTAATTATGCAAATTAGGTAATTAATATGTACAGATTTTAACCCACAATTATTCAGGTCTGTCTATTGTCCTACAGCATCCATGTACATTCATTGATATGTGATGTATAGTACCTGAGATATCAGTGTGAAAGTTGGTTAATTATGCAAATTAGGTGATTAATATGCACAAATATTTACCGGAAACTAATTGGGTCTGCATAATTCTAGATTCATTGAAATGTGATGATTAGTACTTTAGATATCAGTAGAAAAGCTGAAAATTAATTATGCAAATTAGGTAATTAATATGCACAATTATTTACCCTAAAACTAATCAGGTCTCTGCATAGTCCTAAAGGATCTATGTACCAAGTTTCATTGAAATGCGATGATTAGTACTTGAGATACCCGTGGAAAAGCTGAAAATTAACTAATTATGCAAATTAGGTGATTAATATGCACAAATATTTATCGAAAACAATCAATCTCTGCATAGTCCTTGAGTATGTAAGTACCAAGTTTCATTGAAATGTAATGCTAACTACTTATATCAAATGCTGAAAATTAATTAATTATGCAAATTAGGTAATTAATATGTACTGATATTACCATAAAAACTATCAGGACTGTGCAGTGTCGTATGACATCTATGTACCAAGTTTCATTGAAATGTGATGATTAGTACTTGAGATATCAGTGGAAAAACCGAAAATTGACTAATCATTATGCAAATTAGGTAATTAGTATCCACGGATTATTACCAAAAACTAATCAAAACCTAGCATTAGTTCAGAGCATCTATGTACCAAGTTTCATCAAAATCCAATGAGTGGTTGTTTAGATATCAGTGGAACAGTCATGGAACCACTAAAAAATAGCTAATTATCATGCAAATTAGGTAATTAATATGCACGGATTTTTACCAAAAATTAATCAAATCTGCGCATATGTTCAGAGCATCTATGTACCAAGTTTCATCAAAATCCAATGAGTGGTTCTTTAGATATCAGTGGAACAGTCACAGAACAGCTAAAAATTAGCTAATTATCATGCAAATTAGGTAATTAACGAGCATGGATTTTTACCAAAACCTAATCAAATCTGCGTATTGGCCCAGAGCATCTATGCACCAAGTTTCATCAAAAACCGATGTATGGTTCTTGAGATAGCAGTGGAACAGTCGGACACACATACACACACACACACACACACATACACACATACACACACACATACAGACACACTAACTGCAAAGACTCCCATTTTGTGCTTCGCACATGGGAGTCAAAAAGTAAAAAACGCCCTCTATGAATAACTATCATGTTGCAAGCTCTGCTTTGTATGCAAATCAACTCAAATAGTTGGTATCCAGTGGAGAGAGAAGTCAACAGTACCGTTTCCTTCTGAGAATCTACATCTTCAAACACTGCAATCTTTGTTTTTGAAGTACATTTTTAAATTAGTATTATAAAAGTTCTATCATTCTGTTCTAATAGCTGAAACAAATTTTAGTGAATTTTGATTTTCAATTGTAGAATGAACTGTTTGTCAAATACAGAATACATATTTTTTAGTACAATTTTCTTTTCAAAATGTGGATGCAACGTTTTACTTTTTATGTGTTGTTTTTTGATTTCATAACTTTGGACGTAGTTTTCTATTGGCTTCAGATCTTGATCAAAAGTTTGGCACCCAATTCATACGAGTGCTTTTATTGATTTTCTGACATCTCATTTTCTGTTAAGGTTTTATTGGTAGGCTTGCAAATGTGTACAAGACTCAAGTTGGTTTTGAAACCCAGTCTAGTATTTCCATGGAATTTGGGATACATTACCATGGATATTATTACTGTACTTCCCCGATCATAAGCCCCTCTCGAGTATTAGCCCACGAGTAGAGGGCATCCCAAGTGTTTTTACCGGGCATCGATGACATTTATTAAAATATGCATGTAAAAAGTGTAGTTTTCGAAATGCCAAAAATGTGATTGTCAAGTCGTGAAACCTGGTCATAGAACATTATTTTACTTTTCTGAATAATCATGTCCATTGAGACTATCGTGAATTGGGTGTGAATGAGCAAACTATTGTTCGACAAGACTTGTTGGCGAATACTTTCTCCACCCTCAAAAATTGCATATCAGCAGCTTTTAGGGAAAAAAATCAGTTTTTTGTTGTCAAAGTCAACATTGTGGTAATTCACTTCTGCATTGTGTTTAAAAAATTACTTCGTCAATAATCAGAAATCTTTGTATGAAACGGCATTTTGATTGGTTAACGAAAGACGTAAATGGTTAGGTCAAAGGAAGTTGTTTCAGGTCAAATCATTATGAAAAACATTATGGCGGGAATTGCTTTGTATCGAGTTTGCATACAATTGAAAACACTCTACAACATAAATGATAAAAATCTTGCCTGCGACAGTTTCAATCCCCACAGACCCTACCCATTTTTTCACTGTAAATTCAGACAGTACATGTATGTAAACCGTATTGTAATAAAATGTGTGTATTATTATTCATTGTACAAAGTGTCATGGAAATCAAATAGTTTTGCATTTTTTTCCTCAAAAAAATGTAATATTTCTCCAAGACGAAAAATGTAATTTTGACAATTTTTCGTGGGTGGTCCTCGAGTATAAGCCCATCCCCTAATTTTCCATATTCAGGCCCCTGGGCTTATGTTCGGGGAAGTACAGTACAAGATAAATGATTTGCTTCATTGAACACATACAAAAATGCATATTTCCACTGAGATCAGTGACCTTTGATGTTTATCACCAGTGATCAGTCAAGTAGAAACAGTCAAAATATTTTATCAGATTTTCTCAATTTTTGCATGATATTTTCATACAAGACATCTGTTTTTCATATTAAGGGAAGATTTTAACTGATGAATGAAGTGACCAAGTTTGATGAAGTTTGGAATACAATTAGTAAAGTTATTGTGCACACAACAACAATTATTAACGACGACGCCGCCCATGGGCAACAACGACGACAATGATGGACAGAAATTTTTCCCTTAATATACTTTTCTTCCATGTTTGATGATACAGGTAAGGTAAAAACCCTGATAAACTTTAAAATGTAAGCATTTATAACAAATGCATTGGTGTAACATATTGACTCACAATCAATGTCAAACATACAGTAAAGAGAAAAATCATTTATTGATAGAGTCATTACTTTACAGATTGAATCTTAAAAGTGGGTTAAACATCTACAAATAGACTGGTGAAAATGTGATAGACTGCCCTCTAGAATGTCAATCAGTGGAGATTGATGACGAGTGGAGAATTTGGCAATTTCTATACTGCCATCTATAATATATACAGAGAGATGTCAGCAGTATGTGATGCCCTGTAACAGAATCTTGACAAAGCATTGTCAACTTGTGGTGTTTTAGCACAAGCAGAGATGTCATTCAGTCAGTCATGGTGAATTAAGCAACACTTATAAGAACAAATCCATGAAAAGAAATTTGCTACATAATGGCTAACTAGTAGCTACAGATGAATGACTTGCTAACTTTTGTTTCTTGTACGATTTTCTGTTTGTTGATTCTCTGCGGTACTCATGTCTGCAAAGTGACAAGAGAACATGAATAACTTAGCATTACCGAAGGTTATCATAAATTGCATGTACCACATATCTATGGAAAATAGATAATAATTGACAACATGATTCTTAACAGATATCTACCACATACCATGAACTGTCACTGTAACCTTTGATGTACCACATACCTACACTGTTATATCCTTTGATGTACCACATACATACACTGTCATACCCCTTGATGTACCACATACCTAGACTGTCATACCCCTTGATGTACCACATACCTAGACTGTCATACTCCTTGATGTACCACATACATACACTGTCATACCCCTTGATGTACCACATACCTAGACTGTCATACCCCTTGATGTACCACATACATACACTGCCATACCCCTTGATGTACCACATACCTACACTGCCACACCGCTTGATGTACCACATACCTAGACTGTCATTTCCTTTGATGTACCACACACATACACTGCCATACCCCTTGATGTACCACATACCTAGACTGTCATATCCCTTGATGTACCACATACATACACTCATTTCCTTTGATGTACCACATACATACACTGCCATACCCCTTGATGTAACACATACCTAGACTGTCATACCCCTTGATGTACCACATACCTACACTGCCACACCGCTTGATGTACCATACCTAGACTGTCATTTCCTTTGATGTACCACATACATACACTGCCACACCGCTTGATGTACCACATATCTAGACTGTCATTTCCTTTGATGTACCACATACATACACTGCCATACCCCTTGATGTACCACATACCTAGACTGTCATACCCCTTGATGTACCACATACCTACACTGCCACACCGCTTGATGTACCACATACCTAGACTGTCATTTCCTTTGATGTACCACATACATACACTGCCATACCCCTTGATGTACCACATACCTAGACTGTCATACCCCTTGATGTACCACATACATACACTGCCATACCCATTGATGTACCACATACCTAGACTGTCATATCCCTTGATGTACCACATACATACACTGTCATTTCCTTTGATGTACCACATACATACACTGCCATACCCCTTGATGTACCACATACCTAGACTGTCATACCCCTTGATGTACCACATACCTACACTGCCACACCGCTTGATGTACCACATACCTAGACTGTCATTTCCTTTGATGTACCACATACATACACTGTCATTTCCTTTGATGTACCACATACATACACTGCCATACCCCTTGATGTACCACATACCTAGACTGTCATTTCCTTTGATGTACCACATACATACACTGCCATACCCCATGATGTACCACATACCTACACTGTCATACCCCTTGATGTACCACATACCTGGACTGTCATATCCCTTGATGTACCACATACCTAGACTGTCATATCCTTTGATGTACCACATACCTAAACTGTCATACCCCTTGATGTACCACATACCTACACTGCCATATTCTTTGATGTACCACATAACTAGACTGTCATATTCCTTGATGTACCACATAACTAGACTGTCATACCCCTTGATGTACCACATACCTAGACTGTCATATCCTTTGATGTACCACATACCCAGACTGTCATACCCCTTGATGTACCACATACATACACTGTCATTTCCTTTGATGTACCACATACATACACTGCCATACCCCTTGATGTACCACATACCTAGACTGTCATACCCCTTGATGTACCACATACCTACACTGCCATACCCCTTGATGTACCACATACCTACACTGCCATACCCCTTGATGTACCACATACCTACACTGCCACACCGCTTGATGTACCACATACCTAGACTGTCATACTCCTTGATGTACCACATACCTAGACTGTCATACCCCTTGATGTACCACATACCTAGACTGTCATACCCCTTGATGTACCACATACCTAGACTGTCATACCCCTTGATGTACCACATAACTAGACTGTCATACCCCTTGATGTACCACATACCTAGACTGTCATACCCCTTGATGTACCACATACCTACACTGTCATATTCCTTGATGTACCACATACCTACACTGTCATATTCCTTGATGTACCACATACCTAGACTATCATACCCCTTGATGTACCACATACCTAGACTATCATACCCCTTGATGTACCACATACCTACACTGTCATACCCCTTGATGTACCACATACCTAGACTGTCATACTCCTTGATGTACCACATACCTAGACTGTCATACCCCTTGATGTACCACATACCTAGACTGTCATACCCCTTGATGTACCACATACCTAGACTGTCATATATTTAATCTACCCACATAACTACTGTCATGTTCATCTAACAACCCCTTACCTAGACTGCCATCTTCTCCCCTGATTCCAAACTCTACCAAATGATGGTAGCCATTCATCATTGGTGGGTATTTTATGATCAAAGTTAGCACCAACTCGATTTGGATTTAGTTTTCGCTTTCGTTCTCTTTCCACTGATGAGAAATGAATAAAATTTACATTAGTAATATTAACAACATACTTAGTCTAATTAGTTTATTTTCAGGAATAAACTGCAAGGCTCAGCTTTACAAATTACCAAGACACTTGATTATCAATCTATACAACATACAATGTTTTAAGAAGTCCTCTTCTGTAGGACCAATCACAGGCACTTTCTCTTCATCATCTTGTAACCATGGTGGCAGTGCTCCAGTGTGTATATTACCATCTTTACTATTACCCTAGTAACATAGAAGCACAAAAGAATAGTTTTGTAAAATGTTTCCCAATCAAGTTTAGATTATTCATTTGTGATTTTGAAATTACACTTATCCAATACGCATTACCACTTTTAGCTTACAGCTTACACTGTAATGAATTAACATAATATGACATCAAATAGACAGATGAATAATACTCATATTATGTTTCAGTTTGAAATTGAGGACACACAGCAAGTCAATAACTCAGTACATCTATAGTGATATAGCCTTGACTCGTTAAAAAGAGTTACTGCAACAAGAGTGTCAAATTATTGTCACTGTAACAATATTTCACTAATATAAGTTAACACCTGCAACCAGTAAAACATTATTGCTCACACTGAAAATTACAATTGTTTACAGAAAAATCTGTAACTCAATCTTAAACAAAATAATGATGGCAACAACCATACTTCGAATTTATCTGGGTAAGCGCCCAGGGTCCTGAATATGGAAAATTGACAAAAAAGAGGGCTGGGCCTATGCCCAAACATCCCCTGCGAAAAAAAAAGATAATGTGCGAAAATTGACACACAGATCGAACTGCGACAGGGAATAGAATAGCAAATAAAAATATGCGAAAATAAATGAACAATTTGGAACATTAAAAGTATAACAAAAATAGTTTATTGCTTATAATATGAGCAAATAAACCAGAAATATTAAAAATCGACAGTGAGGAATCATTTGAATTAGGATTTCCCCATTGACAAACAAGCCCAATAGGAACTCAAAATGAACTAAAATGTCAGGCGTTAAACATACATAGGGGTCATACAAGATCAATAATAATTTAGACATTAAAAATTATGAAAGTTCATAGTTGTCTATTTGTACATTCATTGCCATCTTCGTAAAAGTCAAAACCCTCAAGTCGGCAAAGCATGTCACAGATATAATAGCTCTAGAAGCTCATTCATTAAAAAAAAATGACCGCCAGTCAGCCATTTTGAATCTGAAAAATAAAATGACGTGCATCAGGAACTCGTAATGTCTAATTTATGTTATAAGTTTGAACGAAATCCATCCAGAAATGTTTTATATTTGATGATTTTTTTAGCACAAAAATGGCCACCATTCTGCCACTTTGAATAGGATCGTCAAACAAATATATCTGTATATCTATGACATAATGTATAATGAATATTAAAAATTTGAACATAATCAGTAAAAGTATGGCAGATATATGGCTTTAGAAGCCCATTCATTAAAACAAAATGGCCGCCAGTCAGCCATTTTGACTCCAATCTGAAAAATAAAATGAAGTGCATCAGGAACCCGTAATGTCTAACGTATATACCAAGTTTGAACAAAATCCAACTGTAAGAAGCCGAGAAATACCTAATTTTGATGATTTTTAGTACAAAAATGGCTGCCATTCGACCATCTTAAATCAGATCGTGAAACAAATTGATGTGCATATGTATAATGTCATGTATGATGTATGTGTAAAGTTTGATTGGTCCAGGCATTTCTGAAATACAGGTCCGGACGCATACATACACGCACGCATACACACGCACGCACGCATACACACGCACGCACGCATACACACACACACACACACACACACACACACACACACACACACACACACACACGGACGGACACAGAGGTCAAAACATAAGTCCCTGTTTTCAGACTGTGTCTGAACAGGGACTAATAAAGAGACAAAACAAAAGGGGGTCGTGGCTACAATGGCACACAATGCTTTTGTTTACCATCAATCATCTTTGACCTTTAAGCATCTGCTTAATGATTGGCTAAGAATGACATCACTACTAGTGTTTCATCAAAGAGGTCAAGTCAACATTGCTTTCTTATCAGACTAGACACTCATCAATCATGGTGAAAGTTACCATTCAGCAAGTTCTGGCGATTGGAATGTCTCACTATATGGATATCATTGTGGGCTTGAAATAGGAAGATTTGCTTTTTCTCCAAAGACAGAAGAAAAATTTTCATGACAGAAATGTAATAGCTGTTATACATGTATGTGGTATTTTTAAATCTGTTGTCAAAATAAATGTACAGTGTAACAATAAACTGCGTAAAATGATACACCATTGCGTGGAGAGCTGCTATTTGTTATTTCTAACTGATATCAGGGAGAATACCTTGTTCATATGGGCGGGCAATTGTTATAATCTTCTTGATGCACTCAGACATTTTTACACTCTAAGGACGCAAGCAAAGATTTTTATTTCCAAAATAATAATTTAATTAAAACGTCAGTTTGCATTTATTCAACGGCGGCACTTACGAAGGCAAAGACTGTTTCCCAAGATGGTCGACTATGGTATCCCTTTGGAGTGTATTGTTTGTTTCCTTCGGCAAATACCACCGCTGCCACTGTCGTTTCATTCTAAATGGTCCGTTGAAATTTACTGGTTGCAGGTAGCTTGTTTTTTTGGATGGGATATATTTGACCGATGTGTTGTACTTTTCTAACAAGGACAGGAGATCGCCCCCTTTGGCGTTGCTTCGTCCATAAGCAAAAGGTTTCAGCTCCTGTCAAAGAAAACCCTGGTTCGTGCATGGAAAATTTTATTAACCCCTGTGTCCATGGATTCATGGGTCATGCAAGCATTACGAAAATTTTACTTGGATGTTTTTCAGGCCTTTTAGAATGACGACCGTCTTCAAATATTGTCCACTCATGGACACGCCCAAAACAACAGTAAAACATGCCCAAACATTTTTCTCAGCCGCATAACAGCCCACTGCCACAACAGACTTATATTTTATTATTTGCACTATTCATCTCTACAGTTACTTCTCTGTTTCAAAAAAAAAAAAATTTCAAGTTAAATAAAAATGTGTATTCTTTTTTGTCAACTTCAATGTACTTAACACCAATTACAATATCTGGTTCTGTTCCTGTCACTCATACTCGCTGTCAATGCAAGTCTTGATCACTTGTCATCCTTTTATTCACTATACAATGATGGTGTGGAATGCACACCATTAAATCTAACAATAGCGTGCGCATTCAAATATTTTTTAGTGAAATGATGTTAGTGCAGTGACATGCGCTTACGGAAGTGGAAAATACAAACAGACTTTCTAGTCAGTTCATGGCCATGGCAAAGGCGTTTCGAAGTCTCGTCACAGCCATAATAAAAACATAGTTGAACTCTGGTGACCTTGCCCTTTGTTATATAATATAATTCCCTTTATCATAGTTTGTTTCAATATAAATATGCATTGTCATAATTAATTTTGAATACAAACAAGTTTTGGGATTGAACCAACAGTGGGGAATCAGTCTATCGAATGTCCTTAAAAGATGTAAATATCTTACAAAAACATTGGTGCCTTATTTGTTTAATTATTTTAAGGAACATAATTTCCAGCTTTATTGAAAGTAATTGAGATATTTTAGAATAAAAACAAATGTCTCATTGCAAAAAAAAAAGTGCTGCATTTAGATGTGAATAGATTCATAAAACATGCAAGATAACAGAAAAATTTAGCTGGCTTTAGTTCAAGTATTTTGTACAGGTGTCTGTCAAAAATGAATGATTCACTGAGACAAATATGAACTGCCTCATTGTGTGACTACTGTACAGTGTTCTCCACAATCCAAATTAGCTGGTGGGTGGCCTAATTAGCATAAATTTGCATATTAATTTGCATATCATTTACATACAGCATTCTCGCATTTATGACATGAACTGCAATACACACTAAGTTATTTACTATTCTCTTTTTAATTTAATTTAATTTAATTTAATTGGAACATGTTACAATTTTTTGAAATACAAACACATTGGTCACTATCAATATTTACGAAATGCAAAAAGTTTGAAATCGGTGATTTATGCGTTCGCAAATTATTCTGCGTTCATGAAATGCAATTCGAGGAACCAAGAGCAAGTACAAAACATAATTGAGTTATAATGTAGAAAATATACGAGATGATTTGCCCACGAAGCCAAAACAGACAATTTGTCAAAACAAAATCCATAACATTTTTATTTGTGGCATCAGTACTCACCCGTGCCGACGGACGGTAAGATGCATTTACGCATGTACGGCCACGATACGTTGCGTTTTCACACATTGTTTTGGAATTCAAGAAAAAAATGCTAGCAATCGGCAAAATAAAAGAATCTGATATGTTCTCGAAAGATTAGACATAAAAAATAGATAAATTGAAAAAAGTACGTGGAAAAGATAACTAAAATATTATTCAATTACAAATACTCGCGGTAAACTAATCCAGCAGCCATGTTTGATGTTTATTACCGCTTTCCGAATTCAGTACACGAACACCCAGAATGCGCTGTTCCCCTATGCAACTTAGATACTAAATCGTTACAGCGCCAACAGCGGTGGGAAGCAGACGGCCGTTGAATGGGGTAGGCCAAAAGGTCATCAGTTTGCCTTCTCCATGCTGTTTTCACAATGAAAATCGAGCGAACGTTGTAAATACGGCTAGAATTAAAATTTTTGTTCGAGTTTACATGAAATCTGCTAATATATTTGTTTATTTTCTGTGCATATACATTTCGTTCGTATTTAAATTGAAACCACTGTAGTTGCGTATCGTGAGCAATAAGTGGCAACAATGTCGGGCGACAATGAATTCAAGCGATTGACACATTGCCATGAATACACTTGATAACTGCTTGCAGACTTCCAATGGACATTGTTTATGTTTGGACTGTTGAAACAATAGCAAAATAAAGGGTTGGGCAACTACTCTTTTGTTTAGGCTTGAGAAGAACAATGCAAGCATTTTACAAATAATTTCAGCTGGATGTACATTGGTGGGCGGGTGTTGAGAGTTACTGGGCGGCCTAAAACCCCTTGTGGAGAACACTGCTGTATTATATGAAAAGTAAAAAAAACACCCTTTATGAATAGCTATCATGTTGCAAGCTCTGCTTTGTATGCAAATCAACTTAAATAGTTGGTGTCCAGTGGAGGGAGAAGTCAACAGTACTGTTGCCTCCTGAGAAACTACATCTTCAAACACTGCAATCTCTGAAGTGCGTTTTTAAACTAGTATTATAAAAACTCTATCATTCTGTTCTAATAGCTGAAACATATTCCTGTGAGTTTTCATTTGTCGAATGAACTGTTTGTCAAATACAGAATACATATATTTTAGAATAATTTTCTTTTTAAAATGTGGATGAAATGTTTTGCTTTTAATGTATTTTTTATGTATTGTTTTTGATTTGATAACTTTTGACTAAACAGATTTTCTATTAGCTTCAGATCTTGATAAAAGTTTGGCACCCAGTTCATAGCAGTGCTTATATTGATTTTCTGACATCTTGTTTTCTGTAAAGATTTTATTGGTAGGTTGGCAAATGTGTATCAGACTGTGCAATCTCTCCATGAGTTGGTTTTGAAACCCAATATGGGATTCTGAGATACATTACCAAGGATATTATTACAAGATAAATCATTTGCTTCATTGAACACATACAACAATGCATATTTCCACTGAGATCAGTGACCTTTGATGTGTATCACCAGTGATCAGTCAAGTAGAAACAGTCAAAATATTTTATCAGACTTTCTCAATTTTTGCATGATATTTTCATACAGGACATCTGTTGTTCAAACTCAGGGAAGACTTTATACTGATGAATAAGGTGACCAAGTTTGATAAAGTTTGGAATAGAATTAGTAAAGTTATTATGCACACAGTAACAATTATTAACGACGACGACAACGACGACGACGACAACGACAACGCCGGACAAAATTTTTCCCTTAATATACCTTTCCCTTCCATCTTTGATGGTACGGGCAAGGTAAAAACACATGAGGTTGTTTTGTGCCTGTCAATACTAGTATTTCTAGAACACTGCATTTTCATTGGTCGAATTGTGTATAAAAAGTCGTCAACTTAATAACAATATTATATTCTGTTGACAGTGATTGATCACTCATTACATCATGGGAAAGAAGAAAGTTGCTATTCGCTATGTACTTGCTGTTGGAATGCCACATTACGGTAGCTCACTACCATTGGGTACTTCACATCTCCTTCGCCGAGATTTCTAGAATCTTCACGATAAAGACACAGTTGCCGTGACTTTTCGTGGAAAGAAAGTTTAAAACGTGATGCAGCACGATTATTGGCAAAAATAATGGACTTGAATTTAGCTGCTGGTGATTGTTACTATCTTAAACCAAAGTCAAAAGCATTCTCACACTCACCGAGGGTCAGTGTTGCGCAGTTTTGCAACATTGGGTTTCTTGCCAATGATCAGGGGATTCCAAAAATTCAAGATAACCTACGCAATTGCTATTTGATGTCAATATCCCATAACGTCTTTCATGACATGTTCAAACCAAACGGCCAGTTTCAGGGCCACCACATCTGCTGGGAGTATACCAATTACCATGTTATATTTTCGTTATTTTTACCGAGAAAGATGACACTGGGTGACATTATAGTGAAATTTTAGGTGGTCTACTTTTTAATTCAGGTGTCTTGGGAAGCCTGCTGTGCGTAACTGTAGCAACTAGTAAAAATGTATAAAATTTTAGTTTAGCTTCTGCAATAGTTTCTCTCGTCTTGGGTGGTCCAACTGACAACGTGGAAAGTCAGGATTAGTTAATTTTTCAATGAAAATAGAAGTCCCAAAAAAATATTAGATGATCATTTTTTTGAAATTTGAATCCCCCAAATAAGCGCCCACCAGCTGTGAAACCACCCAGGGCGATTTTTCGGATTGGTGAATATACGATAGAATCCGGTACTAATGCATTTACAAAAAGAAAATATATTTTTAAATATAACTACAGTAGTGTATTCAATGCTAACAACAGACAAAAGAACTAGAGCCAAGTCACTACATACCAATATCATTCTAATAAAATTTTCTCTCAATACCACAATATATATATAATCATACATAAATCATGAACTGCAGTTTACTTTGTTGCATTCCTAAATATATACATAATCAGTATCTCCCTACAGATGTGCAAATAAGAAAAACAAAATATGTCGACCTGAAATAATCAGAGACAATGTCATTACATACCTGTCTTTGTATTACTGTAAGTCCCCCTGATGACTTGATACTGACTGTCTTTACATGACTACACATCTGTGATTCCTTGGTTTTCTCATTCACCGATATGCCAACAGTGTTGGTTGTCATACTAGTCTGTAGCCATGGTAACACAGGAGTACTTTGAGATGACGTAGGAATAATTTGACCAGAATCAGGTTTTGGACTTGATGGAACACTGTGTGGTAGGACTGACGCTGAGGTAGCAGCAGGGAGAGTGTTGGTGCTGGGTTTACCTTGTATTGAGTAATAGTCACTGAAAAAAGAAAACATCCAGAAAGTAAACAACAAATACAGTACTAGTACCAAGGTACTTGTCTCTAATGCACTAGATAATTGTTGTACAATTAGTAAATAAACTGTGGCTTGCCCGAACTATGACAAATTGTGTACAAAATTATTACATTTATAATGGAGTATATCCACAACGATTAGGCAAATGAGCCAAAAAATAACATAACTTGGCTGTTATGGCTGCCAGAATTTCACTGAAACAAAAATAAACTTATTTACAGGGGCAGACCATTATTTCTTGGCTTTGTACTATGTCTAAACACAGTCCCTCAACACCCAGTTAGGAAACGCTATAATTGTTCTAAGGTGTGAATTAATCACCTGAATTCCGTGTTGAAGTGCGTGTTGTGCTTGTGGGAAGACAGCAGTGACATCATAGCATTTTCTTTGAGCTCATTTGAAGCACTTTTGTTCTGTGTTATGTCTACAAATATTCCATTTTTTTAAGCAAAGTCGGTAAATTTTATTTAAAGGTACAAGTCTCTGTGTGATCATATCGGTTTTGTGAAAAGGCATGTGTAGTTTAAAATCCATATTCATTATAAATAACGAATTTTTGTTTTTTTATTTCAAATTGTTGCTGCCATGTTCATTCATTATTAGTGTATGCGTTACGGCAATAATACCACGAAAGTTTCAACCCTGGTAAATCACGTTACCAACCCAAAAACAAACAGTCGTTATTAATTTGTAATTTGATACTTTTGGGCAATATTTTGTACCTTGTGCATAAGTGCCAGAAAGGTGTTCATTTCAGTCGTTCATTTTGCATTTGTTTTTGCCGTGTTGTATATGAATCAAGACGACTGTGTCGCTAACAAAAAATGTTATTCCATGAGAAATAGGAACAACAAAACCTTAAACAAGAGTTGGCAGAGCCATCTCGATGCTGGGAAAATAAGAGCTTGTTTTAATGAAAAGTATACATGAGGGTACGTGTTATTATTTATTTATTTTGGAAGCTCAATTTTTAACTGAAGGAATTAAACTAAATTAAATATTCATGTTTGTTTATTTTGAACCTTAGAAATGAGTACTGTTCAACTCCGGACGTTTAATTGTACTTAGCGTATGTTACTATGACAATCAACCAATTCGAGAAAAACAGTCGACATGACTAAATGCAAGGCCACAGCAAAATCGATGTTTCATTGAAATAAAAAAAAAAATAGAGAACTCTAAGACAGAAAGAGAAACACGAGTGATGTAATCGAACAAAAGGCATTACGGCAGCCACGTTTGTTTCATTTCGATCAATACAGTATTACCCACGATGCACTATTCCCATAAGCGCGAGTATGTGGAAGTTTATAGCCAAGCGTACAGTGGTCAAGAACAAGGTAAGAAATTATGTGACAGATCAACTCGATTTGCCGCCAATTTCCGGGTTCGGGTGCGTTTCATATAATATATATATATAATAATATTATCACTTTTCAGTCCTTGTTGAGGCACAAACTTATTCAAATGAGTTGGTAAACAAGAGACGATGGCAACTCCACGTTGTAGCAGATTTACACACTACTACAGTTCGACTAAAGTTAACAAACACCTTGGTCAGTCACACAAAGTCCCCCAAATTCAAAAGGGATTTTTAAATGTGTTTGGAACACGAGACGAACAATTGTGCATACATAGATGACGACTCTACGTTATGAGGCAGCGTGAAAATAACAATCTAAAACTTTGCTTGCAGATTTCCTGGGGCAGATTCACATAATACTACAGTTCGAAATACGTTCACTTTTATCAATAACTGAAATAAACACAAAGCCCAAACTATCAGAAAACACATAATTAGAGTGATGGTTTAACAAAATAACTTATCATTTGTAAATTCAATCCATTGAATCAAAGAAAGCTTAGAAAGAACTCCCGTGTGCTGAGAGTATTAGAGACATAGTAAAAATTAATTCAAAATTACTTGTACTTGATGATAATGATGGAAAGGCTGAAAACTAATTATGCAAATCCGAAAATTAAAATGAACAGATTTGCGTGTAAAACTAATTAGGTCTGCGCAAAGTAACATCTATGTACCAAGTTTCATTTAAATTATGAATTATTATGCTAATTAGAGATTTCAACCCAAAAACTGATCATATTTGTACATTGTCCTAGAGCATCTATGTACAAAGTTTCAATGAAATGGGATGATTAGTACTTAAGATACCAGTATGAAAGTTGAAAACTGATTAATTATGCAAATTAAGTGATTAATATGCATAAATATATACCAACAACTAATTGGCTCTCTGCATAGTTTATATTCATTTAAAGGTGATGATTAGTGAAAAAGCTGAAAATTAAATAATTATGCAAATTAGGTAATATGCACAATTATTTACACCAAAACTAATCAGATCTCTGCATAGTTCTAGAGGACCTATGTACAAAATTTCATTGAAATGTGATGATTAGTACTTGAGATATATGTGAAAATTCGAAAATTAACTAATAATGTAAATTAGGTGATTAATATGTACTAATATTACCCTAAAAACTATCAGGTCTGTGGAGTGTCCTATGACATCTATGTACTAAGTCTCATGAAATGTGATGATTAGTAGTTGAGTATCAGTGGCAAAGCCGAAAATTTACAAACATTATGCAAATTAGGTAATTATTATGCACAGATTTTCACCCAAAACTAATCAAAGCCTGGTATTAGTTCAGATCATCTATGAACCAAGTTTCATCAAAATTCAATGAGTGGTTCTTTAGATATCAGTGGAACAGTCATGGAACAGCTAAAACTTAGCTAATTATCATGCAAATTAGGTAATTATTATGCACAGATTTTTACCAAAAACTAATCAAATCTGTGCATTGGCCCAGAGTATCTATGCACCAAGTTTCATCAAAAACCGATGTATGGTTCTTGACATATCAGTGGAATAGACACACACACACACACACACACAGACACACAGACAGACACACACACATACAGGTGTCCCATGAATTGTGGAGCCACCATTGGATTAACTTTTAATATAGTTAAATAAACTTTTAATATAGTTGCGATATGAACTCGATTAAAACGCGTTCCTATATAGGGTTGCGTTTTAATTGGAGTTTAATTAAACTCAATTACAATGCATTACAATGGAGAATTGCATTTTAATTAAGTTTAATTAAACTAGAGTTGAATATCCTGTGACTGAACATAGAAATGTTTGCGAAGCTTAGGTTTAGTATCGGGGTAAGGTATGGTACAATTATATTAATATTAATATAACCTGAACCATACCTTCCCCAATACTAAACCTAAGCTTCACAAACCTGACTTAAATTTGATTAAATATTAATATATATTATGAAATATTGCAGAATTTTTGTTTTCAAGATGGCGATACCTACTATTGTCGCCGTTATGCTAAGAGTATCCTATTGTATCGACCTTGGTATATGCACATTTTCGCTTAAACTATCGTATGGCGAGTACTATTTGGGAGTTAAATATCCCAAAAATGACAAATATTATTTGCATTGCTGTTCTCTTATTTTTTCATTCGTTTTTTTTTAGTTAAAAATTCAGTCTTGTTCGTGGTCAGGTGCCAACTTGAAGCCATACACTACGACGATGGTGGTGACGGTGTTGTCTGTGTTTTTGCACATCCTCTTCATGCATATATCCTGCATCTACATACTGGGGTCCTTTTTCCATTATGTTATCTGAAATCGATGAAATCTTTGCATTTTCCCCATATTTCTTTAGAATAAAAAGCCCAGAAGTCAGAAAGTTGAAACTTCACAGTGGTGAAACTTGAAAATAAAGTTGTTTACGCCTGCACAAAAATGAATTTTGAGGTATTCTGGGTGAAAATGATGTCATACCATATGCTAATTTTATGTTAATGTAGACAGTGTGAATTATCGGTACCAGTAAGCTAATTTTAAGAACGCGAATACGTTAGCTAATTTTAAGAACTCGTAGCGTTCCTTAACCGAGTGTGAGGAGACAGTGGTCTAAACAAAAATATAGTAAAGTGTATCAATCACCCATACTGAATTACACCAGTTTGAATAAAATTAACCCAGTCATAGCAAATAAAAAAAAAACAGATAAGAAGGATGAAGTTACATTATTTCTTTTCTGATTGAGAAACAATAATGGCACATGTACGAGTCGTTACATCTTGTCTTTGAATCCAAAACAGCTCTGAAATGATCAAGAGTTGTTTATGGATGGATAGCTTGAAGTTGATTTTTTTGGAGCTACATACATCTAAATGAGGGTCTCAAAAACACTACATTCATGTGCAATATGTTATGATTATCAGTGTATAACTAACATAGTGAAAGGTACTCACCTACTACTGTGCTGATATAGTGGATATGATGCTGTAATCTGACTTCTGCTATTACACACTGATGTGAAAGCAATCTGATTGATTCAGGAAAAATAATACTTAAACAAAGCATAGTGAAAGACACACATATTTGACAATAAAAATAGTCCCTGTCACATATTTGACAGTAAATGACATAGTATGTCACATATTTGACAGTAAATGACATAGTCCCCGTCACATATTTGACAGTGAATGAAATAGTCCCTGTCACACATTTGACAGTAAATGACATAGTACGTCACATATTTGACAGTAAATGACATAGTCCCCGTCACATATTTGACAGTAAATGAAATAGTCCATGTCACATATTTGACAGTAAATGACATAGTACGTCACATATTTGACAGTAAATGACATAGTCCCTGTCACATAATTGACAGTAAATGACATAGTCCTTGTCACATATTTGACAGTAAATGAAATAGTCCATGTCACATATTTTGCAGTAAATGACATAGTCCCTGTCACATATTTGACACCAATATGAATGTCGTATGTTAGACAGGTGATGTCATATATAATATAGATATGAATCTCTCAGGGCTTCAAATTATCGGTAGCACAGACAACCAAATTATATTCCAGGGCTACCATTTTCTGAAATTAACAGCCCAACTGTACTACTAGTACTTGTAAGTTTCAAATAATTAAAATTGTCTCGCCACTTATATACCAAAATAATGATGTACGAGTTGTCCTACACAAAATGTGCTGATTCTTTTCATGTATTCACAATTGTGTGCATAGCTTGAAGTTCCAAACCACTGACAACATTATTGTCCAGCTATTAGCTTTAGAAATTGGTAGTACACTCATTTTCCAAAGAAAAAAAGCCAATCCTATATCAAATGTTATGTATTTTATATCACAGACAGTGGAGATATGAATGTCCTATCACACTTTGAGACTGGCATGTAATGAATTTGATAAATGATTTAGTTATTTTACTGACAGCTGTAATAGAATCATTTAAATATACATAGCTAATCACAGAATGTTTTATTTCATTTACAAAACAGTGAATTTAAATGGAGTGAATATCCAAGCGACATCAATTCCACTATACTAATACACCCAGTGATAATTCCCATTTTCAAGTAATTATAATCATGAAGAAGGATAGTGGATAGCAATATATATTAAATAATATATTGTTATCATGTAGTTGACTTAAGCTCATAAGGTTAATATTTGAAAAAAATATATATATATGGATACGACTTAGGTACCATATCACTGTTGCCATGGAAATCAGTTTTCTCTGGTTGTAGTAACTGTTGTCTTTTCTCTTCTACATTCACCATTTTCATAACTTTCTGAAAAAAAAATAAGAAAAAAAAATTAATTTAGTTGGTAAATTACATTCACAGGGACACTTTGCTTCTAAAGCCAGCATCACCTTCAAAGTATACCTGTGAACAACATCCTGCTATGTTTGCATTTCATATCATCATAAGACACAATAGTACTCATTCAGTCAAATCAAATTGTAGATGATTTGAATTTAGGTTGAATTAGTGAAACAAAACATTTTTTTGGTTCTGTGCGGTTCTGAAACAAACAGAATTAAAATATTCCCATTTCAAATACAATAGTATTCATTTAACATACAAAGTCAATGAAACACTTACCTCTTGAAATATTTTCTTTTTATTATTTTTAAATTCTGTTACAACTGATTTAATTGATTGTTGGTATTTAATCCAGTGATCTTCTGTAAATATGTATTTATCCTTCTCATTTTTATCCAGCTTGTGTTCCCATAGAAACTGCTTCACATTTTTCAAATGGTCAGCGCTGAAAATAAACAAGATGTAATTATTGGAAATTATTATTTATTATTTTAACAATATGCACGTTTTTCACGAACCTCCAAATGAGCTTGTATTTGTAAATTAATCCAAAACTTGAGTTACTGATAAATCTAAAAGACACTTTGCAAGAAATTAATCAGTCCAAATATTCATTGGAGAATCATCAATATTTTATCACATTTTGGATTAATTTAGTCTATGCATGCATGCTCAGAAGGTTGATATTTGTAGGCTTGAAATTTGTTCCTCTAATTAGTGTAATGTATATGTATGTAACGCTCACCCTACTTCCAAGGTATGTACACTGTACAGATATAGAGGCTATATTCTGCTGTAGTTTTATGAACAATATTTTATCTCTTGTATGGTAATTTTGCTACCATCACCTGGCTTTGGATGCTGATACATTGAACTCGTGCGTAATAAACACCAGCTTACAGACCTTTCTACATAGATAAACTACTAGTACCTGGTAAGTCATCACTTTATTCTCAGACAAATAATAAATAGACTGGCAACATGGGTATTTCTAACGTATGTCTCATGTTTACTTTTGCGATAACGTTTTAAGCTTATAAACAACTGGGAGAGATAAGAAAATGTCCACGAAGTCACGCGAAAACGCATGATCCCGAAAGATAATGCAGTGTTTCAACAAGAAGTGACACGAAAAGTCAGACTGAAGTTTCATATTTTCCTTACGTTAGAGATCCCCGCCAGCCCACAGACATTCATAAAACAGGTTCGGGTAACAATAAAACAGAAAGTATAAAATTCAGTTGCAGGTCAAACTAAATAGCAGTGGAAATAAACCATGTGGAAGTAAGTAATCAGCGTAATGTTGCTACACACATGTACAAAATCAAAATATCGCATTAGTACTATTTCAAGACTTATATTAATTTTGCCGCGATTTAGTTAACTAGTACACTACTTGCCCTGATGTATCATACTTTCAAAGGCTTTTTAATACATGATCGGCAAAATTTAATAACATAAGATCAGCTTTGTTGTAAACATGGCAACGAGAACTATTCTGGAAAAATAGAGTCACTATCGGAAAAAATTGCTGTGTTCCGGTAAAAGTCGTTCCTTTTTCTTAATTATACATTCAAGAAAAAAACTATGAAGATAGTCTATACTTTCAAATAATCATTCTTAAAATATGGTCACTTTTGGCTAAAAAATATATTATTTCGCAACTCAAAGTAAAACTCTTGCTTCCGGGTGGTCTGATCTGAAATGAATACAGAGAATGACTAAAATGCAAGTAAACGTAGATTTACGATGTGTGTACTCGCCATTTGGCACAATTTGGCAAAGCGTGGGACAGCAGTGTAGCCAAAACGCATGTTCGCTGGGGATTAGGCCGATTGACACCTTTACAAAAAAGCGTTGCCAGTCTGTTTATTAGTTTTCATCATTTTGTTATACATCAATCATGTAATCTTTCTTGTGGATATGATAATTTGCGAGTGAAATTATTTCCAACTCAAATGCAGTTACTATAGTTAAATAATATTTTCTCACCTTAATAAATGTACGATAAATCCTTTGAAGTTCAAAATAATATCTTTGTTGCTGAAATCTTTACCATGTTTCTGTATTTCCTGTGCACACATATAACACCAAAAATTGACTTCAAGTAAACTAGTATTATTGGATACTGTAGGCTTTTTAATCTCTGACTTGGCTTCTTTGATCTATAAAAACACATTAAATGGATTCACATCCAGTACTGAAGTAAGTAAATGATGCACCGACACTACTTCGTCTACATGTCAAGTAAGCTTCTCTCTTCACGTGAAAAGAAACAGTCATGTAGCTCATCTCCTATAATATTAATTGTTGACTAATTGCGAACAGTTTGGTGGTAATCAACAGTAATTTGAAACAAAGTAGGTAATCACTTTTTCTGATCGTACAACATCCCGGGCAATTCTAGTGACTGTAAGTGCATGTGACGTTTTACGGTCGACAGCGGCGCCGTTAATATCACAGTCAGCTGGCATGTTTCATATGTGTGCGATAAAATATGAGTAAATATATCTCACTTTTTTACAAAATCTTCGTAAAGCCGACTGTATCCTGTCTTTATGACGTTTACTGTACACGTGTTTTCTTCCATGGTCGTGATTTATTCGGCAAAATTCACAAAAGTCGTACGAATCGTTTGCACCGGATGAAGCCATTTTAAAATACCCACAATGCAAATCGCCATAACATGGTCTTTAACCCCAGGTTCAAAAAGATTTTCATTGTGCAACTTCAGGCGGCGCTCATCGGCAATTTCATTATGTAGCTCACATGCAATGTTTGTTCATTCACCAAAGTTATTATTAATATTAATAATAAAAAGGTTAAGTATATCAATCCCAACAATAATATAAGTTATATCAGAGGTACATTAACAATAAATACTTGATTATATTAACATGGAAAGTATACCAAATTTATGACAGGGTCACAATGACCCGCAGTCACGAGTGAAAAAGCGCTTGTCAGTTATATAACCATTACGGAAATGTATATGCTCGGTTCAGTCACAGCATAGAAGGTACTAACAGTTAGTACCTTCCACGGTCACAGTCACAGTGAATGGACTGTGGTTCAGTATATAACTCACAAGCGCTGTTTCACGTGTCACCTGACTATGACAGAGAATAATCATAAGGGACAAGCTTACAAGAAATAAAAAAAGCACTTCGCTTTTTTACAGGAAATAAGATGAAAGTTCCATTTATAGTAAACAAAAATAGGTTTTTACACTTTACAGATAAAGAAAATTCATATTTACATTTTTATAACATATTTGATAATTTGTGTTTAAGAATCAAAATTGGAAATTGCGTACAAATTACGACATTTAATGTGGAGAATGCTTTATACGCTTACAAAAAAATCTTTGTACAAATTACGGACGAATAAAATAGCTGATTACATTTTACACATTGGCCATATCTACGAAATTAAGGTTTTTTTATTTATTTAAATTACATTATTACGAAAATAAAAACAAATGATTACAGCTAACGAAAATACCCCTTATCGACCCTCTGATAATGCGTGACAAAAATAACCGATCAAAATATCCCGACGTTCTGTACAAACCTTAGAACTTTCCGTGAACATTCATGAAATTATAAATACAAAGCTAAAAAATCGCTTAAAAGATTCGTACAATCTAATTCTGACTATGAAAACATATATTACTAAAGTACGAAGCTAAGACTACTACAGTAATCTGCCAGTGAGTACGAAGAGAGTAGTCTAGTTCAGACCGCTTGGATTAATAATACATGTACATAGTTTTAGTTATAGGAAGCCGACCACCGTGTTTCATGATAATTCCGTTTGCTAATAAGTAAAAAAATAATTACACTGTCAATCTCTGATTCCGACTCTGGTTACTACAATTTCGCGTCAGAACCATTTGTTTCAAATTCATTCTCAATGTCCCACAAAAGCACTGGTTCGTATTTCATCGGCAACTAGTGATAACGAACCTGGCTTTCATATTAAAATTCTGAAATTGATTGTACAATGAATAAAACCATGATGTAATATCAATAGTGTGGGCGACCGTGAAATTGTCACTTACTAAGAATGAAAACATCGCATGTTTATTTTCTTCACCGCTAATTTGTTAATGATAAATTCGCTGTAATTTGTTTTTCCTTTTCCTCTGTGTGTAATAGTTATAGCTATTTCAATGAGAAAATGAATCGTACGTGAATCAAACCGTACATGGGAAGTTACTAATGTCCCCATATTTGTGTCTGCAGTATTACACTCGTTCAAATCACACCACATGCCTATTTTGGATCAACTACTTCTTTGTACACTTGCCATCATGTCATATAATGTGCTTGAAATTTAAACAAATACTTGTTTATTCAGAACACAGAAGTTGGCTCATTATACAATAACTGAACTGCGATAAACAGGGCAATGTTTGCCCTCACTGAGCATCGCTCGTCGCGTCTTCTATGTTTATTTACAGATATGCTGCCTAGAATCACATCATGTGGAAGTTTTTCTGTCGGCATTTGAAGACTTTGACACATTTCAAGTAATGTGTGTACTTTGATAAATCATCAGAATCGGTCTGCAAATTGCAAAATATCCACATCAGGAAATTCTTGTTTTGTTCTGTGCATTCGGTTGTGTTTGAGTTGGCAGGAGTTGTACTAGGGTGTCATGGAGACACCGAATCGCACGTGATCGCACGTAGGATTCCGTGTTCGGCGATCGAAGATTAGTTTACGATATGTTCAGCCATTATACACACCCATTCGAACTATTACTACGACCTATTACTAGATCAACTATTTTACCTAAGTTACCACGTTGCTTGACTGGATTTATTCAAAGACACTAGAAAATACATTTTGTTTTGTTTTATTGTAGTGAAAACTATAGATAACTTAGTCTATATACACCAACTTTCGAAGGCCATAACTTTCAGATTTGGCAAACTACTAATCGCTTGTTATTTTTTAAATATATAGTGTTCGACATATTGTTATCTCGAGTTAAAAAAACGGATCGAAATTTATCCCACAGACGGAGTATTTCGTTGTAGCTCCGTAATTCGCAAAGGTAATATTCCTTTAATATTGTGTATGACCACGTATAGAAATAAGCAATCAGTTCGCAAAATATAAAATAATAACAACAACTGTCATGGAATTATATTGAACAACCTTAATAGAGAAAGAAACAAGTATTATATGGTGATCCATGCTTTTTACATGAAGTCTAACATGTTACCTTGAATACATTACGGGGATAATCCCAAATGGGCATATTTTGTCAACGCTTTAATGATATAATTATATTTCATAAAAGAGTCGCATTTTGATGATTATTTTAAATTTACAAAGATGTAAATTACTGGAATCTCTTTGATGTATTAGTAGTCGTAAATATAAATTCGGTAAAGTACAAATCATCTGAGTCTATCTGCAATAAATTTTCAGCCTGAGGAGTACGGTATTAAATCGATCTACCCGATAGAAATAATAGCACAACCAAATCACTACCAATTGCGTGTCACGTGAATAGTTGGTTTACACATCGGCGTACTGAGAGGATGTAATTTTACTCGACAACGAAAATTTAATCGAGTATTTGTCTACTGCCCCCTACTAAGTACCACTTGTTTTTATTCTCCCACAATGCATTGTTGTCAATATACTTCCGTATGCGCATTAGTATGCGCAGTACACGTTGTAAGTGACGTGGCCGGTTCTGAGGTGTACAATCTTGTGTGGATTACCTTATTTGTATGGTCTCTAATACTAGTATCTTTTTGCTGTTATATTCCGATATAATAATTAATCATGCACATGTTAAAAAGAGACAAGAAGGACGAGGAAGATGGTAAGTTATTTTTCAAATTGTATGTATTTGTGGGTGTAGCAGAAATTAAATCGATATCAGCATCATTCATTCATCGTTCAATGTACACGATGGATGTCACAGTTTTGGGAGTTTTTTCGTAGCTTAAGACATTCACGAACCGATGGACAGTTTGTTGATGGATTACAGATCAGTATACACGTAGTACGGCTACCATCAACGGCCAGTGATATGCTATTCGAGTAATTATGAAGACTCGTGTAGTTAAAAAAGCTCATGGTAGTAGACTGTTAATTGCTTGATATTTTAGCCTGGAACAGAATTATCAACACGAGCACTTGTCATAAAATTGATCCGGATATTCACTGATTTATAATAACAATATTCGAATTCACTGCTCACATAATCACGTAATACTACTGCTACTACTAATATACATACAACAGTCATTTATTATGTAACCTAACCCCCCAACTTTCTGGTTGGTATACATTAACTATTTAGATGATATTTCAGCCATAAACTTTAAATTTTAGATTTCTAGTTATAATCGCCATCTAAAATTTCAAGATATGTCAATATTCCTACTTAGCAAACTTATGCCGACTGCACACCTTGCGACTATGAATGACCTGCAACTAAATCATATAGTCGAATTAATCTTAAGGTGTGATCATGTTTATGACTGAAAGTTTGTTGTTGTTGACTATTCACTGTAATTCTTGAATCTTAGTAAATAGTCGTCAACCGTAATTATTATGCAGTGTGCAATGCCTATTCACGACTATAGACGACTAACCAATTATATTTCTTCATATTTGTCATGTGATATCCAATAGTCTTTACTGAAAATCATTGCAGAAATGATATTGATAAGACAGATGAATGATTATATACAACTTTATCAAGTATATCCTAGTGATTAATAAATACTTTGGTGTGTTTGCAAGTATTCACCATCAGAATGTACCTGCAAACACAAAATGTACAATGTTAGTGAAATGAAAGTTCTTGGTTGTTACCACCACAGTTGAGTTCAGAAGAAAATCTCAATTTTCAATGTTCCCATCAGGTGAATACAAATATTTGTATTATTTATTTCAGGATCTTCTAATCCATATGCTAATTTAGAGAAAAGTGCTGTACTACAGGAGGTAAGTTTATGCATGTACACATAACTCAAATAATAGACTGTGTGTATGCATTTATCTGCTCATTTATTTGGCTGATCCATCACAGACCTATGGATGTAGAGATGGGGAGTGTCATACATATAGGTATGTACTTCTCCACTAGTTTTTGTTGGATGTGGGTTTCAATTCAATCTTTTTGCTGTTTGTAGATTGATTTTTTATTTGCATAGAAATTATGAACCTAGAAATTGTGTTCTATAAAGAAGATGCAGGTGAGAGACCCCCCCCCTCCCTCCAATTGCTTTGTTGATTTTCATGTGTACCAATGTTTTACAAAATACACATTCTAATTTCGTTGTATACACATTGCTAATAGATTTCTTCCTCCCTGACAGCTTGTTTATGCATTGCCTTGTGGGTATGGTAATAGACTACAAAAATTAAGTTTAAACATTAATTGTTTAATTGTTTGATTTATATGAAGTTATCACAAGGATATCTAAAGTATGCTACGACTGTTTAGAAAAAATATCAACTGACATGATGTGGCGGCATACTGTCTGAGTACATGTTTTTTTTGGTATTCTCGTAAAAAAACTTATTAATATACATCTTCTTGATTTTCTTGACTTTCTCACAATGAAATTTGTTTTCAAAAATGGCACCATTTTGGAAACCCTACATGATTGTTCCATATTTGGAATTAACATTTCTTTTAAATTTGGATGCAGATACATGTACCCCATCAAACACTGCTAAATTATTGCTCACTGTAACTTTCATAGAGATACTGTAGATGTATAATAATAAATAACATTGTATCAAGACTAGGTAGATAATTTACATATCAATGGTAACTAATTTACATTAATGGTGGCTAATTTGATTATTAGTGGTAGTTAATTTGAATTTTATTTTATTTTAAAATAGATATATGATAATGGTTATTATATAAATATAGAATTGTTCTTTTTGAGCTAAAGGAATACTGAAGGAACTAACACATTTATTTTTTTTACTTTGTAGGCAAGGACATTCAATGAAACTCCCATCAATCCAAGGAGATGCTGTCATACCTTAACCAAGATATTGTATATTATCAATGCGGTCAGTAAAATTAATGTTATAATTGGTTATACTGCCTTGTTGTGTTACTATGAGTACTAGCATGCCTACATTAGAGATGATGGAAAGACTTTCCATTGTACCCCCTCTCCCAATCCTAACTCTGACTTTCGCCCTACCCCCTCCCTCCACCCTCCAAATTAATTGTATATGCCCTTTTTGAAAACACCTATAGTTATCTTGAGGTGTATACACAGTGGAATTGGAGGAGGGTTGAGTAAGGGTAAGAGATGGAGTACAATGGAAAATATTTCTGAAAGGACAAGGAGTGCAAGAGGTTATAAGTTGACTCCCAAAATATATACCTATTAATACTTTACATCTCAGGCATGTATAGACACTGCCTACTGTACTTATTATGTATAATTTCAGACTGCCTTGTATTAGATGTATAGCATTGTCATCTCATGTTGTGATCTAGACAAGGAGACTTTATGACACCTGCATACATACATACATACATGTACATACTGAAAAATGGGTTATTATAGCACCAAAAACAATAGAAATTACCAGTTTGTAAAAAGCCATATCTACATATGTTCTGCTTTGAATTACATCATCAACATTGACACATTGCAGATTATTGGTATCATACTTTGGACACAGAAGTGCTATATAAACCTGTCACCTCTTTGAAATGTTGTGACAAAATGTATATTACACGTTTTATATACCATGTAACACTTGTCTTGAATGATATACTGCGCATTTTAAAGTTCATTATTTCTATCTTAAATAGTTGACAATTTTACTGAGATGCATGTCTTGCATGCTTATAATAAATAAAACTACTTTAATAGGCGGTTATTTATTACTTCATAGTTGGGTGCTGCATGTAGTTGGTTATGAATATCACCACTATTTGATTCACCTCCATTGATGATATGCTAATGTTCAGTTGGATATCACTTATTAAAAACATTTTTCATAAACAATGCTTGTGTGATCGATAGCACAACAGCTCACTGCTACATTAGAAACTCAGCACTCAAACAAAATAATACATGTATTTGTGTATTAGACATTAAAATATGACTTAGTTTGGCCATACACACACCTCTGTTAATTACATATCTATTACTAATAGAGAGAATACAGTATAATACTCTGGACATTAATTAACTTGCATCATGTATTGGAAAAAACTGATGTCTGATCATCACATGCATATCATAAAGACCTGAGCCAATCATTTGCCTGATCATTGAGAATGATACTGATAATGATAAATATTTAACTTAACCTGGGTACCATATAGTGCTTTCTTGTACTCATTTTTTGTGTAATAAGTTTGTAGAATGAAGTGGTCTTGTTCCATTCGCACAGTATATTCAATCTCTCATGTCACAACCTCCAGAAGTTTATATCATGCATGTTACCAATTTTGTTAATTTCTTCAATTTCTTTCTCTTTCTGTTTTTGTTTTTATTTATTACTGGATTTGCCCAGGAGCATGAGGTAATTCTTTGCTTTGTTTGTGTTGATAATGTTGCCGTATATATGTATGTGCTGACACATTTTTGAATGTCTACTCATGCAATGTTCTCTAATTGTCCCTCTTTTATATTTTAGGGGGAACATCTTGGAACAACCGAAGCTACTGAGACATTCTTTGCAATGACCAAGCTGTTTCAGTCTAATGATGTAAGTAAATCTCAAGATATTGGTCTAGGGGCCATGGTCAATCAAATCAGTGGTCTAGGAGCCATGGCCAATCAAACTAGTAGTCTAGGAGCCATGCCCATTAAAACCAGTGGTTTAGGAGCCATGGCCAATCAAACAGTGGTTTAGGAGCCATGGCCAATCAAACCAGTGGACTAGATGCCATGGCCAATAAAACTAGTAGTTAAAGAGCCATGGCCATTCAAACCAGTGGTTTAGGATTCATGGCCAATCAAACCAGAGGTCTAGGAGCCATGGCTAATAAAACCAGTGTTTTGGGAGCTATTGCCAATCAAACCAGTGATCTAGGAGCCATGCCCATTCAGACCAGTGGTCTAGGAGCCATGACCAATGAAACCAGAGATTTAGGAGCCATGGCCAATCAAACCAGTGGTTTAGAGGGCCATGACCATTCAAACCAGTGGTCTAGGAAGAAATGGCCAATCAAACCAGTGGTTTAGGAGAAATGGCCAATCAAATCAGAGGTCTAGGAGCCATGGCCAATCAAACCAGTGGTTTAGGAGCCATGACCATTCAAACCAGTGGTCTAGGAAGAAATGGCCAATAAAACCAGTGGTTTGGGAGCCATGGCCAATCGAACTAGAGGTCTCAGAGCCATGGTCATTCAAACCAGTGGTTCAATAGCCATGACCAATGAAACCAGAGGTCTAGGAGCCATGGCCAATCAAACCAGTAGTTTAGAAGCCATGGCCAATCAAACCAGAGGTCTAGGAGCCATGGCCAATCAAACCAGTGGTTTAGGCGCCATGACCATTCAAACCAGTGGTTTAGGAGCCATGGCCAATCGAACCAGAGGTATCGGAGCCATGGCCATTCAAACCAGTGGTTCAATAGCCCTGACCAATGAAACCAGAGGTCTAGGAGCCATGGTTGATCAAACCAGTGGTTTAGGAGCCATGGCCAATCAAACCAGAGGTCTAGGAGCCATGGCCAATCAAACCAGAGGTCTAGGAGCCATGGCTAATGAAACCAGTGGTTTAGGAGCCATGACCAATCGAACCAGAGGTCTTGGAGCCATGTCCATTCAAACCAGTGGTTTAGGAGCCATGACCATTCAAACCAGTGGTCTAGGAAGAAATGGCCAATAAAACCAGTGGTTTGGGAGCCATGGCCAATCGAACTAGAGGTCTCAGAGCCATGGTCATTCAAACCAGTGGTTCAATAGCCATGACCAATGAAACCAGAGGTCTAGGAGCCATGGCCAATCAAACCAGTAGTTTAGAAGCCATGGCCAATCAAACCAGAGGTCTAGGAGCCATGGCCAATCAAACCAGTGGTTTAGGCGCCATGACCATTCAAACCAGTGGTTTAGGAGCCATGGCCAATCGAACCAGAGGTCTCGCAGCCATGGCCATTCAAACCAGTGGTTCAATAGCCCTGACCAATGAAACCAGAGGTCTAGGAGCCATGGTTGATCAAACCAGTGGTTTAGGAGCCATGGCCAATCAAACCAGAGGTCTAGGAGCCATGGCCAATCAAACCAGAGGTCTAGGAGCCATGGCTAATGAAACCAGTGGTTTAGGAGCCATGACCAATCGAACCAGAGGTCTTGGAGCCATGTCCATTCAAACCAGTGGTCAATGAAACTTGTGGTCTAGGAACCATGGCCATTAAAACCAGTGGTCTAGGAACCATGGCCAATAAAACCATATATTTAGGGATCTTGGCTAACAGAATCACACTTCATACCTCACAGCTTGGTAGTAGGTAAATGTACTTTGTATGGATTAGAACCAAATGAGGTTTTGTATGTACAGATAATCAAGCAAACAATATATAATTTCCAAATTGACTTGTTTTTCTAGCCAACCTTGCGCCGTATGGTATATTTGACTATCAAAGAGATGGCTAATATTGCTGAGGATGTTATCATTGTGACCAGTAGTTTAACAAAAGATATGACTGGAAAGGAAGATCTTTTCAGGGCTGCAGCTATCAGGGCTTTATGTAAAATAACTGATGTAAGTTTTTAAAATATTAATGTATCTTTGGATTTTATTTTCAAGTCATCTTTCATTAAGTGAATTTTCACTTAAATTTATGAACATTTTCTGGCACAATATTAAAGTGACTTACAGTTTGAATGATAATACTGCACTGTCTATTGTAGAGTACAATGTTACAAAGTATAGAACGTTATATGAAACAAGCCATTGTTGATAAAGTACATGCAGTGTCAAGTGCTGCTTTGGTCTCATCGCTGGTAAGTATAGCCATGTAGATCATAGATAACTGTTCAAAGAAGAGATTTTCATTATTTCGTCAACTGATGTGGTATGAACAACTGAGCATGCTTAGAATAAATAATAATGTAAATAGCTTAGATTGTAATGCTAGGGTTTTTAGCGATGTCATGACCTGGTCATGACCTAGATCTGAATCAGTGACAGATGGGTCGTACCATTACCAATCTAAGTGGAAAATGTAGAGGGGTGTCAGGGCTACATTTTGATGGGAATTATAGTGGTGATAATGAAACAAATCCAGCTCTGATCCTGGTAATATACAAAGACCTGAATTAGCAAAGAAGTCAAGTTGTTATTAAAAGTACATCAAGGTTTACTCAGATTTATCAATGCAGTTTCTTGAGCATATATGAGACATAGTTTGGTTGCACTTGTGTACTCTGAGATTTTGGACTCGAGTCAATGAAAGTTTTCAGTTATCAGATTACGGGAAATCATTTTATGATGAGTTGTACCCACATAGAGTACATATGAATTCAATTGTTTGCAGATGTTCCATGTATTATTTTAACATGAGTATTTTATAATTAAATAACTGGGACTGTGACATTCATGTCTTGTTATCTTTTACTTGGTTTTTATCATTTCTAAACCTCTAAATAAAACTTGTTAATAAATAAATAGAAAAAAATCTGATATTGTTGAGGGTGTAGTGTTTGACTACTTGTTAGGGTGTGCATAATGTCTTGTACATTTCTCTATATATTTATCATTTTAGCAACTCATGAAGACAAGTCATGATGTTGTCAAACGCTGGGTAAATGAAGCAACAGAGGCTGTTTCTAGTGATAATATGATGGTACAATATCATGCATTAGGATTACTCTATCATATTAGAAAGAATGATCGTTTGGCAGTATCCAAACTTGTATCAAAGTACACCAGACAATCACTCAAATCACCATATGCAGTCTGTTTACTGGTAGGTATTGTATTTACATCTTCTGTTTTTACTAAAATTCAATTTTGTGTTTCTATAATATCACTGTATGAATATTTTTTAGACAGCTGCAGTCATGTACTGTATATATATTTTCAGATCCGTATTGCATGCAAACTTTTGGAGGAAGATGGTGCTGGGTAAGTAGTCAGTAATACTATCAACCAAATTTAATAACTATCAAAAATGGATGCTGCATTACCAGTGTCATTAAACACAATGGCTGCCAAAGAATGAATTTTACTTTCAATTCTGTGGATAACCCAATATGTTGTTTCTTACAGGCATGACAGTCCCATGTTTGATTTCATTGAAAGCTGTTTACGACATAAAAGTGAGGTGGGTATTAAATATAACATAACTAATTTGTGCATTGTATTTATCACTTTAAGTATCCAAGTAGTGTATTTGTAAGGTAAATATAATTATTGCCAAATGCCCATGGTTGCACATGTCTGGGAGATTGTGTCTTCAATTAAATTACAATTAGCTATGCTAATAGCATAGTGTGATGTGTTAAAAAATAGAAATGATAAATCTGTGACATGAACTTGATAGTTGGACCACGTGAATGTGGCGTTTTTGAATGTTTGGCACGAGTTCATGTATGTGTGAATGATGCAATGTATGTAACATTGAATCCTAATTGACATGTGGTGGATGTGGTAATGTTCTCTAGTTATATAATGTGTACATACTTTTGTTATCTTTGGGTATGACTTTATATAGTGATTCATTTTGTGTATTGTAGATGGTGATTTATGAAGCTGCTCATGCCATTGTTAACATGCATAACACCACAGCAAGAGAATTGGCCCCAGCAGTCTCTGTTCTACAGTTATTCCTGAGTTCACCTAAACCAACACTCAGATTTGCTGCCACTAAAACGCTAAATAAGGTGAGTGTGAATCTCTCATATAATGGTAAATAACATTAAAATAAGATCTCGTTGATGAGTTAGCATTACAGACATGTGAGGAAGTAAAACTGGATATAGAACTATAACATTTTGGGATGTCTAATCCCATAGTGTAGTGTCATTTCCAGCATGCCTTTATTTCTTTCTGCAGATTGGTACATGGTTTTAAATATCAACAAAAAGTAACCATTATCACTAAGCCTTTTTTAGGTTCCCCTCCAGTGCCCCTCTCCTAGTCTTTTAAGATTTCTGACTGATGGTCCTCCAGCCTTGGCACAAATACAAAACATCAAAAGTTTCTGTTACTTAATTATATAAAATGAGTATTTTGTTCAATTTCATAACCAATTTCTGATCATGGACAAGAATTATTACATAATGTTTCTTTTTGAGTTAATTTAGGTTGGCTTACTGATTTTTGCAAACATATATAGTATTGAAATCATACATTTCTAAATCTGTTCTGATTTTCTCTCTGATTTGACCTCAGTAATTTTGATAATTTAGCAGAACATGCTATTGACAGTGATATGTTATTAACATGTGTTTTACACTTAATAATGTCATCAAGGTATCAATGACACATCCAGCTGCAGTAACTGCCTGTAATTTAGATTTGGAAAACCTGATAACAGATGTGAATAGAAGCATTGCTACATTGGCCATCACCACACTACTCAAGGTGAGTTATAGAATCAAATATTGTTATCAATAACATGGCTTTAATTGATACAGTCGTAATCTGTCCTAATCTATAAAGTGGAACATGTAGAACTGTTATAAAATATATTTTTTTGTGTCTGTTCATTTATATTAGAGCCTTTTCTCTGATGTGCATTGAATGTGTTCAAATATTTATTATGGCACCATATAGAGAATGTTCTTTACAGTGACTTGTATAATGTGTTGTTGTTTTTGTAGACTGGTAGTGAAAGCAGTGTGGATCGTTTGATGAAACAGATTTCAAGTTTCATGTCTGAGATCTCTGATGAATTCAAGGTCGTTGTGGTTCAAGCAATCAAGTCATTATGTATGAAGTATCCTCGTAAACATCCAGTCATGATGAACTTTCTGTCCTCTATGCTCCGTGATGAGGTAAGAGTATGCTGTATGCACTGTAATATACCCTTAAATATTGTAATTAATTTTTGTTTTTTAGTGATTGGCAATTTGTGTTTCCAAAAATCAACATTTTAACATGTCATCAACCATTTCATATTACTACTAAATACTAATAGTCTATGTCATTTACAATGATATCAGTGGCCATAGATAGTTAGTTATTATAAACGGCAGTACCATATGTTTCTATCTGGCAGTTCATAGAAAGATGTTTGACTAGTTTACATAATCAGTAGTATCTAGAACAGAATTTAAGATTTGTAATTTTAGTTGGTGTGATAAGCCACTAGACTTAACAAGCATATTACCATGCAGTAAAGAAACAATGGTTTATTTAATGATTTATACAGCAGAACTAGCTGTGTAGTTCCCTCTCTTTGTGTAACTGTCGTACTGTTCCATCCACTCAATACCTTTTCCTGCACATCTCCATTGTTATAAACCATTTACATTTGTATTTTGTATTGTTTGTCGACCACAAACGAATATGAGTTAAAACAGTTACTAATTTAGAAAAGCCAGTCAATGCTAGGTGAGCTATGAGAAGTAGGTGTAACCTCTTCCAAACCTAGATGGCGGTTTATTCCCTTTGTGTATTGGAGAGTAAATGAATGTATATTATTATTGTTAAATCTAGGGTGGATTTGATTACAAGAAATCCATAGTGGATACTATTATATCTATCTTAGAAGAGAATAGTGAAGCTAAAGAAGCTGGATTAGCTCATCTCTGTGAATTCATTGAAGACTGTGAGCACACGTCTTTAGCAGTGCGTATATTACATTTATTAGGACGTGAAGGACCACGTGTCGCACAACCTTCTAAGTATATTCGTTTCATATACAATCGGGTCATCTTGGAAAATGCTGCTGTACGAGCTGGTAAGACAGCCATTTATCCTCCTTGTCTTTTCCTGGAGAAATCTATTTACAATCTATTTAATGTCCAGTCAACTCTTTCTTGTCTACATGGCTTATTTTGACATTTCTATATTTAGTACAATCTTCTACTTCCTATCACTGGAGTAAGACTCTAAATAAGTTCTATTAGATAATTACACGAGCTGTATGGTTACATGCTATTCAGTTTGAAACCATTGCAGGTTTTGTAGAACTTTTTGAAGAAAGGGTCTGTTAATAAAACAGTTAATAAGAGTCTGTATTTTCCTAGCTGCTGTTAGTTCTCTTGCTAAGTTTGGAGCCAACTGTGAAGACTTGCTGCCCAGTGTATTGGTGCTGTTGGAAAGGTGAATATATTGTTATAGGGTTCACATATGTCTGAAGATGGGTTTAAAGAAATCTTTTTCATGAAATAATCTGTGTTAAATGGTCCTTACAAGATTTCTTTGTAGTTGCAGCAATATCAATAAATTTGGTAAAAAGAAATTGAAAAATAAATGTCAATTGCGTAAAACGAGGAGTGAATGCGTAATAGCTGTGACATAAATAGAGACTCGTTCGGCTTTAGCGTCGTTGGCAATGAAACCAATGTTGCAATATTGTAGCAACCCGTACCAGGGAGAGTGGTTGAAATCACGTTGTTTTGGCTTTATAAAATATTTGGAGCTTGCGAATCCATACAATGTAACTTGGGCCAGCAATTTTGCAATGTCATGCCAGGATGTCACGCCGAAGACTTCTAATTTTTTAACCATCTTTCATCACAGCTATTGCATTTCTGTCATGAAAATTATTCTTCTGTCGTTGGGAAAAAAATCTTCCTATTTCTAGCACATCGCAATATCCATATAGCGAGACATTCCAATAGCCAGAACTTGCTGAATGAAAACTTTCATCACGATTGATGAACGTGTACAGTCTGATGAAAAAGCAATATTGACCTCTATGATGAAAACTAGTAATGATGTCATTCTTAGCCAATCAGAAGCAGATTCTTAAAGGTCAAAGATGATTGACAGACTGTAAACAGAAGCATCGTGTGCCATTGCAGCAGAGTCGTTTGCCGTGAGCCATTCAGACATGAATTAAAAGTGCAATGACAACGAAATCCATGAATTAAAAGTCAAAATTGTTTGTGACATTGACAAACTTTAGGACGAAGCTGTAGGGATCTTGTTCTACAGTGACAGTGACACCGACTTGGACTTTGGGGGTTTTGACTTTGGCGAAGATGGCCATGAACTACAAAATTTTTTGTCAAACAACTATGAACTTTCATAATTTCCACTGTGTGAATTCATAAATTATTATTGTTCGTGTAAGACTGTGATCCGGTATTTGTCAAAACCGTAAATAATTTTACGCAGTTTAACCCTGGACGTTTTAGTTCATTTTGTGTTCACGCATATTGAGTGTGTTCTTTGGCAGGGAAATCCTATGAATGTTTCTTCACTGTCGATTTTTATTATTTCTGGTTTATTTGTCACATTATAAGCAATACATTATTTTTGTTTTACTTCGAATGTTGCATATTGTTCATTTATTTCTCTTGCATGTTTTTGTCGCAGTTTGATCTGCGTGTTGACAATTTTTGCGAATTTTTGTTTTTTTTGCTGGGGATATCCGGGCAAACGCCTATCCTTATTATTTTGCAATTTTCCCCGGATAAATACGGTAATTGTAATCAATTTACTATGATTTGATTTGATCATGAACATATACCACCACATATTCTAAATGATAAATCATGCATTAATCAGTATGATTACATATGTAATCAATAAGGTGATATCGGGGGGGGGGGGGGCAAGAGCAGTTTTTTTAGTTGAGTTGGAGGTGACATTCATGTGTACTATTAATGTAGATATTTCAACCACCCTAGATACTATACCATGAACAAAATTAACAAGGTTCTAATACTTTACCTATGTTATTTTGTAGATCTTTGCTTGACAGTGATGATGAGGTACGTGATAGAGCTACACTATATTTGAGTGTTCTCAAACAACATCAGAAAGTACTGAATTCAGCATACATATTAAATGGTAAGTATATCGAGTATTAATATACTACACATATGCAAACTAATTAGCAGATCATTTTTGACAGTTTGTATCTTTCTAATATATTGTTAATATGTAGAAAAGTGTCCAGAATAATGTTTGGAAAACAATTGTTGACTTTTGATATGAACAGCAAGTGAGGAAATTTGTTTCCTACCAAATTAATTCATAGACGTTTATGAAAGTTGAATGGATACTGTCACCTCGTATAAATAACTTTTCAAAATAAATACATATCCTATTTGCTCTATTCAAAGCACATCTACAATATAAGTGTATGTAAACCAGCATACTGAATCATAAACAAACCTGTCATTTATGTAAATGCACGTGCTACTAATAGAGAAACAGTTACCTATTGCTGCAGTAAGCTTTTATTTTTTTTATTATGTTACATTTAAGAGGCTCATATACTTCTTGAACACTGCAAATATCTGATCCATAAAGCAACAGATTGCTTTATTAGTCCCCGTTCGAACGCAGTCCGAAAACGGGAACTTATGTTTTGACCTCTGTGCTTCTGTGCGTTCGTGCATGCGTCCGGACCTGTATCTTAGAAATGCGTGAACCAATCAAACTTCACACATACATCATACATAATATTATACATATGTACATCAATTTGTTTCACGATCTGATTCAAGATGGCCAAATGGTGGCCATTTTTGTTCTAAAATTCATCAAAATCAAGCATTTCTCTGTTGTTTACAGATGGATTTTGTTCAAACTTGGTATATACTTTAGACATTATAGGATGTTGAGACACATCATTTTGTTTTTCAGATAAGATATATCTCTGACTTGCTGTGACTGATTATGTTCAAATTTTAAATATTCATTATAAATCATTTCATAGATATACAGATATATTGGTTTGACGATCGTAATTAAAAATGGCCGAATAGTGGCCATTTTTGTGCTAAAAAATCATCAAATATCAAGCATTTCTGTCATTTATGGATGAATATTGTTCAAACTTGGTACATACATTAGACATTACGGGTTCCTGATGCACGTTATTTATTTTTTAGATCATATTCAGAATGGCAGACTAGTGGCCATTTTGTTTTAATGAATGGGCTTCTAGAGCCATATCTCCGAATGCTTTGATTGACTATGTTCAAATTTTATATATTCATTATACATGTATTCAAAATGGCTGATTTTGTTTTAATTAATGCTGTTCCAGAGCAATATCTCTCAATACTCGTTTGACGATCAGATACAAATGTCAATCATTTGAATGTTAAACAATCATCATAATCATATTCCTGACATGTTTATATTCCAGCTATATTACTATAAACAAAACTATATATCTTAAACTAACGGGGACTGTGCCATGCATGGCTTGTTTGATAGTCATTATGTTTGGTATTCATGATGCTTCAATGCTTTCACTATTTTTTCAGCCTTGAATGTGTCCATCGTTGGTTTGGAGAGAGCATTACATCACTATACCACTGAGCCTTCTGATGTAGCGTTTGATATCAAGAGTGTGCCATTAGAGACTCAGCCAATCACTGAACAAAAGACACCAGGCAAGTGTATTACATTTTCAACTCATTTTGCAACTTTTACTTCATATATAACTTACAAAACTAAGCTGTTTTTTTTCTAGATTTTCAGTATGGCCAACTCGAAGCCATGTTTGTCATAACATAACATGACCCAGACCATTTGTCTTTTTCTTTTTAATTGTCCAACAAACATACTTGATAAACAGTCACATCTATTGTGGCTTTCTGTCATGCCCAGTCACATCTATTGTGGCTTTCTGTCATGCCCAGTCACATCTATTGTGGCTTTCTGTCATGCCCAGTCACATCTATTGTGGCTTTCTGTCATGCCCAGTCACATCTATTGTGGCTTTCTGTCATGCCCAGTCACATCTATTGTGGCTTTCTGTCATGCCCAGTCACATCTATTGTGGCTTTCTCTCATGCCCAGTCACATCTATTGTGGCTTTCTCTCATGCCCAGTCACATCTATTGTGGCTTTCTCTCATGCCCAGTCACATCTATTGTGACTTTCTGTCATGCCCAGTCACATCTATTGTGGCTTTCTGTTATGCCCAGTCACATCTATTGTGGCTTTCTCTCATGCCCAGTCGCATCTATTGTGGCTTTCTCTCATGCCCAGTCGCATCTATTGTGGCTTTCTCTCATGCCCAGTTGCATCTATTGTGGCTTTCTCTCATGCCCAGTCGCATCTATTGTGGCTTTCTCTCATGCCCAGTCGCATCTATTGTGGCTTTCTCACATGCCCAGTTGCATCTATTGTGGCTTTCTGTCATGCCCAGTCACATCTATTGTGGCTTTCTCATATGCCCAGTCACATCTATTGTGGCTTTCTCTCATGCCCAGTCGCATCTATTGTGGCTTTCTCTCATGCCCAGTTGCATCTATTGTGGCTTTCTCTCATGCCCAGTTACATCTATTGTGGCTTTCTCACATGCCCAGTCACATCTATTGTGGCTTTCTCACATGCCCAGTCACATCTATTGTGGTTATCTCTCGTGCCCAGTCACATCTATTGTGGCTTTCTCACATGCCCAGTCACATCTATTGTGGCTTTCTCTCATGCCCAGTCACATCTATTGTGGCTTTCTCTCATGCCCAGTTACATCTATTGTGGCTTTCTCTCATGCCCAGTTACATCTATTGTGGCTTTCTCACATGCCCAGTCACATCTATTGTGGCTTTCTCTCATGCCCAGTCACATCTATTGTGGCTTTCTCTCATGCCCAGTTACATCTATTGTGGCTTTCTCACATGCCCAGTCACATCTATTGTGGCTTTCTCACATGCCCAGTCACATCTATTGTGGCTTTCTCTCATGCCCAGTTACATCTATTGTGGCTTTCTCACATGCCCAGTCACATCTATTGTGGCTTTCTCTCATGCCCAGTTACATCTATTGTGGCTTTCTCTCATGCCCAGTCGCATCTATTGTGGCTTTCTCTCATGCCCAGTCATATCTATTGTGGCTTTCTCCCATGCCCAGTTACATCTATTGTGGCTTTCTCTCATGCCCAGTTACATATATTGTGGCTTTCTCACATGCCCAGTCGCATCTATTGTGGCTTTCTCACATGCCCAGTCGCATCTATTATGGCTTTCTCTCATGCCCAGTCACATCTATTGTGGCTTTCTCTCATGCCCAGTCACATCTATTGTGGCTTTCTCTCATGCCCAGTTACATCTATTGTGGCTTTCTCTCATGCCCAGTTACATCTATTGTGGCTTTCTCACATGCCCAGTCACATCTATTGTGGCTTTCTCTCATGCCCAGTCACATCTATTGTGGCTTTCTCTCATGCCCAGTTACATCTATTGTGGCTTTCTCACATGCCCAGTCACATCTATTGTGGCTTTCTCACATGCCCAGTCACATCTATTGTGGCTTTCTCTCATGCCCAGTTACATCTATTGTGGCTTTCTCACATGCCCAGTCACATCTATTGTGGCTTTCTCTCATGCCCAGTTACATCTATTGTGGCTTTCTCTCATGCCCAGTCGCATCTATTGTGGCTTTCTCTCATGCCCAGTCATATCTATTGTGGCTTTCTCACATGCCCAGTCGCATCTATTATGGCTTTCTCTCATGCCCAGTCACATCTATTGTGGCTTTCTCACATGCCCAGTCGCATCTATTGTGGCTTTCTCTCATGCCCAGTCACATCTATTGTGGCTTTCTGTCATGCCTAGTTACATCTATTGTGGCTTTCTCTCATGCCCAGTCACATCTATTGTGGCTTTTTCACATGATGCCCAGTCATAACTATTGTGGCTTTTTCACATGCCCAGTCATATCTATTGTATTTTCTATCAAACAGGTGATGCAATGCAGTCCAAAACTGCTGATAAAATTGCTTTATCAAGACAAGATATCTATTCCGGTAAGAATTAAGCACTTGCATGTATATCGTATTGCACATTAAATAATGCATGACTGAAACTTTTATTTTGGAACAATCTTCATTTGTTGTTGTTTTGAGGCTAAACAATATGTCATTTCTGTTGCTTCTTTGCAGAACAATTGTCAGCTATTCCTGAATTTGATTCACTTGGACCATTATTCAAATCATCGTCTATGCCTGTTGAGTTAACAGAATCTGAATTAGAATATTCTGTACATTGTATTAAGCATACCTTCAGTAATCATATTGTGTTCCAGGTAAGACACTGACACCTATCTATTGTGTGCTTCATTGTCACATACACAATTTATTTTGTTCAGTGTTCTGATCCATTACTAGAGGCACATTTCTATAACAATGAAACCAAGTTTATGTTTATGTGAGTTGACAAGATTTCTTCAATAGTTCTCTCTCTTTCAATAGTTCTCTCTCTTTTATAGTTCTCTCTCTTTTAATAGTTAAACCCAATTTAAAGCTTGAGGTTTATTAGCTCCGCTGTCAACTTTGTCGAGCGGAGCTTATCATATGAGTGATTGTCCGTCGTCGTTCGTGTCAATGTTTTACTTTTTCGACTTCTTCTTGAAAACTACAAGCCTGAATGCTTTGATACTTGGTGTATATGTACCTTGGGTAGACCTCTCTCAGATTTGTTCATTTCATGATCATATCTTCAATTCTCTAATTTTGGTGAATATTTTTGGTAAAAAGTGATATTTTCGACTTCTTGTTAAAAACCGCATGTCCAATTGCTTTGATATTACATATATAGGTACTACATGTGGACCACTCTCAAATTTGTTAATTTCATGATGATATCTTCAATTCTCTAATTTTGATGAATATTTTTGTCATTTTTGGTAAAAAGTGATATTTTCGACTTCTTGTTAAAAACCGCATGTCCAATTGCTTTGATATTACATATATAGGTACTACATGTGGACCACTCTCAAATTTGTTAATTTCATGATGATATCTTCAATTCTCTAATTTTGATGAATATTTTTGTCATTTTTGGTAAAAAGTGATATTTTTGACTTCTTGTTAAAAACAGCAAGTCCCATTGCATTGATACTATGCATATTGTTAATTTTCTAATGATATCTTCTGTTCTTTAATTGAAATGTGCATTGCTAACAGCGGAGCTATCTCAGCCGAGAGGCTGCTTGTTTCTAATTTGACGCAAAAAATGGGGTGGTTTGCCTGCTGTTGGTGGTACAGTATCTTGTTCACGCAAGCACTGTCTATTTCTATGTATAAAAAAATATTTAACATAACTTTTGTCTATAAATATATTCAAGAATTGGAAGATTGATTTCATTATGTTTTGTTTTAGTTTGATTGTACAAATACACTGAATGATCAACTACTTGAGAATGTCACGATTCACATGGATCCTTCTGATGGTTTTGAAGTTGTAAATTATGTGCCAGCACAGTGTTTAAAATATAATACACCAAGTACTACATATACCTGTGTTAAAGTTCCAGATGATCCATTGTCAGGTATGTACAGTACTATTGTAGGGATACTGACAGATGCATTGTGGGAAATTATCTCAACTTATCGTTAACCTTTTCACCTCCAAGTTTATTCCTTCACACATGTTGAGACAATGTTTGTAAATTTTCTGTAATTTCAGTTTCAATTTAGGTTTTACTTTCTTGAAAATAATCTGTTTTAGATTAAAGTTAAAACATCGACTGCTGTCATTGAAAGCCTTCAAGGATAGTCACGAACTGCCGATGTCCAATATATAAAAACAGGCAACGTGTTAAGGGTACAGTGTATGCTTGTGAAATATGACAATAGTTTATAGTGACACCAAGGTTTCATCTATTGTACCTTAAAAGACATGCCATCAATCTTATTATACATAGTTCATCACCCTTTGTTTTACTCCCAACAGTTACAAGTACATTGAGTAATACAATGAAGTTTCTTGTGAAAGACTGTGATCCTAATACAGGTGAACCTGACCATGATGGATATGAAGATGAATATGTGGTAAGTTTACTAGTTCTACGCCGACTCATAGCTGGCTTGTCAGATTACAACTGAACCATGTATCAGCTGGCTTGTCAGATTACTACTGGACCATGTATCAGCTGGCTTGTCAGATTACTACTGGACCATGTATCAGCTGGCTTGTCAGATTACTACTGGACCATGTATCAGCTGGCTTGTCAGATTACTACTGGACCATGTATCAGCTGGCTTGTCAGATTACTACTGGACCATGTATCAGCTGGCTTGTCAGATTACTACTGGACCACGTATGCTATACAGTTGTAAAGATTACAATCTGATTGTTTAATTTGCACACTGAAATGACAACTTTCATTTGCTTGTCTTGGCATGTTTACATACTAATTATTGGACAGTTCATGATTGTTATCTACAGTTCTGCAAATTTAATATGATGTAAATTGTACTAATGACTGAACTCCATAGTAAACAGTGAACTCTACAGTCCATTAAAAACAACTGGTGTGATAACTGTTCATAAAAGTGTTAGTTAAAAAAATAAGTTCTGTTTTGGTTAAATAAGAATTTGTAGAGTTCAAATTAGGAAACTTATTATTGTAAAATTAATGCATGTTTTTGTTTTGTACAGTTGGAAGACATTGAAGTTACTGTGTGTGATCATATACAACGGGTTATGAAACCAAACTTTGGTGCATCATGGGAAGAAATTGGTGATGATAACCAGATTGAAGAAACATTTGCTTTGTCAGCTAAAAGTTTGGCAGGTATGTACTTGGCAAGTGAAGTGGGATTCTTTGTAAGGAGTTCTGCTGTCGATGTCTTATTCCAGAGGTCCCACTGTCAGTGTTTTATTCTAGGGGTCTCACTATATAAGTGTTTTATTTGAGAAGTTCCAGGGTATAATTGTAGATATTTTGTTATAATGATTTGCTATTTATTAATGGCTATAGAAGTGTTTACCAAACCAATTCCCATGCTTACATGAATCATCTCTTTATTTACAGAAGCTGTAAAGAACATCATAAGTTTCCTTGGTATGCAGCCATGTGAGAGGTCTGACAAGGTAGCTGAAGGTCGTAGTTCACACACCTTGTATTTAGCTGGTGTATATCGAGGTGGCCATGATGTTTTAGTAAGGTCTAGATTAGCTCTGATGGAAGGTGCTGTTACCATGCAAATTACTGTGAGAAGCACTCAACTGAGTGCCAGTGAGGTGATTGCTTCTGCTGTGGGATAACTCTTTATCTGGGATCTAATGGAGTTGCTAATATTGTATTTTCATCTTCATCGTATATTTCAGTGGACTGGTTTAATATAATATTATTACTACTAAGAGAACATGTTTGCTTTGAGAAATTTTACAAAACTTTAAAATTGTTGACTGATTATAAGATTTTTAGCAAGCTATGTAAAACATTGCCAATTTTGACATAAGCATTAGATGACTTTTCAGATCTCCGAGCATCTTCTCTGCTTGCTTATGTATGTTCACAACAGAAAGGGAGTCGTTTGTGAGCCTGTTTTGGTTTAGTAAACATACTTGTTGTCTCCCATGTATATCTTACAAACATAAGTACAAGTACGGATACCAATATGTTATAAATGGACTGAAAAACATGCATACCATATTATGAAAACTTCTTTACTTTCCAATATGGATGGCCAACAATACTGAATCTTCATGTCTGGCACAAAACTCAAACTATTACAGTAAAATGTCTGCTTAAAATTATATATTCCTGCTGACCAGAAGAGAAGTGAAACAATTTTGACCCCCCCTTTATATGTGCATCGTAGCTAAGCAACCAGAGAATTCAGAACTTGTCAACTTTAATAATAAAAAAGAGTGACGAAATATGAATTATTTGTTTACACACATTGTAGAATATTGTTTGGTGATTGCAATTAACACCCCCCCCCCCATGATGTGGTATTTAAATTTATCCATTTTACAACCTGTATACTTACGCTATATCAGTTACATTAAGTGGAAATAAACAGTGAGAATACAACTTGTATGGTTTGTCAATGGTTTCAATACAGTTCTGATTATCAAATATCTTTGTTCCCTATGAAAAGCATGTGGGTTGTGATATCACTACAGTACTGGCTGTGGGTTGTGATATCACTACAGTACTGGCTGTGGGTTGTGATATCACTACAGTACTGGCTATGGGTTGTGATATCACTACAGTACTGGCTGTGGGTTGTGGTATCACTTCAGTGCTGGCTGTGGGTTGTGATATCACTTCAGTGCTGGCTGTGGGTTGTGGTATCACTGTAGTGCTGGCAGTGGGTTGTGATATCACTTCAGTACTGGCTGTGGGTTGTGGTATCACTTCAGTGCTGGCTGTGGGTTGTGATATCACTTCAGTGCTGGCTGTGGGTTGTGGCATCACTGTAGTGCTTGCTGTGGGTTGTGATATCACTTCAGTGCTGGCTGTGGGTTGTGGTATCACTTCAGTGCTGGCTGTGGGTTGTGATATCACTTCAGTGCTGGCTGTGGGTTGTGGCATCACTGTAGTGCTTGCTGTGGGTTGTGATATCACTTCAGTGCTGGCTGTGGGTTGTGATATCACTTCAGTGCTGGCTGTGGGTTGTGATATCACTTCAGTACTGGCTGTGGGTTGTGATATCACTGCAGTACTGGCTGTGGGTTGTGATATCACTCGTGTGGGTTGTGGCATCACTTCAGTGCTGGCTGTGGGTTGTGATATCACTTCAGTGCTGGCTGTGGGTTGTGGTATCACTTCAGTACTGGCTGTGGGTTGTGATATCACTTCAGTGCTGGCTGTGGGTTGTGATATCACTACAGTGCTGGCTGTGGTTGTGATATCACTTCAGTGCTGGCTGTGGGTTGTGATATCACTAGTGCTTGCTGTGTGTTGTGATATCACTAGTGCTTGCTGTGGGTTGTGATATCACTTCAGTACTGGCTGTGGGTTGTGATATCACTTCAGTGCTGGCTGTGGGTTGTGATATCACTACAGTACTGGCTGTGGGTTGCGATATCACTACAGTGCTGGCTGTGGTTGTGATATCACTTCAGTGCTGGCTGTGAGTTGTGATATCACTTCAGTGCTGGCTGTGGGTTGTGATATCACTTCAGTACTGGCTGTGGGTTGTGATATCACTTCAGTGCTGGCTGTGGGTTGTGATATCACTACAGTACTGGCTGTGGGTTGCGATATCACTACAGTGCTGGCTGTGGTTGTGATATCACTTCAGTGCTGGCTGTGAGTTGTGATATCACTTCAGTACTGGCTGTGGGTTGTGATATCACTTCAGTACTGGCTGTGGGTTATGGTATCACTGTAGTGCTGGCTGTGGGTTGTGATATCACTTCAGTGCTGACTGTGGGTTGTGATATCACTTCAGTACTGGCTGTGGGTTGTGATATCACTTCAGTACTAGCTGTGGGTTGTGATATCACTACAGTACTGGCTGTGGTTGTGATATCACTACAGTGCTGGCTGTGGGTTGTGATATCACTTCAGTGCTGGCTGTGGGTTGTGGTATCACTGTAGTGCTTGCTGTGGGTTGTGATATCACTTCAGTACTGGCTGTGGGTTGTGATATCACTTCAGTACTGGCTGTGGGTTGTGATATCACTACAGTGCTGGCTGTGGTTGTGATATCACTGTAGTGCTTGCTGTGGGTTGTGATATCACTTCAGTGCTGGCTGTGGGTTGTGAGATCACTGTAGTGCTTGCTGTGGGTTGTGATATCACTTCAGTGCTGGCTGTGGGTTGTGAGATCACTGTAGTGCTTGCTGTGGGTTGTGATATCACTTCAGTGCTGGCTGTGGGTTGTGAGATCACTGTAGTGCTTGCTGTGGGTTGTGATATCACTTCAGTGCTGGCTGTGGGTTGTGGTATCACTGTAGTGCTGGCTGTGGGTTGTGGTATCACTAGTGCTGGCTGTGGGTTGTGATATCACTTCAGTACTGGCTGTGGGTTGTGATATCACTACAGTGCTGGCTGTGGTTGTGATATCACTGTAGTGCTTGCTGTGGGTTGTGATATCACTTCGGTGCTGGCTGTGGGTTGTGAGATCACTGTAGTGCTTGCTGTGGGTTGTGATATCACTTCAGTGCTGGCTGTGGGTTGTGAGATCACTGTAGTGCTTGCTGTGGGTTGTGATATCACTTCAGTGCTGGCTGTGGGTTGTGAGATCACTGTAGTGCTTGCTGTCGGTTGTGATATCACTTCAGTGCTGGCTGTGGGTTGTGGTATCACTAGTGCTGGCTGTGGGTTGTGGTATCACTGTAGTGCTGGCTGTGGGTTGTGGTATCACTAGTGCTTGCTGTGGGTTGTGAGATCACTTCAGTACTGGCTGTGGGTTGTGATATCACTACAGTACTGGCTGTTGTGATATCACTTCAGTGCTGGCTGTGGGTTGTGAGATCACTGTAGTGCTTGCTGTGGGTTGTGATATCATTTCAGTGCTGGCTGTGGGTTGTGAGATCACTGTAGTACTTGCTGTGGGTTGTGATATCACTTCAGTGCTGGCTGTGGATTGTGGTATCACTAGTGCTGGCTGTGGGTTGTGGTATCACTGTAGTGCTGGCTGTGGGTTGTGGTATCACTAGTGCTTGCTGTGGGTTGTGAGATCACTTCAGTACTGGCTGTTGTTGTGATATCACTTCAGTGCTGGCTGTTGTTGTGATATCACTTCAGTGCTGGCTGTGGGTTGTGGTATCACTGTAGTGCTTGCTGTGGGTTGCGATATCACTTCAGTGCTGGCTGTGGGTTGTGATATCACTTCAGTGCTGGCTGTGGGTTGTGGTATCACTGTAGTGCTGGCTGTGGGTTGTGGTATCACTGTAGTGCTGGCTGTGGGTTTTGGTATCACTGTAGTGCTGGCTGTGGGTTGTGGTATCACTGTAGTGCTTGCTGCGGGTTGTGAGATCACTTCAGTACTGGCTGTGGTTGTGATATCACTTCAGTGTGGGTTGTGATATCACTACAGTGCTTGCTGTGGGTTGTGATATCACTTCAGTGCTGGCTGTGGGTTGTGGCATTACTGTAGTGCTGGCTGTGGGTTGTGATATCACTACAGTACTGGCTGTGGGTTGTGATATCACTACAGTACTGGCTGTGGTTGTGATATCACTACAGTACTGGCTGTGGTTGTGATATTACTTCAGTGTGGGTTGTGATATCACTACAGTGCTTGCTGGGGGTTGTGATATCACTTCAGTCCTGGCTGTGGGTTGTGGCATCACTAGTGCTTGCTGTGGGTTGTGATATCACTTCAGTGCTGGCTGTGGGTTGTGGTATCACTGTAGTGCTGGCTGTGGGTTGTGGTATCACTGTAGTGCTGGCTGTGGGTTGTGGTATCACTGTAGTGCTTGCTGTGGGTTGTGAGATCACTGTAGTGCTGGCTGTGGGTTATGAGATCACTGTAGCGCTGGCTGTGGTTTGAGAGATCACTGTAGTGTGGGTTGTGAGATCAGTGCTGGTCGAATGTTGCTGACTGATGGTAAGGACAATCTTGCTACCTGGCTGAGTGAAAGTCTTGGGTCAAGGCAGACCCGATAGGCGCACCAGATTTTACCGTGGACACATCTTAGATTTCGATGTGTCTAACATCTTAGAATGACCTAAAACTCCAAATACAGGTAGTTTAATGTCATCCACCAGAATAACAAAGCTTGATTTTAAATATTCAAATAAATTAAGAATTTTGAGGCATCTCAAAATCTGGTCGAAAGGGAACTGAAATGCACAGGTGCCACTTGATGTCCTTTTCTACCAGTAGAGGGCGCTTACTTGCATAGTGCACATCCCGACAAATTGACAACACCCTAATTTGTAAAGTAAGGTAAACTTTACCCAAATATGGTAGTATAATGGTTAATTGTTATAAACTAGGCATCCCATAAAATTAAAAAGAACCTATGACTTATTCAGAAATCACGACTCAAGTCTTGTGTGGAACTTTTGACATACTATTATTTAATCAGAATCCTCTATCATGGTGAAAACACTATCACAACTGAGTGTTTGGAACTGCTCGTTTCTAATGCATTTATTATATTACACCTATTACTTCACACTCCAATTTAGGCTTCAAGTACAATTTATTGTTTACTGTATTACAATTTGGAAACTGAATTAACATGTATAAATTAAAGCTATGACTGAAATAGCCTCTGATAATCATGCATGTAATTTGTTACACTATCATTTCAGGCACACATGTAATGTATACAAAAATAAAAAGTCACATATATCAAAGGGCAATCGTTAAAAATAATATTTTTATAGAGCAATGTTTCTGTCATATGAATGAAACAATAAAAATATACAAATTAATGCATCATAAAATGAGGACAATATTATTCTAAACACAATAAAGATATGACGCAAACATTCTATCACAGTTGTTTATTATGATGGAGAGTAATATCTGTCTGACACCAATACATGTCAAAATCCAGAATGCATGAATCTTGTTAAATGATTTCCAATATTAAGAATTTAAATGAAATAACAAATATGTAAACACCACTGCACTCATTCAATCACTGGCAATATCAGTGTAAGACACTGCAACTAAAACATTCAACTTGCTTTCTATGCTAGTAATGTGTTTGGATTATTTTCTTGATTGTATTGTTATCCATTAGGAATGGATGACTGTTGCTTGTTAGGATGTGAAAATCATAAATAAGCTCTGCTGTCACAGAAGATGAGCACACTCTCTACTCCTAGCAACTTTAACTTAAATTTCAGTTAACAATTACTTATACATGAAGTTATAATTTGGGTCTGGTCTGTAAATGTGGGTGCGGTCAGATCACAAAAATACAATCAGTCATCAATAGAGATTCTGTGATTTTCTGTCATCAAATCTTTACATTGACATCAAACTGTGTCCAGGGCATTTATAAGTGTATACATTTGCAAGTCTTTAAATGTTCTTACTAGCACTATGATTGGGGAAGGGGGGGGGGTGTCCTCACACTCGGTAGTTCTCCCAAATGAGATTTATTTTTAAATTCTGTTTTCATTCAAGAATTAGCTCGATATGTGCTTCTGCTAAAAGGTACATGTAGTTAATTTGTCCTTCTTTGAAATATATATTAAACCATCTGAGAATAAAAACTAAACTGCAGGGCAGTATGTGGTGAGTAATATGCAGCTATGATGTGTATGTCATTTTGTCAAGGTAATATTTACTTGTTTTTAAATTACAAATATAAGTAGTACAATTAATTTGAATAGTAAATGCTGTTATCTCATTTTTTTTTTTTTAGATGTCAGTAAATCAGATTGGTTTAGCTACAAATTTGGCATTTGCCCCACATTTCAATAAAACCATTTTCAAGAAGGCATTTTTTAAAGAAACTTATAAAAGTTTTGTAACAAAATGTAAATTAGAAGTCATGTTACATTATATTCAAGTTGTTATGTACTATAGAAGTAATACACACCTTGTTATGCGAGTCTGTGTGTCTTCCTTTTAATCATATTCCAAAATAACTTAATTCCTACCTAACCATTAGCCATGTCACTACTTCTAGTCCAAAGATTTAATTTTTTTGTTAGGTCAAATGTCATGCTAACTATTGTGATTGGTCAAATGATATCAAATCACTTCAAATTCATAAAAATTTAATAAAATAACCTTCTTGAAAATAATTTTATCAATACGTACTGATTTAAAAAAAATCTTTTGAAAATGATTACTTTGATTGCATTTATTACAGATATGTAAACAGAACATTGCATTCATACAACAATAAACTTTAAAAACAGGCATTTTTTTTTTACTTCATCATACACAATATTCTTTGATCTAGCTTACTGGTTAGTTAATTGGTCCTGTGTTTATTATTTGTTTACATTCTTCCAGCTTTGGCAAAGATTCTGGTCAATAGGTTTCATTCCATTCACACAAATTATGTGTGATTTCACATTATTTTTATGTTTAAATATTTAGAATAAGCAATATATTTTAGGTTATTATTTTTTTTAATTGACGCAGTGTTAATTATCAAAGCTATAAACAACTGTGCATTAATAACTGTTATATATATTATATATATGATTTACAAAGACAGCACTGATATACATACATATTCCATCACAAACTGTTTCACAGTTGATACCTAACAAATTCTTTCATTCTTACATTTCTTGTAATAATTCATTTCTAAAATATTCACATTTATATCATATTGCGTAACATTTCAAGAATGCATGTATATCCTCATTTATTTATTGGCAGTCTTGCATAATTAGTTGATATTAATTACTTCAAATGTGCTGAGATAATAAGTTGTAACCGCCAAGATGGAGCTGTGACCATCAATATTATTTAAAACTGACTATTGTGTCAGATTATGTAAATTACATTTACAATGTAACAAAAATGCCCACATATACCAGTGTTCAATTCTAGCTGCCAATCTGGTGATTTGATGCACACAAATAAATTTCAAATAACAAGTCAACACTCAGTTTTGTGGAAGTCACATGACTGTATTCTACCAATTAGAATTCAGTTGAAGTGTGGCACCCACTAATGTTTAATAATGGGTGCACTTCGTCCTTTCCATCTTTGGGGAGGTTCTCTTGGCCCTGCTAAAACAAACAGCCTGTTAGGATATCCTGAAAAAAACAAAAACATGGATTCAGAATATAAAATAATTAATATAATATTAATATAAAATAATTTAAAACTGAATATAAATAAATACACATTATACATCTGAAAGATCACCTTGGGTAATGTTTTTACACTTTTTTCTGAACATTGTTTCGTACAATCAACAGTTTCCACGCCCAGCATTAACACTGATCTCATACAGTAGTTCAATTTACACTTTACTGTAAATAATATTAATTTGGAAGACCATACTAATTCATGCACCCAATTCAATTTGAATCAAAGAAAGCTTAGAAAGAACTCCCGTGTGCTGAGAGAGTATTGAAGACACATTAAAAATTACTTTTACTTAAGATATTGAAGGAATAGCTGAAAACTAATATGTAAATCAAGTAACTGATATGAACAGATTTGAGTGTAAAACTAATAAGGCCTGCGTAATGTAATATCTATGTACCAAGTTTCATTGAAATAAGACTGGAACAAAAAAAATATGAATTATTATCAGAGAATTAATATGAACAAATTTCAACCCAAAATTAATTGGGCCTGTCTATTGTTCTAGAGCATTTATGTACCAAATTTGATTCAAATGTGATGATCAGTAATTGAGATATCAGTGTTAGGTGATTAATAAGCATAAATATTTACCAAAAACTAATTGGGTCTCTGCATAGTTCTAGGTTCAGTGAAATGTGATGATAAATACTCTATAAAAGTTTCATTAAAATCCAATTAGTGGTTCTTTATATATCAGTGAAACATTCATGGAAACTAATTATGCTAATTAGGTAATTAATATCCACAATTATTTACCCTAAAACTAATCAGGTCTCTGCACAGTCCTTAAATAACTATGTACCAAGTTTCATTGAAATGTGATGATTACTACTTGAAATATCAAAAGCTGAAAATTCATTAATTATGCAAATTAGGTAATAAGCCATTTTTCGCAAGCTGCGAGATCATGCGTGACCACAGTTCACGCACCTTAGCAACCAATTGAGTCATGTGATACAGGTCAAACTTTCAGGTCAATATGGCAGCAACCACATTGTCCTATGTGTTGTAAACCTCATCTTCAAGCAATATATCTGTCCCAATGGGAGTCAAACGGTGCGCTTACGGCGAATGTAAGAGTGATTCTCATTTTCAGTACAACAATTATATGAATGCTGAGTTTATTTTGCGATTCCCTAAACCAAAAACGCAGTCTGAAAAGTGCGATTGATGGATCAGTGCCTGTTCTCGGACAAATAATTTTGGTCGACACAGAATCATTCACGACATGTACATGTACGCTTGTTTCCTGCATTTTGAGGCAGGAAAGGATCATTCGGAGTCGTATTTAACCCAGCAAAAGCGATTGCGAGAGGTGACGAATGTTGTGTATTCGATTGAGGACATCGCCGAGCGACAATCAAAAGAAGCGCCGGAAAACATTGAAACCTGTTTAATAGGGTTTGCAAGTTGTACTGATCGGAACTTTACCATGCTTGTTTTCATGCCAATATTTATTGTTTTAATTTTATGATCGTGTATTTTATTGCGACCCCGAACAAAATGTGGTTTAGCATGGGATTGACCATTTTTTTTGTTATTTACAACTCACAAGTGTACATCTTAAATTGTCTTATCATTAGTATCCCGATGAAAATAGCTATGCATTTAATGATAACAATATTGCCACAGAGTTAGGGAATACCTCTCCTGACAAAGAGCTAAGCCTGAATGTTGGCAAGTGAACTAATTCTATTACTAAGCGCAGAATTAAATTATAATATTTAATACTCGTACAATTTAATACTTATACTACCGGATTTTAAAATTAGTTTTAACAAACTTCCATTCTATGCCGAAAAGTTATGAATTTTCAAGCATGCTTGTTGTTTACAATAAGCAATTATATTGACTGTCATTTGTACATGTATGGATGCTTGTGCGTATCATGCAGTGTCGACAGATTCCTGTTATCATTTGAACTAATGTGTGAATCATGCAGTATTGGTCGTTTCCTGTTATTTGGAACCTCAAAAGCTGCTCACGCTAGTAATGGTGAAAGTAGCAGTAATGTGAAGTACTATTATGTGCCTTTAACATGAGATGCCAGTACACAGACAGATGTTACATTTGAACATGCCTGTCACCAAACAACTTAAAATCTTCGCACGAGTTGTAGGCCCTGAGCTTCTTCCGGTCATAGTCGGACTGATAACACATTAAATCATCGGACAATTCGAATTCTGGAACATTCCTGAAATCACTATAGAGTAGCCCGGTAATTTCAAAGGATCGATGAAATTGTAACCAAGTTTGCTAAGTCTTGAAGCAACGTAATTTCTTAGGATCATGACACAAAAAATCAGGGTCTTCCTCAAGCTCCAAATCGTGCACAGCTTCAGCGATTACAAGAAGAATATTCTTTTTATTATTTACGCAGGAAGTTTTTGAGCTGTGGCACGGTCATTCTGTTGAAGTCAGCCATGGTTGAAAATGTGAAGCAAATGCAATAAATCATTCAGAAATTTAACGCACGAAACTAGATACACGCTCGTTTTAGCGCTATTTTGATTCAAAGCTTGACCTGTATCACATGACTAGCAACCGGTTGCTAGATAATTTAACGGCCTTGCGAGATCTCTACCGAAGCGGAAAATAGCCTATTAATATTTACTCATATTATCCTAAAAACTATCAGGTCTGTGCCGTGTCCTATGACATCTATGTACCAAGTTTCATTGAAATGTGATGATTACTACTTGAAATATCAAAAGCTGAAAATTAATTAATTATGCAAATTAGGTAATTGATATGTACTAATATTATCCTAAAAACTATCAGGTCTGTGCAGTGTTCTATGACATCTATGTACCAAGTTTCATTGAAATGTGATGATTACTACTTGAAATATCAAAAGCTGAAAATTAATTAATTATGCAAATTAGGTAATTGATATGTACTAATATTATCCTAAAAACTATCAGGTCTGTGCAGTGTCTTATGACATCTATGTACCAAGTTTCATTGAAATGTGATGATTACTACTTGAAATATCAAAAGCTGAAAATTAATTAATTATGCAAATTAGGTAATTGATATGTACTAATATTACCCTAAAAACTATCAGGTCTGTGCAGTGTCCTATGACATCTATGTACCAAGTGTCATTGAAATGTGATGATTACTACTTGAAATATCAAAAGCTGAAAATTAATTAATTATGCAAATTAGGTAATTGATATGTACTAATATTACCCTAAAAACTATCAGGTCTGTGCAGTGTCCTATGACATCTATGTACCACGTTTTATTGAAATGTGATGATTAGTTCTTGAGATATCTGGAAAAGCCAAAAACTGATTAATCATTATGCAAATTAGGTAATTAATATTGCACAGATTTTTACCATAAACTAATCTGCACATTGGTTCAGAGCATCTATGTGCCAATTAAATTTCATCAAAATCCAATGAGTGGTTCTTTAGATATCAGTGGAACAATCATGGAACAGCTAAAAATCAGCTAATTATCATGCAAATTAGGTAATTAATATGCATGGATTTTTACCAAAACCTAATCAAATCTGTGCATTGGCTCAGAGCATCTATGCACCAAGTTTCATCAAAAATCAATGTATGGTTCTTGAGATATCAGTGGAACAGACACACACACACACAGACACACAGACAGACAGACACACTAACTGCAAAGACTCCCTTTTTGTGCTTTCCACACAGGAGTCAAAAAGATATTAATCGTATTTTATTTGATCTGTTTAAAAAATATTAAATATTTGTATCCTTTTAATTTACACAATGCGCAATGCGTGTAAAATAAGGAAGCATTGCTCTGAGAACTTGCATGACTTTGGTGCCATGTTGTGGAAAGTTCATCATTACCATTTATGGATAGTCACGGGTAACCCAATGCATGAATTCATATCTTTGATTGAGTAGCTGTTTTACTCTATGTCAGTACAAGCATACCAGACACAAAAAACTTTCAGTTGTGTAATTTTAAATTTCTGATTGCGATATTCTGACTTTATTATATATTTCTTGTGGAAAACATGTTTATCTTTTTTTTTCAGAATTGAATAATTTCTACAAAGCTAAGATTTTTGCTATACCTGTCTATGCTGATTTGTATTTTATTAATTACTCCCAAGATATTTGTTTCTATATTTATTCGATGTGTTTTGTAGTGCCAAAAAATCACTCAAGTGCTGGCTGAGCTTTTGCCATGGACAATCTGTCGGATATAATATACCATGGATTGATGATACTGACTACCTGGTAACTAAAAACTGATTTCAGACAAAAGCTAATTATGTATATATATATACAATTATGTACCAAAGTTGAAATTTATTCCATGCATACATATAACCCTCATAAAAGACCTTTTTTTTAAAAAGTCAAATCACACAGAGCTCCTCATTTATCAAGATTTACTTTTTTAACATTTAACAAAAAGTTGACATGCTCACAAATCTATGTCTAAAAGTTTGGATGTGTATTTAGTCTGTGATTGGCTGACAATGTAAATGTGATAATCTGTTAGCCAGTGTGTAAATAATGCTTACCGAGATGGTTTTCAGGGGCCTTGACATTGAATGTCGGAATGTGCTTTTTTTGTGCATTTTCTGTAAAAAGGTAGAAAATAAATAAATAAATGAATAAACATAACATGAATATCACAGACTTGTTTTTTATATTTGTACGGTTTGTTTGGTTAAAAGACATTGCTGAAAAATGTTAAAATGTATAAAGTAATATGCAAATTAGGCAATTAATATGCATATATCATTGCAAAACTGAATCTGTAGTTTCTTGAGATATACCAGTAGGTTGGACACAGTCAAATACAGAAAATGAGAATAAAACTTACTGATAACTTCTTCTAAATCTTCTTTTTCAGTGGGTTTTATTTGAGTGGGCAGTAGTGTTGTATCAGGAAAAGAACGTGTGGGAACTATTGCTTCTTGTCGTTTAACATCACAGTTAGAAGTTCCTGTAGCATCTGATTTTTTTTTTCCCGGCATCTATAATAAAAACATTTATAATCAAAAATCTACTGTAATTGTAATCACACATCAACATCATCTCTCTATAATCTGTTACTATTAAATTATTATTAGATATCATTTCAAAATATCAGTTTTTATTTGTTATTCAAAGTAAATATAAGATGTGAGAATGATCATCAAATCAATGTGTGATTTTATGATAGCTTAATAGTGACCTGACATGGTTGTTGATGGTAATTGCGCCCTCACCAACAACTCACTCAAACACAAACTACACTTGATATAATGCTGTAGCAAATAAAAGCTGCAGAAATGTTGTACTCTTCGCACCACATCATCAATGAAATTACTGATAAAATCAACAAAATAATAGAACCGATCATTGGTAAAATAATCAAAGTGTCTTTTCGAGATACAAGGACTTGATACATTATGTATTTGTTTGTATGTCAGCTAATTTTTAATTCTGACTGCAGCTACAGCATTTCAAATTAAAATGTAAAAATTGATATACTGGCTATTATGGAATGGCTGTCATCAACAACAAGCTTGACAAACTGATTGGTGCACACCTTGTTTGTGATAACAGAAAGCTACACTATCGGTGAGGGCGCAATAACTATTGCCAACCATGACAGGATAGGTATGATTTCTAATGCTTTATTACTACTAGCCATTAATATGTTGCACTGTAAGCAGTAATAAGTTAACTGTAAGTAATTGTATCTGTAATCACTTGTAACTGTAAGCACTTGTAACTGTAAACAGTTGTAATTGTAATTGTTACTGTAAGCAGTTGTAACTGTAAGTAATTGTAACAGTAAGCAGTTGAAGCTGTAAGTAATTGTAAGCAGTTGTAACTAGGTAATTGTAATTGTAAGCAGTTGTAACTAGGTAATTGTAACTGTAAGTAGTTGTAACTGTAAGTAATTGTAAGCAGTTGTAACTGTAAGTAATTGTAAGCAGTTAAAGCTGTAAGTAATTTGTAATTGTAAGCAGTTGTAAGTAATTGTAATTGTAAGCAGTTGAAACTGTAAGTAATTGTAACTGTAAGCAGTTGCAACTGTAAGTAATTGTAAATGTAATCAGTTGAAACTAAGTAATTGTAAGCAGTTGAAACTGTAAGTAATTGTAAGCAGTTGAAACTGTAAGTAATTGTAAATGTAAGCAGTTGTAACTGTAAGTAATTGTAAATGTAAGTAGTTGTAACTGTAAGTAGTTGTAACTGTAAGCAGTTGTAACTGTAAGTAATTGTAATTGTAAGCAGTTGAAGCTGTAAGTAATTGTAAATGTAAGCAGTTGTAACTGTAAGTAATTGTAAATGTAAGTAGTTGTAACTGTAAGTAATTGTAACTGTAAGCAGTTGTAACTGTAAGTAATTGTAAGCAGTTGAAACTGTAAGTAATTGTAAATGTAAGTAGTTGTAACTGTAAGTAATTGTAAATGTAAGCAGTTGTAACTGTAAGTAATTGTAAGCAGTTGAAACTGTAAGTAATTGTAAGCAGTTGTAACTGTAAGTAATTGTAACTGTAAGCAGTTGTAACTGTAAGTAATTGTAACTGTAAGCAGTTGTAACTAAGTAATTGTAACTGTAAGCAGTTGTAACTGTAAGTAATTGTAAATGTAAGTAGTTGTAACTGTAAGTAATTGTAACTGTAAGCAGTTGTAACTGTAAGTAATTGTAAGCAGTTGAAACTGTAAGTAATTGTAAGCAGTTGTAACTGTAAGTAATTGTAACTGTAAGCAGTTGTAACTGTAAGTAATTGTAAGCAGTTGAAACTGTAAGTAATTGTAAGTAGTTGAAACTGTAAGTAATTGTAAATGTAAGTAGTTGTAACTGTAAGTAATTGTAAGCAGTTGAAACTGTAAGTAATTGTAAGCAGTTGAAACTGTAAGTAATTGTAAATGTAAGTAGTTGTAACTGTAAGTAATTGTAAATGTAAGCAGTTGTAACTGTAAGTAATTGTAAGCAGTTGAAACTGTAAGTAATTGTAAGCAGTTGAAACTGTAAGTAATTGTAAATGTAAGCAGTTGTAACTGTAAGTAATTGTAAATGTAAGTAGTTGTAACTGTAAGTAGTTGTAACTGTAAGCAGTTGTAACTGTAAGTAATTGTAATTGTAAGCAGTTGAAGCTGTAAGTAATTGTAAATGTAAGCAGTTGTAACTGTAAGTAATTGTAAGCAGTTGAAACTGTAAGTAATTGTAAGCAGTTGTAACTGTAAGTAATTGTAACTGTAAGCAGTTGTAACTGTAAGTAATTGTAAGCAGTTGAAACTGTAAGTAATTGTAAGCAGTTGAAACTGTAAGTAATTGTAAATGTAAGCAGTTGTAACTGTAAGTAATTGTAAGCAGTTGTAACTGTAAGTAATTGTAAGCAGTTGAAACTGTAAGTAATTGTAAATGTAAGTAGTTGTAACTGTAAGTAATTGTAAATGTAAGCAGTTGTAACTGTAAGTAATTGTAAGCAGTTGAAACTGTAAGTAATTGTAAGCAGTTGAAACTGTAAGTAATTGTAAATGTAAGCAGTTGTAACTGTAAGTAATTGTAAATGTAAGTAGTTGTAACTGTAAGCAGTTGTAACTGTAAGTAATTGTAATTGTAAGCAGTTGAAGCTGTAAGTAATTGTAAATGTAAGCAGTTGTAACTGTAAGTAATTGTAAATGTAAGTAGTTGTAACTGTAAGTAATTGTAACTGTAAGCAGTTGTAACTGTAAGTAATTGTAAATGTAAGTAGTTGTAACTGTAAGTAATTGTAACTGTAAGCAGTTGTAACTGTAAGTAATTGTAACTGTAAGTAGTTGTAACTGTAAGTAATTGTAAATGTAAGTAGTTGTAACTGTAAGTAGTTGTAACTGTAATCAGTTGAAGCTGTAAGTAATTGTAACTACGCAGATTTAACTGTAAGTATGGTAATTGTAAATGTAAGCAGTTGTTACTCTAAGTAATTATAAACAGTTTTAACTGTAAGTAGTTGAAGCTGTAACTAATTTATAGTAACTGGAAGTAGTTGTAGTACATTCAATATTAAAAAGTTACAAAATCAAATCACTGTGTTGAATATGGATAAATAATAACTGAATAACACATCATCATTACCTTCAACTTTCCAAATGCTCCTTTCATCTTGTCAAGGATATGTGTTCCACCACCGTGTTCCATGTTGCTGTTAGATAAGAACATGTAATGGTGTTATCTATGTATACAGCCATCTGCAACGTCATGTACTATCACAAAAGAAGTATGATACATACAAACAAGCAGTCTGTCGGCTGAGATAGCTCCGCTGTTAGAATGCACATTTCAATTAAAGAGCTGAAGATATCATTAGAACATAGTTGAACTCTGGTGACCTTGCCCTTTGTTATATAATATAATTCCCTTTATCATAGTTTGTTTCAATATAAATATGCATTGTCATAATTAATTTTGAATACAAACAAGTTTTGGGGTTGAACCAACAGTGGGGAATCAGTCTACCGAACGTCCTTAAAAGATGTAAATATCTTACAAAAACATTGGTGCCTTATTTGTTTAATTATTTTAAGGGACATAATTTCCAGCTTTCTTCAAAGTAATTCAGATATTTTAGTATAAAAACAAATGTCTCATAATAATAATAATAATAATAATAACTTTATGGCATCCTTAGAAATACAATGTTTCTATCAGTTAATAGCAATAAAGATTAGTTGTGATAACTACTACTACAAAAAGAAAGTTAGTTGTTAATAGGATAAAGCAAGTGTTACATATCAAATGGCATTTTCATTCCTTGATTGAAATGCGTTATGAATATAATTGCCAATCTTTTTTATTATTACATCATCTTTTGAAGTCATCAAGAACTTAAATTTCTGGAGATCATCCTGTGTTTCTTCTGGAAATGTAATGTCTTGAATGATTTGTTGGCGTATTACTTTATATTGTGGACATATCATGACAAAGTGCAGTTCATCTTCTATTTTATTCTGTGTACATTGTTTGCAAATTCTATTTTCAGTTGGTATTTTTGGTTGCATATGCCTCCCTTTTTCTATTGCTAGATTGTGATTACTAGTTCGAAATTTTGTCATTGAAATTCTTTGCTTCAAATTTAACACATCCAAGTATTTTTCAAAATTATAAGAGTCTTTGAATTTTTCATAAGTTCTCAGTTTTGTTTTTTCGGTTATATTTTTTCTCCAGAAATTTATGTATTTTTGTTTGACAACTTTGCCAATTTTCTGTATATGTTTTGTTAACAAATCATTCTGTTGTTCTCGTGAAAAGTTCATGTTGTTCATAATTTTTTGTATTGAAGAATACCATTGTAAATTGGATTTCTTTTGTTCAAGGTATGCTTGTTTTGTGATATTATTGCCTGGTAATTTACTGATACGAGTCCAGTATTTTATTAAATTGATCTGAATGTCTACTAAGAGTGGGAATTCTCCTACTTCAGCTCTGCATGCAATGTTTGTCACAAATTTGTTCAATCCTAGTAGTTGTTTGTAAAAATTCAATTGTGTTTTTTCTGTTATTGTTTTGTCATTGAAAAAAAAAGTGCTGTATTTAGATGTGAATAGATTCATAAAACATGCAAGATAACAGAAAATTTTAGCTGGCTTTAGTCCAAGTATTTTGTACAGGTGTCTGTCAAAAATTAATGATTCACTGAGACAAATATGAACTGCCTCATTGTGTGACTACTGTATTATATGAAAAGTAAAAAAAAAAACACCCTTTATGAATAGCTATCATGTTGCAAGTTCTGCTTTGTATGCAATAGTTAGTTGGTGTCCAGTGGACGGAGAAGTCAACAGTACTGTTGCCTCCTGAGAATCTACATCTTCAAACACTGCAATCTTTGAAGTGTGTTTTTAAACTAGTATTATAAAAACTCTATCATTCTGTTCTAATAGCTGAAACATATTCCTGTGAGTTTTCATTTGTCGAATGAACTGTTTGTCAAATACAGAATACAAATATTTTAGAATAATTTTCTTTTTAAAATGTGGATGAAATGTTTTGCTTTTAATGTATTTTGTATGTATTGTTTTTGATTTGATAACTTTGAACTAAACAGATTTTCTATTAGCTTCAGATCTTGATCAAAGTTAGGCACCCAGTTCATAGGAGTGCTTATATTGATTTTCTGACATCTTGTTTTCTGTAAAGATTTTATTGGTAGGTTTGCAAATGTGTATCAGACTGTGCAATCTCTCCATGAGTTGGTTTTGAAACCCAGTATGGGATTCTGAGATACATTACCAAGAATATTATTACAAGATAAATCATTTGCTTCATTGAACACATACAACAATGCATATTTCCACTGAGATCAGTGACCTTTGATGTGTATCACCAGTGATCAGTCAAGTAGAAACAGTCAAAATATTTTATCAGATTTTCTCAATTTTTGCATATTTTCATACAGGACATGTTGTTCAAACTCAGGGAAGACTTTATACTGATAAATAAGGTGACCAAGTTTGATAAAGTTTGGAATAGAATTAGTAAAGTTATTATGCACACAATAACAATTATTAACGACGACGACGACAACAACGACGGACACAATTTTTCCCTTAATATACCTTTCCCTTCCATCTTTGATGGTACGGGCAAGGTAATAAAAAAGCATAATATAGCTCTGCTAGTTAAACAGTTGAAAATAGCTTAAAAAAATTAACACATTTGTCAAAGACCCACCTAAAGTGCCTAAGTATGAAATATTAAAACAACTGGGCTAGCAATGTTTTAAGAAGTCAGAAAAAGCACAAAGGTACATATATACCAAGTATCACACCAAGCTGTTTTCAAAAAGGAGTTGAAAATGTAAGGCTGGCGAAGATGAGCACAGGACAATGACAGTTAATCAACTAAGCCAACAGCTCAAAAATGTTTATATTTGATAGCAGTGTATAAATAAAGTTTAAATATAGGTTACGATGCTCTGATTTGTATAGATACCTGGAATCATTGCTTGCTATGGATACTGTCTCTTCATCATCATTATCACCTAAGAAACATTGTATAGATAGTATTATTATAAATCCGTCATTAGAAATGCCATACAGAGGTGTCTGAAAGTGTTATGAATGCATTTGAATATCTTTTACATCTTTACATCACATTCAAACTATTTCTTTTTTAACATTGGACATTAGTGAATTCCATCACTACATACAAGCGATCGTACAGCATAACACATTTATCTCTATCACTATTATCTCTCATTAAATCATTATTACAAGCAGAAAGAGTTTTGCAAAGTATGCATTCAGGCATTACGATAACCTGTGCTATGCATCTGTTGATATGACCATCATACTACCTTCATACATACTTGCAGTATTCTCTTGATAACCTTATAGGTATATAAATGTAAACAATTATGAATGCAGTCAAGAATGAAATTATCAACTCTTCCCCATATGCCATGTATTCACAAATAGACATTACTGCGAGTTGAATTCAGATTTTGCCCTACTGAGCATGGTAATGAACATACTGGTATATGCAATGCATTATGCGACAGAACTTTGTGTATAATATAAAATTTACAAGTTAAATAAATGTTATTCTGATCACAGGTAACATATATAGGTTCAACAGTGCTTGAATCTCATGAATATAAAAATCAGAAGATGCCTTCCCCAAATTTTTATTTGCATATTCCAATATGCCCCAAAAGTGCTAATTTTCCATATGTCCCAATAGTGCAAAGTTGAAAATTTCCATATGCCCCTATAGTGCAAGTTTGCAAATTTCTCATATGCCCCAATAGTGCAAAGTTGAAAATTTCCATATGCCCCTATAGTGCAAAGTTGCAAATTTCTCATATGTCCCAATAGTGCAACGTTGCAAATTTCCATATGCCCCTATAGTGCAAAGTTGCAAATTTCCATATGCCCCTATAGTGCAATGTTGCAAATTTCCATACATGTATGTCTCAATAGTGCAAAGTTGAAAATTTCCATATGTCCCAATAGTGCAACGTTGCAAATTTTCATATGCCCCTATAGTGCAAAGTTGAAAATTTCCATATGCCCCTATAGTGCAAAGTTGCAAATTTCCATATGCCCCAATAGTGCAAAGTTGCAAATTTCCATATGTCTCAATAGTGCAATGTTGCAAATTTCCATATGCCCCTATAGTGCAAAGTTGCAAATTTCCATATGCCCCTATAGTGCAATGTTGCAAATTTCCATACATGTATGTCTCAATAGTGCAAAGTTGCAAATTTCCATATGTCCCTATAGTGCAAAGTTGCAAATTTCCATATGTCCCAATAGTGCAACGTTGCAAATTTCCATATGCCCCTATAGTGCAAAGTTGCAAATTTCCATATGCCCCTATAGTGCAATGTTGCAAATTTCCATACATGTATGTCTCAATAGTGCAAAGTTGAAAATTTCCATATATCCCAATAGTGCAAAGTTGCAAATTTCCATATGCCCCAATAGTGCAAAGTTGCAAATTTCCATATGCCCCTATAGTGCAAAGTTGAAAATTTCCATATATCCCAATAGTGCAACGTTGCAAATTTCCATATGTCCCAATAGTGCAAAGTTGCAAATTTCCATATGTCCCAATAGTGCAAAGTTGAAAATTTCCATATGCCCCTATAGTGCAATGTTGCAAATTTCCATATGCCCCTATAGTGCAAAGTTGCAAATTTCCATATGTCTCAATAGTGCAAAGTTGCAAATTTCCATATGTCCCAATAGTGCAAAGTTGCAAATTTCCATATGCCCCTATAGTGCAAAGTTGCAAATTTCCATATGTCCCTATAGTGCAACGTTGAAAATTTCCATATGTCCCAATAGTGCAACGTTGCAAATTTCCATATGTCCCAATAGTGCAATGTTGCAAATTTCCATATGTCCCAATAGTGCAATGTTGCAAATTTCCATATGTCCCAATAGTGCAATGTTGCAAATTTCCATATGTCCCTATAGTGCAACGTTGAAAATTTCCATATGTCCCTATAGTGCAAAGTTGCAAATTTCCATATGTCTCAATAGTGCAAAGTTGAAAATTTCCATATGTCCCAATAGTGCAACGTTGCAAATTTCCATATGTCCCAATAGTGCAATGTTGCAAATTTCCATATGTCCCAATAGTGCAATGTTGCAAATTTCCATATGCCCCTATAGTGCAAAGTTGCAAATTTCCATATGTCCCTATAGTGCAAAGTTGCAAATTTCCATATGCCCCTATAGTGCAAAGTTGCAAATTTCTCATATGTCCCAATAGTGCAACGTTGCAAATTTCCATATGCCCCTATAGTGCAAAGTTGCAAATTTCCATATGCCCCTATAGTGCAATGTTGCAAATTTCCATACATGTATGTCTCAATAGTGCAAAGTTGAAAATTTCCATATATCCCAATAGTGCAATGTTGCAAATTTCCATATGTCCCAATAGTGCAAAGTTGCAAATTTCCATATGCCCCTATAGTGCAATGTTGCAAATTTCCATACATGTATGTCTCAATAGTGCAAAGTTGAAAATTTCCATATGTCCCAATAGTGCAACGTTGCAAATTTTCATATGCCCCTATAGTGCAAAGTTGAAAATTTCCATATGCCCCTATAGTGCAATGTTGCAAATTTCCATATGTCCCAATAGTGCAATGTTGCAAATTTCAATATGCCCCTATAGTGCAATGTTGCAAATTTCCATACATGTATGTCTCAATAGTGCAAAGTTGAAAATTTCCATATGTCCCAATAGTGCAACGTTGCAAATTTTCATATGCCCCTATAGTGCAAAGTTGAAAATTTCCATATGCCCCTATAGTGCAAAGTTGCAAATTTCCATATGCCCCAATAGTGCAACGTTGCAAATTTCAATATGCCCCTATAGTGCAAAGTTACAAATTTCCATATGTCCCAATAGTGCAAAGTTGCAAATTTCCATATGCCCCAATAGTGCAATGTTGCAAATTTCCATATGCCCCTATAGCGATAATTTCCATATGCCCCAATAGTGCAACGTTGAAAATTTCCATATGTGCCTATAGTGCAAGTTTGCAAATTTCCATATGTCTCAATAGTGCAAAGTTGAAAATTTCCATATGTCCCAATAGTGCAACGTTGCAAATTTCCATATGTCCCAATAGTGCAAAGTTGCAAGTTTCCATATGTCCCTATAGTGCAAAGTTGAAAATTTCCATATGCCCCAATAGTGCAAAGTTGCAAATTTCCATATGCCCCAATAGTGCAAAGTTGAAAATTTCCATATGCCCCAATAGTGCAAAGTTGCAAATTTCCATATGTCCCAATAGTGCAACGTTAAAAATTTCCATATGCCCCTACAGTGCAAAGTTGAAAATTTCCATATGCCCCTATAGAGCAAAGTTGAAAATTTCCATATATACCAATAGTGCAAAGTTGAAAATTTCCATATGCCCCTATAGTGCAAAGTTGCAAATTTCCATATGCCCCTATAGTGCAACGTTGAAAATTTACATGTCAGTATAGTGATAATTTCCATATGTCCCTATAGTGCAAGTTTGCAAATTTCCATATGCCCCTATAGAGCAAAGTTGCAAATTTCCATATGTCCCAATAGTGCAAAGTTGAAAATTTACATGTCAGTATAGTGATAATTTCCATATGTCCCTATAGTGCAAGTTTGCAAATTTCCATATGTCCCAATAGTGCAACGTTGAAAATTTCCATATGTCCCTATAGTGCAAAGTTGAAAATTTCCATATGCCCCTATAGTGCAAGTATGCAAATTTCCATATGCCCCAATAATGCAATGTTGCATTCCTCAATTCATTCACTTCACACTTTTCAATTTAGGTAATTCAAATACCTCAAAAACTTTTATGTAAATTTACCTAGTATTCATATCAATAATAATAACTGACTTTTTCATTCTATGTCAAATATGATGAATAAAATAAAATCCACTGCAAACATTTTTCCAAATTTGATATCAAAATAGCAGCTCATTTTTGTATGTCAAAATTGTGCAAACAAATTTGAACTTTTTAATTTTTCATGTATTTCTCAATAGTTTCCATGGTTTATTGTGCTATTAGTAAGAGCATTTTATATGCTTAGCAGTTATGAAGTTACTTACCTATAAACTGCTTAGATTCCTTTGTCCTATCTGGGAGTGCAGGGGGCAAATCCTCATCCCCTGTAGACACAGATCTAGGAGCTACATGATTAAACACAATAAACAATAATTGTGTTACTGTCACATTTTATCACAACTATGTCTTACAGCAAGTCTCAGAAGTATTGGCACAGCCAATTTGCAAACTTGAATTTGCTAACTGCTTGGGATTTGACTAAACAGTTGCCTTTCGAATCTCGTTGATGCTCACTTGTGGCACCTGTCTGGGATACCCCATTTTTTAAAGATGATTTGCTGTATATACCTGAGACATGAAAACACATGAAAACCTCATGACGCCAAGAATTTTGAACACACACAAATAGCCATCTAACTGTAAGACTGTCAGTGATTAGCACCTAAAAGTGTGATGACTGCTATTGTTGGTTTTCATAATGAGTCTGAAAAAAGGCAGTTTTGCTTCATGAAGGGACGTTCAATCTTATAAATTTTAGCAAGTTGTTATAATTTCATTGATGTAACCATGTTGAACCATCCATGCTCTGTATAATGTCCTTTATTTATATTATACTACATCAAATCATAGAATTTAGTCAATTCGCTAGCGAGTTTGCAAATTGGCTGCCCCAATACTTCTGAGACTTGCTGCAATAATATCAGACTGATTGGAAAGATTATAATAACATGTACTGCCTTATTAGCACAACAGTACTTGCATGTACTGCTTCATTAGCATGAGAGTACTTGCATGTACTGCCTCATTAGCTACCCATACTTGCATGTACTACCTCATTAGCTACCCATAATTGCATGTACTGTCTTATTAGCATACCAGTACTTGCATGTACTGCCTCATTAGCTACCCATACTTGCATGTACTGCCTCATTGGCATAACAGTACTTGCATGTACTGTCTCATTAGCATAACAGTACTTGCATGGACTGCCTCATTAGCATACTCGTATTTGCATGTACTGCCTCGATCATTAGCATAACAGTACTTGCAAGTACTGCCTTATTAGCATAACAGTACTTGCATGTACTGCCTCATTAGCATACTAGTACTTGCATGTACTGCCTCGATCATTAGCATAACAGGACTTGCAAGTACTGCCTTATTAGCATAACAGTACTTGCATGTACTGCCTCATTAGAAAACCAGTACTTGCAAGTATTACCTCATTAGCATAACAGTCCTTGAAGTACTGCCTCATTAGCATACAAGTACTTGCATGTACTGCCTCATTAGCATAACAGTACTTGCAAGTACTGCCTCATTAGCATACCAGTACTTGCATGTACTACCTCATTAGCATACCAGTACTTGCATGTACTACCTCATTAGCAAAGCATTACTTGCACATACAACCTTACTAGCATACCAGTACTTGCATATACTACCTCATTAGCATACCAGTTCTTGCATATACTGCCTCATTAACATACTGGTACTTGCATATACTACCTCAGTAGCATAACAATACTTGCAAGTACTGTCTCATTAGCATACCAGTACTTGCATGTACTACCTCATTAGCATACCTGTACTTGCATACACTACCTCATTAGCATGCCAGTACTTGCATGTACTGCCTCATTAGCTACCCATACTTTCATGTACTACCTCATTAGCATACCAGTACTTGCATGTACAAACACATTAGCATAACAGTACTTGCAAGTACTGCCTCATTAGCTATCCGTACTTGCATGTACTACCTTATTAGCATACAAGTACTTGCATGTATTGCCTTATAAGCATACCAGTACTTGCATGTACTACCTCATTAGCATACCAGTACTTGCATGTACTACCTCATTAGCATACCAGTGCTTGCATATACTACCTCATTAGCATACCAGTACTTGTAAGTACTATCCCATTAGCTACCCATACTTGCATGTACTACCTCATTAGCATACCAGTACTTGCATGTACTACCTCATTAGCATACCAGTGCTTGCATATACTACCTCATTAGCAAACCAATACTTTCATATACAACCTTATTAGCATACCAGTACCTGCATATACAACCTTTTTAGCATACCAGTACTTGCATATACTACCTCATTAGAAATACCAGTACTTGCATTTACTACCTTATTAGAATACCAGTACTTGCATGCATGTACTACCTCATTAGCTACCCATACTTGCATGTACTGCCTCATTAGTATGACAGTACTTGCATGTACTGCCTCATTAGCTAGCAATACTTGCATGTAATGCCTCATTAGCATAACAGTACTTGCATGTACTGCCTCATTAGCATGACAGTACTTGCATGTACTGCCTCATTAGCATAACAGTACTTGCATGTTCTGCCTCATTAGCATGATAGTACTTACATGTACTGCCTCATTAGCTACCCATACTTGCATGTACTGTCTCATTAGCATACCAGTACTTGCATGTACTGCCTCATTACCATACCAGTACTTGCATGTACTGCCTCATTAGCATGACAGTACTTGCATGTACTGCATCATTAGCATGATAGTACTTGCATGTACTGCCTCATTAGCTACCCATACTTGCATGTACTGCCTCATTAGCATAACAGTACTTGCATGTACTGTCTCATTAGCATAACAGTACTTGCATGTACTGCCTCATTAGCATACTAGTATTTGCATGTACTGCCTCGATCATTAGCATAACAGTACTTGCAAGTACTGCCTTATTAGCATAACAGTACTTGCATGTATACTGCCTCATTAGTATACTAGTACTTGCATGTACTGCCTCGATCATTAGCATAACAGGACTTGCAAGTACTGCCTTATTAGCATAACAGTACTTGCATGTACTGCCTCATTAGAAAACCAGTACTTGCAAGTATTACCTCATTAGCATAAAAGTCCTTGAAGTACTGCCTCATTAGCATACAAGTACTTGCATGTACTGCATCATTAGCATAACAGTACTTGCAAGTACTGCCTCATTAGCATACCAGTACTTGCATGTACTACCTCATTAGCATACCAGTACTTGCATGTACTACCTCATTAGCAAACCATTACTTGCACATACAACCTTACTAGCATACCAGTACTTGCATATACTACCTCATTAGCATACCAGTTCTTGCATATACTGGCTCATTAACATACTGGTACTTACATATACTACCTCATTAGCATAACAGTACTTGCAAGTACTGTCTCATTAGCATACCAGTACTTGCATGTACTACCTCATTAGCATACCAGTACTTGCATGTACTACCTCATTAGCAAACCATTACTTGCATATACAACCTTATTAGCATACCAATACTTGCATATACTACCTCATTAGCATACCAGTTCTTGCATATACTGCTTCATTAGCATACTGGTACTTGCATATACTGCCTCATTAGCATACTAGTACTTGCATGTACTGCCTCGATCATTAGCATAACAGTACTTGCAAGTAGTGCCTTATTAGCATAACAGTACTTGCATGTACTGCCTCATTAGCATAACAGTACTTGCATGTACTGCCTCATTAGCTACCCATACTTGCATGTACTGTCTCATTAGCATAGCAGTACTTGCATGTACTGCCTCATTAGCATGACAGTACTTGCAAGTACTGCCTTATTAGCATAACAGTACTTGCATGTACTGCCTCATTAGCATAAAACTACTTGCAAGTACTGCCTCATTAGCATACAAGTACTTGCATGTAATGCCTCATTAGCATACCAGTACTTGCATATACTACCTCATTAGCATACTGGTACTTGCATATACTGCCTCATTAGCATACCAGTAATTGCATGTACTGCCACATTAGCATACCGGTACTTGCATATACTACCTTATTAACATACTAGTACTTGCAAATACTACCTCATTAGCATAACAGTACTTGCAAGTACTGTCTCATTAGCATACCAGTACTTGCATGTACTACCTCATTAGCATACCAGCACTTGCATGTACTGCCTTATTAGCATACCAGTACTTGCATATACTACCATATTAGCATACTGGTACTTGCAAGTACTGCCTCATTAGCTACCCATACTTGCATGTACTGCCTCATTAGCATACTAGTACTTGCATGTAGTGTCTCATTAGCATAACAGTACTTGCATGTACTGTCTCATTAGCTACCCATACTTGCATGTACTGTCTCATTAGCTAGCAATACTTGCATGTACTGCCTCATTAGCTAGCAATACTTGCATGTACTGCCTCATTAGCATAACAGTACTTGAATGTACTGCATCATTAGCATGACAGTACTTGCATGTACTGCCTTATTAGCTACCCATACTTGCATGTACTACCTCATTAGCTACCCATAATTGCATGTACTGTCTCATTAGCATACCAGTACTTGCATGTACTGCCTCATTAGCATACCAGTACTTGCATGCACTGCCTCATTAGCATAACAATACTTGCATGTACTGTCTCATTAGCATGACAGTACTTGCATGTACTGCCTCATTAGCATAACAGTACTTGCATATACTGCCTCATTAGCATGACAGTACTTGCATGTACTGCCTCATTAGCATGACAGTTCTTGCATGTACTGCCTCATTAGCATGACAGTACTTGCATGTACTGCCTCATTAGCTACCCATACTTGCATGTACTGTCTCATTGGCATACCAGTACTTGCATGTACTGCCTCATTAGCATAACAGTACTTGCATATACTGCCTCATTAGCATGACAGTACTTGCATGTACTGCCTCATTAGCATACCAGTACTTGCATGTACTGTCTCATTAGCATACCAGTACTTGCATGTACTGTCTCATTAGCATACCAGTACTTGCATGTACTGTCTCATTAGCATAACAGTACTTGCATGTACTGCCTCATTAGCATGACAGTACTTGCATGTACTGCCTCATTAGCTAGCAATACTTACATGTACTGCCTCATTAGCATACCAGTACTTGCATGTACTGCCTCATTAGCAAAACAGAACTTGCATGTACTGTCTCATTAGCTACCCATACTTGCATGTACTGTCTCATTAGCATAGCAGTACTTGCATGTACTGCCTCATTAGCATAACAGTACATGCATGTACTACCTCATTAGCATGACAGTACTTGCATGTACTGTCTCATTAGCATAACAGTACTTGCATGCACTGCCTCATTAGCTACCCATACTTGCATGTACTGTCTCATTAGCATACTAGTACTTGCATGTACTGCCTCATTAGCATGACAGTACTTGCATGTACTACCTCATTAGCATACCAGTACTTGCATGTACTGCCTCATTAGCTACCCATACTTGCATGTACTGTCTCATTAGCATACTAGTACTTGCATGTACTGCCTCATTAGCATGACAGTAGTTGCATGTACTGTCTCATTAGCTACCCATACTTGCATTTACTGCCTCATTAGCATACTAGTACTTGCATCTACTGCCTCATTAGCATGACAGTACTTGCATGTACTGCCTCATTAGCTACCCATACTTGCATGTACTGTCTCATTAGCATACCAGTATTTGCATCTACTGCCTCATTAGCATAACAGTACTTGCAAGTACTGCCTCATTAGCATACCAGTGCTTGCATATACTACCTCATTAGCATAGCAGTACTTGCATGTACTACATCATTAGCAAACCATTACTTGCATATACAACCTTATTAGCATACCAATACTTGCATATACTACCTCATTAGCATACCAGTTCTTGCATATACTGCCTCATTAGCATACTGGTACTTGCATATACTGCCTCATTAGCATACTAGTACTTGCATGTACTGCCTCGATCATTAGCATAACAGTACTTGCATGTACTGCCTCATTAGCATGACAGTACTTGCATGTACTGCCTCATTAGCTACCCATACTTGCATGTACTGTCTCATTAGCATACCAGTATTTGCATCTACTGCCTCATTAGCATAACAGTACTTGCAAGTACTGCCTTCATTAGCATACCAGTACTTGCAAGTACTGTCTCAATAGCATACCAGTACTTGCATGTACTACCTCATTAGCATACCAGTACTTGCATGTACTACCTCATTAGCAAACCATTACTTGCATATACAACCTTATTAGCATACCAATACTTGCATATACTGCCTCATTAGCATACTGGTACTTGCATATACTGCCTCATTAGCATACTAGTACTTGCATGTACTGCCTCGATCATTAGCATAACAGTACTTGCAAGTACTGCCTTATTAGCATAAGAGTACTTGCATGTACTGCCTCATTAGCATAACAGTACTTGCATGTACTGCCTCATTAGCTACCCATACTTCCATGTACTGTCTCATTAGCATATCAGTACTTGCATGTACTGCCTCATTAGCATGACAGTACTTGCAAGTACTGCCTTATTAGCATAACAGTACTTGCATGTACTGCCTCATTAGCATAAAAACTACTTGCAAGTACTGCCTCATTAGCATACAAGTACTTGCATGTAATGCCTCATTAGCATACCAGTACTTGCATATACTACCTCATTAGCATACCAGTTCTTGCATATACTACCTCATTAGCATACTGGTACTTGCATATACTGCCTCATTAGCATACCAGTAATTGCATGTACTGCCACATTAGCATACCGGCACTTGCATATACTACTTTATTAACATACTAGGACTTGCAAATTCCCTCATTAGCATAACAGTACTTGCAAGTACTGTCACATTAGCATACCAGTACTTGCATGTACTATCTCATTAGCATACCAGCACTTGCATGTACTGCCTTATTAGCATACCAATACTTGCATATACTACCATATTAGCATACTGGTACTTGCATATACTGCCTCATTAACATACTGGTACTTGCATATACTGCCTTATTAGCATAACAGTACTTGCATGTACTGCCTCATGAGCATTACAGTACTTGCATGTACTACCTCATTAGCAAACCAGTACTTGCAAGTACTACCTCATTAGCATAACAGTACTTGCAAGTACTGTCTCATTAGCATACCAGTACTTGCATGTACTACCTCATTAGCATACTGGTACTTGCATATACTGCCTCATTAGCATACTAGTAATTGCATGTACTGCCACATTAGCATACCGGTACTTGCATATAATACCTTATTAGCACACTAGTACTTGCATATACTACCTTATTAGAAATACCAGTACTTGCATATACTACCTTATTAGAATACCAGTACTTGCATGCATGTACTACCTCATTAGCATAACAGTACTTGCATGTACTACCTCACTAGCATACCAGTACTTGTATATACTACCTCATCAGCATGGCAGTACTTGCATGTACTGCCTCATTAGCTACCCATACTTGCATGTACTACCTCATTAGCATACCAGTACTTGCATGTACTATCTTATCAGCATACCAGTACTTGCATGTATTGCCTTATAAGCATACCAGTACTTGCATGTATTGCCTTATAAGCATACCAGTACTTGAATGTACTGCCTCATTAGCATACTGGAACTTGCATATAGTGCCTCATTAGCATAACAGTACTTGCATGTACTGCCTCATTAGCATAACAGTACTTGCATGTACTGCCTCATTAGCATGACAGTACTTGCATGTACTGCCTCATTAGCTAGCAATACTTGCATGTAGTGCCTCATTAGCATAACAGTACTTGCATGTACTGCCTCATTAGCATGACAGTACTTGCATGTACTGCCTCATTAGCATAACAGTACTTGCATGTTCTGCCTCATTAGCATGACAGTACTTGCATGTACTGCCTCATTAGCTACCCATACTTGCATGTACTGTCTCATTAGCATACCAGTACTTGCATGTACTGCCTCATTAGCATACCAGTACTTGCATGTACTGCCTCATTAGCAGGACAGTACTTGCATGTACTGCCTCATTAGCATGATAGTACTTGCATGTACTGCGTAATTAGCTACCCATACTTGCATGTACTGCCTCATTAGCATAACTGTACTTGCATGTACTGTCTCATTAGCATAACAGTACTTGCATGTACTGCCTCATTAGCATACTCGTATTTGCATGTACTGCCTCGATCATTAGCATAACAGTACTTGCAAGTACTGCCTTATTAGCATAACAGTACTTGCATGTACTGCCTCATTAGCATACTAGTACTTGCATGTACTGCCTCGATCATTAGCATAACAGGACTTGCATGTACTGCCTCATTAGCATGACAGTACTTGCATGTACTGCCTCATTAGCATGATAGTACTTGCATGTACTGCCTCATTAGCTACCCATACTTGCATGTACTGCCTCATTAGCATAACAGTACTTACATGTACTACCTCATTAGCAAACCATTACTTGCACATACAACCTTACTAGCATACCAGTACTTGCATATACTACCTCATTAGCATACCAGTTCTTGCATATACTGCCTCATTAGCATACTGGTACTTGCATATACTGCCTCATTAGCATACTAGTACTTGCATGTACTGCCTCGATCATTAGCATAACAGTACTTGCAAGTACTGCCTTATTAGCATACCAATACTTGCATATACTACCATATTAGCATACTGGTACTTGCATATACTGCCTCATTAACATACTGGTACTTGCATATACTGCCTTATTAGCATAACAGTACTTGCATGTACTGCCTCATGAGCATTACAGTACTTGCATGTACTACCTCATTAGCAAACCAGTACTTGCAAGTACTACCTCATTAGCATAACAGTACTTGCAAGTACTGTCTCATTAGCATACCAGTACTTGCATGTACTACCTCATTAGCATACTGGTACTTGCATATACTGCCTCATTAGCATACTAGTAATTGCATGTACTGCCACATTAGCATACCGGTACTTGCATATAATACCTTATTAGCATACCAATACTTGCATATACAACCTTTTTAGCATACCAGTACTTGCATATACTACCTTATTAGAATACCAGTACTTGCATGTACTGCCTCATTAGCATACCAGTACTTGCATGTACTGCCTCATGAGCATGATAGTACTTGCATGTACTGCCTCATTAGCTACCCATACTTGCATGTACTGCCTCATTAGCATAACAGTACTTGCATGTACTGTCTCATTAGCATAACAGTACTTGCAGGTACTGCCTCATTAGCATACTAGTATTTGCATGTACTGCCTCGATCATTAGCATAACAGTACTTGCAAGTACTGCCTTATTAGCATAACAGTACTTGCATGTACTGCCTCATTAGCATACTAGTACTTGCATGTACTGCCTCGATCATTAGCATAACAGGACTTGCAAGTACTGCCTTATTAGCATAACAGTACTTGCATGTACTGCCTCATTAGAAAACCAGTACTTGCAAGTATTACCTCATTAGCAAAACAGTCCTTGAAGTACTGCCTCATTAGCATACAAGTACTTGCATGTACTGCCTCATTAGCATAACAGTACTTGCAAGTACTGCCTCATTAGCATACCAGTACTTGCATGTACTACCTCATTAGCATACCAGTAATTGCATGTACTACCTCATTAGCAAACCATTACTTGCACATACAACCTTACTAGCATACCAGTACTTGCATATACTACCTCATTAGCATACCAGTTCTTGCATATACTGCCTCATTAACATACTGGTACTTGCATATACTACCTCATTAGCACAACAGTACTTGCAAGTACTGTCTCATTAGCATACCAGTACTTGCATGTACTACCTCATTAGCATACCAGTACTTGCATACACTACCTCATTAGCATGCCAGTACTTGCATGTACTGCCTCATTAGCTACCCATACTTTCATGTACTACCTCATTAGCATACCAGTACTTGCATGTACTACCTCATTAGCATAACAGTACTTGCAAGTACTGCCTCATTAGCTATCCGTACTTGCATGTACTACCTTATTAGCATACCAGTACTTGCATGTATTGCCTTATAAGCATACCAGTACTTGCATGTACTACCTCATTAGCATACCAGTACTTGTAAGTACTATCTCATTAGCTACCCATACTTGCATGTACTACCTCATTAGCATACCAGTACTTGCATGTACTACCTCATTAGCATACCAGTGCTTGCATATACTACCTCATTAGCAAACCTGTACTTTCATATACAACCTTATTAGCATACCAGTACCTGCATATACAACCTTTTTAGCATACCAGTACTTGCATATACTACCTTATTAGAAATACCAGTACTTGCATTTACTACCTTATTAGATTACCAGTACTTGCATGCATGTACTACCTCATTAGCTACCCATACTTGCATGTACTGTCTCATTAGCATACCAGTACTTGCAAGTACTGCCTCATTAGCTACCCGTACTTGCATGTACTACCTCATTAGCATACCAGTACTTGCATATACTACCTCATTAGCATGCCAGTACTTGCATGTACTGCCTCATTAGCTACCCATACTTGCATGTACTGCCTCATTAGCATACCAGTACTTGCATGTACTACCACATTAGCATAACAGTACTTGCAAGTACTGCCTCATTAGCTATCCATACTTGCATGTACTACCTTATTAGCATAACAGTACTTGCACGTACTACCTCATTAGCGTACCAGTACTTGCATATACTACCTCATTAGCAAACCAGTACTTGCATATACAACCTTATTAGCATACCAGTACTTGCATATACAACCTTTTTAGCATACCAGTACTTGCATATACTACCTTATTAGAATACCAGTACTTGCATGCATGTACTACCTCATTAGCTACCCATACTTGCATGTACTGTCTCATTAGCATACCAGTACTTGCAAGTACTGCCTCATTAGCTACCCGTACTTGCATGTACTACCTCATTAGCATACCAGTACTTGCATATACTACCTCATTAGCATGCCAGTACTTGCATGTACTGCCTCATTAGCTACCCATACTTGCATGTACTGCCTCATTAGCATACCAGTACTTGCATGTACTACCACATTAGCATAACAGTACTTGCAAGTACTGCCTCATTAGCTATCCATACTTGCATGTACTACCTTATTAGCATAACAGTACTTGCACGTACTACCTCATTAGCATACCAGTACTTGCATATACTACCTCATTAGCAAACCAGTACTTGCATATACAACCTTATTAGCATACCAGTACTTGCATATACAACCTTATTAGCATACCAGTACTTGCATATACAACCTTTTTAGCATACCAGTACTTGCATATACTACCTTATTAGAATACCAGTACTTGCATGCATGTACTATCTCATTAGCTACCCATACTTGCATGTACTGTCTCATTAGCATACCAGTACTTGCATGTACTACCTCATTAGCATACCAGTACTTGCATGTACAACCTTATTAGCAAACCAGTACTTGCAAGTACTACCTCATTAGCATACCAGTACTTGCATGTACAGCCTTATTAACATACCAGTACTTGCATGTACTACCTCAATAGCTATCTGTACTTGCATATACTACCCTATTAGCATACCAGTAATTGCATGCACTGCCTTATTAGCATATCAGTACTTGCATGCACTGCCTCATTAACATAAAATACTTGCATAACAATAACAATGAGAGCATTCCCTTCATCTACCATTGGTGTGCATGCATGACAATCATTATGCATTCAGCACATATATTCTGTTCTTCTCTGTTGTAGATTAAATAAATCAATCTTATGTTCAATACCTGTAAATTTTGTAGATTTCCTACTCATATTAACAACCGCATACTGTATATTATCATCATCATCATCATCATCATCATTATTATCATCATCATCTTCATCATCATTATTATCACCACCCTTTTTAATTTCTTCATATGCAGCTTCCTTCTTTTGTGTGCCACCAGATGGCGGTATTCTTCCATGCAGAGCACTCAACTCAGCTGCGATACGCCTAATATCAGGGTTCTTTCTTTCACCACTTTCCTCTTGTTGAGTAAATTTTGTTTGTTTTTCTTTATTGTCTTTCATTTGCACTTCTTCATATGGGTTCTCATCTTTTGGATGTTGATTAAGTGGTTTATTATTCGCAAGTGGTTGTTCATTGTTTAATTTAGCCAGTAACTGGTCTTTAACAGAAGACACCATTCCAGGTCTGACTCTTTGGTACGTCATGCCACTGTCATCACTAAGATTCTCATCAAAACTTTTAGCTTTAGGGGGTATTATAGGTTTCTCACGGGTTTGTTTTGTGCCACGCATTGCAGGAACTGGTTTCTCATCTTTTTGTGGTGCTGGAAAGACATCTGATTCAAAGGAAAAAAAAAAAAAAAATTAATAAATCAAACACATTTACAGTCTTTGTACATCTCATACTAAATGAAAATACTCATATCATACCTAATTGTTTTATTGTGTTTCTACCCGGAACTTCATGTTTTTTCTAAAAAAGAACAGATTAAAGAATGATTATAGAAATGCTGATGTGTTACTTATACTATTTGTACCGGGAGGTGAGAGGGGGAGAGTATGTCCAGCAATGCATACATAATAGACTCAGAAATTTGATTTGCTTACAATGAAAATAAATTAATGAAGCAACACACAGAACTATTGGTAGTAGGCATACACCAGTGATGTATTGTGTATGTATGTATACTGTGAGTACACTAGTAATGTATTGTACATATACCAGTGATGTATTGTGTATGTATACTGTGAGTACACTAGTAATGTATTGTACATATACTAGTGATGTATTGTGTATGTATACTGTGAGTACACTAGTAATGTATTGTACATATACCAGTGATGTATTGTGTATGTATACTGTGAGTACACTAGTAATGTATTGTACATATACCATAGATGTATTGTGTATGTATACTGTGAGTACACTAGTAATGTATTGTACATATACCAGCGATGTATTGTGTATGTATACTGTGAGTACACTAGTAATGTATTGTACATATACCAGCGATGTATTGTGTATGTATACTGTGAGTACACTAGTAATGTATTGTACATATACCATTGATGTATTGTGTATGTATACTGTGAGTACACTAGTAATGTATTGTACATATACCAGCGATGTATTGTGTATGTATACTGTGAGTACACTAGTAATGTATTGTACATATACCATTGATGTATTGTGTATGTATACTGTGAGTACACTAGTAATGTATTGTACATATACCATTGATGTATTGTGTATGCATACTGTGAGTACACTAGTAATGTATTGTACATATACCATTGATGTATTGTGTATGTATACTGTGAGTACACTAGTAATGTATTGTACATATACCAGCGATGTATTGTGTATGTAAACTGTGAGTACACTAGTAATGTATTGTACATATACCATTGATGTATTGTGTATGTATGTATACTGTGAGTACACTAGTAATGTATTGTACATATACCAGCGATGTATTGTGTATGTATACTGTGAGTACACTAGTAATGTATTGTACATATACCATTGATGTATTGTGTATGTATACTGTGAGTACACTAGTAATGTATTGTACATATACCAGCGATGTATTGTGTATGTATACTGTGAGTACACTAGTAATGTATTGTACATATACCATTGATGTATTGTGTATGTATACTGTGAGTACACTAGTAATGTATTGTACATATACCATTGGTGTATTGTGTATGCATACTGTGAGTACACTAGTAATGTATTGTACATATACCATTGATGTATTGTGTATGTATACTGTGAGTACACTAGTAATGTATTGTACATATACCATTGATGTATTGTGTATGTATACTGTGAGTACACTAGTAATGTATTGTACATATACCAGTGATGTATTGTGTATGTATACTGTGAGTACACTAGTAATGTATTGTACATATACCATTGATGTATTGTGTATGTATACTGTGAGTACACTAGTAATGTATTGTACATATACCATTGATGTATTGTGTATGCATACTGTGAGTACACTAGTAATGTATTGTACATATACCAGCGATGTATTGTGTATGTATACTGTGAGTACACTAGTAAGGTATTGTACATATACCATTGATGTATTGTTTATGCATACTGCGAGTACACTAGTAATGTATTGTACATATACTGTTGATGTATTGTGTATGTATACTGTGAGTACACTAGTAATGTATTGTACATACACCAGTGATGTATTGTGTATGTATACTGTGAGTACACTAGTAATGTATTGTACATACACCAGTGATGTATTGTGTATGTATACTGTGAGTACACTAGTAATGTATTGTACATATACCAGTGATGTATTGTGTATGTATACTGTGAGTACACTAGTAATGTATTGTACATATACCATTGATGAATTGTGTATGTATACTGTGAGTACACTAGTAATGTATTGTACATATACCATTGATGTATTGTGTATGTATACTGTGAGTACACTAGTAATGTATTGTACATATACTGTTGATGTATTGTGTATGTATACTGTGAGTACACTAGTAATGTATTGTACATATACCAGCGATGTATTGTGTATGTATACTGTGAGTACACTAGTAATGTATTGTACATATACCAGCGATGTATTGTGTATGTATACTGTGAGTACACTAGTAATGTATTGTACATATACCAGCGATGTATTGTGTATGTATACTGTGAGTACACTAGTAATGTATTGTACATATACCATTGATGTATTGTGTATGTATACTGTGAGTACACTAGTAATGTATTGTACATATACCATTGATGTATTGTGTATGCATACTGTGAGTACACTAGTAATGTATTGTACATATACCAGCGATGTATTGTGTATGTATACTGTGAGTACACTAGTAATGTATTGTACATATACCATTGATGTATTGTGTATGCATACTGCGAGTACACTAGTAATGTATTGTACATATACTGTTGATGTATTGTGTATGTATACTGTGAGTACACCAGTAATGTATTGTACATACACCAGTGATGTATTGTGTATGTATACTGTGAGTACACTAGTAATGTATTGTACATATACTGTTGATGTATTGTGTATGTATACTGTGAGTACACTAGTAATGTATTGTACATATACCATTGATGTATTGTGTATGTATACTGTGAGTACACTAGTAATGTATTGTACATATACCATTGATGTAATGTGTATGTATACTGTGAGTACACTAGTAATGTATTGTACATACACCAGTGATGTATTGTGTATGTATACTGTGAGTACACTAGTAATGTATTGTACATATACCATTGATGTATTGTGTATGTATACTGTGAGTACACTAGTAATGTATTGTACATATACCATTGATGTATTGTGTATGTATACTGTGAGTACACTAGTAATGTATTGTACATATACTAGTGATGTATTGTGTATGTATACTGTGAGTACACTAGTAATGTATTGTACATATACCAGTGATGTATTGTGTATGTATACTGTGAGTACACTAGTAATGTATTGTACATATACCAGCGATGTATTGTGTATGCATACTGTGAGTACACTAGTAATGTATTGTACATATACCAGTGATGTATTGTGTATGTATACTGTGAGTACACTAGTAATGTGTTGTACATATACCGGTGATGTATTGTGTATGTATACTGTGAGTACACTAGTAATGTATTGTACATATACCATTGATGTATTGTGTATGTATACTGTGAGTACACTAGTAATGTGTTGTACATATACCGGTGATGTATTGTGTATGTATACTGTGAGTACACTAGTAATGTATTGTACATATACCATTGATGTATTGTGTATGTATACTGTGAGTACACTAGTAATGTGTTGTACATATACCGGTGATGTATTGTGTATGTATACTGTGAGTACACTAGTAATGTATTGTACATATACCATTGATGTATTGTGTATGTATACTGTGAGTACACTAGTAATGTATTGTACATATACCATTGATGTATTGTGTATGTATACTGTGAGTACACTAGTAATGTATTGTACATATACCATTGATGTATTGTGTATGTATACTGTGAGTACACTAGTAATGTATTGTACATATACTAGTGATATATTGTGTATGTATACTGTGAGTACACTAGTAATGTATTGTACATATACCATTGATGTATTGTGTATGTATACTGTGAGTACACTAGTAATGTATTGTACATATACCATTGATGTATTGTGTATGTATACTGTGAGTACACTAGTAATGTATTGTACATATACCATTGATGTATTGTGTATGTATACTGTGAGTACACTAGTAATGTATTGTACATATACTAGTGATGTATTGTGTATGTATACTGTGAGTACACTAGTAATGTATTGTACATATACCATTGATGTATTGTGTATGTATACTGTGAGTACACTAGTAATGTATTGTACATATACTAGTGATGTATTGTGTATGTATACTGTGAGTACACTAGTAATGTATTGTACATATACCATTGATGTATTGTGTATGTATACTGTGAGTACACTAGTAATGTATTGTACATATACCATTGATGTATTGTGTATGTATACTGTGAGTACACTAGTAATGTATTGTACATATACTAGTGATGTATTGTGTATGTATACTGTGAGTACACTAGTAATGTATTGTACATATACCAGTGATGTATTGTGTATGTATACTGTGAGTACACTAGTAATGTATTGTACATATACCAGCGATGTATTGTGTATGCATACTGTGAGTACACTAGTAATGTATTGTACATATACCAGTGATGTATTGTGTATGTATACTGTGAGTACACTAGTAATGTGTTGTACATATACCGGTGATGTATTGTGTATGTATACTGTGAGTACACTAGTAATGTATTGTACATATACCATTGATGTATTGTGTATGTATACTGTGAGTACACTAGTAATGTATTGTACATATACCAGCGATGTATTGTGTATGTATACTGTGAGTACACTAGTAATGTATTGTACATATACCATTGATGTATTGTGTATGTATACTGTGAGTACACTAGTAATGTGTTGTACATATACCGGTGATGTATTGTGTATGTATACTGTGAGTACACTAGTAATGTATTGTACATATACCATTGATGTATTGTGTATGTATACTGTGAGTACACTAGTAATGTGTTGTACATATACCGGTGATGTATTGTGTATGTATACTGTGAGTACACTAGTAATGTATTGTACATATACCATTGATGTATTGTGTATGTATACTGTGAGTACACTAGTAATGTATTGTACATATACCATTGATGTATTGTGTATGTATACTGTGAGTACACTAGTAATGTATTGTACATATACCATTGATGTATTGTGTATGTATACTGTGAGTACACTAGTAATGTATTGTACATATACTAGTGATGTATTGTGTATGTATACTGTGAGTACACTAGTAATGTATTGTACATATACCATTGATGTATTGTGTATGTATACTGTGAGTACACTAGTAATGTATTGTACATATACCATTGATGTTTTGTGTATGTATACTGTGAGTACACTAGTAATGTATTGTACATATACCATTGATGTATTGTGTATGTATACTGTGAGTACACTAGTAATGTATTGTACATATACTAGTGATGTATTGTGTATGTATACTGTGAGTACAGTAGTAATGTATTGTACATATACCATTGATGTATTGTGTATGTATACTGTGAGTACACTAGTAATGTATTGTACATATACCATTGATGTATTGTGTATGTATACTGTGAGTACACTAGTAATGTATTGTACATATACCATTGATGTTTTGTGTATGTATACTGTGAGTACACTAGTAATGTATTGTACATATACCATTGATGTATTGTGTATGTATACTGTGAGTACACTAGTAATGTATTGTACATATACCATTGATGTATTGTGTATGTATACTGTGAGTACACTAGTAATGTATTGTACATATACTAGTGATGTATTGTGTATGTATACTGTGAGTACACTAGTAATGTATTGTACATATACCATTGATGTATTGTGTATGTATACTGTGAGTACACTAGTAATGTATTGTACATATACTAGTGATGTATTGTGTATGTATACTGTGAGTACACTAGTAATGTATTGTACATATACCAGCGATGTATTGTGTATGTATACTGTGAGTACACTAGTAATGTATTGTACATATACTAGTGATGTATTGTGTATGTATACTGTGAGTACACTAGTAATGTATTGTACATATACCATTGATGTATTGTGTATGTATACTGTGAGTACACTAGTAATGTATTGTACATATACCAGCGATGTATTGTGTATGTATACTGTGAGTACACTAGTAATGTATTGTACATATACTAGTGATGTATTGTGTATGTATACTGTGAGTACACTAGTAATGTATTGTACATATACCAGCGATGTATTGTGTATGTATACTGTGAGTACACTAGTAATGTATTGTACATATACCAGCGATGTATTGTGTATGTATACTGTGAGTACACTAGTAATGTATTGTACATATACCAGCGATGTATTGTGTATGTATACTGTGAGTACACTAGTAATGTATTGTACATATACCATTGATGTATTGTGTATGTATACTGTGAGTACACTAGTAATGTATTGTACATATACCATTGATGTATTGTGTATGTATACTGTGAGTACACTAGTAATGTATTGTACATATACTAGTGATGTATTGTGTATGTATACTGTGAGTACACTAGTAATGTATTGTACATATACCATTGATGTATTGTGTATGTATACTGTGAGTACACTAGTAATGTATTGTACATATACCATTGATGTATTGTGTATGTATACTGTGAGTACACTAGTAATGTATTGTACATATACCATTGATGTATTGTGTATGTATACTGTGAGTACACTAGTAATGTATTGTACATATACCATTGATGTATTGTGTATGTATACTGTGAGTACACTAGTAATGTATTGTACATATACTAGTGATGTATTGTGTATGTATACTGTGAGTACACTAGTAATGTATTGTACATATACCATTGATGTATTGTGTATGTATACTGTGAGTACACTAGTAATGTATTGTACATATACCATTGATGTATTGTGTATGTATACTGTGAGTACACTAGTAATGTATTGTACATATACCATTGATGTATTGTGTATGTATACTGTGAGTACACTAGTAATGTATTGTACATATACTAGTGATGTATTGTGTATGTATACTGTGAGTACACTAGTAATGTATTGTACATATACCATTGATGTATTGTGTATGTATACTGTGAGTACACTAGTAATGTATTGTACATATACTAGTGATGTATTGTGTATGTATACTGTGAGTACACTAGTAATGTATTGTACATATACCATTGATGTATTGTGTATGTATACTGTGAGTACACTAGTAATGTATTGTACATATACCATTGATGTATTGTGTATGTATACTGTGAGTACACTAGTAATGTATTGTACATATACTAGTGATGTATTGTGTATGTATACTGTGAGTACACTAGTAATGTATTGTACATATACCAGTGATGTATTGTGTATGTATACTGTGAGTACACTAGTAATGTATTGTACATATACCAGCGATGTATTGTGTATGCATACTGTGAGTACACTAGTAATGTATTGTACATATACCAGTGATGTATTGTGTATGTATACTGTGAGTACACTAGTAATGTGTTGTACATATACCGGTGATGTATTGTGTATGTATACTGTGAGTACACTAGTAATGTATTGTACATATACCATTGATGTATTGTGTATGTATACTGTGAGTACACTAGTAATGTATTGTACATATACCAGCGATGTATTGTGTATGTATACTGTGAGTACACTAGTAATGTATTGTACATATACCATTGATGTATTGTGTATGTATACTGTGAGTACACTAGTAATGTGTTGTACATATACCGGTGATGTATTGTGTATGTATACTGTGAGTACACTAGTAATGTATTGTACATATACCATTGATGTATTGTGTATGTATACTGTGAGTACACTAGTAATGTGTTGTACATATACCGGTGATGTATTGTGTATGTATACTGTGAGTACACTAGTAATGTATTGTACATATACCATTGATGTATTGTGTATGTATACTGTGAGTACACTAGTAATGTATTGTACATATACCATTGATGTATTGTGTATGTATACTGTGAGTACACTAGTAATGTATTGTACATATACCATTGATGTATTGTGTATGTATACTGTGAGTACACTAGTAATGTATTGTACATATACTAGTGATGTATTGTGTATGTATACTGTGAGTACACTAGTAATGTATTGTACATATACCATTGATGTATTGTGTATGTATACTGTGAGTACACTAGTAATGTATTGTACATATACCATTGATGTTTTGTGTATGTATACTGTGAGTACACTAGTAATGTATTGTACATATACCATTGATGTATTGTGTATGTATACTGTGAGTACACTAGTAATGTATTGTACATATACTAGTGATGTATTGTGTATGTATACTGTGAGTACAGTAGTAATGTATTGTACATATACCATTGATGTATTGTGTATGTATACTGTGAGTACACTAGTAATGTATTGTACATATACCATTGATGTTTTGTGTATGTATACTGTGAGTACACTAGTAATGTATTGTACATATACCATTGATGTATTGTGTATGTATACTGTGAGTACACTAGTAATGTATTGTACATATACCATTGATGTATTGTGTATGTATACTGTGAGTACACTAGTAATGTATTGTACATATACTAGTGATGTATTGTGTATGTATACTGTGAGTACACTAGTAATGTATTGTACATATACCATTGATGTATTGTGTATGTATACTGTGAGTACACTAGTAATGTATTGTACATATACTAGTGATGTATTGTGTATGTATACTGTGAGTACACTAGTAATGTATTGTACATATACCAGCGATGTATTGTGTATGTATACTGTGAGTACACTAGTAATGTATTGTACATATACTAGTGATGTATTGTGTATGTATACTGTGAGTACACTAGTAATGTATTGTACATATACCATTGATGTATTGTGTATGTATACTGTGAGTACACTAGTAATGTATTGTACATATACCAGCGATGTATTGTGTATGTATACTGTGAGTACACTAGTAATGTATTGTACATATACTAGTGATGTATTGTGTATGTATACTGTGAGTACACTAGTAATGTATTGTACATATACCAGCGATGTATTGTGTATGTATACTGTGAGTACACTAGTAATGTATTGTACATATACCAGCGATGTATTGTGTATGTATACTGTGAGTACACTAGTAATGTATTGTACATATACCAGCGATGTATTGTGTATGTATACTGTGAGTACACTAGTAATGTATTGTACATATACCATTGATGTATTGTGTATGTATACTGTGAGTACACTAGTAATGTATTGTACATATACCATTGATGTATTGTGTATGTATACTGTGAGTACACTAGTAATGTATTGTACATATACTAGTGATGTATTGTGTATGTATACTGTGAGTACACTAGTAATGTATTGTACATATACCATTGATGTATTGTGTATGTATACTGTGAGTACACTAGTAATGTATTGTACATATACCATTGATGTATTGTGTATGTATACTGTGAGTACACTAGTAATGTATTGTACATATACTAGTGATGTATTGTGTATGTATACTGTGAGTACACTAGTAATGTATTGTACATATACCATTGATGTATTGTGTATGTATACTGTGAGTACACTAGTAATGTATTGTACATATACTAGTGATGTATTGTGTATGTATACTGTGAGTACACTAGTAATGTATTGTACATATACCAGCGATGTATTGTGTATGTATACTGTGAGTACACTAGTAATGTATTGTACATATACTAGTGATGTATTGTGTATGTATACTGTGAGTACACTAGTAATGTATTGTACATATACCATTGATGTATTGTGCATGTATACTGTGAGTACACTAGTAATGTATTGTACATATACTAGTGATGTATTGTGTATGTATACTGTGAGTACACTAGTAATGTATTGTACATATACCAGCGATGTATTGTGTATGTATACTGTGAGTACACTAGTAATGTATTGTACATATACTAGTGATGTATTGTGTATGTATACTGTGAGTACACTAGTAATGTATTGTACATATACCAGCGATGTATTGTGTATGTATACTGTGAGTACACTAGTAATGTATTGTACATATACCATTGATGTATTGTGCATGTATACTGTGAGTACACTAGTAATGTATTGTACATATACCGGTGATGTATTGTGTATGTATACTGTGAGTACACTAGTAATGTATTGTACATATACTAGTGATGTATTGTGTATGTATACTGTGAGTACACTAGTAATGTATTGTACATATACCAGCGATGTATTGTGTATGTATACTGTGAGTACACTAGTAATGTATTGTACATATACCAGCGATGTATTGTGTATGTATACTGTGAGTACACTAGTAATGTATTGTACATATACTAGTGATGTATTGTGTATGTATACTGTGAGTACACTAGTAATGTATTGTACATATACCAGCGATGTATTGTGTATGTATACTGTGAGTACACTAGTAATGTATTGTACATATACCAGCGATGTATTGTGTATGTATACTGTGAGTACACTAGTAATGTATTGTACATATACCGGTGATGTATTGTGTATGTAAACTGTGAGTACACTAGTAATGTATTGTACATATACCGGTGATGTATTGTGTATGTATACTGTGAGTACACTAGTAATGTATTGTACATATACTAGTGATGTATTGTGTATGTATACTGTGAGTACACTAGTAATGTATTGTACATATACCAGCGATGTATTGTGTATGTATACTGTGAGTACACTAGTAATGTATTGTACATATACCATTGATGTATTGTGCATGTATACTGTGAGTACACTAGTAATGTATTGTACATATACCAGTGATGTATTGTGTATGTATACTGTGAGTACACTAGTAATGTATTGTACATATACCAGTGATGTATTGTGTATGTATACTGTGAGTACACTAGTAATGTATTGTACATATACTAGTGATGTATTGTGTATGTATACTGTGAGTACACTAGTAATGTATTGTACATATACCATTGATGTATTGTGTATGTATACTGTGAGTACACTAGTAATGTATTGTACATATACCATTGATGTATTGTGTATGTATACTGTGAGTACACTAGTAATGTATTGTACATATACCATTGATGTATTGTGTATGTATACTGTGAGTACACTAGTAATGTCTTGTACATATACTAGTGATGTATTGTGTATGTATACTGTGAGTACACTAGTAATGTATTGTACATATACCATTGATGTATTGTGTATGTATACTGTGAGTACACTAGTAATGTATTGTACATATACTAGTGATGTATTGTGTATGTATACTGTGAGTACACTAGTAATGTATTGTACATATACCAGCGATGTATTGTGTATGTATACTGTGAGTACACTAGTAATGTATTGTACATATACTAGTGATGTATTGTGTATGTATACTGTGAGTACACTAGTAATGTATTGTACATATACCATTGATGTATTGTGCATGTATACTGTGAGTACACTAGTAATGTATTGTACATATACTAGTGATGTATTGTGTATGTATACTGTGAGTACACTAGTAATGTATTGTACATATACCAGCGATGTATTGTGTATGTATACTGTGAGTACACTAGTAATGTATTGTACATATACTAGTGATGTATTGTGTATGTATACTGTGAGTACACTAGTAATGTATTGTACATATACCAGCGATGTATTGTGTATGTATACTGTGAGTACACTAGTAATGTATTGTACATATACCATTGATGTATTGTGCATGTATACTGTGAGTACACTAGTAATGTATTGTACATATACCGGTGATGTATTGTGTATGTATACTGTGAGTACACTAGTAATGTATTGTACATATACTAGTGATGTATTGTGTATGTATACTGTGAGTACACTAGTAATGTATTGTACATATACCAGCGATGTATTGTGTATGTATACTGTGAGTACACTAGTAATGTATTGTACATATACCAGCGATGTATTGTGTATGTATACTGTGAGTACACTAGTAATGTATTGTACATATACTAGTGATGTATTGTGTATGTATACTGTGAGTACACTAGTAATGTATTGTACATATACCAGCGATGTATTGTGTATGTATACTGTGAGTACACTAGTAATGTATTGTACATATACCAGCGATGTATTGTGTATGTATACTGTGAGTACACTAGTAATGTATTGTACATATACCGGTGATGTATTGTGTATGTAAACTGTGAGTACACTAGTAATGTATTGTACATATACCGGTGATGTATTGTGTATGTATACTGTGAGTACACTAGTAATGTATTGTACATATACTAGTGATGTATTGTGTATGTATACTGTGAGTACACTAGTAATGTATTGTACATATACCAGCGATGTATTGTGTATGTATACTGTGAGTACACTAGTAATGTATTGTACATATACCATTGATGTATTGTGCATGTATACTGTGAGTACACTAGTAATGTATTGTACATATACCAGTGATGTATTGTGTATGTATACTGTGAGTACACTAGTAATGTATTGTACATATACCAGTGATGTATTGTGTATGTATACTGTGAGTACACTAGTAATGTATTGTACATATACCAGCGATGTATTGTGTATGTATACTGTGAGTACACTAGTAATGTATTGTACATATACTAGTGATGTATTGTGTATGTATACTGTGAGTACACTAGTAATGTATTGTACATATACCAGCGATGTATTGTGTATGTATACTGTGAGTACACTAGTAATGTATTGTACATATACCATTGATGTATTGTGCATGTATACTGTGAGTACACTAGTAATGTATTGTACATATACTAGTGATGTATTGTGTATGTATACTGTGAGTACACTAGTAATGTATTGTACATATACCATTGATGTATTGTGTATGTATACTGTGAGTACACTAGTAATGTATTGTACATATACCATTGATGTATTGTGTATGTATACTGTGAGTACACTAGTAATGTATTGTACATATACCAGCGATGTATTGTGTATGTATACTGTGAGTACACTAGTAATGTATTGTACATATACCAGTGATGTATTGTGTATGTATACTGTGAGTACACTAGTAATGTATTGTACATATACCATTGATGTATTGTGTATGTATACTGTGAGTACACTAGTAATGTATTGTACATATACCATTGATGTATTGTGTATGTATGTATACTGTGAGTACACTAGTAATGTATTGTACATATACCAGCGATGTATTGTGTATGTATACTGTGAGTACACTAGTAATGTGTTGTACATATACCAGGGATGTATTGTGTATGTATACTGTGAGTACACTAGTAATGTATTGTACATATACCATTGATGTATTGTGTATGTATGTATACTGTGAGTACACTAGTAATGTGTTGTACATATACCAGCGATGTATTGTGTATGTATACTGTGAGTACACTAGTAATGTGTTGTACATATACCAGCGATGTATTGTGTATGTATACTGTGAGTACACTAGTAATGTGTTGTACATATACCAGCGATGTATTGTGTATGTATACTGTGAGTACACTAGTAATGTATTGTACATATACCATTGATGTATTGTGTATGTATACTGTGAGTACACTAGTAATGTATTGTACATATACCAGTGATGTATTGTGTATGTATACTGTGAGTACACTAGTAATGTATTGTACATATACTAGTGATGTATTGTGTATGTATACTGTGAGTACACTAGTAATGTATTGTACATATACCAGCGATGTATTGTGTATGTATACTGTGAGTACACTAGTAATGTGTTGTACATATACCAGCGATGTATTGTGTATGTATACTGTGAGTACACTAGTAATGTGTTGTACATATACCAGCGATGTATTGTGTATGTATACTGTGAGTACACTAGTAATGTATTGTACATATACCATTGATGTATTGTGTATGTATACTGTGAGTACACTAGTAATGTATTGTACATATACCATTGATGTATTGTGTATGTATACTGTGAGTACACTAGTAATGTATTGTACATATACCAGTGATGTATTGTGTATGTATACTGTGAGTACACTAGTAATGTATTGTACATATACCAGCGATGTATTGTGTATGTATACTGTGAGTACACTAGTAATGTATTGTACATATACCATTGATGTATTGTGTATGTATACTGTGAGTACACTAGTAATGTATTGTACATATACCAGTGATGTAAGCAAATAACACCGAATAAACGGCAAGGTAAAGACTATGTCTAATTATAGTAAACACGTACTGCGTGCGTGACTCGAACCGGCGCTCGCGTACGGCACCCAATCGCCTAGCTTCACGCCACTACACGTCTTCCCCTCGGCCACCTGGCATCCCCAAAAAAGGATGCTTAATAACCGAACTTATTACGTGCAGAGAACACGAAACCCGTTCACGCGATCCGCGCCACACAGCGTGGCCAGAATGCGGCAAAGGCCTTCAGATCTGGCTGTAGTAGGATGGTGAAAGTAATGGTACAGCATTGTAACAGTGAATAAGTACTGAGAAATAATTCTAAACTCATAGTTGCTGTCGACATAGGAAGTAAAGTAAGCAAATAACACCGAATAAACGGCAAGGTAAAGACTATGTCTAATTATAGTAAACACGTACTGCGTGCGTGACTCGAACCGGCGCTCGCGTACGGCACCCAATCGCCTAGCTTCACGCCACTACACGTCTTCCCCTCGGCCACCTGGCATCCCCAAAAAAGGATGCTTAATAACCGAACTTATTACGTGCAGAGAACACGAAACCCGTTCACGCGATCCGCGCCACACAGCGTGGCCAGAATGCGGCAAAGGCCTTCAGATCTGGCTGTAGTAGGATGGTGAAAGTAATGGTACAGCATTGTAACAGTGAATAAGTACTGAGAAATAATTCTAAACTCATAGTTGCTGTCAGAGAAGAATCACACTAGTAATAACACTAGAATAACACTAATAATGAATAACACTAGAATAACACTAGTAAGAATAACACTAGTAATGTATTGTACATATACCAGCGATGTATTGTGTATGCATACTGTGAGTACACTAGTAATGTATTGTACATATACCATTGATGTATTGTGTATGTATACTGTGAGTACACTAGTAATGTATTGTACATATACCAGTGATGTATTGTGTATGTATACTGTGAGTACACTAGTAATGTATTGTACATATACTAGTGATGTATTGTGTATGTATACTGTGAGTACACTAGTAATGTATTGTACATATACTAGTGATGTATTGTGTATGTATACTGTGAGTACACTAGTAATGTATTGTACATATACCAGTGATGTATTGTGTATGTATACTGTGAGTACACTAGTAATGTATTGTACATATACCATTGATGTATTGTGTATGTATACTGTGAGTACACTAGTAATGTATTGTACATATACCATTGATGTATTGTGTATGTATACTGTGAGTACACTAGTAATGTATTGTACATATACCATTGATGTATTGTGTATGTATACTGTGAGTACACTAGTAATGTATTGTACATATACCAGCGATGTATTGTGTATGCATACTGTGAGTACACAAGTAATGTATTGTACATATACCAGTGATGTATTGTGTATGTATACTGTGAGTACACTAGTAATGTATTGTACATATACCAGTGATGTATTGTGTATGTATACTGTGAGTACACTAGTAATGTATTGTACATATACCAGTGATGTATTGTGTATGTATACTGTGAGTACACTAGTAATGTATTGTACATATACCAGTGATGTATTGTGCATGTATACTGTGAGTACACTAGTAATGTATTGTACATATACCAGCGATGTATTGTGTATGTATACTGTGAGTACACTAGTAATGTATTGTACATATACCATTGATGTATTGTGTATGTATACTGTGAGTACAGTAATGAATTGTACATACACCATTGATGTATTGTGTATGTATACTGTGAGTACACTAGTAATGTATTGTACATATACCAGCGATGTATTGTGTATGTATACTGTGAGTACACTAGTAATGTATTGTACATATACCATTGATGTATTGTGTATGTATACTGTGAGTACAGTAATGTATTGTACATATACCATTGATGTATTGTGTATGTATACTGTGAGTACACTAGTAATGTATTGTACATATACCATTGATGTATTGTGTATGTATACTGTGAGTACACTAGTAATGTATTGTACATATACCATTGATGTATTGTGTATGTATACTGTGAGTACACTAGTAATGTATTGTACATATACCATTGATGTATTGTGTATGTATACTGTGAGTACACTAGTAATGTATTGTACATATACCATTGATGTATTGTGTATGTATACTGTGAGTACACTAGTAATGTATTGTACATATACCATTGATGTATTGTGTATGTATACTGTGAGTACACTAGTAATGTATTGTACATATACCATTGATGTATTGTGTATGTATACTGTGAGTACACTAGTAATGTATTGTACATATACCATTGATGTATTGTGTATGTATACTGTGAGTACACTAGTAATGTATTGTACATATACCATTGATGTATTGTGTATGTATACTGTGAGTACACTAGTAATGTATTGTACATATACCATTGATGTATTGTGTATGTATACTGTGAGTACACTAGTAATGTATTGTACATATACCATTGATGTATTGTGTATGTATACTGTGAGTACACTAGTAATGTATTGTACATATACCATTGATGTATTGTGTATGTATACTGTGAGTACAGTAGTAATGTATTGTACATATACCAGCGATGTATTGTGTATGTATACTGTGAGTACACTAGTAATGTATTGTACATATACCATTGATGTATTGTGTATGTATACTGTGAGTACAGTAGTAATGTATTGTACATATACCAGCGATGTATTGTGTATGTATACTGTGAGTACACTAGTAATGTATTGTACATATACCATTGATGTATTGTGTATGTATACTGTGAGTACACTAGTAATGTATTGTACATATACCATTGATGTATTGTGTATGTATACTGTGAATACACTAGTAATGTATTGTACATATACCATTGATGTATTGTGTATGTATACTGTGAGTACACTAGTAATGTGTTGTACATATACCGGTGATGTATTGTGTATGTATACTGTGAGTACAGTAATGTATTGTACATATACCATTGATGTATTGTGTATGTATACTGTGAGTACACTAGTAATGTATTGTACATATACCATTGATGTATTGTGTATGTATACTGTGAGTACACTAGTAATGTATTGTACATATACCATTGATGTATTGTGTATGTATACTGTGAGTACAGTAATGTATTGTACATATACCATTGATGTATTGTGTATGTATACTGTGAGTACACTAGTAATGTATTGTACATATACCATTGATGTATTGTGTATGTATACTGTGAGTACAGTAATGTATTGTACATATACCATTGATGTATTGTGTATGTATACTGTGAGTACACTAGTAATGTATTGTACATATACCATTGATGTATTGTGTATGTATACTGTGAGTACACTAGTAATGTATTGTACATATACCAGTGATGTATTGTGTATGTATACTGTGAGTACACTAGTAATGTATTGTACATATACCATTGATGTATTGTGTATGTATACTGTGAGTACAGTAATGTATTGTACATATACCATTGATGTATTGTGTATGTATACTGTGAGTACACTAGTAATGTATTGTACATATACCATTGATGTATTGTGTATGTATACTGTGAGTACAGTAATGTATTGTACATATACCATTGATGTATTGTGTATGTATACTGTGAGTACACTAGTAATGTATTGTACATATACCATTGATGTATTGTGTATGTATACTGTGAGTACACTAGTAATGTATTGTACATATACCATTGATGTATTGTGTATGTATACTGTGAGTACACTAGTAATGTATTGTACATATACTAGTGATGTATTGTGTATGTATACTGTGAGTACAGTAATGTATTGTACATATACCATTGATGTATTGTGTATGTATACTGTGAGTACACTAGTAATGTATTGTACATATACCATTGATGTATTGTGTATGTATACTGTGAGTACACTAGTAATGTATTGTACATATACCATTGATGTATTGTGTATGTATACTGTGAGTACACTAGTAATGTATTGTACATATACTAGTGATGTATTGTGTATGTATACTGTGAGTACACTAGTAATGTATTGTACATATACCATTGATGTATTGTGTATGTATACTGTGAGTACACTAGTAATGTATTGTACATATACCATTGATGTATTGTGTATGTATACTGTGAGTACACTAGTAATGTATTGTACATATACTAGTGATGTATTGTGTATGTATACTGTGAGTACACTAGTAATGTGTTGTACATATACCGGTGATGTATTGTGTATGTATACTGTGAGTACACTAGTAATGTATTGTACATATACCATTGATGTATTGTGTATGTATACTGTGAGTACACTAGTAATGTGTTGTACATATACCGGTGATGTATTGTGTATGTATACTGTGAGTACACTAGTAATGTATTGTACATATACCATTGATGTATTGTGTATGCATACTGTGAGTACACTAGTAATGTGTTGTACATATACCATTGATGTATTGTGTATGCATACTGTGAGTACACTAGTAATGTATTGTACATATACCATTGATGTATTGTGTATGCATACTGTGAGTACACTAGTAATGTGTTGTACATATACCATTGATGTATTGTGTATGCATACTGTGAGTACACTAGTAATGTATTGTACATATACTAGTGATGTATTGTGTATGTATACTGTGAGTACACTAGTAATGTATTGTACATATACCATAGATGTATTGTGTATGTATACTGTGAGTACACTAGTAATGTATTGTACATATACCATTGATGTATTGTGTATGCATACTGTGAGTACACTAGTAATGTATTGTACATATACTAGTGATGTATTGTGTATGTATACTGTGAGTACACTAGTAATGTATTGTACATATACCATTGATGTATTGTGTATGTATACTGTGAGTACACTAGTAATGTATTGTACATATACTAGTGATGTATTGTGTATGTATACTGTGAGTACACTAGTAATGTATTGTACATATACCATTGATGTATTGTGTATGCATACTGTGAGTACACTAGTAATGTGTTGTACATATACTAGTGATGTATTGTGTATGTATACTGTGAGTACACTAGTAATGTATTGTACATATACCATTGATGTATTGTGTATGCATACTGTGAGTACACTAGTAATGTATTGTACATATACTAGTGATGTATTGTGTATGTATACTGTGAGTACACTAGTAATGTATTGTACATATACCATTGATGTATTGTGTATGCATACTGTGAGTACACTAGTAATGTATTGTACATATACCATTGATGTATTGTGTATGTATACTGTGTGTATAGTAATGAATTGTGTTTGTGGCCATATAGAGACAGAACACAGAGTGTTCTTGAAAAGGTTTGATTAAATAGACGGAAATAAGTAAGGTAATCACCTCATTGAAAAAGAAAAACATTTTCAACATGATTTGCAAATAAGCAAGAACACTCTGTTCTTTGATTGAGTGCAAGTAATAAGAGTTTTGGTGTGTGACGTAGAATTTAACAGCTGAGTGAAAACCTTGGTCAATTGGTGTCTGAAATATAGCTTTAAATGCACGCATGGACACATGCACAAAGCCTTAACCATAAATCCATATTGCGGACCTTGTTTGATCAAAAACTAACTCATTGACATGTGGTATTTCTAAAAATGTTAATGTCATTTATTTTTGTGATCATGAGACCAATCAATCCTTGTATTCGATACAAATCTGATCATATTTACCGGATTTTCACACTGAATGTTTTCATAAGTATGTCCAGTAAGATTCTGATGTTTACTCTTTATTTCTTCAATCATTAACTCTGATACAGCGAGATGCACAAACTCATATTGATCCTATAAGGCACAATTTACATGTACTTCAGGTCAACATGTAATTATCATATTATAAAGTCAGACAAAATTACAATAAATACTCTCCACAAGTATGTACAGTCACGTTGTATTGTAAATGATAATATCCACAGATGGGTGAGACAGGAAATGTTAATTATGGGTAAGTTTATGAGATTATAGCTTACCCTGGTTTGTACTATGGCTGGGCGTTGGCGTCTCATATTATCAATGAGATTGAATAAATCAAATGTTTCCTCTATTTTCTGTAAGTAATAACAAAAGTGATAATTGTCAGACCACCAAAGACACATTAGATTAAATAGTTGATATAGTGAGCATATGAATGACAATAGGATTAATTAATCATATGACAATTTAACAAATAGACAGACATAACAAAAGAGATTAAATTATGTGGATGGTTTCAAGTCTCACCAGAATTTAAATATTGCATAGAGATGAAGAAATCACCAAAAGTCACTTCCACTATGATTTATGTAGGATGGACGTACATATACCATCAGCATCAAAACAAACTTCACATACATATTTTCCAAACAATTGTATTAAATCCCTTTTCTTAGATCATCAAGCCATTGTTAAATTATCATATGATAAATCACAAATCCACCACTAATCCAAAAATCCAACACTAATCCAAAAATCCAACACTAATCCAACACCAAACATAAGCCAATCCTACATGAATTATATAATACTTTCACAGTTATGTAAGTTTTTCAAATCTTGATCTTGTCTTGATGTAATAAAAGGTTATATGTGTGGCCTTTGCGCATATGTGATCTCTAATTTGTTAGCAATAAGCCCACGCAGAATTGACAGCCATGACTTAATATACTTTAGTAATGCACAGGTCAAACCTTCCAATAGACTATATAAACTTACTTCCATTTCTAACAGTTTCATAACTAAGTCTAGAACAATAATAGCTCCAGTTCTGCCACAACCAGCACTGTAAAGAAAAGCATATTGTGAATCAGTAGGAGCAGCTTAATGAAGAATTCTTTATTTTCGCTATTTTTGCTGGATAGATGATTCAGTGAGAATAGAATCCAGCAAATAGAGTGAGAAACACAGTTTTCTGGAAGTGAGAAACAAAGCTCCTTGGGAGTGAAATGCACAACTCTGAGAAAGTGAGAAACACCTCCCTGAGAGTGAGAAACAGCATTGAGAAATATTATAGCTCCCTGAGAGAAAGAAAAATACACCTCCCTGAGACTGAGAGGTTTTATGAGTTAGCACAACTTACCTACAATGTATTACTATAGGTATATTATCATGAGGCTGCAGTTTTCTAAATGCCTTTATCATATTTATGATTGGCAATGAAGATGACGGTATACCATGATCCGGCCAGGCTTGATAGTGAAACTGAGTAAATTTACGTTGTTCCTAAAACAAATTGGAAAATAATGCTAATGACTTTAAATGGTATGGTTTTATGGATTAAAATATTATTGTATGCATTTTGTGTGTGCTGAAGCTACATGCAAGTAGCTGTTAAATACATGAGTTGTAGCTATGTTAATAAATAAGTAAGCAATAATTATAAAAACTATCAGCTTTTATGAAATGTTTTCAAATTTTCAGTGAAGCCCGTGTTTGTGTCATCCCCCCACCACTCCAAAAATAAGAAGGCGTATTACTTACATCACCCTTTCGTGCACAAATTTCTCTGACCACAACATTCTGACTCAAACGCTTTTCAGATGCCTATTTAAAACAAAGAACACACGGCGAGTAATATATATATGTATATACAATAAAGTCTATTTTGCATATTGAGAAGTACATCTATTTTGCATATTGAGAGGCACATCTAATTTGCATATTGAGAAGCACATCTAATTTGCATATTGAGAAGTACATCTATTTTGCATATTGAGAACATCTAATCTGCATATCCAGAAGTACATCTAATTTGCATATTGAGAAGTACATCTAATTTGCATATTGAGAAGTACATCTATTTTGCATATTGAGAAGTACATCTAATTTGCATATTGAGAAGTACATCTAATTTGCATATTGAGAAGTACATCTATTTTGCATATTGAGAGTACAACTAATTTGCATACTGAGAAGTACATCTATTTTGCATATTGAGAGTACAACTAATTTGCATATCCAGAAATACATCTATTTTGCAAATTGAAAAGCACATCTAATTTGCATATTGAGAAATTTGTCAATTTTCTAGAACAATGTGCTATAAAAAATGTGTTTACCAAAGTTATTGTAAATAACCCAAAAACCTTCTCATCATCTAGTTCTGGCCAGTATTTCTCACATTTAGCCTGAAAAACAGGAAAAATGAAAGAAGATCACACATATTAATTAAAAAGAATTAGGCAATTATGAATATTAAAAGTGTCCTGTGGGAAAACATGAATTATGTGATATATGGATCCATCAGTGAACAATGTATCATATAAATAACAAGCAGTCTGTCAGCTGACATCACTCTGCTGTTTTTAGATGCATAATGAAAAATAGAAATATCAGTCTAGCCATTAAAAGAATTTTGGATAATTTATCAACACTAAATAAATTAATCTGACAGAGGACGAAATCAATGTGATCTATCCAAAGCACCTACATATAAAATATTAAAACAATTGACGTTTTCAAAAAGATGTCAGAAATTGCCAAAAATGAAAACAAAGTACACATCAGAATTAGAGAATTGAAAATATCGTCAGGAAATGAACAAAACTGAGAGAGGTCCACTTAAAGTTAAGGTACCTGTATATCAAATATCAAAGCAATTAGACTTGCAGTTTTCAGGAAGTTTAAAATATTACTTATTACCAAAAATATTCATCAAACTTAGGAATTTGAAAATATTGTCACAAAATGAGGTCTACCTGAAGTACATATGTATGAAGTTTCTAAATCAACTGGATTATTCAGGAAGAAGTAAAAAGTATAAAGATGGCTATGAATCTGTAAATAAAGTATGAAGTGACCTCCTAATTATCAGACACCTGTGAGTAATAGTCTTTATTTTCAATCAATAAAAGAATATGGTGATATTTATTACATGGTAAGTTCATAATTTGTACTGCATTGTACCCACTTGTCAATTACATACCTGATTTGCTGATTCTAATATTTGTATGAAAAAACTTAATCACATTTAGCTCTCATAAACGTTATTATTTACCTTTCCATTTTCCACAGTTTTACAAGCCATTACAATAATCTCTACTTTGTAATGCCACATCATTCGCCAAAAGTCTACAACTGTATTCGGTAATGGTGCTTGGGAAGCTATGTACACTTTAGCTGCATCATCAACACCCTGCCAAGAATAAATAAGAAAATAATGTGCAGATTACATGCTACTAGTATTTAATGTGCAGATTACATGCTACTAGTATTTAATTGGCTGTGCTGGTATCACTATATTTTTCCAGCATCACTCCAAATTCTAAGGAATTCTAAAAACAAATAAAGTGGAGGAAAATATTTATTTTTAATAACCAAATTATTGGCCGAGGCACTCCTTGGGTCATTAAAACTGAATATTGAACAACAATACATTAATTATATGTTTTATTATGCTATATAAATAAACAAAACATAAATGTGAAGCAGAAAACATTCTGGTTTTTTTGTAAACACTAACTGTACATGTGCAATAAAGAAATCAACGTCACTGATGACCTTGAACATAAGGTATAATATAAGGTTATTACAAGGATACCTTAAAGTATGCACAAAGACAGTACAGCGGCAGTATCGACTAACACGCAGCATGGGTCAATGAGAGGTATCTTCATAATAACCCTATTATTATACATCTTTTCCTTCCAAGGATACATCATGGGAATGCCGAAATCCAAAAAGTTTAGAACAGTATCAGCGAACTTCTGTGTATGGATTCTGGTCAAAACAAGGTGGCTGCCATTATAGTTGGGTATTGTTGCTTGGATTTTTATTATTAGAGAACACTTAGGTGTGTAATCATTCCATATTTGGAATTTGCATTTTCTTATATGGTAGGATGAAAATACCCCGTAAAATACCGCAAAATTACCACACCCTGTAACGTATGGCGTTACGCTGACAGATGTATAATAATAAATAATTATACTTACAGTAACAAAGTTAGCATTGATGTAATCTGGACCTTGATTATCAAGTTTGACCCGGGTTTCATCAACTACATAGAAAGAGAACATGCATCATACAAATGTAAATGGGATATACATGGGAAACACTTCCTTGCTTTAAAATATCTAACAGGTAGTTAAAAACAAAAAATATTGGCCTCAACTACACATGACGCTAATGATGTGTTTAATGTTGTTCATACGACTGTGACTGATAGACAACTGTATAGGTTTGAGTACTGTAAACGAAAAAGTAGAATTGAATTCTTTTTTGGAATAATAATAATGCAAAAACAATTTAACTAGTACTTTCTAAGCATGGTCAGATCTGATGAACTCACTGGATAAATGCTGTTTACATATTGGCCCAAGTGTTTTTTGTTTTGTTTTTCAAATTACAATCAATCTTTTTTTCAAGAAAAGTAGTTTTGAGAAATCAAAAGCATTTCTGCTCACAGCTAAACTGTGACATTCACATCACAGCTAAACTGTGACATTCACATCACAGCTAAACTGTGACATTCACATCACAGCTAAACTGTGACATTCACATCACAGCTAAACTGTGACATTCACATCACAGCTAAACTGTGACATTCACATCACAGCTAAACTGTGACATTCACATCACAGCTAAACTGTGACATTCACATCACTGCTAAACTGTGACATTCACATCACAGCTAAACTGTGACATTCACATCACAGCTAAACTGTGACATTCACATCACAGCTAAACTGTGACATTCACATCACAGCTAAACTGTGACATTCACATCACAGCTAAACTGTGACATTCACATCACTGCTAAACTGTGACATTCACATCACAGCTAAACTGTGACATTCACATCACTGCTAAACTGTGACATTCACATCACAGCTAAACTGTGACATTCACATCACAGCTAAACTGTGACATTCACATCACAGCTAAACTGTGACATTCACATCACAGCTAAACTGTGACATTCACATCACTGCTAAACTGTGACATTCACATCACAGCTAAACTGTGACATTCACATCACAGCTAAACTGTGACATTCACATCACAGCTAAACTGTGACATTCACATCACAGCTAAACTGTGACATTCACATCACAGCTAAACTGTGACATTCACATCACTGCTAAACTGTGACATTCACATCACAGCTAAACTGTGACATTCACATCACAGCTAAACTGTGACATTCACATCACAGCTAAACTGTGACATTCACATCACAGCTAAACTGTGACATTCACATCACAGCTAAACTGTGACATTCACATCACTGCTAAACTGTGACATTCACATCACAGCTAAACTGTGACATTCACATCACTGCTAAACTGTGACATTCACATCACAGCTAAACTGTGACATTCACATCACAGCTAAACTGTGACATTCACATCACAGCTAAACTGTGACATTCACATCACAGCTAAACTGTGACATTCACATCACTGCTAAACTGTGACATTCACATCACAGCTAAACTGTGACATTCACATCACAGCTAAACTGTGACATTCACATCACAGCTAAACTGTGACATTCACATCACAGCTAAACTGTGACATTCACATCACAGCTAAACTGTGACATTCACATCACTGCTAAACTGTGACATTCACATCACAGCTAAACTGTGACATTCACATCACTGCTAAACTGTGACATTCACATCACTGCTAAACTGTGACATTCACATCACTGCTAAACTGTGACATTCACGTCACAGCTAAACTGTGACATTCACGTCACAGCTAAACTGTGACATTCACGTCACAGCTAAACTGTGACATTCACGTCACAGCTAAACTGTGACATTCACGTCACAGCTAAACTGTGACATTCACGTCACAGCTAAACTGTGACATTCACGTCACAGCTAAACTGTGACATTCACGTCACAGCTAAACTGTGACATTCACATCACAGCTAAACTGTGACATTCACATCACAGCTAAACTGTGACATTCACATCACAGCTAAACTGTGACATTCACATCACAGCTAAACTGTGACATTCACATCACAGCTAAACTGTGACATTCACATCACAGCTAAACTGTGACATTCACATCACTGCTAAACTGTGACATTCACATCACTGCTTGTAGCATTGAAAAAATAATAATTCCATGAGTTCGAAACTATCTGCAATTTTGGAGTAATAAAAGTTTATAGAGGCCTATATTTTGATCACATTATAGAATGTGTTAAACATTAATTTGTCACACAAACCATTAATTTGTCACTAAAACCATTAATTTGTCACACAAACCATTAATTTGTCACACAAACCATTAATTTGTCACTCAAACCACAGTTTTAGAACCTGACATTGACAAATGATAGTGTTCTTGATGTCAGTTATATTTAATATATATTAAGGTAGCATCTCAAGTTTGTGGCTTCCCATATTAACTCCTTCTGTTCTGGCTAACAATAACACTCTTTGCGGACAGTTTGTATGCATATAATTAGATATGCATACAAATTGGTGATGTGAAAAAAGGTTTAGAATTCCCAACGATTGACCTGTTTTTTTTTTGCCAAATAACGCATTTGTTATTTTTTTCACTCTCTCAAAACGAAAACTCCAATTTGCGCACTGAATGGTTTAAACAATGGGTGTTTACTTAATTTGCGCACTGAATGGTTTAAACAATGAGTGTTTACTTAAAGGGGAACTAAATAGACCCTATTTTGGTGTTTGTATTTATCAAGTTATGTATATTGATTATAAATTTGAAAAAAAAATAAAAAAAAATGATTATCTTCAGAGTTATGATGATTTAAATATGAGAAACCATAAACCTGCGAAGGACTTCCGTTTGCGCCATCTTGCCATAAAAAAAACGCCCTCATGAGGTATAAACAGGTAAGGTAACAAAGCATGATGACGAAATAGTATCTGATTAAATATAAGCAACTTAGGGAGCCATAGCTGGCTGGACTGGTGAATTGACTTCTAGTCTAGGTTGTTTTGACTTTTACGTTAATGTTATTTACAAGCATATCAACATACAAACATTATGGATGTGCGATTGATCGAGACAGGCATTTTGTTTTGTTTTTTGTCTAACTGTCTAATAAATGCTGTTTCCAGTACTGCACTGTGCGGCGTGCAAATTATTCAAAGTATGGATGCTGGAGTATGCAATCTTGAGATCGTAGGGTGGTGGTGGAAACATTTTTGTCCATGTATTCACGGGGCTGCACTGGCAAATCATGGGACAAGTGTCACAGGAACACCAAGCAGATTGTTCACAGACTTCCGTGTAATTTGAAATATAACTTTCATCCAAACAAGGGGCATCGTCAACGATATACTCTCATCACTCACACTGAACTGATCTGAATCGTCAAAGTGTACCGTACTTCCCTGATCATAAGCCCGGAGGCATGAACACGTAAAGGGAAAGTAAGGGATGAGCTTGTACTCGAGGACCAACTCAGAAAAAATGATTTTGTTTTGGGGTTAAACACTGTAACCATCTTGCAGACAACGAAAAATTATCCAAAAAAAATATTCGTTCACCACGCCGGGCTCGGGAAAATAATACTTATTTTTGAAAAAAAAATGCGTCATTGATTTGAATGATACTTACAATGAAGAAACAAACATGTTCATAAAAAACACACACATTTTATTACAATACGATTTACATACCGTCTGAATTTACGGTGAAATAATGGGTAGGGTCTGTGAGGAAACAGTGGACGAAGGCATTTATCATTATCTTCGTTTTGGAATGTTTTTGATCCTACGCAAACTCTCGACGCAAAACAATTTTCCACCATGAGGTTTTTCAGCACGATTTGACCTGGAACAACATCCTCTGACATAACAGGTCATGTCTTTCATTAACCAATCAAAATGATGTGTCGTAATGATGAAATTTTCCGATTATTGACGATGATTCTTTAACGAAATGCGGAAGTGAATTACTGCAATGTTAAAATGCGATCTGTAGCACTGATTGCAACGAAAAAACGATGATTTTTTTTCCCCTAAACACTGGCGATTAGCAATTTCCGAAATATAAACGACGGTTAATAGTAACCGTGGGTAAACTGAGTGTGGAGGAAGAATTTAAACACCTTTCTCGGTCGCCAACATGTCTCATCATTCAAAACCTAGGCCTTTCATAATAGTCTCAAAGTAAACCATGCCCAATAACCAGGTACACGCCTTGACGAACACATTTTTGGCTTTTCGAAGGCTACTACTCAAAGAAATATGGATTACTCCAGAATTGCAACATCGATGTTCATCCTGAGTAAATGACAGAATAGAAACGATGCGAATCACGTTGTGTACGTTCGCCATGCACTCTGAACTTGAAAGTAATGCGAGTTTTCTCATAAAACTAAAAGCATGAACCAAACTAATGATTATTATGAAATGAAACACACATTTTACACGCATATTTTAAAGAATATAGTCGACGCCCAGTAAAAACACTCTGGGCTTATAATCGTGAATGCCCTCAACTCGATAAATACCAAGTAAAAACATAGGGATGGGCTTCATACTCGGGAGGGTCTTAAGATCGGGGAAGTACGATACTTTGACGCAATTGGGCTTTCACTCTCAGAATACTGTGGTTCAAACGCATAAGGCTCTAACCCAAATTTTAAAAAGCACATTGTGCATATAAAAGTTGAGTTTATACTAGTAGTACACAATGCTTGGCAGCATGAACGGCTATGTACAATGGCGTATACGAATGCGATCAGATACTAAAACGTCATAGCTTTGAAAAGTACCCGGATGTTAAATATGTTCGTTCGTTAATTATTCCCCTCCATGAATGGCCTCCATGGCAAGCACTTCAAATGCCTATCCAAGCTACAGTTATAATTAAAACAAAATTAAACCACTGCAATATTATTTCAAATACAGTTTAGAATGTACACAACTATAAATTAAGGCCGCATTTAGGTTCGCTTTAATTTGCGCACTGAATGGTTTAAACAATGGGTGTTTACTGAATTTGCGCACTGAATGGTTTAAACAATGGGTGTTTACTGAATTTGCACACTGAATGGTTTAAATAATGGGTGTTTACTTAATTTACGCACTGAATGGTTTAAACAATGGGTGTTTACTGAATTTGCGCACTGAATGGTTTAAATAATGGGTGTTTACTTAATTTGCGCACTGAATGGTTTAAATAATGGGTGTTTACTTAATTTGCGCACTGAATGGTTTAAACAATGGGTGTTTACTTAATTTACACACTGAATGGTTTAAACAACGGGTGTTTACTTAATTTACACACTGAATGGTTTAAACAATGGGTGTTTACTGAATTTGCGCACTGAATGGTTTAAATAATGGGTGTTTACTTAATTTGCGCACTGAATGGTTTAAACAATGGGTGTTTACTTAATTTACACACTGAATGGTTTAAACAATGGGTGTTTACTTAATTTATGCACTGAATGGTTTAAACAATGGGTGTTTACTTAATTTGCACACTGAATGGTTTAAACAATAGGTGTTTACTTAATTTACGCACTGAATGGTTTAAACAATGGGTGTTTACTTAATGTGTGCACTGAATGGTTTAAACAATAGGTGTTTACTTAATTTGCTCACTGAATGGTTTAAACAATAGGTGTTTACTTAATTTGCTCACTGAATGGTTTAAACAATGGGTGTTTACTTAATTTGCCCACTAAATGATTTAAACAATGGGTGTTTACTTAATGTGTGCACTGAATGGTTTAAATAATAGGTGTTTACTTAATTTGCCCACTGAATGGTTTAAACAATGGGTGTTTACTTAATATGTGCACTGAATGGTTTAAACAATGGGTGTTTACTTAATTTACACACTGAATGGTTTAAACAATGGGTGTTTACTGAATTTGCGCACTGAATGGTTTAAATAATGGGTGTTTACTTAATTTGCGCACTGAATGGTTTAAACAATGGGTGTTTACTTAATTTACACACTGAATGGTTTAAACAATGGGTGTTTACTTAATTTATGCACTGAATGGTTTAAACAATGGGTGTTTACTTAATTTACGCACTGAATGGTTTAAACAATGGGTGTTTACTTAATGTGTGCACTGAATGGTTTAAACAATAGGTGTTTACTTAATTTGCTCACTGAATGGTTTAAACAATAGGTGTTTACTTAATTTGCTCACTGAATGGTTTAAACAATGGGTGTTTACTTAATTTGCCCACTAAATGATTTAAACAATGGGTGTTTACTTAATGTGTGCACTGAATGGTTTAAATAATAGGTGTTTACTTAATTTGCCCACTGAATGGTTTAAACAATGGGTGTTTACTTAATTTAAGCACTGAATGGTTTAAACAATGGGTGTTTACTTAATTTACGCACTGAATGGTTTAAACAATGAGTGTTTACTTAATTTGTGTACTGAATGGTTTAAACAATGGGTGTTTACTTAATTTGCTCACTGAATGGTTTAAACAATGGGTGTTTACTTAATTTGCTCACTGAATGGTTTAAACAATAGGTGTTTACTTAATTTGTGTACTGAATGGTTTAAACAATGGGTGTTTACTTAATTTGTGCACTGAATGGTTTAAACAATGGGTGTTTACTTAATTTGCGCACTGAATGGTTTAAACAATGGGTGTTTACTTAATTTGCGCACTGAATGGTTTAAACAATGGGTGTTTACTTAATTTGCGCACTGAATGGTTTAAACAATGGGTGTTTACTTAATTTGCACACTGAATGGTTTAAACAATGGGTGTTTACTTAATTTGCTCACTGAATGGTTTAAACAATAGGTGTTTACTTAATTTGTGTACTGAATGGTTTAAACAATGGGTGTTTACTTAATTTGCACACTGAATGGTTTAAACAATGGGTGTTTACTTAATTTGTGCACTGAATGGTTTAAACAATGGGTGTTTACTTAATTTGCACACTGAATGGTTTAAACAATGGGTGTTTACTTAATTTGTGTACTGAATGGTTTAAACAATGGGTGTTTACTTAATTTGCGCACTGAATGGTTTAAACAATGGGTATTTACTTAATTTGTGTACTGAATGGTTTAAACACTGAAAGTGTTTGATGATGCATGAGCAGCTAACTAATCAGTTTTGTAACAAATGTGTTTCATGCATTGATGATCCAGGGTGTGTGATTCAAGGTAAGGACATGATCTTGCTTGTTTTTAATTCAAAGCGATCACAGTGATCGCTTGTTTTGGTGGAACACGGTCTGAATAAAGAGCTTCACAGAACACGCCAAAAAATGATACCGAGTATTATCAAATATGGTAGTTGTCAAACACTGCAAAATCTGATATTCTTAATTGTAGTTACACATGAACTGTATGAAGGTTTTTTTAGATATCGTGCCGAACAGGCGTTTTTACGACACGGGAGTAAGCGTGTTTGAATGGTTGAACAGGGCCAGTATAATAACTCATTCTTTTTTTTGCTACTAGCATGCAAGCATTTTCCTACAATGAGACTTCTGGTCGATGCGTTGGTAACATTATCAACTTCCTATGACCTAGACCAAAATGAATCTAGTCATCTGGCAAAACAAAAGAATCAATCATGCAGTTGTTAAAGTTAAAGCAATCCTAACTTACACTATTATTTGGATAATTTGATATAAATTCAGAAAATCCAAATAAATTAAAAATTTGCCACAAACATGAGTCGCTACCATAAAGTAGTACTTTGGAGGCATTCAAAGAGGTTAAATAATTAAGTATTCTAATTGTTTAATTACTTGATTATTCTAATTGTTTAAATAATTAAGTATTCTAATTGTTTAATATGAATATTGTATTCATTCAACACACAGCTTGCTAAAAGCTCCACACTGATGACCATAATAAATTAATACTTACATGGCAAAATATCTCTGTATCTATTCTTCCGTGTATTACATTCTAATTCCCCAATTTTACTTGATTTTTCTAGTTTATACCTGGCAGATTTCAATTTTAGTTCCTGCAAACAAAGAGAATGCAAAATAGCAGATAAGTCTATGTGTAAATAAACATGAGATTGTTAATCCTGTAATTCAATATTGATTCACATTCACTAATTCAAGCTCTAGTGTTTTGTAAACATTACTGAGTGGACATAGACTATGACATGAAAACATTGAATAACCTCAACCATGCCTCCAGGAATATGTACATATGTAAACTGTTAATGTAAACTAAGGTATTGCACAGACTCTGGTATGCTTCCCTTATTTTGAACTCACTGTGAAGAATGATTCTTTATCTGTATTCACTGTACATGTATTTGCTATATTAGATGTGCATCTCAAATAGAAGGACACATAAAGCAAAAATTGATAAAACTCTGTCATTTCTGGAAGTTGAATAAAGCTACTAATTGAAAATATAATAAATTAATAAAATTACATTGCAGTTATATTTACATGTACGATTATGGGATATAATCAACTGAACTGCGATAATGTATATAGGTGTAAAAAAGTTAGTATAACTAATATTTAGAAAGTTATTTAATTTAACCAGACATACCATTGCACAATTTGTTTATTATCTTATATTAATTTTGAAGGCAGTATTCCCTCATGTACATTCAAATTTAAAAAGGAGATTTTGTTGACAAATTACTGTTAGCCAAATACATATAGACATGGATTCCAACAATTCCTCATGTATGCTAAATAGCAAGGTGAATATGTACATGACAACCTGGAGACATGACATCATATTTACTCATGACCTTGGTTTACTGACTCATCACATTATCTAGAATAGATGTAATGACACATGGTGAATAGAGAAACCAAGACCTGTCAACTGTATATTTATAGTAAATTCAGCCCTGTCACCTGTATATTTATAGTAAATTCAGCCCTGTCAACTGTATATTTATAGTTAATTCAGCCCTGTCACCTGTATACTTATAGTAAATTCAGCCCTGTCAACTGTATATTTATAGATTAACTGTAAGTACTGGTAAAGCTCATTTCGGCAGAAGAGGAAGTGACCACAAAAGGCAAACTTTTTTATTATTTAGTTATGATTTATTATAAGCATGCATATAACACAGTAAACTTCCTTGACCCAAATATTTCAAGAAAATTTCAGTTGGATTTGCATCAGAATGGGATTATCATGCCTTTCTTTTGAGGTCAATACAATCATTATCAAGAACATATTTAAATGATGTTTATGTAAACAAATGACTTCCCATTACAGTATGTTAAAATGAGTTCCTCTTTATTTTGGCTCTCAAACAATGTATGGTAAATGGAGGTTTTGTATGAGATCACAGACAAAGAATTAAATTACCTTAAAGTCAACAGCATCAATTTCAAATTGCTTTGTTAATAGTATGCCAATTTTCTGCCAAAGTTCAGTCATACTGAAGCAAGCTAAAAATGAGGGGAACACCCAAACTGCTCAATATATAGGTGAATCAATGGTACACATTTTTTAGGGAAAGGGAGGCTTATATGCCTATAGCTGTAACACCAGCAATCACTAAATAAAATTTACAGTTTTAATAATACTTCAAGTGTATCTGACAAAAAAACAATATTTCTTACCACCATTTAATTTCTCACATGTGGCCAGAACCATCAGTACCTAAGCTTACATCCATGCATGATTAAACTATTTAAAACATGATTGGAAGTTTCATTCGCAGAAATTAAACATGAAAACATTGACTTGTACATTTATTACCGTGTAATAAAGCATATACAGTTAAATACGTGACATTTTTGTAACTTAAATATTTGACAAAAATGTAAGACTATTAAATTGTTCAAAGCCACATACATGTATCTAGCTAAATGAAGGTCAAATTCAAGTTGAAGTGTTGATGACCATTGTTTAGCTTCCTTCTCACAGTCAACAAACCAGAAGCATTGGGCACCCAGTGCTGGGGTCTATTGTTCTATTACTGGTATGTGTACATTATTATGAAGCTATACTCATTTTTTTTTTTTTTTTTATTTTAAATCCCCTTGTTTTTCTTGTAGTAATAATGGGTGTATTTTACTTCCATGTGTAGCATTACAAGTAACGAGTCGCCAGTTATACGCCTCAGAAAAAATCTGTTTTTTACGAGATCTTATATAATTCTAAGATAGCCGACTCAGCATCAAAATAATAAAGATAAATTACTAGTAAATTAGAACTAGTATTATCTAACGTTTCTCACTGCCACACATTAAAATATTATTATTAACACGCACAATTGATAACAATGGCTAGGTCATCAAGATTTCCACTTCCATGACGATCTTACCTGAAATTCAAGCGCAAAAGTATCATTCCCGGATTTTAGACCATCTCTCATAAGTTGTACGCGCTCAATAAATGACTGCAAATTATCCTGTGCGGTCATCTTGAGGTTTTCGCGTTTTTCAAAAGCAGAGAATCGTACCAGGAAGTGATTTTACTCGTCAGCCATTACTGAAATGCCCTTTAACTCAGAATACAAAAAGTTAGTTGAACTCCTTAGCTGGTTTAATGTATCACGATTCTTGTCACGTGATTATATCACGTGGTATCTTTTCTTTCTCTTTTCCATCATGGCTGCCACGTATGCTGCGGTGATCTGTGCATTCCTTGTGTTTTTAACGTTCACTGTTCATGGTAAGTGCAGAAACTTCATTATAGCCTTTTCTACAGTTCCATCAACATTTCTGTCACTTCATATTTGGAGATGTAATTCCCATGTTGTTGTTATTGTTACAATAACAAACTTAATTTTACTGGACTGAGCATGATGGACGCTGGTTGCTGCTTTGTTTCAACATTGCAGTGTATACCATTCCGTTTATTTACCTGCCCACAGTCTCTCTATAGGCTAGAAAGCGACTGTGCCTGTACAAACAAATCGTCATAACTTTGTCGCACAGCCTTTTCACATATTATAATCATAACATTGTACACAATTGTGCAATGTTGTCCATACGCGATATTTTTTTTCAGTCACCGTCAATCATCTTCCACTTCCAGCTAGTGATCACACCTCACAAAATGTTGCGAATGTTTACTCTTGTTATTAGAGGCTAGTTATTGTGGCAAACAATTACTAGCTAGTTACTGTGTCTAACGGATTGTTTACAAAAAATGAAAGTACAGGATGGCAACTATAGAGGGCGACATTCACGTAGAGTATAGCCACCTGCTACACGTAAGCTCGGCTGGCGCAGTCGGGGCGATTAATTTGTGTTTGTAGTTTAAATAAAATAAAAGAAAAATCGCGAAATCACCCCGACTAGTTTATTCTGCAGGAAATTCATTGCTATTAAATATTCATGATGCACATATTATAATGAGGTGGGCGCGGAAATACGTGCATAATGAGGTCAACATGGTAAAGGTCACACTGCAGACACAACATGGCGGCACGTTGAAATTAGAGTTTGTCGTAGTCCTCATTTCTAATTCATCACAATGTGTAAAAAAGTAACTCTTACTAGTCCTAGAATTAAAAAAATATCGACTGCTACAATCAGCCGACGTCTTCTCGGTCAGAGGTCAGTTGAAGAGACGCTGTGATTGGCTCAGATGATTGTCAATTAGAACACTCATTAATATAATTACTCGTTGAAAAATCGACAGGTTCCTGCAGTGTCGATAGTGGGCCATGCAGAGTAAACCAGTCCGGGTGATTTCGCTGTTACAAGGGATTTTGCGCTAACACCTCCATTTTGCAATTTATTTAATTTTACTTAAACTACAAAAACAAATTAATTGCCCCGACTGCGCCAGTCTACACGTATGCTTGCATCTACAGAAGCCCAGTAAAATGCGAGTGGTTTAGTGAAATGCTTGGTGTACTAGACATGTCTGTCAGTAATAAATTATTTTTCATTAACTCACTTGAGCTAACAAGTCGCAAAGGAAGTCATTGAATGTTAAATTGTTCATTCCCTAAACTGTCTTGCCCCAGTCCTTTCCCCCTCATGTATTACTGTAAAATACTTTATTTTAGCTTGAATTAATTTTTGCTAAAAAGACTTTTCGTGTGTTTTGTATGGAATTTATTTTCACTGATTTGGATGAGTTAAATGTAAAATATAGAAAAAAAAGGTATATTCACTCAATTTTATTTTCACTGAATAATTACTTAAGGTAGCGAGAAGGGTTTTGTAACGTTTTCGAATAAAACATTCTCTGTCTGTTGTCTCGTTCAGAACAGTAATTTAGCTTATATATTTCAAAAGACTAAGTATAGAGGTACAAGTTCGTACAAACTGGACAGTCATTGTTTACATAATGATCACGTGACATCAAAAGTGGCGAACCTTGTAAAAATGACTAAGTCCGCGATTGCGAGAGCACACTGGGGAATTTCCTGGTGAAATTTACGTCATGCATTGTCCGTAATCAAGTCCATTGAAATGCGTCTCCGATAATCAAAAGACCTATTATTACGATTTATATGCAGGTTTGTTTTTTTGTCCCCAAATAATTTCATACTTGACACCTTTAACAGACTATTATTCTGTGACAAAGCATTTTCTTTAAAAACCCAGACATATTTCGCACCATCATTATCTTTTGAACGATAACTGCGAGTTTGAATGTCCTAGTCCAAACGCACTTGATTTGGCAGCGGTCCCAATGAGTCGTACTCAGTCAAAACTTCAACTCGAGAAAAACGCGAAAAACAGTTTTGGTTAATAAAACACTGTAGATTTGCTGTATTATTATAAATATACACTAACAGTGACCAAACATATTAACCACTGATATCATAGAACTCTACAGAGTGTCAGATAATGAATAATTTCAAGCTCGAGCGTGCAAAAATGAAGAAAACTGCTGGCATTTGAGACCGTACTCCAGGAACGTTCGGGTTTCTATTGTTATGCAAACGAACAACTAGGGATAATCCTCTGACAAACACTACTGTCCCACTACACGCTGACAGTTTACAAACAAGCTAATCCTTCAAGTGTCTCTTATAAAAGATCTAATAAAACGGTTTTCATGGTGAAACAAAATGGCAGATGTTTGAAAAGAAATTGCTGTTTCAAAGTGCGACACTGAATGGCAGATTTTTCTTTGCCTCGTCTGTCAACGCTTTCTTTCCTTCGCCATTGCGTTAGAAAAAATGGTATTAGTAAAATAGAATATTGACTTGGAAAATAAAACGATTTAAAAGAAAGTTGTGCAAAGTTACCGTACTTATTTCGTACAACCTCCCACACGCTTCTCCTTTCCAATCACATTTTTCTCTCGCTTTTGCGACCGCTTGTTGAATTCGACCAGACAATTTCTGCTTTGTTTTCGACCGTGCAAACCCCGAAATATCGGACTAAAAGAAAAAATTCCGAGGTCCACATTGTCTAATAATTGTCTTTCTGGTTTTTATAATGTTAAACAGCTGACAAAAGTTCAAATACTTTTTGTTTTAACTATCTATAATTATATGCACGCAATCTGACCCTTTGACCTCGATTTGGCTTGGACTGAATATTTTATTTTAAACAATATTCTGACGTGAAATACAAAATGTATTTCAACACAAGTACGACATGGTTGTCTGGTTTTTTGTTCCTGATTGTCGAGTCTTCGCGATGTGTTTTGTATAATTATTGTTGTTTAATAAAATAAAATAATAAAAAATATTACATCTAGAACAAGCATCCAAAACACGTAACAAGAGATTCCAGTTCAGTTTCTTTCACGATACAAGTGTAATACAACTATTAGATTTGAAGTGTCGTTCAGAATTTAATAACAGTTAATACTAGTATGTTCACACTTTACTATCAAAACCACCATTTCGATCACTCATGTGCCAGTGATCAGTGTTTGGGTGAGCGGTCGGTGTTTCAATGAGCGAGCGAGCGAAAAAAAACGCGATTAAAATGCGGTCGGTTTCCGGTCGGACAAGACCGCATGGTCGGAAATTAAGTGATAAGCGGTCGATGTAAAAGCGGAAGGTTGGGCGAAATGAGTACTGTATGCCCGGACTGTATGACCATGTTTCTCCGACGAAGTCTAGGATGACAATAATGCTGACAAGGGACGTTAGATAAACACGCATTGTTTGCGACGGAAAGCTTATCACCTGTTATATCAGAATCGTCAACAACAGAGTATACAGATAAGATGTTATCCTTTAATCCGTTCCAAAGATAAACATTATGCAAATATCCATGAAACGGCAGTTGTAGTCTTTTCTGCTAGCGTTTTAAAACACTAATTTAAGCAACGTTATTTCGCAATTTCGATCTTTTGTAAACCTGGGATGGTGTATCAAGGTCTAAAGTAACCGTTTTATCAATTTTTGAAAAATCAAGAAAAAAGTGAAAATTTCCCTTCTCGCTACCTTAAGCGAAACTAAATTTCAAGTGAAAATAAAGTATTTTAAAATATGTATTGTGTTGACATCAATATGTACCATTTATTATTTCACTGAATTGTGGCAAGACTTATTAACATAAAATATATAAAATTGGATGTGGCATCCAATCTGAAAAATTATTAACCCTTATCTGGTCAAGTCAATGTAAAAGTAATAGGGCTTGCAGGATAAGGGTTAAATCTAGCATGAATTAACCTCGCTCTTAATAACTAGCAGTATTAGCAAGAGGTAGAATGATTCCTTGGCTAATAATTCAGTCTTGTACATTGCTGTACCATGCTGCTGTTAGTCCCCGTTCGGACGCAGTCCTAAAACAGGGACTTACCGGTAGGTTTTGACCCTTGTGCGTCCGTGCATGCGTTCGGACCTGTATCTTAGAAATGCCTGGACCAATCATAATCAAACTTCACACATACATCATACATGATATTATACATATGCACATCAATTTGTTTAATGATCTGATTCAAGATGGCCGAATGGCGGCCATTTTTGTGCTAATAAATCATCAAAATCAAGCATTTCTCAGCTGTTTACAGATGGATTTTGTTCAAACTTGGTATATACATTAGACATTACAGGACCTTGATGCAAATAATTTTGTTTTTCAGATAAGGTTCAAAATGGCCAACTGGCAGCCATTTTGTTTAAATGAATGTGGCCCTCGTGCCATATCTCTGACTTGCTTTGACTAATTATGTTCAAATTTTAAATATTCATTATACATCATGTCATAGATATGCAGATATATCGGTTTGACTATCCTATTCAAAATGGCCGAATGGTGGTCATTTTTGTGCTAAAAAATTATCAAATATCAAGCATTTATGGATGGATTTCGTTCAAACTTATAACACACATTAGACATTACAGGTTCCTGATGCACACCATTTTATTTTTCAAATCGGATTCAAAATGGCTGACTGACGGCCATTTTGTTCTAATTATTGGGCTTCTAGAGCCATATCTCTGACATGCTTTGACTGATTATGTTCAAATTTTATATATTCGTTATACATCATGTTATAGATATATAAATGTATTCAAAATGGCTGATTTTGTTTAACTTAATGCTGTTCTAGAGCAATATCTCTCAATATGGACAAGTACTTGTTTGATGATCAAATACTAATGTCAATCATTTTAATTTTAAACAATCATCATAATCATATTCCTGACATGATTATATTCCAGCTATATTACTACAAACAAAACTATATATCTTAAATTTGATAACTAACGGGGACTGTGCCATGCATGGCTTGTTTTTGTAGATTTAAGTTGTCATCCATTATTTTATCAACTTTCAGGTGAGGCGTGCACTTCTCCACAAATATTAAATGAGAGAGTATATTCAACAGAGGAGTCCTTCACTGCATCAGAAACTGCTTTTATTGTAGAATTTGCGCTGTCTTGTAAAGATGGTGATAAGGTAAGTTCCATCACTTCAGTGTGGCTCTGCTTCTAGTTTCTCCAATTTATTCATCATAGTGATGGCATTACTTTTTTACCTCGCTGAGAATGTGCTAATTTGCTGTGATGTCAATATATTAGTGAGTGTAATGTTGATTGGTGAGTTCAAACATTTGAAAACAGTATATATTTGACCAATAAATACATGTACATTGTATACCTATTGGACATGTATGCATGCAATGTGAAGTCCAGAATCAGTTTTGGAATGTATGCATTCCACTCCCCATGCTTGTGGCTACGTCTTATCTGTGTATAAAAAAAACAAGAGAATTCAAGAATAGAACACATTCGTATAATTTCTGTACAATCAATATAATTATAGCTAGTATATTTAGTTATGTACACTTTTGATTGTCAAAATACTGCATTGGATTTTGATTACATGGTCTGATCACGTGATACCAGGGGTTACATCATTACATATTGAGTTATGAACTGTGTTTTTGATGTCGTTGGTTAAAATAAATTTGATTTACATTCTTGGAACAAGATTTCTATTGCATATCCTTGCATAGATATAAAAGTGGTATACCCTTGTGGTATCTTATAAATCCTCTGTCATGGCAGTCTTAGACATGTGGTTTATAAACAACTACAGCAGAGATCATACCGGTAATATTTATTGAATATCTGCACTGTGCTTTCTTTATTGTTTGTAGGATCTGTTTTTACATGCCGATATTAATGGTAGACAATATCCTGTATCAAGAATAATAGATGGTAACAATGAATACCAGGTAACAATCAGTGATCAAAATTCAGGTCTGTCCACCTGTCCCAAACTGGCAAAAATGGGATAATCCAAAGTCAAAATAAATTGCGTTCAGAGTTTTTAAGCCTGAAGTTGTAATTTATTTTGCTAGGGACAGATACATCATCATTTGAGACAGGCATTTTTATTCTCAAACCTATCCAATGATAGGCAACTTTAATTTTTAATTTTAACTCATACTGCAGATTCTGTTTCACTATTTGTGCATCTTCACAAATTTATGTATTATATCCCACTTAGGTTAGCTGGACTGATGAACATAAAACAACTCCCACAGGACAATATGTAATTAAATTTTATGATGAAGACGGATACAGTAAATTGAGAAAAGTAAGTTACTATCAAGTCAAATCTATGACCACAATATAATTTTATGGAGCAGTTTACTCACTGTTTGTACATGCTTCCCCTAACATATCCAGTCTTTGTATTATCAATAATTGAATTTAACTTTCTTTAAAGGCACAAAGAAGCGGAGAGAGTTTATCTGAAATAAAACCACTCTTTGATGTACAATTCAACCACAGGGTGAGTTAAGGTTACATGCCAAGTTTTGACATATTGGAGCACTGAATGGTGAATCTAGTCTGCACTGAATGGCCATGGTGGCTAATCTAATCCCCAATCCAACAAGATTTCATTACTGTATTCACTCAAGGTCACCCTATTATAAGAAGATAATTCCAAATTTGATTTCATAATTTATTGGATAAGATTTCTCATGTGCTGTGATCACACGGCAGCATTCTCACGGAGCCGAACTACTGCTCCTCCCACCGATTAACAGGAGATTATCTCCAATGCGTTCATACGGTCGGGAGCAGAACGAGAGCCGAGATCTTCCATAGTTCGATTCAGTTCGGTCAGAGCATGGAAGGTAAAATGAGAGGAGATAGGACGCTATTGTTCTCCCTTGTTCGATGATCGTTTCAATTTATTTACTTGGTAAACAATTCCGTAATGCGATTACGTGAATAATTAATATTCGGGTCGGCTCAATTCAAACATGACAACAAATCTTGCTGCACCAGTAAAACTATCAAGCAAGACAGCAACATAACCATAACCCAACATCTGTAAAACTGTAAAAATCGTTAAAATGAAATGTATTTATATGCTTATATCAGAAAACTGACACAACAATAACTGTTCGTGATCACACCATGGTTCTAACATCGCACCACCTTCCATATGATCACACACACAATGTATTTATAAGTATATTTGGTGTGTCGAGGTGGTGACAAAATGGCGAAACTATTGCGAAAACCGGAGACAACCGGGCGTGTAGTTTTTTCGTCTTTAAAAATGGAACAAGTTTACGTGCAGAGACTGAGCAGCGTATCATCCTCTCCAGCTAGAAAACAACTGACAAGTGTTTTGTTTTGGTGTCAGGCCTTGTCAATGACCTATGACGTCACGTGAACCTTTCTGCCCATACACTCTTCCGTCTCTTCGCTGATGCGCAGTGCCACTCGATCGTGACGGTGATTTTTTTTTTCAGTCACGAAAAATGTGAGTTCATCCCATTTTGCTTAGTAAATAAGCGGTACTGGTGACGAGGTAAAACAAAATATAAACAATAGCAATAAGGCGATATTGTCAGCTTGAAACTAAAGAAATAAATCGGATTAAAAGTCGTCCTATCTCCTCTCTTTTTACCTTCCATGGTCAGAGCCTAACAGAACAGTGCCCTCAAATAATTAGTATGAAAAAAACATAGTTGAAAACGATATTGGTGTCGAGCTTGTGGTGTTTCTTTACATGGCACGATTCTGTTGAGCTGGGAGAAAAAGAAAAAAACAATCACGATCGAGTCTGAGCATTGAGGTAGAAAAGACAATGAACTGGTGTTATGATTTAGGTAATAGTATCTCGAATAAACAGGAAACACAGCAGCTAAAATTACAGCCTATTTGCTTTAGTTATTGTTATTGTTCAACTGTTGTGATATGTGTGACAGTTGTCAATCTAAACCTACTAGGAACACGTCACCTTACCGTGACCGCTTCTAACACGTCACCTTACCGTGACCGCTTCTAACACGTCACCTTACCGTGACCGCTTCTAACACGTCACCTTACCGTGACCGCTTCTAACACGTCACCTTACCGTGACCGCTTCTAACACGTCATCTTACCGTGACCGCTTCTAACACGTCACCTTACCGTGACCGCTTCTAACATGTCACCTTACCGTGACCGCTTCTAATACGTCACCTTACCGTGACCGCTTCAATTTTCATTGAATCTGTTCAGTCCTTCTTTCAATGTTTTGTCACTTAATTTCGTACGCCATTTTTCTGTTTCTCGTTGACCTGTCAATCTATCACAGTATTTCTCTACTCTTCCAAATAGATATTAGGGCGCGTATCTCTTCATCAAATCGGAAATTGCGTGAAGTTACGAACGATGTTGTCTCCACCATAATTGAAATGAGGTTACTTGATAAAGACGATTGAGGGGGTGATTTGGGATCCAATAGTTGGGCCCTGCATATACGCAGTCGGGCCATGTCGGGGCTCAACCCTATCGGAGTTCAACCCCAAGGGTTTAATGGAGCCAAACGCATATACATGGCCATTTTTGCTGGCTCGAGCCGTAGGGCTCCGATAAAATGCTGTCATGTGAACATAGCAATGGACTGTTCTAAATCCCAAACCCCCATGATGCTTACATGAATTGGGATGTTTTCAGACCATGGTAGTCCTACATGTACGTGTTGTGTTACACTTGGCACACACAGTAATTAATCCAGTAGAATCACATTATATTAGAAGTATGTAGTTTTTGACATAGATGAGGTTGTATCATGCTTTCAATACAATATTGTGTATGAGATGTTTAATCAGGTTCTTATTGTTTTTCAGGGTGTGTCAACCGGTCCTTACGTCCAAACTGAAGTCCTAGCAGCATTTGTCGGCTTTTCTGTCTGGTACATGGCATATAACGCTAAATCAAAGATTCAAGCCTAACCAAGAAAATAAAGTTCATTTATTAAATTTTAACTGGTTTGTTACGAGTGTTTTATATTACACAGGAGTAGCTTGAATGTGTACTGGAGTGGTTCACTTTATTAATATAATAAATGGCCATCATGTATAAAAACATTCCCACGCACAGTATACACTGTATTAGCTCTTTTTCCATAAATGCCATATGTGTATCTATGGTAAAAATGAGTAAAAATGTGTGCTTTTGGAGTAGGTACGTCTTTTACTTGTGTCGGCCAGTTTCTTCATTTATTAGTAAATCAAACGGTTTTCTCTTGTGATGTTTTTAAAAAATCAAACCCAATTTCGTCACATAGACTATCTTGTCACACAATTTTCTCTAAAACCATGATTTCAACATGGTAAAACACCCAAAAGGCTATGGCTTATGTCTAAGTAGCACTTTTGAAATAAAATATTGAGATAAAATTGTCACCCTATTTAATAGGTTGAAATACCTATAAATGATGGAAATTAACTTGCAAGGATTATATATGAAATTCTTCTGCTTTGACAAGTGATATTAATAGATCAAATGCGGTAATAAACTGGTGGAGTGCATTTACATAAATGACCTAATGACGTGCGTAGACTGGACATCCATGGATTCATTGTCACAAGTTGTCATCCGTAGATCTAAACTGTTCTAAATGTTAATTGCAAACTCCTTTCTGGAATGTGTGTGCCTCCCAGAAACCTATAGCTTACAGATCATACCGCCTCATGTCAATCAGATGACCACATACATTACCATTTCTCCATGGAAGACCTTGTACAAGACAATATCAAGAATTTGCTCCATTACTTTATATGCTTATAGTTCCTCTCAAAATAAATGAAGGCCAATATAGTCACAATGCTAGTAATTGTTTATGACGTATATTCCATTGTGTGTTTCTTGGTAGTTTATAATGATGTAAAGCCTTTAGACAATTTTGATTGCTAGAATATCAATTTACAATACATGCACGCTGCAGGTAATTATTAATCATCAATTGATAAGGGATATCTACACTTGTAGATTATCTTGAAAGTTCTTAGTATGCAAGCACCCACAATACCAACCAAAATCAATGAGATTGACTTAACTAGATTTTCAATTTGTAGTTTCTGTCAGCCTGTTTGTCATATATACGATTACTAGTGTCAATTGTACTTGGGGAGGGGGGCATACCAGACTATTTTTAACCCACAATGCTTTACAAAACAACCTTAGATGAGGCTGCAGAAAAAACACCAAATGTGCAAGTATGGCAACTTAAACAATAACATTAGAACAGGCTGTTAACTACTATTAGCATATTCGTAACCATTCTTGTTGATGAATATTTTGGACCAATTAACCACAGAATCAAACAGAAAAAAATATTTCTGGTCCAAAGTGAAATGGACATTTGATATTCGGACTGTTTATGCTAAAACATAATTATAGCATCTTGCCACACAGAAGAATCTGACAGGATACTGCACACATGACAAAGCGGCCCAGTTAAAACCAATCTGATTAAAATCTGATGTAGTGTACAGGCTTTAATTTTTTTTTATTTTTTACTATGTTATTAATGTCTTTATTTCACTTTACTACTTTTATTTTAATATTGTGATTTTTTTTAATTCTGCCAGTGGGGATTTCGCAAACGAAAAAAGGAAAAAAACTCTTAGAAAGGAATAAACAAACAATAATTTTAATAAAATGAAAGAAATATAAACATATCCCCACAAGGATTTTAATCAGATTGAGTTAAAACGTACAAGACGTCACGTAGCATCATAGATGTCTATACAGTGTTCCTGCAAGAAATGAATTCAAAATTCTGTTAGATCATTATCCCACTCAACCCCAAGTAATCAAACAACACAGTAGGTTATTCTTGCTTGATTTAAATTTTATTTGTGTTTTAAAAGTGATTGATTTACATTCCATTGCATGAAAAATTAGTTTGGATATATACAAAAATGATACCCTCTATGTGGCTTGTAACAAAAAAGTACAGAAGATTGGTCAACTCTAATCAGACTGACAATGGCTTTTCTCACAATTTGAATTTGCTACTGAAAAGTCAGAGGCAGTGTGGACATTTTTTTAACAAATAAAGTGAACTTTTATAGTAATAATAATTTCAACTGTTATAAAAACCTATCCATAGTAAAAACGAATTAATGGCAATAGATGCCAGAAGAAAAAAAAAAACATTTCTTTAGATACAAAAAATTCAAAATGTTCCCATGTTAATATTGAATCAAAGAAAATTAGTTTGCCACTGTCTACATGTCTTAATCAAAACACACACAAATGGACTTCTCCTATCCAATTATGGACATAAAAATATTGAATACAACTTGCACTGTCATAGAAGATCATATCAAAATTTCTGCTATTACATAAATTGAGTTCATAGTTCTTGAATTTGTAAATCACGTTTTAATTTTGAATAGATTTCTTGATAATTGATGTCACCAACAATTGTGTGTTAAACTCTCAAATGGAGGTCAAATAAACATTAATACAACAGTTGAATCTCCATTGTTGAATCTCGAAACACACAAGATTTTGAAATGTTTTTGCAAGCAAGACTTCATAAAATAGATTTAAAACTGTATTTTAAGAGTTTGATATAACCTCAGAAGAGACCATAGAAAGACGAATTAACAATATAACTATAGTATTGTATATCTGACGTTTGGATTTTACGACAAGTATTAACAATTAAAGCAGTGACAATAGGGAGCTACTAGTAACAGACACCACTGGACACCACAATATGTTGTGATAATAATTTGTACATCCAGTGTGTATAGCTCAGTTGTCTCTGTAGCATACCAACCCTCTGGAATTTGTTATGTAACTGGTTCAGGACCAGATCCAAGTTTTGACATTGAATACTGCCCAAAACTGAAATTTCTGTCATGTGATTCAAATTGTTGAGAATACTGTTTTTGGTAGTTTGTGTGAAATCTGAATACAAAAGTGAGCATATACCTCCACCTCTGATCAATTACATTTTTACACATGTTTTTTCATTTAGTTTGACGGAAGATGGCAGCAGCTACACTCGCTCAACAAGAGGTTGAAGAAACAGCAGCATTATGTATTTGCTACTCAGAAATAGACTGATACATGTACTAATAAAGCAGTGAACAGACATAATGTACTTAACAAAGAAACAAGATATGTTTTCATCCAAAACATGGAAATAGCAAAAAATGTTTAGCAATCAACATCCTCTATTGGGATCTTTACAAAAGTGAGCCATAGTGACTTTTACTGGGATCCTAGGGAGTCACAATAATTTTCACTGGGATCCTAGGGTGTCGTAGTGACTACCGGGGTAATATGATATTTCATCTATCATGAATTCAATTAAATTATTATATAGTGAAAACTTACAGCAGTGAAATTAAACGGTTTACAGTTATTTCCAATAAACAGAAACTCAAACAATCAATTATAGATCATGGAAACAACTAGTCTTGTTTCATCTATTTGCTGCTGATTCAAAATAAAACCAGTGCAACCTGCACATTGAGTCCAATTACAATGCATAAGAATTCATTCACATCAGTGCATAGTGTTATGAGATATTATCTCTGCCTTCAATGCATTTCTGATCAGATCACTACCCAGCATAAAATGTGGGATTTCATAAAGCATGAACTGCTGAAGTTGTCAACAATGTGCTTTAGATGGAATCTTTCACAACACTGACATGTTTGTAGGCTACCTAGGCAGGTGGTAAATCACAGATTTTGGGCAACCTAGGCTGGTAGTTAATCATAAGACCCCTTATGTTTCTTTTTCTTCTTCTTCTTAGGTGCTGATTTTTTCTTGGCAGTGCATCGTTTACAGTACCATTCATCTGCTGATGGTTCTTCGGTGATACCAACACATGGCCTGTGATGCAGAAAATAAGAAATGCTTTATAATGTAGCTAGCTAAAAATCTATGCAGCATTTCACTCAGTGCCTAGCTACAATGCTCAAGCATGAAACATCGCTTCAGGGTGCTCCGCAAAATCACTCATTTCGTCAATCTTGACGTCTGTGGTGCGTTATTTTCATGTCGGACACAAACATGAATATATACGCTATACAATTTCAATATTAATTTACAATTTCAGAGCGATGTCAGTGTGATTTCCACGTAAAATTAACGGGGAAAGCATGATTCAGGCAGTCGTTTTGACTGCTCAAAATGACTGTCAGTCATGGGTTTATGCAAATGCAAGAGATTATGTAATTACGGAGTTGATGATGTAAGTGATATCATAGAGCTAATAAGAAATGATATACTGTGAGCTGTTTGTTTTTCCTCGAAGTGGTCTGGCCTGTGAGTGCAAAGAAATACATTCACAGTTACAGGGCTTGTAAACTTGCTTGATTCTTATTTTTCCAGCGGCAACAGACGGTAACTAGGTCAGTTACGAAAAGGGAAAATAAGATGGTTTTCACTGATGAAAAGACGAACCAAATTTAAAAAGTACAAATGTGTCTCAAAATAAATAAATTGAAAGATCCCCAATAAATGTTATGTTCCCTGAAATATATCCCTGCAGTGAAATGATTGGTGACTGACAACATTGCGTAAAAAAATGTTAGTATGCGTGTTCGTGCATATATTTATGTATACTGGTTGTCGGGCAACTGGGCATGCCCATGCCACACAGCCGTATCACAATGTTTTTTTATTTTTTTTACAAATTTGTTGGTGTCTTTTTTCATGTTGCATAACGTCATTATTGCCTAACCGTCCAGTGCTTTTTGTATAAACGATGCCTAATAGCAGCATTGTTGTCACATGAACCCTGGCCATTTCCCAACCAATCTTGCCTGTTTGTGGTTACACAAGGTTAACTAAAACAAAACCCACACTCGTTTTGCCGGACAACTCTCTAACCAAATCAGGTTCCAATCCACTATCATCTTAATCACAGTTCTTCTATAGAAGGACCGTTTCTAAATCTAGTTCTTCCTCCGCCTGGTACTCATAAACTAAATCCCAATCAGAATGGGCCTCGTAAGTGTTGAACAATTTAACAAATAACATATAGTGATGGTATATCGTAATAACAATAATGAACTCCCTACAGTGCAATATAGGATTTGGAATAGATTTTATTTGAGATAGAATTAACTCTTTATCCATTGTTTGTTCATTATTGTTATAGTGGATATACAGTGAGCCTCAGTATTTTAGATGTAAACACAGCATAGAAACAAACTCCAAAATAAACAAGCCATGCATGGCACAGTCCCGTTAGTTATCAAATTTAAGATATATAGTTTTTTTTATAGTAATATAGCTGGAATATAAACATGTCAGGAATATGATTATGATGATTGTTTAACATTTAAATGATTGACATTTGTATCTGATCGTCAAACGAGTATTGAGAGATATTGCTCTGGAACAGCATTAATTAAAACAAAATCAGCCATTTTGAATACATGTATAATGAATATATAAAATTTGAACATAGTCAATCAAAGCATGTCAGAGATATTGCTCTAGAAGCCCATTCATTAAAACAAAATGGCCACTAGTCTGCCATTCTGAATATGATCTAAAAAATAAAATAACGTGCATCAGGAACCCGTAATGTCTAATGTATGTACCATGTATGTAACAAAATCCATCCAGAAATGCTTGATATTTGATGATTTTTTAGAACAAAAATGGCCACCATTCAGGATAATAATAGGATCGTCAAACCAATATATCTGTACATCTATGACATGATGTATAATGAATTTGAAAATTTGAACATAATCAGTCACAGCAAGTCAGAGATATGGCACTAGAACCACATTCATTAAAACAAAATGGCCGCCAGTCTACCATTTTGAATCTTATATGAAAAACAAAATGATGTACATCAAAGTCCTATAATGTCCAACGTATATACCAAATTTGAACAAAATCCATCTGTAAACAGCCGAGAAATGCTTGATTTTGATGATTTTTAGAACAAAAATGGTCGCCATTTGGCCATCTTGAATCAGATCGTGAAACAAATTGATGTGCATATGTATAATATCATGTATGTGTGAAGTTTGATTGTGATTGGTCCAGGCATTTTTAAGATACAGGTACACACGCACACACGGAGGTCAAAACATAAGTCTCCGTTTTCGGACTGCGTCCGAACAGGGACTAACAAAATAATTTATGTTGACAGTGCTTGAAAGAAATTGAGTGGAATTATTATTCACTGATGTGATCTGATTTTTGGAATGAATGCCATAACTGCCAAACCACATGTAAATCAGAATGCAAGTCAATCACAACATGTTGGACTACGCGTCTCTTCTAAAAATAACTTTTCACTGCTATGGAAAGAGAATTACACATGTACAATGCTCACCAATGATACCAGTCATCACATGTGTCACATCCTATCATTGGACTTCCATCATCAGGCAGCTTACACTGTGGACAAATCCAGATTTTTTGACCACTGGAATCCTGTATAAATGTTAAATGTTTTAATGTTTAAAGAAGTATATGATTGTTTGCAAATCTTGTTGCTTACTGTAAAACCGTTTATTTTCATTTTAATTTAACTATTTTGATAATATGAAGATTTTAAATTCACAAACTTGGTAGGGAAACGATTAGTTCTAATGTGCTTTTACATGTTCATGTAGATTTAATTTATCAGATTTTAATTAATAGCAAAAATGGCGTAATTAAAAACCAGTGAATAATTACAGTACTTTAATAATAATAATGAGCCAATGATTGGGTGTAAGCAGTACTCTGATAGCTGGAAATAGACAATCACTATTTCATACATGTATATGCCAAAAGTCCTTCTGGTCCAAGATTGATAGTGATTTAAATTTTCCCTGTGACTTAATGTATAAATCGTAAACATATTTACCAGTATTGTGCTGCCGAGTGTTTCAGTGATCACTGATCGTTGTACACCGCTCTGCTGAGACGTAGATGCTGCTAATGTTGTAGACACAACTGATGCTGGTGGTGGCTGCGATGATGGTTTTGGTGCTGGTGATGAAACTGTTGTTGGAGGTGACTGTACAAAAGGTGGTGGAGATGGTGGTGTTGGTTTGGGAGGTGGTGGCACTGGCTTTGTTGGCATGTATTGTGGAGTGTGTTTAGGTGAAGGTTTTGTAGGTGCTAGATGGGGGGACATGATTACAGGTGGTCGCGATGGTTGCTGAAGCTGATATGGAAACTGTTGTTGGAGGAGTGGGGGAGGGGGAGGAGGTGGGGGTGGAGGTCCTGGTCGCATGGAGCCAGGAGGGCTATTTTGTAGAGCTGATGCAAATGCACCCATAGACTGAGGAGGTAGGTGAGGTGGTTGAACAGTGGGAATCATGGGCTTTCTCTGGGGAGGTGGAGGAGACAACAATGCTGGGTGACCTGGTCCTGAGTGCATCATTGATGGTGGAGGAGCCGCCCAGGATGCATAAGGTGTTGGAGCATGTGCCATCATAGAACTTATAGAAAATGGATATTGGTGATGAGGAGGGGGAGAGCTAAATTGGGGATACTGGAATGGAAATCGAGGAGCCTGATAAGGTGGTGGTGAAGAATGTGGAATGTGGAAATGAGGATAAGGGGGTGAAGGATTGAGTGTAGGACTGGGAGACTCTGGAAGAGGTTTTGGGAGGGAAGTCTGAGGACGTGGTGAGAGCACAGGGGGTGGTGAGGGAGACAGAGTAGGCGGCTTTTCTGGAACCACTGGTGTCTTGATGACTCTGCAAATATAACAAAATTGTGATTAAACCATTTGCTTTTGATGAATCTCACAGTTTTTGCTGACGAGTGTAACAATTTAACACTGATGGCATTTAATGCTGACATTCTCACATACTAACATGTCCAAATACATTGAAGTGTACAATGAAATCCTACCGACGTGATTTTCAAGATCAAAAGTTTTGACTTTTGATACATTAGAATAAGAACAAAGAGAAATAAAATATGTCTGTAAAAGCCTAATTCATCCAAGCTGATTGGTTGACAAACTGATGTCATAAAGATAGTTTTATTCGAGATGAGCTTCTATTATAAGCAAATATTAAATCTGAATGTTATTTGATAATGTAATAAATCAACAAGCGATATGTACTTACATTTTGGCAGGTGCTGAGGCATCACTTCCACCAGACGGCCTGGTACCAATTTTTAAAGTAATCTTAGGGATTTCTGTACTTGAAGATTCCGACTTCAACTGTTAAAATTAAAAGTGTTTAATGGATATATATATTAACAGAACTGAATCTTTTTAAAAAAAAATTGTTGACCGATTTATTTTTGGTAACTGGATAATGTTTTCATGTGTTTCCTTTCTGATGAACTCTGGTTCATTGGTGAAGATTCATTTTTGCTGCACAGACATAGGGAACCTCAACTTTTTGTTTCTTTTTAATTTAATTGATTTGTTCAGTTATGATGTTGTCAGACTAATTTTGATTTACACCTGAACCACCTAAGTCAGTTGAGAAACACAAATGATGTTGATGTTGCTACACAAACTACCGGTAGTAAAATATGACAGAAAAACCCACCTTTATTGTAGTTTCTTTGTTATCTTTATGCTTTTCTTTCTTATGTTTTTCTTTGTCTTTATGCTTTGCTTTCTCTTTGTCTCGGTGTTTTTCTTTATGCCTCTCCTTGTGTTTATCTTTTTTCTTCTTCTTGGCCTTTTCATGATGCTTTTCTGTACTTATTTCTTTAGGCATATCAGCCTTAATAGTTGCACTGCTTCCAACAGTTGATGGCTTAGGCTGTGAGAGATCAAGACCACTGAAGGTCAGAGTAGTTTTAGGAAAGTCTTTTGTTTTTATACTAATTTTTGGAATGAGAGGCACAGATTTTTCAGGTGGTGGTGGTGCAGGCTTCTCCTGAGATTGAGAAGAGTCCTTCTTATCTCCCTTAACAATTTTCTTTTCTTTAACTTTTTTAATCTCCTTATGCTTGTCTTTCTTTTCCTTTTTGTCTTTCTTTTTGGCTTTATCTTTGAGCTTCACAGGTCCCTCAAGTTTTACAGCATCATGTACTTTTGGGGGGATGTTTTCTGCAGGTTTCTCCTTTTCTATTTTTTTCAGTTCTACATTCTCTCGCTTCTCATCTTTTATTTTGAATTTTTTCACTTTCATCTTTTTATCTTTTTCTTGCTCTTTGCTTCTTTTCATCTTCTTCACAATAGGTTTTGAAGGAGACTGCTCCTTTAGCGGAGTAGGAGGAGCAGGTGAATCATCATCAATAAAATCATAAGGATCATGTGACTTGGGAGGTTCAACAGGTTTTTGCTCTTTCTGCTTAGCTTTCAACTCCTGCTCCTCAGCAAACTGTTGCTGTGACCTCTGAATGACAGCCTCAATGGTACTCTCAACAGAACTCAGCCGACTTGTATTGACATCAAACTTTTCCTTCTCCTTCTCTTTCTCTTCTTCCCTCTCCCTCTCCTTTTTCTCTTTCTTAATCTCCACATTTTCCTCCTTAATTTCCTGCTTCTCAGCTTTCTCAGTAATATGTTTCTGTGCTCTCACAATTACAGCTTCAATAGAAGCGTCCATGCTTTTATCAGAAGCAGGCACTAACTTTGATTCTTTACTTTCAGAAACGACATCCTCAATATCCTCTTGATCAGTACCATTTTTTTGTATTGTTGACAGAAGTCCTGTTAGTATAGGTGTAATGGCAGGAGGAGAACTTGGTGGTGCGTGTTTTGCTGGCGACTTTGTCCGAATAGGTGACTTTTTATTACTAGTTCTACTCCTTTCAGGTGACTTAGCAATCTTGCTGCCTCCTTTTGGAGAATTAGGCTTATTATGCAGAAGAAATTCTTTAAGTTTTGTTGCTTTTGAATCAACACTACCACCTCCACCTTTGGGTGATTTTGGTGACTTGGCACGTGATTTTGATGGTGTCAGGACTGTTGGAGGTGGCATCTTCTTGTCTTTATCCTTTTCATTGGAAGGTTCTTTCTCATCATTAGTAGCTGACTTGGCTGTGACCAGAGCTGATGGCAGTTTACTTTGCGGTGGTGTTGTAGCATCTGGCAGTTTCCCTTCACGTTTAGGTGTTAATACACCCTGAGGTGTCATGGATATTGCTGTCAACTCTTGTGGAGTTCCATCCTCACTGATCCGTAGTCTCTTACTAGATGGTTCATCATGTAATATGCTGTTTCTTTCCCGTTTTTCACCTCTTCCTGGTGTCCTTGGAGATGTTTGATCCATTGTAACTGGCTCTCCTCCCATTTCATGGACAGAGCCGGAAGGTCCAGAAATTGGTGAACCAAGCCCATCAGCATCTGTAGGGAACATAAATGAGCATTGTTATTATATTAAAAATGTTGAATAATAATGTAAAATAATGAATTTTTTGTGAAAAAGATTAACAGCAAATAGTGTTGATGTTGGATTAGAGAAATTTTTTGTTTACAAAAAAAAAGGCTTAGATTCAATAGAAATAGATATGTTCAGGATGTGCTGTGAATGAATATAATTGTTCTTACCACTAAGTTGTTTTGTTCAGTCTACATACAACAAGATATATATTGTCCATATTGCAAAGTTAGCAAAATATACAGTATGTACATTGACTGAACCACAAGCTATGGTAAACATTGCAGCCAGAATACTCTGTTTTCAAAACATCTCCTCTGTGCTGGAACACAACATTCTCGATTCTACTTTAAACATTAGCAATTAACTATAGATCAAAACAGGCGTACCATAGTAAATATACAATTATAAGTTAATATGATTGAAATCTCAATTGTGAGAGGTCTTTATTATTAAATTCTGCTAAGATAATTTTTTTAAATAAACCGTAGCCTGTGAAAAAGGCCATTGAACATTCACTGTCCTTTATCACTAGAAGTATTCTACTGACAACATAAACACATTTACATGTACTGAACTAGTGTAGTAATAATGTAAATTTCAAAACAAGTTTAATAAATCTGATATCATCGGTCACAGATTGAGATACTCTATTTATAACATGTATGCATTTCCAGTTGTTTTGCCAGTAGAAACTAACATCAGAATTGTTAATTGTATATGTGTTCTATTCAACACAGGAATGCCAGTATATTAACTGCAATTTAACAAATAATTTATTTTTGAAATAACCAATGTATTCATTGTTATATTGTATACAGACACTTATAGTTATACTGACATTTATAGTTATACAGGCAATATTTCTACTAAATTATGGGTTCCATTCCATCAGCAGTCTACATGTACAAGTTACACTTTTTGGCTTGTCGCTATTTTCAGTATTTACCAGTACTAGAAAAGTAGTTTTTTGTTCAACAGTTCCTATTTACTAGTGTTTATGTTCTCCACATGTACCTGTTCACTATGATACATACATGAATAAGGTGCTATTTTTAATGATCATTGGCCTACTGTCATTCTATACAAAAGTTTTGAGCTGTATTGTATAATAAGGTATTGTGATGCATCACTTGTTCATATGAGCATTTTCAGTTATTCCGGGAATGTATAATATTTCTATCCATACCTGTCTGTTATGCAAGGAATCATGACTTCAGTAGTTGTTCAGAGATTTCAAGAGGTAAAATGTAGAAAGCTACTGTCTGTCTGTCTGTACACATGTATACCGTATATGCGCTAATATAAATTACAGAATAATTCAGTATACAATAAATGTAATTTTGGTTTATATACACTATATTAAGATGTGTGATTCTAATAGTAGTCTAGAGTAAATATGCAATATTTTATTATTTCATACTAATAAAAAGCAATAAAACAATCTGGTATTTTATTCGAAATAGGTCATTGTTTTACCTGCTACCAGCTGATTTCTAGAATCACTGTTTTTTTATGAAACAAGCAAATTTACCATGAGTGTACCTATATTTGTCCTGCAACTGAGAGGGACACTTACCTTCAGGATATTGTACAAGTGGTGGTAAGTAATCAGGGATATAAATGAGTCGTTCACGGTGTTCACTGCTACCTGGCTTTGGATGATGTAAAGCATTATTCTTAACAAACGGAAATTGTGGTAACTCATGAGCAAATGGTATCTGTTCCACAACATTGGTATAATCCTCTAATTCAGCTATACTGATTCCAAGTTGTCGAAATGCATAACTCAGATCATCAAGGTTAGGTTCAGTACGATTATCTGTAAGTAAGATTCAACAGAGAAGATAGCTAGATAATGTTTATGCAAATACCAGTGGTTGACCTAAGTTTTGACACTGAATACCACTGCTAATCAGTCTTTCAAAGCAAGGAAATTATTATTATTTTTGTTACTTTCAAGCAAATCTAACTAACCCTTCAGGGTGATCACTAGTATTCATCATACATGCATTAAATAAGGTAAACAAGATAAAGTCAATAATTTTTAATAATTTTTACAGGAGTACAAAATTAGTTTGAAAACATGCAAAAATGGGTTGAAATATTATTTCATGAAAATAAATATATTTGAACAATAATAAGGACTCATCCAAAAATATTATTTTTGTTACTACATGTATATCTGGGTGCTCTGTGAAATTTGTTCGAGTGTTAATAAAAGTAAAACAATAAATACAAAACATTTTTCATATACATCATAACATAATATTTACTAATTCATTAATTTACTACATTTACTTGAGCATTCCAAGAATAGACTGACTATTGACCTATGACTGACACTACATGTAGATAGTAAAAACATAATTCACAGTATATAGAAATGGGTACAAAATAAAATGAAGCAAACAAACAAAAAAACATGCACAATTTAAATTGCTAATTTGTTATTATCAAGGACTTATAAGATGATACATGTATGTAACAGATATATCCATGTACAGTGATATGAAATGAAGATACCATAATCTTACAATTTTTAATGCAAGTATCATTAAACGCATCTCAACCAATAGCATCATAGAACACAATGTAATAGATACACTGTACATGGAAAGGTTTTAATGCATAAACAGAACTTGAGTGAGCAAGTTTATCATATAATGTATACGAATACGAACATTAGCAACATAATCTGAGACAAACATTGTAACATGTTCTTTCACAGATTACCAGTACTATAAATCATTAAATTTTCATTGCTAGCAATTTTCATGATTTGAATATTTTAATTCATGAAGACAAAATTAGTGAAAATCTGTCTCTTGAGAATTTGTTTACAGTAACTCATTTGCATAATTGTATGTACATTGGGAGTGCCATTTTGTGATCATCTCACAATTTGCATTATTTCAATAATTCGGAACAATAATAAGAACTATAATAATAATAATATAATAATAATATAAATTATTCAATTTGTGCAGAATATTCACTGCATATAACACAACTTACATACCTTCATCTTATAAATCATTGTTAACTTTTATATTTTTTCCTTTTGTAACCTCTTTCACCCATTCAGAGTCAAAACATGTATTAAATCTTAACTCTCCCACCTCAGCATATGTAGGGGAAAGTAAAATCGTAAGAGTTGCTAAATATATTGTACCCCACCACCTGGGATAACACAAACACATTGTTATTCCCACCGTACCTTATCTCTACACTATTGTGCCCAGGATTTTACCCTCAGGTGGGAAATTACAAGAGAAAATGCCTGAACATCACTATCCCAAGATTAGCCCGATTGTTGCCGCACATACCCTGAGATGAATACAGTCGATCTCGGCCAAATTCTAACTCAGCCAGATAAAAATAGTCAAACTCGGCCAGTTGTACGTTTGTAATTGTCCAAGTGTGAAGTGGTTAGTGACACAAATTTACCCAAAAAAGAAACTATATGCCACACAACATGCCCAGCAACGCTACTGTTCTTTTGACATGTTGTTGATTTCAATAATTCTTGTGATTGTTGATGATTTCAATAACACAAGTGTTCAAAAAGATCAACATTACATAAGAAACACAGACACTGCATCGGCGACGGTCTGGCTCTGCTATGTGAAAAAAATACAAATAATGCATGTCACCAGTGTATTGTATTATATAGTATTTTATTTTTTACTGTGATATGACACACCACCGCTGCGTCACTGAAATCAACAACATCTTTTAGTATATCATTTTTTACCGTGACGTGACTGAAATCAACAAGACTCTCAGACCATTAACACTCACATAAACTGGCCGACTTCAACTGTTGGCCGAGTCCTACCACCAACCAAGTTCAAATCTGGCCCAGTTTGGCAGACACCCCTGAAGATGGGGGGGGGGGGGGGGGGATAATATGCATTCATGTACATGATAATAATAACAAGTCATTGAAAATGACACAGTCCCGGTTAAATTTTTGAAAGTTCTCTTTGTGCTTGTCATATTAAAGCGTGGGGGGGGGGGGGGTGATGGGGTTCGTGAGCGTGTCCTTGAAACTTGAGTTCCAAGTGGCGTATACAACAGATTGTTTATTTACATCAAAACACGTGTTCCGTGTAATATGGCCAAAAATAAAAACAGCCGTTATTCGGCCATCTTTAATCTGATTATGAAACACACTGATATGTATGATGTATGTGCCAAATACGAATGAAAATGGTACATAAATTGTGGAAATATAGTAGTAAGGCCAAAAAGTCAGATTGCTGTCAATCGGCCATTCTTGACCAGATTTTGAAACAAATTGTCATGGACATGCATCCTAACATGTATAAAGTACATGTATGTGCCAAATTTGAATGAAAACTGACAGAGCACTTCCAAGATGACTGCCAGTCGGCCATTTTGAATCGAATCGCTAAACCACTGCATGTGCATATGTCCAAGATAAAGTACTAGGCACATGCAAAGAATGAACGGAATCGGTCCAAGGGATTCTTAGATACGACTCTGGACGGACGCACAGATGCACGGACGCACAGACTGAGACCGAATTATAAGTCCCCGTTTTCGGACTTCGTCCGAATCGGAATGGGGACTAATAATTTAATAGTAATAATTTATTGACACAACACCGATATAGTACAATACGGCAGTATGGCCACTAAATACAACTATTAACTACATTTAAAATAAAATTAACATATTTGGCGAAAGGTATCATAAGATAGCACTTAACAAATAAATAAATTTACAATCTTGATTTAGTATTTCAAATTCTGGAAAGCTAATATTGTGAAAAAAACTATCTCTATTTGATTTAATATCTGAGTTTGAACAGTTCATAACATAGTGTTTTTCATCACCCACTTCAGATGAGTCACACAATTTGCATATTGTTGGTAGTTGTCTTCAGATTTATAATTAGAGAAATACTACAATGATCCAATAATATATATTACCTACTTTAAATAAAATTAGCTTATTTATGAGTAATTCATTGACGATAAAATAATCTACTGTTTTCTATTTTGATCCTCTTTTTTTATAAACGGTAATATCAATAATTCGCAATCGAGAAAATTCGTTTGGGCAGTTTTAACACGTCGATGCTTGCAACAAATAACTGTAAAATTGCGTTTACGATCACCGTGTTTCAATTCCAGTTCGTTTGACTTTCTGATTCAACACCGAGAGTTGGAGCAATCGTTATGAGTTTGGTCAATTTTGTTTATTACCAATGCTTCTTCATTTTTAATGCTTGTTTGTTTTTTCAATCACGGCAACTTTGCCTGTGCATTTTGTCACAGTGTACAATCGACAATACTAAGGATGGGAATGATTACCGCCTGTGATGGAATATGTGTAAGAGACTGGGGAATAAGACTGCTTGGCGAGAGTGTGAAAGTCCGAGCTGAAACGAAACGCCAATGCGGCCGATCGTTGACAATCGTTCTTATGCATTAAATACACCAATGAATCCATGGGCAGAATCACTTGGCTTCAGTGAATTTACATGATATAATTTGTAGTAAAAAAGTAAAGCTGTAATTATCCAGATGAAAATGAGTGACTTTTATTAAAAAAGACCTATTCATTGTAGGTTTGTTTTTATGTATTGCTTTTATGATCTCCCTTAAAATTCCGGCCCTAATTAATATTCATGATTAAATGAATAAATTAGGCCACCTCCATATAAAGACCACCTGTCTATAAAGGACAGTTTGGCTCAGTCCACTGACTGTCCTTTATAGACAGGTTTGACTGTACATCATGTTATATATATATATATATATATATATATATATATATACAATGTATATATATATATACATATACATGTATTCAAAATGGCTGATTTTGAATGCTGTTCCAGAGCAATATCTCTCAATATGGACAAGTACTTGTTTGACGATCAGATACAAATGTCAATCATTTTAATGTTAAAAAAATCATATTCCTGACATGGTTATATTCCAGCTATATTACTATAAACATAACTATATATCTTAAATTTGATAACTAACGGGGACTGTGCCATGGCTTGTTATTTATGCATTATTAAGATTACTGTATGAATGATTTTTCTCCATGCAGCTAATATGATCTTAACGGCCATGCAAGTATTTCTTCTGCTGGTTTTATAAATGAACATATGTAAGTACAGTAGTGTGTACTCAAAACATGTACTTACATTGTTCAGCATAGCTGTGCGTAGTCTCTGCTAGTTTTCCAATGTAACGTTCTAAAATATCAGTAAGCAGGTCGCAAGGGGTAGTTTGAACGGCCTGCCAACCCAGACTTTGACAAATCTGAGCAACCACCACTTTCAACAGACTTCTAGTGAAACCTTCGGCCATCGCACGTTACATCTGGGCTACAGTAAATCCTGTAGCGTAGGGTAATTCGCCAAAATAAGGCCATTCTAATAAACAAAACATGAAAACCACTCAGCTTGCTAAGGTGTTTATTTGTTCGGAAAATCATTTCTCGGAAACAGGCTTGTTCTACAACAGATACAAATAGTCATGTATTTATTTCATATGTGGTGTATGTGACCAACATTGTGTTTTTAGTATCGAGGTACGTAATTCATATGCGATATCCATCAATAATTTGGAAGAAAATAAGAATTATTTATGCAAAATTTAATGACTTATAAGTATAATGATAATAATTAGTGTGCCGAGGCTGAAAATTATGGCAGCTTCTTCGTTCGAGCGGTCTGTGTTTTATCGTGGTGTAGAAAGTGTGCTAAAGGGATGGCCAGTGTTACAGGTAATTATATGCAGGTAATATCTTATAGAGAGATAAAACAATTGGAGTTCACAGTGGCTGTGTTTGCAATGTAAATTTATATTCACACATACGAACCGGTGATCACACGTGTGGCTTTAACTTCGAATGGAGTGTAAACCTTTATTCGTGTACTAATAATACATGTACTGTGTAGATGTATTTGTGGTATGATCAATATCACCTACAAGTGAGATCATCGTTGGTGATAAAACTTACTCACATTTCTTGGGTCTTTCGCTTACGTAACACGTTCGACTACAATCTGGCGCCCTCATTGTCATGATACCATATTACAACGTAGACACACTTATAAACACACACGGTAAATCACTATTGGAAGTATGTAAGAGCACTTGCATTAGAATCCTAAATGGTAGAATTTCTGGTGACTTGTGTGGTAACTTCACATGTTATCACTATAACGGCAATAGCACAGTAGATTATGCCTTAGCTTGAGCTTTTGAAATGCAGCTCAGATTCCTTGATAAAATCATTAAAAAAACTTTTTAACTTAATTTTAGAGTCTGGAATTTATCCAAAGTCTTGGAATATTAGTATTATTTCACACATCTATAAAAAGGGTGATTCGCACTATATATTTTCCACTATATATTTTTTATTAGATGCATAAAATCCTTAGGAAAGGATAAAAAGGGTCTTACAGAAAGAAATTAAAAAAAAAACTACAATCTAAAAAAGAAAACAAAAAATAAAAAAAATTCTAAAAAAAAATAAAACAAGTCAAAAACAATAAAGACAATTTGCAGCCAATGGTGAATACAGAATATGGAATGAACACAAAATGTGGCCTAATACACTGATAGTTGTTGCTGTTTTGTTCCATAGCTGTTTTTTAAGAAGACAGCTAAGGCTGGTGCTAGAGTATGGTTTGCCATAATCAAAATGAATTTATTCTGACTATTTTCTTTATCACAATTTGGACCCAGGAAACTACCGGGGAATAGCTGTATCAAGTTGAGTGGGGAAAACATTCTGTACTATATTAAATAAACAAATAACATAATTAACAATAATCAAGCAGGGTTTCGTAAAGGCCACCGCACAACAGACCACATTTTTTGTACTGAAAACAATTGTTAAAAAATATCTCCAGCTAAATGGAAAATTATATGCATGCTTTATAGACTTTCAAAAAGCCTTCGATAGTGTCTGGTGTAATGGGTTGTTTTATAAATTACTCAAAAATGAAATAAATAACAAAATCTATAATATTATTAAAAATATGTATTGAAATATGAAAGCATGCATTCGTTTGGAAAACACAATCACAAATATATTTGAGACAACAAAAGGTGTGAGACAAGGCTGTGTTATAAGCCCCACACTATTTAATTTATATGTGAATGATATGAGTGAATACTTGGAAGACAAATCCCTTGATCAGGTCACACTACATAACATTAACCCGCTACTTTACGCCGATGATCTGGGGCTAATTTCAATAACAGAAAAAGGCCTACAAAATGCATTAAATAAACTGCCAGATTATTCCCAAAAATGGAAAAACAAAGTAAATCTTGCGAAAACTAAAATTCTTATATTCAGAATGGCGAACACTACAAAGAAATGAAAAATTCTATTATCAAAATGAGAAACTTTGCTGTGTCAACTCATATAATTACATTTGTATCTTGAGATAATCTTTCAGTCAAATGGTAAATTTACAGAAGCTAGAGACAACCTAGCAGATAAAGCAATCAAAGCAATGTATGCACTAAAGCAGTCTTTACCAAAAGAAACAAACTGTAAAACGTACATCCATCTGTTTAATATATGTATCAAACCAATTTTACTATATGGATCTGAAATTTTGGGAATGGAAAATATGAGTAACAATAACTGGGACAAAATGCGATGTAGTACTAGCCAATGTGACTTAATTGAACTATTTTGTTCCAAGCAGAAGCCCATTTACTGTTAACAAGCATTAAAATTACAGTACCAGTTAAAATTATGAATTTTTGTATATTAAAAAAATTTTGATTTGCCATCTCATTTGACAATAATACTCATTTTACTTACATAATCTGAATGATCAGAGTTCAATTTCTAGCAGTAAGGGTCGTTGGATTCCCACAATCACACATAATAATTTAGTTATGCAAAAATTGACTTTTACTGCATACACACATGTACCTGGATTTTCCTCCAAAAAGGCATCTATTTAAATTTGTATTTCATAAAAACTTACTTGCTTTAAAAATCAATTTCCCAGGGATATTTGCATATCACACTCGTTGCAGACTCTGCAATGGGATCTTTGCATATCACACAAGTTGCAAACTCTGCAATGGGATCTTTGCATATCACACTCGTTGCAGACTCTGCAATGGGATCTTTGCATATCACACTAGTTGCAGACTTTGCAATGTGATCTTTGCATATCACACTAGTTGCAGACTCTGCAATGGGATCTTTGCATATCACACTAGTTGCAGACTCTGCAATGGGATCTTTGCATATCACACTCGTTGCAGACTCTGCAATGGGATCTTTGCATATCACACTAGTTGCAGACTTTGCAATGGGATCTTTGCATATCACACTAGTTGCAGACTTTGCAATGGGATCTTTGCATATCACACTAGTTGCAGACTCTGCAATGGGATCTTTGCATATCACACTAGTTGCAAACTCTGCAATGGGATCTTTGCATATCACACTAGTTGCAGACTCTGCAATGGGATCTTTGCATATCACACTAGTTGCAGACTCTGCAATGGGATCTTTGCATATCACACTAGTTGCAGACTCTGCAATGGGATCTTTGCATATCACACTAGTTGCAGACTCTGCAATGGGATCTTTGCATATCACACTAGTTGCAGACTCTGCAATGGGATCTTTGCATATCACACTAGTTATAAACTGTAAATATACACATACAGTTCTGTGTGAGGAATGATTTTTTTTATTATATAAGGACTGTGCCATGTCTTTGTTTTATTGATAATAATTATTATCTATCTTTATATAGTTAGCAGTACAACATGGTTGTGGTGGTCCTCACTCCATGGAAAAGGCAGTATGGTTTGTTACTGCAGTTGAACAGTGGTTCCAAGAAAATAGTAGGTATCAGTTAGACATTTTCAGAAATAACCTTGTGTCAATATTGAATTATTATGAAAGGAAAAATTATTATTTAATATTTCAAGCTCTGAATCTAAAAAATGTTGTGTGAAATGTTACTTATCATTAAACAAATAATGAATTATCATACTTGTCTGAATAAATGCCCAGGGTACTCAGCCAAGCACCCTACTCGAAAATTGGCAAAATTCCAATTTTTTGACATGTTTTTATTAAACTTCTTATTTAGGAGGTTGATAACAGCATAGTTTTGTGCACTAATATGTTCACAAACCCTGCACACACAAAACATGGATTAGCAAAATAATACATACATTTTCTTTCCAACTGACGTAATAACAGAAAAAAAATACATATTTCACATGGAAATAAAACGTACAAAGTTCTTGATGAAGTGTGATCAACTCCCATGATTGGCTGACCCATTTTATAACGTGTTGTCTTGTTTCACTGTGTGGTGCGCTGATATTCAGTCATATATCTAATCCACTCCTCCTTAATCTTCTCTTTAAATGGATTATTGGTTAGACAATCAGTGTACACCCTGTTGCAATGAAGACTGTGTTATTGTGATAGAGGGACTGTGGTTATTGTCAATGCTGTCTGCTGTGTCACCAGCTGCTTTCATCATACACGTATGCTGTTGAGCTCTATCTAAAACCAGTAGTCTTCATACATTGTCTGTGTTTACCACTATACAATTTTATTGACTGTCATTCATCCGTTTCTTGTCACCACAATATCTGACATTACCTTTTGTCCAAATCTCCCATTGCATTCTCAGTATGAAAAAAATAATATAAGCTGACAGCATTATGTGAACATAGCAGAATAAGCGTGGAAAAGCCATGCATATACTATACTTGAACTTATAGCGAATTCTTGGTTACAGCAAATATACAAAAAGAATGAAAACTTACCTGAAAATTATGTATTCTGGATCATCTTTGTGTCTACTAGCCCTGACTGACAATACTAGGTGTAACCATGTTTTCTCCCTCCTGTTGTAAACGTTTTTTGTCGTTGATGGGGCATTATCAAATCGAACCATAGTTTTGTTCATATTTCAAATATTTAATAACATATATTCATGTTTCTCTTGTAAATGTTTAATGTTGTTGCGAAATCCCAATCTGTTCTTGGTAATCCTCTGGTAGTTTTTGTAAATCATTTGTAACTGAACAAAAAGAAAAAAATATATACCAGTAATGCATTGTAATATTTTATTCAAATATATTGTAGAAAGTAATACGTATGATATTGTAGTATTTTAAAATATTTATACACGTACATTTACGAAAACGCCAACATAATATCGATTTTTCCTGCTCCAGAATCAGTCGTTAATAGCCTTGAAATCATAGATATTATCTGTGCAGCCTGCTGTTTGTAACATGGCATTTCACACCACACTTTATTTTGCATGCTCTTTTGATGAATATTCAAAGATACTGCTGTCCAGTTCATCTGATAGCGGACATTTCCTCTGGTGCAATTTACGCTGTTACTTGTCTCTCTGTTCACTTCCCGATTGCTATAAATGTTGAAAATTGACAATCTGTCATTCATGTTCAACTGGAATGCACAAATAACCCAATGAGAAAATCTATTTGAACAATGATTGCGGCATGGTGAATGATGTCTGAATAATCATGTGAATCACTCATTCTGATGAATTGTATAGTATATAAATACCAAGAGTTTGCCAAATAATTATTATTTCACTGATCAAACATGGTACAAGTCATTATCAAGCTCGTTCCTATTGCCCATGTGCCTCATCATGGCAAGGGTGATGAACTTTGTATCGGTAAAGAATACAAGTTACATCGTCACCATCTATATGATGTAAATGCAGTTGCCGTAATTGAGGATGGAAAGAAAATCGCAAGTCTTTGAAGAGATGCTGCAAGACAGATGTCCACCCACGTTGATGCTCGGATTGCTACGAACATCATTATTTGAAACCAAAAGGACCAGCTTCGTTTTACTCTTCAAGATTTGGAATGCTGTGATATTGTAACATTGTAAACACAAAGTGGAAAGGAAAAGCAGATTATTCACAGCCGTGGTAAATCATTTATTGCCACATACACATATTAAAAACTTATACCGGTACATGTAAGCACAAAGCAATCTGTCATTTTCAAAGCCAACACAACCTTCCAAAAAAGAACTACCATCAGCCTAGGAAGTTGCGACTTCTACTCGCATTTGCGACTAAAAAATCATAAATCATAAATACTCGCATTTAGCCTTACAAATTGATACATCACTCGCATTTAGTTACTAAATATCAAGTGCAGACACGCATTTAGCGAGTAAAAAGGAAGCTTTAGTCGTACTAAAAATACACTGTCTTAGAAAATCACGCAACAGAAAGTAGGTCATCACAACAGTGCGTAGTTTATTTAAAAAACATCGCACGATTCAAGTCACATGTGAAATTTACTTCTTGGAGACAAGTAGTTTTCTACATGTAATGTTTCTTTCAATTGGCTGCTGGAATCCAAAGAGTCGATTTGTAACCAATGAATCATTTTGTTACACTTTCATTTTCTTTGAGAGAAAAAACACTCCCTTGCGTCTGGTCATCTTACAGCAATTGCAATTGGCTCTTTCAATAGCAGTGTTTAACTCTTAGCCAATAATGACATTCGTACTTTATTAATTCACAGTGGGGAATAACCTGTTTCCATATCAGCAAATACTGCATTTCTTCTAGTTTCAATGTCGGTGCTAGTCGACTGTAAACAAGGTTTATTTATTTAGTTTTATTTTAGTGGACGTGATATTTCCGATACCGTAATGAGTCGGCAGATTACAAGCTTTTTCCATGTCAGTGCAAGTGAGCACTTATAGATACTACAGAAACAGGTGGAAGAAAGATTGTTCGATGGACGGATCTATTTGAATGGATTGATTTGGAAACTGAAAGTGCCGAACGAAAACTCCCTGATAACATTTACCGTGTGTTGTATGCGGCTGAATGTAAACTTGTTAAAAAAAGGAAAGCTTATTGTTACACACCATGTCCATGCACCACATCGCCGCAAGAGTAAAAGACAGTTCTCTTTCCATTGCATTCCAAAAATCAGATAAGTGTGATAAAACAGAAACGGACATGAAAGTAAAAATGAACATTGCCTACTTCATTGCCAAGCGAGAGATGCCATTTTCCAATTTCCCAGAATTGCTCCTTCTACATAGGAAAAATACACCAAAACACCAAACATGTTTGGCCTGTCTATGCTCAAGTTTCTGCCCCTAATGCTGAGTCAATGTAGCGATAACTGCTTAGATGACTTTGTGTAATTAACACATGGGACAATTCAAGTTGTGATATGACCGTCAAGATGGCGTTGACTTGTTTGTGGCATATAATTCCATGTATACAGTGTCCAAACTCATATGTATTACCGGTATGAATAAAACAGACTTGTACACTCCAATAAACGTTTTGTATTTTGCTTTATTTACATATAAAATATTGGCTGGTAAATTTCAAAATTAGCATCACCTTGCTGGTAAATATTTTGTCTTACCCGCATTTTGCTGATAATTTTTTTTACTGTTGCCAGCATTTGGCTTCTGGATTACTGGGACAAAAAAGTTAACTTCTTAGGCTGACCATACATTGATGTCAGGAGTTTTCCTAGAAAGGGAGGGAGCACTACAATCAGACAGATCACAGTTGAAGACTGTGGCCACATGTGATCCCTGGTCATTCAGAATTTTATGGTTGCCAGAGGATCTGCTTCCCAGGGTAAAGGGGCGCTATGCCCCTGGCTTGAGGGCGCTATGCCCCTGTTCCCTTGTTTAAAAAAATCCCTGGATGTTATTGACAGGACCAAGCTCTGTAAACTTGGAACGTGCATTTATTTTCACAATTTGGAAAACAGAAACGGTAAATAAAATAATGTCCATCAGTTTTATCAAAAACTTTTTTGATTTGGCTCTTAGTCAAACTTGAACCAGAAACTAAAGATTCCCCAAAGTAGCGGGTGGGCACTTAGGCGTATGAGTATGGTACAAGATTATAAATATTGAATGCATAATTTATCTGTTAACAGGTGATATTGAACAGTATGAAGTAGAAGATTTTCTTGCTGAGGTTCTCAATAATGAATTTGATACAATAGCAGATGATGGCAGTTTGCCTCATGTGAGTATGTGTTTGATACAATAGCAGATGATGGCAGTTTGCCTCATGTGAGCATGCATATCATAATATGCCTAATTTATCTATTTTCCAGGTTTCCAGGTTAATCTGCAAATACTTCCATCTCTGCAAACAAGGAAAGGATGTTGAAGTGATATCAAGTTTACAAGAAGCTCCAAACTCCCAGTTACCAGTTTGTGTACAAATGAATGGCCAAGATGAAGTATGTTTAAATGTTTGTTTTATCATTAATATTGTTAAATAATTGAAACAAGGATTATAACAAAACTATGTCAACTCATCGTTGACACTGACCATCAATGATGTCATACTACAATTTCTGAGGTATATGTTTATACTAAGATGTCATGTATTATTACTTGCTGGAACATTTTTAGTGACAGGATAACTTTTAGCATTAGTAGTGTTCAAGTTAGAGAGAGATCTTGGCACATGCTGACATGTGCTAATATGCGCGTGTGTGAATTGTTCCAATCGTGAGCTTGTCTGAACACTCTACATCACACACTAACATATATAGAACATATTGTTATTATATAATGCTACAGTCTTCCATTGTTGTCTGATCTTCATTGGATTTTCATCATCTGGTTATTTTTTTTTAAAACAGGAAATGGATGAAGATTCTAGAGGTACATGTCTAAATGAACATAATACATTAGCCAGACTAGGGGGTATGGATCTATGTTCAGAGGAGAGTAAGGATGATAAACCATCTACAAGTACAGATGATAATAGTATAAGGAATGATGACACAGGTGTGTTTACTGAATATTGGTCTATGTGTTCACTGTTAATGAAATATAAGGCATCAGTTGGAGCCAATAGATGCAACCTCTGTATATCGTGTTAGCAATGCACATTTCAATTAAAGAACAGAAGATATCATTAGAAAATGAACAATATGTATAGTATCAAAGCAATGGGACTTGCTGTTTTCAACAAGGAGTCAAAAATATCACTATTCACCAACAATGACAAAAATAATCATCAAAATTAGATAATTGAAAATATCACAACGAAATTAACAAATCTGAAAGAGGTCCACATGTAGTACCTACCCGGTATATATGTAATATCAAAGCAATTGGACTAGCGGTTTTTAACAAAAAGTCAAAAATATCACTTTTTACCAAAAATGACAAAAATATTCACCAAATTTAGAGAATTAAAGATATCATTACAAAATGAACAAATCTGAGAGAGGTTCACATGTAGTACTTATATATGTAATATCAAAGCAATTGGACTTGCGGTTTTTAACAAGAAGTCGAAAATATCACTTTTTACCAAAAATGACAAAAATATTCACCAATATTAGAGAATTGAAGATATCAACATGAAATGAACAAACCTAAGAGAGGTCTACCCAAGGTACATATACACCAAGTATCAAAGCATTCAGGCTAGTAGTTTTCAAGAAGAAGTCGAAAAAGTAAAACATTGACACGGATGACGACGACAGACAATCACTCATATGATAAGCTCCGCTCGACAAAGTCGACAGCGGATCTAAAAAACTCTTATGAAATAGGTTTTATTTAAATGTTTTTTTATCGGAAAAGTATCTATTTATTAATGCTTTCATGGTTTAAATTTTTCGTTTGAATTTGTGAAATGCAATGCACCATGTGAGTGCCATCGCATTGTAGGATTTCATTAATAAAACAGTGATATCTTGAGATGCATATTGTTAGGACTTTTTGTGACGATTTGTTAGCAAGTAACTATGCATGGCTTAGTGTTTACAACTTGCACATACTTTCTGTGTCAATTTGTTATGGACAATGAATGACATTCAACCAATAACATTCATAAATCATTGTTCTCTTTATCAACAGAAAATTCAATTACCGGAGAAACAGTGGCACAAGACGATGGATGGACAGTAGTTAAACATTCAAAAAAGAAAAAATGAAAGAGTAAAATATCCTCATTTGTATAGAAATATTTAAACCGAATAAATTATGTATATACAAGAATTTGTTTATGATGAACATGCTTATTTACATGTACACTTTATTTCTGTAAGTTTATTCCTGCACAACATATTCATTGATCTGGTTTGAACTATATGTACAGTGTAATCCCTTATTTTGATTCAATTTTTTGAACTAAACTTATCCATTGTACTACACACTATTTATTTTCACTCTGCAAAGAGTGACTTAAAACACATCATATGTGCATGGTGTGTTTGTGTTGTTTGTATTTCAATATCTGGAATGTTAGAACAGTTGCTTTGAAAATTTGATTTCAAAGATGAAATCGTTTCAATAAAAGGCTGCAAATGAAAGTCTAAAATGTTCCTAATCAGACGAGTATTTGCTCAAAATAAAAAGTCAGATACAATTCTGAAAAGTGGTTTGCTATTATTTTTTTAGTTGTAAATTTGATTTGAAAGGTAGGACAGTTGACAGGAATGCTCAAAAAGTCAGAATAAACAAGTGCACTGAAAATTGCATGCACGACTTCAAGTATCTGGACAAATTCTTTTCGCAAATAACAGATTGTCAATATTATATTGTTAAATAATTGAAACAAGGATTATAACAAAACTATGTCAACTCATCGTTGACACTGACCATCAATGATGTCATTATGCCACAATTTCTGAGGTATATGTTTATACTAAGATGTCATGTATTACTTGCTGGAACATTTTTAGTGACAGGATAACTTTTAGCATTAGTAGTGTTCAAGTTAGAGAGATCTTAGCACATGCTGACATGTGCTAATATGTGTGTGTGTGAATTGTTCCAATCGTGAGCTTGTCTGAACACTATACATCACACACTAGCATATTATTAAAAGTATTGAGCATATCATTCCGACGATGGTTACTGTGTTCCCAGTAACAGTGGACAGTAGTTTTCATACGATTCTTTGCTGAATTGCATGGAAACAATGTCTCCATAGTAACCCCAAACGACATTTGCTGGGTTCTAAAGCCACTGGATTACTTTGCATCATTAGGTTGGTAGGATACCTATCATCACTTATTACTGCTTATTGGCCAATGGCAAAGGTACATGTTCATTGCCCTCCCTGGCAAAGATACACACCAGTGCCTATCTAGACAATTGGTTGCTTGAGTATGCAGACCTTGCTGCCTTCAACCAGGGTATCAAAGCTGTATGTAGGTTTTCAAATAATCTTGTAAAAAAAAAAAAAATCAGCATGGCGAGCATTGCCAAGTGACAGCAGTGTTACAGTTAGTATTGTGCTTACGGTCACATTTAATACAATTGTCTCTACATCTCAGATTATTTATTGGAATAAAGCTTGTTCATTCCAACACACAACTCAATATGTTCAGTTCATGTGCAGGCAAGGTAGTGGTCGAATCCACCACTCAACCGATGCAAACTCTGTATTTTCTTGGATGTAGAAGACCGACATAAAGCATGCTCTCTAAAGTGGCACTAGCCAATCAATGACCTATCATATCCGCATTAAACTTTAAATTAGAAAGACTGCAGAATTTGTTTCTTCTGCTTAATGTGTTTTAAAAGTTTACACTATAAACTAGATGACATTACCAGGTACTTAGACATCGAGACCATTGACACATTGGTGTGTTGTAACAGGGGTATTGGGTTTTCTGCACCATGAATTTTAAGCTGCATGTCTGAATTCAGTACTCAACTGGCTATGTAATTATTTAACTTGGGCTCAAGGTAGGGAAACTAATGTAATATTCGACATTTGATGTTAATAGCAAACATACTATTGTAGAGTACTGTGGAAGTGGATTGCATCGAATGTGTCTTGAACCCACGACTGAGAAATGTAATCTTCATGCATGCTAATATTTTCATTATTTTATTATATACCGGTATGCGAGTGTACAGATCCATACAAATCCCGGACTTGTTTCAATTTGAAGATGGACAGTTGCCTGTGAATACAGGAAGGCAGAAAGGTTGTATTTGAATGTGTTTTGGATGTCTGATATGTTGTTTTTAAATAGAGGAAACTAGTATCTACTTATTTGAACCCATATATACACAGTTAAACACATACTTTTAATAAATCACAAACAAGTATCAAATAAATATTTACTTACAACAAATTTCATCAACTATAAAACATTCTGCATTTTATGCACAAAATGAATAATCGCTAATAAAGCAGTCTTCTAAATGAGATATCAATAACCACAATTGAATGCACAGTGTATTTGATATGTATGCATATTGTGATGTCTCCACTAAAATCTTGTAACAAGACATAATCTTATTTAAATAATATGTATGCAGCAGAGCAGTAATTCATAAAAAATAACTTTGATTTTGATGCATAAATTATTTAACGATGCATGTAACTTAATGAGGCATACATAAAAGCGACTTATCAAAATTAAGACTAAATCTTACCAAAATATAGTTTTAAGCACAATTGCATATGCATAAAATGCTATGTGGGAAACTAAGGGTCAAGTAATAGCCATATCGTAGGACTGTAAAAAAACATGATGCACACTCTTATGAAAAATGATACATAAAGTCAGAGGCCGTCAGATAAACGCTTAGCCACTCAAGATAGCAACGTATTTTGTAGGGGTTCCGAAAAGTTGTCATCTTGTACTGCAATCCTTGATTTCATCCAAGGATTTCAATAGGTGGAGCCTTCTAGAGAACTAGAAAAAAAAATGGCCATCTCTATTCACTTGCAAGTTTTTCAATGTACAAGTGTCTATATTATGGCAATGGTCGTTGTCAAATCGACACTAATGATACAGAAAATGTTTTATCAATCGCAGAAAAAAAAGATCGATAGTTACAGCTATCGATAGTCACTTTAAAAATTCTTGATCAATTCAGTATTGAATGAGAGTTGTAACCATCATTAGTATAAAAGCTTAAAAAATGCAGTTAATAAAGAGATACATACACTATTTAAAGAGATACATGCACTATTTAAAGAGGTACATGCACTATTTAAAGAGATACATTGCACTATTTAAAGAGGTACATGCACTATTTAAAGAGATACATTGCAATATTTAAAGAAGTACATGCACTATTTAAAGAGATACATTGCACTATTTAAAGAAGTACATGCACTATTTAAAGAGATACATTGCACTATTTAAAGAAGTACATGCACTATTTAAAGAGGTACATGCACTATTTAAAGCAATACATTACAATACATTTAATATGTAAAGATTCACACAATGTAGACAGTAGTAGTTTGAGCTTATGATATTTGAAAATATTGTTCAGTATAATAAAAATCATTCCATACATGACACCTTATCAGTAAGATTAGTGATACCTACTAATGAGGGGGGGGGGGGGGCAAGGGTTATTTTCGTTCAACGTAATTGCAATATTTTTTTGTTCGTACTACGTAAATTGAAAAAATAAATTCCGTATTTCTGTAATCACAGGCTAGACGTACAACGTAATCGATCAAATATTTTTTTCGTACACTGTAAAAATATGTCATTTTTCTCGGTACGTACAAGAATTTACATCCAAATAAAAAAAATCGTAAAGAATAATCCAGGGAAACTACATTATAGAAACTGTAAAACGACTAGATGACACAATTCACTACAAAATTGAATGTCAAGACGTAAAAGGCCCTCTAACCGAATGAAGAGCATTACGAGGGTAATATGCGCGTGCGTGGCGCAGCAATGGCGGAGAATTTGAGTCTGAGAGCTCTTCGGACCATTCAATGTTCCTTTTTTAAAACTGTAAACTGTAAAAACGTCTTTTTTTTCGTTGTAAATTGTAAAAAGCCCTTTTTATTTCCCGTAAAACCGTACCAGCTACCCCCCTTGCCTCCCCTCTACTAATCCCTCATCAAATTGTAATTGCTTGTTGCATGATGCAACATATCGTGGTTTGGTACTAAAGTTCAGCTATTGGTGGCATACTGATCAATAAATCATAACCATTATATTTACTAGTAAGTAATATTTCAAAAGAGATGCATAAACAGAATAGCATTGCTGAAATTTATGAAGATTATTAGTTTCATTGTGAAGGAATGAGTCTGAAGTCAAATTAACTGATGACTTTTATCTGACTTTACAGATTCTAAAAATGAATCACTCACACCAAGATCACTTTCAAATAGTCTCAACTCGGTTTCTGCATAGTTATGTTTCATATGGTCACATGACAGGTCACATGACAAGTGCATTAACTCAGCGCCACCTATGGATGTCTTAACATAATGCTTTTCTTTAAATATCAAACTGAAGACAGGATCTGGTAAAGACAATATGTCATTAACTATCCTTCCATTTTGGAGTTTTGATTATAATGTAAATTGACAACAAGAGATGAAGGCGTGGTAGGATCTGCAACAATCAATTCCTGTCCTTCAATCAAACCCAGTTCTGTAACAATAAATCAGAAAAGAAAAAAATTTACCTGACATGGAATTTAATGAATTTATATACATTTGTGTTCTGCTGTATGACCAAGAAATGTTAATATTTCACAAATATTCTACAATGGGCAAATGTGTGGTATTTTAATAGAGATGTAAAGCAGAATACATTACCAAAACAAAGTACAAGTTAGTATTCATTGTACACGCCTCTACTACACCTTTCCTGAATGCAACAGCCTGATTGATCTGACCAACTTACCTTTAAGTTTCTTGGTCAAATTGACTTTAGTTCTTTTTTCTATTGATTCCACAGTTTGCATGTAAAGTGTTCTATGTTTACCATCTATGGTGGTAGTAATGCCGGGTGCTTTCAGCTGACTGCAGAGAGAAATAATGCCACACATAAACAACATTTTGGATTTATGACTTCCAGATTAGTCTGTAGCCAGATCCCCATAGCAACCTGGCATGACTTTGTAAAGTGATTTGTGTTGAGTATATGCACATTAGATTGTTGTTTTGAGCTATTTTAAAGTGATTTTATACAGTTAAGAATATGCATATCTCAATGGGTGTGTAGTTGAACATTCAGCCAATACTGTAAGACAATTTTTTTAGTTATAACTATGGACACTTGTAACCACTATATCACAGCAGATGATACTAAATAAAGTACTGCATTGGTTGAACATCTACCTGCAATCGTCCTCACATATAATAAGTTAGGAATTTTAATGGGGTCACATGACCACATATGGTCATGACATATGTTGATCAGATCTAGTGTGCAATGTTTTCAATATAACACAGTGTGAATGTTTTTATGTACTCCTGATATGACTATGGATGTACAAACATACAGACGAACAATAGACTGACGGACGGAAGCTAGTAACCACTCTCCTGCAGGCAACATGCCAGATAATAAAGCTTTTGATTCCTAGATGAGACATTGTAAACTGTTATCAATAATGTTAATGCCACTGGTATTTTGTAAATCAGAGTCACTGAGATTAATCTTAAGGTTTGACACAGTAAATGTGAGCCACAGAAACAGGTAGCAGTGAAAATCAAAGAAAGCTTAGAAAGAACTCCCAGGTGCTGATAGTATTAGAGACACATTAAAAATAATTCGAAATTACTTATACTTGATGGAAAAGCTGAAAACTAATTATGCAAATCAGAAAATTAATATAAACAGATTTGAGTGTAAAACTAATGAGGTCTGCGCAATGTAACAAATCATCTCTGTACCAAGTTTTATTGAAATGTGATTAGAACCACAAAATTATGAATTATAATGCTAATTAGGGAATTAATATCAACAGATTTTAACCCCAAACTAATCAGGTTTGTACATTGTCCTAGAGCATCTTTGTACTAAGTTTCATAGAAATGGAATAATTTGTACTTTAGATATCAGTGTGATAGCCTAAAATTGGTAAGGTAATTAATATGTACAGATTTTTACCCACAATTAATTAGGTCTGTCTATTGCCCTACAGCATCCATGTACAACGTTTCATTTGAACGTGATGATTAGTACTTGAGATATCAGTGTGAAAGTTGAAAATAGGTTAATTATGCAAATTAGGTGATTAATATGCATAAATATTTACTGACACTAATTGGGTCTCTGCATAGTTCTAGATTCGTTGAAATGTGATGATTAGTACTTGAGATATCAGTGGAAAAGCTGAAAATTAATTATGCAAATTAGGTAATTAATATGCACAATTATTTACCCTATACCTAATCAGGTCTCTGCATAGTCCTAGAAGATCTATGTACCCAGTTTCATTGAAATATGATGATTAGTACTTGAGATATCTGTGGAAAAGCTGAAAATTAGCTAATTATGCAAATTAGGTGATTAATATGCACAAATATTTATCCCAAAACAACCAATCTCTGCATAGTCTTTGAGTATCTATGTACCAAGTTTCACTGAAATGTAATGCTTACTACTTAAAATATCAAAAGCTGAAAATTAATTATGAAAATTAGGTAATTAATATATTACCCTAAAAACCATCAGGTCTGTTCAGTGGCCTATGACATCTAGGTACCTAGTTTTATTGAAATGTGATGTTTAGTACTTGGGATATCAGTGACAAATTGACTAATTATGCAAATTGGATAATTAATATGCACAGATTTTTATCAGAAACTTATCACATCTGCGCATTAGTTCAGAGCAACTATGTACCAAGTTTCATCAAAATCCAATGAGTGGTTCTTTAGAACAGCTAACAATTAGCTAATTATTATGCAAATTAGGTAATTAACACGCACAGATTTTTACCAAAAACTAATCAAATCTGCGCATTGGCCCAGAGCATCTATGCACCAAGTTTCATCAAAAACCAATGTATGGTTCTTGAGATAGCAGTGGAACAGACAGACACACAAACACACAAACACACACATACATACATACATACATACATACATACATACATACATACATACATACATACATACATACAAACAAACAGACACACTAACTGCTTCGCACATGGAAGTCAAAAATAAATACCATCTTACATCAGTTATCAAAACAAAATAACAATGCTGCTTGCACTTAATTTGTATTTTCATCATATCATCGCAAAACCAACTGTAGACCTGTTTAAGTAGTTGGGTCTAGTTTTCCTATTTCAGAATTGTATTTTGCACAAATAATATGGGTAATAAACCATCATATCATATCATCTCATCTAAAATGGCCACCAGTTGGCCATATCTGATAGAATCAAAACAAAAATGTGTAGATGTTTGACATCATCTGTTGGATTTGTACTAAGTCTGAAACAAATTGGCCAACGAAAATCTGCGGCGGATCAGTAAATGCTTCTCATTTTGGACACTAAAAGCAGGATAGACTTCATAACTTACATGGATGAGTTTTCAATAAGGTAACTTAGTAATTCTTGCAGTGTAGTGTCTTCATCAAAGGTAAGTGTCTGGGGAACTTGACTACAAGAAATACAGTCTTCCTGTTGACAAATAGAACAAATGTTAATGATACTGTCATTTTCATCACAGCATGCTTGCAGGTTATTTTTGTCTTATAGTCAACTTATTCAGGAATAAGTATCAGCAATCAGACAGTGACATCTAAACAACCACTCACAGTGTAGATAAATATTTAATTTCACTGTCTTCTCTAGGCAGTTACACTCACCTTTCTTTCAGCTTCAAATGTATATGTATAAAGACCATCAATATCATTGAACACCATGTAATTATTAAGAGGCATACAACAACTGGTGAGATAAATAAAAGGTTTACAAAAATTACAAATCAAAGAAAGCTTAGAAAGAACTCCCGTGTGCTGAGATACTGAGTATTGGAGACACGTTAAAAATTAATTCAAAATTACTTGAACTTGAGATGTTGATGGAAACGCAGAAAATTAATTATGCAAATAAGGTAACGAACAGATTTAAGTGTAAAACTAATAAGGTCTGCACAATGTACCAAGTTTCATTGAAATGTGATTAGAACCAAAAAAATATTCATTATTATGCTAATTAGAGAATTAATATGAACAGATTTTAACCCAAAATTAATCAGGCTGTCTATTGTCCAAGACCATTTATGTACCAAGTTTTATTCAAATGTGATGATCAATACTTGAGATATACAGTATTAATTAATTATGTTAATTAGGTGATTAAGAAGCATAAATATTTACCAAAAACTAATATGGTGTATAGTCCTAGGTTCATTGAAATGTGACAGGTACTCTTGAAAAGTTTCGTTGAAATCCAATGAGTGGTTTTTAGACATCAGTGCAACAGCCATAGAACAGCAAAAAATTAACTAATTATGCAAATTAATCAGGTCTCTGCGTAGTCCTAGAATATATATGTCGCAAGTCTCATTGAAATGTGATGATTAGTACTTGACATATCAGGTGAAAAGCTGAAAATTAACTAATTATGCTAATAAGGTGATTAATATGCACAAATATTTACCCAAAACTAATTAGGTCTCTGCACAGTCCTCAAGTAACTATGTACCAAGTTTCATTGAAACGTAATCATTATTACTGGAAATATCAAAACCTGAAAATTAATTAATTATACAAATTAGGTAATTAATATGTACTGATATTACCCTAAAAACTATCAGGTCTGTGCAGTGTCATATGACATCTATGTTTTATTGAAATGTTATGATTAGTACTTGAGATATCAGTGGAAAAGCCGAAAATTGATTAATCATTATGTAAATTAGGTAATTAATAATATTAACAGATTTTTACCCAAAACTAATCAAATCTACGCACTAGTTCAGAGAATCCATGTGCCAAGTTTCATTAAAATCCAATGAGTGGTTCTTCAGATATCAGTGGAACAGTCTTGGAACAGCTAAAAATCAGCTAATTATCATGCAAATTAGGTAATTAATATTCATAGATTTTTACCAAAACCTAATCAGCTCTGCGCATTATCCCAGAGCATCTATGTACCAAATTTCACCAAAATTTGATTAGTGGTTCTTGAGATAACGGTGGAACAAAAAAAGTGACATACATACATACATACATACATACATACATACATACAGACAGGGTAACTGCAAAGACTCCCTTTTGTGCTTCGCACACGGGAGTCAAAAATCACTGTCACAAGTATTTTTTTTGGACCTAACTGCTTTCAGTTGGTTTAACAACTGAAGAGAGCATGCAACCTATAAACTGTTTGTTGTCATAGTTACTCACCTGGTTGCTAGTTTAAATGCTTCAGTTACACATGCTGCAGCAATGACTGCATTTGTAGATGCAACAGCGGGGATAATATGTTTCACTACACCTGCAACATCAAATATCACTATAGTTAATACTGAAGAACTTGGTTCACTGTAGCCATGGTAACTGATAATGCTGGGTTACATGATAGAATCCTTTCAAAGCTTAAAATGCAGAAATTAAACAAAACACAAAGGGTTAATTCTTACCCTGAGTCAGCCTGTATGTCACCCCCTGTATGTTATAATGTTTAGCTCTTTCTAATGCTTTGTCAAATATCCACTGTATATGTGCCGGATCATCACCATCAATGGGAATATTCTCTGAAATGACACAATGTTTAATCACAAAATACAAGACAATAGACCCATATGTGAGCTTTGCCAGGACATCGCAGGAAACTGGATTGCAAACAAGATTGAAAACTACTTGATTTCAAACACACGAATGGAAAAATCCATTTGCAAAAAATAGGATGTAAGAATTTGAATTCAAAATAGTCATTTTGGGCAAAAGAATTGAAAACATAAAATACAAAAATCATGAATAATTGAATCCTAAGAACATTGAACACTGAATATACACAAGTCATTTCAGATTTGAGTACCCTATCAAAGGTGGTGGAACTTTTGATATGCAAATAAGTTTTCAACCATTTAGGTCAAATCAAACACTGCTGGCAACTTTGCTAGGGATATAGAAATGTTTGAAGGGACATTGATAGGGAGATATCGGTTTGCATGATCAGTTTATTTTGACACCTGCTGTAACACACTGACAGGTGCATAGCCAGCACCCTATGTGTTCATAGTATATGTTATGCTAAGAATGGATACACAACTGATCTACAACATTTATAACAAATCAAATTTGATACGTCTTACCTCCAAATGGATGTTCTTGAGGCCAAACTAATACCTTAGCGTATTCTATGCAATGTTCTGGTAACCTTGGTGTATGTGCAATAGTACACATTGGAAACACCACCTGTAGTGATAAAAGACATGAAGAAAGTCACAGCCATGCAAATTGAAAGCAATCAGTTTTTTTACTAGTATTATACATGTTTCTATTCCATTTTATGAAATGTACATCAACATATACACTACTACAAATAGATATCAGCACTGGTCATCAATGTTACAGAGTAACATGTATATATAGTTGTCCCTTTCTCCTCATTAAGAGACAGGATTCCAAACACCTCAGTGTAAGATGGACTCAAGATGTTCAAATCCAGTCACCAAAGTGAGTATACCTGGCATAACAATGAAAAGTTAAAGTATATCAGTTTTGAAAGAAAATAGATACAGTACACAGACACAGGTTGACAGATTTGGGACACTTTCACAAACAGAAAAACTATGTGAGTAAAACAGTGAAATCAATAACATTTAAAGTGTGCAAATATGTAATAATAAATTTAAACAAATAAGCTTTACACTGTCAACATTTTGTTGATTGACAACACAAACTGAACACATGAATGATCTCTACCTTAGTTTGATGTGATCATTGAATTGTTGAAATCTTAGAGAACATAACTTACACGTACCTGTGGTGGGTAGAGATCTAGTGTACACTCAATGCATGCTGTGAGACCGGGCAGTATGACTCTGGCACTGCCTTTGAATCCTTCAGTACCACCGTCAATTAACGGAATAATACTGGATTGATCTAAAATCCCATCTTCATAATTAACTAGACTAAGCTGAAAAATAAAGATACTTGAAACATCAATTATAATAGAGAACATATATATGTACTTGCTTGATTTTGCATCCATGCTCGACTAAGTTGCCCCACCCCCAACTTTTCAGGAATTTTTATTTCTTGGGTCACATAAACCTTGTCTTTCAACATTGTTTGACTTTTCTGAATACTAATAATCCAATTACAGTGTGGATATTGACTGCCGTGAATAAATATGAATGAGTAAATTATGTTTCAACAATGACCTGTTAATGACAGTGAATACTTCTATTCACTTTCAGTTTAGCTTTTAAAAATTGCTAATCACCCCTTTTTTTTTTAAATCAAGCTGTGTTTTTTTAAATCAACTCCAACATATATACAAGAATATTGTAATAAAACGTGTATATTTTTTGTGACCATTTCTGTTTCGTCATTGTAAAAGTGCTGAAATCAAAAATGATGTTGCAATTCATTTCGCAATTTTATTTAAAAAAAAAAAGACGTAATATTCCCTTTAATCTGACATCTTGTGAACAAAAATGGTATTTTTTGATAGGGATTGCCTGACTTGGATTATTTGAGAAGAGTACCCTGGGTGCTAATCAGACAAATAATTAAAGGTGTTAATGCTATCACAAGAATAGACTGTATTTGTACAATTCTTATTTAATTACTCCAGGTGTTATTTCACATGAGGGCTAACAGATCAATGATGATTGACTGGTGGACAGTTATGAACATGAATTGTATATGCTACATTGTTTTTATTGCTAATTACACAAATTTATTGACCCGACTTTATTTTATGTGTATTTTATTGTCTATGGTCAAAGCAAGTAATATTTTATTTAATGATTCAGTATACAACAATGCGCTGTTTTGTTTACATGTGCATATACATTAAATAGCTTTTTGAGTAAATCCAATTTGGTAGACTGATAAATATTTCTAGATAACTATCATATGAACAAGCTGTATAACTATGTAATGAATCGCATTTCACATTCTCAGAAGTCAATCAATACATATAATATGCTTTGTGTCAACAAAAACAGATTGAATGTATTGTATGTTGTAGTGGTGTAGTCTTACCAACATTCCATTCAGCCACCTCCTTGCTACTATAGAGTCTAACCCACATATAACAATATGGAATTCTGAAACAAAAGAATGGCACATGTCAACAATATATGTATAAATGCTACTATAATGAGCAAAATAAGCAAAAACACCATCACTGTCAATGACATTTGCTAGGTTTACATGACAGCATTTAATTGGAGCCAAATTATTGCTCCACCCAACAATTTTGCATTTGGCTCGGCTCGTTCAGAGCAGAGCAGGATTAGCACCCTTTATGTGTGGTTCTTGTTTACACAGAACACAAGTCATAAACATACTGGGTTTTAATTTTGCTTATTTCGCCGACTGGAAAATGCACTAAATTAAAACCCAGTGAATATGTAAAATTTAGCATAGAACACCGTATTTAAATTATAAAAACCGTGAATTTAAAACCCACTGAATATGCCTGAAATGGTAAATGAGCGAAATTTAAACCCAATTAAAATTAGTCATTTTACAGTTTGTCCCCGTTTAAGACTACATCAAACAATGACTGATAAACTCAGCTAATATCTCACTCAGTGAATTGGTGCTACACATGTGAATGTATCTGTTCTATTATAAGCACATAATCTCAAATAAATAACATGTATTTGTATTTCTATAGTCAAAATAAGTAATTATTCAGTACATGTATCCATTAATCAAATCATACATGTATGTATGTAAGTGCTTTTATTGGAGATATGCGTCTAATAGAGCAATACTGTACACATGATGTTTCTATGGTAATGACAAAATACTTTACATAGATTTTCTGAAGACTATACTCACGTCTGTAATATGAACCATCACAATCCTGAATTTTTTGAAAATGACTACAAGCATTAGTCAAGGAAATGACAAATCATAAATTCCTGAGTATGCATTTAGTTCTTCCACCTAAACATATGTAATACAGATTAGCTGGTAATCTATATTACGCTGACAAGGTAGTTGCATCTCTCAACTATGACAGTTATTAAGAATTATACTACAATTAATTGAACTCAAGACATGCAAAGTAGAAAGTTTCTTCACTACATGAAATCTGAATGGGATACTTTGATTTCATGGTTGGGTCAGCATAAAATGTTTGTGTAATTTATCTTTGTTAGTAATTAAAAACATGTGAATAGTTCATAGTCCCCTGATGTACCTCAAAGTCGTAATGACAATAGAGGGCCCTTATATTCACTTCACTTGTACAATTACATTTCAGTACATTAAGTGTTTAAACCCGCAATTCCAGTATGACCTGTGCTAATGTAATGTTGCTTAAATGGAGAATGCTATTTTATAATTTCAAAATAAAAAGATACGGTGTGACATTACAGCCTGGTACTCTGTTATTTATAAATTTTGCAGCAACTTCAGCCTTAGATTTACCAACATCTTTACTTCTATAAATGATAAAAAACACACATGAGTTGATGCTTAATTGAAGGTAGGTTTGCAGTCTACAAGACGAGGTAATAAATAAAATATACTAGAACACAAAAATATGATATATAATAATATATATAATAGGCAATATTGGGTAATCATAAGTATTCAATATAAATAGATGTTTTGGGCAATGGCATGGGTACAGTATGATTTCCTGGGTGGACATTGCAGTCTCTGTGTCTTAGATGGACATCACCTTACCTAAATAAGAACTGTCTATTAAGATTGGAAACATCTATTGTGTCCATGTCAATGACATCAATTTGTCGAAAACCACTCAGAGCCTGAAATTAAACACACTTCATCAATCTATAGGATACATGGTAGTTGTGAAGGAAGTAAATACAGAGGTTGTCAGGTTGACCACTATTCCAGCCACCTTCAGCTTGCCTCACCTACATTAGTTTACATTTGAATGAATAGATGTGTAACCGGTGGTTCTTGTGGTCAAGTGGCTTCACATTCCGCCACCAACCCTCAGTACAAAACTATTAAGCACAACAGATTAAAGATATCAAAATGTTTAACCCAAAATGTGGTGCATACATGCATTTTTTTTTTTTCATAATTTTGAACCATTTGGACCTGATCGAATTCTGGCTGGATCTGCAAAAAATATTGTGAAAAGTGTCAAAATTTGACATTGATATTGAAAAAATTGGTGATATACAAAACAAACAAACAAACAAACACAAGAATTTTAAGTTATTCATTGATGTAATTTTTTTGGAGGAATCATATTACAAACTATCACATCAACACACACACCGTATTTGTTATATTGAAAATGGATCTTGAATAGAAGCACATACAAACCAAAAATTGCAATTTAATTTTTGAAATATTACTTATTTTGACCATAGACACCTCTCTGCAATTTACATGACACTATACGCTATTAATAAAGTAAATAAGATGTGTTTGTTGATGTGATGGATGATAATAAAGAGTGAACAATTGGTGAAACAAACAAGAGTTACAGTATGCTTACAAGATTTTTCAATAATTCACATCCCAAGCCGCCAGCACCGACAACCAATATACGACAGGTCTCCAATAAAAAAGTTAACATCTGAAACAAAACACAAGTACTACTGCAAATAAGAAATTGTGAAGCAATCATCTATGAAAAATGTGTGTTCAACATTTGTTAATAAACTTCATTAGAAATAACTGCCCTCTCAAGTTATATTTAGGAGAATACACAATTGCAGAAAATATCCATATTTTTACCTCAGGATTTGGTTCAAAGTCTGGATGTGCAAATGGCCCAGTCCGCTCTAGAAATTTACGAATATGATTCCATCGTCCAGGCCATTCAATGTCAACTCTGTTAGAGTCCACTGCCATTCTGAAGGGAAACAAATTGAAGATGGTTCACTGTATGTATAAAATATACATATACTAATCAGAATTAGATTATAACAAGGATGTACAAGTCAAGGGTATGCAAGTATGTAATATGTGATTAAGATCTTACAAGAATTAAAGGAAATTCAAAGAAATTGCGAGATGATCCCAAAATCTGGAAACATACAGTTCTAAAAAATACTAATGCAAATGAGGAATATGTGAAATAACTGACTACTGTTCATCTCAGATCATCTTTGATAGTGTTCATACTTTTTCACCAGGCATGCATGTTGCGTATTTTAATTCAGCGATAATCTTGCTCATTTCTGATTATGCAAAATAGACCTTTTTTATGGTCTACTGCATTCTGTGAATATGTCTGAATACACACAAAGATTGTCACATGTCACTGTACATGGTCATGAAAGTTACATACCATTTTCCCAATGTACAATGTATGCCTGTTCCATATGATATAGCGAATTGGATATTTTTGATATCCCACTCCCAAAATTCAATGATTTGATTGGTTGCGACAAGTCAATTGACAACTTGGCAGTATATTTTTTTAAATCCTTTTAGAATATACTAAATAATATTTTTGCTATGTACTGGTAATCTCAGCCATTCATCAATGTGTGTTTAGCTGTTAATTGCAAATACAGACATTGTCATTTCTCCCAACTAAAAATAGTAGTGCTTGGGAATTGTTTTTTATTAAATGAATAAAAGTCTATTGGTAGAAATGTTACCAATGTTCCCTAAAACAGCAAATATATTGATTTCCAAAAAAATCAGCAAAATCATTTGGCGGTCAGTTGACTATATTGTCAGTAATTGTATTTGATGATGGCAGTTTTGCATGCAAATAGTTGTGATCTAAAATGTTTATCTTTTGGATTTATTTATTAAGACAAAAAGCTGTGAAATGAATACATCGGGTAATTAAAATTTCCAATTTGTGACCGTGTGATATCAACTTTATTAAATTTGTGTAGTACTTTTTAAATTACTGCATTAATAAATCCAATATTACGAAGTCACGAATTGGAGATCCTCTATATTATAAATCATTGATTGTGGGTAATATGACAGTTTCATGAATGTGAAATTCTGATTGGCCCACAGTGATAAAACTATGATAAAATAATCAATAAAATTGTTTTCTCTGCTGTGTGACAGTATGATTGCTTGAGTGAATTGACTTGTTATTTACTCAGGCAAGTGTCGTTACCATGACAATTTACCATATCTCTAAGGGATGTAGTTTTGGGTTTGACTCCCATGGTCTGCTGCAGTTTAAAAAAAAAAAAAATGTTGAGAATATGACGTCTAGTTTGAGGGAACGTAAAACTGTCGACCCTGTGTACTGTTCTTGTTCTCAGTAGACGTAAAAAAAATCACAGAATCCTTGTCGCAATGAGTAGCAGATGATTGCAGGATGACTGAAACTAACTTACTCTAAAAATATGGTGTGAGTGCACATTCCAAGATGCTCATATCAAAAACAACATTTCAGTGGGAATTATTTAAAATATGTCAAAAGGCAGTGAAATACTTTATTTTCACCTGGAATTTATTTTGTAGACAAAGTAACGTAAATAAATTACGTACATGTATATGTCAATTCAATTGGCAAACTATTTAAAATGATAGAAGACTGATAAATATAGTTGCATGTAACAGAACAACATGTTCCAGAATCACTGATAGAGTTAGAGTTTATGTATATGATTTGTTTCTACCCATAAATTGCGAAATCTAATAAAACTGACATCTGATCTATGGTGTGATAGTAACTATGCAGGTGACACAATATGTTGTTTGTCTTTTCAGTTCAAACGATCTAAAATAGTGTACATGTATACATGCAAGTTTGAAATTGTTGAATGAAAGCAGACATAAATATATTTCCGTCAAACTGAGAAGCAATGAGTCTGAAACGACGACGTGTACATTATTGCAAATACCAACAATGAATTTCTATTTTAGGTCATGGCGCATTCACAATTAGCACCGACGTAATATGTACCTTTTTCTTCGACTCATACAGTCAATTTTCGGCTTTCGCCGCGAAGGATAGTAAAACGAGTGTTCTCAAACGCGATCAGATGTTCAACAGGTTCATACCAGATCTAGTGATTTCCTGGTCAAAGAGCGGGTGTGTCGTACGACCTGTCGCCTGATAGTGATACACAGCTTGCAGACCGAATAACCGTACATTGACCCTGACTGTCCCTAGCATATTTGTCATACGCATTACCCCCACGTGTTTATTTAAATACAATATAGTGAAAAATCCAGAGTTACTATTTTTTTATAAAACGATCATGATCTGAGATTGTTTCTAATAAATAATGATAATTAGTATAGTTATTATAGAAGGTCATAGGGTGACAAGATATCAAGTAATTGACCCATTACCGGAAAATAAAAATGCAAACTTACGGTTCCTCCGCCATCTTTGTTTCGTATCTACCAACGTTCGCCTAGGTGGTCTGTACAATGGCGATTTTCTATTTTATGCACAGAGGTATAGAAATATGCTAAACAAATTAATCTTTGTTGCAGTGCCGCAAATGCGGGTCATTTGTTGACAAAGGTAATACATAGCTAGAGAGACGCATGATTATAGATATTGTTAAATAAGCATTACATAGTATAGTATAGTATAAACTTAAAGGGTATTAAGGTCAAAGGTTAAAAGGAAACATGGATGATATTCAAGTCCCACCGCTTCGTGCTTTCAAAGACTTTTTGGGTGAATCTGCTCGGTTTCAGACACCTGCTTTTAACGATCTAATGAGATGGAATAATAGGGTTGTCAACAATCTTCTATACTACCAGACAAATTATTTTCTTGTTACAGTGGTTATGTTTTTAATCGTTGGGTAAGTAGCTGGTTGTTCAAATGTTTTGGCAGACGTCATTTATAATTAATGGAGGACGCGCCATGATAACAATGTTTTCATCAGGACAATGACATATAAGCTGGTAAGAAAAAGAAATGCTTGAAAAAAATTATGATGAGTGGATACAGTTTTAAAGTTCGCAGTTATGTGAAATAATTAAAAACATAAAATGTGTTAAAATGATGCTGTTTAGATAAAAATATGATTTATTAAAAAAGTAGATATCCTGTTTTTAGTTTCCCGCTTTTTTCACTTTGTACCTTTTGAAAATGCTTTATCCCTTGTAAAACTGATCTTAGGTCAAACATGCCTACATTATACATGACCTTCAAGAACAAACAAGGCATCCTAGTTTAATAATCTGGCCTAATTTAAATACCCCCTAGACTTGCGTACAGCATACAGTCTCTTATTTGCTTTAGTGCAGTAGTGTGTTTTTTTTAATAAAATAAAATATTATGCGAGTGTAAAAATGGCTGGGTTACCATGATAGCTGGAGACTTACATCCCTTGTAAGTGTTCCCTTGCTATTAATATTAATGAGCATTTTAGTGACCTCACAAATTACCTGGTAGCGTAATTTACATATAGGATTTGTTACATACCGGTAGCATATATACATGCATATAAGTTTACAAGATGGCCAAGAATGGTGGGCAAGTGACTGCGTACAAAAGAGACGATCACAACCGTTTATTGGCAAAGATGCAGGAATGCATTTGCAAGTGTATATGCATCAGATATAGAAAAAAATTGTAGTCCAGGCAGAAAGGCATATTTTAGAATGTTAGGTACCTGGGGTACTTATCATTACCTGTAGACACACTCGAAAAGCATTGCAACCAGAAGCGTACATATCGCATTCTCTTGTTGGTAGTCTCAAAACGATGCATAGCCTAGTATCTTTAGTGCACCTTTAACACAGTCTTGCGTGGCCATCTTCAAATAATTACCAAGAATATTGTAAAATGCAGGCATGCAAAATTTAACTTTCGATGTAACTTCTAATAAGCTATTGAGACCATTGTTTATGACAACTCCAATTTTGACCTCAATGCTGATTGGTTGAATAATATTCATCTTGTCAATCATTGCATCTTGCACTGAACACCTGACTGGTGACAATCATCAGTGTTGCAAGAGGGCATCTGCTAGAGATGTAAGTCTCTTGTTTGTTTTGTGGTAATTCACCATTTATACACTCACATAATATTTTATACCCCTCTACTTAAATGCAAGTATTACTCTGATAACAATTCTTATTATTGTTACAAGAAAGTCATCAGACACTATTTTTTCAACAGTAAACATCACAATGCATATTGAAAATCATACTCCTTACTCTTGGAAATAAGCCTTTATGGAACAGCAACCATGTAAAATAAACTGGATGTTTGTAACATAGGTATTATACCCTTGCCGATTGATTCACTCAGTCGCAAACTCACAAGCTCACACAATGCTGTAGATTTCTGTTATCTATGACAAGATCTTGTCACCACCAATCTAGATTGCAGGAGCTGTTGATTATGGGAGTCATCATGTAATAAGACACTATTAAAAAAACAAAAATATTTTTGTTATTTTACCAACTGATTTTGGAAAATTTCTCATTTACTTGTTGTCACAGAGTTGCAGATATTTGTAAAAACATTGCAGAAACTTGATTTCACCAGCAGTGGGAAGAGTACAAAATTTCTGCAGATTTCAGCACAGACTGTTCTATACTAATTACATGTAGTTCATTTTGTCTGAGAAATTTGCATTTGCAACAAAACTGATATTTTACACCCTAATATTTGTAACTATTGTATCCTGTATTGTGCTACCTTACCCAACCCAGTAACATTCATTGTATTCATTACCTGCCCCTGGCAGCATTTCCATATATACTGGTAATAGTTTCCATATGTTGTTTGTTCAGATTTCAAAATGTACACTAATTTTACAGCTTTTTTATTTCTTTTACAGCTGTTTACATCCAGTCAAAATGTTGATTGGTATTGTAGCTGTAATAGCAGCCTTCATGGGATTTATTATGGCCACAGAGAATAAACGACAAATGAAGAATTTTAAACAAGCTCATCCATTGATATGTGTACTTGCAATATTGGCCATTGGTTACTTCATTGTTTATGTGTTTGGAGGACTGCTGGTATTCATATGGGGCATAGCATTGCCATTAGCAGGTAACTTTTCACTCATCAGGTCACGAACAGCACACAGTAGTGAGCCTATTGTTGCCATAGAAACTTTGATATATTTATTAATAATATAGCTATAACTATTAAGATTTAGTTATATTAATGTTGGGAAAATATTCACTATGAATGGTGTTAAAAACGTGATCAGTGTTCTATATGTCAATCATCGTATCTTGGACATGCCTATATTATTAGGCCAATTGAGCACAGTTTGTAGCGGGTAGGGGGGTATGTACTTTAAGTTTTTATGCTTGCTATGCTTGCTCCGTTTTCGTTTCATTGTTTGAAGCTTAGGTGAAGATAGTCAGACATACTAATTACTGTACTTCGTGTTTTTTCACAAATCACCATTTTCAACTGAAATGAAATCTCATGACTTTGAACTTTAAGAAAAGTGTAAAAACAATTCAGGAACCGACTGAGATTTGTGAGAAGTACATCGTTTTGAATGATGTCAATGTTTTGTACTCTATATATATATGAATATATAATTAGCTAAAGTAAAATAATAATTTATCATTAATTTGACTTTTGTCAGACATTCTGGAACTTTTTGTATGAAAGATACATGTGGGTGTTTGTCTTTATTTCATCAGTGTTCACTTGTGTGGCACCCTCCCTATTTCAAAACATGAAATAGTGCAATCAGTGCAAAGCAATTGTTCAATGATAAATCTTATAAAAACATGACACACATCTGTCTTATTACCTGAGGGTGGTGAGTGTCTGCTGATTACACTTTGAGAAACAACAAAACTTTTGGGCTACTGCAGATGGCAATAACTTTTTTGCAGTTTGCATAATTCTGTAAAATTTACACGAAAAATACACAAAGGTCACTTGCTCATTATATTTTATGTATGTAGCTCAAAAAGAACAATTTTGTCAATTTCAGCAAATAACACCGAATAAACGGCAAGGTAAAGACTATGTCTAATTATAGTAAATACGTACTGCGTGCGTGACTCGAACCGGCGCTCGCGTACGGCACCTAATCGCCTAGCTACACGCCACTACACGTCTTCCCCTCGGCCACCGGGCATCCCCAAAAAAGGATGCTTAATAACCGAGCTTATTACGTGCAGAGAACGTGAAACCCGAGGCCGAGGGGAAGACGTGTAGTGGCGTGTAGCTAGGCGATTAGGTGCCGTACGCGAGCGCCGGTTCGAGTCACGCACGCAGTACGTATTTACTATAATTAGACATAGTCTTTACCTTGCCGTTTATTCGGTGTTATTTGCTTACTTTACTTCCTATGTCTACAGCAACTTTGAGTTTAAAAATTATTTCTCAGTACTTATTCACTGTTAAAATGCTGTACCATTACTTTCACCATCCTACTACAGCCAGATCTGAAGGCCTTTGCCGCATTCTGGCCATGCTGTGTGGCGCGTATCGCGTGGACGGGTTTCACGTTCTCTGCACGTAATAAGCTCGGTTATTAAGCATCCTTTTTTGGGGATGCCCGGTGGCCGAGGGGAAGACGTGTAGTGGCGTGTAGCTAGGCGATTAGGTGCCGTACGCGAGCGCCGGTTCGAGTCACGCACGCAGTACGTATTTACTATAATTAGACATAGTCTTTACCTTGCCGTTTATTCGGTGTTATTTGCTTACTTTACTTCCTATGTCTACAGCAACTTTGAGTTTAAAAATTATTTCTCAGTACTTGTCAATTTCAGTTGTTACTGAGATTTACTCCTGCAATGTGTTATTCACATTTTGGGTCTTCTTTTCAACTCGAAAAACTATGGTATATCACCAAGCAAACCCACAGCTGACATAATTAAAACACATGTTTTCACCCAGTCAGAGCAATAAATTCAAGCAATTAAAATGCTGGTATGATATAATATTCATTTGACTACCATGGTTTTTTTTTTTTTTTTTTCAGTTATTTTCCTGCATGCTTCATTCAGACTTCGAAATATTAAGAACAAAGTGAGTTATGGAGCAGAATCATTTGGATTGAAGAGAACGCCTATGGGTGTGCTGCTTACTGCACTAGGACAAGAGCAAGAAGCCAGGTCTTGAAAAGTAGCCAGAGGGATATTAAAAAAGTATTTTGGGTCACATCATCTCTAACATGGATCAGTGATGACCTTACTGGCCTTTTTACAATCAGGCTTCAACTTGATTTCCATCCCCCATGCCTCTGCACTCCTGTGACCTTTGACTCATGTGTACTTTTATTTCGCGCCACTGCCTCTTTTATAGTAATTTATTCTGGAATCCTCCTGACATAATGTGACCCATTTTTGGTACCAACTGCTTTGGGATTGAAAAAGTATTTATTACAAAAAATTCTGTGAAAGGTAGCTTATAAATTCTATACACGAGTATGGAAAATCTTTTGATTAGGTTTTGAAGATATCTGCAAAAAAAACTTCAATTCAATATTTTCTTGGACTGCATAGTATATCGCTGCACTCTGAATAATATATACACAGTCTCTGCAATTTAGAACAAACTGTGTTAAATGTTTGACTGTATTACTTGAAAACATTGAGTGTGGATTCTTGTGAATTTTTATTGAAAATGGGTGTTTGCAATTACCCTGTCTGTGTGTTTGTATGTACCGGTATGTCTATCCACCAGTATCTCAAGAACTGTTGGTCAGATATCAATCGAACGTGGTACTCGAACCTGATTAGATCTCTACGTAATAATTACTACCTAATTTGAATAATAATTAGTCAGGTTTTTACCTTTCTACTGATATCTCAAATACTAATCATCACATTTCAATGAAATTTGTTACATAGATGATATGGAACAATGCACAGACCTGTTTAATTGACTCCCATGTGCGAAGCACAAAATGGGAGTCTTTGCAGTTAGTGTGTCTGTATGTGTGTGTGTATGTGTGTATGTGTGTATGTGTGTATGTGTGTGTGTGTGTATGTGTGTCCGACTGTTCCACTGCTATCTCAAGAACCATACATCGGTTTTTGATGAAACTTGGTGCATAGATGCTCTGGGCCAATGCGCAGATTTGATTAGGTTTTGGTAAAAATCCATGCTCGTTAATTACCTAATTTGCATGATAATTAGCTAATTTTTAGCTGTTCTATGACTGTTCCACTGATATCTAAAGAACCACTCATTGGATTTTGATGAAACTTGGTAAATATATGCTCTGAACATATGCGAAGATTTGATTAATTTTTGGTAAACATCTGTGCATATTAATTACCTAATTTGCATGATAATTATCTATTTTTTAGTGGTTCCATGACTGTTCCACTGATATCTAAACAACCACTCATTGGATTTTGATGAAACTTGGTACATAGATGCTCTGAACTAATGCTAGGTTTTGATTAGTTTTTGGTAATAATCCGTGGATACTAATTACCTAATTTGCATAATGATTAGTCAATTTTCGGTTTTTCCACTGATATCTCAAGTACTAATCATCACATTTCAATGAAACTTGGTACATAGATGTCATACGACACTGCACAGACCTGATAGTTTTTATGGTAATATCAGTACATATTAATTACCTAATTTGCATAATTAATTAATTTTCAGCATTTGATATAAGTAGTTAGCATTACATTTCAATGAAACTTGGTACTTACATATTCAAGGACTATGCAGAGATTGATTGTTTTCGATAAATATTTGTGCATATTAATCACCTAATTTGCATAATTAGTTAATTTTCCGCTTTTCCACGGGTATCTCAAGTACTAATCATCGCATTTCAATGAAACTTGGTACATAGATCCTTTAGGACTATGCAGAGTCCTGATTAGTTTTAGGGTAAATAATTGTGCATATTAATTACCTAATTTGCATAATTAATTTTCAGCTTTTCTACTGATATCTAAAGTACTAATCATCACATTTCAATGAATCTAGAATTATGCAGACCCAATTAGTTTCCGGTAAATATCTGTGCATATTAATCACCTAATTTGCATAATTAACCAACTTTCACACTGATATCTCAGGTACTATACATCACATATCAATGAATGTACATGGATGCTGTAGGACAATAGACAGACCTGAATAATTGTGGGTTAAAATCTGTACATATTAATTACCTAATTTGCATAATTAACCAATTTTAAGCTTTCACACTGATATCTAAAGTACCGTAAAAACTCCAAAATTTCGACCGGTTTTAAATAATTGGTGTTAGAAATGTGACGTGTTTTTAGAGTCAAAATTAAGGTGCATTTTCGGACGGTCGAATTTTTCAGAATAGAAATCAGCAAAAAAAAATGGGGATGATAGACAGTGTGCTTCATTAGTTTTTAAAAAATGCAATGTCCGTCAATTGACGTAAACTTCCTCATGTTTCACGGTAAAAGCAAAGGTCGTGGCCGAGTTGTAACTCAAAATCAAATCATAAAACAAAGTCATCAATCAGTGAGTATTATGACAAGCAAAACAAAACATCAAGACGCGGAGAAGAGGTCAGCACAAAACTAATAGGTCAAAAGACAAAGCTGTCTCGCACTACCTAGGAAAACTTGCGAATGTTCGAAGTACAGGTACCCATTGGACAAAAGATACATGGAAGTTTAGCAAACGATCTCCCCGACCCAGTGCAATGTATCCGGTTAGAATCAAAGCTCACGTGTCCCTTATTTGAGGGACCAAATTCTGCCGTAAATTCGCCCTTGGATTAAAAAATAAAATGGGATTTAAGAAAATAAAATGGGACTTTTAAGGTGTATTTTGGCGTCATTTTTCGGACATTTCAATCAATCCTGCCGGCTAAAATAGAGTCTAAGTTTTACCGTAGTCATTGACGTCTGTCTATTCAAGAGTACACGTGTATGATTTTTATCGTGACTAGTGTGAGCGGGTAAGCTTCCTTTCGAGAATGAGCTGTTATCACTGTGAACAATGTTAAATTATTCTTCAGATGACCAGTTTATTTTTTAAAAACAACTAATTTTTTTATTTAAAAAAAATCATGCCGTTTTCGCATCAAAATCCAAGCCAAAATATCGTACTACAACATCAATTTCTTCCGCATTGCGTTCAATAACATTAACATATTTAAATAAGCTATGGTAATTTGAACACGTTGGCATCATCCAGCTTTTTGATTGGTTAATTAGCTATTTGACCTAAGAGAACATGGCGGATATCCTACAGCATCAAACGTTTATGCGAGACCGGAATCATTCGCTTACGATGAAACTAAGTTGACTTTTATTTGTATTTCATAACCATTCAACAAATTTATTTTGTGTACATTACTATAATCACTACTGAGTACAGTAATAATCAACAATTCAGAAACGCAGCATGCCGAGATTTTTGTGTTCGTTTTTATTTGAAACTTCGTTTATTTAGAATATATTTTCGTTACCAATAAAATAAAAATCTCTCAGTCAATCAGAAACCCGGATTCATGCCTTTGAGGAAGGTCCCGTTTGAACGCTCACATCGTTTTTTTTTTCGTTTGGGGGAAAACTAAAACTGGTCGCAATTTTCGAATAAGAATGAGTCGGCAATTTTTAGTGGAGTCGAAAATTTGGAGGTAAATAAAACACCGAAACCCGGCAAATAAATAGGCGATCGAATTTTTAGAGGGGTCGAAATTTTGGAGTTTTCACGGTACTAATTATTCCATTTCAATGAAACTTTGCTCTAGGACAATGTACAAACCTAATTAGTTTGGGGTAAAAATCTGTTCATATTAATTCCCTAATAAGCATAATAATTCATAATTTTTTGGTTCTAATCACATTTCAATTAAACTTGGAGACATAGATTTTCTGTTACATTGTGCAGACCTCATTAGTTTTACACTCAAATCTGGTCATATTAATTTTCTGATTTGCATAATTAGTTTTCAGCTAAGTAATTTCGAATTATATTTAATGTGTCTCCAATACTCTCAGCACATGGGAGTTCTTTCTAAGCTTTCTTTGATTTTGAATTAAAATCTGTGCATTTGAATTTAAAGTTTGAGCATACTAATTGCATAATCGTCACATTTCAAAGATGCTCTGTGGGACATGATTAGTTTAATGTTGCAAACCATGCATAATGATTTTCTAATTATTGTTAGCCAATTTTTTTATCTCTTAAAATCAGATTTAATTGAACCTTGTTGCAGAGGTACTCTGGAATAAATTAAACTGCAAACCACAGATGTACAATCAAATTTATTTTCTGTGATTTGCATAAACAATCAATAAACAATAACAAATATTAGTTGCCAAGCTTAAAAGGCTAATCTAAAATTTTAATTAATTTTTATTATGCCTCCATTGCTCTTCGCACACATGAGTTCTTCTAAGTTTTCTCTGATTTTATGATAGTTTTTGTGAGTTTATCACTAAAATAGTTCACAACAAATTTTAAAAATTCTTAGAAGTCAATCAAAAGTTTGAAATTTTCATGAGCTAAAGATCATTGGATGTACATACTGTAAAAGGGATAATTATTCACTGGGTTTTAATTATGCTTATTTTGCTGACTGGAAAATGCGCTAAATGAAAACCCAGTGAATATTTAAAATTTAGCATAGAACACATTATCTAAATGATAAAACCGTGAATTTAAAACCCATTGAATATGCCTGAAATGGTAAATCAGCGAAATTTAAACCCAGTGAAAATTAGTTATTTTACAGTACATGCATACATACAGTACAGGTGCAATCAGACAAGTCCCGGAAATTAATATATGTAGAAGTATGTACCACTGATAATAATTGTATTTATTTTCCAAATGAATTATTGTTCTGATTGACTGTCGCCCTTTACCACTTCATCATGCAGTGTTATTCTCTATTAGAATTAGAACAAAGCATGAACAAATATGGATGAACAAAAATTATTTTGGGGTCTGGTTATAGATTTTATTTTTCGCTCAAAAAACAGTTATGTACATAATTAGGATATATTGTAGTAGTATAGTGGTATGTATTTCAGATTATTTTATGTTTGCAGTGGGCAAAATATATTGAAATAAAGGAGTTGAAGTTGGTATATGCAACAAAATAGTATATTGTACTCTATTATGTATAACAAATAATATTATATGTATACAAGCGCACATTCATTCACTTGAATGGTGTAGGAACCTAGGTTGGGTTGCTTTGATATTAGGTGGAATAATAATTTTACTATTTATACTCTGTTGAAATGTACTCAAGATGAATGTATAGTGTAGTACATGTAGGAAATATATGCACATGAAAACAATGATCTGAATAAAAATTTACGGCTGGAGGTTATTCAATGTGACAGTCCAAGATGGCCGACTGGTGCTATTCAATGTGACAGTCAAAAATAGCTGCCTGATTACTTTTCAATGTGATAGTCCAAGACGGCTGACTGGTTACTTTTCAATGTGACAGTCTGAGATGTCCGACTGGTGACCATTCAATATGACAGTCCAAGATGGTCGACTGGTGACCATTCAATGTGACATTCCAAGATGGCCGACTGGTGACCATTCAATGTGACATTCCAAGATGGCTGACTGGGGACTATTCAATGTGATAGTCTAAGATGGTCGACTGGTGACAATGCAATGTGACAGTCCAAGATGGCCGACTGGTGACCATTCAATGTGACAGTCCAAGATGGCCGACTGGTGACCATTCAATGTGACATTCCAAGATGGCTGACTGGGGACTATTCAATGTGATAGTCTAAGATGGCTAACTGGTTACTTTTCAATGTGACATTCTGAGATGTCCGACTGGTGACCATTCAATGTGATAGTCCAAGATGGCTGACTGGCGACCATTCAATGTGATAGTCTAAGAAGGCCGACTGGTGACCATTCAATGTGACATTCCAAGATGGCTGACTGGGAACTATTCAATGTGACAATCCTGCATGTGAGCAAAAATAAATTAAAGTGAAAACTGACAATATTTAGAATGCCACTGTGATAATTTAAGCCCATCTTAAATAAATGGTAAAAGAATTGTAAATGATTGCTTTGAAATTGAATTGAAAATTAATCTTCTACATATTTCTGGAAATGTCATATTTAAAAAAAATATTATTTTGCATTTTTATTAATATACATTGTAGTTCCAATATACAGTTTTTATATACATCAAATGAAATAGTGTAAATGCATGCCATTTGTTCTGTAATTTAGTGCAACTATATAACTAGTAACTATTGCAATTCATTTGTAAACAGATTTGTCAACTCAGCCACCATGTAGAGAGTTGTGTGCCCATGTGTTCTTGATAGATTCATGTCAAACATTTATGTGTATTGTCTACACTATTGTGTTTAATTATGCAAAGTGTCTGTATTTACTTGGCCATCTTGCTTACATTACATTTATTTACATTATGTTTTCTTTTTTCAATATGTAGTATATATATATACTGGTATATAGTTTTGTTCAGAAGTACTGAGGGTCATTGACCAAAATGTACAAGTCAATAAAAGAGAAAACATTTGGGTAATACAAGGTCAAGGGTTATGAATACTGAATGGTAAAAATAAATTACAGTAATTCTTGCTCTTCAAGATGCTAGGTTCTTTTTTTTTTTGAGGGGAGTATTTGAATGCCTACGTTTCTCAATAAGCATTGTGTGAGCAGCGATTCTAAATACAGTCAGTGCTAATCACAAAGCAGGCTTCATATCTGTTGAAAGATTAGATTCATGTTCCAAATTGTTAAATAGTTTGTATGTACTTAAGCGATCAAATGAATCAATGTTACAACAGTCTTAAAAGTCAATAGCACTGACGTAAACTATGTAAATATCTACTTGTATAACCCACACTTTGATTATACCAAACCCCTGCAAAGCTAAACATGAATAGAATTTCATCAGGTTTTTTATCCAACAATACTTGAAAGCTGTAGCGATGATATACATCGTGGTCTGTGAACATTACAAGTATTTTCAACCATTGCTGCTAAGCTCACAAAATGTAAGGTCTAAAAACCAAGCATGCACTGCACTACAACATGAATTATGAAACTGTTTGGCAAGCCAAGCAACAATTATCAATATTTCAAATGCTTGTTTTCTGTATCTGCAGCTTCATTATATCCCCAAATCTCACTACAATAGCTTTAATATATCAATTATGTAAGCCATTCTTTGGGGTTGGTTTGTTTGTTCTGCTATTTTTTGCATCTTTATAACAGGTAACTTTTGGAATTAGAGTTGTAAACTTGATTTAAACAGAGTGCAGTGTGTAGCCATGACTCATTGACAAATTGATTGTCATATATTGAGTTTCATACAGGGTAATCGTTGTGGCACTACTAGATGTAAAGTATATTTACCTAATCTTGCTTACATTACATTTATTTTTTTCATTTTGCTATTCTTAATTATTTTCTAAATAAAGTGTGCGTTGTTACAACTGAGTGTATCACCTGAATATTTACACTTGTCAGTTTCCCCTCTAAGTTAATGAATTTTGGGTCTGTTTAATTCCACTTACCTTCACTACTATACCCCTCCCCATCTAACATCTAAATTTGAGGAGAAAATTTTAGGGGGGGTAAGAATACAAATCTTTTTTATTCACCGGAAGTCATTGTTGTCGGCTGCAAGAAGTCTGTACCAGTGTATGGTCAAAGGGAGACAACTCGCGGTGTCTCCAATGCGACATGTTCGCGACTCTTTTCAGTGCAATCATAAAATCCGAAGTGGTTTCCAAGTGTTCTAGGTAATATGTAACGATTAACATGATTGGCTGGGTTTGCTCTGAGTGAGCTGCCCTGTCGCCCAGCAGAACCTATGGCTTGGACATAGACTCTGAAGTCGTTAACGATGTCAGCCTGGACCCCAGCTACATTGCTTTCAGCTAAAATTACAATTCTCATTCTCAACCCTGAATATGCACGATAACATAGCCAATATTATGCTGTATACTTGCTATGGGATATGTCTTAGCAATGTACGTTATAAAAATTCTGTGTTAGGAAATAAAGATATTATGCATGCACTACAAAATATTGTATAACACTTCACATATATAAAGACCTGATTTGCATACTAATTATCAAATATTAAGCTTTTTACCCAACAGATTTAAACTATTTTATACACATGTGCTCTGGGATACTCCACAGGTCTGATTAGGTTTTAGTAGCAATAATAGTTATCTAATTTCCATAAACTTATCAACTAGTTTTTACTATTTTTCAATGTATCGTAGGAGTCTGATCAATTGTGATGGTGGTGACGGGATAGTGGTCATGTGACCTCATTGATATGCATGTCTATCTTGAGCACTGTTACAGATACAACCATGCAATTAGTGCTATCCTGGAAGCAATAGGCAAAGAATTACAAGAGATATGACTTAACATAATAAAACCATATTTGGTCATTTGATTTCATTTATAAGCATAATTATAATATCTAGAGAACCAATCCTATGAATGAGGCATCAGATGCCCTTGTATAATCATGTGACCTCATTAATATGCATAATTGTAATAATACCAAGAGAAATTCTAATAATACAAACGGGCAACCACTGCAATAATGAAAATAAATGACTAAACAGATGACCATATATGGTCATATTACCTCATTAATTTGCTTAAATGTTATACTCAAGCACTGTTGCAATTGGGAACATGCAACCAGTGTTATATGATACAGACATCGGATAAGACATGACTAACATCCAATGAGCATTATATGGTCATGTGACCTCATTAATATGTGTAATTATGACTTACATCAAAAGCCCATGTATGGGGTAAACAAGGCGTTGATTCAAATATGTTACTGCACAGGCTCAGTGGAATATGGGTTAAGTGCATATGCATGGTTTAGTGATTATCTTGCTCAATGACATTGCCAACAGACAGCTTGTATTAATGGCATAGTAAGTGAGCCACTCAAGTGCATGTAACCTATGACATGTTTCTAAAAACATATATGAGGTACAATCAACTCCAATTTAACACTTAACTTAAATTTAATTGGTTGGATCTAAATATGCGAACTCTTAATGTAATAATACACTTGATTTCTGTTTTCCGGTATATCTAAAGGACTCTCGAATATATATTTTTTTTGGTATAATGGGACCCTCCTGGAAATCACCAATAGTTCTTTCAAGGCTAGTCTGTAACTTTAATTTTATAAACAAGCAATGGCCATGTCATCTTATTAATATGCGAAATTCCAAGATCTAGAAACTATTGCAGAAAGGCATGTGTAACCAATGCTATAATTGAGATTAGAACTAGAAAATATGTTCAGTAGCGAAGCGGATTAACAGACGGAGGAAGCTGAGGTAATACGTTATAGATTATGGCGACCATGGATAAACACCGTCAAACATGAGATATTTTTAATTTGATTTGTATGGCCATGACAATTGATTACACGTGAACAAAATGCAGAACAAAATTAAAGTAATTTTGAAAAATAAACTGTGTGATCATTATGGTGACACGTGATCACTGATGTAAAATTACTTTTGGGGTAGAATTTGTTTGCCAACGTAATATCCAAATGTATGTACATTCTGTAATATCTAATTTCCCAGCTAATTTATTCAAATAAGCCTTCTTTTTACCCATTTTGTGGCAGATTTACGTAATTCGAACAGTTTCACGATTATACTAGTGTCCCTCATTTTGGTGGAAGAATGCAGTATACGACCGAAAACGTTCTACGTCACCCAAAGGGTCTTGTTATCAACTATTTCGGTGACATTTTTTCCATAACCGTGTCTTCACTAGAAAAATATTACAATGATATGTCATTTGAAGACACTGTCACTGTCTTTCATTTTGTTAATGTGCATTCTGCAATTCACGCTGATAAATGAAGTACCGCAATCCACACAGATAAACGCATAAGCAGAGAATGTTGCCATCAATGTTTTCTTGGAAGCCTGTCATGTACTGCGCGAAAAGTCATGCGTTTGCCATCTGGGTGTTGGGGTGTTTTCCAGTTAGTGGTTTCTGAAATAAGGTAGATCCAAACCCGGCGGGGCACTAATCTTGGTGATATGTACCATGCTTGCTCCTGATTTTTAATATACACTCCTCTCCTCTGCCTTCGCACATTGAGAATTGGAAATGAAGACTTCACTATTATTTCAATAACTATTTCAAAAACACTATTGTCATTTAATCCCCGAAATGTACCTTAATTATTTATTCTTATTTATGATTTCACGGACCGTGGTGTAACACAAACTCAACTTTTTTCTCCGTGAAAACATAAACATGGGTACGCGCTCTTCAAGATCCACCACCGAGTATCCTACCCCAATTCTTAATATGAGAGTTTAGCTTGTTTCTCACGGAAATAATATTATATTATATCTCTTGGAGGTATTGAACATATTCTTTATAAGCAATGAATATACCTATACCTACACTGATATATATATATATACTTCTTTCACGTCTCGAGATGTACAAAAACAGTCCAACATTCTCCTTCTCCAACATTCGTAATAACCACGGTTTATTGCAAACAAAGATACCACCGCACGCTGGATTGTAATTACTAAATTAATTATATTAACTTTTAATTTTAATAACATGCAAGTGATGCTTATAAAGCATATGTTTTCGAACAGTGTGTGCGTAAGTTTATAGCGTATTGAGTAATGTAGCGTTTTATGTTATGTACCATCGGTACCAAGGGTATCCAGGTCAGATGTTGGAACTGACGTCGCCGTACATGCGTCCCGGTTTTCAGACGGTGTACTGAGTTGATACAGCTGGCGGTGCTTATCGGTAATGAGTTGCGATGGTCTTGTTTAATGATCTTATTGTCGATGGTTTACTTTTATAACTTTCGGCTCCGACAAGTTGTGCTCTGATTTGAAACAACTGACCATGAAATCGTTGAAACCTAACACGAACATGCTTGATTCAACATTATTTGCAACTTTGCCGTAGAGTTCATGTAGACGACTCGTGTCAGGTAGATCGTTCACTTCTTCCACAAATATCTCTTAATTCTGGTATGATGACACAATCACGTTAAACATAGTTGGCGTTTTTGGCACTGCCAGTTGCAGACGCGTTTTAGTTGAATTGACTGTATGTTGGCCGTCGTTACGTCCATGGGGCATGTCCCCAGCCATAGAGACACATGTTGCCGATGGAGTTTTCTGGCAGATTACCGGGTGACACAGACGTTTAGAGATTGTCCTAATAGCAAATCGTTTCTGGCGATGACTTCGGCGCTCGTAGAATATATTGTCATCTGAAATACATAATTTTCTTGTCTTAATATTGCATTTTGTTTTCTATCTATGTAACTTCATGTGGATATCCTGATGAGATTTAAAGTTCAGTTCACAACTAACGGTTTTGCAATATTAGAGACTGTGAACTTGTCCATGGAGGCTGCAAATTATTAAATATTGTATTCACTGACATTTATTTTGTATTTACATTTGCAATGAGTTCCACAGTATCTTTTTCTTACTGGTGAGGCTACAGTGACTGTGTAGTGTTTTTGTTTTGTCGATTGTTGTCAGTTGTTTGTTTTGTGTTCTTGGAATTTTGTACAAAAATCAACAGCGGTTAGATAGGTATGTTATTTCCATTATGCAGTATATTGTAGACAGTACCTGTATACTTTGTTATCCAGCATAAATACCAGATAGCCCTGCGTACAGTGCTGTGTGTACGGGGACGCGTTCCGTTGATAGATGTCCCCACCAGAGCCCTGAGTACAGTCCTGTAGGTTGGCCTCCTTCCGCTGATCATTCGGCCCCCACAGTCCTGAGAAGGCGCATAGAGCAGGGATTCGACACTATTGTGAAGGAATGTATTGGGCGATTTAAGAGGCATTCAGCTTTGCAGTTAAAAAATAAGCAGGTCGTCACGTCTAACTATTCTGAATGCCTTAACTGGAAGTGAAATTACATAAGATTTCCCACTCTAGTCGATCAAATCGACATTTTCCAACGTCAACCGAAAGTATACGCCGCCATCTTGTTCTTGACGTATTTATAAACAAAACGTTGTTTCGTTGCGTAAAACTAGTTTTTGCCAACGTTCCAGTGCTGTAGGTTCGTTTTTCGGCCACAAAAAGGGTATTTGTGATCACTGGATTTGATCGATAGATGTTTTAGCTGGTTACAATCATGTAAACTGCAGAACGGTTCTCCGCCATAAATTTGTAGGCGGGTGTCGAATCCCCGGTCTATGCGACTTCTCAGGACTGTGGGGGCCGACTGATCAGCGGAAGGAGGCCAACCTACAGGACTGTACTCAGGGCTATCCCCACCACAGCCCTGCGAACTTCCATAGACAAAGTCCGGGACTTTGAAAAATGTAACTTTTTTAATTAAATAACATGCCCAGCTACCAAAAATGATGATCGATTACCAGATATATCCAGAACTCCCAGTTCGGAGTCCAATTGTCATTGAAATCGGCCACTTTGCCCTAAAAACTATCGCATTCTGTCGCGTGAATGAAATTAAAAATGGCGGCGTTTGGTGAATAATTTCTCCGGTACCTCCGCGTGTCCGTCTTTACTAGTCGTTTTTTAAAGACATTTCAGTTTCAGATAACTTTGTAATGGTTGTTACAGATAACTATCGTCATTTCAGCCGATTTCAACCGGGAAACTACTTATTTTTAACTTGCGCACCAATTCCGGTGCGCTCCCGAACTTTGTATATGGAGGTATGCAGGGCTGTGGTGGGGACATCTATCAACGGAACGCGTCCCCGTACACACAGCACTGTACGCAGGGCTAAAATATCAGACTGTTCGGAGGCATGGAATTGTAATGTAAATTTCGTTCATTAATATTGTAAGATGGCGCTTTCTCCGGGGCCTTCAGTACGGCAACCGAGGTGGCTCACAACATGGCATTTTATAAAACTATTTTTACAATTCATTTTTATTTATAATTCCCTTTTAATAACCATTTTCGGTTCTGAAATCGATTTTTGTTTCTAATATCTGTTTTCATTTAAAAAGAACAATTGTTTAAATCCGTTTTCATTTTCAAAATCCATTTTTGATTTAAAAATCCATTTTCCTTTTTTAAAATCCATTTTCGTTTTCAAAATCCATTTTCATTTTTAAAATCCTTTTTCATTTTCAAAATTCATTATTGATTTAAAAATCCATTTTCATTTTTTAAAATCCTTTTTCATTTTCAAAATTCATTTTTGATTTAAAAATCCATTTTCCTTTTTTAAAATCCTTTTTCATTTTCAAAATTCATTTTTGATTTAAAAATACATTTTCTTTTTTTAAATCTATTTTCGTTTTCAAAATCCATTTTCATTTTTAAAATCCATTTTTGTTTTTAAAATTCATATTTGATTTCAAAATCTATTTTTGTTTTTAAAATCCATTTTTGTTTTCAAAATCCATTTTCATTTTTAAAATCCATTTTCTTTTTTTAAATCCATTTTCATTTTTAAAATCTATCGTTTTTTAAATACGTTTTTGTTTTTCCTAATCCGTTTTTATTTTTAAAATCCATTCTCATGTTTTTGTTGACATTTGAAGTATAGGTATATAAGTATTTTTCACGTTGAAGCAAATTTTCCATCAGAATTTACATAAAAATCACTGTTGTTCCCCGCCTATCGCTTTAACTTTAACTGTTTTTAATTGTTTTTACTAAGACTCTCATTTCGATTCGATTTGTGTTTTGTATACCATTTCAACTTGACCTGATTTATTTTTTATTTCCACCAGTGACGTTTCCATGGTAAGGCTTTTTTACGTAAGTTATTCTTCAGACTATAACTTTAGCCGTGGTTCCGTGGCTATTTTAGTTCATAAAGGGTTTTGGGCTTCATCGGTTGGCTTACATTTTGACGTCAAATGCATTTGTGGTCAGGCTTGTCCGCCGACGACGTTGTCTTGTTTACCGACAATACCCTACCCGGTACCAAACGCAGCAAAACCACGACTATAACTTATTCTAATCAACTTTGGAGCTCTCGTTTTATCAGCTGTAACGTTGATACTCAGATTATAACAAATTACAGCTGTGGGTCTGCTGTGTTATCGTACCGGATAAGGTACTGTCGGTATACAAGGCAGCGCCATCGGTGTATGTACAGGCATACGACAGATGAAGATAAGAACCCCCTATGGAACCACGGCCAAATAGGGTATAGTCTGAAGAAGAAGAACTTACGTAAATAAGCTTGCCATGGAATCGTTACCGGTGGAAATAAAAAATCCGGAATCCGAGTTACAATTCCTAGTCACGTCATATGGGGTTAGAGGGCGAGGTTACAGGTCAAAAAGTGAAAATGAAAATGGTTTTGAAAATGAAAATGGAATTTGAAAACGAAAATGGATTTTAAAAATGAAAATGAATTTTAAAAACGAAAATGGAATTTTGAAAATGAAAATGGAATTTGAAAACGAAAATGAATTTTGAAAATGAAAATGGATTTAAACAATTGGATTTTAAAATAAAAACAGAACCCAGAAACGAAAGTGGGTTTTAAAAATTGATTCCAGGACCGAAAATGGTGTTTAAAAAAGGATTAACAAGTAAAAATTTGTTTTCAAAATGTAAATGAATTGTAAAAATGGTTTTATAAAATGCCATGTTGTGAGCCACCTCGGTTGCCGTACTTCAGAGTCCCACTGGCATGTTGATTATGTTCCGGCCCGTTTACTTACTTGTTGTCAGTGTCTGAGTGGTATATGCAAAATACGACCAAGTGAACGTCAGAATATCAAAAAAACAGAAACCTAAAAATCAGTTGCCCATGCCAAGAGAGCCGCAGAACCAAAACAATCTGTCAGCCGTCGCCGTCCACAGCAGCGATATGATTTTACACATCGAAATTGAGAATCGCAGGTGTAGACAATATGCATAGAAATGAACACTAAATACATCTATCCCGGCCAGCAATCGAATCATCAATCTTCATGAGTGACGTAACTGGCATTTCCATCTATTTGCTTCTATTCCCACTATCCTAAAACGCTCAAGTGAATGTTGTCAAATTCGCGAGTGTGCGTATTTTCGTACAGTGGCGTAAACATTGCTACAATCAAAGACGCGCTGAACAGAAAGTCAATTCTGGGCTAGTACCATTGTCAAATTCTGGGGAGTACAGGACTATTTATATGAGAGACGTTACAATAAGGAACTAATACAATTGTTTGATTTGCATATCAAAATCCTTTATTGGAACAGAGCATGTTCTATATTTACCTAAAAACAAAGTTATTATGTTTCTAGACACACAACAGACTCGAAACAATAGAAACCGTCCGATCCGAGCGACCTGCGTTCTTGAAAATCGAGTCTTATCGCCCTTGCGTTTCCGAGCAAAAAAACGTTGAGGCCAAAAACGACCGATTCACCACAACTGAGACTGTGCAGAGAAAGAAATATACCAGTAACGATTATAACAAATCAACACAACACAATATATACGGTTTCCTGTACTTTAATCACAGTCCCTCAACTTGTTGTTGGAATATATATTGTGTTGAGGGACTGTGCTTTAATAAACAAATAACAGGGATGCTGGTCACTGGAACCAGCAAGGAGGGGGATACACTGTAAAATAAAATAAATTAGAGACTTGATCGATGCTGCAGGGAACACTCCACTCTCCATTGGACAACAATGTGCAATGTTGCGTTCCTTCGTATCTGGCACACTGTCGAGGCAGCTGCACTACAATTTAAACTCGTGCTCTGTGTCCAAGGAGTATCGGCAATTGCACTGCTATCTGCTGCTACTGGTAGCACTGGTACAACGGGAGTAGTTCAGGCCATTCAGACTCGGGAAAACGTGTATTTTGTCGCTAATTTGCCGAATTTGATTGTGATGGTGGTTTGAATAGATTAGCACTTAACTGTATTCAGTTTTTGTGTTGTTTTTTCTAAGGTAAATGATTGATTACTGTTTAAATTCGAATAATTGTAAAGCTATGACGTCACTCTGGTGGTAGAGTGTCCCCCCTTCTCAAACTTCGTTCTCGCCAAGGGGCTTTCGCGCTCAGTCAGTGAGCTTCAGTGGTTCCTGTTGATCAGCAGGGATTACTGCACAGCACGTCTGCATATGTACCCCTGTATAGGGTACAGCTCACTGGAGTCAGGAATCAGCATCACAAGATGTTACAGGATCAAGTCAGGTCACCTTCCTGACTAAAGATTTTCCTTTATGTCACAACTTAAATACCCTAGCTAATTTATGGCCATGCAAATAATAAAATGTATATAACGAAATGATTGGTTATCTTGAAATAGCCGACAAATCAGTGTTGCAGAGGATGCCAATTTTGGTAGTGGAATAAACCACTCTTAATCCGAGCTCTACCAATTTAAAGTAGGAGACTCGGGTCAATGATGTCATATTTATTTTCATTGCCAACAACACTGAGCTAAGCACATTCAAAGGCATTTCACAATCACCATGCCACTGTCTGAGACGGTCACAGGTCAACTCGCACCAAAACCAACTCGCACCAGACCAACTCGCACCAATGCTAACTCGCACCAATGCCAATTGGTGCGAGTTGGTTTGGTGCGAGTTGGCATTGGTGCGAGTTAGCATTGGTGCGAGTTGGTATGGTGCGAGTTGGTTTTGGTGCGAGTTGGGTCGAAATCGTCTGAGACATACCATTATGCCACAGGGAGAGACAGGATGTATGTATCACAAATTCTGCTGACAACTCAATCCAGTAAGTGTGTATCAGCAGTCTTAAAAATAAACATGTGCAATGGGTTGTTGCAAAGTATCCAAACATGCGCGCTTTTCATTCACACTGCCAGGGCTCTGTACTTTTCACTTACAATTTATGTCACAGTATTGTTATAAGAATAATATTGCACTTGCAATACGTACGACGGGACGGATGATTGGTAAACGTATGGCACTGGCATGGTATGAGTAGGATCCATCATTATGTACAGTATCGCAATAATCCGAACGGTCAGTCAACATAACATAAATGTTCACTGAGTATATTTGTAGACAGATACGAGAAGTATACGTTTACTTTTGAGATGCAACTTCAATTCCGTCACGGTGCACCATCGTCCGCCTGCACGGTGTTGTTCCGTTCGGACATTCCTCCCTCTACAACACCGTGCGGTAATTCTATTCATAACCGTCTATGTCACGTGGTTGCGCCATAGAAAGTTTACCGACCAATAGAAAGCTTACAATGACTGCCAGAAAGCGCCTCTACATCTAAGCCAACACAGCTACCACTGCACTGTGTGCAGCGACATTTATTCTCGGGTCAGGCATTTTCACCGCCTGGCAACCATCATAGTGAAAACAAAAGGTGTGCTTAAACCGAAGAACGAAGAATATATATGTTATAATTAAACAGTATGAACGATGAGTGCATGTAAACACGGTTACTAAAATAGTAACCGTGATGTAAATGTATTAAACTGTTATGATTAAACAGTATGAATATTCTGTACATATGCAACATATTTAAATTTGGTTGTTTAGGATGTCTTCAAAGATGTCTTCGACCGGTGTTTCACAGCAGCTCACCCGGCAGCTCGCGCAGAGCCCATATAAATACAAGGTAGAGTGGTGCGCGTCTTAAATAGTGAATTAGTTCCGCCTCGAAGATTATGATAGCTTGGCCAAGCGCGTTGAAGAAAGAAGCAATATGATTGGCTGTTGGTAAACTGATTCTAAACTGTGAGGGCATTGTCACATACACGTAGTCCTAATGAAATACTTCAAGGTGATAGTGGAGTGCTTCGCCGGAACATTCACCTTGAAAATTCAAGATGCGGTGCACCCAATTATAACAACTTACCATGTAGCGGATTGATCGTACAACAAGTAGCGTAAAATAGAACTAAGTGTAAGTAGTACCAATACCCTTTCCTATAAGACTTTTTGAAGACACCGTATAACATAGGGTTCAGCACGACGTTCGTATACAGCAGTGGAAAGGCAACTGTTTCTGCGTTCACATCGTAATTTACTCCAATTCGACTCAGAATCAAGAAATTCTGCAAAAACATAATTTGTTTGTTATTAATTTAATTTATAAAGTAATTTACACGGCTATTCTCTAGTTAGAGATGTGTACGACAGCTTGCGTTATATTATAGGCGAATATATTCCATACCAAATTTAATAAATGTTATATTCAAGTTGAAATGCATTGTGTGTACTTATATTTGTAGTATATCAATAGAACCGTCGCTTTATTTCTGGCAATACTCGTGTCGCTTGTGTCGTATCTCGTAACTCATAATTTACAATCAGTTTATTTCATACTAGTAATTGTTTTTGTGTGTCTACAGTTTCAATCAATTAATTAAGATTAATCAATTTTCCGGGCTCGGTCGTTTGATTTATTGATTGACGCTTGTAATTATTGAATGTCGTAATTTACATATCTGATAATAAGAAACACATTTGGAGATGATTAATAAAATGGTCCAGAGCGAATACGCACGTTTTTTAAATTGTAATAATGCTCAGTTCATCGTAATTAATCGGCATTATTTACGCAGGTGAGCAGACATTAGAATCAAATATGGCCTCCCTTTTACAGACATGGCAATAATTTGGTTAAGAATTTTAGACATACTTAGTACATTTATTTTCAGCTAGAAATAGTAAAGAGATAAGAGGTATATGCCTTCAACAAGTCATCTTTATCAGTTCCTGCGGATTTAATCTATTTAGCCTGCTTAATCTATGGATTGGATGAGAATAATAAACATTAAATTATTAAAATATACAAAGAAACACAGTCACTAAAAGTATTCCAATCCTCGAGATTCCATTAACTAACGTCATATTTTGTTCACTTGGCTTAGATACGTTATAAATAGAAGTGTTCTGATAAGCTTTAGCATGAGTGGTCAAAAGGTATGGTAATATCAGTTCAATATACATTAATTAAATCTGATGCCACGGGTATTGAAGTTATAAAGCGAGTTAACTAAATCAATCTACAACTCAGTGATATTAGTATACACAATTAGTACAAAGTTTACAATTATATTTAAAAATAATGAAAAAATAATTAGTTCACTGTTTTCTGTGACAGACAGTATCGCACAATTCAAAACGCCGGAAATTAAAAAAAAAATAAAAAAAATTCGAGAAGATGATTGCATTTTAGATACAACTATGGAAGGTATTATGATAGTACTTGCATCGCAATCCAGGAACATTTTAACGGGTAATGTTTTCCGTCAAATTACTATCGTGTGTCCTGAGTATACTTACGAGATACGGTACCCAGAACAAGAAGAACACCACAGAGTGGGCAATAATGAGTATGGCAAACCGTCGTTCCGAGACACTTCGTTCCGCCACATAGCTTCGATTCCTGTATCTACACAGAATTCTAGCCACAGCTATGTTACAAAACAAAAACACACACAAGGCGACGTCAAACAAAGTTCCATTCAGTGGTAATATCGCCGCATAATATGTATCAGTCGTGTCCGTGTTGTAGTTCAGACAGAGAAACCAACCGTGTTTCAGTCCAATCCTTCCACTGTTGACGATCGCTGTAGGAATGGAGCTGGCGAAACTGAACACAGCAAAACACGTAATTGCAATTCTCACTCTCCGCGTGGTGACGTCAGATTTGTAAAGTAATGGCCGGTTGATGGCAAGATAGCGATCGACGGTCTGTGCCTGGACGATAAAAAAATGAAAACTTCAAAAATGCCCACGAGAGGGAGTATTGTATTCCACATGTTATGTCACCACCAATCCATTGCCTTGCACCGAGACTGGCAATACTGATACTATGCACGCATATCGTCATCAGTAAATCACTCACGGAGAGAATACATATTAACATATATGGAAAAGATTTTCTGTGACGAATAATAGTTACAGACGTAGCTATACACAATAGGTTACCTATTACGGCAAAGAGAACAACAATTGCGTAGTAGATGATGTTAGGCGTCCAATGCACATGTTCAATCTCTTCTGAAAAATCACAATGATCTGTGGAAATGTTGCAGGAAGTGTAGTTGTCGGTAGTTTCCATGTTTGGTCTAGTATGGTCAAATAAGTCTGTACTGTCTTTTTACGGTTCTGGTCAATGACCGCTTCAAGGTGAAATGCACATAATAGAGGCATGTGTTTTCACGGACTGCAATGTTACGAGTGACGTTCGATGTCCGTATATTGTAGCAAACTTGTAAATGGTCCAACAACTATCATTGAATCACTTGTCACATTATGCTAATGAGCATGTCGATGCTCACGTAGTTAACACATTAACGCATGCGCGTCAAAATTCTTCTGTTTTTACGCAAAGGAGAAGGAGATTTTTGATTTTTAACAGGTAACGTTTATTCCAGGAAAATATCAGCATGCGTTACAAGTAGTTAAAAAATGTGTATAAAAAGTTGCGATTTTTACATATAGTAAATAAGTAAAGTTTAAACAGAGCCGGCTGTTTATATCGTGAATACTAATGCATTGTCAACTACTTTACATAGAGTTTTTTTTTTACCCCAAAATGTATCAAAATGAGCCAACTTATTGCACAATTTTGCATATTGGTATTCAAGTAGGACACGTCTCTTGATTCTACCGTGAAAAACATCAAGTATATTACTGTTGCATCCATTCTTAAATTTATCAAAGTGCGTGGTATGGGTGACTATTTTAGCTGTGGTAAAGAGATAATTACTTAACTGAAAATCTGACTTTCTTCCTTTCATGTAAGGTGGACCCAACACATACCACGTGAGAGGATAGATATGCTATGTTTTTAGCTAATTTAAATATAGTTCTGAGTAGCTGAGTAAGACGTGGACATTCTAGGAACATGTGCAATAAATCGTCAGGTACGTTTTTACAGAAGGGGCACTCATTGTCAGTGTAACCTGAAACTTGCATGAATGTGCCCGTGGAAATGGCGCCTTTCAGAAACCGCCATTGTAAGTCACCTTGTTTTTGGGAACTGGAAAATCATAAACACATTTGAAATTGGGCATAATTTTGGTTGGGATACTTAAAATGTCTCTCCAGACAGTGTCTATAGTCTTGTTATAAAAAATAAGTGATTTGATTACAAGTTCGTATATAACCTTCTTTTCGAATTTGTATAGAGAGACTGAGTGCTCAACAATGGTATCGTCATTGTCAGATTTGATGTGAAGTGTGTACGCATACCTGGAGGTGTCTGGTGGCGGTGGTTCATCAGTTTCTTCGTGAAAGTACTCTATAAAAGGTAGGTCCGGGAGACTGGATATAATTCCTTTGTGTAGAGAATCAATTTTTTGTTTGAGAATACGATAGGAGTGTATTGGTACCGTTGATGCGAGCTCGTCTGCAGTTTTCCAACGACGAAATTTCGTGTTAATCAAGTCACCAATTCTGGTTAATCCAGCATGAGCAAAGTGATCAATAATGAATGGTTGTTCAGTATCAGGATGTGAAATAAGCGGGTTATTATAAATTGGTTCATTAAGGTATTCATGAATTTCAGTGGGTATGTTTGTCCGCCTAAATTCGACTCGTTACAGGCTGTGAGAATTTCACTGTAAAAAGAAGGAGCGCAGTAGTAACTATCTGGGCTTTCAAAACGTGTAGCAAAGAGATGTTTACTGTAGTTAAGGTTGTTGAATTGTCTGAGACAGTAGTCTGTGAACTGAAAGCTAGGATGGTCCAGGCCGGAGTAAAGGTATCGCTGTATATATTGTAGTCTGAATGATTTGATGCGAGAGTCAATATGTATGAGACCTTGTCCGCCCTCTATCGGTGGTTGATAGAGAACTTTGCGCGCACAGCTGATTGACGACTAGCACACGGCCCCGGTAAGATAATGCTTTGACAAACTGTCTCCAATGATGAAGCTTGGTATCAATCTTGTCAGTGATATCAGTCCAGTTGTTGTCGCTGAAAGCTTTTGTATTCCCGATGTATATACCTAATATTTTCAATCCTTGGTTATTCCATTTTAGACCAAGGGGTTGGTCTGGTCGATTTTTCCATGATCCGGTCCATAGTCCTTCAGATTTGTTCATATTGATTTTTGCGTTTGAGGCATTTTGATAGATATGGAGCCAGTGAAGTAGTTTTTTGAAATCACTATTTTTGTGATAAGGAGAAGGAGAAAGGTTTTAAAAAACAGCAAACAGATAAGACAATACAGAGACACTTTCACTTTTTATTTTTGTATTTAATTTGCATTCAATATACACTAGTATATTTCCCGTACCATAAACTGCCTAGTATGTACCCTTACGCGTATTCATTTAACATATTGTCTGGCCATGGGGGTAATAACCTAAATCAGGGTTACAAAAAGGATCTTTTAAGTAATTGCGCCTACACATAACTTTTTTATGCCTGGGTGGACACCTTTAGGCGATCGAATATTGTCCTATTACGGAGTGAGCGCTTGTCAGCTCAGATTGCTAAATAGTTGTCAGAGTATGGTGCCACTAGTACATCGAAACTTGGTTGGCATTGTTCGCATGGCGACGAGAACAATTATGGTGAAGATGGTACTGTCAATTGCCCCTAGACTGAAGTCAGCGTCTATTGTTAAACCCCAAACAAGAGGAAAACATGACTAATACTGCGACAATCGTGACACCCTAGTGGTGTAGCATGCAATGGAACAGATTTGATGATCTGTGATATTTTTTGTTTGTTATTTAGCAACATTTATTTGAGGAGGATGTTCTTTCTGAAGAACCACCAGTGCTAGTGCTACAATTCAATTAGGTTATTTTATTTATTTATTCAATACACAGTTCAACGGGCAAACCCACTAACGCTGAGTTTTCACAGTTACTTGACACATATGTCTTGTTGGTTACCCTGGTAACGTGGGTCTATTGTTTCTCCCGGCCATTAATTCTTTATACGTTCTTAACGGTGCGATAAGGGATAGAAAAAACGGCACACACTGAAAACAGCCAAAGTGGGAGAAAATAGCACACCGGCATTCTGTCAGTCGTACGGCGAGTAAATTACATAGCTGTATATTCCGGCAAACAAATTGTTTTCTTGTGCTAATTAATCGGTGATGTTAACGGTAAAATCATGTTTGTTCATTTTCACTTTCGATATTCATAATATTAGTTATCTCTTTCATTGTATGAGTGCCACACATGGAAGACACAACATTACGGTTGTATTTTAAACATATATAAGACCCACCGGCCCATTGAAAAAAACGGCTATATATATAATATATATTTAGAAAGATATCTGATTAGTTTACAAACAATAATGCTCTACGCGAGTCTCTCACCAGAATACGGTACTAGCCATTATAATGTGCATGTTAATGAAACAAACACAAAAAAGAAATATTATTCAGAAGATGAACAAATTAACGATAAATTTGAATTTCTTATGGACAGCGATGACATTTCAATACCGCTTGCCCAGTTCATATTAATGTAATGTAATGTGGTGTGGTGTGGTGCGGTTTAGTCTCAGACTAGTAATACATATTACTAGTCTGAGGTTTAGTGTAGTATAATTTAGTCTCCGATTTGTTTACAATGATTCAAAAAATGTAAATAATTGTGCGGTGCGGTGCGGTGCGGTGCGGTGCGGCGCGGCGCAGTGCAGTGCAGTGCAGTGCGGTGCGGTGCGGTGCGGTGTGGCGTGGCGTGGCGTGGTGCGGTGCGGTGCAGTGTAGTGTAGTGCAGTGTAGTGCAATGCAGTGCAGTGCAGTGCAGTGCGGTGCGGTGCGGTGCGGTGCGGTGTGGCGTGACGTGGCGTGGCGTGGTGCGGTGCAGTGTAGTGCAGTGTAGTGCAGTGCAGTGCAGTGCAGTGCAGTGCAGTGCAGTGCAGTGCAGTACAGTGTGGCGTGGTGTGGTGCGGTACAGTGTAGTGTAGTGCAGTGCAGTTTAGTGTAGTATAATTTAGTCTCCGATTCGTTTACAATAATTCAAAAAATGTCAATAATTAACTTGACACAATTGAAACAGTACAAATGGAAACAGCCACTGAGTTTAATTTTAGCGAATTTTAGGTTGCAGAGATATATTTACTTGCCAATGGTTTTATCACATTGTAATATAAGTATGTAATAATATTATCTGTACTGCCTTGGGTGAGGTGGATTATGGAGCCACGAATTCTGATTGAAATGCACCCGTTATGAACACACTGATTATGGTTATATTCCTGAAGCTGCACCACTTCATAATATTCATTGTGTACTGAACTATACAATAACTACGTGTCATCTGAGCAGATATCCACTCAAGTGTTGAGTGATTGATATTATTTGGATGCAAATAATATTTACTGTTCTTGGCGAATGGTTGCTGTAGATGGGTCTTCGCCTGCACTTAGTGTTTCGTCCTGCTTTGAAGAGCGCGATTTATGTAAAGATTGATATTCGCTGGCGGTGAATGGTTGCACAGATTCGTAAGCCCCTGTAGTTGGATTGGTGGTTGTTGTTGGGTCATCGCCTACACTTGTATCTGGTGTTCCATCCTTTGTAGAGCAGGATTTGTTTAAACATTGATACTCGCTGGCGGTGAATGGTTGCACAGATTCGTAAGCCCCTGTAGTTGGATTGGTCGGTGTTGTTGGGTCCTCGCCTACACTTGTATCTGGTGTTCCATCCTTTGTAGAGCAGGATTTGTTTAAACATTGATACTCGCTGCCGGTGAATGGTTGCACAGATTCGTAAGCCCCTGTAGTTGAATTGGTGGGTGTTGTTGAGTCCTCGCCCACACTTGTATCTGGTGTTCCATCCTTTGTAGAGCAGGATTTGTTTAAACATTGATATTCACTGGCGGTGAATGGTTGCACAGATTCATAAGCCCCTGTAGTTGGATTGGTCGGTGCTGTTCTTTGGACCTCGTGTACACTTGTATCGTGTGCTACCTCGTGTATCGCAGTGTCAAATTTGAGAAAATCCAAATTTATGAATTGTGTTTGTAATAGTTTCATCTTTCTCCATCTTTTTCTGTGTGCACATTCGTATATTACAATGACTGCTACAATAAGCACGAATAAAACAAACGCAACGACAGTTATACTGGCAATCATTGATGTGTATGACTCCCTAACCAGCAGAATACCTGCAAAATTATGAAAATAAATAAATACAAATATATAGTAGACATAACTATTACATATGTACTGAAGATTACACAGTATTCCATTAAATTAAATGTAGTTCTGAATGCATTTCTAAGTATTCGTGTATTTTTATTTATTGAGTTAGGGTTACCTAATCGCACCATGGTTTTGATTGATTTACTTGTTTTGTTGACCATGCGTTGATCAAGTGCTTCATAATAAAACGTCAGTTAAATGTTGGCTTTGAACTCAGACTATTCAAGTACGAGCTTTGAACCAAAGGACTGATATGCAAATAAGATAAAATAGTTCTTTCTAGCTTGTGTTATTTGAAAATGTTATTGAGCTTATAGCAAGATGTATAGTTCAATTATTTATTTAACGTTGAATGCATCTGTTACATAAACTGAGGGTACAATAGGAGCAGGGATATTTAGAATATCTTCTTTTGCAATAACGACTATTGAAGCTTTCACGACCAGACTCCTTGCTGTTAGAACAGCCAACGCGGAAATAGTCAACAGTCAGTGGTCAGTTGGTCAACGCGTCAGGACGTTGGAAAACCCATGCATATCTGACGAGATAGTATATTTAAAGCGGGGTCTGAGGTGATTTTCTGATTAGATTGACAATCATGAACATACCTTTACTGGAAGTCTTCAACGAATACGTACTTCTTTTTTACGATAGTGATAGCTCCACTTTCATGAAGTACACTACGGTGTTCGGGCATTGGAAGCAAACACGTCTATCTCAAATTACCGTACGTATTATATTGTCTCGTGGTGGACCACTTGACATCGGGGGCATGCATACTTTAGTAAATACCATTACACCCCCGTCCCTATAGATTGCTCGTTTGATACGAATCGCCAAGTGCTGCATAACAACGTAATCATGCCAGCCAATAAACAGTACTGCAAACAGCCTAATAAATGCCAACATACCTTATTCTTTTAAAGCGTGTAAAATAACTATACACAACAGCAGTCAAGTATTGTTGAAATGGCGTGTATGCTATTAACATGTGTGAAACAGGCCTTTGATGTACTGAGTAAACTTAATATTAGATACTCTTTTAGTTTAAGTTACATCCTACCACTTTCGGGCCCAATTTTAGCCGTGGGAACTGTCAAGTACTAAGGTAACAACTGTGATTCTATAGCACAAGATGATGACAAGTTTCAAGGGCGGTTCCTCTATAAAGTAATTAAAACTGCCCATCTTCCGTAAACAGATACACATTAATAATAATACTTTATTGACATCATTCTGTTTGAAGAGAACATACAGTCAAGTGCTAAACTAATAATTAAAATTTAAAAAAAGAAGAAATAAATATGTAGTTTAAATAAATACATATTTAAAATTATGAAATATTGATATATATATTTAAAATGCACCACATTCTCTAATATAGTTCGCAAGTTCTTTATCTACATTGCTCATAATGTATATAAACTTGTCATCTGCTAGCATATATCAATTGTGATAGGAATATTTAGTATCAAATCCAGTTGTTATTATTTTATTCGAATGCGTATTGTGCTTTATTATGTCAGTCTGCCCCTATAAAAGTTCTATCTTGCCTTCCCAACTCCTTAAGTGACCATTTTGAAATCCTGGCCTAGACCGCCAAACCACGTCTACCACACATGTGTACTACAGAGTATGTTAAGTATTGACATCTAGGGCCACAAAGTGTAAATTAGTTAAATGCTGTACACTTACTGGTTCAAAATGCGATCTTCGCCAATATTTTGTTGTGAACAAATCTTAACTCATTTCTTTATTAGTAATTATATGTACATTTATCGCCGACTTGTGGCGAATATTTATTTGTTCTATTGTGAGGATTCACATCATCTCATTCTTACTGGCGAAGAAATATACAAATGTTCAATACATGATGACATCGCGACATTTTCAATACACAAATTGTCCAATACTTCAATGAATGAATGAATTAGTTTTTTTTAAATGTAAGAAGGGTTTCAAAACAGTAAATCCAGAGGAGATTAAATAACTACATTTACGACTATTAGATACAATTGCTAAGTACTATGGTGCGTGTTTTATAACAGTTTTATTATAGTTTTATTGGCTATGCAGTTGTTTATACTAAAATCCATATCATTTATTGAATATGTTGAATACTATATGCACGATTAGAATTATATTTGTTTAAACATTTCAATATATTATATTCCAGGTTTATGTTTTGATATACTAGTGTATTCATGTCAATTATTAATATACAAGCCCCGTTCATCTTTGCAGTATCTTAATAATCAGAACTCCGCATTTCGTGTGTTATGTTTTTCATAATTTAACGTTTATACGAACCAAACAAACGTGAAATATATACTGGATAAATACTTGATTTGTAATAAATGACATATCACATATAATATTCTTGCTTACAGTTTGTGAATATTAGATGTAGCTCTCATTGTCACAATGACTTTGCTGGGGTTGCAAACTTTCATAAATATTAGACTTCTGCAACTCCAAAGCTTGATAATGACTTATTGTTGCCTCCTCGTCATTATTGATATTAGCCATATGTGTGTGTAATGCTTGATAATCACTAGTAGCAAAGGGTTGCATAGACTCATACACACTTGTATTTGTCTTATTCACCTCCTCGTTGTGACCATCATTTGTAACATTATCCACATACGTTTCAACTATATCATCATTCAGATTGCTTTGAGCTATTGGTGGTACCTCACTTGATGGCATTACAACGGGATTGGTAGAGACGGGTATGTGCAATGATTGATAGACACCGGTAGTAAAAGGTTGTACATCTTCATAGCTACTTGTACATTTCGTGTGCACGTCATTGTCACTATGATCTGTACCATGTATATCATTGTCTACATCGGTTTCCAATTCATCAACATTGTCTGTCCCTTCAGGTGAAGTACTAGTAGGTTCGAGATTAAAATCCAAACTTAGAAATTTGGCTCTCAGTTGTTTAATCGTTTTTTGTTCCTTTCTGTGTGCGCGTTCATAGACGACACAGACAACCACAATAAGCAAGAAGAGAACAAGCACGATGACAGATATACTGACAATAATAGCCGTATATGTCTCAGTGGTCGGATATTGTATGTATCCAATTCGGAATTCGAGGTTACCTACAAAGACCTGAAAATCAAATCACACCACTTGTAAAACGTATATACTATACACACAGCATTTAATATAAAGCACATGACAAAACAAATAAAATTCAAGAACACGCGATGTGTAACAGGACACGAAACACGAAAAAAAGTCATGTTTTTCCCCACAACAGACACAACACGACTGTTCTCTAAATGGTTAAATGCATAACAATCGCACAAGCCAATTACAACCATATAACGAATAGTAATCAATAACAATTTATACGATTTGTGCTACCACTTACCCGTACTTCCGGTAAGTCATTAAAAGTAGCAGTACCATTAACATTCACACCTTTAGGCTGTGATACGGGTGGTATACAGTTGACTTGATTATCAGCTAGACTAATGACATTACATGTCTCTGTCCCGATGTATATTTCTATTTCTTCCCTTGTGCTGGCAAAATTAAGGTTTTTTCCCTACAGAGACAATTGTGTCATAAAACATAAAACACGTGGTTCTTATTTTGCAATTATTAGCTAGCAGATTGCAAAGTTGCATTTTACTTAGTGTTAAAAATAATTTGTTTACACTTTGTACTCTTATTTAAATGAGTGCATTGTATTAAAGATTACATTTATTAGTAAGGAGGCAGCTTTAGTTAAGCCTAATCTCACAGAACATGGAAATAGAAAAAAAACTTCAAACACAGGTTAATGAAAACAACACATACACCGGCCACGTGATTTATAGCGTAGCTAATCGGCGACAGCGTTGTAGGTGGTGATTTACTGCATTAATACAGACGAGCCATAGTTTCCAACTGTAAACTTTATATCAGCTGGCCCAAAAAGTTATTTTAAGACAATAATTTGTTGATGTGCGAATTAAATAGACTTTTCCTGGTATTTAAGATTGAATTGAAACACCAGTTTAAAGAGATGGTTCCTTTGTATGATATGTGGTATAATTCTGTAACGCTACAGGCTTCTATGACATTTAAAAAAGTGGTTAGTTTACTAACAAATAAAATTAATTTATTTTTTCTTTTAATACCCGTCCTAAATAAATGAACAGAATTACGTACTTGAAGCAAGAAATATTTACACTGATTCTTGATAGTGTTATAATAAATTAAATTGTATATGTTGGTTAAATGTTATTTATTTAATTTTAATAATTGCTGCACATGCACTACTTAGTACATTCAACATAATTATTTACTTGAATTGTCAATTGCGCTCCTATGAATCTTTTGACGCTATCCCCGCCATCAAATGGAAAATATTCTGGATCTTCGTGAAGTTTGAAATCATAATTGGGTAGTTCACGGAGTTCTTCAACACCATCCATTAAGAAACCGATTGTGGCATATTCACACGCGTCACCGCACACAGTCTTTTGCAATCGTGATGTGACCTCTGATGATAATTCTGATGGCGACGATAAGCAAGATATACATGGTGTGAAGCATATCATCCCACTATTGGAATTCATGTCACAAGGTTTCTGTAATGAATTATGAATTTAATATTAAAAATTGATGATGAGCAATATATGTTCACTGAAAAACCAATGTCATAGCGTAATTCTAATTAGAAACCAATTACACTCACTGATATGTATTTCTTATCACCCATGGAAATGACAAGTCTGGGTTCCTGAACTGACAGGAAATATTCTCCATAAACTACAATTCGACGACCGCCACTATATTAAGAAAATATATAAGAGATAAAATAACCCAGGATTTCGAACACATGTAACATAGAAACAATACATATTACCTGACTCATTTCATTCCACGAACTAGCCGCATACAAGTATAAACAAGTAAACGTAAAAGTAAACGACTAAACAAATCATATGTTCTACAAATAACTATAATTATGACGCACACTTATTTGTTAAAAGTTCTCAGTATTTGATGAAAATTGCATTCAATCCTAATTATTTGTTCAGAAATAAATGTGGACTATGATTATTATATTATAAATTTCCCATTTAAAATGTTTTCTAAAATGATTATTATATGTCAACTGTTTTGTCGTTACTGCCTTGCATAAATATATAATAATATGAAAGAATAATAATATCGTTTTTGCATCGAAATTTTGAAGTAATTAATTCAGATCTTAATTTTAAATTTGTAAATTATTGAGAGCTGTTAGAAAACTACTGAGCAAATAAATAGATAAATTTACCTGAACATACTTGACAATGGAAAAATATTCTTAATTACAGGATTTTCTAAGTATTTATAATTTATAAGAGTAACTGGGCGGGCGGAGCCATCAAAGTACACTGTAAAACTGGCGGATGATGTTACTTGGTGTGAGCTTGATGTACAAATAATATTTGTTTCATTCACTTCTTCCCTGAAATAGATTAAAAGTTGCATTCAAGCAATACTCTGTGACAACAGCACAATTCGTGGTAAGTACATTAATTATATTTTCTTCATTTCGCCAAACACAGTTAGAAATACAAGGCTTTAATTAATATACACATGTACCTGTCAACACTGCATACTGAACCACCAATATCAGCTGTAATATTTCTACCAGCATCCATATATTGTCCCGATATTAGAATTCTAGTACCTCCAGCTTTGGGCCCAAAAGTAGGGAAGAAGCCCACTACCCGTTGTTTCTAAAACAACAACATCAAAAACAGCCATAATTAATATTTTTAAGCTTTGATATACACAAAATACTAGTAATATAATTCTGATTCGAAATCGTAATAGCTAATGTCCTACCCTCCATGTAAATTTTACTACATGTCCAGATGTTCCAGTCTGAGTTTTCCCGTCATTACCAATAACTGTTATACTTATTTCACCAGAATAATCAATATCACCAGACTGCGTTGTACATTCAATACTGTGAAAAGTGTAACACATGGACGAGTAAGAGCGTTTCCTTAAACGTTCTCTATTATGAAAGTAGTGTTCACGTCTGCCATGTGTGAATGTTTTGAAAAAAAGCACAGAAAGCAATTACTGCATACTATATTACCTTCTTGATACTCTGTATCTTTCTTGAATTACTGTACAAGAACGCCCTCCTACGGTGACACTCTTAACGAGAGAAAACATCTTGCCTAAGTTGCTGCCATTAATAATAATATCTGTGTCTCCTTCATAAGGTCCCGATGACGGATATATCTGACAATTTAAATTATAATTTTAGTTAATCTCGTATTACATGAAGACATAAAATAAACATATATGCTAAATGAATTACTCAATGATCGAGAATAGTACACATTGTAAATATACCTCACTTATAATAGGATCATCGCAATTCTCAGTTACATCTTGTGACCACCAATGTCTATTGCAATGTGATGAAATCTGACATGAACTGTCACTGACACACCATCCACATTGTAATTCCTCTCTCGTTGTTATTGTAGATAAGCATCCACTGCAGTCTTTACGGTCAATTCTACAGTCGTACAATGTTACTGTGTGAAATATTGTATATTATTACATATGTACTGCAGTTTATTTTGATTCGTTCCTGAAATCAAAATCGGTATTTCCACAACCCATATGCAAATGAGGTCTGAGAGCAAACAAAGTAGTCCCTTCAGGAGTACAGTTTTTCGAAATAAATAATATTTAGAAGTATGATAATTTCCCCTTGGGGTACATGAATATACTTGCCGAGTGAAATGAAATTTGAACAACAGTAATGGTACTTTTAGGCAGTCACATATTTTGGCCCAAACTAATTTGCATATCACCCATGCAATAATGTTTTCGGTATTTTCACGGTCGATATGCAAATGAACATGGTATTTTCATTGGCTACCGAACTATTTTTATTTTGTAAACACATTTTCGTCTGCTATTTTTATCCAGTTCAAATCGTTCAACAACATTTTTGGCATGTCAGGTGTACATCACATGGAATACTACGATTGGGAGAACTTAATGTATGTTGACCACCTGGAAACCGAGTTTTATAAACCTTGAAGGGCGGCTCTCAGAAGATCCACCAGCAGTAAAATCAGCGATTACTATGCAGCCGCAATCATCAGCATCGAGATACCAGGTTTCTGCTGGCGACGTTGCGGCGTTACTCAGTTCCAAATAAAAAATACCAACGCGAAAAGAGCAACATTTTAACCGGTAATGAAGACTCAGTCAATCCACGACCAGCAAGCAACATCACACACGAAGTTGTAGCGTGCAGCTCAGCGACAACCGCTGTCAACGAAAGTCATCTCGTCAGTGGAGTACCGCAGTTGCACGGCATGTTTGCCAATGCACAATTCTGTGGCGGAACTTTTAACTTCAACATAAACTGTGTATCATAGTCGTCCAGTTCAAGTTCTGGTTCTGCCGTGGTCCCAACTAAACGTCAACGAGTTATTTATTCGGACAGTGACTCAGATTAGACGTCTGATTTTAATTTCAAACAAACAGTGACACGCGTTCTCCGGGCGCGTTCTACACTGACACGCGCTGCTAGGGCGTAACACTTATATTGGAACATATTAATGGGCAATGGGGTTCCCCGACCTAAATTCCATCCCGGTTTGCACGTTCTTTCATTAATACGAAATAATCAAGTATGGAACATATGTAATAATAACAGAACCCCACACCCCCCCGTGGCTTTCGTTGCGTATGGAAGTTATTTTCACTCGAGATGCGGTGTATTCTGCTGTACTTTCACTCGCTTCGCTCGTGAAAGTACGGCCGCAGGATACACCGCATCACTCGTCAAAATAACTTCCATACGCAACGAAAGCCACGGGGAGGGTGTGGGGTTCTGTCATAATATGTCATATGTATTAAACCAAATTGTATGGAATTAATGCTGTATACGTAGTACGTTGGTTGTATTTTGTATATGTAACATGTCAGCACGTATTGTGTTCATACTCACCAGTGTATCCATATATGTCATCAATCTTATAGTTGTTATTCCATTGTACAGTTAAACTGACATTCACCTCTTGAACGTTAGTGTCATAGTTGTACTGAAACATACACACCACTCTGTATTTATATATATAGTTATACACAGTGAAATGAAAGATAACTTCATCTAAGTTCATATTTCAAAATCACACGTTAACTCACTTGTTTTGCATGACATAGAACAGTAGATTCATTATATCTAGTAGCTGCTACATAATCCTCGAAACCAATTCCTTTCAGAACGCATTGAAACCCAGGATTACCCTAAAAATGATATACATGATCAAACTATCTTTGGATTATTCACACTTTTATTTACCAACAATTATCAGAAACTCCAATGAATTTTTGTTTAATGTGGTTTTCATTATTTTATTGTTTATTAATTCATTTGATTGACCCTGTGATGCAACCCATTTCATTGCAACACGAAACACTATACTGGTTGATTTGGTGAATCTGTAAATGCAGTTATAAGTAGAACCAGGTGTTTTTTTAAACACACATTTACAAATTTGTAATGGAAGGACAAAATACATGACTAGCAATGTATACAATTGCTCAATACACAAAAGCCGTATATATAAATATAGTTATTTACCTTAGGTACGTTTGCTGCTGAGATAACAATAGGTGTTGCTTCGTCTACATGTATTAACACCTCACCATCTTGCTGTTCCAGATGGGGACATGAGCTCCACCCTCGTATGTCTCTACTAGAGAATTTATTCTGAAACACAGGCATAGTTACATTACTGCTAGTTCAATGTACACTTAACATCCATCATAAAATATGCCAACAACACATTACTTACATGTTCACCAACAACAATACTTGAATATGAATCCTTCATACATGTATCACTTGCATGTGTACATATATTTTCATACACGCACCAATCACAAGCCCAGTTACTGCTCACACAGTTTGTACATCTGTAGATAACAATTGCAGTTGCACTCTATGTATAGCTGTTTCTCTTAACATATAATTGGATATGTGTTCATAATAATCATTTTTAATTTTTCACAATAAACAAAACTTTAACAATTGAAAATACAATGATATGTTGATATTTTCAATTGAACTTACGATTTGTGGAACGAACAGTTAAAATAATGTATGTTAGTATCAACAAACTTGATATTTGTTTCTTTGCTTCTCAAATAAAGCACTGTAGTAACATGATCTGTAATACAAACTTTGTGATTGTTAAATGTGTCACTCACTCACAGTAATATATGTCGTGATATAGAAAACATAGTTTTTAAAAATCTTAATAACCTCGATTGGCTAATATTCAAATGTATCGAATGTAAAGTGAATATAATACTGAGGAAAAAACTATTTTCACCTTGCCCTTCTGGTATATCAGGTCTCTGATTGGTTAGTGGCGTTTCACATGTCAATGTTTGTCCAGATTGATTAGCAGGTGTGATAGAGGTATTTCCAAAATTACACTCATATGCAGGGATATAGTTTCTTTCATCAGGTAGTTCAGACACATGAAGTGTGATCTATACGATTATAGTAAGAATATTCAAACGGTAACATATAATATGGCAACACAAATGTACCACAAGTGCACAATCTTTAAAAAATAAAAAAACACTGAATCGCTGAACAAACTCAAATTGTGGTGCATAGCCCAAGAAGTATAGTGGGGGATATTTCACAGGGACTAATTATTGATATATGGATTGTCATGGTGAGCGTAAATATGTGTTTACATTATTTTATTACGAACGCTTTAAGTTGCAATAATACTATTTGTGTTTTCACTTTTTAGTAATTCATTGCAAAACATATTGAGTCATCCTTATGACAAGAAATACTGTAAACATTACCTGATTATGTACACTTTTCGGCACACTATCAGCTGGTTCTATTTCAGTTATATTAACGCACCTTTCATCAGAAAATACGCTAAGCCATCTTGATCTTATGTTCGAAAATGGACATTCGTTATACAGAGAACATCTACAAATACGTACATTGAAATTGTATTATTTTGTTATTTCTATAAAGTATAAACGAGCAGAATACAAACAGTGTGCAATTCTCAACGTGTTTTAATCAAGTGATAATATTGTATAACATATGTATATGCCAACACGGCACGGCAACATCTGAAATATAAACAACACATTGACATGTTGACCTTCGTTCCAATGTGCACCATCCACAGTAAGGATCCATAGCTTCAAAACACTCTCTACATGTCGTATATTGTTTACAGTTCTGTACCTCCAGCTTGTAAACCTAGAGTTAAGTTAATAAATAAGAATCATTATCACATTTTTATCTCATTAATTTGATTAACATACAGTTACAAGTTGAGTTTCCATCACCCAAGTGCGTCACTGATTCGCATTGAAGAAGATACTAAGTGTCCCAGAAGCGAAATTCGAAACAAATATGAAATAGCATGACTATAATCACTGCAGCAAAATACCGCTTGTTTCTATGACGTGTTTTAAAAACTCGAGATAATGAGATAATTACTTATTCAATTAACTTCTCTATTTTAAGCAAAAAGAAGTGACACATGGTAAATTTAAGAGTGACTTGTGATCATTGTTCATGTAAGGTGAACATGGTTGGTTAATAATAGATTATCAAATATTTTGTACTATATATTTGTAGATAATAAACAGATAATAAACTTACATTATATTCAACAAGCACATAGAGATATCGACTGTAAGCGTCAAACTTCGTATCATTGTAGACTCTTACAGGATCAGGAAGAATAACATTGTCATATTGATTGCAGTAATATGAATGAAAATGTACCTATAATTAAAGCAATAAGAATAATTACTATGTTACATTGCATACATATACGACCTCGTTGATTATTACATTTATGTGACAAATAAACCAAATGTGAACGAATTAGCTCGGTTTTACCTTTTCATTGAACACATCCAACTACAACCGAAATAATGTCTCGATAGCAACCTCCATATAATATCACACATGCTATTAACAATTGTCACTGATAGCATTTTTAACAAATTTACATAATTGTTTATAAGCCCATGCTAACGTGATCATGCACTTCATATTGATGTATAATATTCCAGCATTCCATTTAATATATTCTACTTTAATTTGTCCATCTCGGGTTCCTATAAACCCAACAGTGTGTTCTTGTACAGTGGTTACAGCAAAGGATGTAAGTAGTGTATTGGGATATTTCAGTACACCAACCATGGATTTCTTTGTATAGTAACCCTTACCTTCAGTATGTGTCCATCTTGTGTTCCTATAAACCCAACAGTGTGTTCTTGTACAGTTATTACCGCAATGGATGTAAGTAGTGTATTGGGATATTCCAGTACACCAACCATGGATTTCTTTGTATAGTAACCCTTACCTTCAGTATGTGTCCATCTTGTGTTCCTATAAACCCAACAGTGTGTTCTTGTACAGTGGTTACAGCAATGGATGTAAGTAGTGTATTGGAATATTCCAGTACACCAACCATGGATTTCTTTGTATAGTAACCCTTACCTTCAGTATGTGTCCATCTTGTGTTCCTATAAACCCAACAGTGTGTTCTTGTACAGTGGTTACAGCAATAGATGTAAGTAGTGTATTGGGATATTCCAGTACACCAACCATGGATTTCTTTGTATAGTAACCCTTACCTTCAGTATGTGTCCATCTTGTGTTCCTATAAACCCAACAGTGTGTTCTTGTACAGTTATTACCGCAATGGATGTAAGTAGTGTATTGGGATATTCCAGTACACCAACCATGGATTTCTTTGTATAGTAACCCTTACCTTCAGTATGTGTCCATCTTGTGTTCCTATAAACCCAACAGTGTGTTCTTGTACAATGGTTATAGCAATGGATGTAAGTAGTGTATTGGGATATTCCAGTATACCAACCATGGATTTCTTTGTATAGTAACCCTTACCTTCAGTATGTGTCCATCTTGTGTTCCTATAAACCCAACAGTGTGTTCTTGTACAATGGTTATAGCAATGGATGTAAGTAGTGTATTGGGATATTCCAGTATACCAACCATGGATTTCTTTGTATAGTAACCCTTACCTTCAGTATGTGTCCATCTTGTGTTCCTATAAACCCAACAGTGTGTTCTTGTACAGTGGTTACAGCAATGGATGTAAGTAGTGTATTGGGATATTCCAGTACACCAACCATGGATTTCTTTGTATAGTAACCCTTACCTTCAGTATGTGTCCATCTTGTGTTCCTATAAACCCAACAGTGTGTTCTTGTACAGTGGTTACAGCAATGGATGTAAGTAGTGTATTGGGATATTCCAGTACACCAACCATGGATTTCTTTGTATAGTAACCCTTACCTTCAGTATGTGTCCATCTTGTGTTCCTATAAACCCAACAGTGTGTTCTTGTACAATGGTTATAGCAATGGATGTAAGTAGTGTATTGGGATATTCCAGTATACCAACCATGGATTTCTTTGTATAGTAACCTTTACCTTCAGTATGTGTCCATCTTGTGTTCCTATAAACCCAACAGTGTGTTCTTGTACAATGGTTATAGCAATGGATGTAAGTAGTGTATTGGGATATTCCAGTACACCAACCATGGATTTCTTTGTATAGTAACCCTTACCTTCAGTATGTGTCCATCTTGTGTTCCTATAAACCCAACAGTGCGTTCTTGTACAATGGTTATAGCAATGGATGTAAGTAGTGTATTGGGATATTCCAGTATACCAACCATGGATTTCTTTGTATAGTAACCCTTACCTTCAGTATGTGTCCATCTTGTGTTCCTATAAACCCAACAGTGTGTTCTTGTACAATGGTTATAGCAATGGATGTAAGTAGTGTATTGGGATATTCCAGTACACCAACCATGGATTTCTTTGTATAGTAACCCTTACCTTCAGTATGTGTCCATCTTGTGTTCCTATAAACCCAACAGTGTGTTCTTGTACAGTGGTTACAGCAATGGATGTAAGTAGTGTATTGGGATATTCCAGTACACCAACCATAGATTTCTTTGTATAGTAACCCTTACCTTCAGTATGTGTCCATCTTGTGTTCCTATAAACCCAACAGTGTGTTCTTGTACAGTTATTACCGCAATGGATGTAAGTAGTGTATTGGGATATTCCAGTACACCAACCATGGATTTCTTTGTATAGTAACCCTTACCTTCAGTATGTGTCCATCTTGTGTTCCTATAAACCCAACAGTGTGTTCTTGTACAGTTATTACCGCAATGGATGTAAGTAGTGTATTGGGATATTCCAGTACACCAACCATGGATTTCTTTGTATAGTAACCCTTACCTTCAGTATGTGTCCATCTTGTGTTCCTATAAACCCAACAGTGTGTTCTTGTACAGTGGTTACAGTAATGGATGTAAGTAGTGTATTGGGATATTCCATTACACCGATCACTGATATTGGATCTTTGCCACCAGCATACCTATACAAACCATCCGTAGAACATTCCTAAAATGTGCAATTATATTGCATATACATAACAGTGTTATGCAAATGAGCATTGCAGAATGAGGTTCGGTGTTATATGTGAGTAACATGGATATATTACTCTTAGTAATCCGAAAATTAGTGTCAATAAGTGTCGATTAGTTGTCTTTACACCAATTGTGCAATATCTTATTTACCATATTGTCCCCGACCATGACACAGGACAAAATCTTCTTTCGATTAATAAGTCAAATCGCGTGCCATTATTTGTTATGGTGGAAATTAATGATGGTAATATTGTAAAAAGCGTTTGTAGTACAAACTAATAGAAAGTTGTTAATTTCATTTAAATTACCAGTAAATGTGTGATTATCTTTAATGCACTCATACGAGTTGGTGAATATGTGTGTTGAACAAAAAGTGGGTACTGTGGGAGTAGCTGACCAAGGATTACATCTGCACTCAAGTTAACGCTAATTAGTCACTCACATTTTTCTCTACATGCATGTGGAAGTGAAAATGTGATGTCCATGCATTATCTAAATTTTGTTCACACAATGTACTGCACCTGAGTATGTCATTTATTTGTATTGAGTACAAATGCCACCGCACATCGACTGCACTACAACCAAGGCACGAAAGACCAGAACCTTCTTCGACATTATACATTGAAGGTAAATGCATTCCAATCACACACACTATATATATATATATATATATATATATATATATATATATATATATATATATATATATATATATATATATATATATATATATATATATATATATATATATATATATATATAAATGCCGTGTTAGTCGTGTTGACTCATCCTGAGATGCACTAGGCCATACAGATGAAATCTACATGTCATCCCCACGAAAAAAATGTATATATAAATACGTTGAGCAAGTATCACCATTTAAATAATGTCACCAAAATCCAGTATCCAAAAAGTAGTATGCAGGGTTCTTTACTCGTCAAATTACAAGTCAGCTTTTAACGAACTGTCTCATGTTATACATAATCAATATTGAAATACAATTAGTGATACTGCAAGCTAATTTGCAATACTAGTATCTCAAAATGGCTTTTCACATTAATTTCAAAAACAACTGCCATAACCTTCTCAACCACTGCAAACCTGATTCTGTTACACACAAAAAGTACAGGCAGATAATGAATATACGCAAAGAAAAGGTTCGAGCTCACGACTATGGCAAAGTGCCTTGCCACTGTAGCAGGAGCACACCTTAGTACGTCATGTTCACCGATCCACAAATGACGGTTCAATCAATGGTATTCCCCATTTCTTTGCCCATAATTTAATATAATGTTATTAGAACCGAAAGTAGGTGATAATATTCCATGATCATTTCCCCATACATATGTTTGATGTATTAGATCTCAATAAGAACTGTCTGCATTAAAATGTCATTGATGGTATCATAACCACGTGTACAAGCGTGTGAGATACATTGTTTACAAAAATAGCCCATTGAAATTATAGCATTTAATTGTTTTTTAATTGTATGTGGAGGTAGGTTATATAACTTTTGGATTTATATTTTAGGAATATCAATTTAAGTGAGTTCTTTCTGATTCAAATCCTGGTTGATTACCACTAATAACGCCATTTAGTTTAGTTTGATTCATCAATAAAAGTCTGTGTGCGACTTTTAGAATGCAAATACATATATGTTTACAAAATTGACATGTATGTTTGCGTTAACTAAGTTGTATCCAATTATAATCTTTGTATATGTGTGGTCCGAATAGAAAAAATAAGAACAGTTGTACACATATACTTACAGGTATGTTGCCTCCATTGTCCCAGGTATAACACCGCGATTCAAAGATATGGTCTAACTGATATTCATCCCCACCCTGGGTAATACATCCAGATATCGCATCTATAAAGGCTTGTTCAATGTCTGTCATTTTATATATACAAATCACGGAATGTTGTAATGGTGTTAAACTCCATGGTGTTCTGCCTTTGCCAAATACAGCAAATAGAACGTGCTCATCGTCTTCCAATGACAGTGATGTAGCTAAATCTGACGCTGGTCTCATGACATCAGCTGCTTGTAGTAGATTGTATAACGTACTATCAGAGCCCTCACACTGTAAGGTTACCTCAGTGTAAGAATCGTAGTAGTAGTCGTTCCTCTCTTGACATACACGTACAATCCTAGATATGTACGTATTATCATTTCTACTCAATCGTTGAACAGTGAGAAAATAACTGAATCTGTGGTAACTGAATCCAGTTACATATATAACACTGTTTTCATAAAACCAATACATATCTACTGCACACTCCCACTCCCACGACCTAGCTGAGTGAAACAATAGTTCATCAAGTTGTCGTCCGGATACAGCTTGATCTCCAGGATACGCATTGCCTCGCCTTGGTGTGCCAACATACAAATTCGGTTTATTATCATAACCAGGTGCTACAAATCCAACTGTTGAGTCTTCCTTAGTTGGTGCAGCAACCCAAGTAACACTATCATTCAACACGGATAAGTCAGATAAATCTCTAATCTGACAAACTCCGCGATAACTTCCACATGTAATCAGATTATTGTAATCATAGTTAATAGATAATATCTTATTATAGTTATCAGTTCCATCATCAGGTTTAGTTGTTATATTATAGATGAGTTGTAAATCACTATCCAATCTATAGACGTAGTTACCACCACCGACATATACATCACCTGTGTTATCATTAACAGTCAGATGAGTAAACTCTAGGGTACTACTGGTAAAATTAACCATCTGTTTGGCGTTCCCACAAAATGTACAGATGATACCGTTGACTATTACACAGACCCATAATGTACGTGTCATTTCTTCGCAGAAAGTTTATCTAAAAATAATAAAAATTAAAATCATTGATGAAAGAAATTGTAAATTATGTTATTTAAAAAAGCAATGTTTTAACACTTTTTGTTCGTTTTTAGCTTGTTGTGGTAGTGATGTTTAACAAAAAGTTGGAATGCAACCTTTCCTTGTACTTTTCGAAATTATATTTGTTAACAATTGATGTGCCTATCGGGTGTTATATTAATGGCAATGTTACGCTTTTACTTCTCAACATTCATTCCGTGATAAACATGTGAAACTGTTGGGTCAGTAGTCCGCGTGTTTTTAAGTTTAATACCAAAGTGAAGTTAAAACCTGGTCGCGAAATAAAATAAAATGGAGGAAATCCCGGCATGATATGACGTATTAGCGTCAATGATTTACTCATTCCGCCAACCTGTGGGCTAAGGTCGCAGGACAAGTGTATTAAATGATTTGTTTTAAAATAAATACATTATTATACTATATGAATTCGGAATTGACCCGTCAGACTAACCATGGACCTACAAACCCGTAGTTCCATGGACTAACATTTGTAATTCTGCTGAAAAATCGTAATCGCCGTGTTATTCGATGCATGATATTTTCCTTTGTCCCAATGAGACCTGACCCTACAACCTACATCGACCTGCAGTAACACGCGAGGACCTAGCATAGGTTCGCTACTTGTTGTATTGTAACGTAACGTAACGTAACGTAAGATAAAGACACCTTTAAGTCATACACCTTTAAAAACAACACGATTAGAATATATTGATAGAATACATTGTGTAAATATTAACAATACACACTATGAATTACGTGTAATGCAATACTAGTTCCGTGTTTGGGCAACCTAATGTTCGTAAACACGTGACCACCTTACCTACTTGACACATGCAAATATACACCCTACCAATGTGGCCCCTTATATTAGAATAGTTGCGACGACATGGATTGTTGGAAGAACATTTATTTTTTAAATGTATTTGTGCCGACATGAAATACAGGATGGTCAATAAAACAAAAACAAAAACTTGCAATATAAATCGAGGGGAGCATAGTGTACAGTCATAAGGAGATTTAACTTGACACACCTGTATATATACCCAATAAATCACGTTCTTGCTCAGTCAGGTAAAACACATTATAAGTCACACACTGGTCTCGAAGCGTATACGTATACGCTAAACCCAAACTTAAATTTCACAATAAAATTGTGAATTTCACCCACGTGTACTGATTAGTCGTGCACACATGTATATCTCAAATTCTCCATTACGACATTCCGCATAACGTTTATCCGAGGTCAACTAACTGCACGTTTCGTGTAATAACGTTTTTGGACTTCAAACCAGTAACTCGACACTTTGGACTAAGTAAGAGTGCGATTCCCACCAAGACACAGGACCAAAAAACACTAGGTTGAATAACATTAATTTCTTTACCCTAATAACTAGTAATACCAACTCCCAGATAGTATTTATCGGTGTTATCGTTACTACCTAGACGTATGCTGATATGCAGCTAGGAGTTATCGACAAGTTATAATAAAGTACATGCAGATTAAAAAACCGCTACATTTCTATTCGTATGCAAATTGCCGTTACTTGAATGTCGAGTTCCGGAATTTTACAAGAATGTGTCTGAGTACTTCCTCGACTGTTGTTTTCACCTACGAGTGATATGTATTGGTTGCGAGCTTTGAATCCGTCTTTTTTACATGATAAACGTTTTCATTGAACCCATACGTTTGTTTGTGCGAAAACCGTGCTAATACGTGCCACTTATTACATTGCGAAGCATATTGTATTGCTAAAAAATAAACGTGAGACTGGTTAACTCTCGGCATGTATTTCAATTAGAAGTTGTTTACGTCAACTTTGGGCGTTCTTAAAGTCTGTCACAACATAACCCACTTTACATGTGTTGTTGGATTTAGCCTGGAACCTAACAAGAGCGCAGGGGCTTGTCGACTGACCGCCTAGGGGCTTGTCGACTGACCGCCTAGGGGCTTTCGCGGTCAGTCGACAAGCCCCTGTGAACAAGAGTATTGTATTTAAGTCTGAACACGACCACGTCGTTTAAAATAATTCAGTCAAATCTATGGTAACGACATACTTACCAAGTCTTCGTAATAACAGTACCAATATATCGACAACTGTACCAAGTTATGTTACCAAGTTACTCAAACCAGTTTGGGGTCACGTACTCATTCACCTTAGGATGGAGGGATCATTATTTGGAAGGGGTGGTCGGTTGTAATAAGCACATCTTCGTTAGATTACAGTAGGTAATATATAATTTTATTATAGCTCAGATTCGCGCGTTTGGGGGTTGATATATTTGCATATTGACGTCTTAGCAGTCAAAGACGTCATATTAGGTTTCTGAGAATGGTACATCGTTTGGGACGAGTTATGGTCTATATGAATTGTCAGTCCGACTGTGATAGTACAATTATTAGTTGTATGAGCACGGGGCAATACGTAAGGTGGTTACAATTTACACATTAATGCGTTTCGCATCTGAGGTTTGCATCTAGTTTGACGTACATACTTCTGTGAAGCTAGCGAACACTGCATCAGACGAATGATATCACTTTATCAAGGTTAAATTCAATAGTATTCCAAGCAAGTTGACCACAACAATAAATTTATCACGAAAACAAGAAACAATCATAACAATGTAAATAAAATACATCACAGAAATGTTTTAATGTCGCTTTCAGGCTTAAATTGTTTGTTTTGCATATGTCGAACAACTATTAAATGAATGTAGACAAAATAAGGAATCCTAAAAAACAAACAGAGTTAATTAAATTTTATATTGAAATAAAAAAAACACATTGAATTATCGTTTAATGGCGAAATAAATCTGTATATTTCATCTGGTAGACGCACTAGCATTACATATCAGCAAACATTTTTAAAAATCCCTAATTATGTATTAGTAGTCTGATTATTAAATATCGCCCTTTTCCACGGGATCAAGCATATAATATAAACATTTTTATTCACTTATTCCAAGCTGTATTTTTTGGGGGAGTGTGTCTTACTTTGGCGAGGCGTATTTTATCTGTTGTTGTATGTTCGTAAGTGCATCATGTGCCTGTAATTTCGAATATTCCACATGTATTTTTCCAATTGTGTTCCCCTGAATTGGTGGAGCAGTTACATCTATGAACGATATGTTGTTAGCCTAGCCTTACGCTCTTTAATTAATGTGGTTATCAGCATTATTTTAATAGTTGACTATATACAATATTACCTGACTCCAAATCAATCCATGTATTCGTGTCGAGAGTTATTTATGTTTTTGGAATTGTTTGTACAATCATTATCAATCTGGTAGAATAAAGAACTAGATTGATTCGCAGAAATCGAACCTAAAATTAAGACATTTATGCTCAATTTCATACAGCGTTCGCTTACGTGGTAAGGGCTGCACAGCTGCCACCAGCTGCACACACGCTCTGGATCTCTGGAATAGTACTGCTACTTGATCTGATACTAAGACATGCAAATTACTAAAACTAAGAATGATCTTAGTTTTATTAATGCTCCAAAGTTGCCAAATAATTCATTCATAGATTTTATGAGATCGCCATATTGTTTTCAATTGAAGACAATTTTGTTAATTTCAACTCTAGGTAAGGGGATCTAAATGACAATAACAAGCATCTGCCAATCACATTGAAGATAATATTTGGTTAAAAAACAAGTCATTGTCAATGACACGTCCCCGTTCCGTTCATATTTGAGTGACATATACATTCAAAGCAGATCATGACCGAAATACACCTGTATATGTACAACACATTGTACTAAATCTGAACAAAATCCATCCATGCATGACTGAGATCCGGTTCCGTAATTGTGAAAATACGTGATTTTGATGCATTTTCGGCCTTAAAATGGCCATCATTCAGCTATTGTTAAGCGGATCATGAAACCAATGCACATATCTATTTGTGACATGATGTACCATGTGTGTGTGAAGTTTGAACTTGATCAATCCAGACATGTCTCGGATACGGATCCAGAACTGAATTCTTTAAAACAAAATGGCCGCCAGTCGGCCATTTCGAACTTGATCCGAAAAAAAAATGACATGCATCAAGGTCCTATTATGTTTAATGTATGTACCAAATTTGAACAAAATCCGTCCATGCATAACTGAGATCCAGGTCCGGAATGGTTAAAATGTGCGATTTCAATGCATTTTCGGCCTTAAAGCGGCCGCCATTTGGCTATCGTTAATGAGATCATGAAACAAATGCACATACATATCTGTGACATGATGTACCCTGTGTGTGTGAAGTTTGAACTCGATCAATCCAGGCATGTCTCAGATACGAATCCATAACCGAATTCTTTAAAACAAAATGGCCGCCAGTCGGCCATTTCAAACCCGATCCAAAAAAAATGACGTGCAACAAGGTCCTATTATGTTTAATGTATGTACCAAAATTGAACAAAATCCGTCCATGCATAACTGAGATCCGGGTTCGGAATGGTGAAAATGTGCGATTTCAATGCATTTTCGGCCTTAAAGCGGCCGCCATTTGGCTATCGTTTATGAGATCATGAAACAAATGCACATACATATTTATGACATGATGTACCTTGTGTGTGTGAAGTTTGAACTTGATCAATCCAGACATGTCTCGGATACGGATCCAGAACTGAATTCTTTAAAACAAAATGGCCGCCAGTCGGCCATTTCGAACTTGATCCAAAAAAAAATGACGTGCATCAAGGTCTTATTATGTTTAATGTATGTACCAAATTTGAACAAAATCCGTCCATGCATAACTGAGATCCGGGTCCGGAATGGTGAAAATGTGCGATTTCAATGCATTTTCGGCCTTAAAGCGGCCGCCATTTGGCTATCGTTAATGAGATCATGAAACAAATGCACATACATAATTGTGACATGATGTACCTTGTGTGTGTGAAGTTTGAACTCGATCAATCCAGGCATGTCTCAGATACGGATCAAGAACTGAATTCTTTAAAACAAAATGGCCGCCAGTCGGCCATTTCAAACCCGATCCAAAAAAAATGACGTGCATCAAGGTCCTATTATGTTTAATGTATGTACCAAATTTGAACAAAATCCGTCCATGCATAACTGAGATCCGGGTCCGGAATGGTGAAAAAATGCAATTTTGATGCATTTTCGGCCTTAAAATGGCCGCTATTCGGCTATCGTTAATCGGATCATGAAACAAATGCACGGACGCACACAGGGCAATACATAAGTCCCCGTTTTCGGACTACGTCCGAACGGGGACTAATAAAACGGATATCATTTCATATTCCCGTGTTAATAAATTTGGCCAAAAACTGATTCAATTATGCCTAGAATATAATTATGTTGAACAGACGAACTTTTTTAGTTCTCTTACCCCTAGAGGTTGTAGCTGGTAAATTCTTATTTACGATAAAAGTGATAGAAAGCACATATATCAATAAGTTTATTTGAATAAGTACAATGAGAAGGATTCAGAAAAAGCTATCGACTTTTGTCATTAATACGCTTGAATAAAAATAAACACTAAAATAAACAGGAAGACTGTTGGGTCTTAAAAACGATCCGTAGTTTCTTTAAAGTGAGGAAACAATTTTAAAAAGAAGAAGATTTTCAAAGTGCCATTTAATATCTTTAAAAATCTAAATTACATTAGCATGTTTAAAAAAAGCGTTAATTAACGAAAATGATATTAACGATAATTTGCGATATAAGGCATAAACAATATTTTAAAAAGTTCACATTATCACTCGCAAATTACTCGCGAATTAGTTCGGAGTACACCAATTCACCATCCTCCACATGGGCTAATGCTTCTTTCAGACACCATTTCTCGTTGAAACCATCCACGTTGTTTATCAAACTATAATATAGCTGTTCTCCATTTAGTCTGTATCTTATTCTCTGCTTAAATATGGCAGTTGAATCTGTTATACTATCTTCAGTTAATGCGTTGCGACGTGATAAATGTGTTGGCATTTTAGCCATTGCAAAGATATAATTGGTCAATGCATGGAGTCGCTTTTCCATGCCTGAGGAGGTTTTCTTTGAAAATGGTGGTCCAAGTATGTGCCACCAGTAAGGTATTCGAAAGTCATCATTAAGAGAAATCTACAGAGATCATTAACAAGTTTGAGCAATGTATTTAAACTAGGGCACTGGAAAGAAAAAGAAGAAGAAAGTAATGAGAGCTAATCAACCGAAACACCTTGGGAATTCTAGAGGCGATCCTGTAGTGTTTTGAAACAATTCCTAAAGTAACACTCATCCAATTGATCAAACCGATCGTTTTTCATATTACAAAAATTATTATTAAACTCAACGATATAACAAAATAACAACAAGTGAAATGGTAAATGCAATAACATATCTGAAAAATTATAAAGCATCAGCGAAAGGTAAAATGTGCATTGAACTATTTACGATTGGTCAGTTAAACCTGATAGATGCCATCCATGAATTATTTAACACTGTTTATGCTTCACTTAGCTTCCCATCATTATGGAATTATAGTGATATAAATGTAGTAGTTCCAATACACATAAACCAAGTTATAAATTTAACCATTTTAATTACAGGAGAATAGGCAAGTTTCGTGGGAAGCTATTTACAAGTGTACTTAATAACAAAAATATGTAATTTTTCATTTATTTATCTATCGTAACACCATTAGACAACATATTTATCTGGAATACAATGGTAAATAAATATCTGTAACAAATTACAGAAAGTTGAAAATAATAACAAATCTAAATGGAAGGGTAAGAAGCTAAAACGACCTTATGTGTGCTTGTTGGACTGGACCGGAGAAATATCTTTGTGTGGCATGACGGTTTATATAAACAATTATTAAAATATGGAGTTACAGGCAATATGTATAAAACAATAAAACATATATACAGTAATTAGTATTACATGCAAGTAAACTGATGAAGACTAACAAAGGAATGTCAATCCTATTCAGGAATAGAACAGGGCTGCAGATTGTTTTATAGACCCGTTGAGTGAATCAATCCGGCCATTCCTAGCTTATGGTAGCGATGTTTTTTGGCATGGAAGTCTGTAATTAAAAAGGTTCATAGCAACCTCAGACATCTTGTAGATGTTTTATTGAGAATGATTGATTTCCACAAAACACAGTAAATAATAATAACAACAAATTATATTACACCGTGTATTAACCACTGACAAATTATTTCAAACGCAAAAATCAACTTGAATAATTCTTCATGCAACATTAGACGGAATATATTTACAACAAGCACTGCACAGGGAAAACATACACAAACTTTTAAGACGAAATTAGAATTTAAATGTTATACAGAAGACATTAAATATGAATTCCATCTAATAATATCATGCCAGAAGTATGAACTACAAAGAAAGGCTTAGGATATGACCAAAATAGATTCAATGACAATTGTGTTGACACTGTTGATAATATTTTCGACACATGATCATATATGTTGCGGAGTGCAATGAAATGATAACAACAGCAAAGCCGTTTCAAAAACGTTCTAATGGCTTCAGTATGCACACATGAGATATTCCGTTTCATTATTTTATGAAACAAATATAATATTGAAATGCAGCGTGCATCCTAGTTACTGGAAATAGTGTAATACTACCAGTGTATAAAACGGTTTTAGACAGTAAGTCAGTGATCATGGTCTATTTTCATTACACAGAAAAAAATGTTTAACACAAACAAAAGGCTTGTTAAATGGCCAGCAGAACATACAATTCAGGACATGACGCTTAATGACTGGTACAAATGTTTGTCATGAATAGAGTCGCATGTATACAACTGTAGATGGACTCTTTTAAATATACAGAAAATTCCATAATATGGCAATAAATTTGCATGCAAATTAGTGCAAAATGGGCTTCAAAAATCGCAATAAATCTAAATGTTAAATGTTATCTGTTTGATTGGGAAAAGACGTTCATATTAAACCAAAATTATCAGTGTCTACTTGTTTGGCCTTTATTAAATAAAAAGTGCAATATTAAGTGTAAGCCTAAAATAAACCTGTGATGTTGAAATGTAAGGATATGATAAGTGCAATCATAAATAGAGGATAGAGTAAAAGATATGTTTTTCTAATTTTTAACATACAAAATAACTATTATACTGAAAAAAATCTTTTATTCAGAATTGCGTGAATAACAACTATTTAGTTACATAATTTTGCACTATAGTGTCACAAATGTAGTCGAACAAAATAAAGAATTGAATTTTGTTAATTAACTTCATGATCTGTGTGGTAGTTTAAATTTAAAACTAATCTGTGAAAGCACTATAAAATATCACTAAAAGTACTAAAAAACATAAATGACCTATAACCAACACTGTAAAATTGCTGTATAACCATAATTAGTATATAACAAGCTACTAGTAAACATAAACAGTCTATTTTGACTAAAAGTAAGCATTGTGAACTGGTTCAATGAAAATCAAATAGTTTCCATAAGCAACATTGAATCAGAAAATCAAATAAAATAATGACAAGTGTAAAAATTATATCTTCATTGTTACCAGTAAACCAAATGCTATAGAAATTTCACAACGTATAAATCATACACGCAAGACAAAACAAATCACGGTGACTCCATATGCACATGCCGATTTGGATTGTCCTACTGATGCATACATCAGATGAAAGTAAATGGAAAAACATTTCCCAATTTTGTACAAGAATTCAAACACTAATAACCAACACTAATACTACTCCATAAATGTTGTATATATCTAATAATATATTTGTCTATCTATATCAATATATCTAAAATGAACATCTAATAGTTGCTATTTGTTATCAAATAAATATTACTATGAAGCTTATCTGCCATGATGAGAACTATGACATCACTTAACACAAATTAAATTTGCAGTTGTCTTCTAAATTATTATATTGTTAGACGTAAAGAACATATTTGTATTTGTGCCAAATAAGAATATTACTTGGAAACATTCTTGACCAATCATATGTCCTACATATTACTACGTATTACTACATCACATCAGATAACATAAAAGTGTTCAAGTTAAGAATTAAATATCAAAGCATTTTTGTCAGACTACATGGAATCTTTGGTAAATTTAGGTTGCCATCCACGTAGGTATTTGGCTATTTTAATTGCATGAAACTTTGTAATATTGAATTCATCACATAGAACATCAACATCCAAATCCAACAATAGTCCACCATCAATATCGTTTTGTAAAAACACATCAATAGTCTCTTCAGCAATGTGAATCTTCTCACGTAAAAAAACACTAACTTCCTCAACTGTCATTTCAGAAACATCTTTAGAGTAACTGCAACTACTATCACATGTGCATGATAATATATTTTCTGCAGTTTTCAGAGTTTGAGTTTGATCAAAATCTTCAACATGAAGTTGTCTGTTACTCGACTGCAAGATAATTGCAATAAAGCATTGTATTATTTATATAACAAAAAAAAATAGTAGGGGTGAATTATTGATATTCAGAAGATATTTTAGATAATCGTCCAGATATGGCTCAAAACTCTAAACTAACAACAAAACATAAGCAACACATATTATTAAAAATACAGTTGTCACTAACAAACTGCTCTTTCAAAAATAGCACGATATATCACATCTTTTTATTGACATAAATTATTATAATTGACGATGAAAATCTCACCTTCTGATGGTGCAATGATGGTGGTGATGGAGTGAGAGAATTATATCGTGGTGTAAGAGTACGTATACGTGATTCCTCAGGAAGTCCCAACTTGTTCATTTCACCACAAACGGACACTCCATCTCCAACATCACTGATATCACTAGCACTGTACTTCTGTTGGTAGATTTACAATGTTATTTAATGTCACAGAACAATAAATCAACAGACAAATAGTTTAACTGAGCATTGATATTTACTGAGAAAACTATTACACATAATATACTCATAAAATTAAATTTATTTTGAAAAATGTGACCAACAAAACATTTTACTTTTGCAATTATTGGTAATCTCCACCAACTCTTCAAATTCAGATTAATTTCGTATTTACAATGCCTTAGATGGTTTGCTCCTTGAGATATTTAATGTCTCAATCTTAAAATTTGAATTATTCTAATATTTATTTATTCTCTTCTTTCTGCCCCAATATGCCACTTGTTATCATAGGCTATATTGCTCTTTATATATATATCAAACCATATTCTAAAAGACATAACTCTCTATTGTGATTGAGACACTCTCTAGGTGAGATTAGTTTCTTTATTTCAAAGTGTGTTTTTGAACAAATACAAAGAACGCCATTACGAATGTTATGTATTCAAATGAAGTCTATAAAAACAGTTCTGTGACTTGTTTTGAAAAACCACTCACTGTGTGGCTCATACTTTTGTTATTTTTGCGGGACAGCCACTATGTGGTTTTGGGTACTAATCTGTGGCATTGTGTGCAAACAATTGTCGTTTCATTGATCCTGGGTTTGAATATTGAATTCATTTCAGATCTTGGTTTAATTTTCCATACAAGAGCTTTCCATAAATATACAACTAATTGTATTTGAAGTAATATTTTTGCCATAAAGCATACAGATACAATATACCTAATTCGTGAAGCACAAAACGTTAAGTTTTAGTCCCAGTAAATATTACCTTCTCTTTCCACTGTGATGTAGGACGGTCACGGTAATTTGTAGATTGTGGTCTTGAAGCACCCCTGCTGTAATCTGTAATCAAAGCAACACCAAAACAAACTGAAAAGACAAGCTGTGAGACACGATAACCTGTGAGATGAAACTATAAGTGTAGTCATGACATAAATATTGTTAGTATCTAAAATTAAATTAGTTAATTAAATAAAATCATTAAAAGCAAAATAATAAGATCATTAAGTGAGTTAGGCAGTGCCCTGCATATACATTATATATAACAAGTGTAAAATATATTTAATTTATTTGTGCTATGACTGTGACTGTAAAGGGACATTGACATGACATGCCCCTGTCTAGTAAACAAAAGGTAAAGAGTCAGCCTTTAAACAAATGCTTGTCAATATGCTTCAAAATGTTTGCACAAAGTTTAAATTTAATTTGTCCAAGCATAAGCGAGAGCTTGTTCCACAATGACAGATATGCTTGATTTTGATGCATTTTAGTATGACAATGGCTGCCATCCAGCAATCTTTTGATAGATTGACATAATGTGTAACATGAACTGTATACTACTGTGGAATGTCATTCATTAACCCAGATGGCCGTCAGTCAGCCATTGCATGTTGATATGTTCATGCTTATTACTAAAATCATATGAACCCAGCATTTAGTTTAATGTTGTTTACTGATAGTCATTTAATGTATTTCACCTTGGTTACGATGGCGACTAGCACCAATGCAAGGTGAAGCTGAGTGACAACTGGAACAACCACCATCACTGGGACTTTGTGAATAATTCAAACACTCTGTGAAAAACAGCAAATTTATTCTACAACCCTTTAAATACCACAGCTTTCTTTTGATCTGGGTAATGATGCACAGTTGCACAAAATACATGATGCAAAGTTAAATGAGATTGACCAAGGCACACCTGAAAACGCCAGTTGACATGTGTTATACTTTATTTTTTGAAAGGCATATCTGCGAAAAAGACCCTAGATGGGTGCCACATGGAAGAATAGAACCCAAAACTGATATTGAACTATGCCCAATGGAGACTAAATATATTAAGTAAACTACATCTCATGAGTCACTTTATCATCAAAGCAATCATATTACCATTATTTTGAGCATCTTGTGCTTGCATTGCCTTCTTCCCTTTATCTGCATCCTTTGATGACAGACTTGACAGCTCACTCGAATCCCCTGCAATAAACAGAGAAAGTATTGCAAGTTTAATATACATGGAACTTTATTTATTACAATTTCTTCTTGGTGTCACACCAGACCAAATACCAATTACATTCATAGCCATATAAATTAGTAACTCATTGTGCATATACCCACTTCAAAATAAATCTCTGAATGTCACAATCCCAATATTTGCTAATGTGCAACATTTCCATCCTTGAAAAACAAAACTGCAATTGCAATTAATATCTCCACCAACCAATACGAGACAAAACTTCTATGCATTCATCAGTGCTTCAGCAAACCAGTTCACCTTCTGGATCTCAATAAATAACAATAAGATAGACCAATAAATTATGCAATAGAGAAACCCATTCATAGTAAATATTTTGTCAGAAACCTTTGATTATTACACTGTAAGTACACTGTCACTGCAGGTTTTACAATTAATTCATATCAAATCATCGACCTACACATGTAGTCATTATGAATAGAGTAGACATACCACTGGTACTGCAGTCAATACTATCTTTGGACTTTGAATTGGTTATTCTCTGACGTAATTTTCTCTCAAATGCTGCAGCAACTTTATAGCAGTGGCCATCAATGACTTTACCATTTAGTTCTGCAATTGCTTTAATTGCTTGGTCACGATGAAAATATCGAACAAATGCAAAGCTTTTAGAAGAAAATATAAAAACAATCTGAGGGTACTAGAGGCAAGAAATTGATACAGGAAATATTTAAATTTCATGACTGATTAACCTATTAAACAACAAGAAAACACTGATACAGCTCTGTGCTTTGAGATGCAAACTATGAAAGCCACCAAATCCATGTGATAAAAGTTGCTAATAACAGAAAAAAAACATACATAATTTATAACAAAAGGAAAAATCTACAATTTGTCAATTTTTATGCAAATTTAAATGCACAGAGTGGAACCCCAAATTTATATGGTGTATGAATTATCTCACACCTGAATTTTATTAAGAACCATACAGTTGCCTTTGGAACAGCTAAATATTAACAAATTGTTAAACGAATTAGCTAATTAATAAGCACAAATTTCAGACCATAACAAGGTGTAAGATTTCTTCTGAAATACCAATATACAAGTTTCATTGAAATATATTGAATGGTTAATTATCATACAGATTAGACATTTAATGTGCATAAACTTTAAGTACTAAAGTTAAGAAACAGTTAGGTCTGCTGATAATCCAACTTTATTGATAATTTTGCATATTCACTGGGTTTTAATTTAGCCCACTTAGCTAGCAGCAGTGTAGCAAAAGTCCTATACAATTTATAACTTTAGGTAATTTATATGATGTGCAGGTCAGTAGTGTTGCACTGTATCCCCCTCGCCCAAGGTTCTAACAATATATATTGATAAATGTACACTTTGTCATGTGTTAACTTTTATAAACATAACTGTTGTGGGTATAATCTTATAAACACCACTTAACCTTCGAGCAGACTCATAGGGAGACTCTATTAGCTTTATAATTGCACACTTCAAAACTTACATATGATAATACAATGCAAGAGTAGTGGCAGATAGTTCAAAGATTATATCATCAAAAGCACCATAAATAAATAACAGAAATACAAACTTGTGAAAGAACAGGAATACAAATCAATCTGAAATTATAATCTCACCTATTGTAGAAGCTATATTCTGCAAATCCACCAACTGATTTCAAACCTGGCATTATTGCCTGAAAATAATTATACAGTATGCTAGCTGACATAACTAACTGATCTGGACAGGATATGTGAATGAAATATATCAGTATTATATGACTTATAGATGAACACACATGATGGTCTCTAATACAGTATGCTAGCTGACATAACTAACTGATCTAGACAGGATATGTGAATGGAATATATTAGTATTATATGACTATTATAGATGAACACACATGATGGTCTCTAGTACAGTATGCTAGCTGATATAACTAACTGATCTAGACAGGATATGTGAATGGAATATATTAGTATTATATGACTTATAGATGAACACACCTGATGGTCTTTAGTACAGTATGCTAGCTGACACAACTAACTGATCTAGACAGGATATGTGAATGGAATATATTAGTATTATGTGACTATTATAGATGAACACACGTGATGGTCTCTAGTACAGTATGCTAGCTGATATAACTAACTGATCTAGACAGGATATGTGAATGGAATATATTGGTATTATATGACTATTATAGATGAACACACATGATGGTCTTTAGTACAGTATGCTAGTTGACACAACTAACTGATCTAGACAGGATATGTGAATAGAATATATTAGTATTATATGACTATGATAGATGAACACACATGATGGTCTCTAGTACAGTATGCTAGTTGACATAACTATCTGATCTAGACAGGATATATGAATGGAATATATTAGTATTATATGACTTATAGATGAACACACATGATGATCTTTAGAACAGTATGCTAGCTGACATAACTAACTGATCTAGACAGGATATGTGAACGGAATATATTGGTATTATATGACTTATAGATGAACACACATGATGGTCTCTAGTACAGTATGCTAGCTGACATAACTATCTGATCTAGACAGGATATATGAATGGAATATATTAGTATTATATGACTATTATAGATGAACACACATGATGGTCTCTAGTACAGTATGCTAGCTGACATAACTAACTGATCTAGACAGGATATGTGAACGGAATATATTGGTATTATATGACTTATAGATGAACACACATGATGGTCTCTAGTACAGTATGCTAGCTGACATAACTATCTGATCTAGACAGGATATATGAATGGAATATATTAGTATTATATGACTATTATAGATGAACACACATGATGGTCTCTAGTACAGTATGCTAGCTGACATAACTAACTGATCTAGACAGGATATGTGAACAGAATATATTGGCATTATATGACTATGATAGATGAACACACATGATGGTCTTTAGTACAGTATGCTAGCTGACATAACTAACTGATCTAGACAGGATATATGAACGGAATATATTGGTATTATATGACTTATAGATGAACACACATGATGGTCTTTAGTACAGTATGCTAGTTGACACAACTAACTGATCTAGACAGGATATGTGAACGGAATATATTAGTATTATATGACTTATAGATGAACACACATGATGGTCTTTAGTACAGTATGCTAGCTGACATAACTATCTGATCTAGACAGTATGCTAGCTGACATAACTAACTGATCTAGACAGGATATGTGAACGGAATATATTGGCATTATATGACTATGATATATGAACACACATGATGGTCTTTAGTACAGTATGCTAGCTGACATAACTAACTGATCTAGACAGGATATATGAACGGAATATATTGGTATTATATGACTTATAGATGAACACACATGATGGTCTTTAGTACAGTATGCTAGCAGACATAACTAACTGATCTAGACAGGATATATGAACGGAATATATTGGTATTATATGACTTATAGATGAACACACATGATGGTCTTTAGTACAGTATGCTAGCTGACATAACTAACTGATCTAGACAGGATATATGAACGGAATATATTGGTATTATATGACTATTATAGATGAACACACATGATGGTCTTTAGTACAGTATGCTAGTTGACATAACTAACTGATCTAGACAGGATATGTGAATGGAATATATTAGTATTATATGACTATTATAGATGAACACACATGATGGTCTTTAGTACAGTATGCTAGTTGACACAACTAACTGATCTAGACAGGATATGTGAACAGAATATATTGATATTATATGACTTATAGATGAACACACATGATGGTCTTTAGTACAGTATGCTAGTTGACATAACTAACTGATCTAGACAGGATATGTGAACGGAATATATTGGTATTATATGACTATGATAGATGAACACACATGATGGTCTTTAGTACAGTATGCTAGCTGACATAACTAACTGATCTAGACAGGATATGTGAATGGAATATATTAGTATTATATGACTATTATAGATGAACACACATGATGGTCTTTAGTACAGTATGCTAGTTGACATAACTAACTGATCTAGACAGGATATGTGAATGGAATATATTAGTATTATATGACTATTATAGATGAACACACATGATGGTCTTTAGTACAGTATGCTAGTTGACACAACTAACTGATCTAGACAGGATATGTGAATGGAATATATTGGTATTATATGACTTATAGATGAACACACATGATAGTCTTTAGTACAGTATGCTAGTTGACATAACTAACTGATCTAGACAGGATATGTGAACGGAATATATTGGTATTATATGACTATGATAGATGAACACACATGATGGTCTTTAGTACAGTATGCTAGCTGACATAACTAACTGATCTAGACAGGATATGTGAATGGAATATATTAGTATTATATGACTATTATAGATGAACACACAAGATGGTCTCTAGTACAGTATGCTAGCTGACATAACTAACTGATCTAGACAGGATATGTGAACAGAATATATTGGTATTATATGACTATGATAGATGAACACACATGATGGTCTTTAGTACAGTATGCTAGCTGACATAACTAACTGATCTAGACAGGATATGTGAATGGAATATATTAGTATTATATGACTATTATAGATGAACACACAAGATGGTCTCTAGTACAGTATGCTAGTTGACACAACTAACTGATCTAGACAGGATATGTGAATGGAATATATTAGTATTATATGACTATTATAGATGAACACACATGATGGTCTTTAGTACAGTATGCTAGCTGATATAACTAACTGATCTAGACAGGATATGTGAATGGAATATATTAGTATTATATGACTATTATAGATGAACACACATGATGGTCTTTAGTACAGTATGCTAGCTGACATAACTAACTGATCGAGACAGGATATGTGAATGGAATAAATTAGTATTATATGACTATTATAGATGAACACACATGATGGTCTTTAGTACAGTATGCTAGTTGACACAACTAACTGATCTAGACAGGATATGTGAATGGAATATATTAGTATTATATGACTATTATAGATGAACACACAAGATGGTCTCTAGTACAGTATGCTAGCTGACATAACTAACTGATCTAGACAGGATATGTGAACAGAATATATTGGTATTATATGACTATGATAGATGAACACACATGATGGTCTTTAGTACAGTATGCTAGCTGACATAACTAACTGATCTAGACAGGATATGTGAATGGAATATATTAATATTATATGACTATTATAGATGAACACACAAGATGGTCTCTAGTACAGTATGCTAGTTGACACAACTAACTGATCTAGACAGGATATGTGAATGGAATATATTAGTATTATATGACTATTATAGATGAACACACATGATGGTCTTTAGTACAGTATGCTAGCTGATATAACTAACTGATCTAGACAGGATATGTGAATGGAATATATTAGTATTATATGACTATTATAGATGAACACACATGATGGTCTTTAGTACAGTATGCTAGCTGACATAACTAACTGATCGAGACAGGATATGTGAATGGAATATATTAGTATTATATGACTATTATAGATGAACACACATGATGGTCTTTAGTACAGTATGCTAGTTGACACAACTAACTGATCTAGACAGGATATGTGAATGGAATATATTAGTATTATATGACTATTATAGATGAACACACATGATGGTCTTTAGTACAGTATGCTAGCTGACAACTAACTGATCTAGACAGGTTATGTGAATGGAATATATTAGTATTATATGACTATTATAGATGAACACACATGATGGTCTTAAGTACAGTATGCTAGTTGACACAACTAACTGATCTAGACAGGATATGTGAATGGAATATATTAGTATTATATGACTATGATAGATGAACACACATGATGGTCTTTAGTACAGTATGCTAGTTGACATAACTAACTGATCTAGACAGGATATGTGAATGGAACATATTAGTATTATATGACTATTATAGATGAACACACATGATGGTCTTTAGTACAGTATGCTAGCTGATATAACTATCTGAACTAGACAGTATGCTAGCTGACATAACTAACTGATCTAGACAGGATATATGAACGGAATATATTAGTATTATATGACTATTATAGATGAACACACATGATGGTCTCTAGTACAGTATGCTAGCTGACATAACTAACTGATCTAGACAGGATATGTGAACGGAATATATTAGTATTACATGACTATTATAGATGAACACACATGATGGTCTTCAGTACAGTATGCTAGTTGACACAACTAACTGATCTAGACAGGATATATGAACGGAATATATTGGTATTATATGACTTATAGATGAACACACATGATGGTCTTTAGTACAGTATGCTAGCTGACATAACTAACTGATCTAGACAGGATATGTGAATGGAATATATTAGTATTATATGACTATTATAGATGAACACACATGATGGTCTTTAGTACAGTATGCTAGCTGACATAACTAACTGATCGAGACAGGATATGTGAATGGAATAAATTAGTATTATATGACTATTATAGATGAACACACATGATGGTCTTTAGTACAGTATGCTAGTTGACACAACTAACTGATCTAGACAGGATATGTGAATGGAATATATTAGTATTATATGACTATTATAGATGAACACACAAGATGGTCTCTAGTACAGTATGCTAGCTGACATAACTAACTGATCTAGACAGGATATGTGAACAGAATATATTGGTATTATATGACTATGATAGATGAACACACATGATGGTCTTTAGTACAGTATGCTAGCTGACATAACTAACTGATCTAGACAGGATATGTGAATGGAATATATTAATATTATATGACTATTATAGATGAACACACAAGATGGTCTCTAGTACAGTATGCTAGTTGACACAACTAACTGATCTAGACAGGATATGTGAATGGAATATATTAGTATTATATGACTATTATAGATGAACACACATGATGGTCTTTAGTACAGTATGCTAGCTGATATAACTAACTGATCTAGACAGGATATGTGAATGGAATATATTAGTATTATATGACTATTATAGATGAACACACATGATGGTCTTTAGTACAGTATGCTAGCTGACATAACTAACTGATCGAGACAGGATATGTGAATGGAATATATTAGTATTATATGACTATTATAGATGAACACACATGATGGTCTTTAGTACAGTATGCTAGTTGACACAACTAACTGATCTAGACAGGATATGTGAATGGAATATATTAGTATTATATGACTATTATAGATGAACACACATGATGGTCTTTAGTACAGTATGCTAGCTGACAACTAACTGATCTAGACAGGTTATGTGAATGGAATATATTAGTATTATATGACTATTATAGATGAACACACATGATGGTCTTTAGTACAGTATGCTAGTTGACACAACTAACTGATCTAGACAGGATATGTGAATGGAATATATTAGTATTATATGACTATGATAGATGAACACACATGATGGTCTTTAGTACAGTATGCTAGTTGACATAACTAACTGATCTAGACAGGATATGTGAACGGAACATATTAGTATTATATGACTATTATAGATGAACACACATGATGGTCTTTAGTACAGTATGCTAGCTGATATAACTATCTGAACTAGACAGTATGCTAGCTGACATAACTAACTGATCTAGACAGGATATATGAACGGAATATATTAGTATTATATGACTATTATAGATGAACACACATGATGGTCTCTAGTACAGTATGCTAGCTGACATAACTAACTGATCTAGACAGGATATGTGAACGGAATATATTAGTATTACATGACTATTATAGATGAACACACATGATGGTCTTCAGTACAGTATGCTAGTTGACACAACTAACTGATCTAGACAGGATATATGAACGGAATATATTGGTATTATATGACTTATAGATGAACACACATGATGGTCTTTAGTACAGTATGCTAGCTGACATAACTAACTGATCTAGACAGGATATGTGAATGGAATATATTAGAACACACATGATGGTCTTTAGTACAGTATGCTAGCTGACATAACTATCTGATCCAGACAGTATGCTAGCTGACATAACTAACTGATCTAGACAGGATATGTGAATGGAATATATTAGTATTATATGACTTATAGATGAACACACATGATGGTCTTTAGTACAGTATGCTAGTTGACATAACTAACTGATCTAGACAGGATATGTGAACGGAATATATTGGTATTATATGACTATGATAGATGAACACACATGATGGTCTTTAGTACAGTATGCTAGCTGACATAACTAACTGATCTAGACAGGATATGTGAATGGAATATATTAGTATTATATGACTATTATAGATGAACACACATAATGGTCTTTAGTACAGTATGCTAGCTGACATAACTAACTGATCTAGACAGGATATGTGAATGGAATATATTAGTATTATATGACTATTATAGATGAACACACATGATGGTCTTTAGTACAGTATGCTAGTTGACACAACTAACTGATCTAGACAGGATATATGAATGGAATATATTGGTATTATATGACTATTATAGATGAACACACATGATGGTATTTAGTACAGTATGCTAGCTGACACAACTAACTGATCTAGACAGGATATGTGAATGGAATATATTAGTATTATATGACTATTATAGATGAACACACATGATGGTCTTTAGTACAGTATGCTAGTTGACACAACTAACTGATCTAGACAGGATATGTGAATGGAATATATTAGTATTATATGACTATGATAGATGAACACACATGATGGTCTTTAGTACAGTATGCTAGTTGACATAACTAACTGATCTAGACAGGATATGTGAACGGAACATATTAGTATTATATGACTATTATAGATGAACACACATGATGGTCTTTAGTACAGTATGCTAGCTGATATAACTATCTGAACTAGACAGTATGCTAGCTGACATAACTAACTGATCTAGACAGGATATATGAACGGAATATATTAGTATTATATGACTATTATAGATGAACACACATGATGGTCTCTAGTACAGTATGCTAGCTGACATAACTAACTGATCTAGACAGGATATGTGAACGGAATATATTAGTATTATATGACTATTATAGATGAACACACATGATGGTCTTTAGTACAGTATGCTAGTTGACACAACTAACTGATCTAGACAGGATATATGAACGGAATATATTGGTATTATATGACTTATAGATGAACACACATGATGGTCTTTAGTACAGTATGCTAGCTGACATAACTAACTGATCTAGACAGGATATGTGAATGGAATATATTAGAACACACATGATGGTCTTTAGTACAGTATGCTAGCTGACATAACTATCTGATCCAGACAGTATGCTAGCTGACATAACTAACTGATCTAGACAGGATATGTGAATGGAATATATTAGTATTATATGACTTATAGATGAACACACATGATGGTCTTTAGTACAGTATGCTAGTTGACATAACTAACTGATCTAGACAGGATATGTGAACGGAATATATTGGTATTATATGACTATGATAGATGAACACACATGATGGTCTTTAGTACAGTATGCTAGCTGACATAACTAACTGATCTAGACAGGATATGTGAATGGAATATATTAGTATTATATGACTCTTATAGATGAACACACATAATGGTCTTTAGTACAGTATGCTAGCTGACATAACTAACTGATCTAGACAGGATATGTGAATGGAATATATTAGTATTATATGACTATTATAGATGAACACACATGATGGTCTTTAGTACAGTATGCTAGTTGACACAACTAACTGATCTAGACAGGATATATGAATGGAATATATTGGTATTATATGACTATTATAGATGAACACACATGATGGTATTTAGTACAGTATGCTAGCTGACACAACTAACTGATCTAGACAGGATATGTGAATGGAATATATTAGTATTATATGACTATTATAGATGAACACACATGATGGTCTTTAGTACAGTATGCTAGTTGACACAACTAACTGATCTAGACAGGATATGTGAATGGAATATATTAGTATTATATGACTATGATAGATGAACACACATGATGGTCTTTAGTACAGTATGCTAGTTGACATAACTAACTGATCTAGACAGGATATGTGAACGGAACATATTAGTATTATATGACTATTATAGATGAACACACATGATGGTCTTTAGTACAGTATGCTAGCTGACATAACTAACTGATCTAGACAGGATATGTGAATGGAATATATTAGAACACACATGATGGTCTTTAGTACAGTATGCTAGCTGACATAACTAACTGATCTAGACAGGATATATGAACGGAATATATTAGTATTATATGACTATTATAGATGAACACACATGATGGTCTCTAGTACAGTATGCTAGCTGACATAACTAACTGATCTAGACAGGATATGTGAACGGAATATATTAGTATTATATGACTATTATAGATGAACACACATGATGGTCTTTAGTACAGTATGCTAGTTGACACAACTAACTGATCTAGACAGGATATATGAACGGAATATATTGGTATTATATGACTTATAGATGAACACACATGATGGTCTTTAGTACAGTATGCTAGCTGACATAACTAACTGATCTAGACAGGATATGTGAATGGAATATATTAGAACACACATGATGGTCTTTAGTACAGTATGCTAGCTGACATAACTATCTGATCCAGACAGTATGCTAGCTGACATAACTAACTGATCTAGACAGGATATGTGAATGGAATATATTAGTATTATATGACTTATAGATGAACACACATGATGGTCTTTAGTACAGTATGCTAGTTGACATAACTAACTGATCTAGACAGGATATGTGAACGGAATATATTGGTATTATATGACTATGATAGATGAACACACATGATGGTCTTTAGTACAGTATGCTAGCTGACATAACTAACTGATCTAGACAGGATATGTGAACGGAATATATTGGTATTATATGACTATTATAGATGAACACACATGATGGTCTTTAGTACAGTATGCTAGCTGACACAACTAACTGATCTAGACAGGATATGTGAATGGAATATATTAGTATTATATGACTATTATAGATGAACACACATGATGGTCTTTAGTACAGTATGCTAGTTGACACAACTAACTGATCTAGACAGGATATGTGAATGGAATATATTAGTATTATATGACTATGATAGATGAACACACATGATGGTCTTTAGTACAGTATGCTAGTTGACATAACTAACTGATCTAGACAGGATATGTGAACGGAACATATTAGTATTATATGACTATTATAGATGAACACACATGATGGTCTTTAGTACAGTATGCTAGCTGATATAACTATCTGAACTAGACAGTATGCTAGCTGACATAACTAACTGATCTAGACAGGATATATGAACGGAATATATTAGTATTATATGACTATTATAGATGAACACACATGATGGTCTCTAGTACAGTATGCTAGCTGACATAACTAACTGATCTAGACAGGATATGTGAACGGAATATATTAGTATTATATGACTATTATAGATGAACACACATGATGGTCTTTAGTACAGTATGCTAGTTGACACAACTAACTGATCTAGACAGGATATATGAACGGAATATATTGGTATTATATGACTTATAGATGAACACACATGATGGTCTTTAGTACAGTATGCTAGCTGACATAACTAACTGATCTAGACAGGATATGTGAATGGAATATATTAGAACACACATGATGGTCTTTAGTACAGTATGCTAGCTGACATAACTATCTGATCCAGACAGTATGCTAGCTGACATAACTAACTGATCTAGACAGGATATGTGAATGGAATATATTAGTATTATATGACTTATAGATGAACACACATGATGGTCTTTAGTACAGTATGCTAGTTGACATAACTAACTGATCTAGACAGGATATGTGAACGGAATATATTGGTATTATATGACTATGATAGATGAACACACATGATGGTCTTTAGTACAGTATGCTAGCTGACATAACTAACTGATCTAGACAGGATATGTGAATGGAATATATTAGTATTATATGACTATTATAGATGAACACACATAATGGTCTTTAGTACAGTATGCTAGCTGACATAACTAACTGATCTAGACAGGATATGTGAATGGAATATATTAGTATTATATGACTATTATAGATGAACACACATGATGGTCTTTAGTACAGTATGCTAGTTGACACAACTAACTGATCTAGACAGGATATATGAATGGAATATATTGGTATTATATGACTATTATAGATGAACACACATGATGGTATTTAGTACAGTATGCTAGCTGGCACAACTAACTGATCTAGACAGGATATGTGAATGGAATATATTAGTATTATATGACTATTATAGATGAACACACATGATGGTCTTTAGTACAGTATGCTAGTTGACACAACTAACTGATCTAGACAGGATATGTGAATGGAATATATTAGTATTATATGACTATTATAGATGAACACACATGATGGTCTTTAGTACAGTATGCTAGTTGACACAACTAACTGATCTAGACAGGATATATGAACGGAATATATTGGTATTATATGACTTATAGATGAACACACATGATGGTCTTTAGTACAGTATGCTAGCTGACATAACTAACTGATCTAGACAGGATATGTGAATGGAATATATTAGTATTATATGACTATTATAGATGAACACACATGATGGTCTTTAGTACAGTATGCTAGCTGACATAACTATCTGATCCAGACAGTATGCTAGCTGACATAACTAACTGATCTAGACAGGATATGTGAATGGAATATATTAGTATTATATGACTTATAGATGAACACACATGATGGTCTTTAGTACAGTATGCTAGTTGACACAACTAACTGATCTAGACAGGATATGTGAACGGAATATATTGGTATTATATGACTTATAGATGAACACACATGATGGTCTTTAGTACAGTATGCTAGTTGACATAACTAACTGATCTAGACAGGATATGTGAACGGAATATATTGGTATTATATGACTATGATAGATGAACACACATGATGGTCTTTAGTACAGTATGCTAGCTGACATAACTAACTGATCTAGACAGGATATGTGAATGGAATATATTAGTATTATATGACTATTATAGATGAACACACAAGATGGTCTCTAGTACAGTATGCTAGCTGACATAACTAACTGATCTAGACAGGATATGTGAATGGAATATATTAGTATTATATGACTATTATAGATGAACACACATGATGGTCTCTCGTACAGTATGCTAGCTGACATAACTAACTGATCTAGACAGGATATGTGAATGGAATATATTAGTATTATATGACTTATAGATGAACACACATGATGGTCTTTAGTACAGTATGCTAGCTGACATAACTAACTGATCTAGACAGGATATGTGAATGGAATATATTAGTATTATATGACTATTATAGATGAACACACATGATGGTCTTTAGTACAGTATGCTAGCTGACATACCTAACTGATCTAGACAGGATATGTGAATAGCATATATTAGCATTATATGACTATGATAGATGAACACACATGATGGTCTTTAGTACAGTATGCTAGCTGACATAACTAACTGATCTAGACAGGATATGTGAATGGAATATATTAGCATTATATGACTATTATAGATGAATACACATGATGATCTCTAGTACAGTATGCTAGCTGACATAACTAACTGATCTAGACAGGATATGTGAACAGAATATATTGGTATTATATGACTTATAGATGAACACACATGATGGTCTTTAGTACAGTATGCTAGTTGACATAACTATCTGATGTAGACAGGATATGTGAACGGAATATATTGGTATTATATGACTTATAGATGAACACACATGATGGTCTCTAGTACAGTATGCTAGTTGACATAACTAACTGATCTAGACAGGATATGTGAATGGAATATATTAGTATTATATGACTTATAGATAAACACACATAATGGTCTTTAGTACAGTATGCTAGCTGACATAACTAACTGATCTAGACAGGATATGTGAACAGAATATATTGGTATTATATGACTATGATAGATGAACACACATGATGGTCTTTAGTACAGTATGCTAGCTGATATAACTATCTGATCTAGACAGGATATGTGAATAGAATATATTAGTATTATATGACTATTATAGATGAACACACATGATGGTCTTTAGTACAGTATGCTAGTTGACACAACTAACTGATCTAGACAGGATATATGAACGGAATATATTGGTATTATATGACTTATAGATGAACACACATGATGGTCTTTAGTACAGTATGCTAGCTGACATAACTAACTGATCTAGACAGGATATGTGAATGGAATATATTAGTATTATATGACTATTATAGATGAACACACATGATGGTCTTTAGTACAGTATGCTAGCTGACATAACTATCTGATCCAGACAGTATGCTAGCTGACATAACTAACTGATCTAGACAGGATATGTGAATGGAATATATTAGTATTATATGACTTATAGATGAACACACATGATGGTCTTTAGTACAGTATGCTAGTTGACACAACTAACTGATCTAGACAGGATATGTGAACGGAATATATTGGTATTATATGACTTATAGATGAACACACATGATGGTCTTTAGTACAGTATGCTAGTTGACATAACTAACTGATCTAGACAGGATATGTGAACGGAATATATTGGTATTATATGACTATGATAGATGAACACACATGATGGTCTTTAGTACAGTATGCTAGCTGACATAACTAACTGATCTAGACAGGATATGTGAATGGAATATATTAGTATTATATGACTATTATAGATGAACACACAAGATGGTCTCTAGTACAGTATGCTAGCTGACATAACTAACTGATCTAGACAGGATATGTGAATGGAATATATTAGTATTATATGACTATTATAGATGAACACACATGATGGTCTCTCGTACAGTATGCTAGCTGACATAACTAACTGATCTAGACAGGATATGTGAATGGAATATATTAGTATTATATGACTTATAGATGAACACACATGATGGTCTTTAGTACAGTATGCTAGCTGACATAACTAACTGATCTAGACAGGATATGTGAATGGAATATATTAGTATTATATGACTATTATAGATGAACACACATGATGGTCTTTAGTACAGTATGCTAGCTGACATAACTAACTGATCTAGACAGGATATGTGAATAGCATATATTAGCATTATATGACTATGATAGATGAACACACATGATGGTCTTTAGTACAGTATGCTAGCTGACATAACTAACTGATCTAGACAGGATATGTGAATGGAATATATTAGCATTATATGACTATTATAGATGAACACACATGATGATCTCTAGTACAGTATGCTAGCTGACATAACTAACTGATCTAGACAGGATATGTGAACAGAATATATTGGTATTATATGACTTATAGATGAACACACATGATGGTCTTTAGTACAGTATGCTAGTTGACATAACTATCTGATGTAGACAGGATATGTGAACGGAATATATTGGTATTATATGACTTATAGATGAACACACATGATGGTCTCTAGTACAGTATGCTAGTTGACATAACTAACTGATCTAGACAGGATATGTGAATGGAATATATTAGTATTATATGACTTATAGATAAACACACATAATGGTCTTTAGTACAGTATGCTAGCTGACATAACTAACTGATCTAGACAGGATATGTGAACAGAATATATTGGTATTATATGACTATGATAGATGAACACACATGATGGTCTTTAGTACAGTATGCTAGCTGATATAACTATCTGATCTAGACAGGATATGTGAATAGAATATATTAGCATTATATGACTATGATAGATGAACACACATGATGGTCTTTAGTACAGTATGCTAGCTGATATAACTATCTGATCTAGACAGGATATGTGAATGGAATATATTAGTATTATATGACTATTATAGATGAACACACATGATGGTACAGTATGCTAGCTGATATAACTAACTGATCTAGACAGGATATGTGAATAGAATATATTAGCATTATATGACTATTATAGATGAACACACATGATGGTCTTTAGTACAGTATGCTAGCTGACATAACTAACTGATCTAGACAGGATATGTGAACGGAATATATTGGTATTATATGACTTATAGATGAACACACATGATGGTCTCTAGTACAGTATGCTAGTTGACATAACTATCTGATCTAGACAGAATATATGAATGGAATATATTAGTATTATATGACTTATAGATGAACACACATGATGATCTTTAGAACAGTATGCTAGCTGACATAACTAACTGATCTACCAGGATATGTGAATGGAATATATTAGCATTATATGACTATTATAGATGAACACACAAGATGGTCTTTAGTACAGTATGCTAGCTGACATAACTAACTGATCTAGACAGGATATGTGAATAGAATATATTAGCATTATATGACTATTATAGATGAACACACATGATGGTCTCTAGTACAGTATGCTAGCTGACATAACTAACTGATCTAGACAGGATATGTGAATAGAATATATTAGCATTATATGACTATTATAGATGAACACACATGATGGTCTTTAGTACAGTATGCTAGCTGACATAACTAACTGATCTAGACAGGATATGTGAATGGAATATATTAGTATTATATGACTTATAGATGAACACACATGATGGTCTTTAGTACAGTATGCTAGCTGACATAACTAACTGATCTAGACAGGATATGTGAATGGAATATATTAGTATTATATGACTTATAGATGAACACACATGATGGTCTTTAGTACAGTATGCTAGCTGACATAACTAACTGATCTAGACAGGATATGTGAATGGAATAGTTTATAACAAGTCACTATGATGGTCATGTACTGGTATATTCAAAGTAAACAACACCAAATAATCATTTAAATATGAAATATATGAAGTATATTTTGACAAACAGCATGGCAGCAGTTTATTTTCACCATAAGCAACTAAACAAGAAACATGTTCTGGTTGCAATATGCTCGTAAATATTCAAACAGAAAACTGTTTTTAAAATTTATACAGCATCTGTTTATCCATTCAATTCAAATTATAAAGATAGTGGTGTAAATCAAATGCATACTCACTCTCAGTTTATCATGATTCATTGATGGAATGCATATGCTATAAAGTCCACATTTGCTTGCAGACAATTGGTCCCTCATTTTATAATCACTATCTTCCTGCTTATCTGAAAGGAAGCTTTCTAGTCAAAATGTATGTTTGAGAAAAGCTCGAAATTAATGCATTGAAAATGACAGACATGAATAGTGTACAATGTATATATTTCTAAAAATATTAAGGGATTCTTTGAGATAAACAATAAATGTTGAATCAACTCAAAAACATACACCAGGAAAGTCATGTTGGTTTTTGAGTCTCAGTCTGAAAAAACATCCACATGTCCCTAAATTAATGAATTCAATAAAAACAGTGTCAATCGATGTGTTTCCAAAGCATGTGTTAAAGTGCTAACATCCCCCATTACTTTCACCCACCCAACTTGACACTATTGTATTGGTCACCTGTCAGAAAGCATGCTCTTGTCCTTATTTTATCAAGATGAAAATGGCAATAGATCAACTAATATCAGCCATTTTGATTCATGGAAACTGTCCTACAGGGTCAAAATGTTAGCAACAGTCATATAGTTGATATTGCAAAATCATAGTATAATAATGGTGGCACACAGTGACATCGATTGATCATACTGTTAAATTGTTATGTAAAAAGTATTTATATTATGAAAGAATAAAACTGCCTTTTCTTGGGTGAATCAAAACTTTAATTTAATTCACTTAATGTTCTGCAAGTTGCTATTATAACACAAATAGGATTTTAACATTACTATATTTTATGAACTGCTATGAAAAATTATATTTTAAAGCGATTTTTCATAGTGATGAATTATCATAAATATAAAATATTGGTAATAATGTGCACAGTGAGTGACAGTAGAAGGAGAATTCATGCCATGAATAGTGGCCTCTTGGATATATGGGGTGATGCAATTATATCTTTCATTAAGCTGCATACCAAACATTTCTATCTATAGATATCATAATATATTCTTACATATGCACATAGACATCAGCATGTGAAATGTAAAAGTACATTAGGCTGGCAGGATAAGGGATAATACTGAGAAAACTCACCATGATGTTCAGTAGTTAAGGAGAGGTCATCAGTCTTTTCATTATTCACACCATACAGCAAAATACCATCATGTAGACTATGTTCAATCCTTATCAAGTAAGAGAGAACAAATTTTGTTTTAAACCTTGATATTAAGCAGTACACAGCTATTTGCTATTTTATTGGTTTTTGATGTGTGTGGTAGCTTCTCTACACTGACTCTAGCATACTAGTATTTGCTATATTTAGCTCTGTGTTCATAAAATGATTGTGGCTATTTGATTGGTCAATTGATAAGCCAATCAAATTGATCACATGTTTGAATAGAAAAGACTGAACAGAAGCAATGCAAGACAGTGTTTTGGATGAAGAGTAATCATTGACATAGATGATAAAATATCTACACTTGTATGTTTAGACTTACTGGTGAGGATAGCCACAAAATTATTTAAATGTTTTCTTCTTATGGTAATTGAATAGCAAAATATATCAAGCTGAGTTGCTGTTTCATAATGTCCACAATATCTCAGAGGAGGAGTAGATATAATGCATAATTTGGGTCAGTTTTAAAGTTAATACCCAACCAAATATGGTATGTCACTACTAACAGGTCTATATCCAATGTACACAGGGCCAGTATAATTGATCAAAGGCACTATTATGTAACATTTAAACTGTATGTTTTAATTGATATGTTAATTTGCAAAGTTTATAATGTATGCTCTTTGGTGCAGTGAATTATTAAACATAAAGCTCCTGATGAATGAGGTACTTGTACCTTACAAAACAGTTTCAATATTCATGTAGTTGTGTCTTAATTCCTCTATTACCGTATTTGTCCGCTCTACATGTACTTTGTATTGAGCAATCTTGTTTTGGAATAATCGACTCTCATATATACACTATGTATGGCATAATGTATATTGCATTAAGAGAACACTTATGAATAGAAGTAAACAATATAAATATAATAAATACATACCGGACAACATCTGGGATAGATTTCAAACAATCTAGCAGCGTACTGAATCCCATTTGTCTGTACTGAAAATATCGTCCAACCAGAGTCTTGTAATGAGGTCGAAATTCACCCAATGGAGTGGGATCTTTGCTTGATAACAGCACAGCACGTGCCAAAGTCTTATCCACATCAGGAACCTTCCCTGGCATTTTGGTCTAGGACAGGGACAAAATACAAAGACAAAATATATTGACTCTATTTCAAACTCCCTGAGTATATAATATAATAATATTGAATTTATTGCATCCTTAGAAATAATTTCCATTGGTTGAACAGCAATAAAATGTTAGTAATAAAGTACAATACATATAAAACTAAAGTAAAATGTCAGTTATTGTTATTTATATATGAAAATCCTCGGGTCAGATCACCAGGCACTCTAATCATGCAAAAATGTCCTGCAAAAGACAAATAAGATTAAGAGTAATTAGAGACATTAAAAAACTGACTAATTATACAAATCAGGTAATTAATATTCACAGATTTGAGTGTAAAACTAATCAAAATCCAAAGAGTGGCTTATTCGATATCAGTGGAAAAGTCACGGAACAGCTAAAAATTAGCTAATTATCATGCAAATTAGGTAATTAGTATGCATGAATTTCCACCAAAACGTAATCAAATCTGCCCACTAGCCCAGAGCATCTATGCATTAAGTTTCATGAGATATCATTGGAACAGATGGACACACATGTGCTTTGCACATGGGAGTTAAAAATAATGCCTGTCTGGTAACCCATATACCCGTATAATGACTATACTGAAAAAAAGGCATTTGTACATGGGTACATCTTTAAGGTCTACTTGAAATTCATAATTTTTTTGAACAAAATATCAACTTGTACATGCAAGACATAGCGTATTATTGAAAAAACACTAGGCCAAGCAGCACTGTGGAATAATAAACTGTGAATAATTAATACTCATAAAATAAATAGGTATTTCTACCTACCTACCACATTAACAGAAACACTTTTCTGTGTTTTTTTATCTATTTTTTTGTTAAGAGAGAGAGAGTTTTTAGATGTTGTTTTCACAAAATTAGGAAACAATTCCCGATTCCCAAATTACCGTCAGACGCGATGTAATTCTATTTGCGCATGCGTAACCTACCTAGCAACGGGTGAGGGTAGAACAAAAATATAATCAAAGAAAGCTTAGAAAGAACTCCCGTGTGCTGAGAGTATTGAAGACACATTAAAAATTAATTCAAAATTACTTGTACATGAGATATTGATGGAAAAGCTGAAAACTAATTATGTAAATCCGGTAACTAATATGAACAGAACAAACAAATTATGAATTATTATGCTAATTAGAGAATTTATATGAACAAATTTTATCCCAAAATTAATCAAGCCTGTCTATTGTCCTAGAGCATTTATGTACCAAATTTTATTCAAATGATCAGTAATTGAGATATCAGTGTTAATTAATTATGTTAATTAGGTGATTAATAAGCATAAATATTTACCAAAAACTAATGGAGTCTCATTGAGATGTGATGATGAGTACTCTTTAAAAGTTTCATTAAAATCCAATTCGTGTTTTTTTATATATCAGTGTAACATTCATGGACAAAATTAACTAATTATGCAAATTAGGTAATTAATATCCACAATTATTTACCCTAAAACTAATCAGGTCTCTGCATAGTCCTAGAAGATCTATGTAGCATGTTTCATTGAAATATGATGATTAGTACTTGAGATATCAGGCAAAAAGCTGAAAATTAACTAATTATGTTAATAAGGTAATTAATATGCACAAATATTTATCCAAAAACTAATCAGGGGTCTGCACAGTAACTATGTACCAAATTTCATTGAAATGTGATGATTACTACTTGAAATATCAAAAGCTGAAAATTAATTAATTATGCAAATTAGGTAATTAATATGTACTGATATTACCCTAAAAACTATCAGGTTTGTGCAGTGTCCTTTGACATCTATGTACCAAGTTTTATTGAAATGTGATGATTAGTACTTGAGATATCAATGGAAAAGCCGAAAATTGATTTAATCATTATGCAAATTAGGTAATTATTATTGCACAGATTTTTACCCAAAACTAATCACATCTGCGCATTAGTTTGGAGCATCTATGTGCCAAGTTTCATCAAAATCCAATGAGTGGTTCTTTAGATATCAGTGGAACAGTCATGGAACAGCTAAAAATCAGCTAATTATCATGCAAATTAGGTAATTAATATGCATGGTTTTTACTAAAACCTAATCAAATCTACGCATTGGCCCAGAGCATCTATGCACCAAGTTTCATCAAAATTCAATGTATGGTTCTTGAGATATCAGTGGAACAGACGGACATACGTACACACACACACATACACACACACACACACACACACACACATACTTGTATTGCAATATGTTCCGAGGACTTCATTGGATTAACTTTTAATATAGTTGAATTAACTTTTAATATAGTTGCGATATGAACTCGATTAAAACGCGTTCCTATATAGGGTTGCGTTTTAATTGGAGTTTAATTAAACTCAATTACAATGCAATACAATGGAGAATTGCATTTTAATTAAGTTTAATTAAACAAGAGTTGAATATCCGGTGACTGAACATAGAAATGTTTGCGAAGCTTAGGTTTAGTATCGGGGTAAGGTATGGTACAATTATATTAATATTAATATAACGTGAACCATACCTTCCCCCGATACTAAACCTAAGCTACGCAAAACGTATTAATAATCGAATTAACTATTAATATAAATTATGTTTTCCGAGGACTATGAAAAAGGTCCTCGGAAGGTGTGTATGTCCTCGGAAGTAGGTATATATCTGTATTTTTGTCCTCGCAACATATAGCAATCCAAATACACACACACCCACACAGACACACTAACTGCAAAGACTCTCATTGTGTGCTTCGCACACGGGAGTCAAAAAGTCAAAAGCGCATCGGTAGACATATGCAACCCCGGGAGGAGTCAGCAGCATATTTAAAACATTTTTCTAAAGATAGTGGAGTGTGTTGTTGGGTACAAACGAGGGCAACTAGAAGTTGAAAAAGATGATTTTTCAAAAAAATTGAATGAAATAGAGATGGTACATGTGTGTTCCACAGAGTAAAATATGACCTCCAAAATTCTCGCAAAAAAATTTCAACTCCCAAAATCTGTCCTACCTTTCGGTTTGTTGATCCCAGGTCATGTGCAATTACACAGGCACTTTAATGCACGCCTGTTATATAATACGTATTACTGTTACAGTAATAAGACTAATCAATTCAGGTTGAGATGTAATGAATATACAAATATACAACAGTAACATCAAAAACTCAGGGGTGGAAGAATTGAAAATAAATGAAAACAAAATCTTGCAGGAATCAAAGACAGAAGGAAAAATTGTGCACGGCTAAATTTTATTAAATATTTCACACATTGAAAAAAACTTCATCACGGAGAAAGACAGTGCAGAAGGGGAATATTTTGCATATTTTTTTTGATATCACCCACCTAGAGTTTCTAACGGTCAACCAATTCCACATTTCATCTTGTATTAGTTGAATCATGATTTGTGATTCGAGGACTATCCTAACCCACACCCTTGGGCTGTGTTGTATACATTACGAAAGCCGGGTTACGAGTCGTGAAGTTACAGGTCAGTACTTCACCACCCCACCCCTCCTCTCCACACACAACCCGCGGCCCCAAGAGCCATTGGCATTGCGATGCCAGTCGCAGCGTACGTTGCCTGGTCTAGTATATCTTCGGATGGCTTGGCTCCTTGATTCAACGCAAATCCACAGGACAGAATAACACAAATTAAGTACGTCGTCGTCGTTGACAGCTTCAGTAAATAAGAATATATAATTACCTGGTCAGCACGCCGCGCCCCTATTTACGACACTTTTACACCATGACCTCAATAGTGAACTCGTAGCCTCGATCGCCGCTACAAAATTGATAACACCGAAGTACTAGTTCCAAAAACTTTACATTGGTGCATCGAGTACACCTCAAACGATGTCTAGCATTACAACCCAGAAACTATCCTGACATTATAAATTGTTGGTAATACAGTATCTTCGAGTTGGCGCCACGAGAGGGCGCTCTTCCTCAATTAATAAGCGGGTTAGAAAATCTAAAGAAAGTTTGTTTTTGGCAAGTCTTGATAACAGATTAAATCGACAAAAGTCAAAAAGTAAGTTTCAATGATGATATAAAGTCAAAAAACCATATGATTTGGATGCTATCACACAATTCATATTAAAATAACACTAGGGACTGGACAAAAAGTATATAGGTAGGCCTGTGTTTTTGAAAGTCGCGTACATAAAAATATATGACCCTTCACAAACATTTGCATGTAATTTGCTGACCTCCCCTCTTTCTTAGTGTAAGGATAGTATATGTATTAAAACCATATATACATACTACGATATGATATTCTACGACACAGCTTAGAACTTTTCTACTACAATCAGTTGCCCCGGCTCTCATTGAGAAGAGAACGATGTATGATACTGTGTATGTACCACATTAAGGTGATACATACACAAAGCCTTCGATAGTGTTTGGAGAGAAGGACTTCTTTTTAAATTGGCTAATGCAGGAGTAACAGAAAAATTAATCCACTTGATAAAATCAATGTATAGTAATACTAAATACGCCATCAAGACTAACCAAGGCTATTGTAAACCTTTCATGTCTTCTAGTGGTGTTAAACAAGGGTGCAATTTAAGTCCCCTGTTGTTTAATATCTATATCAATGACCTATCTGTAAGTCTAGTACAAACTGAACCTGTCAGGCTGCATGACATGTCATTTAACTGTCTACTCTTTGCGGATGATATTGTCATACTGTCAAATTCAGGTTCTGGGCTACAAGACAGTCTTAATCTCTTTAATGACTACTGCAAAATGTGGAAACTGACTGTCAACATAAAAAAAAAAGTTATTATTTTCAACAAAAGGGGGAGAAAAATTATTGACATCTTTTTTCTAGGCGATGAACAAATAGAAGTAGTATCTTCATATACATACTTAGGGATCACCTTTCAGAATAGTGGCAATTTTACAGTCGTTGTTAATAACCTTGTAAAGAAAGCACAGCGAGCACCAGGGGTTCTAAAACAAACTCTGCTATTAAACAACATTATTGCCTCACCAATTAATGCAATTAAACTGTTTTGTAGTTCTGTTATGCCTATTCTACTATACGGCTCGGAAATTTGGGCAGCTTTTAATTTTAAACCTAATATCACCCCTGAATTATTTATGCAGAAATTATTTAGTGATAGCTCAAAAATTGAATCAATCTACATCAAATTCTGCAAACAACTACTTGGTGTTCACAAAAGGGCAAGTAATATTGCTGTTAGAGCAGAGCCTGGTAGTTATCCCCTAATTAGTGAAATTCATACCCAAATGTACAAGTTTTGGTTAAGAGTAAAAAATAAAGAATGCAGTAATATAGTTCACTGTGCTTATCAGTCAGAGTGTACAATCAATAGTAATTCATGGGCAAACTTTGTTAGCAAACTGCTTGAAATAACTCGATTAAATGAAACGAATCATAATGCTAACATTTTTAGAAACAATCTTAAAAGAATTTACTATGAAAAAATTTGTTTGCCTACTCTGTCCAAAAAGGAAAATAATAAACTACGTATTTACAATAAATACAAATCAGATTATGAATTTGAACCATATCTGAATAAAATTAATAATTTAAATCACAGAGTAAGTGTAACCAAATTTAGAATTTCAGCACATAAATTACCAATTGAAAAATTAAGATACCAAAAAATACCCTCAGAGCAAAGATTTTGCACACTGTGTTCTGATCAGTCTGTTGGTGATGAAATGCATGCTCTTTTTGACTGCAAACTGGATGAAATTGTAAAGGCACGTAGCTACTTTTGGAATATTTTAAAATTGCCAAAAGAAGATATGTTTGTGCATATTATGGGAATAAAAGACAGTTTCATTGCCAATAGTATAGAAATGTTTATTAACATAATTTTACAATGTAATACCTAACAGTTGTTATCTGTTTTTACAGTTTATTTTATTTTTAATATCTGTATTTCTTGTTATTGTGTTGTTGTTGTTGTTGTTGTTGTTTTTGTGTGTATGATTATTGACCATGGTTAATGTATTTCCAATTCATTAATTTGAGTCAAATAAAATATACTATACTACACAATTGTACTGGCACATATGTGAGAGTTGTGTGTTGAATCGTGTGCATTCTTTAAAATACGAGATACACATGTTCAATACCACTATTCTATATTTTATTACATACAACACTGAGATTCAGCCAAATATTACTGGTCTAACAAATTCTAATAATAATTGCAAAAGTATCGGGGAAGCCCTTTATGCAAAGCTTGTTGTAAGACTTGCCCACCACACAGTATAAATATGTTAATGAGAAAAAGAATCTTATTCACCAAATCATCTTCAGTGTATTTCTCTCTCTCTGATGTTGAATGGAATAAGATATATGATTCAAAACTAACTTAAACAATAAACCTATAAAAATACACACGATACTAAGATATAAGTTTGGGCAATCAAGGACTGCCAGGTCTATTAGTCCCCGTTTGGACAAAGTTCGAAACGAGGACTTATAATTCAGTCTCCGTCCATCCTCAGTCCCGAGTCATATTTCAGAACCCTGTGGACAAAATGTGTTCATTCTTTGTTGTGTCTAGTACTTTACCTGAGACATATGCACATGCAGTGGTTTACTGATTCAATCAAATATGTCTGACTGGCAGCCATCTTGTTTTTTTGGAAAATGTGGTATCTTATGCATGCTTTGTCAGTTGTTTTTCAAATTTGGTACATAAATTATACATCTTAGGATACATGTGTATGTCGAATCGTTTCAGGATTGGATCAAAAATGGCCAACTGGCAGCCACTTTGTTTTTTGAAAATGTGGTATCTTATGCATGCTTTGTCATTTTTTAAAATTTGGTACATGCATTGTACGTTTTGGATTTCATGTCAACAAAAATTTGTTTTACAATCAGATTAAAGATAGCCGACTGGTGGCCATCTTGATTTTGATCATACAACTATATCATCATCATTTTGACCATTCATGTTCGGCACATACATCATAAATATAGGAATACATGTTTATATCAGTTTGTTCCATAATCAGACCAAAGATGGCCGACTGGCATCCAGTTTGTTTTTTGAAAAATGTGATTTATTCAACAGGATTTGTCGTTTTTTGTTGAAATTTGATACAAACATTGTTTATGTTGAGATACACGTCCTTGGTGATTTGTTTCGTGTTTGAATAAAAAATTACTAACTGGCAGCCATCTTGCTTTTTCAAAATGTATTGTTGACATGTTGTTTTTCTCTTCAAATTATACATGTTACGATACTTGTCCATGACCATTAGTTTCACAATCGGATCAAAGATGGTTAACTGTCTGTAATCTTGCTTTTTGACCATACTACTATATCTCTGTACATGAACCTAGACAAAGGAAATTCGGTTTGAATAAAAAAAATGAATAGCTTATCCTGTTTAATTTCTGACCATATATTTCGATTTTGGAAGAGTAATTTAATACATCTAATTTATGTTGATACTAGACCAGCCATTTATTCACTCTAAATTACTGACTATACTTTCGGTCTGCAATTTTTTTTTGGCATGAATAACATTCCCCCTAATTCTAACGGGGACTATGTCATTCACAATGACTTGTTAAATAGGTAGGCTTGTGGCTACATGCAGCACAGCCACCATACCAACAAAAGTATCCCCTAACTTAGGATAAATACATACTATAAAACCTACACTAAAAAAATAAAATTTATAACAAAGAAAGCCAAATATACTGTGACGGAAAGGGTGGGTGGGCAGGCCCGTAGCCAGCACTTTTGAATAGGGGGTTCGAAAACAACAATAAATGATATATTTATTTATAATATTCAAAAAGTGTTTTTGAGCTCTGTTACATACATTTTTATATTCTCGGTTTTAAATTCAATTGGTTTACTTTGTGTTACGTTGGTAAGTTATTTCACATAACATTTTTGAACTATTTTACCATTTTAGAGAAGAGGTCCTAGGCCATTCCCCACCCACACCCTTGATCCATTACGGCAAAATGTTGTACACAAAAAAGACAAGACTGTACGTATCTTAGCATTATTGTCTAAGCATTTTAAGGTAGAATGCTACTCACGAGCTTTTTCGCTCTTCACAGATGTTAGCGCACATAAAAGTGACACAATTTCATGTCGAAATCTGTCTACAATTATTCATTTTAGTATTAGTCAATTATGTAATTTTATTTCTGTACAGAGCCTCACCACACCGTACAAAATGTAATGGGTAGAAAAGTGCATATCACGTTTTAAAAACAATACAACATCCATGTAAACATATGGTACTAAGTTAAGCTAAATTCATATTTATCTCGTCGTTTTAAAACTTTTAACAGATACAGAGCTAGTTGATATATGGTGTGGCAGTTTGTGTAGCGACGAAGTAAGCCCAGACTGTCAGTATTTGCATAAATCAGCCATTGGATCATTATAAAATGAACATATAAAATGAACATATAACAACAAAGTGAATTTCAATTGTCTACCATGCTAAATTCAAACGTATCACTGCAAAAACTAAAAATTTATTGATCTAACTGTATTTTTGTGTGTCTGCCTAATTCAACATTATGTTTATGGCCAAAACAGCGAAAACTCGTCAGTATATATTTTAATCTATAATTGCTTACCAATAAATCTCCCAGGTTATAATACTGCATTGATTTTTTCGAAAGTACACAGCGGGGATGATTGTGAAATTGAGGCATGCCATTCTTGCTGACAACATTTTTTTTATTCTTTGAGTAAATATCTCTTGTTTTTCAAACCAGGCAATGCCGAAACCATATTTGAACAGGGGATTTTTATGTGAGTTTCCCAAGTAAGTCTGCTAGTCTTGTCTAATCGTTTAAGCATGATATAACATGTTTTGGGGTTCCAGCTATTTATTATTAAATTTTAACCAATATAAGAGACAACACTTGAAATAACCACAGCATAATTGCAACATCGCTACATTGTTTGTACAACTATTAATGCCAAGTAGATATCTGCAAAATGTTGTCTGTACCCTCTCGATTTCCGAATTTTGGTACCCCCATATCGCTACCATAAGAAATAGTTGGCACAATGATTGCATCAAACAAATTAAATGCACTAACCAATAGCATACTACCAAGTTTCTTGCAGGACGTAAATTTGTTGGTTCACTGTAAATCTGTTTTTAGATGGCGGTAAAATAATATGCATATAGTAGCAGTTTAGCAGTAAACAAATAAATAAACTTCAATGACTACATCTTCTTTTTATGAACCCACTAAAAACATGGAAAATTTTCTAACACATGAAAAAAAAAAACGTGTAAAAAATATTTTTGAAAAATATGATTTATCGCATAGTTTCAGTGCTGAAGCAACACTGTGGGATAATTTTTTGGCTGCAAGAAGCGCTTCGACCTATACAACTTGTGATGATACATCTTCGTCATTTTTTAATGATGTTTTCAACCCTTAGCTGTACATTATATCCAATAACACAGGCTACACGTACTAATATAATAAGTTGACTACATTTGGCTGATACACTTAGAACAAAACAGTAGATATGCCATCATTAACTTGAAGAATACAAAACTAATGAACCAATATGAAAGTACAGTGTGGTGTGGTCGTCTCAATCCCGTTCGAATCCCACACTTTACTAACTGAGCGAGCACAAGACAAACGGACCTATTCAGGACCACCACATCCTTCAGAGAGTGACTACCATTACATTATTGTTTCAATGTTGCTTTAATATTGAACATCAGCTGCTTGAACGCGATCTCCATTACACCATCGCGGAATCACCGAATAAAAGGTTGCCCATTTATAACAACCTGTTTTGATTGGCTGCCGTTGAGCTGAGATGGCATAACTTCACGATTGACATTTAAAGCTCGTTGCCCTCTAAATGCTCATTACTATGCATTACTCATTACATTACTCTGATAGTTACCTCACGGAGTCAAGTGATTTAAACAATGATAATTATTTTAATTAATACTGTTTGTTTTATTATGTTCTAATCTACGATCATAAATCTATTCACTTCCAAAATTTAGGGGGTTCGACCGAACCCCCCCCCCCCCCAAACTACGGGCCTGGTGGGGAAGAAATGTCTGCCTTGTAGCCAAACATTGCAGTGGAATGTGACAAGAGAACATTATATAGGTAACTAGTTGTACCTTTATAGTAGAAAGGTGCTAGCTACACCACTGCCTAGATCAAATATTATTCATAATCATCATGGCTTAAGATAATTACATTTTAAAGATCACATTTGAATATATTAAGTATTAAGTAATGTAGTATAAAAGTTGTATTTGCATATTAATCTGCTGAAATGCTTGTAAAACAGTGGCTATTGGTATTGTAAACACATATTATACCATATTATATTACACTACAATAAATCGGTGTGTTTTAAGGTAGCAGAATAGTTTATTGGCATGAAAATGTACTGAAACATCTATAATCGGAATAAAATTAACAAGAAACCATACAATCTATATATGTTTGATTTGTACGTTTCTATTATTAATATTTTGTGAACATTGTGTCATGAAGGTCATGAAGTTTAAATTTTCTATTTTTGGCATTAAGTTTTTTTCTTTCTGAAAATTTACAAATTTCTAGCATATTTTTGGTTTTAAAGTTAATGTATACCGATGGTTTGCACGAGGTTTGTGGAATAACGCAATATATTTCACAAAAATGTAAATATGATATGAAGCCATATTGGAGACCCAGAAAAGCGAAACGGCGACATCGTAGCGCTACTCACCGAAACGCCATTTAAAATTAGGTCAACGGTATTGGTCAGAAACCGAACACCGAGAAATCGTCACTTTTATGAAACTTCAAGGTTAACTCCCGTTTTAGCAGCAAAATTTATATGGGCTAATAATAAATAAATTACTTTGAAAGTTGTTTTCATGAAAAATCATGAACCGACATTTATATCTGTAAAAAAAATTGTATTTTTGACCGTTTTCTTTCACGGTATAAAGTTTTGAGACGGTCTGTGCTGATAACGAACGGTAGTGGGCGGTTCTGTTTGCAGGTAGCAAACAACACAAATACTAGGCAGTTGAAGTGTTTGTCAATATAGTGTGTTTATTTTTGGGCCGTTTTATTCAACGAGTTTCAAAGTCTTCAAAGAGACAGAATAACACCTTCCGACACTAATTATCAGACTCCCGCGAGCAAACTTTTGCAGAATACGGTAGAAAATGCAATGGCGGCTGTGGGGGTAAGTTCCTTTTTAGTGCGGGTTGGGGAAAATGTCAATTTCCAAAACGAAAATATTGTAAATCAACTAACCGACGAGTTCGTTTTTGTTGGACTTGTTATTTTTGGGAGGGACCTTTTGTAGTGTTCTTGCAAGTTTAGTTTTCATTTTACCTGAATAAGCCTAAAGCGATTTTCAGACGAATTCGAAGAATTGATTTTTCAGACCAAAATTTTCCTAGGGTCGACAAAGGATTTACAAATATTTAAGTTCCGGCTACAAATATCGTTTTCTCAAATTGAAATCATCTCATCTGCCGAAACGCCACATGTCAACTTTATATTACGTAATATCACCAACAACGCCGTTAACTTCAAAAGAACCACATTTACTGATTGTAAGTCGCTGTATCGACAGTTAACGGCCAGTTGGGTCGAAGTTTTTAGTAAATACTAAACTGTGGTATTCAATGATACGAGCAATATACGTGGTGAGTCAGCACAAATGTAATATTGGTTCAAATATTCGGTAATTAATGAATTGTACAGTTCTATTCTATTGTCCATGGCGGCGCAGTAGCGTTTTTTTTTGTGAATCAAGAAGGTATGTTTATTCGCCATAGATTAATTTATGTAACATTTCCTGAAAATGCCATAAAAATATGTAAATAACTATTTCTGCTTCCATGTGTGAATTTTTGTCAAAACTTTGTTTGTGATATTTTCTTTGAAAAACGTTCACAAAAGTTTTAATAACACTTCTAAAACTTGGTTGTATTTACCAAATACCTCCTTTGCATTAGCATGATATACTTTAAAATGTTTTTTTGGCAGTTTGTCCAACTGAATGTTTACAGAAAAATGTAACAATGCCCTGCATATGTGACTTTTCTGTCGATATCTATGAGTGAATATTCACTGTCATAATCACTGTGGTTTGTGACGAGATAGTAACATATATGCAAATTTCATAGCAACCAACAGACTGAAAAAGTTGTGGTTGAACAATTGGTCGAAAATTTTAATTTGATCACAACAAATATTTTAAAATTTATGAATAATAGTTTGAAAAAAATTCTGAGAAAGCACTCTTAGTAGATGTCAGTTATGAAAATCAAATGATTTATGATGCATAATCATGCATATCATTATCTTTAAAGAAAAATGATAGTATTGGCATATTTTTAGTTTTTATTAAAGTAGACACCTTTGGATTAGTTTAAAAAACACAACAGATAATGTTCTGAGTAGTATATACATAGTGTAAACTGTAGAGAAATAGTGTGAATAATTTGAAAATAAAGAACTATTTCTTTCAAAAAAAGACAAAGTGAATAAACAAACAATTTTTACAGAAAAATTACAAACTGTAATGTGTTCAACAGATATGTATATATACATAATTACAAACTGTAATGTGCTCAACAGATATGTATATATACATAATTACAAACTGTAATGTGTTCAACAGATATGTATATATACATAATTACAAACTGTAATGTGCTCAACAGATATGTATATATACATAATTACAAACTGTAATGTGTTCAACAGATATGTATATATACATAATTACAAACTGTAATGTGCTCAACAGATATGTATATATACATAATTACAAACTGTAATGTGCTCAACAGATATGTATATATACATAATTACAAACTGTAATGTGCTTAACAGATATGTATATATACATAATTACAAACTGTAATGTGCTTAACAGATATGTATATATACATAATTACAAACTGTAATGTGCTCAACAGATATGTATATATACATAATTACAAACTGTAATGTACTCAACAGATATGTATATATACATAATTACAAACTGTAATGTGCTCAACAGATATGTATATATACATAATTACAAACTGTAATGTGCTTAACAGATATGTATATATACATAATTACAAACTGTAATGTGCTTAACAGATATGTATATATACATAATTACAAACTGTAATGTGCTCAACAGATATGTATATATACATAATTACAAACTGTAATGTACTCAACAGATATGTATATATACATAATTACAAACTGTAATGTGCTCAACAGATATGTATATATACATAATTACAAACTGTAATGTACTCAACAGATATGTATATATACATAATTACAAACTGTAATGTGCTCAACAGATATGTATATATACATAATTACTATGATGGTTAACATGTTCAATGCAGGTCCCATGCAACAAATGCAAGAGAAATACACAAAAATTAGCTGCATATAACCAAGAACACAATTTTAAAAAAAATGGACGCATGAGATGGCATTGTATACTATGAAGTTAGCACCTAATATTATATAGATACTGACATTGCCTCAGAACCTGAAGGCTGACGCTGAGATCAATACCAACGACTTGGAGACAAAAATTCTCGACATTGGCCGAGAATCAATAAAAGCCAAGATCAATAATTGTTTTTTATTATCTTGAAAAAGAACAACGAGGCAGTAAGCGAGGTAATACTGAGAGCAAAAATACACCCAGCCAATAAATGCATTGTAAAGTGTTATTCATTTTTTTTATTGTCTGCAACAATTTATGTGTCCCAGATGAAGAGGCCAATGTCAATATTTTTCAAATAATCATGTGGCCGCATTTGACCAATAACATTGACTGACTCATATTTTAGGGATAATAACATTTATTTGTAGAGCAGGCTGATACGAGTGACATCATTGGCTAGTATGATCAACAAACTGAAGCTGACATCCATGACGCCAATCACAATATCCCCGGTTCTACCAATAATTGATATTTGGTGATAAAATTATAGCACATAATCTGCTCTGAGTGTCAAAACAACAGAGAAACCTATGCTTATGATTCATATGCTAATTAGTTGTGATGTCATTTGTAGTTACGAGGCCAGAAACACCAAATGCACTGATAAATGATCTGGTCATCTCAAACACATACAGATGTCATATGAAATAAAATATGTAATATTTAAAACTGTTTTATAATACTTCAAGTTAAAAATTAAATCATTATTTATTATGAACTAAAATCATAAAATAGTTTTTCTACAATTATGCTACCGGTGACTAACCAGTAAGTCAATACTACCGGTATATGCAACTATGTGCCTTTTGTTCAAATGCTTGTAGCAATAATGCAACGTCCTGTGTTATCAAATATTCTGTTCCATGAATGTAAAAATATATTCTAAGTCACGAATGAGGTACTCTAAAGTACTTTATTTTCACTTGGAATTTATTTTTAATATTCTCGCTGAAGGCATGAATCAGTGAAAATATCTTTTTTATATTCAATTCATCAAAAATCAGTGACAGTAAATCTCATACAAATCAGACAAAATGTCTTTTCAGCAAAAATTAATTCCAGCTAAAATCATTTTTTTACAAAAATTCTGACATGTGAAACATAATGTTTTTAACCACTACCAGGGGTATATTGGGTTGCTCAATTGAAAATGCAACAATTCAGTGGCCAAAAAAATGAAGAAATTTTGTGATCATAGATATGTAATATACGGTAATACAATTGATACAATATTGTAATACAAAAGTATGAAGCAAAAAATACAGTAAATGCATGTGGTGAATTAAGTTTTAAGAAAGTCTTTAGAAAAATAGATAGTTTGAAAAACTATATGTCTAGCATACATTGTAGTTAAATAAAGAACAAATTCTTAATGTTGCTGCCTTGGCTTATGATACTGATGGAGATATATTAGTTGCTAAATGTACATACTGTAATTATTCTATTAGTAGCACATATTCTTATGTAAACTACAAAGTGTAGAATAAAAATAAGTAATATTTTAATAATTCAGTACACATGCAATTATTGTTCATATGTGCTTCTATTGGAGATGTGCTTCTAATAGAGCAAATATGAATGTGTTGTAATAGATTGTTACAATTCTGTTGTGGGAGGCGGAGATCTAATGGAGTGTTTGGGTCGCCAACCTCTAATATATTTAGTGATTTTAATAGCATTGAAGTCGGAGATGTTGAATTGTGATTTTAAAGTTTGAATATTTAACTCAGTGAGAAGCTCTCCATCAACATCATTATGTGCAAAGGTTTTAATAGTTTCCTCATCAATATGAATCTCACTTCGAAGGAAATTACCAACTTCTTCAACTGTCATCTCATCAATGGGTTTACTGAACTTATTTGTACTCCGAGTGGCAGAGTGGTTACTTTGTGTTGGCTCAAACACCTCATATCGCTGTTGGGGAAAGTTCTGTAGATGAAATGCAAACATACATGGTTTTAATAATACCATACAATTTGAACACATAATTCTATTACCGGTACTTATAATCAAGACATCCAATTGTTTTATATGTTAATTTACATAATTTGGAATTTGATATCACTATTTGAGAATCAACCCTTGTAGGATGAATATTAGAATATTCTGTTGAGTTATGAATAACAGCAGGCACTGTACCACTTTGAACAATGGTCACACAAATATTTTTAAAAAATAATAAAATTATAATATTGAGACAATGATTGAACTAATCTGAACAAAGTCACCCCAAAATATCAAATATGATTATCAGTTTTAAAGCAGAAACTGAAAATATCACTTTTGCCTCAAATCACACAAATATTAGAAGAATAGAAAAACACAAATATGATCATAGTGAATGAATAAGATTCATACCAAATATGGAAGCAATATAAACAATAGTTGCAACAAAGATTATCTTTTATGGAAACTTGTCATGGAACACACTAGGACAATGATAATCAATTATATCATAAACTCAGTAGATAAAACAATCAATCTTCACTTTCGTGGATGTCCTATAATTCAATTTGCTTAAAGCTTTCTGATAAAACTAAACTTTCTGAAACATATTTCTAGAAATGTGCATTGTTCTTGTAATTTCTAGTGGGAAGACAGATCAGTGTATATATCACCATAGTTACCATTACATGTATCTATTTATTGGCGATCCGCTCCGCTAGGATTGCCCTTAAAATCACTTTTGTGTTTTTGTGTGTGTGTCTGTGATTTCCAGTGTTTTCACGTATTAATTCTTTTGTGATTTTTTTGGCTTGGCCGATTTCGCTCAAACTTGGCAGGCAGGTCACACCATCACCCTAGTTATTAGGTAAAATCTGGAAAAAAGATTTGGCCCACCGTTCCCAGATGTATCTCCTCCTACAAATTTAGGATAAAACACTTCAGACATAGCTCATTCTACTCAGCTTGAGTGTGGGCACAAAGTTACTAATTGAATTTTTGATTCAATAGCACGAAATTTGAAACTGTTCACCATGAATGGCTTTTTAACTTTTCTGTGATTTTTTTTTGGCTGGGCCAATTTGGTTAAAATTGGCAGGCAAGTCACACCTTCACTCTAGTAAGGTTGTAAAATCTGAAAACAAATTCTGGCCCACTGTTTCCATGGCAACAGCCAAAAAAACTGATTTTTTGTATACCTTTGCGCAAAATGTAACTCACCCTACATTTCTACGATTAAAAAGCACGGACATAGCTCATTCTACTCAGCTTGAGTGTGGATATAAATTTACTGTTTAGTTTTTATATGTCTATTTGCATTACCAAGAAAATTGATCTCAAAGTTGGGGTAACTTTTCACCAGCAACGGCTTTTAACGCGTGTCTGATTTTTTTGGCTTGGCTGATTTTGTGCATACCTGTCAGGCAGGTCGTACCGTCACTAATTGGAAAAATATCCTGGCCCACCGCTGCCATGGCAACAGCAAAAAACTAATTTTTGAATACTTTCGCCCCAAATTTGTTACCTCCTACCAGTCTTGTAGTAGCAGTGTTCAAATGATCATGCTTTTTATTTTGGCTACGTTGCGCACTGGTATACGGTGCCTAGTTTTATTAGTAAACCAACGTTAGATTCACATTCATGTCCTACCATGGCAACAGCCCAAAAAACATGTTGCTTGTTTTTTTAGTGGAGTGGATCGCCAACCAGCCTACCGCCTTGTCTATCTTTGTTGTCATAGAATCAAATATTGTACAATATTATTGGTCAAACAATGTGATAATTGAAGCTCAGGAAAAATAAAAACAACATAATTTGTTATTTCATAATATGGACCATACCTGTTTTGGCGATTCTGGTGGTGTGGTCATAGGTGGTTTAGCCAGTGGGGATATCGGTGGAGTCATAGGTGGTGATTTAAAATGTCTTTCATTACCGGTTTCCTGTAGAGAAGGGAGACAAAAATTGTGATTAATATTTTATAAATATGTTCAATAAACAAAATGTCAAATTTTACAAAATGATTCTAATTTTTTCCACTTGTTTTGAATATAAATTTAATATTAGGAATTTTAATTGTCATAACAAATTTTCCAAAATTTCTCTCAGGAGAGGGTTCACTATAAAAATTCACTATTCCCAGAATGCATTGCAAATGTGGCAGTTTGCAAAAACAGTACATTATACAAAAGCAAATAACACAGTTGCAGCAGATGACAACTCAAACAGTGAGTTGTGAAAACAGACATCTATTACAACCTGGAATGTAATGAAGCCTGATATGGTACAAGAACAAACCTTATCACACGTATGATAACAAAACTATGATCACAGGCAAGATATATATGATAGATAAAATAATTGCCATAACTACAACAGAAATACTATTGATATGTAATGTTTTATTGTAAATGAATTTGAAAACAATAAATACAATACAGAGATATGCAACGTATAAATATATATTTTGGTAAAGAACAAACAGACCCTTTGTTTTTGATATTTATGTTTGTTGTTTGGTACATCCCACACCTCATACACTTCATGTTGATGTCTCTGTGGATCAAACAAACAGGATATACTGGATCTTTTCAGCTATATTCAGTGAACTCAGAGTAGTACCCTAACTGACAGAAATCAATCTACTGTACTCAGTGATTATCTTGGTGGTTATAAAAATTTGAATTATAATTCGCATCCTATAAGAGAATTGTAATTTGGTCTGTGTATAATCAAGAAAAAAATAAGATGATACAAGTATATGTGTGTTGTTATACTGCCCTCTATGGACAAGAAACTATTCTGGAGTCGTCATGCATGCATATCGATCACTACAAATGAAGCTGAAATGAAAGGATTAATTACATTTTACATATAGTGTCAAGAAAAAAATATTCATTTTGTTTTAGATCAAACATGTACCTGCTTTGGTGATTCTGGCTTGTTTGCATGTTGTTTCTGATATTTTGGTGATACTGGTGAACCAATTGCAGGGGATTTCAAGGTTTTCTTTATTTCCCCAATTGAGTGTGGATCAATAGAAACACCACAAATTAGTGGTTTTTCATTTTTCTTTCTTTGTTCCTATCAATATAAGACAATCATATTACTATTGCACAACACAAAACTAAATAGTGGACAAGCATGCAATTGTTATGATGAATGTTGCTATTATTCTACCTGATATATCTACTATTCTAACTGATATATCTGCTAATATAGCTTATATATCTACTAATATAGCTGATATATCTACTCATATACCTGATATATCTACTATTCTAACTGATATATCTACTAATATAGCTTATATATCTACTCATATAGCTGATATATCTACTCATATACCTGATATATCTACTAGTATAGCCGATATATCTACTAGTATAGCTGATATATCTACTAATATAGCTTATATATCTACTAATATAGCTGATATATCTACTAATATAGCTGATATATCTACTAATATAGCTGACATATCTACTCATATAGCTGATATATCTACTAATATAGCTTATATATCTACTAATATAGCTGATATATCTACTCATATAGCTGATATATCTACTATTCTAGCTGATATATCTACTAATATAGCTGACATATCTACTCATATAGCTGATATATCTACTCATATAGCTGATATATCTACTATTCTAGCTGATATATCTACTAATATAGCTGACATGTCTACTCATATAGCTGATATATCTACTCATATAGCTGATATATCTACTATTCTAGCTGATATATCTACTAATATAGCTGACATGTCTACTCATATAGCTGATATATCTACTATTCTAGCTGATATATCTACTAATATAGCTGACATATCTACTAATATAGCTGACATATCTACTCATATAGCTGATATATCCACTAATATAGCTTATATATCTACTAATATAGCTGACATGTCTACTCATATAGCTGACATACCTACTCAAATAGCTGATATATCTACTATTCTAGCTGATATATCTACTAATATAGCTGACATATCTACTCATATAGCTGATATATCTACTCATATAGCTGATATATCTACTATTCTAGCTGATATATCTACTAATATAGCTGACATATCTACTAATGTAGCTGATATATCTACTATTCTAGCTGATATATCTACTAATGTAGCTGATATATCTACTATTCTAGCTGATATATCTACTAATATAGCTGACATATCTACTCATTTAGCTGATATATCTACTAATGTAGCTGATATATCTACTATTCTAACTGATATATCTACTAATATAGCTGACATATCTACTCATATAGCTGACATATCTACTCATATAGCTGATATATCTACTCATGTAGCTGATATATCTACTATTCTAGCTGATATATCTACTAATATAGCTGACATATCTACTAATATAGCTGATATATCTACTAATATAGCTGATGTATCTAATAATATAGCTGATATAAATACTAATCTAGCTGAAATATCTACTAATATAGCTGACATATCTACTAATATAGCTGACATGTCTACTCATATAGCTGATATATCTACTCATATAGCTGATATATCTGCTATTCTAGCTGATATATCTACTAATATAGCTGACATATCTACTCATATAGCTGACATATCTACTAATATAGCTGACATATCTACTCATATATCTGATATATCTACTCATAGCTGATATAAATACTATTCTAGCTGATATATCTACTAGTATAGCCGATATATCTACTATTCTAGCTGATATATCTACTAGTATATTAGATATATCTAATATAGCTTATATATCTACTAGTATAGCCGATATGTCTACTAGTATAGCCAATATATCTACTAGTATAGCCGATATATCTACTAGTATAGCTGATATATCTACTAGTATAGCTGATATATTTACTAGTATAGCTGATATATCTACTAGTATAGCTGATATATCTACTAGTATAGCCAATATATCTACTAGTATAGCCAATATATCTACTAGTATAGCTGATATATCTACTAATATAGCTGATGTATCTACTAATATAGCTGATATATCTACTCATATACCTGATATATCTACTATTCGAACTGATATATCTACTAATATAGCTTATATATCTACTAATATAGCTGATATATCTACTCATATAGCTGATATATCTACTATTCTAGCTGATATATCTACTAATATAGCTGACATATCTACTCATATAGCTGATATATCTACTCATATAGCTGATATATCTACTATTCTAGCTGATATATCTACTAATATAGCTGACATGTCTACTCATATAGCTGATATATCTACTCATATAGCTGATATATCTACTATTCTAGCTGATATATCTACTAATATAGCTGACATGTCTACTCATATAGCTGATATATCTACTATTCTAGCTGATATATCTACTAATATAGCTGACATATCTACTAATATAGCTGACATATCTACTCATATAGCTGATATATCCACTAATATAGCTTATATATCTACTAATATAGCTGACATGTCTACTCATATAGCTGACATACCTACTCAAATAGCTGATATATCTACTATTCTAGCTGATATATCTACTAATATAGCTGACATATCTACTCATATAGCTGATATATCTACTCATATAGCTGATATATCTACTATTCTAGCTGATATATCTACTAATATAGCTGACATATCTACTAATGTAGCTGATATATCTACTATTCTAGCTGATATATCTACTAATGTAGCTGATATATCTACTATTCTAGCTGATATATCTACTAATATAGCTGACATATCTACTCATTTAGCTGATATATCTACTAATGTAGCTGATATATCTACTATTCTAACTGATATATCTACTAATATAGCTGACATATCTACTCATATAGCTGACATATCTACTCATATAGCTGATATATCTACTCATGTAGCTGATATATCTACTATTCTAGCTGATATATCTACTAATATAGCTGACATATCTACTAATATAGCTGATATATCTACTAATATAGCTGATGTATCTAATAATATAGCTGATATAAATACTAATCTAGCTGAAATATCTACTAATATAGCTGACATATCTACTAATATAGCTGACATGTCTACTCATATAGCTGATATATCTACTCATATAGCTGATATATCTGCTATTCTAGCTGATATATCTACTAATATAGCTGACATATCTACTCATATAGCTGACATATCTACTAATATAGCTGACATATCTACTCATATATCTGATATATCTACTCATAGCTGATATAAATACTATTCTAGCTGATATATCTACTAGTATAGCCGATATATCTACTATTCTAGCTGATATATCTACTAGTATATTAGATATATCTAATATAGCTTATATATCTACTAGTATAGCCGATATGTCTACTAGTATAGCCAATATATCTACTAGTATAGCCGATATATCTACTAGTATAGCCAATATATCTACTAGTATAGCTGATATATTTACTAGTATAGCTGATATATCTACTAGTATAGCTGATATATCTACTAGTATAGCCAATATATCTACTAGTATAGCCAATATATCTACTAGTATAGCTGATATATCTACTAATATAGCTGATGTATCTACTAATATAGCTGATATATCTACTAATATAGCTGATGTATCTAATAATATAGCTGATATAAATACTATTCTAGCTGAAATATCTACTAATATAGCTGACATATCTACTAATATAGCTGACATATCTACTCATATAGCTGATATATCTACTCATATAGCTGATATATCTACTCATATAGCTGATGTATCTACTAATATAGCTGATGTATCTAATAATATAGCTGAAATAAATACTATTCTAGCTGAAATATCTACTAATATAGCTGACATATCTACTCATATAGCTGACATATCTACTAATATAGCTGACATATCTACTAATATAGCTGACATATCTACTAATATAGCTGACATATCTACTCATATAGCTGATGTATCTACTAATATAGCTGATATATCTACTAATATAGCTGATGTATCTAATAATATAGCTGAAATAAATACTATTCTAGCTGAAATATCTACTAATATAGCTGACATATCTACTCATATAGCTGACATATCTACTAATATAGCTGACATATCTACTCATATATCTGATATATCTACTCATAGCTGATATAAATATTATTCTAGCTGATATATCTACTAGTATAGACGATATATCTACTATTCTAGCTGATATATCTACTAGTATATTAGATATATCTAATATAGCTTATATATCTACTAGTATAGCTGATATATCTACTAGTATAGCCGATATGTCTACTAGTATAGCCAATATATCTACTAGTATAGCCGATATATCTACTAGTATAGCCAATATATCTACTAGTATAGCTGATATATTTACTAGTATAGCTGATATATCTACTAGTATAGCTGATATATCTACTAGTATAGCCAATATATCTACTGGTATAGCCAATATATCTACTAGTATAGCTGATATATCTACTAGTATAGCTGATATATCTACTAGTATAGCCAATATATCTACTAGTATAGTTGATATATCTACTAGTATAGCCGATATATCTACTAGTATAGCTGATATATATACTAGTATAGCTGATATATCTACTAGTATAACCGATATATCTACTAGTATAGCTGATATATCTACTAGTATAGCCGATATATCTACTAGTATAGCCGATATATCTACTAGTATAGCTGATATATCTACTAGATAGCTGATATATCTACTAGTATAGCTGATATATCTACTAGTATATTAGATATATCTAATATAGCTTATATATCTACTAGTATAGCTGATATATCTACTAGTATAGCCGATATGTCTACTAGTATAGCCAATATATCTACTAGTATAGCCGATATATCTACTAGTATAGCTGATATATTTACTAGTATAGCTGATATATCTACTAGTATAGCTGATATATCTACTAGTATAGCCAATATATCTACTAGTATAGCCAATATATCTACTAGTATAGCTGATATATCTACTAGTATAGCTGATATATCTACTAGTATAGCCAATATATCTACTAGTATAGTTGATATATCTACTAGTATAGTTGATATATCTACTAGTATAGCCAATATATCCACTAGTATAGCTGATATATACACTAGTATAGCTGATATATCTACTAGTATAGCCGATATATCTACTAGTATAGCTGATATATCTACTAGATAGCTGATATATCTACTAGTATAGCTGATATATCTAATATAGCTGATATATCTACTAGTATAGCTGATATATCTACTCAATTGCAGTACTTTTTAGTTACGTCTTGCCTTTCATTACAAACATCATGATTGTGACTGTGTGTGGGAAATTGTGTGTAAACACGCAGTGATAAATCATGCAATGTACCTGTGATGGTAACTCAACATTTGTGTAGTTTTCTCGACAAGATACAGGCGGCTTTAAAACTGGACCAGGTTTTGTTTTCTTGTTCTACAATACAAAGCAAAATAATAGTATCACCATCATATATATTTAAGCATTTTCTCAGCTAAAAGGCAACTTTACCTCAAATAAATCAAAACTTTTTTTTAGGTTATTGAACCCATGCTATTCAAATTTCCCTCTTGTGGTTTTATGATTAAATGCATTCATTGTGACTAACACCCATTGTATCAGTGATACAATTTGTAAATATTCCATATTTACTCTGATCATTAAATTGAAGTTTAGATTATACATTCCCTGTTTAATTTATGAATATATCCAGCTTTGGAGACTAATAAAATAAAATCTCTTACCCGTGGTGGTACAGAAGGCTTCACAACCTGTGCATCATCTATGAACATTTAAATGAAAAAATATTTTTATTAATCTGAATAGTTACACCCCCTGAATTGTGAACAGGGAACGTGACCTGGGGTTAGACCGTCGCGAGACAGGTTAGTTTTACAATGTTTGAATGTATAATAATTCTCTACTGTTTTGTAGACATATGCTATACATGTTATACAATGTTTGAATGTATAATAATTCTCTACTGTTCTATAGACATATCCTATACAATACATACAATGTTTGAATGTATAATAATTCTCTACTGTTCTATAGACATATCCTATACATGTTATACAATACATACAATGTTTGAATGTATAATAATTCTCTACTGTTTTGTAGACATATCCTATACATGTTATACAATGTTTGAACGTATAATAATTCTCTACTGTTCTATAGACATATCCTATACAATACATACAATGTTTGAATGTATAATAATTCTCTACTGTTCTATAGACATATCCTATACATGTTATACAATACATACAATGTTTGAATGTATAATAATTCTCTACTGTTTTGTAGACATATCCTATACATGTTATACAATGTTTGAACGTATAATAATTCTCTACTGTTCTATAGACATATCCTATACAATACATACAATGTTTGAATGTATAATAATTCTCTACTGTTCTATAGACATATCCTATACATGTTATACAATACATACAATGTTTGAATGTATAATAATTCTCTACTGTTCTATAGACATATCCTATACATGTTATACAATACATACAATGTTTGAATGTATAATAATTCTCTACTGTTCTATAGACATATCCTATACATGTTATACAATACATACAATGTTTGAATTATAAAATCAATAGTTTTATTTTCTTTCCTTATTTTCCAGCATGTAGATCTGATTTTAGATTTGTTACTTTAGTTGCACTTTTTTAAGACTCTATGCTTTGGACAGAACTGCATCAACGCAATCATGGTAAAGCCAAAAAAAAAAAACTTATGTTGCCCTCAAGTCGGAAAATTGAAAATTAGGGTCTGACGTTTTTTTTTTTTTTTTTTTTTTTTTAAACTTCATAGTATTCGGAACATGTCAGAGAAATACAGATCAACCCGAGGTTCAAAAGTCGCCACTTATCCCCCGGGGACCCTGGGGATCAAACAACGGTCCGGGATAGCTAATTTTTAGAGGAAACACTTTTAATATTTGGGCCTATTGTTAAAAAAAAAAAAAAAAAAAAAAAAAACAACGCGACCTAATATTTCATATTTTTCGGTCGGTCGCTGAGAATTTTTTTTTTTTCTGACCTAAAGTAAAAAATGTTCACTCACCTTTTATATATTCATAATCATCGTCATCATTATTATCATCATCATCATTATCAATCTGTTTAATATCTCTTGTAACCCGATTTGGATCTGAAAAATCAAAAATATTTTCTCTACTTTTCTTATTATTCTTATGTAGTAAATTTTAGTCATTTCATGCGTGTTTAACATCACATGACATCACACTGTGGTTTATAAATCCACTACAATGTGACTGTACAAAACAAATATATGACTATGGTTTCATGAAATATGTTTCCATGATTATGGTTTTCTTGACTTGACAAATGAACTCATCACTAGGTGATATTCCACATTCTGACATTTTAGTTACATATCTCAGAGTAATCATCTCATGACCAATAAGGGTGTTAAATTGTCTGCCACATACTTAATTAATTGTCGCTATTTTCACTGAAGGAATAATTCAGTGAAAATAAATTCCATACAAAACATCCAAAAAGTCTTTTCAGCGAAAATTAATTCCAGCTAAAATATAGCTATACTGTATAGCTACAGTATAGCAAAATAATGTTTACATAAAAGGGGCTTATTATTTGTTATGCCTTCCATATTAAAAATTTTAAAAGAGAACAACAAGATAATTAGGGCAAGATGGCAGCCAAAATTAGTATGTTAGTCTGCTCCAAGGCAGTTGCATCATGGTGGAGGTGCCATGGGAAATGTGCCAGTTATAAGATGAATTCAGGCCAAACTTTGACTCCTAACACATATCTTGTCAACCTACAACCTGCATTACATTTAACACAACCATAATACTAGACAACAAAACAAAAATGATATCTGAATCCAAAAAATGAACACAACAATTGGTACATTTGCAATATCTCATTTAGGTTCAAAATTATGGAACAGTCTACCCGTTGCATTGAGAAAGGAAAAAAAAACAATTTTCAAAATTAAAATAAAAGAAAAGCTATTTTCAGAATATTTGAAGCGATTATATATATATATATATATTACATATCAGTATTATTAAGATTTGATATGTTGTTTTTCCTTTTTTTATTTGTTTTAATATTTCAGTGTAATTTCAGTTTAATTTTATAAAAACCTGTACAAGGGATCTGACTCAATTACATGTTGTTCTGTAGCTATTTCAGTGTCTACTGTCACTATAATATTTAATTTTATAAAAACCTGTACAAGGGATCTGACTCAATTACATGTTGCTCTGTAGCTATTTCAGTGTCTACTGTCACTATAATATTTAATTTTATAAAAACCTGTACAAGGGATCTGACTCAATTACATGTTGCTCTGTAGCTATTTCAGTGTCTACTGTCACTATAATATTTAATTTTATAAAAACCTGTGCAAGGGATCTGACTCAATTACATGTTGTTCTGTAGCTATTTCAGTGTCTACTGTCACTATAATATTTAATTTTATAAAAACCTGTACAAGGGATCTGACTCAATTACATGTTGTTCTGTAGCTATTTCAGTGTCTACTGTCACTATAATATTTAATTTTATAAAAACCTGTACAAGGGATCTGACTCAATTACATGTTGCTCTGTAGCTATTTCAGGTTCCTTTTATTCATGACAATTTTCATTACAACAGTGTTTGTAAATATTCGTATGTGTAACAATTATGGGTAAAGAAATAAATTATTATTATTATTATTATTATTATTATTATTATTATATGTTCGTTTTTGCACATATTTTTAGTTTTTCTTCAAAGAAATATTTTGTAATTGAAAAAATAAATAAAAAAGTTGATGATTTCATGTGACAATCAATAATTGTGTGACTCAATCAATTTATCAAGTCACATGCCAGTGATCTTTTTAAAGCATGTTGTACTTTTTAAGGTAGCAGAAAGGATGTTATGACATTTTTGAATATAAAATTCTCTGTCTGTTATCTCATTCAAAACCTCCATACATTGTTTGAAAGCCTGGATATAGAACATATTTGAACATAGGAAATCATTTGTTGACATAAGTGTCATGTGACAGACTAATTGCCAAATCTTGTCAAAATGACCAATCCCACGATTTCTAGACAACACTGCAGTATATTTCATGTAAATGTGTTCTGACTATTTTAAGAACCTGCTTTTTGAGTGTTTACAGAGAAGTGTTTTACAGTCCAGTAATTTACCACTATATTTATCACCTTTGACCAAAGACTATAGAGAAGAAGATCTTTGCTTTGACCAGCCATTATTCCGTAACAAAGAATTGTATTTTAATACCCATACACATTCACAAATCTCATTGTCTTGTGAATTTGAAACGTGTGACTGTAAAGTAGTAGATTTAATGAGTGGTCAGAAAGAGAGAGTTATACACTTATTTTTCAAAGTTCAGTAAACACATCTAGCAACTATGTACTAAACATAAATAACTTGTTCTAATATTACAAACAATTTTTTAGCTCCATGACGAGTGCTACTGCAGAACATAATAAACATAATTTTATACCATTTTTTTGGAAAACCCGTTTCCAGTAATAAGTTAGTTCCATTATTATGTAAATATATCAATTAGGAGATAATAAAATATTACTGTTCTGCAGAATTCACTGTCTGTTTACAAATAAGTTATAGTTCAGGTAAATCTGATTAGACACAATAAACAAACAAAACTAATATGCTCTTCATCACAGTCCCTCTATCCCCGGTCTGGAAACGGCTATTGTCCAAGGTCTAAGGTGCTGGGTATGGCTTTCTGTGAAGCATATAGTCTATTGATAGAAAAGCATTCCATTGAAACGATCGATTCATTGTTCCCTGCATATTCTAGTTTTTACAAATGAAAATTTAGACCATATATTTTGATACTTTTGTAGATTTAGAAGCTCAACACAATTCTTTAGACGGCAAGTCTTTCTATAGTGGCATATTGACATTATTATTTGTGAATATCGCACTTAAATTTGAGGTACTCTGTCAGAGATCGCAACTTGGAACACGTCTAACAACCTTGACTGGTTGGCCCCTTCTATTCATCATGTGTTTTAGAAAGGTCGATGTTTTTTCATTTATTGGATAGCTTAAACCTACATGTAGTTGTAGTTGGTGGATCGGTTTATTGTGATTGTAATACAAGTATGTTGTAATTACAGTAATATGTTCTGTTCTGGTCGCAGTTTGTGAGTGCTTAAGTTTGTGTACGCTCAGCTTTGTGGATAATTGTCCAAGATGTGAACGGTTTATTTACTCCCAACCAGCCTTGGGACAATAGACTGCCAAGCGTTTCCAGACCGGGAATAGAGGGACTGTGTTTCTGTGTAATTCATCTAAGAATGGAAAGTAATAGAAGAGGAGAGAGGACAAGTTTTAATCAAGATTTACATTTTTTTGTTTCAAGCCTTATCACTGTTTGCCTATTTTTTCGGTTCAACCCATCATTGCTTTAACTTATTTACTTAACAAAATCTTGACCGCAATTTGCTATGCTATATATGCACAGAATGGTGCACATGACAATATAAGCCATTCACAAGGCCTAGCTACCACTGGAGACAAAATACTTAGTTAGTTGTTTATCATTGTGAGTAGACGGTAGACTGTTTTGTTCCTGTAGTAAAAAATATACCATGTTGTATATGAAAGATCCAAGTAGAGATTTGTAGCACTTTCAGATAAGCTCAGTTGAGTACATGTGCACTGATGTGTGATGTTGGAAAAACATGATATATTGTACACAATAGTTTTGCCATTTTGTTTCTAGACTATTCATGACAAACTGACATTTATATATTGTGAAATACAATGCTAGGACCCTGGTAGGATCATGGAAATTTTTTATTGAGCCAAAATTTTAAACAAAAATGCAATAACTTAGCACTGCTCATTTGTTTAATGTTTCAAACACCTATTTGAGCAGTAAACTTAGATTTTTTAAATTTTTCATTGTAAAAAAAAATATTAGTAAAATTTTGTTTTTTCCTTCTCGCTACTTTAATTGAATTATTTAACATACTTGATGACACCAACTAACAAGACAAAAATACAGACATGATGTAGTAAGTCTTTATCGTCCTTCTTATACGCCCGTTATTAGACGTACTAGTAATCATAATGACCCCATAATTTATCCAATATTGTGATTTATGATCAATGTAACTCCTAACCATTTAAACACGGTTTGCAACAAACATTTATATTATTATTCAAATGAAGTCCTAAAGAAATCATTCTAGCATGATATTCTTCAAAGAAATACTAACTGAGACAAGTAACCTGTTGAATGCTGTGTGGGTAATATTTTTATATTGATTTTTGTTGCATTTGCAGCAAATAGTTACCAAACAATGAGAAATCTATAGGATTGGATATACCTCTCAGCTGGCTTCACATGCATAGTTCAAGACTGCCTAACCGGTGCTTATACCAGGATTTAGTTGCAGCACTGTGGTCTGTGGTTACAGCTTCATTTTCCGAGTAATCACAAGTAATTGACATTACAATAGAAAATAAAAGACTGGCACTCCCATACAATTAATAGCAAGTGAAATTCCTGGAATTGAAACATAGATTTTGAAGTCACTGGTGTAGGCATTGAATAACTTCAAGTTGGCATAAAGACGAGGTAGTTTATTTAATCAGTGCTGAACTAGAGGTTGAAATTATAATTAAGTTCGTTGTCATATAATTTGTTTATTTAAATTTCTCCTGAATTCAAATAGAATACACTGGTGAAAGGATGTTTTTGAGGTGTGGTTACATTGTGTATGGAGTGGTAGGGTTGGGTGTCATATAATTTTTTCATTTTCAACTCTCATGAAATCACACAGAATTTCACTTAATTTATTTTCGATGAAAAGTTTTCAAGCATACGGTGTGAATCAAATTTTCACTGTGCTGTGTCAAGTCTCAATAGAGTATGAGGGAAATGGCATTTTCACTGGAATTTATTTTAGCGGAAAAATGTTCACAGTGAAAGGAAGTATTCCACATTATTATATATATACTGCAGTTTATTTTGATTCGTCCCTGAAATCAAAATCGGTACTTCCACACCCCATATGCAAATGAGGTCTGAGAGCGAATAAAGTAGTCCGTTCAAGAGTAGCGTTTTTTGAAACATAGCAGAAATAAACAATATTTAGAAGTACGATACTTTACGTTTGGGTACATGAATATATTTGCCGAGTGAAATGAAATTTGAACAACAGTAATGGTACTTCTAAGCAGTAACTTATTTTGACTAAAACTTGCATATCACCCATGCAATGATGTTTTTGGTATTTTCACGGTCAATATGCAAATGAACATGGTATTGGCGATTCGCTCCACTTGGATTGCCCTTAAAATCACTTTAATTTTGTGTATCTGTGTGTGTGTGTGATTTCTAGTGTTTTCACGTATTAATTCTTCTGTGATTTGTTTGGCTTGGCCGATTTCGCTCAAACTTAGCAGGTAGGTCACACCTTCACCCTAGTTATCAGGAAATGTATCTCCTACAAATTTTGGATACAACACCTCAGACATAGCTCATTTTGCTCAGCTTGAGTGTGGGCACAAAGTTACTATTGGTAAAACCTGAAAACAAATTCTGACCACCGTTTCCATGGAAACAGCCAACAACTGAATTTTTTAATACCTTCACGCCAAATGTATCACACCCTACATTTCTATGATTAAAAAGCATGCACGTAGCTCATTCTAATCCGCTTGAGTGTGGGCAACAATTTACTGAGATTTGTTTTGGCTTGGCTAATTTTGTTTATAATTGACAGGCAGGTCGTACCGTCACTAATTAGCAAAACAATCCTGGTCCACAGCTACCATGGCAACAGCCAAAAACTGTTTTTTGAATACTTTCGACCCCAAATTTATTACCTCCCACTAGTCTTGTATTCATGCCTTTTATTTTGGCTACGTTGCACACCGGTAAGAGATCACCGACGCCGACATTGTTACACTGTATCAACGTAATCCCGACGCAACTTTGAACTTTGAATGAACTGTAAATGCTGCCTGCAATCTAGAAAATACTATCGGTTGGAAATAATAAATTTAAGGGATTGTTCAGTTACTCTGGCCTGGGGGGGGGGGGTCGGCAGATTCCATTTTGTCAGCAGTAAATCTTAGTTGACCCACCCCTATCAACAACAAAAAGTGGGCGACCCCCTAACATTATATTTTAAAACATGCTGACCCCCCCGAAAAACAAAGAAACATTTAACAGTTTTGGCTCTGACATGATTACAAAATGTATGATGTGCATTGAAAATATCGTGGTTTGCCGTATTTTTTAGTGTTTGCATTTAATAGACCAGTCACCTTAGGAGGGGAGGGGAAGCATAAAGCCAAAAAACGACTACAGAAAAGGCTGCAAGAAGTAGGGAAATCTATGCTGCTAAAGATAGTAAATAAAAACAAAGCTGTGGAGTACTCACTTGATAAACGCCCTTATAAGATAGGAAAAGAGGATTTGAATCCAGGCGGTTTGAAAACTAATTTGGATTTAATATATCTTTCATATCTTATAGACCAGGAAAGCTTTACACCTGAAGCACAGTCTGTGCTTATGAAAACAAAGGACACTTTGATTTTTGTATAAATTTGTGTTGGATTTTGGTATTTTACAGAGCAAAATATGCATATTTAAAAGTTAAAAAAACAAAAAAAACTATTTATTTATATACATGAATTCATTCAACTTTTTTGATTTGCTGAACAAAAACTGTCACTGCTCTTTGTACTAATTGCTGTGTTTTTCCGTCTCCAGCTACAATTGGATAAATCCAGTAAATATCTTATACAATGGTGACTTCAGACTTTAAATAAAATAATCTGATATCACATGGACTTGGGATGTGTTCAAAACTTAACTGTATAATTGCATGGGGCTCTGCCGCATTGCATAATCTGTTAGTTATTTGTCAACTTCAACCCCAAAATATTTAGCCTATAACATTTTTTGCATCACCAAATTTATAGGCAATATGGGTAATAGTTATTATTAAGAACACATTTGTACGATTAACTTTTTAATCTATTGTTCTGAAATAAAATTTAAAAAAATATATGCATAAGCGCGTGTGTGAATTGTGGAAAACAGGGTGACCCCCCCAATCGCAAAATCAAAATCAGGGTATCCCCCCTACTGATTCACCCCCAGGCCGAAGTAACTGACCAATCCCTAACAACAACATACGTCCTAGCAATAAAATAAAATGACTTCCAAGGACTGAATGTTTTTTTTTCGAACTTTGTATACGGTGCCCGGTTTTAGTTATAAACCGATGTTAGCTTCACGTTCATGTCCTACCATGGCAACAGCCGAAAACATATTGCTAGTTTTTTTTTAGTGGAGTGGATCGCCAACCGGCTTGTTTTCATTGGCAAAATCGTTCAGCAACATGTTTGGCATATTAGGTGTACATCACATGGACTACTACGATTGAGAGAACTTTATGTATGTTGAATGAGTTTTATAAACCCCGAAGGGCTCTTGGAAGATCCACCCGCAGTAAAATTAGCGATTGCCATGGAGGCGCAACCATCAACATCAAAATCCCAGGAGGTTTCTGCTGGCGACGTTACCCAGTTCCAAATAAAGATCACCAACGCCAAATAAGCAACATTTTAACCGGTAATCAAGATTAATTCAATCCACGGCTAACAAGCAACATCACAAGTGAAGTCGTAGCGTGAAGCTCAGCACTACTGCTGACAACTGCAGTCATGCTTGCGTGCCTTCACCATTGTATTCAAACGAATCACGTGGTGTGCCGTTCTCTTTCAAACCCGGGATTCGATCAATAGGGGAGTTTCAGTAAATAAACACATTGCAAATCATGCAAATTCAACATTTTCAAACAAGTATACTAAAACAGAAATGCTCAGCGATGCAAAAGAAGGATAGATGTTACTTTTCATTATACACATCTCTGTTGATACAATCCCTCACATATTCTATTCCCAGTTATACCTGCGTAAATGGATTAGCCTCTTTTGATGTTGACATTCAGACTAAAATCACGTGACAGGCTGTTAACATTGGCTGTTGCATACACTTTCGCCGGTCTGGAAAATGTGTTTAGTTAGCTCTCATTCAAGTAACAATGCAGATTTCCCAGTGGGAGTGAAACTATTAGACTCTCCCATTAAAAAATAGGGGTGTTTTGAGCAAAAAAAACGAATAACCCTGGAGTGCACACAACACACTGAATTTCGGAACAAATCTTGCATTATTTACAGCAGCAGAATACAACAGAAATATCAGACGAAACATGGAAACACTATATATATATATTTCGGCCTGAACCCTCTCTATTGCAATTCCAGGAATTACCCCCCATATGTGCAACCATTTTCCACCTTGGTACCACCCAAGCCTGAAAACAAAATCTTAATACCACGCTGAAGCGTTTGGTAATAAATAACAATGTGGCATTAAAATTCACTGGAGATCACCCAAAAGTAGAAAAAACACTACTGCAATGACTTATAATGTTTAATATTTAAGATATAGACTAGGGCCCGGGTCTATATCAATATGGATGCATAGAACGGAAAATATTATTCAATAGTAAGTAAATGATGGTAAAGTTACTTCAAGAAGCGCCCTCTATTGCTCACAAATTTAGTATAGTTAAACACGGAAGTAAAGCAAAAAATAACAATGAATACTATGTTTAATAAAAATTAGTAAGTATTGTGTTAACCGACGCTCACGTACAGCACCAAATCGCCTAGCTACACGTCATGACACGCCCCCCCCCCCTCCCGTCCACGGAATTACTAACAAACCAATGCGGAAAGATGGTCGGCTGCATTTTACAAGGTAAAAAAACAGGAACAACTTCCATTTATTAATCAGTAAAATGTAAGAATCAAGATGTCATACCTAATTTTGGTAAAACGGGTCTCTGTGATGGTGACATTGGTGGTGGAATGACCATGCGTGGTTTTGGTTTAGTGGATCGGTCGATTTGGGGCGGTTGTAATTTTGCAGAACTCTCTGGTGGGAGTACGGTTGGTTTAACGGGCGGTGGTTGTTCACTTTTTCTTGGTTTAAACGCTTCAACTCCGAAGTTCTCGTATAGTTCATCTTCATTCGGCTGGTAAATATTACGTTTCTCATAATATTCTATGTACGGCACCCCCTTCATTTCGCCCACCTCGATTTCTGGGAGAAACGTCTTTACCATTAATATGTAGTCGTCAGTGTCGTCGTCGTCGCTTTGAACGTGAAATTCGACTTCAATGAGATCTAACGGCAATACGAACATGTGTCGCTTCCAGTAACCATCCTCCAGACTTTTAGTACTGGCAATCACGTACGATTCTTGTATTTCTTCCTCCAAAGTGAATATACTCGTCTCAGCCTGGAGTTCCGTCAGCATTTCATGGGTTCGTCTGTCAAACTGACTAAATCTCGCCTGTACTGGTAGAACGAAGTTGTCCAGTATTTCATCGACGGTGAATTCTTCCCCCTGTGTAATTGGGGACTGCCCATCTGGAATGACTTCTAAACGGCCTCTAAATGATCGCGGTATCGTGAGAAATTGTTTGTTATTTCCGGGTATGGTTCGGACGGTAGCCAGTATTTTGTATTCGTGACGTACCCCATGTACTTTCAACACATCGCCAATTGAAAAGGCCCTGCAATCGATATCGTATATCCCTTCATGAACTTGAATAAGCTGTGGCCAGGTATCCCCAAACATCTCAACGATCTGCTTTAAGGAATACTGATTTTCCGACCACTTTATGTCAACGTCGATTATGTCCTCATAGTGAACTAGGGTGCTATCACCAGACGCCATGATTGTTTCTAAACTTTGACCTTATATACCGCGTAACGAGTATAACCGAATGCCGGAACCGGAACGGCCTGCATGTATATATTAAACTCATAGTTGCTGTCGACATAGGAAGTAAAGTAAGCAAATAACACCGAATAAACGGCAAGGTAAATACTAGTATTTACCTTGCCGTTTATTCGGTGTTATTTGCTTACCGGTACTTTACTTCCTATGTCGACAGCAACTATGAGTTTAAAATTATTTCTCAGTACTTATTCACTGTTATAATGCTGTACCATTACTTTCACCATCCTACTACAGCCAGATCTGAAGGCCTTTGCCGCATTCTGGCCATGCTGTGTGGCGCGTATCGCGTGGACGGGTTTCATGTTCTCTGCACGTAATAAGCTCGGTTATTATAGTCAAAATGGGAATTACAGAGTTGTAAATATTGGTGTTTCAGTTGTTGAGATAGTTATTTTCATTGAAGTGCCATTATTAATTTCAGAATCTTAGACCAAACATTGCTTAGTCCTGTAGTTTATGTAACAAAAGTTTAATTTTGTGTGCCCAGCTTTTATTTTGTAGAGTTGAAAGTTTTTTCAGTGTTGTAAAATAGTTTGTAAAGAAGAGAGTCCTGGACAGAGGAGAGTAAACGAAACCAATATTTATATATATATTTATATATTCAAGTAAATTTTATGAATAATGAGTAAACGGCCTAGTTCCATTCTCACGGCGATATTAGATGACATAATTGGAACTCCTAAGCTGGTATAACAACAATTTATAACAAATATTACATATTCCAAAAAAAATGGAGCCCTTTGGTATAAAAATGAATTGCAAGTTCAAAATAAATGATGGATAAATACAATTTACTGTTTATTAAATCCCAATAAGACTTGAAAGCAGTTCTACCAATCACTCCACAACTCAGTAAGTGCATTACAGCGCACTTTGAATTTTCAACGTATAATGTTCCAGCTTATTACTTTCACATATTAACGGACACGAAACCTTGCAATCGAACGATGCGCAATAACGGGGACGGAACACGTACTACTAGTATGCGTGGAGATTTTCACGGTGCGTCAGTTTACGCTGCCAGTGTTTATTGTGTTACTGTGAAGTGGAAGAAGAAAATCATGTCTGAGACAAATGAAAATCTAACTTCCTGTGTGCAACGTGGGTCATAATCTTCAGTACAGATAACCCCATTGCATATAGCGGTTCAATATTCGCATTTATCACAGTATACCATACCAGGTGAACTAGGCTATATCGGTTATAAATAAATACAGCGAAAGAAAACATTTCTTATAAATATACAAAGTTTGACAGGTTTTAGGTAGTTTTGTTTCCTGTTTTCGTAGTGGAATAAAAACTGTTGTCTTTACAATTGTTTGTTTCACTCGTATCAATATAATGGACCGGACTATTCAGTTTTGAGGAAATGTATTTTTTTCTGATTATTTTGTGTAGCTACAACCTGGCAGCTATGTTTGGCTTACGGAACAGGAGAAGATGTAACAGTTGACCGTGATGAAAGGAATACCCACGGTTATATTCATTGGGCGAATAACTTGAAATCCGGCTGATAATTATATATATTTATAAAGTATAAGATTAGAAAAGAAAATCAAAATTAGACAAAATGATTACTAGTATTAGAACGTATATTACAGTTTGAAAGCATGAGCAGACGGACTTCCTAGACCAAATTATTATTAGCTTGAAAGTTAAATGTAAAATATACATTTTATCCTGAATTCCACTTATTACGTGAAATCTGTGAAAGCGTGCTAACACAAATTAAGAGTTGATGTCGAAATTACCTCAGATATACGTGAAATGAACATCTCAAGATATGAGATATTGGACTGAAACAGAGAATACATCGTAACTTGTACAAGATACGACGATTAGTTTAAAATTCCTGTATTGGTTGAAAATTGCTGCGTGTATTATCAGGGGGTAATTCTTTTCCTCCACGGGGTTCTCCACACTTGCCAGGGGGAAATCTCGTCTCGTCTCTATATCTCGTCCCCTTGAGGTGCGGGATCGGGAAAGTCACTTTAACTTTACAGTCAAATGAGACACACACAACGGAATACGTTTCAGCTCTCGTCTTAGTCGGTCAAATCGAGCACTCTATAAGACACAGCGCCCTGGGGGAAAAATCCCCAAGACTATCGCAAGGCTGACCCAAGACTCTCTTAGACTGCGTCAACACTCGCCCCAAGGCTCTCCAGGACTGCCCTCAGACTCTCCAGGACTGCACTCTCTCTACTGCGTCTATCGTGCTGTGCTCCCCAAGACCAACTCAAACTCTCTTTATTCATTTTCAAAACTCTAACCAATTACAAAACAGTAAAAGGACTCTAGGGCGTAACCTTCAATCATAAAGCCAATCACACTAAGTACTGAATACGTCATATCTTTTGATTAATCGTTCACTACATTAATAACTATGAATATAAACTGTCAGAATGAATAGTCTAAAAAGCGGTGGTTATCTGGTAATTAGTTCCAAATCTCTGAGCCAAGTTCCGTCCAAAACTTCAAATAGACCTAAACGATGACAGACATAACACAGCGATTCGCTAATAATCAGCTAATTAAGTCGGTCAACAGATACGCAAAAACAAATTCATGACAGTATATTAATACATGTATTTCAAATTAAACAGAACGCATTCCTGGGGATCAGTTCTGTTTAATTTTTCTTCAGTAATTACATTCAGACTACATACCTACCTAATGTAGCATTCGAACACTACATGAGTTGGTTGTAATTCTCGGTGATTGGTTATTTTGAATTCGACATTAGAATGCATAATGAATATTATATGTAATTACTGAATAGTTAATTTCAAAGTTCAAGACTATCTTTGTCGAGTTGAGTTTATAGCTTACGGCATAGAGCTTAGAATGATTCTAAGGCCTGCCTAGTATTCGTAGTGGCAAATAACCTCGTCACCTTAGTTACGCATTTGCATGTGTACAGGCGCTACACACGCAACCTTTTTGTGTCTGGAAAGAATCTTAAAACAAAATCATTGTCATTTCAGTTCATCAAATTAAAATACTAAGTTCGATGTGATTCAGCTATGTTTTGTTTCATTAGTCAGGCCTGTTTTATTAGTTTGTGTATTTGCGACAAATATCTACTTTACAGAGCAAACAATGTGTGTGGGGATAAGGTCAATGAACTCTAAAAGTCTGGGCAAAAGCAAGATGTATTTTCACGTGGCTGTCAAAGAAAAGAAATCAATATATTTTATTCAATACAGACTGCAGTATTATAATAATGATTCTGATTTTTGACTCCCGTGTGCGAAGCACAAAAGTTTTGCAGTTACCCTGTCTGTATGTCTGTATGTATGTATGTATGTCTGTATGTATGTATGTATGTCTGTATGTATGTATGTATGTCACTTTTTTTGTTCCACCGTTATCTCAAGAACCACTAATCAAATTTTGGTGAAACTTGGTAAATAGATACTCTGGGATAATGCGCAGAGTTGATTAAGTTTTGGTAAAAATTTATGAATATTAATTACCTAATTTGCATGATAATTAGCTGATTTTTAGCTGTTTCAAGACTGTTCCACTGATATCTGAAGAACCATTAATTGGATTTTGATGAAATTTGGCACATGGATGCTCTGAACTAGTGCGCAGATTTGATTAGTTTTGGGTAAAAATCTATGAATATTAATTACCTAATTTGCATGATAATTAACTGATTTTAAGCTGTTCCACTGATTTTTGAAGAACCTCTCATTGGATTTCAATGAAACTTGGCACATGGATGCTCTGAACTAATGCGCAGATTTGATTAGTTTTGGGTAAAAATCTGTTAATATTATTAATTACCTAATTTACATAATGATTAATCAATTTTCGGTTTTTCCACTGATATCTCAAGTACTAATCATAACATTTCAATAAAACTTGGTACAAAGGTGTCATATGACACTGCAAAGGCCTGATAGTTTTTAGGGTAATATCAGTACATATTAAGTACCTAATTTGCATAATTAATTAATTTTCAGCTTTTGATATTTCGAGTAGTAATGATCACGTTTCAATGGAACTTGGTACATAGTTACTTGAGGACTGTGCAGAGACCTAATTAGTTTTTGGGTAAAATATTTGTGCATATTAATTACCTTATTAGCATAATTAGTTAATTTTCAGCTTTTCTCCTGATATCTCAAGTACTAATCATCACATTTCAATGAGACTTGCGACATTTTTTCTAGAACTATGTAGAGACCTGATTAATTTTGGGATAAATAATTGTGCCTATTAATTACCTAATTTGCATAATTAGTTAATTTTTTGCTGTTCTATGGCTGTTGCACTGATGTCTAAAAACCACTCATTGGATTTCAATGAAACTTTTAAAGAGTACCCATCACATTTCAATGAACCATGCACCATATTAGTTTTTGGTAAATATTTATGCTTCTTAATCACCTAATTAACATAATTAATTAATACTGATATCTCAAGTATTGATCATCGCATTTGAATAAAACTTGGTACATAAATGCTCTAGGACAATAGACAGCCTGATTAATTTTAGGTTAAAATCTGTTCATATTAATTCTCTAATTAGCATAATAATTAATAATTATTATATAAATATAATTATTTTTTTGGTTCTAATCACATTTCAATGAAACTTGGTGCATTGTGCAGACCTTTAGTTTTACACTTAAATCTGTTCATATTAGTTACCTTATTTGCATAATTAGTTTTCAGCTATTCCATCAATATCTCAAGTATAAGTAATTTTGAATTAATTTTTAATGCGTCTCCAAAACTCTCAGCACACGGGAGTTCTTTCTAAGCTTTCTTTGATTATTTATGTATATCAGACGAATGTGGGAACCATACAATTATTTTTAATACGTTTTTCGTCTCAGTTCAGTCTCAGAATATGGAAATGAAAAAAACCCAATAGTTTATAGATTCTTTTGGGAGAAATTGAAGAAAATATACAAACATAAAACATATCCCCAAAGCAGCAACAGAAGTAAACGATCCACTGATGTAAATCCTTTGCATTCATTCATTGTTCACGGTGAAAACATAGACAACAGCCAAAACATGAATATAAACATTGATGATGACCACGTGTTTTTTGTAATACTCAATTAACATTGTTTTAACTTACCAAATGAGGTGGGGGTAAATCCAACTAAGGATAGTTCGGACAATTGTATTGTTAACAAAAATGACACATCTAGGTTAAGGTGGGAGCAACAGAAAAAACAGCAGTATCTTGATAACTTTCAAACTGAACCAATTGAACAATTAACTCTTACTTTTAACGATAGTATTATTATGGGAAACCTCGAGGAAGCAGCAGCGGGTTTGGTGAACATTGTCTCTTTGTGTGCCACTGACATGAAAACTGAGACCAAAAATAATATTAAAAAGAGAGAAAATTTATGGTTCGATAAAGAGTGTTCGGCAACTAAAAAAGAAGTATTACGTGCACTAAATCAGTTTAGAAATTCTCAAAATGGGAAAAGTTTGGAATATTACTTAAAATTAAAAAAGAAATATAGAAAATTGATTAAAGAGAAAAAGTTAAATTATTTGGAAATGAGACAAAATGAACTTGTAAACTTAGCTGCTTATTCAAACTCACGGCAATTTTGGCAGAAATTTCGGCAACGATACGAAAATGTGTCTAAAATTATTACCCAGAAAGAGTGGCATGATTATTTTAAACATCTGTTTAATAACAATTTTATAGGGGATGAGGATATGGCGGATTTTTTTGATTCAGTAAATGATTATGTAACAAGGTTAAATTTTGATGACATTGAGAACACAGAGGTTGATAATACTGACCTTGACTGCCCTATCACACAAGAGGAAATTAAAAAGAGCATAAAGAAACTAAAAAATAATAAAGCCCCTGGGCAAGATGGAATTTCTTCGGAATTTTGGAAAGATGCACCACAGAAAATTGTTGAAATGTTATTTACTTTATTTAATGTATTACTTGAACAAGGTTATTTTCCTGAAAAGTGGGCAATTGGATTAATAACACCAGTGTATAAAAAAGGGCATAAGGATAACCCTGAAAATTATCGGAGCATTATGCTTTTAAATGTTATTAGTAAAATATATATGAATATCCTGACAGAAAGATTGACAGTATGGTTTGATAAATATAGTAGAATTGTTGAAAATCAGAGTGGTTTTAGAAAGAAACGAAGCACATTAGATAATATGTTTATTCTGAGCACAATTATTGATAAATATGTATTTCATCTCAATTGTCGATTATATTGTGCTTTTATAGATTATGAAAAAGCATTCGATAGGGTCCACCATATTTCACTATTTTATAAATTAACAAAGGCAGGAATGAGAGACAGACTATTAACAACTTTGTTCTCAATGTATACACATGTTAAGGCAGTAGTTAAAACCCCACATGGTGTGACTGATCTGTTTAAAATTGGAACAGGCCTGCAACAAGGCTCAGTTATTTCCCCATTACTTTTTTGTTTTTATATAAATGATATAGAAAAGGCTCTTACACAAGGTGTTGAAACTGTATTCTATGTAAACACTTTAAAATTAATGTATTTATTATATGCTGATGACCTCGCATTATTTAGTAAATCTCCCATTGGTCTACAGCGTCTTCTAAATAGATTAGCAAATTACTGTAAAAGATGGAGGTTAACAGTAAATTTGAATAAATCAAAAATTGTTGTTTTTCGCAAATCGGGTAGACTAAAGAAATCTGAAAAGTGGTTTTGGAACGGGAATGAAATTGAAATAGTCTCAAAATATAACTATTTGGGGGTTCTTTTTTCTAGTTCAGGTATCTGGTATCAGGCCCAAAAACACATTGCTGAACAAGCAACGAAAGCCATGCACAGTATTAAAAGTATTCTTTACAAATATGATGGGTTCAAACCAGCTATTGCGTTTCGTGTTTTTGACTGCAAAATTCTCCCAATCCTGCTTTATGGCAGTGCAATATGGGGAACACTTAAATCTTACGATACAGAAACAGTTCATCATAAATTTTGTAAATTTGTTTTAGGGGTACACCCAAAGGCCACAAACTCTGCTGTGAGGGGGGAGTTGGGAAGACATCTAATTAGAACACATGTGAACAAAGAAATAATTCGGTATTGGTTAAAATGTATAGGTGGTGATTCCTCTGTTTTAGTAAAAGAATGTTATGGCTATCAATATGACAGGGTACAAAGGGGATTCAATTGTTGGGCAACATATGTTAAGGATTTGTTATGTAATTTTGGTTTTGCACACGTATGGGAAAGCCAGTATGTGAATAACCCAAATTGTTTTCTGCTACAGTTTAACCAACGGTGTCTAGATAATTCCCAGCAACAGTGGCATGATCAGATTGGTAATAGTTCAAAATTATGCACTTATTCTAAATTTAACAAATTATTAGCCGGGGAAAAATATCTGGATTCTATTACTATAAGTGTTTTTAGAAAATCTCTCGCTTGTTTTAGAATATCTGCTCATGAGCTCATGATTGAAAAGGGTAGGGCATTGGGAATACCACTTGACCAAAGATTGTGTCCTCTTGGTTGTAATCTCATTGAAAACGAGTTCCACTTTCTATTACAATGCCCCAAATTTGAGGAAATTAGAACTCGTTTTATACACAAGTTTTACTATTGCCCAGCGCTTGAATGGAAATTTATTTTGCTACTGCAATCTGAAAATACACATATAATACAAAATCTTGCAAAATACGTATTCTACTCTTTACAAAAACGTCATAGTTTGTTGGAGGGAAATTTAACTGAAATATAAATTTAATTTGGTATTCATAAGTGAAGTATAAATTTGTAATATTCAGACAAGCAGTAGCAGTGATTATTCTTGTCAAACGATTTATTTATTTGTGTTACATTTAAGTGTGTACATTATGGCCTATGGCCAATGGTACTGAATAAATATATATATATATAACATTTCAGGGAACGTCGATTAAATATTGTAGTCAACAAAGCAAAGACAATGTCACAACAAGAAAATGTTCAAGCATACGATATCGAAAAGCTGAATAATAAAATAAAGCCAAAAATGCAACAAATTACACAACTAGAGTAAAAGAAATACTTTTTTTTGAAAGGAACAGAAAAGTTAGAGACAATAAATATGTGGTCAGATCAAAGGGTAGTACATGAGGAGAACGTTATCTTCTTGTCAATATTTTAATGTGACTGCATCAACTATCAATTCGGGGTGAACCACGTGAAATCGGGGATGGAGAGTCATTGCATACCTTTTCACACTTTTAGTTTTTGAACTTCTGTTAAGAGAGCATTTTTTTCTTACTATTGAACCTGTAGATTTATCTAACACCGGTTACTCCGCAGAGACCGTACATTTTTGCACAAACACAATGAGCAAACAAACAAATAATAAGATAAGATAATTCTTTATTACAACCATATTGAAAGAAATTCAATTTAGGTGAATACAAATGTAATAAAAGTATAACAAACTATTCTAAAAACTAAAACTATACTTATTATAAAGATACAGTAAAGAAATATTACTGGTACTTGAAGATAAAAATTAAAATATTACATTTCTATAAGTTTTTATTTAATAACACTGATAACATTGTTTTCTTGTCGTATATGCTGTTTTTTAAGTATTCAATTAATTCTTTTATCAATTGTCTTTTCTCAGCATTTAAAATGTAAACAAGTTTGTCCGTGTATTATCAATTGATTCTGAAAATTGTGTGTATAATCTTACTCCGGCCTCAGTATAAAGACTACATGATGTGAAAAAGCGTAGCTCATCTTCAGTAATTTCGCACACTTTCTATCTTCAATTTTTATTTTTGGTTTTTGATGTCTTCCAGATTCAATGATTCAATATACTGTACTTCAATCTTCGAGTCGCTCATTACCCAACGGCGTAAACGCTCACAATAACACTCTGTAATGCGTCGACACACTAACATGTGAAAGTGAATAACAATACTCCATGAAACATGATTCATTGTCATAGTTGTTTATTCAATAGATGTGTGATTGTGTTTGCCCACGCAATCGAAGACAGCTATACTGACACGTGCCATAACGACCCATTAGTCACGATCACTTTGTGGATGAGCAGTTCAATGGCCGATTATTCAAGATTGAATGCCATTGACGCTGCAGGTCGAATAGACCTAGCTCGAGCCATTCCATTAGAGCGCGTCCGTTCCATTAGAGAGCGTTCCATTAGAGAGCGGTCACGTGACGTGTGATCACCTGACAAGTGCTGGATACACGCTCTAACGGAAAATACCGTTATGTTTAGAGAATTTACGAACCGTTACGAAAGAGTTTGCTCGTTCGAAGACCGTTTTTTTTTAAAAGCGACAGCCTTGGTCGATACACTGTTCATTTACACAATCTTTCCTGGCACCATACGCACTCACACTGTTAGCGGCGGAGTGAAACGCGCCCATGTCATGCCATTAACCGATTACTGACGTCTATGTATTTCATGTCTTTGGCATGAAAGCTATAAAATATATAAAATACAATGTCTTGCTATCGTTTGAACTTTTCAAATATTTAACTAGTCTAGCATTTTTTTTTCATTCCATTGGAGACGAGTCGCTCTTCATTTCATTACAGGACGGTATGACCCAAACCACCCTCTAACGTCGCTCTATTTACTTGAATTGATATGGGAGCTATTAAATATATTTAATACAATATATTCTAACAGTTTTGAATGTTTCAATTATTTAATTGGCCAAGCGATATTGTCATTCCATTACAGACGAGTCGCTCTTCATTCCATTACAGGACGGTTTGACTCAAACCACTCTTTAACCTCGCTCTATTTACTCGATTTGATATATCAATTCAAGTAAATAGAGCGACGTTAGAGGGTGGTTTGACTCGTCTCCAATGGAATGAAAAAAACAAAACGCTAGACTAATTAAATATTTGAAATGTTCAAACGATAGCAAGGCATTGTATTTTATATATTTTATAGCTTTCATGCCAAAGACATGAAATACATAGACGTCAGTAATCGGTTAATGGCATGACATGGGCGCGTTTCACTCCGCCGCTAACAGTGTGAGTGCGTATGGTGCCAGGAAAGATTGTGTAAATGAACAGTGTATCGACCAAGGCTGTCGCTTTTACAAAAACGGTCTTCGAACGAGCAAACTCTTTCGTAACGGTTCGTAAATTCGCTGAACGTCACGGTATTTTCCGTTAGAGCGTGTATCCAGCACTTGTCAGGTGATCACACGTCACGTGACCGCTCTCTAATGGAACGCTCTCTAATGGAACGGACGCGCTCTAATGGAATGGCTCGAGCTAGGTCTCCCTCCATACTGGCCCCAAAATTGGACAAATTTGCAATAAGTTTATGCTGCTAATGTCTGGTTCGGAAGGCGTTCTACGTGTGATTTTATTGCGCTCAAGGACGTTCTATTTTCGAACTAGTTGAAACCGGAAATAACGCAACTACTTTCGAACTTCAAACACAAATTTGATTATCGTTATTATGTGTTAGCTTCTGTTGTTTCAAAAATTGAATTATGTATGACAATAATATTTCACTAAATAAACAAAGTTGAGCGAATAAAAAAAACTGTTTCTTTTGTTATAAATTTGCATAGAACATAGCAAATCTGTAAATCTAAGCAGGCAGTATGTATGAGCATGGCTTTATTGTAGTATTACAGACACGTTTACTGTGTGTTTGAAGTTCGATTCGCGTTCGGTTCGCGTTTAATTCGCGTTCGATTCACGTACGATTGAAACGTCCACTGAAATACCTATAATCCACTCAAATGTTGATATATAGCAATTTCAGCTAATTTAACAATATTTTTGAGCGGGAAATAGAGAACAATTTAGTATTTTCTGTGGAAATCAAGGTTATAAATACTTAATAGTGTCAGTTCCTTTACGCGTCTGCGAATGCGCGGAAAGTCAAGGGCAATGATTATAAATGAAAACTCTATTAGGTACAACGCCGAAAGTTCAATGTAGGATAACAAACTTAATTCCTTTAGTCCCCCACCCCACTAAAACTTAATTGATAAATATTGATCATGACCGCAGACTACATTCACCATTAAATACAACACTTTCTTCTATGCTATCGATAAAGAGCCATTGCTCGAAACGTCTAGCTATTTTTAATAGTTATTTAGGACTACGATTACCAAATATTATCTTCTATATATCACCATTAAATACAAATTGATAATCGGACAGTAGTATGGCATAGTAGTTGGTTCGAATTCCATGCCCTGAAATTGACCTCATTTGAAGCACAAATTTACACTCGGACCAAACCATTTTCTCGTCTTGGATGTTTTGCTTTTTTCATTTTCTGTTATTTTTGTTCATGATTGGATAGGAAAAAAAAAACGAACTACAAAACTCCAACATTTTTTTGACTTCATTAAAAAATAAAATCGTTTTTGTAGGATGAACCCCTTTTGAGGTCACCCCAACCCCAAACTAAAGCAAATAAGTTTTTTTTATCCGACATCGATCTGTTGACATCGTCCCTTAACGTCCTTGTTTAAAAGATTTTATTTGTTTTTAAATTGAGTGGTGATAATTTTTTTACATAAGATTCATTTTTAAAACATATTTATGCGTTTCGTGTCTGTTTCTAGGGCTATTTTATACTTGTTTGAGCACACGTGACTTCCGATGTGAGCGAGACTATTTATAACCATGATTTTTCCTAAAAGAAATAGATCGATCCCCATATTTCCTACACAAAATATGCTATATATACACTTTTGTGTAAATTATATATATTTCAATTTGTAAGTCAATCGAACACGAATCGAACGTGAATCGAACACGAATTGAACGCGAATCGAACGCAAATCGAATTAAACGCTGTCTTCACACTCGATATATAGAAGATAACAAGTAACCTGTAGAATGCTGTGTGGGTAATATTTTTATATTGATTTTTGTTGCATTTGCAGCAAATAGTTACCAAACAATGAGAAATCTATAGGATTGGATATACCTCTCAGCTGGCTTCACATGCATAGTTCAAGACTGCCTAACCGGTGCTTATACCAGGATTTAGTTGCAGCACTGTGGTCTGTGGTTACAACTTCATTTTCCGAGTAATCACAAGAAATTGACATTACAATAGAAAATAAAAGACTGGCACTCCCATACAATTAATAGCAAGTGAAATTCTTGGAATTGAAACATAGATTTTGAAGTCACTGATGTAGGCATTGAATAACTTCAAGTTGGCATAAAGACGAGGTAGTTTATTTAATCAGTGCTGAACTAGAGGTTGAAATTATAATTAAGTTCGTTGTCATATAATTTGTTTATTTAAATTTCTCCTGAATTCAAATAGAATACACTGGTGAAAGGATGTTTTTGAGGTGTGGTTACATTGTGTATGGAGTGGTAGGGTTGGGTGTCATATAATTTTTTCATTTTCAACTCTCATGAAATCACACAGAATTTCACTTAATTTATTTTCGATGAAAAGTTTTCAAGCATACGGTGTGAATCAAATTTTCACTGTGCTGTGTCAAGTCTCAATAGAGTATGAGGGAAATGGCATTTTCACTGGAATTTATTTTAGCGGAAAAATGATCACAGTGAAAGGAAGTATTCCACATTATTACATATATACTGCAGTTTATTTTGATTCGTCCCTGAAATCAAAATCGGTACTTCCACACCCCATATGCAAATGAGGTCTGAGAGCGAATAAAGTAGTCCGTTCAAGAGTAGCGTTTTTCGAAACATAGCAGAAATAAACAATATTTAGAAGTACGATACTTTACGTTTGGGTACATGAATATATTTGCCGAGTGAAAGTAAATTTGAACAACAGTAATGGTACTTCTAAGCAGTAACTTATTTTGACTAAAACTAATTTGCATATCACCCATGCAATGATGTTTTTGGTATTTTCACGGTCAATATGCAAATGAACATGGTATTGGCGATTCGCTCCACTTGGATTGCCCTTAAAATCACTTTAATTTTGTGTATCTGTGTGTGTGTGTGTGATTTCTAGTGTTTTCACGTATTAATTCTTCTGTGATTTGTTTGGCTTGGCCGATTTCGCTCAAACTTAGCAGGTAGGTCACACCTTCACCCTAGTTATCAGGAAATGTATCTCCTACAAATTTTGGATACAACACCTCAGACATAGCTCATTTTGCTCAGCTTGAGTGTGGGCACAAAGTTACTATTGGTAAAATCTGAAAACAAATTCTGACCACCGTTTCCATGGAAACAGCCAACAACTGAATTTTTTAATACCTTCCCGCCAAATGTATCAAACCCTACATTTCTATGATTAAAAAGCATGGACGTAGCTCATTCTAATCCGCTTGAGTGTGGGCAACAATTTACTGAGATTTTTTTTGGCTTGGCTAATTTTGTTTATAATTGACAGGCAGGTCGTACCGTCACTAATTGGCAAAACAATCCTGGTCCACAGCTACCATGGCAACAGCCAAAAACTGTTTTTTGAATACTTTCGACCCCAAATTTATTACCTCCCACTAGTCTTGTATTCATGCCTTTTATTTTGGCTACGTTGCACACCGGTAAGAGATCACCGACGCCGACATTGTTACACTGTATCAACGTAATCCCGACGCAACTTTGAACTTTGAATGAACTGTAAATGCTGCCTGCAATCTAGAAAATACTATCGGTTGGAAATAAATTTAAGGGATTGTTCAGTTACTCTGACCTGGGGGGGGGGTCGACAGATTCCATTTTGTCAGCTGTAAATCTCAGTTGACCCACCCCTATCAACAACAAAAAGTGGGCGACCCCCTAACATATTTTAAAACATGCTGACCCCCCCGAAAAACAAAGAAACATTAACAGTTTTGGCTCTGACATGATTACAAAATGTATGATGTGCATTGAAAATATCGTGGTTTGCCGTAATTTTTAGTGTTTGCATTTAATAGACCAGTCACCTTAGGAGGGAAGGGGAAGCATAAAGCCAAAAAACGACTACAGAAAAGGCTGCAGGAAGTAGGGAAATCTATGCTGCTAAAGATAGTAAATAAAAACGAAGCTGTGGAGTACTCACTTGATAAACGCCCTTATAAGATAGGAAAAGAGGATTTGAATCCAGGCGGTTTGAAAACTAATTTGGATTTAATATATCTTTCATATCTTATAGACCAGGAAAGCTTTACACCTGAAGCACAGTCTGTGCTTATGAAAACAAAGGACACTTTGATTTTTGTATAAATTTGTGTTGGATTTTGGTATTTTACAGAGCAAAATATGCATATTTAAAAGTTAAAAAAAAACAAAAAAAACTATTTATTTATATACATGAATCCATTTAACTTTTTTGATTTGCTGAACAAAAACTGTCACTGCTCTTTGTACTAATTGCTGTGTTTTTCCGTCTCCAGCTACAATTGGATAAATCCAGTAAATATCTTATACAATGGTGACTTCAGACTTTAAATAAAATAATCTTATATCACATGGACTTGGGATGTGTTCAAAACTTAACTGTATAATTGCATGGGGCTCTGCCGCATTGCATAATCTGTTAGTTATTTGTCAACTTCAACCCCAAAATATTTAGCCTATAACATTTTTTGCATCAACAAATTATTATTAAGTTATTATTAAGAACACATTTGTACGATTAACTTTTTAATCTATTGTTCTGAAATAAAATTTAAAAAAATATATATGCATAAGCGCGTGTGTGAATTGTGGAAAACAGGGTGACCCCCCATTCGCAAAATCAAAAACAGGGTAACCCCCCTACTGATCCACCCCCCAGCCCGAAGTAACTGACCAATCCCTAACAACAGCATACGTCCTAGCAATAAAATAAAATGACTTCTAAGGACTGAATGTTTTTTTGCGAACTTTGTATACGGTGCCCGGTTTTAGTTATAAACCGACGTTAGCTTCACGTTCATGTCCTACCATGGCAACAGCCGAAAACATATTGCTAGTTTTTTTTAGTGGAGTGGATCGCCAACCGGCTTGTTTTCATTGGCAAAATCGTTCAGCAACATGTTTGGCATAATAGGTGTACATCACATGGACTACTACGATTGAGAGAACTTTATGTATGTTGAATGAGTTTTATAAACCCCGAAGGGCTCTTGGAAGATCCACCCGCAGTAAAATTAGCGATTGCCTTGGAGGCGCAACCATCAACATCAAAATCCCAGGAGGTTTCTGCTGGCGACGTTACCCAGTTCCAAATAAAGATCACCAACGCCAAATAAGCAACATTTTAACCGGTAATCAAGATTAATTCAATCCACGGCTAACAAGCAACATCACAAGTAAAGCTGTAGCGTGAAGCTCAGCGACTACTGCTGACAACCTAAGTCATGCTTGCGTGCCTTCACCATTGTATTCAAACGAATCACGTGGTGTGCCGTTCTCTTTCAAACCCGGGATTCGATCAATAGGGGAGTTTCAGTAAAAAAAACACATTGCAAATCATGCAAATTCAACATTTTCAAACCAGTATACTAAAACAGAAATGCTCAGCGATGCAAAAGAAGAATAGATGTTACTTTTCATTATACACATCTCTGTTGATACAATCCCTCACATATTCTATTCCCAGTTATACCTGCGTAAATGGATTAGCCTCTTTTGATGTTGACATTCAGACTAAAATCACGTGACAGGCTGTTAAAATTGGCTGTTGCATACACTTTCGCCGGTCTGGAAAATGTGTTTAGTTAGCTCTCATTCAAGTAACAATGCAGATTTCCCAGTGGGAGTGAAACTATTCGACTCTGCCATTAAAAAATAGGGGTGTTTTGAGCAAAAAACGAATAACCCTGGAGTGCACACAACACACTGAATTTCGGAACAAATCTTGCATTATTTACAGCAGCAGAATACCACAGAAATATCAGACGAAACATGGAAACACTATATATATGTATTTCGGCCTGAACCCTCTCTATTGCAATTCCAGGAATTACCCCCTATATGTGCAACCATTTTCCACCTTGGTACCACCCAAGCCTGAAAACAAAATCTTAATACCACGCTGAAGCGTTTGGTAATAATTGGTAATCGTAGTCCTAAATAACTATTAAAAATAGCTAGACGTTTCGAGCAATGGCTCTAAACGAGTTGAACTGTTTGTTAATACCATGGGGTTCTTTAGTTCCAAGGCGGAATATAGTTTCCTCCCATTGACGCTGCAGGTCGTCGTTCTTTCAACACCGATTGTGCTGGGACAGCGCTTCCGGTGACGACACAACGGTTTCCTCCTCGACACGCCTGAGCTGATTTTCGTTGCCATTGACAACACATACACCAGAAATAGACATATCTGTAATATTATGTCCACTAGAATTAAAATGAAGTGAAACCGGATAATAACGATTTTTCTGTCTAGTTTGCCGTAGATGCTCAGCAAACCGATCACCCAGTCGACGAACTGTAGAACCAATATAAAGTTTCCCGCATTTAATACATGAAATGCAATATACAACATTCATAGTGATACAACTGAACGGATATTTGACCTCAACATCTCCCTTGGGACCAAATATACGATTAGAGTCTGTAATAAAAGGACAAGTATTACCACAGGGAGCCCAGGAACTATAATCAACTGTAATACGCAGTCTCTATGAGCGGGGGGGGGGGGGGGGTATCGGCTGGTATCTTGTGTAAGAAATAGACAAGGGATGAAGGCTCCAGCCAGCTCACATTTTTTAAACTCGAAAAAACAGACGAAAAAAATAAAAAATAAAATCTAAAAAAAATACCAGGTTGAAGAATATTAGTTGCTCCTTCGAATTTCGCCAAAGCCTTACCTACATTTTACCGATATCTGCAGAATAAATCAAGAAAACTGCACAAATTGACTCCATTTAGGAATTCCTAACGGTTAGTCCGAACGCACGACACCGTTGGAGGCGTGGCCTGTTCAGCATTTATCAACAACCAATCACAAGATTGGTTACGAACCAGTTGAGCAAGACTAACCGAGTCGTGACCTCGATGTGGTTCGTAACCAGTCTTGTGATTGGCTGTTGACAAATGCTGAACAGGCCACGCCCCCAACTGTGCCATGCGTTCGGGCAAACCGTTAGGAATTCCTAAATGGAGTCAATTTGTGTAGTTTTCTTGATTTATTCTGCAGATATCGGTAAAATGTAAGTAGGGCTTTGGCGAAATTTGAAGAAGCAACTAATATTCTTCAACCTGGTATTTTTTTTATATTTTATTTTTCGTTCTTTTCGTCTGTTTTTTCGAGTTTAAAAAATGTGAGCTGGCTGGAGCCTTCATCCCTTGTCTATTTCTTACACTGGATACCAGCCGATACCCCCCCCCCCGCTCATAGAGACTGCGTATTACAGTTGATTATAGTTCCTGGGCTCCCTGTGGTATTACACCTAGGACAATTACACGGGTCAGAACCATATTTCTCAGGGTCTCCCCTTTCACCCGTATGCACCAATAACCTCCTTAAATCAGTGTCACGGCGCCAGGCAGTAGTAGGCATTAGTGGAAACGTAGAACTTGTCTCCTCGCTGGTCTGTAAAATGTGAAAATGTTTGTTTGTACTGTTTGTACATACTGTATATACTCGTATGCATTTCAATGATCACGTGCCGTGATTATAGGTAATTGAAATAAATAATAATTCTAGTAATTATATAAAAACAAAATTAAGCCAACCAGGATCTTATTTTAATCAGATTGCAGAAACACCTACTTCCAGCCAGAGGCTGAATTGTTTGAGTCACGGACATCGAGTTACCAAAACATCGAGCTAAAAAATGACCACACCCACTTTTGTGAAACCAAGCCGAAATTGCCAGTGTGACTCGCCAGAAGCGGCGGCAGCTTTTATTGACTGTGGTGGGCGAAGATTTTATGTGAATCATGATGTCAACAAATTGAGCGCCGAAGGCGCGACATTTTTTTGGGGGGGAATGCTCTCCCGGGAAAATTTTGAAATCTAGACCCTCACTGCCCCCACGGTACCCGGGCCCCGGTGCCGCCGCCACTGCTCGATGTTGACAGTTGACAGAACTTCGAGTTACGAGCAACATACATTTTTGTTTTTGTTGAACGTCCACATTGGGCGTCCAAATCATTTAGTAACCCGAACTTTGCGTTACGGGATACATAAACCGTTAAACAAAACAAAAACAATTCATGAACGTTTTACTTTTCATAAAATCCTCATCCTCATAATCACGTCAAATCTTTATGCGAAAAGGGGGAAGACAATGATTTTAAAATGCAAATATTTTATATTTTCAGTTTGACCGTATAAAAATACTGTTACAAAGGTTCCAACTCAGTGTGTAATATATTTAGAGTTTCTCTGCCAATCAGAACGCGAAGTAAGCTGTAGTAAAACTTATTATAACTCTCTTCCAATGTAAATACGTTAATTAATTTTCAGCATTTTTTCGAACCCCCAACAATAATCCTAATTCTAACCCCAACCCCCCAATTAAATTGTATATGCCCTCTCTAGATAACTATACTAGTGTCCGTAGGAGGCATACATTGGGTAGGGGTAGGGGTGGTGGTACAAAAGGAACGTTTTCCAATCGAGTTATAATTTGGTTCTGGCTTCGCAAAAGTGGTTGTTGTTTTTAAAGGGCGGTGGTCGTCGCGCCGCGTTCTGTTTGATATATAGCGACGTATACAACGCGTGTAAAATACATTGTTTGTTTACATGAAATTCGATCACGCACTGGGCGACGACCACCGCCATTTAAAGATGGACAATTCAGCATTTCACACGATGTGACTTGAAGCAATCTGGTACAAAAAATAAACGAAAATGCTTACATTGGCGCCTATGAAAATATAATTGGTAGTTTGAGACCTATATAGTTGACGTCGTTTCGCGCAAGGAACGCCGGGATCCAGCGAATGCGGAAGTTAAAAGGTCAAACCCATCAAATCTCCTCGTTCTAAACATACCCGTGGCTTGCAAAAGAAAACATTGCGTTTTACCCGAGTTCATGGTCCGGAGATAGGTGAGATGTCCTCAACAACCGGACAACCCAACCGTACATCAACAGGTATGTACTAAGGCTTGCTTGCCGATTACGTAACACTCGTCGATTCGTCCCATAACAAGTTTATTCGTCCCACAAGTTTATCCGTCTCAAAGTCGTTTCAATCGATTTATTAGGTTAGCTCGATACTATTAAACTTGTCCAATACTTGCAACCTCAGACTACTATAAGACAAACTATAGCAACGCCAATTGTTGTAGGTGTGAATTGGGTATTACGCCCGCAGGATGCGTGCTTCGGCAGACCTTGTTGTAGTTTATTAACACACGCTAGTGCCAAACCTAAACGCACAGGCACATTCTTTTCGATCTACTCGGAAATGAAATATGTGTGTCTTTACCTTTCGATCGTCGTTGTTTATGTTCAAATCGGCCAATTCTTTGGTGAGCTACACCATTTTTAATATCTCCTACTTTCGTCTACGGTATTTATGAATATAAATTTGTCTGTAAAGGTCAAATGGCGGTGTTGACATCAGCAGTGATGCTTTGTGTTGACATCAGCAGTGATGCTTTGTGTTGACATCAGCAGTGATGCTTTGTGTTGGCATCAGCAGTGATGCTTTGTGTTGACATCAGCAGTGATGCTTTGTGTTGGCATCAGCAGTGATGCTTTGTGTTGACATCAGCAGTGATGCTTTGTGTTGGCATCAGCAGTGATGCTTTGTGTTGGCATCAGCAGTGATGCTTTGTGTTGGCATCAGCAGTGATGCTTTGTGTTGACATCAGCAGTGATGCTTTGTGTTGACATCAGCAGTGATGCTTTGTGTTGACATCGGCAGTGATGCTTTGTGTTGACATCAGCAGTGATGCTTTGTGTTGGCATCAGCAGTGATGCTTTGTGTTGACATCAGCAGTGATGCTTTGTGTTGACATCAGCAGTGATGCTTTGTGTTGACATCAGCAGTGATGCTTTGTGTTGGCATCAGCAGTGATGCTTTGTGTTGGCATCAGCAGTGATGCTTTGTGTTGGCATCGGCAGTGATGCTTTGTGTTGGCATCAGCAGTGATGCTTTGTGTTGACATCGGCAGTGATGCTTTGTGTTGACATCGGCAGTGATGCTTTGTGTTGGCATCAGCAGTGATGCTTTGTGTTGACATCGGCAGTGATGCTTTGTGTTGGCATCAGCAGTGATGCTTTGTGTTGACATCAGCAGTGATGCTTTGTGTTGGCATCAGCAGTGATGCTTTGTGTTGACATCAGCAGTGATGCTTTGTGTTGGCATCAGCAGTGATGCTTTGTGTTGACATCAGCAGTGATGCTTTGTGTTGGCATCAGCAGTGATGCTTTGTGTTGGCATCAGCAGTGATGCTTTGTGTTGACATCAGCAGTGATGCTTTGTGTTGACATCAGCAGTGATGCTTTGTGTTGACATCAGCAGTGATGCTTTGTGTTGACATCGGCAGTGATGCTTTGTGTTGACATCAGCAGTGATGCTTTGTGTTGACATCAGCAGTGATGCTTTGTGTTGACATCAGCAGTGATGCTTTGTGTTGACATCAGCAGTGATGCTTTGTGTTGACATCAGCAGTGATGCTTTGTGTTGACATCGGCAGTGATGCTTTGTGTTGACATCAGCAGTGATGCTTTGTGTTGACATCAGCAGTGATGCTTTGTGTTGACATCGGCAGTGATGCTTTGTGTTGGCATCGGCAGTGATGCTTTGTGTTGGCATCGGCAGTGATGCTTTGTGTTGGCATCGGCAGTGATGCTTTGTGTTGACATCAGCAGTGATGCTTTGTGTTGACATCAGCAGTGATGCTTTGTGTTGACATCAGCAGTGATGCTTTGTGTTGACATCAGCAGTGATGCTTTGTGTTGACATCAGCAGTGATGCTTTGTGTTGACATCAGCAGTGATGCTTTGTGTTGACATCAGCAGTGATGCTTTGTGTTGACATCAGCAGTGATGCTTTGTGTTGACATCAGCAGTGATGCTTTGTGTTGACATCCGCAGTGATGCTTTGTGTTGGCATCGGCAGTGATGCTTTGTGTTGACATCAGCAGTGATGCTTTGTGTTGACATCAGCAGTGATGCTTTGTGTTGACATCAGCAGTGATGCTTTGTGTTGACATCAGCAGTGATGCTTTGTGTTGACATCGGCAGTGATGCTTTGTGTTGACATCAGCAGTGATGCTTTGTGTTGACATCAGCAGTGATGCTTTGTGTTGACATCGGCAGTGATGCTTTGTGTTGGCATCGGCAGTGATGCTTTGTGTTGGCATCGGCAGTGATGCTTTGTGTTGGCATCGGCAGTGATGCTTTGTGTTGACATCAGCAGTGATGCTTTGTGTTGACATCAGCAGTGATGCTTTGTGTTGACATCAGCAGTGATGCTTTGTGTTGACATCAGCAGTGATGCTTTGTGTTGACATCAGCAGTGATGCTTTGTGTTGACATCAGCAGTGATGCTTTGTGTTGACATCAGCAGTGATGCTTTGTGTTGACATCGGCAGTGATGCTTTGTGTTGGCATCGGCAGTGATGCTTTGTGTTGACATCGGCAGTGATGCTTTGTGTTGACATCGGCAGTGATGCTTTGTGTTGACATCGGCAGTGATGCTTTGTGTTGACATCAGCAGTGATGCTTTGTGTTGACATCAGCAGTGATGCTTTGTGTTGACATCAGCAGTGATGCTTTGTGTTGACATCGGCAGTGATGCTTTGTGTTGACATCAGCAGTGATGCTTTGTGTTGACATCAGCAGTGATGCTTTGTGTTGACATCAGCAGTGATGCTTTGTGTTGGCATCGGCAGTGATGCTTTGTGTTGACATCAGCAGTGATGCTTTGTGTTGACATCAGCAGTGATGCTTTGTGTTGACATCAGCAGTGATGCTTTGTGTTGACATCAGCAGTGATGCTTTGTGTTGACATCAGCAGTGATGCTTTGTGTTGGCATCAGCAGTGATGCTTTGTGTTGACATCAGCAGTGATGCTTTGTGTTGACATCAGCAGTGATGCTTTGTGTTGACATCAGCAGTGATGCTTTGTGTTGGCATCAGCAGTGATGCTTTGTGTTGGCATCAGCAGTGATGCTTTGTGTTGACGCTTCGTATTAGTCTGTGTGGACAATCCATTTGAAAACTTGATATGCTCACGCAACTAAGTATATTAATAATAATAACTTTATTGCCTCCGTGTAAAAAGATGTACATAGGATACCGTATGTACAGCAAAAAAGATTTTAAAAATAACAAGATATGTGTAAAAATATTATAAAAAGTACGTAACTAGTATTTAAATGTTAAATAAATCTTTGTGTTGTGTAAATATAATTGGCAAGTTCTCTAATTATGCTGGGATCTTTGCTTGGGAGTATATATGTCAATTGGATATTTTTATTTTTGGTTGTAAGTGGTATCATCATTTTTTTTGGATGAAGTTTTCCCTGTGTGTGTTATATTTTGAGCAATTCAATAGGAAATGTACTTAATCTTCAATTGAATTTGTTGTCTTTTGTTTATTGGTTTCTTAGGAATTGAATATCTGTCTTCCTCGATTGTTATGTTATGGTTACTAATTCTAAATTTTGTTAACATTTTCCTCTCAAGTTCATTCAAATATGGCTCAAAGATGTATTCTGTTTTAAATTTAGCATATGTTCTCAGTTTGCTATTTTCATTCATGGAAATCATTTCTTTCCAGCAACTGGCATATTTATTTTCAAGGGAAGTTTTTAAAATTTGATTTTTTTGTTTCATAGTAAGTGTTTTTTTTCTTTTATAAAGTTTAGTGAATTGTCTTTCAATATTGTATGTATTGCATTTAGCCATTTGTATTGTATAGTATTGTGTTGTGTTTGTTCTAGGTATGTCTGTTTTGATTATCATCTGGGAGTTCCTTTATGCATGTATGCAACCAGTAATTAATAGCTTGAACTTTTGCACTGAGTAGTAGTGGATAATGACCAACCTCTGCTCTTGATGCTGAGTTATAAGATTTTTTTATTTACTTGTGTGCGTCTGTCCGTTCCACTGATATCTCAAGAACCGTATGTTGGTTTTTAATGAAACTTGGTGTATAGATGCTCTGGGCTAATGCGCAGATTTGATTAGATTTTGGTTGAAATCTATACATATTAATTACCTGATTTGCATGATAATTAGCTGATTTTAGCCGTTTCCTGACTGTTCCACTGATATCTAAAGAGCCATTCATTGGATTTTGATGAAACTTGATACATAGGTGCTCTGGACTAATGCACAGATGTGATTAGTTTTGGGTAAAAATCCATGCATATAATTAACCTAATTTGCATAATGAGTAGTCAATTTTCGGCTTTTCCACTGATATCTCAGGTACTAATCATTACATTTCAATGAAACTTACATAGATACATAGGACAGATATGTGAAATATTAATTACCTAATTTGCATAATTAATCAATTGTAGGCTTCTGATATTTCAAATACTATTCATTACTTTTCAATAAAAGTTGGTACATAGATGCTCTAGAACAATCCAAAGACCTGATTAATTTTAAGTATAAATGTGTGCATATTAATCAACTAATTTGCATAATTAGTTATTTTTTGGCCTTTACACTGATATCAAATGTACTAATTATTGCATTTCAATGAAACTTGGTACATTGATGTTTCAGAACAATGCACATACCCACTCAGTTTGGGGTTAGAATCAGATCATATTAATTACCTAATTTGCATAATAAATTATAATTTTTGGTTCTAATTTCAATGAAACTTCAGACATAGATGGTCTGTGACAGTACTACTTATCTTAACAATGAATCTTGGAACATATGTACTCTAACACAATGTAATGATCAAATTAGTTTTAGGATTATATACATCTATAATAATTACCTAATTTGCATAATAATTTACTTTTCAGCTTTCCACTAATTTAGTTAGGATTAATCATCACATTATAATGAAACTTGGTACATGTGCGCCATGGAACAATATACAGACCTAAATCTATGTATAATAATTGCTTAATTTGTATAATAATTCATTTGGTTCATTGAGGTAATCCACAGACATGCATATTGATTACTGAGTATCTATTATTAGCTCATTTCTGATATCTAAAAAAATCAGATTTAAATTGAATTCATTGCAGAGATGCTCTGGAACTAATTACTCTAAAAATCATGGATGAAAAATCAAATGTATTTTCTGTATGTATTATAAATTTTTATAATGTGAATCACATTTTTTTCATGTTATGCATCTCAAATAGCAGACAAAAATTAGTTGCCAAGCTTCTTGTTTGAAAAGCAAATCTTAAATTTTGAATTCATTTCTAAGCTTTCTTTGATTAGTTTTATGTCTAGATTTCCTAAAAGTACTTTCTTCAAGATGTAAATTGATTTTTCAGCTTTACTTGCTAAATTTGACATGGCATCAGCAAAACATCCATTTGATTTTATTGTGATTCCTAGATATGATAACTGTTTGTTGTTTGAATGTTATCATTTTGTTCTCAATGTTGATGAACTGAAGATAACAACTTGAGTTTTTGAAAGGTTCACACTCAATTTCCACTTATTGCAATATTCATTTAGTGTATTTAATGATGTCTGTAGACCAGCCTGGGTAGTGGAAGTGAGGGCTAAATCATCTGCATATAAAATAGAGTTACAATCGTTTTCACTAAACATTGGACAATCAGATTGTGGTAAATGTTGATACATCAGAGCAAGTACCTAATGAAATTGCCACTGATTTTATCACTACTAATCAAAACATTATAACTGTAGCCTAAACATTTTTGATACAATGTATACCTGTCTGAGTCCAAGGCGCCATTCTCTCTTTTTGTTTGCACAAGACATTTCGTTTTTTTAGCATGAACAGTGTGAATTCTGACCAGCATTGCTGATTTACAATGCTCTTTGGACAATGGCTGAATATTTTTTCAAGCTGCATTTTACTTATTACACGGAAGACAGAATTGTTCCCATCTATGTTAAAGAAGACGAGTTTATGTACATGTCATATCAAAATTTTGTTGACTATCTATGCGAACAGATTGCTTTTTTAAGGCGAATGCAGGCTATTCGTCTGCAAATCATATAAAAGGAAATACAAGTGAATATATATTGTCTTAATTACGGTACAAGTTGACTTCCATTTCAGTTCGTATTGACCAGTTTTTGGCGGAAAGCAAATCACACTTTCTCTATCAAAAATTTGACATGCTCCGAGCGTGATGTGACCAATGGCGTCTGCTATAATAGCAAACTCAGTTAATCAATAGAAAAATTCCTGGTTTCGCCTCAAATATGATTTTATAGACCGAAAACATTGTTCACAGATATTATACTGGGGATTGTATGGTGGTTGAAAAATTAGGTGCACTCCTTGCTGTTGTAATAAATGTTCCAAATTAGGTTCAACAATCCTGGCGTGATGAAAACCACAATTATCCTTGATTACACAATATCCCGGTGCCAAACAACGATTTCCAACGTGGTCTTCTACATTGACTGCTTCAAAGAAAAAGTTCATCATTTCTATAGCATTGGAAGGTCCAACAATGATATCAGATTGTTCGACACCAAATATACTTGTAAGCAGGTTTATTGTGTAATTAACATTAGACACAAACCGCTGTATTTCTGTCGCCGGTGTACCAATTTCTGCATGCCCGTAACGCCGGTTTCCAGTAGTACGAATGACAGACGCCTCGTCAAACCAGTGCAGCTGTTCTGGTCTAAAATCAGATTGTTATCGATAAAATCAAGCATTCGTTGTTCGTTAATGTCAGTCGTTGACTTTGCAGCAGTCACAAGATCGTAGGAAGCAAAAAATACTAGTATTTGGTCCGGCCATCCATAGAGGGCCTGAGGTCCGAGGCGTATGTTGACGTGGGCCTAAGTACCACGTCTGCTAGGGGGCGTGCAGAAGTGGTCCGGCCATAGCTGGTATGGCCAGTACGGTTCCTACATCTTTGAATTATAGGTTTTAACTTTTTCCTCGTCATGTTTAGGTGGTGAATAAGTCCCAGGTAAACAATGGATGAACTGGGGTCGTCGTGGCACACATTATCTTGGCGAAACTTTGATTGAATTTCACGCTGATAAATACTAGGCTGTCGCCGTTTGTAAAATTCAATATGCTGTAAAATATTGCCAGTCAAGCATGTTCTGTTATCATGTTTTCGTCCATGCTTCCCAGCTGAAACATCACCGCTAGTAATATATGTTTCGTAGTACTATTTGACACCCTAGTTTGTTGTGCAAATTGACTACACGACAGCCAATTTAAGTAAAGTTCAACAATTTTCTGTCGTACACTATATTGTGTGTTGAATTATGAGACTGCATTTTGTCACCAACTTTCCTGCGTTATATGCTCTGGGTGTCTGGACACACTACTGGGACACACACAAACGTAACATTTTATGTAAATGAGTTGAGTACAGACAGTTATACATTGTATTAAAAATGTTTACGCTACAGTTATGATGTTTTGATTAGTAGTGATAAAATCAGTGGCAATTTCATTAGGTACTTGCTCTGATGTATCAACATTTACCACAATCTGATTGTCCAATGTTTAGTGAAAACGATTGTAACAGTGTTATTATCCAGGAGTGGTGATTCAGTATTGCCATTATTCAAACTATCTTTTAAATCATTATTATAAGTTGGGCTAATTATACATCCCTGGTTTACTCTACTAATAGTGAATTCTTTGGTTATATAATTATTTATACTAATGCAAGCTTTTGTGTTCGAATACATGGTTTTTTTATTATTTTGTAAATCATACCATTATTGGTATTTTTTAATAGCTTATAGAATAGCCCCACTCTCCATACTGTGCTGAATGCTTTGGCAAAATCTACATCATACTAAGCGATTGAAGTCATTGAATATTCAGTAGGAAGCTGATATTTTAATGGAGCATTATTTTAGCTATCTCTATTCTTGTTTGGTTCATAATTACTGAAATATGGAGAATAAACACAGAAATAACTTGTATATGTTTTTTCACATTTGTGGAGAGTATGTAACAAGAAAAAAAGAAAATTAACCACGACCCAACTAATACTACTCCCCATGTACATCTCGTTCCATCTTGCGTTATTTGATGAAAAAATAATTTATATCATGCTATTACGTTATAGTAGTGTTAGTTTGATCGGTTGTTTATTGGATTAAAAAGTTGAGTTCCAAAACAAATGTGGTGCACATTTGACCCAAGGAGAAGCCGCGTTTCTAGTCTGTTTTACTGATAGTAGTCTATGGTACAACAAACTCCTAACAACAAACTGTATCTAATCATCGTCATGCACTCATCAGACTGAATCACACTTCACAATACGTTAATCCATCAAATGTCAAATTTAATTATTCATATTTTAAGATTATGTACAGAAAAATGGTAATCATGGAAGAAAAATAGATTATTTCTCTATATTGGGAAACATAGTAAATATTGTTTTAAGGACATGTTGCACTTTCCAATTGTATTTTATATGCATCAAGCATGTCTTTTACAAATATATAAAGGAAGTCACCCTGTACACAATCGTAAGATCCTGCAGATCCTGCACAGGATTGTAAAGGAATGGGGCGACAGTATATAGGAACGAATGTGAATTGGGACGAATTGACTGCGAATCAATGGGAATACTATGACCTTCAATTCACAAAATATCAGGATTTACATCCGAGTCAGTGCATCATACAGCGAGGGTGAAGTGTCAATGACAACTGTAGTATATGATGCTCAAGGACTTAAATTCCAGTATTTTGTTTAAACCGAAAACAATCTAAAATTGCATTTGTACAAAGTTGCGTTTGCGCCTAACAATACTCATTTGCATGAAATCAGCAGCCTTTGCTTCACCGTCCGTCGAAACTTGTAGTCTGTTGTTTCAATCTCAGTCCAAGTTTGTACCCTAGTATGGTAAGGTTTATTTAGTACATGTTACATGTATAATATTTTCCGAAGATATACATAATGTAAGTGCACATTTGTTGCAGCTTTTAGCTTTTATAAATGCACAGGAGTGGGGATACTGCCTTTCTTTTGGTCTTATCGAGTAAGAAACAAGTGCTCAGACTTTGTGTCAATAGAGTGCGCATGTGTGATGCGTTTGATTATGCAACTTCAAAATACGTCACTGAAAGTACCTGGTGGCAAAATAAAAAAAAGTGAAAGCTATATTTTAGCCAACCATTTCTTTCTACCATTTTTAATTATGTACAAAAATGAGGTTATTAACAAAATATCGAAAGTGAGGTTTTCGCACATCATACACTTTGTAATATATGCTCCGTGATTATTTGGTTGGTGTATTAACACTGATTGTTATTGTCTACTGTTTTACACTTGGAATTAATTTTTGATGAAGGAATGATTCAGGGAAAAAAAAAATCCTGCGAATATATATTTTTCTCAAATATTTTACAATTCAACTTGTCATAAATCTGTGAAAATAAATTCCATGCAAAACACCCAAAAATATTTTACAGTATTTGAATTTAAATGTAATTAAAGAATTTTCAAAGATTATAGAGACAGAGCTTTCATAGATTATAGACTCATCCAATGTAGAGAGAACTCTAATAGATTATAGACTCAGCCAATGTAGACAGAACTCTAATAGATTCTAGACTCAGCCAATGTAGACAGAACTCTCATAGATTATAGACTCAGCCAATGTAGAGAGAACTCTCATAGATTATAGACTCAGCCAATGTAGACAGAACTCTCATAGATTATAGACTCAGCCAATGTAGACAGAACTTTCATAGATTATAGACTCAGCCAATGTAGGCAGAACTCTCATAGATTATAGACTCAGCCAATGTAGGCAGAACTCTCATAGTTTATAGACTCAGCCAATGTAGACAGAACTCTCATAGATTATAGACTCAGCCAATGTAGGCAGAACTCTCATAGATTATAGACTCGGCCAATGTAGGCAGAACTCTCATAGTTTATAGACTCAGCCAATGTAGGCAGAACTCTCATAGATTATAGACTCAGCCAATGTAGGCAGAACTCTCATAGTTTATAGACTCAGCCAATGTAGACAGAACTCTCATAGATTATAGACTCAGCCAATGTAGACAGAACTCTCATAGATTATAGACTCAGCCAATGTAGGCAGAACTCTCATAGATTATAGACTCGGCCAATGTAGGCAGAACTCTCATAGTTTATAGACTCAGCCAATGTACACAGAACTCTCATAGATTATAGACTCAGCCAATGTAGGCAGAACTCTCATAGATTATAGACTCAGCCAATGTAGGCAGAACTCTCATAGTTTATAGACTCAGCCAATGTAGGCAGAACTCTAATAGATTATAGACTCAGCCAATGTAGGCAGAACTCTAATAGATTATAGACTCAGTCAATGTAGACAGAGCTCTCATAGATTATAGACACAGCCAATGTAGACAGAACTCTCATAGATTATAGACTCAACCAATGTAGACAGAACTCTAATAGATTATAGACTCAGCCAATGTGGACAGAACTCTCATAGATTATAGACTCAGCCAATGTAGGCAGAACTCTCACAGATTATAGACTCAGCCAATGTAGACAGAACTCTCATAGATTATAGACTCAGCCAATGTAGACAGAACTCTCATAGATTATAGACTCAGCCAATGTAGGCAGAACTCTCATAGTTTATAGACTCAGCCAATGTAGGCAGAACTCTCATAGATTATAGACTCAGCCAATGTAGGCAGAACTCTCATAGATTATAGACTCATCCAATGTAGACAGAACTCTCACAGATTATAGACTCAGCCAATGTAGACAGAACTCTCATAGATTATAGACTCAGCCAATGTAGACAGAACTCTCATAGATTATAGACTCAGCCAATGTAGGCAGAACTCTCATAGATTATAGACTCAGCCAATGTAGGCAGAACTCTCATAGTTTATAGACTCAGCCAATGTAGTCAGAACTCTCATAGATTATAGACTCAGCCAATGTAGGCAGAACTCTCATAGTTTATAGACTCAGCCAATGTAGGCAGAACTCTCATAGTTTATAGACTCAGCCAATGTAGACAGAGCTCTCATAGATTATAGACTCAGCCAATGTAGACAGAACTCTAATAGATTATAGACTCAGCCAATGTAGACAGAACTCTAATAGATTATAGACTCAGCCAATGTAGACAGAACTCTAATAGATTATAGACTCAGCCAATGTAGACAGAACTCTAATAGATTATAGACTCAGCCAATGTAGACAGAACTCTAATAGATTATAGACTCAGCCAATGTAGACAGAACTCTAATAGATTATAGACTCAGCCAATGTAGACAGAACTCTAATAGATTATAGACTCAGCCAATGTAGACAGAACTCTAATAGATTATAGACTCAGCCAATGCAGACAGAACTCTAATAGATTATAGACTCAGCCAATGTAGTCAGAACTCCCATAGATTATAGACTCATCCAATGTAGACAGAACTCTAATAGATTATAGACTCAGCCAATGTAGACAGAACTCTAATAGATTATAGACTCAGCCAATGCAGACAGAACTCTAATAGATTATAGACTCAGCCAATGTTGACAGAGCTCTCATAGATTGTAGACTCAGCCAATGTAGACAGAATTCTCATAGATTATAGACTCAGCCAATGTAGACAGAACTCTCATTGATTATAGACTCAGTCAATGTAGACAGAACTCTCATAGATTATAGACTCAGCCAATGTAGACAGAACTCTCATAGATTATAGACACAGCCAATGTAGACAGAGCTCTCATAGTTTATAGACTCAGCCAATGTAGACAGAACTCTAATAGATTATAGACTCATCCAATGTAGACAGAACTCTCATAGATTATAGACTCAGCCAATGTAGACAGAGCTCTCATAGATTATAGACTCAGCCAATGTAGGCAGAACTCTCATAGTTTATAGACTCAGCCAATGTAGACAGAACTCTCATAGTTTATAGACTCAGCCAATGTAGACAGAACTCTAATAGATTATAGAATCAGCCAATGTAGACAGAACTCTAATAGATTATAGACTCAGCCAATGTACAGAACTCTAATAGATTATAGACTCAGCCAATGTAGACAGAACTCTAATAGATTATAGACTCAGCCAATGTAGACAGAACTCTAATAGATTATAGACTCAGCCAATGTAGACAGAACTCTAATAGATTATAGACTCAGCCAATGTAGACAGAACTCTAATAGATTATAGACTCAGCCAATGTAGACAGAACTCTCATTGATTATAGACTCAGTCAATGTAGACAGAACTCTCATAGATTATAGACTCAGCCAATGTAGACAGAGCTCTCATAGATTATAGACTCAGTCAATGTAGGCAGAACTCTCATAGATTATAGACTCAGCCAATGTAGGCAGAACTCTCATAGTTTATAGACTCAGCCAATGTAGACAGAACTCTCATAGATTATAGACTCAGCCAATGTCGGCAGAACTCTCATAGATTATAGACTCAGCCAATGTAGACAGAACTCTCATAGATTATAGACTCAGCCAATGTAGACAGAACTCTAATAGATTATAGACTCAGCCAATGTAGACAGAACTCTAATAGATTATAGACTCAGCCAATGTAGACAGAACTCTCATAGATTATAGACTCAGCCAATGTAGACAGAACTCTAATAGATTATAGACTCAGCCAATGTAGACAGAACTCTCATAGATTATAGACTCAGCCAATGTAGACAGAACTCTCATAGATTATAGACTCAGCCAATGTAGACAGAACTCCAATAGATTATAGACTCAGCCAATGTAGACAGAACTCTCATAGATTACAGACTCAGCCAATGTAGACAGAACTCTCATAGATTATAGACTCAACCAATGTAGACAGAACTCTAATAGATTATAGACTCAGCCAATGTAGACAGAACTCTCATAGATTATAGACTCAGTCAATGTAGACAGAACTCTCATAGATTATAGACTCAGCCAATGTAGACAGAGCTCTCATAGATTATAGACACAGCCAATGTAGACAGAACTCTCATAGATTATAGACTCAGCCAATGTAGACAGAACTCTCATAGATTATAGACACAGCCAATGTAGACAGAGCTCTCATAGTTTATAGACTCAGCCAATGTAGATAGAACTCTAATAGATTATAGACTCAGCCAATGTAGACAGAACTCTCATAGATTATAGACTCAGCCAATGTAGACAGAACTCTCATAGATTATAGACTCAGCCAATGTAGACAGAACTCTCATAGATTATAGACACAGCCAATGTAGACAGAGCTCTTATAGATTATAGATTCAGCCAATGTAGACAGAACTCTAATAGATTATAGACTCAGCCAATGTAGACAGAACTCTAATAGATTATAGACTCAGCCAATGTAGACAGAACTCTAATAGATTATAGACTCAGCCAATGTAGACAGAACTCTAATAGATTATAGAATCAGCCAATGTAGACAGAACTCTAATAGATTATAGACTCAGCCAATGTAGTCAGAACTCCCATAGATTGTAGACTCAGCCAATGTAGACAGAATTCTCATAGATTATAGACTCAGCCAATGTAAACAGAACTCTCATTGATTATAGACTCAGTCAATGTAGACAGAACTCTCATAATTATAGACTCAGCCAATGTAGACAGAGCACTCATAGATTATAGACACAGCCAATGTAGACAGAACTCTCATAGATTATAGACTCAGTCAATGTAGACAGAACTCTCATAATTATAGACTCAGCCAATGTAGACAGAGCACTCATAGATTATAGACACAGCCAATGTAGACAGAACTCTCATAGATTATAGACTCAGCCAATGTAGACAGAACTCTCATAGATTATTGACACAGCCAATGTAGACAGAGCTCTCATAGTTTATAGACTCAGCCAATGTAGACAGAACCCTCATAGATTATAGACTCAGCCAATGTAGACAGAGCTCTCATAGATTATAGACTCAGCCAATGTAGGCAGAACTCTCCTAGATTATAGACTCAGCCAATGAAGATAGAACTCTCATAGATTATAGACTTAGCCAATGTAAATAGAACTCTAATAGATTATAGACTCAGCCAATGTAGACGTAACTCTCATAGATTATAGACTCAGCCGATGTAGTATCTTTACACTGTCACACTCTTTATATACATATCAGTTTTACTTAAATTGCAGATTCAAATTTTGAAGATGATGATAATAGTAACCCTGGCAGCAATTATCACATAGCAATGGAGAGTGTAGATGTGGATGTTGCTAATAGTGATCCTGAGTTGAGTGAGTTAGGAACACCTCCAGAATATGAATCACTGGGATGTACAGGTAACAAGTCAAATTTAGGTGCACACACTTGATAATGTACAAAAATGTCTGATTTATTCATAGTAAATGTACGTACATGTACATGTGATTTTAGGCTGTAGTATTATGTTTTACAATCATTACATGAAAGTAACCACACTAGGTTGTACCATCTTCAAGTTCAACACTAATTAACTTATGTTATTTCTAATCTATTTGCTGGACGGAATTGAGTTTCAATTTAACAAGGATTTAAGGTAAAACCCGGTCAGGTATTTGCACACATATGCATTATGGGATCATATCAATGAGTTTCAGTACTGCCTGAGTCCATACTCTTTCCCTGTGTGTAGTAATAATTTGGTGAGATCTAAAAAGGTCAAAATGCTATTGATTGCATTTGGTGACATGATTCTACTTCAGGAGGGCTACATGCTGCATACAATGTAAACAAAGTAAACTTGCCAAAAGTGACGTCAATTTACTCACATTTTTTAAATTCTATTGTTTTCAGTGTCAGATCATAATTATCATACTTCGCATTGTTTCAAAGCTAATAATTTTATCCTGGAGAGGCAGGTCATATCAGTTGCATTCTGTTTTCTTGCACAAAATTGACAAACATTAGTCAACAAGTTTAGAATAATATCTGTATGAGCTTTTTCATCAGTGCTGTGTTTATGAGAACATCTGCACTTGTCAAAAGTATAAATGTAATTACATTTAATGTGAAAAACATCTAACTTGTCATCGCTTTATGGTGATGATACATGTAAGGCAGTATAGTGGTTTCAAATAAATTCAATGAAAATTCAATGAAAATTAAATCTCAGGGGGTTTAGTATTTAGACAAAATTAATGACATTTCTCTGAACAGGTTTTACATTTTAAACTACAAGTACATGTATACAGAATATGACAATATCTTTTCAGATTTTTACATGAAGTACAAAATACTGTGCGAGAAATGAGTTCAACCTACAGGAAGTCAATTCTTTCATAGTTTTTATGATTACACGTGTGGACCAGGTGTTGTAGTGATTTGGGCAACCATTAACTTTCCAATATACCATGACGATAGAGAATTCCGTAACAGACTTGAATGATGTTCTTGGATTATCTCAAAAATTTAAAAAAGGTTTTGTAGTGAGTCCAAAGTGGTCCATTCTAGTAATGCTTGTTTTAGACTGATTTAATTGGTTTTTAAAAGATATCACTTCTGCTGTCACTAAAAAGCATAGAATGATGAATGCTGTCATGGTAACTGCATGTCCTTATGATTGGTTAAAATATATATATTTTGTTTTTTTTCCCATTCCAGATTCCACAGTTCCTCCACCACAGGTGTCTGTGCAACAACCACAACTACCAGAACACAGATTTACTGAGTAAGAATAGCTTTATATAGTGTGTATAGTGTGAAATCATTAAATGAGTTTGTATTTTTGCCCATTTCTCTGGTAGCTCTACGGGAATATATTGTTTCCTAACAAATCAGTAAATTAAAAACATAGTAAGTATCCTTCCAACATCAAATCTGCTAAAATTACACCCAGTGAATATTTTAATGGAAAAGTACAGTGCCCCCCCCCCACATGTAGTGCTTTTTAAATGGTATGTTGCATTTAGTATTACTGGAAAAAAATCAATACATGGGTGGCTTTTTTACCTAGCCAGTATAATAATGAAGTGTTGAGGTATAGATGTTACCATATCTTTCATTGCTGTTGTCGTTATCGTTATCACCTCATTGTGGTCAGGATAATTCAAGTAATTTTTGTTTGATTTTCCTCAAAATCCGCGATAAAATGAATGTATAATCAGTGTAGTTCAATATTGCAATGGCTGCATGGCTGATATATTTTCTGGAGATGTTGGGGGAAAATGTGCTTAGGTTTTAAATTTGTAATAATTATCCTATTTCATGCTCCTATACCTGTATCACATAGGACTTTATTTTTAGCTTCCTTTGATTTTCTCATTATCATTTAGTCTTCCCTACCTTTCTGAAGATGATGTAAGAGATGTATTAATTGATCATGTTGCTAATCAGGATTGCTATGGTAATCGAGCAGCAAGAGAAATGAACATCAGTAACATTATTCCGTCCAATGCACTTCATGTAAGTATACATGTTAGCATTCATAATATTGAAATTTAACGGCAATTATGTGCCACTTAGTATGTTGCCTGTTTTTTTGTATCGCATGTACAATATTTATCATTTTTAATCACATTTGCAGTCCTTAATTTTCGCAATTTTGATTCACGCATTACAAAGCTAACCTTTACATACCCCCAAAATGATTTATGTTTCCTCCAATGATCGACAACCTCTAATTGCATGCACTAATAATAGAACAAATACTGTCTATGTATTTGTTTATATTGCTATATATATTATGTGTTGACATTATGTGCAGTTATTAATTCAAATCATTGTGTATATTTCTTGCAGTATGAATTGATTAGTTTCACAGAATGCCGCCATACTAAGCATGTCAGTGTGCCATACGGAAGTGAGTATAACACAAGTAACATAAGGTTATTTAACTTATTTTAGAAAATTGGAGTTTTCTTTTTTTTTCCTGCTTTCATTTAATTAATTGAATATGAAGTGAGTGAAGGTTATTATAAAACATATTTATTTCAAATATTTTAAAATGTTATTTTTTATTTGAAAACCATTTTGTTTCATATCTTGTACACAATTAATCATTTCACGATACTTTTTTTCAACACAAGCCAATTCTGATTGGTCTAGGAATGATGTATTTTCATGTCAATGTTTGCTGCTAATTTATAAGACACATGAATATAAGTAGAACTGAAATAAAACATTATCTTTTGATGTCACTAAAGAGGTTCATGCCATATTGAAGATTATGTCATTTTGTTATTGCTTTCAATATGATGGGTTAATGGCATTATAATTCTGAAAATGAAAAAAACAACACTTGGTCTCAATAATTCTGTTCAAAATTAGTACACAGCTGAAAACAGGGACTTAGATTGACCTCAGTGCAAGGTGGCACACATCTACCATATCATGAGCACCAAACCTGATTAGATTTTGATACATATCTTTGCATGTTAATTAGGTAATTTGCATAATAATTAATCAGTTGTAGCATGTTTACATGTAGCATCTTTGTATATGTATTGTAACTTGTTACATGATTGCTGTTTATATGTAGATATTAATTAGTTAATTATCTTTCAACTTGTTTATTCTGTATCATAACAGTTTGCTTCAATGAATTGAAACTTGTACATTTGATTGTATAATAATAATTTCTATATAATCTGTTTTGTTTAATTAGCAAAATTACATACTAATTAACTGTTATCATATTTTGTTGGTTTGTATAACACTTTGCTCAAATGAATTGAATCTACTATTAATAGTACACATTTACGGTTTTTCTAATTCCTGACTGAGCCGATCAGTGCATTTTAATTGAATAATTTGCATAATTAATTGATTTCAGCATGTTCTTTCTATGTTTGAAAACAGTTTATTCAAATTTTGTACATGCTTGCTGCTGATTCAAACAAATATTTAATTAATGTTTAATAAAATAACATTCTATGAATATTGATTAGCTAATTTGATGTTTGTGTAGATAAATCCATGAATGATAGTTTATAATAGTTTGCAGTTATATGCAAATTACATGTAACTGTTATCAGCTTTTTTTCTGTATTTTACAAACATGACTTGACAAAAAAATCTTTCATTGGGAATGTTTAAATATTAGTTTTGAATTAATCTGCTCACTTAATCTGCATAGTTAGCAATCAGTAAACACATGTGAGCACATTCATTTCATGTCTAGCAAGGCCAAAAACTTATCAAAATCACATTCAATATTCTGGAACAGAATTCCAGTTGTGTGTACAGATTTTGTTAAAAATAAGTACATGCATCTTTGACTTCACCTATTATATAACAAACATCATATCTGACAAACAAAGGTGCATTTTTGTCAACATCAAATTCAAAATGGTTGATGACTATTGTTTAAACAATCCAAAGAGCCATATCTCGTATATGTCAGTTAAGATCATGAATAACACTTCTGTAATCATGCTGGTACTATGTCATTGACAATGACTTGTTCAGTTTATTTTTGTTTCATTCAACTTTACTAACTGGCTAGTATTTCAATCCCCAAAAAATTAAGCACAACTTTTTTTCAGGCATGCTTGTACCAATTTCATTGAAAATTGATGAGTTACTGGTGTACGTTAGTTCTGGTTTAGTGATTTGATTGAAATTGAAAAACTGGCTGCCATGTTGTTGTTATCATTTCCCAAACATGACTTGACCAATTTTGCTGAAAATTGATAAACAGATATATTTAAAGTCATAATGGCTTACATATTTGCAGATCAATTTGTTTATTGTTCATTTGACCTTTGACTTACATTTGTCAATTTTTGTTTCAAAAACCATGCATGTATCATTTTAACATGTGTATCATTTTGTTTTACCCTCTGCAAATAAGTTCCCAGATGTTGCTATGGCAATATTCATTTTTTCAAAAGTTTAACACCTATAAGCCCTGTCAAGCTGTATCTGGTTAATACAAAACTAAAATCAGTATGCAAATATTACAAAATTTGATCATTGACAAGGTTTAGCAAAAACTGAATTGTAAATTTGAACTATGATGACTTTATTGTAGGTGGTGAAGTCGATGGTCCTTCGAATGGAACACCACCTAGTCCTTGGGATATTGAAGTAAGCTATCGGCATATATTTGTAGATGAAGTCAAATACTTAGAAATACCGCATACAGCGTCCATCAGATCATGTTATTCTTGTCACGGTTCCGGGAGAGTGGAATGTTGGAGGTGCCAAGGCAGGAAGAAAGTATGATTACATTTTAATTATTATAAATACACTTCAAATAAAATGTCGGTGGATTATAGATTAAAGACTTCATGTCTTTCTGTTATCATTTTCTCAAAGTAGACGGCAAATTTCTCTCAAACCTGACATGTTGAAGACAAATTACTGGATGTGCAATTTTCTTGCGAAATTGTTGCATATTAATTGGGTAATTTGCATAATTACTGCTTTTAACATGTTTCTGTGCATCTCATCAGTTGTATGAAATGTTTTCACTAGTGCGTAATAATTATCAAATTTGCCATTTTTAGCTTGCTTGTAATGTTAGTGAAGGGGAAGTTATATGAGGGATAAATATCTGCCTTGTCGTCGTCGTTGTTGTCTACTTCCTTAACAAAAATGCAATTTTTATCTAATCATCTTCAAACTTGAATATTATTAAGTTCAATTGGGTAGTGGGATTTGCTTGTTTACTTTTTAAAGATATCAAAAAATTGTCTCATTTTGATGGTTCAATAAGACAAACAATTTTTATCTGATCATTTTTAAACTTAAAAATCTTATCTATCACTATGACATTTGGGTAAAATAAAACATTTTGTTAGACATTCTTTTCACCAATAGTTGACAGTCAAGCAGTTTTTTCCTGCCAACAATTCTGGCCTGTATTTTCTCACCATATTATGCTTAGATACATTGTTGTATTATTTGAAAACTATGCAGTAAATCTTATATTATCATCTAAGGAGCCTAGAGATTATTTTCTGTATTCATTTAATTTATATCCTCAGTCAGAAAATCACTACATTGATCAAAATTAACACTTTTTTATGCTTACTCAGGTACTAATTTTAAGAGTAGGTGATCACAAATATGGTTCACGTGGTTTGGGCTACTTGTAAATTGGAGCCCAGCAAATATTTTTTACTGAAATTGTGAGAGTATTTTCCCTCTGTAACTTTCACATAGTTCATGTCATACTTTTTAAGGGCACTGATATAATTTCTGTATGTTTAATGCTAACCAAGAAACAAGAAGATTTATTAATTTCATAATTAATTACTTATGACCTCATTTTCATTGTTTACTTTATAAGAGAACAATACTAAATCAGTGAATTCCCCACAAATACCCCAGCTTTGACCCTGAGAATTATACCCAATGTGTTTGTAACCATTACATCATAAATCACAGTATAGTTCACAAATTATGGGTAAAGTGATCACTATAAATTTACCATGCTATTAAATTAATCTCAATGAAAACGCTATTATATAATTATAGAGTTACAATTTAATTGACTTTTAATTAAACTCCAGTTAAATCACAATTCTACATGGGGTTGCATTTTAATCTGACATAATGCAGCAACTATTTTAAAAGTTAATTAACTTGATGTACTCAGAACATATAGCAATCACAGTATGCATGTGTGTATATGCAAGTCTGTTTCACTATTATCTCAAGAACCGTTGTTGGATTTTGATACAACTTGGTATATTGATGCCCAGAGACAAAGCAAAGACCGAACTAGTAGATGGCTAAATTTATATCTATTAATTTCCTAATTTGCATAACAATTAGCCTAGTTTCATCTTTTCTATAGATCTCAATACACATTTTAATGAAACTTAGTACATAGATGCCCTGGGACAAATCTGATTAGTTTTGGATTGTAATTTGTGAATATTATATATAATTTATCAATCTTCAGCTTTTCTTGAGACATCTGAAGAACTAAAACATTACTTTTCATTTAAACTTGGTAAGAAGATGCTCCTCGACAATGCCCAGACCTCAACAAACACTCATTCAGAAGTTAATAATACTTGGTACACCTGTGCTCTGGGAGAAATCATATACATATTTAGTCCAGGGTTGAATTTTGTGCATACTAATTATCCTATTTGATCATGAGATCTCATGAATATGCAGTTTCAATATTTTAAGATCTAATCTAACACTGTTGTATGCAGGACAATGTAACCAATGCAATATTGAAGGCATCCACAATTATGATACATTTGTATATGACCAATAGATTGCGATGTATGGTAATGTGGCCTAATTAATATGCATACTGTATTTGCTCCATTCGTAGCGCATGTGCTTGAATAATCAGTCCCCATTCGCGCGCAGTTCCAAAACGGCGACTTATGTTTTGATCTTTGTGTGTCTATGTGTCCATGTATCCATGTGTCCATGCGTCCAGACCTGTATCTTAGACATGCCTGGACCAATCACAATAAAACTTCACACATATATCATACATAATATTATACATATGCACATTGATTTGTTTCATGATCTGATTCAAGATGGCCAAATAATGGCCATTTTTGTGCTGAAAAATCAGCATTTATAGATGTATTTTGTTCAAACTTGGTACATACGTTGGACATTATGGGACCTTGATGAACATCGATTTATTTTTCAGATCCAATTTAAACTGGCCGACTGGCATCCATTTTGTTTTAATGATTGCAGTTCTAGTGCCATATCTCTGCCATGCTTTGACTGGTTATGATCAAATTTTATATATTCATTATAAACATGACATAGTTATATTGGTTTGACCATCTGATTCAGAATGGCCAAATCGCAGCCATTTTTATGCTAAAAATCATCAAAAATCAAGCATTTCTGGCTGACTGGCGGTCATTTTGTTTAAATGAGTGCGCTTCTAGAGCCATAGTTCTGCTATGCTTTGACTGATTATGTTCAAATTTTATATATTCGATTCGTTTTATATCATTATGTTATAGATATATAGATGTATTCAAAATGGCCGACTGGTGGCCGTTCCAGAGCAATATTTCTCAATATGGACAAGTACTCGTTTGATGATCAGATACAAGATGTCAATCATTTTAATGTTAAAAAAATCATTATAATCAAGCATCTTCTGGATCCATACTTCTGACATGTTCATGTTCCAACTATATTACTGTAAACAAAACTATATATCTTAAATTTGATAACTAACATGGACTGTGCCATGCATGGCTTCTTTATAAATATTTTTTGAGATGAATAATGTTTTAATGATTCCATATACAGCCAATGATATTTTTGATTTCCATGTGCTTCTAATAGAACAAATTCAGTAACTATAATATCTCAAAATACTGTTGCATATATAGACACACAACCAATACTACAATGTCACTTCATCATGTACTTCATGTCTCCAATGCTCTCATAGCACAGAATTTGTTTCTAAGGTTTCTTTGATTTCTTGTTTAAAGATGAGATGCTCCACTTGTAGTGGTTGTGGTCGAGTATCATACAGAGTATATGAAAATAATCACACAGTAACTAAATATAAGAGATGTAGTAAATGTAGTGGATCAGGAAAGATAGTGTAAGTATCATCAATATATGTTCTGTAGCACTGTATGTATTATGTACAGCATGTGTTCTGCAGCAATACATGCATTATGTACAGTATGTGTTCTGTAGCACTGTATGTATTATGTACAGTATGTGTTCTGCAGCAATACATGCATTATGTACAGTATGTGTTCTGTAGCACTGTATGTATTATGTACAGCATGTGTTCTGCAGCAATACATGCATTATGTACAGTATGTGTTCTGTAGCACTGTATGTATTATGTACAGTATGTGTTCTGTAGCACTGTATGTATCATGTACAGTATATGTTCTGTAGCACTGTATGTATCATGTACAGTATATGTTGTATGTGTTCTGTAGCACTGTATGTATCATGTACAGTATGTGTTCTGTAGCACTGTATGTATCATGTACAGTATGTGTTCTGTAGCACTGTATGTATCATGTACAGTATGTGTTCTGTAGCACTGTATGTATCATGTACAGTATGTGTTCTGTAGCACTGTATGTACCATGTACAGTATGTGTTCTGTAGCACTGTATGTATCATGTACAGTATGTGTTCTGTAGCACTGTATGTATCATGTACAGTATGTGTTCTGTAGCACTGTATGTATCATGTACAGTATGTGTTCTGTAGCACTGTATGTATCATGTACAGTATGTGTTCTGTAGCACTGTATGTATCATGTACAGTATGTGTTCTGTAGCACTGTATGTATCATGTACAGTATGTGTTCTGTAGCACTGTATGTATCATGTACAGTATGTGTTCTGTAGCACTGTATGTATTATGTACAGTATGTGTTCTGTAGCACTGTATGTATCATGTACAGTATGTGTTCTGTAGCACTGTATGTATCATGTACAGTATGTGTTCTGTAGCACTGTATGTATCATGTACAGTATGTGTTCTGTAGCACTGTATGTATCATGTACAGTATGTGTTCTGTAGCACTGTATGTATTATGTACAGTATGTGTTCTGTAGCACTGTATGTATCATGTACAGTATGTGTTCTGTAGCACTGTATGTATCATGTACATTATGTGTTCTGCAGCACTGTATGTATTATGTACAGTATGTGTTCTGTAGCACTGTATGTATCATGTACAGTATGTGTTCTGTAGCACTGTATGTATCATGTACAGTATGTGTTCTGCAGCACTGTATGTATTATGTACAGTATGTGTTCTGTAGCACTACATGTATTATGTACAGTATGTGTTCTGTAGCACTACATGTATTATGTACAGTATGTGTTCTGTAGCACTGTATGTATTATGTACAGTATATGTTCTGTAGCACTGTATGTATTATGTACAGTATGTGTTCTGTAGCACTGTATGTATCATGTACAGTATTTGTTCTGTAGCACTGTATGTATCATGTACAGTATGTGTTCTGTAGCACTGTATGTATCATGTACAGTATGTGTTCTGTAGCACTACATGTATTATGTACAGTATGTGTTCTGTAGCACTACATGTATTATGTACAGTATGTGTTCTGTAGCACTGTATGTATTATGTACAGTGTGTGTTCTGTAGCACTGTATGTATTATGTACAGTATGTGTTCTGTAGCACTACATGTATTATGTACAGTATGTGTTCTGTAGCACTGTATGTATCATGTACAGTATGTGTTCTGCAGCACTGTATGTATTATGTACAGTATGTGTTCTGTAGCACTACATGTATTATGTACAGTATGTGTTCTGCAGCACTGTATGTATTATGTACAGTATGTGTTCTGTAGCACTGTATGTATTATGTACAGTATGTGTTCTGCAGCAATACATGCAGTATGTACAGTATGTGTTCTGCAGCACTGTATGTATTATGTACAGTATGTGTTCTGCAGCACTGTATGTATCATGTACAGTATGTGTTCTGCAGCACTGTGTGTATTATGTACAGTATGTGTTCTGTAGCACTGTATGTATTATGTACAGTATGTGTTCTGCAGCAATACATGCATTATGTACAGTATGTGTTCTGTAGCACTACATGTATTATGTACAGTATGTGTTCTGTAGCACTGCATGTAGTATGTACAGTATATGTTCTGTAGCACTGTATGTATTATGTACAGTATGTGTTCTGTAGCACTACATGTATTATGTACATTATGTGTTCTGTAGCACTGCATGTAGTATGTACAGTATATGTTCTGTAGCACTGTATGTATTATGTACAGTATGTGTTCTGTAGCACTACATGTATTATGTACAGTATGTCTTCTGTAGCACTGCATGTAGTATGTACAGTATATGTTCTGTGGCACTGTATGTATTATGTACAGTATGTGTTCTGTAGCACTACATGTATTATGTACAGTATGTGTTCTGTAGCACTGCATGTAGTATGTACAGTATATGTTCTGTAGCTCTGTATGTATTATGTACAGTATGTGTTCTGTAGCACTACATGTATTATGTACAGTATGTGTTCTGTAGCACTGCATGTAGTATGTACAGTATATGTTCTGTAGCACTGTATGTATTATGTACAGTATGTGTTCTGTAGCACTACATGTATTATGTACAGTATGTGTTCTGTAGCACTACATGTAGTATGTACAGTATATGTTCTGTAGCACTGTATGTATTATGTACAGTATGTGTTCTGTAGCACTACATGTATTATGTACAGTATGTATTCTGTAGCACTGTATGTATTATGTACAGTATGTGTTCTGTAGCACTGTATGTATTATGTACAGTATGTGTTCTGTAGCACTACATGTATTATGTACAGTATGTGTTCTGTAGCACTGCATGTAGTATGTACAGTGTGGTCTGTTATTATTTTTGATAAACAGTTATATGCTCACAAACCTTGTATTGTGTAGGGTTAAGTGCTGTTGATTATTTTTTTTTGGTGTTGCTGCCATGCATTTTGATTTCTTAAAGAAAAAATTTCCAAGCTTGTGCATCAGCATAAATTTCATTGTTTTGTCCATTGAATATTTGTGGATACAATTAAACATTATGCTTTTGTTTCTTGGCAAAGCTGAGAAATGTTTCTAATAATTCTTTATTTTAATTATTATTGACATATTATTTATGATAATTGTTTTTTTTTAGGTGTGGAAAATGTGGTGGCTGTGGTATTGTTACTTGTAAAACATGTCATGGGTTGAAAGAACTCAAATGGTATGACAAGCTGACAGTCACATTGTAAGTTTCATTAGTTTGAAATCTTTTGTATATTATACATTCTATTACATATAACAAATTTGATTATTATCTTTCTAATTTGTTTCTGTAAGAAGTTTTTCTTCTGAAGCTGGATCACTAAATGGATTCTTTCACTATTTTCTACTTGGATAGTTTTTGGAAATCACTCTGTTATCCAAAGACAAATTCACAGTTTTATTTAAGTTCTAAGTCAGTGTTAGTGAGCAAATATTTTAGACATCTGTGTACAAAGCGTACAATTAAGTAACCTCTGTAATGACCCTCTATGAAATATACAGCGCACTCTCTTTCTCTTTTTTTCTCTTTCTCTCGCATCAAAAACTAAGACTTGTACATCACAACTTTAAGTAATGCAGGAAGGCTTGGCTGAAAGCTGCACTAACCCAATTTAGGTATAGGCTGATAGCAAACATTTCACATGCATTGTTGAATGCTCAGAGCAAACGTTCTAAGTCTTATTGATCTAATTGTTAACTGATCACATTTCATTTGTAAATAACTGTTTATTATGATGTTGGATAACACTCAAAACTAAACTGATGAACAAACAAAGGCTTAAATTGATAATGTGGTTACACTATTTACTCAAAAGCTGTAAATTATAGATTTTTTTGTAGCTTTATCAACCTTGTAATAAACGCAATGTTTTGATTTTATAAAACTGTGCAATAGCTATCTTCTTTGTTGTGGTATTTTCAGTTTGTGTGTATTTTCAGTTTGTGTGTATTTTCAGTTTGTGTGTATTTTCAGTTTGTGTGTATTTTCAGTTTGTGTGCATTTTCAGTTTGTGTGCATTTTCAGTTTGTGTGCATTTTCAGTTTGTGTATTTTCAGTTTGTGTGTATTTTCAGTTTGTGTGCATTTTCAGTTTGTGTGTATTTTCAGTTTGTGTATTTTCAGTTTGTGTATTTTCAGTTTGTGTGCATTTTCAGTTTGTGTGTATTTTTAGTTTGTGTGTATTTTCAGTTTGTGTGCATTTTCAGTTTGTGTGTATTTTCAGTTTGTGTGTATTTTCAGTTTGTGTGCATTTTCAGTTTGTGTGTATTTTCAGTTTGTGTGCATTTTCAGTTTGTGTGCATTTTCAGTTTGTGTATTTTCAGTTTGTGTGTATTTTCAGTTTGTGTGCATTTTCAGTTTGTGTGTATTTTCAGTTTGTGTATTTTCAGTTTGTGTATTTTCAGTTTGTGTGCATTTTCAGTTTGTGTGCATTTTCAGTTTGTGTGTATTTTCAGTTTGTGTGCATTTTCAGTTTGTGTGCATTTTCAGTTTGTGTGCATTTTCAGTTTGTGTGCATTTTCAGTTTGTGTGTATTTTCAGTTTGTGTGCATTTTCAGTTTGTGTGTATTTTCAGTTTGTGTATTTTCAGTTTGTGTATTTTCAGTTTGTGTGCATTTTCAGTTTGTGTGCATTTTCAGTTTGTGTGTATTTTCAGTTTGTGTGCATTTTCAGTTTGTGTGCATTTTCAGTTTGTGTGCATTTTTAGTTTGTGTGTATTTTCAGTTTGTGTGCATTTTCAGTTTGTGTGTATTTTCAGTTTGTGTGCATTTTCAGTTTGTGTGCATTTTCAGTTTGTGTGCATTTTCAGTTTGTGTGCATTTTCAGTTTGTGTGCATTTTCAGTTTGTGTGTATTTTCAGTTTGTGTGCATTTTCAGTTTGTGTGTATTTTCAGTTTGTGTGCATTTTCAGTTTGTGTGCATTTTCAGTTTGTGTGTATTTTCAGTTTGTGTGTATTTTCAGTTTGTGTGCATTTTCAGTTTGTGTGTATTTTCAGTTTGTGTGCATTTTCAGTTTGTGTGCATTTTCAGTTTGTGTGTATTTTCAGTTTGTGTGCATTTTCAGTTTGTGTGCATTTTCAGTTTGTGTGTATTTTCAGTTTGTGTGCATTTTCAGTTTGTGTGCATTTTCAGTTTGTGTGTATTTTCAGTTTGTGTGCATTTTCAGTTTGTGTGCATTTTCAGTTTGTGTGTATTTTCAGTTTGTGTGCATTTTCAGTTTGTGTGCATTTTCAGTTTGTGTGTATTTTCAGTTTGTGTGCATTTTCAGTTTGTGTGCATTTTCAGTTTGTGTGTATTTTCAGTTTGTGTGCATTTTCAGTTTGTGTGCATTTTCAGTTTGTGTGTATTTTCAGTTTGTGTGTATTTTCAGTTTGTGTGCATTTTCAGTTTGTGTGCATTTTCAGTTTGTGTGTATTTTCAGTTTGTGTGTATTTTCAGTTTGTTTTCAGTTTGTGTGCATTTTCAGTTTGTGTGCATTTTCAGTTTGTGTGCATTTTCAGTCATTTGAATAATAACGAAATTAACAGCAAACAAATAACGACTACATGTCATGATATTAATTCCATAATTAGCATTATAATTCATAATTTTGTGGTTCTAATCACATTTCAATATAAAACTTGGTACATGGATGATTTGTTACATTGCGCAGACCTCATTAGTTTTACACTCAAATCTGTTTATATTAATTTTCTGATTTGCATAATTAGTTTTCAGCTTTTCCATCAATATCTCAAGTACAAGTAATTTCGAATTATTTTTAATGTGTCTCTAATACTCTCAGCACATGGGAGTTCTTTCTAAGCTTTCTTTGATTTGATTTTCATTGTGTTTAAGATAAGTAGTGATAATTAACTATACTGCATTTATGACAGAGACAGACTTTAATTTACATATATGTTAATTTTATATTTACAGTGCCAATATGATTGATGAACATGTTGTTGAACACACTGATTTACCAAATCATCTCATTAAAGATGTTCATGGTACCGTAATATTTCAAGAGACTGAAAACCTAGTAAGTTGGCAATGTTTACAGAAATGTATGTCTCACATTTTGCAATATACATCAGACAAAGTATAACACAAGGCAATATAAATATGCCATAACCCTAACTACATAATAACTCACTCAATTTCATTTATTTTATGCAGAATTGTTAAAGTATGACCGTAGACACAACATGTGGACACAACACTTATGAAGCACCCCCATCGTCTGAAAATTAAATTAACACAGGTTTGTTTTTATTTAGGTTCAGCCAATCATGAACCATCCTGATCAAGAATTGAATACCTTTTCTAAAAGTTTATTAGATTCTCATGTGAGGATGTGCCAGACTGATATGAAGAAAATTCACAGACAGGTAATATTGTATGTTTTCAATTATTGCAAGGTGTAACCTTATTAGTCAGCTGTGGTCTCTATGAATATTGCCTTGATTAATAACACCTGTATGGTATATGTATGTATGTAAATCAGTGTGGTGGTTTATATGGATACAAGTGTGTTGGTTTATATGAATATATACAATTGTGGTGGTTTATATGAATATACAATTGTGATGGTTTATATGAATATACAATTGTGGTGGTTTATATGAATATACAATTGTGGTGGTTTATATGAATATACAATTGTGGTGGTTTATATGAATATTCAAGTGTTGTGGTTTATATGAATATACAAGTGTGGTGATTTATATGAATATATACAATTGTGGTGGTTTATATGAATATACAATTGTGATGGTTTATATGAATATACAATTGTGGTGGTTTATATGAATTTACAAGTGTGGTGGTTTATATGAATATACAAGTGTTGTGGTTTATATGAATATACAAGTGTTGTGGTTTATATGAATATATACAATTGTGGTGGTTTATATGAATATACAAGTGTGATGGTTTATATGAATATACAATTGTGGTGGTTTATATGAATTTACAAGTGTTGTGGTTTATATGAATATACATGTGTTGTGGTTTATATGAATATATACAATTGTGGTGGTTTATATGAATATACAATTGTGGTGGTTTATATGAATATACAAGTGTGATGGTTTATATGAATTTACAATTGTGGTGGTTTATATGAATATACAATTGTGGTGGTTTATATGAATATACAAGTGTGATGGTTTATATGAATATACAATTGTGGTGGTTTATATGAATATACAATTGTGACAATTCATCCATCAAACAAATAAAATAGGTCAAACTTGAAAATGGAACATATAGCTTAAATAACTGGTCACGTGGTATAATAAAGTGTAATAAAAATTAAAATATGCTAAACTTTATCATCATTGGATATATGTCCGATATTTATCAAACTATAACTATAAAACAACCCAAATAAATTTCCCTCATCTAATATTGATCTAAAACTTGATAATCAGCATAATTATTAAAGTTTAAGATTAATATTAGATAACATTAATAATTCACAATCTCAGAAATCATAACTACCATATAATCTAAACCACAGCCTGTCTAATAACAATCTAATATTGATTGAAAAGGAAGTCTGTGATATGTTGCCTGAATAGCTGCTCACATGCAGTTTAGTAAAAATTACAATAATGTTTATTAAGTTTATTTACAAAATATTTTGTTATTTTTCAGAAACACACCGTAAGAGCTGTTCCTGTATCAGAAGTTCATTGGACATGGCAAACCAAGGGCAGTAGATTCTGGGTATATGGAAATGATAGAACAATATATATAACAAAATATCCACAGAAAAATTGTTGGGGCTGTCAAATACTTTAAAGGGGCACCTTCCAGTTAAGCCTAATTTCACAACAAATTTACTTTCTGGATTAAAATAACAATGGATAACAAAAGATAGATTAACATTGTAAACAACATAAACAATAGAGTCCCATGATTCTTTGGTGCAATCCATGGGATTGAGTGGTGGTTCTCCATTAACATGTTTGTGAAGCAATATTCATATGTCTAAAAACAAAGTCGTGACAGTCATTTTATTGTATTTCACAGATTATCCACTCTTGAATTATATGTAACATTTTATTCTAGACATGCTCATCCTGCAATTAGATCTTAGGTTTATTTAATACTCATCGTGTGATCTAGAAAATCCCACTAGAATGTCAAATTTGAATTTGCAATTATTCATATATGAAGTTTTACCACGTTTGAATGAATTCACCCAGGCATGCTGATTTAACAGTCAACACATTAAAATGTGTTAGGAGATTAGAAAAAAAATTAAACATTGTACGTACAAAATATTTCTTAGACTACAACAGTTGCTGAAATGATCAAGTGACCCTTCATGTATTAATACCCCATGTACCTTCACTTTATAAGCAAATAAATACAGACATAACAGTAAACAATTTGTAAGCTGACTGAGAATCAATAAATATATACGCTAGTGTCAATTATGGTAAATGTTTATATAGTATCTAATGTTTGTTTTTTATCACAAATTTGTTATTTATAATTATTATATAATTCACAGTGTGTGTTTTCTCAGGTAACTACAGCGATGTTGTGTAAAGAATAATAATGCATTAGAGCTGTATATTTGATTATTGCTTTAGCATTAGAGTTTTTACCATCATATCTTAAGGAAAGTTTTATAGTTAGTTTTACTAATTGTAAAAATCTTTAATAAATGAAGCAGACATGTTCACTACTGAACAATTGGTATTAATAATATAGATATCATATTTAAAATCTATATTTGTTCACATAACGTTATCTAAGGCTGACATTTACTCACTAACACAGAACGACAATCATATCAATTATATATTTTTTTTCAAATTTAAACATAGCAACTACTATTTAAAATATTTATACCATTGTTTTTAAAATGATTTTATTTTTATAAAAATGTAATATTTATAGTTATAGTAGTAAAAGAAATGTAATCAACTCACTCCATTTGAACATTCAACTACAAAATAGTGTAGGAGACATTTACAAGATTTATTTACATTACCGTATGTATTTATGGAAGAATTTGATATTCAATAAATAGTTTATTTTAATTAGAGATTTTGTGGTATCCTTTATAGAGTATGTGCAAGCATCTTATTTTATTTGTCCAGTCATATATTGACCAGTCTCCTACCTGTACTATATATTATTATACATCTGTCACCATAACGCCATAAGTTACAGCGTGCCGTAATTTTGCGGTATTTTACGGGGTATTTTCATACTACCATATTAGGAAATGCGAATTCCAAATATGGAATGATTACGCGCGTAAGCGTCCTCTAATAATAAAAACAAACATGGCTGCCACCAGGATTTGACCGGACTCCACACAAATAAGTTCGCTGATTCTGTTCTAAACTTTTTGGATTTCGGCATTCCCATGATGTATCATTGGAAGGAAAAGATGTATAATAATAAGGTTATTACGAAGATACCTCAAAGAATGCACTCGGACAGTACGCTGTCGCATCGACCTCCGCTGCGAGTCGGTCGATACTGCCGCTGTACTGTCTTCGTGCATACTTTGAGGAATCTTCGTAATAACCTTATAATATAGTACCAGTATATTCTGCATAAATCATTAACATATTTGTACATTACCCCTATATATATATTAATAAAAGTAGCACAAGATAATTTCAATGTTAGACTGTTGATATCATTTCTAATTGCATTACATAGTCCTATAAGTTATCAAGTTTGGACATGAACGTGGTCAGTCAGAGATATGGAACAAAACATCATTCATTAAAACTGTCCACCAGCCTTGTAGTACATTGTTTCAAGAGCTGTTTCAAGAAATAGGAATTAAAAATAAACTAAATAAAACAAACAATTTCATTAAAATAATGACGTGCTTCATACCCCTGGCAAAGTTTCTAAATAAAGCAAAACAGAAATCAGGTATATGAAAGCTATCACCTCTACAATTGGGAGAATCCTGTAATTAACATTATTTTTTTCCCTATAAGGCTTTTAACATCTCTTAATTTTATTTTTCATTTTATAATTGTTTAGTTTATTTAGCTGCTGTATTTTTATAATTTGTATTTCATTTTATTTACCATACTGCGCCCCCTAATGTCATAATAGTGTAATAAAGTTGTTATTATTATTATTATTATTATTTACTAGAAACAATTTGAATAGGCTGGGCGACAACCAACATCGTTTAACAGTATACATCTTTGATCCTTTTGTTTGTCGCTTTAATTATATAAATTATATCAACAGTCGCAGACGCCAGCATGATGAGAAAATTAGAACTACGAAAATGATCCGTGGTACATCATGGCCATTTCACAATGTAATCTCATCCTTACAATTAATTAAATTAGTCTTATTTGTGACTCGCTGTTAACATAACTCTGTACTATGGTATTGGTGATATATGAATTGGGTGCCATAGGATGGTACTTGATGGCCAACCAACCTAATCAAATATGTATTATACGTTATTAGGATATTAGTACCAGCTGTTTTATACGCATGCGCATTGGCCGATCCTGTCAAATCTCGTCATCTGTTTTGGGGCGTGTCTGGTCGATGTGAAATTGCTTCAGCCATTGGATAACAGAATTAACTGGTGTCTGTGTGAAAACCGCTGTAAAGTGGCGGTAAAATGATTTTGCGCGGTTTTACCAACATAGTAAACACTGAGTAAACCAAACTTAGAACTCTCAATACTAGTGCAGACGACTATGGTTGAACAACCATGAGAAATAAATGGCGGGACTTTGGTGTTGCACATTTAACACAGAAATAAAAGACACGCCCACAGTTGGACAACCAATCATTTTATTATTGGTCACGATGAACCACGGATCATCTGCACGTCCTTTGTAAACACCACATACATGATGTGCCGCCATCCAATGGCGGGATGAGCGGATTCCTTTGTGTACAATCAGCGTCAACTTCATGAGAAAAACACGACGCACTTGCTAAGCCTGGTGGCGCCCTACTATTTCATCAATAACCAAATATACTATTATCCTGTTCCCGAATTGGACATTTGTTTATTTGGAGTAATTTCCAATTCTACGCCAGGTCCTTAGTAATTAATGATTTCACGTATTTATTTGGCCGTTATTTGACAGATTTGACAAATTTAAACACACTGAGTTCTGATACTGATAATGAATTAAAAATTTGCCAAAAAATACTAAATTTGCTATCTCATGGAAATAATTAAAATCAACATATTTGGCAATATATTAAGTTTTGCGTCGCATGCACACGATTGAAATATTATAATCAAAAATGGGCCTAATATACTAATGTTGTATTTATTTATTTGTAAGAACGAGTTTACATCCTGGAATGGCCACGATGTACCACAGATCGAAAATGCTGATATCGTCGCCCTTGAAAATTGAATTGGTAGTTTGAGACCTATAGTTGGAGTCGTTTAGTGCAAAGAACGCCGGGATCCAGCGAATGCGGAAGTTAAAATAGGTCAAAATTCGAGGTCATAGAAAGGTTAATCTACGCTGTTATGACTCAATCATCTTGCGAAATCTCTATGTTCTAAATGTGTCTATGGCATGCAAAGGAAGACATTGCGTATTCTACCCAAGAAACAGCTGAGTTGACCGAATAAGAAGACGCGTTCATGGCATCCTTCGTTCATGGTCTGGGAATAGACATTACTACAACAACAACCGGACAACCCAACCATGCATCAACAGGTATGTACTTGCTCGTCGATTGCGTAACCACAGTCACTTGTTACCCGTCGGAGGTCCGTACCTCCTCCAATACACAGAAACACGGATTGTTAATAAAAGACTTGTTATGGGTAACAAGTGACTGTGTGCGTAACACGTATTCAACGAATTGTTTTGTCATAGATTATAGACAGAACTCTAGGAGATTATAGACTCAGCCACAGTCCCTCTATCCCCGGTCTGGAAACGACTAGCGTTCTTTTGTCTCGAACCGCGGTGCGGGTAAACAAACCGTTCACAACTGGGCCGAGGGAGTCAGGAAGTCAGACAGATTACAATACCGTCAAAATATTCATTAAAATCGGAAAATTTACCGTCATGCAAAGCGATACCTCATTGTATGACTTCACTTTGACTTCAAATTCGGGCAACCACAACGTAAACAAACATGTAAACAAAATTATCACTATGAAATTTGCGTTTTTTGAACCCTGATACGCATCACAACCAGCCTACCAACTCATAAATATCTAGTTCCTGCAATGCAAAGATTAATATCGGGAATTATGTTCATTTTCTCGTTTTAATAGGGAAAAATCTTCGCGTGCCAACATGCTGACATTGCTAAACAAATCTTGTCAAAATGGCGTCGTTTATGTTAACGTAGCCGATCGAAAAACCTGTGATATTTATGATTCTTGGGGGTTCTTAACAATTCAAGTCAACTATACAACAACTAATGACTTTATTCTATGCAAAAGTATATAACAATGCTTCAATGTTTGTATATAAATTATTTTTTAGCACAGAATTGAGTACATTGTCATTTCAAAATGTCGCCATTTGCAGTTACGATCTAAAGAATCCATAAAAGTCGCTCAATTTAACATTCATAAAATGCGGTATGACAAATAACAAATCAGCCTACCAATTTTTAATGATACGTTTCGATCATAAAATGTCATAATCGAAGACAAATATTGGTTTCGAGCCGAGAAGTATATATGATAAATAAAATAGAGTTCATTTCAATCACCCCAAAATCAAAAACGACAAATATCTGAGTATGAAAATTTGTTGCGAAAATGTGTCGCTGCTGGTAAAATAGATGAATTAAGGAACTACTCGCTGGCTAAAATATGACTTTATACAGATATCCTGATTAAAAAATTATGTGAAAAAGCATGAATTCTGGAATAAACAACTAAGTTGTAAAAAAATACATAACTGACGATGTCAAAAATAGTGGCCGGCTGCGTACTGATCACGTGACAATGCTTTGCACATGCTCCTAATGCGCCTTTGCCAGGGAAGGAGGCCAATTCACACCTAATACAATGACCGTTTCCAGACCGGGGATAGAGGGACTGTGACTCAGCCAATGTAGACAGAACTCTCATAGATTATAGACTCAGCCAATGTAGAAAGAACTCTCATAGATTATAGACTCAGCCAATGTAGACAGAACTCTAGGAGATTATAGACTCAGCCAATGTAGACAGAACTCTCATAGATTATAGACACAGCCAATGTAGACAGAGCTCTCATAGTTTATAGACTCAGCCAATGTAGACAGAACTCTCATAGATTATAGACTCAACCAATGTAGGCAGAACTTTCATAGTTTATAGACTCAGCCAATGTAAACAGAACTCTCATAGATTATAGACTCAGCCAATGTAGACAGAACTCTCATAGATTATAGACTCAGCCAATGTAGACAGAACTCTCATAGATTATAGACTCAGCCAATGTAGAAAGAACTCTCATAGATTATAGACTCAGCCAATGTAGACAGAACTCTAGGAGATTATAGACTCAGCCAATGTAGACAGAACTCTCATAGATTATAGACTCAGCCAATGTAGGCAGAACTCTAATAGATTATAGACTCAGCCAATGTAGACAGAACTCTCATAGATTATAGACTCAGCCAATGTAGACAGAACTCTAATAGATTATAGACTCAGCCAATGTAGACAGAACTCTCATAGATTATAGACTCAGCCAATGTAGACAGAACTCTAGGAGATTATAGACTCAGCCAATGTAGACAAAACTCTCATAGATTATAGACTCAGCCAATGTAGGCAGAACTCTCATAGATTATAGACTCAGCCAATGTAGACAGAACTCTAGGAGATTATAGACTCAGCCAATGTAGACAGAACTCTCATAGATTATAGACTCAGCCAATGTAGGCAGAACTCTAATAGATTATAGACTCAGCCAATGTAGACAGAACTCTCATAGATTATAGACTCAGCCAATGTAGACAGAACTCTCATAGATTATGGACTCAGCCAATGTAGAAAGAACTCTCATAGATTATAGACTCAGCCAATGTAGACAGAACTCTAGGAGATTATAGACTCAGCCAATGTAGACAGAACTCTCATAGATTATAGACTCAGCCAATGTAGGCAGAACTCTAATAGATTATAGACTCAGCCAATGTAGACAGAACTCTCATAGATTATAGACTCAGCCAATGTAGACAGAACTCTAATAGATTATAGACTCAGCCAATGTAGACAGAACTCTCATAGATTATAGACTCAGCCAATGTAGACAGAACTCTAGGAGATTATAGACTCAGTCAATGTAGACAGAACTCTCATAGATTATAGACACAGCCAATGTAGACAGAACTCTCATAGATTATAGACTCAGCCAATGTAGACAGAACTCTAATAGATTATAGACTCAGCCAATGTAGACAGAACTCTCATAGATTATAGACTCAGCCAATGTAGACAGAGCTCTCATAGATTATAGACTCAGCCAATGTAGACAGAACTCTCATAGATTATAGACTCAGCCAATGTAGACAGAACTCTAGGAGATTATAGACTCAGCCAATGTAGACAAAACTCTCATAGATTATAGACTCAGCCAATGTAGGCAGAATTCTCATAGATTATAGACTCAGCCAATGTAGACAGAACTCTCATAGATTATAGACTCAGCCAATGTAGACAAAACTCTCATAGATTATAGACTCAGCCAATGTAGACAGAACTCTCATAGATTATAGACTCAGCCAATGTAGACAGAACTCTCATAGATTATAGACTCAGCCAATGTAGACAAAACTCTCATAGATTATAAACTCAGCCAATGTAGACGTAACTCTCATAGATTATAGACTCAGCCAATGTAGACAGAACTCTCATAGATTATAGACTCAGCCAATGTAGTATCTTTACACTGTCACACTCTTTATATACATACCAGTATTACTTAAATTGCAGATTCAAATTTTGAAGATGATGATAATAGTAACCATGGCAGCAATTATTACATAGCAATGGAGAATGTAGATGTGGATGTTGCTAATGGTAATTCTGATTTGAGTGAGTTAGGAACACCTCCAGAATATGAATCACTAGGATATACAGGTAACAAGTCAAATTTAGGTGCTTACACTTGATAATATACAAAAATGTCTGATTTATTCATAGCTAAATGTGCGTACATGTGATTTTAGGCTGTAGTATTATGTTTTGCAATCATTACTCAAAACATGAGAGTGATCACATTAGATTCCCAGAATTCATCGTGATCTGGCGAAATTATGCTGACATTGAGTTATTTTTTACCTTGCCCGTATCATCAAAGATGAAACGGAAAGGTATATTAAGGGGAAAGTTTCTGTTGTCCTTGTTGTTGTCATACAATAACTTTACTATTTCTATTTCTATTCCAAATATCAAGCTTGGTCACCCAATTCATCAGTATAAAATCTTCCCTTAGTGCGAATGACAGATGTCCTGAGAAAGTACCGATAGTAGTCAAAATCTGATAATCTTTGACTGACTGCATTCAAGTGTCACTGGTCCCAGTGGGAATATGCATTGTTGTATATATGTTCAATGAAGTAAATCATTTATATTGTAATTTATATTGTTGGTAATGTATCTCCGAAATCCCATGGGAATACTAGACTGGGTTTCAACACGGTTACCAGAAGAACGGTTAGGAAACTCTCTTTTGTTAGAATGTGTGTCTTGGTAAACATTGGAGTTTTCTGTTACATTTTTTTTTTGATATCAAATGCTATCAAGATTTATACAACCTTGTCAGGATTTGGTATGAAAATGATCACTGAAATATAAAAAATATATTCAGATTAAAACTGCACTATGAAACCATAGACCTTCCTGTGTCACTTACACTGACACGAGTAGCAGCGAGCAGGAGAAAAACAAGATGACCGACATTGCTATTTGGGAGAAAAATGTCTACAAACTTCTAGAAAATGAATTAACATCATAGTGCTCCCATAAAAGACTTTCAGATTCTAATTTAATGTACAAAATATACTTGTGAAACGTTTTGAGATTTTGGGGAACAAAATTTTGTCGCCATGTTGAACATCATCAGACGCTGACTTACGATCGTCCTACTGAAACGATGAAAATTTAGTACTTAACTTAGTATTTAACTTACCAAAATTATAACAATGTAAACTATATATAGTAATTTAACAATACTAAAATATAATTCCGTCTGATTTTTCAGCAATTTTCCTGAACTATTATGACAAACGCACATTATTTTGTTTTCAGATAAGATTCAAAATAGCTGACTGGCGGCCATTTTGTTTCGATAAATGTGGTTCTAGTGCCATATCTCTGACTTGCTGTGACTGATTATGTTCAAATTTGAAATATTCCTTATACATCATGTCATAGATAGACAGATATATTGGTTTGACGATCCTATTCAAAATGGCTGAATGGTGGCCATTTTTGTGATAAAAAATCATCAAATATCAAGTATTTCTGGCATTTATGGATGGATTTTGTTCAAACTTGGTACATGCATTAAACATTATGGGTTCCTGATGCATGTTATTTTATTTTTTTAGATCGGATTCAGAATGGCTGACTAGTGGCCATTTTTTTTAATGAATGGGCTTTTAGAGCCATATCTCTGACATGCTTTGACAGGCTATGTTCAAATTTTATATATTCATTATACATGTATTCAAAATCGCAGATTTTGTTTTAATTAATGCTGTTCCAGAGCAATATCTCGTGTTTGACTATCAGATACAAATGTCAATCATTTAAATGTTAAACAATCATCATAATCATATTCCTGACATGTTTATATTCCAACTATATTACTATAAACAAAACTAACTGGGACTGTGCCATGCATGGCTTGTTTTTATTGAAATCATAGTCTTTATTATGTTTTCCAGCCAATTTCTTGGGCCTGTGTACAAAAATATACCCTATTTCCGCTTTCACCATTTTGAGAACACGATCGATTGCACAGTGGCGTTAGGGTCTGGCCTGCACAGTGATGCTGCTGTGTATACCAACAAATGAAGCTTATGACCTGGACCCAAAATACTGTTTAACCACTGGTAGTTCTAGTAATGCTTGTTTTAGACTGATTTAATTGGTTAATAAAAGATATCACTTCTTCTGTCACTAAAAAGCATAGAATGATGAATGCTGTCATGGTAACTGCATGTCCTTATGATTGGTTAAAATATATATATTTAGTTTTTTTCCCATTCCAGATTCCACAGTTCCTCCACCACAGGTGTCTGTGCAACAACCACAACTACAAGAACACAGATTTACTGAGTAAGAATAGCTTTATATAGTATGTATAGTGTGAAATCATTAAATGAGTTTGTATTTTTGCCCATTTCTCTGGTAAATCTATTAAATTACAGTAAAAGTTATTATTTAAGTATAACAATATAATGTTTTGTTTCTTTCACGAGCCAGTGATATTAAAGCATAGTGAACATCCATGCAATAAAATCTGCTAAATTAAACCCAGTGGTCCCCTTCACATGTAGTGCCCTGCATCTCCTTGAGTTTAATGGTATGTTCCAATCAGTATTACTGAAAAAAAGAAAAATGTTTCTGATCAATCAGTTTTCTAAAATTGGCACATTGTTGCCTTGCAACACTGGAGAAAAATGATTTATTAATATATTTTATTTATTTTTCAGTTTTTTTTGCTCCGCTGTCGACTTTGTCGAGCGGAGCTTATCATATGAGTGATTGTCCGTCTTCCGTCGTCGTCCGTGTCAGTGTTTTACTTTTTCGACTTCTTCTTGAAAACTACAAGCCTGAATGCTTTGATACATGGTGTATATGTACCTTGGGTAGACCTCTCTCAGATTTGTTCAATTCATGATGATATCTTCAATTCTCTAATTTTGGTGAATATTTTTGTTATTTTTGGTATAAAGTGATATTTTCAACTTCTTGTTAAAAACCACAAGTCCAATTGCTTTGATAATACATATATAGGTACTACATGTGGAATTCTCTCAGATTTGTTCATTTTGTAATGATATCTTTAATTTTCTAATTTTGGTGAATATTTTTGTCATTTTTGGTAAAAAGTGATATTTTCCACTTTTTGTTGAAAACCACAAGTCCGATTGTTTTGATACTATACATATTGTTCATTTTCTAATAATATCTTCAGTTCTTTAATTGAAATGTGCATTGCTAACAGCGGAGCTATCTCAGCCGACAGGCTGCTTGTTTGTTTGATGTTGTCATTTATATGGATTTGTCTGAAGTAAATAAACAATAATAATAATAAATAAAAATATTTATTGCATCAACAAGAAAAGAACAAGAGAATCGTTTTCCCATTTGTATCCTATTAATTCATGTTATTTTTACTTCTTATTATAGTTTCTACAGTATTTTTTGTGACACCAAAAGATCGCCTAGGTGCTGAAACATTGTCTATTGTGGTTGTCAATTTTTCAGATAAATTTATGGTTATATAAATCATTTTTGCCCTCCAAAGTTGACAAATATATTTTGCCCAAATCCCGCCTGAATTAAGCTTAGTTAATAATATATTGCTGTATGATTTGAAAACATTTATACAATTCATGAAACAAAATGTTTGCTCTTCAATCATCAACAGATTTGTTTGATCTTGGTTTCTTATTCTTAAATTGTTGAATACTGTAATAAGGCATTAATCATTCACTGGTTTTTAATTTCATCATTTTTATTGAAAAGTCAAATTTACTAAATTAATTCCATGTAAAATAACAGTACATCTCTGTTTTCTCTGCCAAAGTTTTGAACTTAATCAAAACATCGAAATAGTGAAATTAAATGATTTTACAGTTTGTCTTAAAATATTTCATACTTCCAGTACCCAAAATACATGGGACTTCTTTCTAATCTTTCTTTCTCATTGTCATTTAGACTTCCCTACCTTTCTGAACATAATGTGAGAACTGTACTAATTGATTACGTTGCTGATCACTTTTGCTATGGTAATCGAGCAGCAAGAGAAATGAACATCAATAACATTATTCCATCCAATGCACTTCATGTAAGTATACACGTTAGTATTCATAATATTGTATTATTCTGCTGCAGTATATGCAACCTTAAAGTAAATACATCTAAAACAAAAATGATGGTAAAGTTTTAAATATAAGTATATTGTAATGTTTGTATACAAATTACGAATTAGATATAGTAACGGTCCTTAGGCTATACATGTACTTTGTGAAGTCTTCTGTATCCTGTATTAACCAAGATTTATTTGGCCCTTTGTAGTTTGTGCTTCTCGTTGATCTGTTATCATTTATTGTAGGGCTCACCATTGACTGAAAATATGCAAATAACCAAAATTCCCCCCTCCCCCTCTTAATGAATGATCACAAAATGAAAATAGGATTTTGAAAATGTTTGAAATTGGCAGTCATTAGCCACTGACCAACTATGCTAGTTCATGTCACATTATGTTAGTACATTTCCACTTTATATGTTATCTGTTCCGTATCACATAGACACTGTTTTATGTTTACTCATGTTCGCTTCTAGTTCATGTTTTGTGTAGCGTAGTTTCTGTACTACTTTTCAGTTTTCGTTACTCGTATATTTATTTCTAACAATTTATAGAAATGTTCTTTTTTCAAATGATGCAATAAAATATTACTATTACTGCGATTTAGATTATTTTCTCTCCACCCTAAATCAAACAAGTTTGTTTCCCATGTGTCAGTTTTTATGATCGACAACCTCTAATTGCATGCACTAATAATAGAACAAATACTGTCTATGTATTTGTTTATATTGCCATATATGGTATGTGTTGACATTATGTGCAGTTATTAATTCAAATCATTGTGTATATTTCTTGCAGTATGAATTGATTAGTTTCACAGAATGTCGCCATACCAAGCATATCAGTGAACCATATAGAGGTGAGTATAACACAAGTAATATTAGGTTGTTACAAGAATACTGCAAAGTATGCACAAAGACAATGTCGTGATCATATCGATCAATGCATGTTGATGTATTCTCATTCTGCCTGACAATATAATAATTTTTTTAACTTGATCAATGTTTATAAGACCTATCAAACTGTATCTGATTCATAAAAAAATAAATTGTAAAATATACACAGTATTACAAAATGTGATTGTTGTCAGATTCAGCAAAAATGTTGTTGTTTTCATGACTGCATGATCGGTTGACTAAACATAATGACTCATTGTAGGAGGTGAAGTTGATGGTCCTTTGAATGGAACACCACCTAGTCCTTGGGATATCGAAATAAGCTATCAGCAAATATTTGTAGATGAAGTCAAATACTTAGAAGTACCGCATACATCAACTATCAAATCATGTCATACTTGCCGTGGTTCTGGGAGAGTAGAATGTGGGAGTTGCTGTGGCAGAAAAAAAGTATGTTTAGATGTCATGTTATACCGAGCATTTCAATTGAATACATTGTTCTGATTGGTTGAGAGTGTGTTTTTAATTATGCAAGCCATGGTAAAATACACAGTGTACTGTGGTTGTTGAAAGTAGGCCCCAAACATGAATAACACACAGTAGGGGTAAATCCTGCTGTCAGCTGAAATCGTCAAAAATCATTTTTGCTTCACGGGAATAGACCTCATTGAAACCATGCCAGCTATTTGGGGTTAAAAACAGATGCATGAGAAACTAATTTTTTCAGAATTACATTTGTATGTGGTTTTTGATGCTTTAAAGTTAATTCCATGTATCAGATGTTGTAATATATACTGGCAATAAACCACCACTAAAGTTGGATATACCACTCAATTGCACAGTCCACTCTCAACACACATACTCAGGCTTATGTGTGTATGTCATGGATTATACGTTGGTTCATATTGTCTCAATAATTATTAAGCTTCAAATAAAATGTTAGTGAATTATAAATCAAGGTCCAGCAAATTCACTTCATGGTTTTCCCGTTATCATCATTTTTTCATAATTTGTTTATTGTAACAACAGTTGGTAATTAGAGTAATTAGTGATCTCAATAAGATAAAGTAGTATTTTCTTGTTAAAAGTATCATGCTCCTCATGTGATGGTGATGGTCGTGGTCATGCTACATACACAACATATCAAAATAACCGCAGAGTAACAAAATCTAAACTATGTGGTGGATGTAGTGGATCAGGAAAGGTGGTGTAAGTATAATCAATATGTGTTTGTGTTTTACAGCACTGCATGTATTATGTTACAGCACTGCATGTATTATGTTACAGCACTGCATGTATTATGTTACAGCACTGCATGTATTATGTTACAGCACTGCATGTATTATGTTACAGCACTGCATGTATTATGTTACAGCACTGCATGTATTATGTTACAGCACTGCATGTATTATGTTACAGCACTGCATGTATTATGTTACAGCACTGCATGTATTATGTTACAGCACTGCATGTATTATGTTACAGCACTGCATGTATTATGTTACAGCACTGCATGTATTATGTTACAGCACTGCATGTATTATGTTACAGCACTGCATGTATTATGTTACAGCACTGCATGTATTATGTTACAGCTCTTGTTTCTTTGACAAGCTGATAAATCTCATCACTGTTGACATATTTAGGATTCACCTTTTTCAGGTGTGGAACTTGTGGCGGCCTTGGTAGTGTTACCTGTAAAACATGTCGTGGGACGAAAGAACTCAGATGGTACGTCCAGCTGACTGTCACTTTGTAAGTTTTCATTAGTTTGAAAATGTTTTCTATTACACAATAGACCATTTTCTGTTTACTATGAGATCCCGTGTTATGTTAATTTAGTTCTAAGATAGCAGAACATACAATTAAGGTACCTTTTTGTGGAACATGTGTGTGTGTGTCACTGATATCTCATGAGCCACTTCACAAAAAGTAGGTGGACTAGGAAATCACAAACCATATACAAAATTATTTCGTTTCGCTTCTAGTTGAATAGACTATAGTTTTACATTTTTAGCTCTGCTGTCATCGCAGATGACCCAGCGGAGCTGTTGGTATAGGTGTCTCTCCGGCGTCCCGTGTGAAGTTTTCCTTTAAACGACTTCTTCTTCAAAAGAACTTGACCAAATGCTTTCATATTTCCAGCATTGATACGTGGGGTGGTTCTCTGTCAGATTTTTCAAATTTGTGTCAAAATATGCAAATTTAAATTTTTAGTGAATATTTTTGTCATTTTTTGTAAAAAATGTTATTTTCGACAACTAGTCCGAAACCGTAAGTCCAAATGCTTTCATATATTTCCAGCAGTGGTACTTGAGGTGGTCCTCTGTCAGATTTGTTAAATTTGTGTCAAAATATGCAAATTTGGATTTTTAGTGAATATTTTTGTCATTTTTGGTAAAAAATGTTATTTTCGACAAAACATTTTTTCTTTTCTTGACTATTTTTCAGGTTTTTGCACACCCACGATTTCTTAAGTTTAGCCTCAATGATGTTTGTCCAATGTCCTTAAGAACACTATAAAAGTTCATAATTGCAACTGCAAGCAACTGTAACTCAAGTGCATCCGTTCATTCTTTGCATGTGCCTAGTACTTTATGTGGGACATGCAGTGGTTTAGCGATTCGATTCAAAATAGCGGACTGGTAGCCATCTTGTTTTTTGAAAATGTTGTATTTTGGACATGCTTTGTTAGTTTTCATTCAAATTTGGCGTATACATGTTAGAATACATGTCCATGACAATTTGTTTCAAAATCAGATCAAGGATGGCCGATTGCCAGCCATCTGACTTTTTGGCCTTACTACTATATTTCCAAGATTTATGTACTATTTTCATTCGTATTTGGCACGTACATGTCAGTTTGTTTCATAATCAGATCAATGATGGCCGAATAACGACTGTATTTATTTTTGGCCATATTACTATATCTCTGTCACCCATGTATCATTTTCATTGATATTTAGCATGTCATAAATGGATACATGTACGTGTCAATTCAATTTGCAATTTGATCAACTGGCGGCCATCTTGTTTGTTTAAAAGGTGATAACTTGGACATGCTTTCACTTGTGATCCATTTTTTTTTCTTTGCTATGTCTTAAACCGGAGGGGTTGTCATGCAACACATGTTCGAATTTGATGTAAATAAATAATTTGTTGTATACGCCACTTGGGACTCAAGTTTCAAGGACACACTCGCAACAACCCCTCCGCTTTATATGATGAGCACAAAGAGAACTTTCAAAAATTTAATGGGAACTGTGTCATTTCCAGTGACTTGTTTCTGTTCCATTAATCCCATACCCTCATTACAAAGGATTTCTTTCTAAATATTTTTTGATTTTCATCATGTCATAAATGCAGTATAGTTAGACATTAATTTACATATATGTTAATTTTATACTTACAGTGCCAATATGATTGATGAACATGTTGTTGAACACACTGATTTACCAAATCATCTCATTAAAGATGTTCATGGTACCGTAATATTTCAAGAGACTGAAAACCTAGTAAGTTGGCAATGCATGTTTACAGAAATGTATGTCTCACTTTTTGCAATATACCGGTACATCAGACAAAGTATAACACAAGGCAATATAAATATGCCATAACTACATTATAACTCATTATCGCATCTCACCGTTGTCATGCATGCTGTGATTGGTTGAGACATAAAAATGGATATTACATGGTATATCACATGAATGACGTCATCTCATGGGCAGAATAAAGGAAGAAAGCACACAAATAAACTGGCTCCATGTTGTATCATGTCTGTCACATATGAGTATGTTCATAATTATTTAGCACTAATGTTCACAGTCACTAAAAACTGGACAGGGACGCCATTGACAATGACTATTTACATTCCTTACTATAAGAACAAATACATTAGCTCACTATACCTCTAGTATAGCAGAATATGATCATGTATGTTTCGTCTTAATATTTGCTCAGGGGAATAAGTTACGATCGTTCCCGTGAACCTCCTAAACATAGTTATTTTGCGGTATAGGCCATTTCTCGATGTTCCTTTTTTCTATGTTTCTGATCTTTTCACTGCTGCTTTATAAGATAAAGATCTTTGAAAATGCGTCTCGGAATTTTTATGTGCCTCATAGTTCTGGAGATAAAGTCTGTTGAACTATATGGACTAAATTTTATGATCGTCTCCATGTTCTCAATGCCTTAACTCAACGTCAACATAAACGTTCATGAGACGTTTTGTGACAAATAGATTGTGTAATTTGTACATCGTTAGCGCAGAGAAAAGTGTTAAAAGATGACATCTTCAATAGTTATGATAGTAAAAAAATAGTTTCCGTAAAAACTCAATAAAACATTTCTCTGGATTTGACCATTTCGATCATACTTCGTAAATATACAAGTATCCGACCTGTGTGGACTGTTACATTGTGAAAATCGGTTGGTTGTTCCTTAAAAAGTGACAAAACTTAGCAGTTTCATCGAAAGTGAGTGCTAAATTGAACAAGTACGCCACCCCGCAATTAATGTATTCAAGTCCCTTTGTTATGTTGAACAGCGTCAACAGTACAATAGGTTCTCTAAACACACATTTACATCTCGTTGTTGGTGTCACAATCACTCAGGACAATATTTTGCGCAGAACTTTTGTTGTTACTGTTGATTGGCTCGTCTTCAAACCACTTTGCGGGCTGACTGTAATTTGAGCACAGGTCACTTTTATTTAGATATCTTTTAAGGATGTAGTAGACTTAACAGTCACTATTTTATACATTTTTTGTTTATTTTGGTGGCATTTGTCTATCTGCATGCAGTGGATGTGTTTCCCACTCGAAATAGTTTTTAAACATTTTTAACAAAAAAGTTAGAATATGTTTATAACAGCAGACCGCTCACTTTGATTTCAGGATAATCGGCTTTGAGCGCAAACAATAAATATTGACCTAATTTGCATAAGTTAGCCTACTTAGCAACGGAAACAACGGAAACACGCCCTGTCTCTGTGATCATTCTATATTAGTACACCGAGTGTGACACCCGGGTGTAACACATCCAAAAATTAGCGCTCCTTAAAATTTTTATCAGAATTATTATTAGAAATTAAGAGAAGGAAGGGATCAAAAAAGAGGAATATGACTCCAATGTCCGAAGAAGCAAAACTTTGTCTAAAAAAACAACAACGATCCGACGATACTGCTGTGACGGTGCAACATTTGTCTACATGCAGCTCAGACCATGGAGCTAGCTCCTTGCTCAGACATTGAAGAACTAGAAGAAGCGCCAAGAAGTGCATCAGAAAAGAAATTATCATCACATGGTGACGATGATGAGATGGCTGACGCAGATGGATCGATGAGACTGATCGATGTCTACATTGTAAATTGCTAACTTTTTCGGCAATTGCGGTGCTCAAGCTGCAACGAAGGGATTTGACATTGGAGGAAGACACACGGCACGGCTGGGGATCCCACTTCCAAATTAATTGTTCAAATTCCGAATGTTATTTTTCCTCACCCGAGAGCATTTTCATGTCTTTTGAAAAACAAGGAAAACAGTTTCAAGTAAACAGGAAAATGATGATCGCAGGAAGAGCGATCGATAAAGGCAACGTGCGATAGCATACATGGGCTTACTGACACCAATCCACTGGGGACCATATGAAAAACACGTCGTTGATGTGGCAAATGGAGCATAGAATGAACTTGAGAAGGAATTTGTAGAAGCGGCGTCAGAGCTCCGACAAAAAAATTCAAATAAAGAAATGTGTCAATCACCTCACTCAATATACGGAGTGTCCCCGCCCAATTATGACGTCAAATTTTCAGAGCTGAACTGTACTGCATGTTTACTTCCTGCATGGAGCTTCATGATTCCTGTATACCAGACAGGGTTAATTTTTACAGGCCGGCTTTGGGTATGGCAAGGTACTTTTTTTCACACGTTGTCCCAAACGACAAATTATTTATCACAACTAAATTTTAATATCCAGTAAGAAACTGAGATATAAATACAATTGAATAATCGTCACGCCAGTCCTGGGTGCCACTTGACCGAAATCATCATTTTTTACATGTTCGAAGCTGTTTCTCAGAGATGACTATGCCAATTTAGATCAAAGTTGATATGATGATCATACATATTGAGTTATAGGTGCACATAATTTTTTTTCTTGATTCGAACAAATATGTATGGCTGACTGGCGGCCATTTTGTTTTTCATGGTACCCATTCTACTTTCTCTTGAATGCAATGAACGTTTCTCTTTAAATTTTGTACAAAGATAGTATACCAATAGATACATTAACATGAACATTATTTTTGACTCCCGTGTGCGAAACACAAAAAGGGAGTCTTTGCAGTTAGTGTGTCTGTATGTGTGTGTGTGTGTGTGTGTATGTGTGTCCGTCTGTTCCACTGATATCTCAAGAACCATACATCAGTTTTTGATTTTAATTTGATTCAATATGACTGCCCAATGTTTTAATTCTAGTGTAAAAGCAATTTTTTACAAATCCATCTCCTATTAATGGTTTCAATCTAATCTCAATGACTTCATCAGCATCAAATTGATATGTCAGATCACAAAATTTTGGACGGGACTGTGTCATTAACAATGACTTGTTTTTTCTAAGGGGGATGACTGATATGATCGTTGTCGGTAACTTAGACATTGTGTGGAAAACATGCGGCGATTCAAACTAGTCACAGTTGGCCTACATTAAAAATTGCAGTAGCTGCCACAATAAACTCAGTCGTGCGGTTCCCGGTTACTAAGGAAGTAACCATAATCTCTCACTTATGTCCAGTCAATAAACAACCTTTGTATGTGCATAGGATTACGTAATTTATCTTTTGTAACTGTACGACGCTATCTAGATGAACGAGTCTCGCCAGTGCTTTGGAGCCTGGTTTACGTTGAATATCGACGATACGCTTGAACACTTTGTAACTTGAACCACACAATCTATAAAATAAAAGTATACCCTTCGCCCGAGTGTAAAATATTTCCCAAACAACGTCCCAAACTGAAAATATTGGTTCAGTTCGTTCAGTGGAAAGGTTATTTGCCGTTTCTGCCAAATGAAAACTGACTAATTACTACATTATCGAGTACGCTGCATTCCCTGGGTATTGCATTCGCTTGAATTTTTGCATAAGTGTCAAACAAACATGTGAGAGTGTTTTATTGTAACAATGGCCATTGGTGAAAAATCAGGTTTTAAACTCAAAGTAAATTAAGTGTAATTCAGTGACCGTGGTCCAACATTTCAAGCTGGTCTCATGAAATAAACACATCTCGCTGGGCAAAAATCTTGTCACCCGATTGGATGGGACACCCTGTGGTCAACATTACGATGTTTGTTACACATCTAACTATAGTTTCATTTTCACGCAGTACTCGTTTTTTTTTAAATAATATTTTTTGTTTGTTTACTTAGCAGTCACGTGACTGCCATTGAATTAGATCAAAATGACCCAGAATTTCAGGAAGTGTGAAACAAGAGCTTTTAAATTAATAAAATATATAGTTTACTATAGCTCAGGACAATTCTTATATGAAAATATCAAGCCTTATTATAACATCCCTGTTAAATCTACTACATCCTTATCGGCGTCGGACATTTTTCGGCGGCCAGTTTTTTTCCATCTTGGAACTCCTTCCCATGATATATTAGTTTATTAAAACACCGAGAAAAACTTGAAATACTATAGTGTAATGTTTGTCTGTGCTTCGATCGCGTAACGGACACTATTTATAGATTACACAGAATATAATAAAGCTGGATGGTCAACAAATCAGTATGCAAATTAAATCCTTTGTCTTTAGTCTGTCACTCAACATGATGTGTAAATACATGAAGGACGTGTTCACCCACAACTAGAATAAACTGAAATTGCACACTGTGAATTTGCACCAAAGATTAAGATTAATATGTTTTATTATTCAAAATTTTTTTTTTCTAGTTCCCCCCCCCTCTCGCTACCTTAATATACTTATGAAGCACCCCCATTGTCTGAAAATTAAATTAACACAGATTTGTTTTTATTTAGGTTCAGCCAATCATGAACCATCCTGATCAAGAATTGAATACCTTTTCTAAAAGTTTATTAGATTCTCATGTGAGGATGTGCCAGACTGATATGAAGAAAATTCACAGACAGGTAATATTGTATGTTTTCAATTATTGCAAGGTGTAACCTTATTAGTCAGCTGTGGTCTCTATGAATATTGCCTTGATTAATAACACCTGTATGGTATATGTAAATCACTGTGAATTATGAGTATTTATCATACATTCAAGTGAGACATCCACTGATTTCTATTGTTATAGGAGTGAAAATGTCACTCGTTACTGCAGTGTTCCTGTTATGGCCAAATATAGATTTATTCATTGTTATTATGTTTGTTATTGAGACTATGTTTAGTCGCCACAAAAATGGTTAGTGTACTTTATTATACAACATGCATATGTATGTAATTGTTAGTTTAAGTAAACAGCGCCTCTAGTGGCAGGTTTGGGTAAGCCAAGGTCAGAGGTCAGTGACTCCAAAATGATGGCTGACAGAGAAAGTTGTGCATGAAGCTCTGTGAAAGTCGTCTGCTTTACTGCCATCGAGCACTCCTAATCCTGACTGGTTGAAAGTCTCAGAATTGTGTTGGTTGCTGGGTCAATCTATAAATACGGTGAGAATAACGTTTCTTGCAATTTGCTGTGTTTTATATGTGCTGTAACTTTCCCTGCTGCTCGATACAAGTGCATATAGATTATGATGCAATAACTTGGGCAGAGAACACTACATCATATAATTGCGTATGATCAATTAAACTATCGGCTATTTACAGCACATTGATTCATTCTCGTTGATGTTACACTTGAATGCTTTATTAATTCACTGTTTTCTGTGTTTATGTCAGATTTGCTCTGTATGAATTTAGTGAAGTGAATTCACCCGCTTGAGGGCGCTGTTTCCTAAGTCATGTAGTTTATTGTATGCTGTATTTTACTGTATGAATTGTTATGTACAGCAATTTGCTTATTGACTGTTTTTGTTTGTTTGCAGTCAATCGTTACTTGTCATGCGATATTGGGACTGGAATAAATTAGTTGCAAGTCATATTTGTGTATATTGATTTGTTTCATCCGTTGGCAAGGGACGCATTGATGAGAGACACTCAGCTGACCTTTGAGTAGCAGTGAACATTTTCGTGGGTCACATTACACATATTGGACCCCAGTAATCTTGGAGTTTGTTCATAATCGCTACATCAGTTCCAAATGAAAGTATCAGTCACATGATAGGTTTTATTTTATATTTTGATCCTGTGGCTGTTGGGCAGTGTAAAATAAATTAAATTCATTCAGGACGAATAAAATATAGTTCCTTAATTATGTGCAAGGATTTCAGATGTTTTTTCATAAAAACTACGTACTTCTGAGTAATTTGATGTTTGCTAGCTATTGAACAACTATTCAGGGTGCTCTTAATACGCTGGAAAACAAAACAGTAGCAACAGATGATGGCCAATAAAAAATTTTGGGTTTGTATACATCCCACACATTCTGACTCCCATGACCTGCCTCTCATCGATAGTACCATTAGCTTCATCACCCCCAGTTCCAGTACTTCAAATTTCATCACTATTTCCATATGATATTAATGGCGGGACATTTGACATTTCTATCAATTTCATTCCAAGCAAGAGAAAGCGTGTATGTCCTTGTGACAGGGATTCTGCGTTTGTGTTTGGTGGTCTAATTTCGAAAAATAAACACCATAACAATCGATTGTTTATATTCACAGAATATTATATTGAAGCGAGAGGGTCGTCGCCTGCACATGTGCGGGAATTGAGTCCCAAGCAACGATAACACACGCTATACATGTAATTCCTTTGCCACAGTACAGCACGATTTGACAATTTAACTACTCATTAAAGTATGTATGAACAACATTTAATATCTTGAATGGACCCGTTTCAAAAATACCTCATTGCTACATAAAAATTTGAAAGTCTGCGCAATGTAACAGACCATCTATGTACAAAGTTTCATTTAAAGGTGATGATTAGTACTCGAGATATCAGTGAAAAAGCTGAAATTTAAATTAATATGTACAATTATTTACCCCAAAACTAATCTCTGCATAGTCCTAGAGGATCTATATACCAAGTTTCATTGAAATGTGATGATTAGTACTTGACATATATGTGAAAATCTGAAAATTATCTAATTATGCACAAATATTTGTCCCAAAACAATCAATCTCTGCATAGTCCTTGAGTATCTATGTACCATGTTTCATTGAAATATCAAAAGCTGAAAATTAATTTATTATGCAAATTAGGTATTTAATATGTACTGATATCACCCTAAAAACTACCAAGTCTGTGCAGTGTCCTATGACTTCTAGGTACCAAGTTTCATTGAAATGTGATATCAGTGGAAAAGCCAAAAATTGATTAATTAATATGCACAGATTTTCACCCAAAAATAATCAAAACCTGGCATTAGTTCAGAGCATCTATGAACCAAGTTTCATCAAAATCCAATGAGTGGTTCTTTAGATATCAGTGGAACAGCTAAAAATTAGCTAATTAATATGCATGGATTACTACCAAAACCTGCGAATTGGCTCAGAGCAGCTATGCACCAGGTTTCATCAAAAACAGGTTCTTGAGATATCAGTGGAACAGACTGACACACACACACAGGGTGACATCCATTGTGTACTTCGCACACTGGAGTAAAAAATATCGCTTTATACCACTTGCTTTTCTGTTCAATATTCTCACTTGTCTCCTGTGGCAACTCATGAGAATGTTAAACATAAACACTAACCCTTTAAATAGAATATATTTTGCCATTTTAATCTGATAACTATAAACCAAATTAAGTTTTATCAAAGTTTTAGTTTCATATTAGATAACAACCTATATATATATACACGTCTATGAACTAAACCACAGCCTATCTAATATTGATTTGAATACAAGTCACTGAATTCTGTGATGATTATTAAGTACCGGTAGATCTATAATTAATCAGGCTTTGGGAGAATTCTTTGAAATAGGAATGAACATGTAGCTTAACTAGCTGGTCACAAAATATTTTGTTCTTTTTCAGAAACACATCGTAAGAGCTGTTCCTGTATCAGAAGTTCATTGGACATGGCAAACCAAGGGCAGTAGATTCTGGGTATATGGAAATGGTAGAACAATATATATAACAAAATATCCACAGAAAAATTGTTGGGGCTGTCAAATACTTTAACATGCATGTGAAGCAATACGTCTAAAAACAAAGTCGTGACAGTCATTTTATTGTATTTCACAGATTATCCACTCTTGAATTATATGCAACATTTTATTCTAGACATGCTCATCCTGAAAATAGTTTTTTCAGGCTTTTTATAGAAGTGGAAAATGTCAATCTTTTTGACTGTCATAAAAATTTTATATTTTTAAGAAACTAATAATGCAGTACATGTATTTTAGAAACTTTTTATTGGGATACAGGAATTGAGGCCAAAATTTAACTAGTATGAAACTTTGTACTAACTTGTTTTTTTGTGCAAATGTGGGAGACATTTACATTATAAATGCATTTATGAATAAAAAATTTAATATTCAATAGTTGAATATGTGCAAGTATCTATTTTATTGGTCTCAAAAATTGACAAATCTCCTACCTCCTACTATATAATACAGTACTGCATAAAATCATTAACATTTGTACATTACCCCTATATATACATTCATAAAAGTAGCACAAGATAATTTCAATGTTAGACTGTTGATATCATTTATAAATAAAAGGTCAAGCATGTCAGTCATGGTTCCAGAACATAAAACCTGCATCGCAATTGATCGATTCCGATCTGAAAACAAAATGTGCATCAAATTCTTATATTCAATTGTACCGGGGTATGTGCAATGTTGTATGTATAAAATCTCTCCATCCATAACCAAGATCTGGAATGGCAGATTTTAATGAAATTATAAAATTAAAATTGTCGGCATTCAGCTATCCTAAATCAGATTTTCAAACAAATGCAAGACATGATACTTGAATGTACATGTAATTGGTCAAGGCGGGTCATAAATATGGCTCCTAAATAGCATTTGTCAAAAAGTGGCAGCCAGTTGGCCATTTTGAATCAATCTGAAAAAAAGACATGCATCATGGCTCAGTCCATGACCAAAATCTGGTTTCAAAATGGCAGAAATGCTGATTTTGAGTTTTCATTAAGTTTCCAGCCCTGGGTCATTGATGTAGTGTAAAATGCATGAAATACACCATGTCAATGCTTTATTTTGCACGCACGCACGCACACACACACACACACACACTTCGAATACAAAGTTGCAGGACACAAACAGCTAAAATTTAAGTAAAACTTTATTTAAATGTCACATATTAAACTTTTTTTAATTCACACTAATTCACATAAAAATACCATTTCCAGGAAAAAAAATTGTGACATTCAAATGGAATCAATGATGAGGTTGCTTAAAAGTCTTACAATAAAGCACTTCTCATTTTTTGGCAGTTGAATTACTGAGAAATGAGCTAATAGAATGAGGGTGGTGGTTTGAACTTTAAATATACACCAAATGACAATACATAGCGTAGTGGTAGTTTGTCAATATGATAGTCTTCATGTTAACAGGAAATTGCATTACAACAGGTTAGTCATTGATAGTGACCAGATATCCAAGACACTGTCCCAGATATCATTCCAGACTAGCTAACCGACACTATTCTTTGGTTTGAAATCAATTATGCACATTGGATTCATGAAAAAGTCATCCTGGAATGGCAGACTGGTACATGGAGACAGCTTTAGTTATCAATATTCATTGGTGGACGAAACCAACAACCCCTCCCATAGTTGTATTTTTAAGACTTCCATTACAAAACAATTACAGAAAGTTGTATAGCCATTGAATAATTTAAAAACAAGCTTTTATACATTCAGGACTTTAAATACTTTGCATTTCTACAAAAGGAATATTTCATTTTTAGATCTGATTGATCATTACTGAACTTCACATGTCAACATAAATAATTTATTTTTGGAAATTGAAACGTAGCCATTTGGGATATGATACCGGTATATAATGCCAAACCTAAGCATACGAGGGCTCGGAATGGACAATAGCCCATGGCCAACCAACACCTGGATGGGGGAAGCCATTCAGCAAGATTAGTACGGTACCCCAAACTGAACTACCGATTTAGAAATTATTAATGCTTTGTTTTTTTATATAAATTAGTTGGTGTCCAACAGAAATTTAGCAATATGAATATAAATATAACCATGAAACTACCAGCTTTTAAAACTAGCAGCCCAGCAGATGTCAAGTAATGTTTACTTTAAGCCCTGTACAATTAATACACACTTAATGCAAAGAATCAAAATGCAATTATGCTCTAAAATGTTTTATCATGGGGATTAACCCGAGATGTAACACAGTAAGCTTGGACTTGCAAGATTTCCTGCGTTAGTAATAGTCAACACAGAGTGACAAAAATGCAATCTCTGGTCCGCACCAAATGTGTAAATCAATGTCACTTGTGTATTACTGCTGATCTAGACAAATGAACACACAAAACCAGCCATAAGCAGTATTCCAATCCAGTCTCGATTCATAAGTAACTGAATAGCTGCTTCAATGGGTGACTAATGTACAGCGGTAATTCATGTAGATGAATTCTCCAATAGTAGGGGTACTAATAAATTTCAACTAAAGTCGATAATTCATAATCTAATAGGCAGTGACCTGCTGAATAGTGTACATAACTTCCTCCCTCAAGCTTAGAACATTGTATTCTCATTAAAAAAAATACAAAAGCTCAGAGTATACAAGAGTTGATAAAGTTTGGGCAAAATGTTTGAGACAGGATACAGATTTACATATTTTTGTTGACACGCCCATTTTTTTTTCAAGTTTGTAATTTGAAGAATACAGTACATTTTCAACTTTGATCCATTGGTTCCTCTGACTCAACAGGTTTATTTTCAGTTTTATCAGTACTTTTATCAGACCCTGCTTCTAGTTTTATTTCCGTCTCAATCTGTTCTGTGATCTGCTCAGTAATTACTTTTGAGTCTGTCTCTCTTGTATCCCCAGCTGATTCTGTCACAACTTCCTTACTTCCTTCACATTCTTTTGGTTCTTCTAACTCGCTGACAGGCACATCATCCTGTTTGTCATCCGGTTTATTATCTAATGTATGGGTTTTAGACTGGGCTTCACCACCTGTACTGTTAGTTTCTGATTGACCAACACCATTAAGTTCATCCTCACCCTCAGTAGTTTTTTCAACATCTTCACTATCATACCTTGGTCTTTTAGCATTTGGTTCACAAACGTCTGTATCATTATCTTTGTGTTTTCTGCCAGCAGCTTCTAAAGCATTATCACCTGGATCAACAAAACAATGAAGACAAACCAGTTTATATTGTAACCATGATTAACAATAGTACATTGTAAAGCTGACAGACAGGTGACCAATTAAAAAATTCTGAATACAAATCTCAATGTTTTTCCTTCAAAAGTTGGGTTTCAGCATTCTAGTGCAATACTGATAACTTGCTAATTCAAGCTGTCTTGAAATTGCAGATATCTTTGAATCCAAATTACACTAAGAAACCAAACTATATTTTGTTTCTTATTCTGAATTAAAGATTGGTATACTAATATTCACCTGAGCTTTTGTTGATATCTTCACATTCACCACTGTCAGAAACAGTTGTAGAAACAATTGCACTTGTCTCTTCAGTTGAACCTTCCAAACTGGTCACCTTGTTGCTTGACTCTTCCAAACTAGTTACCTTGTTGCTTGACTCTTCCAAACTAGTTACCTTGTTGCTTGACTCTTCCAAACTAGTTACCTTGTTGCTTGTCTCTTCCAAACTAGTTACCTTGTTGCTTGTCTCTTCCAAACTGCTTGACTTGTTGCCCGTTTCTTCCAAACTGGTCAGGTTATCACTGGTTTCTTCCAAACTAGTCACCTTGTTGCTGCCGTCTTCCAAACTGCTCATGTCACTGCTCTCCACCAAACTGGCCATGTTATCACTGGTTTCTTCCAAACTGGGCATCTTGTCGCTGGTCTCATCTAAGCTGGTCGCATTGTTGTCAGTTTCATCTAAATTGGCCACCCTTTCTGTTGTCTCTTCTAAACTGGTCACCTTGTCGGTGGTCTCTTCTAAGCTAGAAACCTTGTCTGTTGTCTCTTCTAAACTAGTCACCATGCTACAATCAGTTTCTGTACAATCAGTTTCTTTAGTTTTCACTGTTTGTTCTTCACTTGAAGTGACCTGCATTGTTTCAGTGTCACCACTCACAGTGGCAGTTTGATCAAGTACATTGTCACTACTCTCTGTAAACAAATCAATGGTTAAAGTATAGCAAGGTAAGGTAAGTATGAACAAAACTTGTAACAAGATTGGTTATGAACTACACACATACAATTTGGAGATTTAGTAGAATACTTGCAAGTACATCCAGTAAGTTATTTTGTCACAGTGACGTCTACAGTTGCCACTAATTTATCAGATTATCAGATTCCCAATGACCATGCCAACTACCCTAAATATTGATCATTGCTTGCAAGCAGATGCGAGGACTAAACCAAACACTAATCTACACTACAAACTTACCAACATTGCTACTTGTATTTACTTCTTTTTCCTCCAAGTCTCCTTCAGTTTCAGCCTCATCAGACAATTGTTCATTGTCCTCCGAAGCATCTTCAAGGTGGTCTATTTCTGTGCTGCTTACATCATCTGTTTTTTCTATAAGCATCTCAGTTTGTTCATCATTCTCTGATGAGAATTCTGTAGGTACATGGGTAATACATTCAGATAGAAGACCATTAACCATAGCAGTACCATTAGTAGTAGGTTCTGAGGTAGACAATCTATTGTAAGGTTTGACAGTTGTCACGACTACAACATTCTGTAAAGGAAAACATAATATTTTATGTATATCATAAGCAAAAGAATATAACTCTTCTCATTAAACTCTTTATTCTGAATATAAAATGAACAAATGTGATCATTATGTGTTTAATCAGCCTAAAGACAACACCTCTGATGAGAGATTCAACATATTTCACACTGACAAATTTACAACATTGAATAACTCATTAATAATTGTATGCCAAATTTATAATTACTTGAGTCTATAGAAAATTTCCTTGAAAACCTATTTGGGTTTGAGAGCAGAGCAGAAAAAGTAGAAATCATATGCACAACTTTTCCTAATCACTTCAACGTCATGTTATGGTAGAGATGCAGGTTCGTGGGCACTCAGTGAAAAATTTTGTTTGTGCCTTTTCTTACCGAGACGGTCTCGTGGTTCACCATGGTTTGAAAATTGAACAGGGCGCACCAATGTGAAGGTGGAGTGGGCGTGGCACTTGACCTTTGACACAACATTTTGTAATATGCATCATTGGCTGTGCTCTAGCTGTCGCTCGCAAATGTCGTAAATTACGAAATTTGGACCAGATTTACGAACAAAATAAATATCTATTAGTAGGATTTACGAACACATTTTGTACAAAATACCCTCGCAAATTGCCCTCATTTAATTGTCAAGACTCGACTGTGATCATCACGCGTGTTACGGTTTGAGTGATTGTCATTTTAAAGTTAAACAATGTCCCGTTACTTCTAAGATTGCAACAATTGTTACATGGTGATCGCGATCAACACGGAACTGCCACTGAATGTATTTTTCCACTCTAAATTTATTTTGGTGTCATCGCACATGCGTAGTTTAGTCGACATGCGTTTCAAGATACCCCGCGACATTACTCTCAGTATGGAACGGTTTCATGTCGCCCTTATCAAACACGTGATTTGTTTATTTATTGAAAATGGAGAGTACGTCAAAAAGAAGCAGACAACTGCTCGACGAATATTTTTCACGACGAGATGGAGAAACCGCTAAATCGTGTTCAGAACCAGAAACATATGGGTGTCCTAACCCTGACAGCACCAAGAAACGGAAAGTTGATCGTACTGCAGCACGATTTCAGAAATAATGGAAGGTTAGCTGCGGTTCCGTAGCTCTTTGGTGCGACATACAATCTAATTTTGCCCTACCAATTTCATTCGGACGTCTTGTTTTTATTTTTGTTGTTATATGTCGAACATGGGCCGGCCAGTGTCTGTCACGTAAATAATGCGGTCGGCAACATAGGGCTATGATTCCACAGCTAATGGAAGGCGAGACAATGTTAGCGAATCGATCGAAAAATACTATAATTTGTGTAACATTCTTATCGGGCATTCTTAGCATTGAGATAGAGTTACAAGACCGAAAGTTACAGTTTCCAGACAAAGATTACTAATACTTTTTTTTCTTGATTAGTAAATTTACTATTACCTAGCAAATTCCAGAGAGAGCCCAGATTGGCATGGATGTTGAAAAAAAGGGAAACTTAAAAATCTTTTGTACAATCACATATGCATAATATATATTTATTATTACAAAATAGTTTCTATAAATGAATGAGAAGTTTGAAGAGCTATTATTAAGTAAACGTCACCACATACAATCAGCTGATTTTAGCTCCACGATTCATCACGGCTACAGCAGTTTTTTACCAATAATGACTGCATCCAAAACAAGCCATTCATGGCACAGTCCCCGTTAGTTATCAAATTTAAGATATAAAGTTTTGTTTATAGTAATATAGCTGGAATATATGTCAGGAATATGATGATTGTTTAACATTTAAATGATTGACATTTGTATCTGATCGTCAAATGAGTATTGAGAGATATTGCTCTGGAACAGCATGAATTAAAACAAAATCAGCCATTATGAATACCGGATTCGGCTGATACCCCGCCCTGGGCGATCTTATGGAGGATTCGATTTTTTTTAAGAAAAATGTGGACCAAAAGATCGCCCGGGCGATCTTTTGGCAGATATTACGAGGCCCATCTTGTCTAAAAAAATAACCCTGGGTTGATAGAAATGGTCTAGAAAAAATAACGTTTCGCGTTGACCAAATATAAATAAATTCAAAGTGTTTTAATACATTGGTGAGAGGTCGAATTTTACGTGAACAAGAACATGCACTAAGAAGGAAAAGCAAGTCAAAGTCGAAACGGAGTGCATCATGGACATGACACAACACACGCTGCGACAACTGAGTGATTAGCGACATAATTTTGGGACGCAATTGAACTTGAAGTACCGTACTTCTTTGCGAAACTTGCTGCGCGGTGATGCTGGCATCAAGTGTGTGTTGACCGAAGTTTGACCACAAGTCACGCGCTGAACTGGCGCGTTACCTTAGCAACCTCTTTCTTTTGCGGTCCGCGTGTCAATCTAGTAAAATTTTTTATTATATCCGACGGTACTGTAATTACGCAACTTGTATGCAACTCTGTACTGGCTTTGAATATATCAACATCGTTTACTTAGTGCACTGCTTTTCTAATTATGCAAATTTGTTTACAATATTGTACCAGCTCTGAGCATTTCAACTTCGTAATGAATTGCTTTCATGATAATTTTTTTTTTAACCACGCGTTTGAATTACGTGCGGCATTGGGCAATGACCTCCAGAGTTCATGCACTGATATTTAAATTCGGGCCATCCAGCTTAACGCAAATCAATATAGTTACTTGACATTTGTTCAAACAATCTTTCAACTCTCAAATACCATGGACGCGAAGAGTTAACTGGGGGTTAAATGAAAAAGAACGTCTTTCTTGGACAACAAATACGTCAGTGCAAGATTATGTGTGCAAGGTTAGATTTATAGAACGTACATGACCGCTTAACTGTTTTTTACCGAATCCAGTATAATGAAAATGCGACACGAGGTCAATCGCCCGACTAATCATAGGGCGGTTCACTTAAATGACATAATAGAATAATGGTGGACACTTGGTCGATGCAACCCAGTGGACCAGCGACGAAAAAGCCCTGTACTAAGCTTTCCATCAAGGAATTTCGTAATCGATGTGCTGACCGATGGATTTTTATCGACTAAGAAATAATCTTGCCCAACATCTGTAGTGTCGTGGGGGAATGATTTTTTTCAGGTCAAATCTTTACCGAACCTAAACTGCTTGCTAACTGAAAGGCTGTGATGATGGAGATCATCTGCGATTGCGGCTACACAAAGTACTGATAACATAAAAACTCAAACAAAATGTATATTTTAATGTTTTCATGCAATATATTCTGAGTTAACCACTTTATTCTGGCCCGCGAATAAATAGGATACAATTTTAAACATGTTTTTGAACGCCGCGAATTAAAAGGATACATTTAAAAATTAGTTACCGAAAATAAATTCGGTGTGCGAATTAATAGGGACCGCGAATTAATCAAGTTTTTACGGTATGTAACAACGCATTTGACGAGAAAACCAATCAGAATATCTGTTCCAGAAAAACACAAGTAAATTTATTTCCTCCACTTCTGTGTTTCCGCTGTCGCTCGTTTTTTTCGTACTTTCAGAAAAAATAGAAGAAAATACGAAAATATTTAATATATTTATTGTGTATTTTACGAACATATTTGGCTGTCAAAATCGACGAAATTATTTATCAATACCTTCGTACTTATTATGATTTCACTGATTGAGACTTGTTTATAATTTTGTTTTTTTTAAAAATCTGGGCAAATCTTTTTTTTATTGTAAAATGGTCGCTGAATACGAGCCGCAGATACGAGTATAAACAAATCAGTCAGTTACGTACGCAGCACGTAATAAATGGGGTCAAATGTACTAAGGTTACTTCGTAGCAGGCGTGTCGTGTGCAACACATTCACGTGACATACCCAATGGTGGCAGCGTTGGGTATAGTGTGTTTGTCTCATTTGAATTCCGCAATGGCGAAACGAAAAGCTGAACAGGATGGAAAGTTTGGATACGACATCCGTAATTTCCTTTCACCAGGCAAAACTGGGGACAAAAAAGTAGTACCAAAAGATTTAGATTCTGAAGGTAATTTACACGATCGTTTCGAAGTACAAGACACGGCGCCTGTGATGGCGCCAAGTCGTGCAGTGATGGTGAATTGGCCTCTAGTGAAATAGGCGCAACTCAAAACAATATTCCAAAAGGGAAAGGTAGCAAGCGACAACGAAAATTCAAATATCACCCAGAATAGGAGGTAAGTACCAAATTGTTTGTCCCCATACCGATTTAAAATTTAAATCTTGAAAGCGAGTTTACGTTAGCTTACGGTGTTAATTTATAAGCAAATTACGTATTTAACAAATCAATTTGCTTTTTGACTTGTTTGCTATTTGTTAAAATTTTTTTTTTTTTTTTATGTTAGTTGTTTTTAACTGTTAATCAACTATTTATGTTTCAGCGACAAGTACTAAGAAAAATGTGATTCATTGATGTGGTCTTGCTGTACTTTGCGCTGAATGTGTCAGGTATAATATAATTATTGTATTAAATTTAGTGTTTGCATGTGTTAAAACTAATTATTAGTAGGGTTTGTTGCTGTATAATTAATGTTTACTTTGGTAAAATAGTGTTTTTTAAACTATCCATTGACTTTTGTTATTCCTTGTTCTTTTTAGATGACATACCAGTGGTTAACTTACGATGCTACAAAAAAAGTGATGGTTTGTGCAAAGAAGCTGGGAAAGTAAATGCTTTTACTAATCCAGGGTGTCCATACATGGTATAAGATGATTGCAGAAAACATTCTGATACCAAACAACACCAAGCAGTAAAAGATGCAAGGATGACTTCTGCTCCAAGGTTTCAGGCAACCATAACAAATTTATACCGAAAACAATAAAAAACCATACAATCAGCGATAAAAAATGTTTATTATATGGCCAAAAAAAATCATGCTAACTCATCATTCAAGGACTTGAACTGGTTACTAATCATGCAAGGGTGCGATACTCTACAGAGACTTAAAGTAGATGCACACACTTCATATGAACATTCGGACCCCGTTCATGACTTTCAGAATAGTATGAAATTAGTCATTGATGAACAAATTATATCTGAATTAGATAGTGCTGGATATTTTGCCATATTGATAGATGAAATGTCTGATGTTTCTATGGATAAAACTATGATAATTTATCTGAGATATGTATTAGCTGGTAAAATAGTTGTCAGATTTTTTGAAGTTATTGGTCTTGCAGGGTGTAATGCTGATGACATATATCAGGCCCTGGTCAGTGTACTTGAATGCAAGGTTGTTCATGTGAAAAACATGTTTGCAGCAGGTACAGATGGGGCATCAGTTATGGTAGGAAAACATGCAGTGTTACTACAATGTTAAAAACAAATATCAATCCTTATATGATCAGTGTACACTGTATAGCCCATAGATTAGCACTTGCATCAGCTCAGGCTGCTCACAAAGTGAAGCGTATTGATAAATTTGAAATTAGAATGAACCAAATATTCAATTATTTTCACTATTCTACTAAACACATGTCCAAAATAAAACAAATCTATCAGGTAGGGGGTAATGCAATGCATCGCAATTTTGTGAGGCCATGTGATACAAGGTGGCTTTCAGTTAGAGGGGCTGTTGAAGCAGTACTTATCAATCTTAAAGCCATGTTCTACTGCCTGCAAAGTGATGCTGAAAGTGGAGATAGTACAGCTAGGGGAATGCTCAATGAAATGGCTACTTTTGATTTTTTGGCCATATTGCATCTTATGGCAGATGTATTGTATTATCTTGGGCAGTTGAGTTGTGTTTTTCAGAAAACGTACCTAGATTTATCATCTGTTGATGGGCATATCAAAGCTGTTGTCAATATACTTAAAAATATGAAGGATGACCCAGGACGCAGACTGAAATCATTTCTTAGTTCAGTCCCAGAAACAACATCTCTAGAATACAAGCAATATGGTTTTAATGAAATTGAAACTTTGTGTAGTTTTTATTGGACACCCAAAACCACAAATGATGGTATGCAACATGCACCTGTTATTGATTCTGATAAGCTAAAAGATGAGTGAGTGGCCAGTGGTGAAGGAAATCTTGAGGAATAATTATATGCAATGTAATTTTCAAGATACTTGGGGATCTCTCCTGGGACCACAAGCTTGCTTACCTACTCTTTATCCAAATATTGCTAAATTGGTCACAATTTCACTTATAATACCTGTTAATACTGCAAGCGTGGCTTTTCTAGATAATTTAATCAAAACCAAGGGAAGAGCTAGATTAAAAGTTTCTTCAGTGAGTGCTTTGATGTCTATTGCCTTGGGTACACCACCTCTGAAAGAAATGCTGTCCTTCAATTTTAGGAGGGCATTTCAAATATGGTGTTCTATGAAACAAAGAATAATAATAGACACTTCTAAGTCTATTCAGCCAGCAAGTACTGTGAAAAACACAAATGATTGCATGCTAAAACTGATTGACAGTGTTAAACAGCTGACAAAATTAGACCGAGAAATTGACTGTTTTGGTGATTCTGATGACTGTATAGATGAATAGAAGGTCAAACTTGTTTGGTAAATAATACCAGATTATTGTATGTCAAAGATTTATTAATAAATCTGATTATCTGCAGGAATATATTGTCATTGTGAATGATTTGGTTGTGTAACAATTTCAGTAAGAAATTTGTTGGAACCCAATTCTGACTTTTCAGAATTTTTTTACACTTTTCAGAAACTTTTTTGTACCACATTCTGACTTTTCAGAATTTGTTCATAGACCCAGAGGAAACACAGCACTTATGATGCGAGTTAGAAGCATGGCTGGTTTACCAGGGTTTTTAAATAGTGATTTAAAGAAAAATCAACTATACTTTAGTGACATTCGTTTAAGCAAGCATTCGTGTGAACGTCTTGGTGATCAGCAATGTCTGATGATACGTCTGCTGCGCTGGTCGTTTACCGATCATGCAAGTGCATGGCTGCCTTTGTTCTGCTTGGCGGTGACGATGTCACTGCATTAACTTGGTTTTAACCATAGGCCTTATGTTTTAATGAATGGTTTTACCGATAACGATTTTATATATTTGACGTCACCCTGGCAGTAAAAATATGGGTACGATAATACACTTTTCTAGGCCACATGTATCGTGTTAAAAAACTTGTTTTGGTTGTGTTATCACCTCGGTGACCTGCTACGATAACAAGCCGGAACAATGAACCCTTAGCACGATGAATCATTTTCGGAAGACAACGTGCGAAGGTCCGTTTCTTTGTCTGGGACCAGGGTGGACAGGAATGTTGGAACGTACTCAAAACGATTTTAAAATATAGGGAATCCAATCATGCGTATGTGATAAAAAGTACCAAAAGTTTGTTTGCATTGCTCTTTGATTAACAAGTTATTGATGTTATATGCAAATGAGTTGCTGGCCTTATTTACGGAGCAGTGGTGTGAAACTTTCTGTCCTGGCTCAATGTTTAATTACTACAAGCGCGATCAACTAGCTTCGCAAACTACAGAAAAAAAGCAAAAAAACAGTCAAGGCGTAGACGCTTCCAGCATGCAAGCTGAATGAAACAGACATACAGCAGGGTTTTTTTTCTAAACCGGGAAACGGGGGTGTAGCGCCCTGATACTCGGCTGGCGCCCTCTTACTGAATTACCGATTGAACTTTTAAGTCATAAATATATTTTTTGCTGCCGTACAAAATGAAATCTTTCTCAAATATATTTTTCTCCGTGAAAATTACTCCAAAAATATTTCAATGGCGATAGATACACTGCTAAAACGACGCAGAAACCTTCCGATACAGAGTTTCAAGGTTGCCCTGCTCCCTCGTCTGTGTGGGCTCTTGTTCATTTCTTCTAGAAAAAACCCTGCATACAGTTGAAAATGATAAGTAAACTTTTTCACCCTTATCTCATATGTCAACAATTTATACTGTTAAAAAAATGGTTTTTTTTTTATTTATTTATTTTCATGAAAGAGAAAGGCATTTTGGGCGAAACTAAAAAATGTTTCCACATATTTTTTACTCTAAAGGCATTTTAACACTGAAGTAATAAATTGTTGTTTCACCGTGCTGATAAAATTGCAATGCAATGCAAACACCACTGCTGCTGTTGTCAGACAACTAACTTTTCAGTGTCAAAATACACAAACTTAAAATGCTTGGTTAATTAAAAATAAAAAAATTACCCTGGAAATTACAGACAAATCGGGAACGAGATGCAGTTTTCAAACACCGCGGAAAAATCGTGCACTCAGTGATGCCATCTTGATTATCTTAATAGGAAACCCCCTTGTCAGCTAGCAAAGTAGCATGCACCAGTAGCGATGTCGTAAAGTATGTTGTATGGCCGTGCTCGACACTATGAATTAGGCATTTCCTGAGTCAGGGTTCATTTAATTTTCATCAACCCGTCTTGTCTGTAGTTGAATGAAACCTGCCTCGATAAATAGTTTCCCTTCCAATGCGACTTCATTTCGATTTTTTTTACCGGCGTTTGGGTGATTGAGTAGTAAAAATGCGAATAGCCGTTGTGTAGTCAAATATTAGGGCCCATTTCAACCGGGTCGTCTAACTTTGCACGGTTCATTTCACAGGGATCGTGAAAACTGCGTCATACAAAGTTATTTCTTAAAGGGGAAGGTAAATTTTAACCGACCACATTATTGGTCTGTGCATGTCAGATACAAGAGTGCTTGGATGGAACCCAAATTATAAACCACCTTTTGAAAGATGGCCAAGACTTGTTTTCCTGTTCATATTTTAGTTTAGCTAAATTTATTTTGTTTGTTGAAAGTTAAACCTAAATCAGTCAAAGTCAATATTACAATGGTGCAAGGGAACAAACAGATGATGGTTTTGAAGAGCCTATACATACACAATTACATGCATCTGCAGACCAAAAAATAATTATTAAATTGTGACCTTAAACGAATCATCTGTAAGAATCTATCATGCTTTGACCATCGCTTGCACACCACTATAAGCCACAACATCTTTAGCTAGCCTAAGGTAGCCTGTTGGTTTCATTAGTTTTAGTAAACAAAACACTATGGCAGTGACAATGTACTTGACAATTAGGTACTAGATTGTGAGGTACATACCTTCTCAATTCCTCTCATGAACTTATCGCTTCTAGAATAATACTTTTTGGGTTCAATCACCAATTCACATAGTCTTTGTATTGTGAAAGGTGCACTGTAAAGCAATTAACAAGTTTTGATGATAAGGGAAAGTAAACAAACAAAAAGAATGTAGCAAACATCATTAACAATTGCTTTTATCCTTGAAGCAGTAGAGTCAAATTTTGCACTACTGAGCAGGTTTCTGAGAATATATGCAATGCATCATGGAAGAGATCTTCAAATTGCATTAGGTTTTAATGCTTGATTATAATACAATTTTTTTATTGCATATCAGATTGCACAACATTTTTAGATAATTGATACAGAAACCAGCGCAGAAATGCAAATTTTGACCCTTTTTCAAACTCAAATTTTAGTTTTCTGGAAAAAATTTCAATGACCCCAATTTTGTCACGCATTGGCTTCAGACATGCAAGTAAATTGGAGCCAGGCTGAATCCAGCCACGTTTATCAGGCTGTCCTTGTTTGAATATTTTATTATCCAGTACACAAAAAGAACTGTTACGATTCGTAAATTACAAATAACAAGAGCATTACTCACCTACTGAAAGTTTCTAATGCAGTCATTAAACGTATTTTCATTTCTTCAAATTCAACATTTTCCACATTTGGCAGAACTGGGATTTCTTCATTTGGATTACAATCCACAAACTCCTCTATAGCTAATTCCAACTTGCAAATGAAGAGCTTTTTAACTTTAGACCAAGGAAACCTACAAAGTAAATCCTTGTAATTTAACTATGGTATAATACCAGTGCTTGCAAATTAATCAAGAAATCATGGACATACCAACACTGGATGAACATCAACCAAAGTATTTTGATTTATGTGCGTTGCCGCTATTTACTCTCTACTAGAGATTAATAAAAGGTTAATTAGCTTTTCACTGCAGGCAATCGGCTTATCAGAATAATCCTGCACAATTCACACCTTCCGAATATGACGACATGCAACTTCAGACCATCACCACGATTGTGCAACTGTCAACCAGGAAATAAACAATTGAAACACAATGACGCGATCTATACTAACAACAAATCAAAGTTGGAATAAGAAATTCTGTTCTTGACTCCAGGTGAATCAGCAAAGCCTACACACCGCCATTGTTTTAATCTGTGATGAGCTCCCCGATCTTCATATTTATGATACAGCAACTCTGATTGGTGGCGCCAGCTCACAGAATGTTGCAATCAAAAGAGAATATACGTAACTATTAACAGCATCACGGACCGGAAATTGTCGGCAGTCAAGTTATGGTTTCTTGAAAAATGTAAAAATTCCTAACATTAAAAGTGGAGAAACCGGTTTTACATCCAACGAAAGCAGCGACGGCGAAGTTATGCAGAGTTTCCGGTTGGCTGAAAGGTCAGCTAACAGATGTGATGAATTGCGCATGTTTATTTACCCGTCACTGAAACTGCACAACTCTTGTATTCAGTGTTCTCCACCAGGGGTTTTAGGGGGGCCTAACCCATCAAGTTTTACGGCTGTCGAGTTATTCTCAACACCCGCCCACGAACGTACATCTAGCTGAAATTATTTGTAAAAAGCTTACATTGTTCTTCCTAAGCCTAAACAAAGGAGTAGTTGCCCAATCCTTTATTTTGCTATTGTTTCAAGAGTCCAGACATAAACAATGACCACTAGAAGTCTGCAAGCAATTATGTGTATTCATGGCAATGTGTCAATCGCCTGAATTCATTGTCGCCCGACATTGGTGCCACTTATTGCTCACAATACGCAACTACAGTGGTTTCAATTTACAGCTGTATTTTTAATAATCTTCTTCCGATCATAAAATACGAACAAAATGTATATGCACTGAAAATAAACAAATATATTAGCAGATTGCATGTAAACATAAAATTAAAATTCTAGCTGTATTTACAACATTCGCTCGATTTTCGTGAAAACAGCATGGAGAAGGCAAACTGACCTTTTGGCCTACCCCATTCAATGACTGCCGGCCACCCACTGCTGTAACGATTTATTATCTAAGTTGCATAGGGGAACAGCGCATTCTGGGTGTTCGTGTACTGAATTCGGAAAGCGGTAAAAATCATCAAACATGGCTGCCGGATTAGTTCACACGAGTATTTGTAATTGAATATAAATTTTAGTTATCTTTTCCACATACTTTTTTCAATTTATCGATTTTTTTATGTTGAATCTTTTGAGAACTCACCTCGTATATTTTCTACATTATAACTCAATTATGTTTTGTACTTCGTTACTCGAATTGCATTTCATGAACGTGGAATAATTTGAGAAAGTTTAAATCACCGATTTCAAACCATGCATTTCGTAAATATTGATATTGACCAATCTGTATTTCAAAACATTGTAACATGTAAATTACTTAGTGTGTATTGTAAATGATATGCAATTAATATGCAAATTTATGCTAATTAGACCACCCACCAGCTATTTTGTATTGTGGAGAACACTATTATATTCACAAAACATTTAATTTTCGGTACCAGAGCTACGCCCACTTTTTTTAGCGGCAACGCACATAGTACATCAAAAAGATTATTAGGCGAACAAAAGAACAAGTCGATTAACTCTCCTGAAACAAAATGTTCATCCTGTGTTGGTAGGCCCATGAAGAGATCAAGGTCTGAGATGCCTTGTTATCAGACTGTACTAAGGCTACCATGTCATATATGTACATAATAATACAGTTATCATAGGGACAAATTAATCACGACTGCACAAAATAAAGTTCCAAATTTTGATAAAGAAAACAGAATAAATTCATATTAATTATGGGAAACCATACAATAGCACCACCCTTAGCTGTCTTCTTAAAAACGGCTATGAAACAAAACAGCAACAACTATCAGTGCATTAGGTTAAAATTAGAGATTGCTTTTCTATTCTGTATTCACCATTGGTTGCAAATTGTCTTTAACTTATTAAAAAAAATAAAAATAAAAATATTTGGCTGGCTTAGAAATAATGGCTTAGACAAGACGCCTGATTTCTGTCCTATGATCTTCAAAACTTCATTGTTTCAGTTGGCAAAGTGTTCAAATTTTCACTAAACCTTATCATGCAAAAGAGTGCATTTTGCATAAGAAGTTATCTGAAGGTCATTTTGGCTAGAGTCATGAGTACATACAGGAAACTGATTCTAGTGATTCTATTGAAGGGAAAGCTTAGTTCAAGCTTTCAGTACATTTTGACATTTGACATTTACAGTAAATTTGACATTTTCCAATGCAGAATATCAAAACTTTCGTATTTTAAATTATGCAAGTTATGAAATGGGACTTATTGTGTGGAAAAAGTTCTTTTTGTAACACCCCCCCCCCATGCCTAACCCTACGACTTGAAACAAGAGGCATTTTCTGAGAAGTACAACACACCAATGTTGTGCCTTAATTAGTTAACCATCTAAGACATCATGAAAGGTATTAAATTATTGAAACAGTAGAAAAGAAGTTGGGAGAATGAAATAGAAAATATGAAATGCCTAGTCCACAGAGGTATCTTATATATACATTTAGCTCTTATATAGTCTTCGAATTAGTCATTTGAAAGACGAATAATATTACAATGGCCAACAACAAACGTGTACAGACTAGTGGGCTTAGTTCGAAACAAAAGAAGATTGCCGCCGTGATTTACAGCCATTAATTACGAGCTAAAACATTTGAATGCGCACTTCGGAAAATCACAAACACTTGTCCACTGAAACTGAAATCTAGATGACATTAAACGTAAACCTAAAAAAGTAAATTGTTCGACTGAAGCCGGGTAATTACAATAACATCGTGGCCTCATTTTAATACACTGACCTTGTCATTAAAATGTTACCACGTTGGGAATACCTACATATGCCGGACACATTTCACAATTGGTGCATTAGCAGACAATGGAACACTGGCAACAAGAACCTAGTTGTCAAAAAACGATACAAGTTAAAACCAGGGATAAACTCACCGAATTTCGCCTGTTCGTGCGATATCACACAAAAGCTGTTCCAATCTATCTGGAATGTCATTGCAATTTTTCTTCTCAAAATCTACAAGAAGAAATAAAGTTATTCTCAAATTATGTTTTAGCTGCGATAACCAACTCAAACGGTATAAAAATATGTCTAATAGCACGCAAAAATTACCGTTCAAAGCGTCTAAAATGCAATCCGGGTCGTCCATTGTCCCGGAGACTAAATCAGCAGAGGAGACCACCAACATGGCGCTGGTGACGTCATATATCCATATTTGGTAAACGAGAGTGGCGTACTGAAATGTCAGTACTTTCCAAATGTCACGTTAATCGCGGTTGACTGAAAATGTGCATTTGTTATTCTAAAAAAAATCGATGTGATTCTAACTGTTGTAATTGGTAATAAATGGAGGTTTATGGCAACGTAGGTCACGACCATTTAATGTTCAACTCCCCCAACGACCACAATTCATAATCTTTTCGTCTATATTTCTTATTCTTCGCACAGGTTTTCAAGTTTCATACACTGGCAGTGATATAGTACAATGACTACAATTTTCCCCGTGAATTCCACCTCATGTAAAAATAGCAAAACGTCAAGGATTTTACCTTTACAAGTATGTCTCCCTGTCACTGCCTTTAACCAAACCGGGATAAGTATTTTTTTTGTTAAATATGCTAGATATAACGTGGGGGGGGGGGGGGGGTAGCTGGTACAGGTTACAGGAAATAAAAACGGCATTTTACGTTTTTACAGAAAATAAAATGAAAATTCCATTTACAGTAAAAATAGGTTTTTACACTTTACAGATAAAGCAAATTCCTAATTACATTTTTATAATATTTTTGATAATTTGTGTTTAAGAATCAAAATTGGAAATTACATACGCTTTATACGCAGATTACACCTTGGTCCATGCTTACACAAAATGAGATCTTTGTGCAAATTACGGAGGAATAAAATAACTGATTACATTTTACACCCTGTCCATGTTTACGAATTTACGTTTTTTATTCATTTAAATTACATTATTACGAAAATAAAAACAATTGATTACAGCTTACGAAAATACCCCTCGCCGACCCTCATATAGTTATCACATTGTGGGAGCTATAACTAAGCTGTTTAATACTATCATCAAACATGGTCAGTTTCCTTCAAAATGGAATGATAGTTATTTTGTACCAATCTTCAAATCTGGTGACCCTTTTAATACTAATAACTATCGTGGCATTGCAATTTCCAACTGCTTGTCAAAACTCTTCACAATGTCTTTAAATAGCCGATTAGTGGAGTATGTAAAAGAGCAAAATTTAGGGGTTGACAATCAGTTTGGCTTCAAAAAGAGTCACCGCACTGCAGATGGAGTATATGTTTTGAGAACTATGATTACTAAGTATGTCAGTAGCAAATTAAAAAGATCAAAGAATCATTTATTTGCATGCTTTATTGATTTCTCTAAAGCATTTGATTCAGTTTGGAGAGATGCGTTACTGTACAAATTACTGACATTAGGAATTGGGGGGAAATTCTATGGTATTATTCGCTCAATTTACAGTAGCACTAAATATAGGGTTAAATTAGATAATGGTTTAACTGAATCATTTAATTCATACCGTGGTGTTCAACAAGGTTGTAATCTCAGCCCACAGTTATTCAATTTATATATTAATGACATGTGTCAGTTAATTAACAGTTATGACCCTATCCAGTTAAATAATATTTTGTATGCGGATGATTTACTTATGGTCTCTACTGAAAATGGATTACAGAATTGTTTAGACAACCTTTAAAACTACTGTAGTCAGTGGAAATTGAATATCAACATAAATAAGACTAAAGTAATGGTGTTTAATTCTAAGGGAAAAAAATTAAAGGATTTATATCAATTTTATATAAATGGTAACCAAATTGAGATTGTCGATACCTACAAATATCTTGGTATTACTTTTGAGAGTAATGGGAAATTCAAAGTTGCAATTTCAGCACTTCAAGCCAAGGCACAACGAGCATTATTTAAAATATATAAAATGTTGTGGGTTTATAGAGACTGTCATTCTGTTAAATTAGCATGCAAGTTATTTGATTCTCTTGTAAAGCCTATTGCCATGTATGGTTCTGATGTCTGAGGAGCATTTAACTTTGATATCAGTAAATACAACATTAATAGTACAAATGACAAATTCATTAATACCTTGTTTTCAGATAAATTAGTTTTTGAACAAATGCATGTTAAGTTCTGTAAACAGATTGTGGGAGTTCACAGAAAGGCAACTAATTTGGCATGCACGGGTGAATTGGGTAGATACCCACTCATCGTTGATATTTGTACTAGTATGGTGAAATACTATCAAAGATTTAAATGTGGAGATGTTAAAAACACTATTCTCCTTGAGGCTTGGAATACAAGCAATTCAATAGAGACTGGTCAGTGGTTTTGCTTTGTTAAACAATTGTTAGATATTACTAATTTAAAACCAGCTGACATTAATAATCCAAGTTTTGGTAATCAGTTCAACACAAAATTAAAGCAAATTTATTATGACAAATGGTATGAAGAAATCAATAAACTAGCACATAACAAATTAAAAACATATAGTTTATTTAAAAATGACTATGCAATGGAGAAATATTTATGTGACATTAAATCTGCGAAACACAGAGTGGCAATGACTAAGTTTCGCCTGTCTGCACACAAATTACCTATAGAGACAGGAAGACACAAAGGTATTCCTAAAGAGAACATATTTTGTACAAAGTGTTCAAATAATGAAATTGGGGATGAGTTACATTATATCTTTAATTGTAATAATAGTCAAATTAGTTATTTTAGAAATGATTTTTTTACAACTTTATTTATGTATGCACCAAATCTTGAAATCATAGGGGATGACAATTTATTTGCAGAAATGTTTTCAAGTACCGATAAATTTATCTATTCAGGCTTAGCCAAATTTGTTTTTAGTATTTTAGAGCTTTTTTAGTTTAGTTTAGTTTAGTTTAGTAGTTATGTAATTTTTTCTCTTTTGTTCTTGGTCATGGCATTTTATATGTTTCCGTACCAAATAACATTTATCTTATCTTATCTTATCTTATAAGTTAGGACGTGCATTGAAACGTTTCATACAAAATCACTGTGAACTCTTCAGAATCGCTTTGTTGTATTCGGCCATCCCATAATAACTATTACTGGTAGTAAATGCTCGTGTGATAAAGTATGTGTATTACAACCGTGTCGATATATTCTAAGCTATCAATTTGGTTTTCGTTTCGATTGACCACCTCTTTACAGATTTATAATCTATAATTTATAATTTATAATCGTCTGGTACACTGAACGATTTATCTATTTGACATTGTAGTACAATCTTCTGATATTGGATCACATTGCGCAGAAGCAGAGTACAGAATACAATGAATTTGTTAACATTTTCGGAATGGGGAGATTTATTTTCTTCATACATCTAGTGTTTGATTCATTCGAATGTGCGTTCGACATTTCACTCCAGTATTTGTCTATCAAATTGTCTTTTTTGAATCAAATCGGAGCCGGAATTACATTATTATCAAACAATTTTGGATGTGAATGTTACGGTGTCTGTATTTAACGAGCATAGCAATGAAGCAATGGACAACTCTAGTCATTTATTTGTCCTTCTGATCGTAAATTGTGAAGTTACCAATTCTTTCAATTCCAAGACAACAAAGACACTCACGGGTTTCCAAGACAACAAAGACACTCACGGGTTATGAAGGTTTTTGATAACAAAAATCTGCAACCACTGTTCGAGAATGTTCTATTTGAATAGAAAATGTAAAAATGGAAGAATTGCTATTTTTATATGAGCCTAATAATTATCTTTATACGACATCTATTTCGTGCTCACACAAATACAGCATGTGAAGTTATTGAGATATTTGTTATGCTGAAAGCCTATTTATAATTTTGGAGAAAGTTGGTCATAAATCACTCTGGCTGTTCACTGATAATGTTCATTCGTTTATTATGTACAATAATGGAACTAGTGTCCTGTGGCACAATTAAATAACATTATTTCATGTGTTGCAGTGACGTTTTTGAGAAACATGGCCTAATAATTTTAAAAAATCGCTATTTTTTTTAAACCCCGAAGTTTTGAAATAAGTTAGGACAACAAAAAGTATCCCATCATTAACAATTTATTATTTTTCAGCCTATATCACCAGCCTGCAATTTGAGATATTACATAATATATCTACCCAAGGAACCTATGGTAAAAGCGTTATAATTTTCCTAAATTTTTGCTGAAGCGCCACCAGCGATAGACTTTATGAAATAAAGTGGATCCGGATTGGCTGATTTATCTCACGTGACTGAGAAAGTACATTATTTAAATGTTTCAGATGCTTGTACAATGTTTTCATTGTGCGTAATTCATCGATGTTTTGTTCGGAACAGTATACTGCCATCGGTAAGTGGACAGATTGTATATAGATTAGACCCATGACACTTGTAGGGTAGGAAACTAGGGGCGAGTGGAAGGGAGTCCCGCAGCAAACCCTTGGATCGTCTGCAGACGGAGAGGGAGTGACGGATGCAGATAACTACGAAAAGCATCGGCTACAGCCCAGTAGTCCGAAGGTCCACGAGGCCGAAGGTTCACGAGACCGAAGGTTCACGAGACCGAAGGTCCACGAGACCGAACATTCGAAAAAAAAAATCATAGACATTGGAGTCAGGTGCGAAAATGTGTCTTCGTATCGACTGTGTAGCCTCACTACATACATTACCTTTGACGTCTAAACTATATAAGCTAATAAAGATAAACCAGGGACGTTATTCACATTCATGGATAAACACAACACATGCAGTTTAAACTCTTTTCGAGCGATTAAAAATCGTCTAGAATATAAACTCCTATATATTTAGAACGATGCATGTGGCAGCTCACCACCCCAACTGCAACGTAACTGCCTATAATTTTTTTTTTCGATGGATAAATATCGTCTAGAACATTCCATCTATTTTGTTACGTTTATTTTTTGTTTGAAATACTTTAAAGAGGGTGTCTTTAAAACAAAGATCGAAGAACCCCCCCCTAAATCGCGACTTTATACACAACTGAAGTCGAGGTTCAAAGGGAAATTGGAATTTTACGCACACAAAAGTCTCCAAAGAAACATGTTTTAGTATTGCTATCTACGTATCTATCAACACAAAGACCTAAAAAGAAATCTCGATTTTACACCATGAATGCCGCCAATATGAATATATTAGTACTGTTATGTCCGTATCTACCAACTACGCACTAATTAAAATAAACTCTACGAAAAATGGTTCATATTAGCGAGTTATCACAGGGTCTTCGTTCTAAAGATTACCCCACCCAATCTGTAAAACGAAGACCTAAACGGAAATCTCGATTTTACACACATGAATTAGTTCGTAATATATATTGAGACATTTGTGTGTGTAAAATCCCAATTTCCCTTTAAACCTAGACCTCAGTTGTGTGTATAATGTCGCGATTTAGGGGGAAGGGGTCTTCCATCTTCGGTCTTCGTTTTAAAGACACCCACTTTAAAGTTTGCAGAGTTTTTAAGCAGCATATACTGAGTTATATGAGTGATGTTTGTCATTCTGAATGTGTGCGGATAACGAGATATCGGCCCGTCGTTAATGCATACATTATTATATATTTGCTATATTTATCTCAAGTTTAACTTTTGTGACTCTATGTCCTCTGGTGAAGCGTGAAATGTTCGTTTTATTTGTCGAGAATATCGATAGTCCACATCTTTACTCGTTTGTGATTTTTGAAAATGCTGGACATCACGTTATTCGCATACATATCTCCAGAATGCGACACTCAATCTAATTTGATTTACCTATACATATAGGTAATTCCTTTAGCACAGGCGCACTAAATGTTTTGCCTTTTTCCGCGAACGTCTCGGAATACTTCTAAGATCGCTACACAAAGTGCACTGTTATTTCACGATGAGCCATATAATATTGATATCTTGAGGAATGCATAATGAAAGGAAGATTATTTAAAATGCTAAACAATGCTCACAGTTATCCATATTGCCTCTTTAATTTAATTTTTCAATGACCTTTTCGAGTTTTATTGATGTTAAGAGTGTTAACATTACAAAATAGCATGATGAAACACGCACAATCTACAGGCGTATTTATTAGTAATAGGTGCATTTTATGCAAGTCGTTATACTTAAATTTGTCTAGCTGATTTTTATTTTTAGTATTCTATCCAAATCTGTCCATTTCTTTAATTGTGGCGTTTTTTATGTTTGATAATGGAAATATTTTCTAAATATATTTCACAAAGTCGGGATAGGTCGAATATAATTATGGTGAGCGAAACGTCAAGTGGGAAGAACTTGAGTCATACATAAATACTTTTGTCATATGAGGTTTGGGAACTAATGATGATTTGACATATAAACAAGTTAAGAAAAATCTGCAGAAACCCGTGCCGAAAAAATTATTTTGCTCAACTTTACGTGAAATATAAAACAAATTGGAGGCAAATCTACCATAACCCCAGAGTGTATTATATAACCATCTGCATTTAGCTCGGTAATATTATATTACCAACTATAGAGCAATGTTCAGTATGAACAAATTAAATGTTTCTTTATTAATTAAGTAAACACTAATTACTATCTGTTGCAATGAGCTACAGTTTATGTTTAAACGCGTTTGTAAGTATTTATAAACATTGGTGTCTTGTTTTCATTCAAATCCTAATGGGTAGTTGTGATTGGCCCAGAGCAATGCCCACCGATGCGCACGCATACTTCAATCATGCACGCCCACTTAATTTGAAATGCATTCGGAGGGTGATTGGCTGACTCGACGTGACTCATGACTCTATTTATGAAGACTGAACTATACTATCCCCGGATTGGTCAATCGGTATTCTACAGCGATTTTGAATTTACCTTTGAATAACTATTTTGTCAGCATCAGTAGGAGTGGCGGCTAAGTATAAATCTGAACCTGTTTTTGTCAGTTATCTTTACCATGTGCATTTGACCAATGCGGAGTGATAAGTTACCACATTCAGCGGCTACGTTTTGGTTGAAAATAACCAAATTGTAACACAAATGTATGAATCATGCTTATTTAAATAGACAGTCGCATGTAAAAAATGATTGAATACTCATGGACTACTTTTAATTGGCCCATCAATTCGTAGCATGCGATCTTACACACATCAGGTGACATATTGAAAGGTCGACGTCAGAAATATTGTCACCTTGCTTCATTTATGGTGGTATTTTACGCAAATACTAGTTTAACTTGTTTCTTTTCAACCGAAACGTAGCCGCTGAATGTGGTAACATATCACCCCGCATTGGTCAAATGCACATGGTAAAGATAGCTGTTAAAAACAGGTTTAGATTTATACTTAGCCGTCACTCCTACTGATGCTGACAAAGTAGTTAATCAAAGGTAAGATTATATAAAAAATATTCTCACCTATATGATTGTTTTAAAAATACGCGAGAAAGAAAAGTACACATATTTGTCGAATTTACATTAACTTGATGCAAGCATATTTTATTTAACGGCTGTTTATTGCATAAAATGCATAACGATGTTATTAAAAAATGCGTAGACTTTTTGTATTACAAAACGCATAACGATGTTACTAGTATTACAAAATGCGTAGACTTTTTGTATTACAAAATGCATAACGATGTTATTACAAAATGCGTAGACGGTGATTACAAAACGCATAGACTTTTATTATTACAAAACGCATCGAAAGGTATTACAAAATACGTTTTTTATTACGAAATGCGTCAAAATTATTACAAAACGCGTCGTTATTACAAATTACCGCAGCACAGACATGTTATGATACATGTGGTATATAAACATTCTAGGACTTTATTTATCAAGACCTGGGACATTTTATAGGAACCGTCTTTACCCCCAAAACACTTCACTTTTACTATCACAAATGCCACAACCATGGTTCGAACTCAGGATATTGATTCGCAATACTGTCCACTTAACTGATCAGCTATGCACGAATTCGATAAAATGCTTCCTTTTGTTATGGCATTTCTATAACACCCAACATTTGAAAATTCATGAGATAAATATAGTAGCGTTTTTCTAGCTACGTATTTTAGGCGAATCCCTTAGTTTGCTCAGTTTTAAGTATGAAAAAGACCTCGTACACGGGCTTTCTGAGATAAAAGTCCTTCCCGCAATAAAATGTTTCGGCCTGCGGCCATTTTATTTTTGGTTCGAACTTTATATTCCAGAAAAGCCCTTCTATTCAGTCTTTATCTTATACATGATGCATAAGCGGCCCTGCACGTACTCACTTACAGCCGTACTGGATGTTTTTAATCACAATTTTCTCCAAGAACATCGCCCGGCGCGTATACTACGCGATATAGCACAGGATAACGACATATACGAACGAGCAATGCTTTACTGCTATTACCAACAATATTTCTGTGTAAATTTGAAGGTGACAAATTTCAAATACAACCTATTATTTTGGCTTTTTTGATACACCGAGGAGCGGTATAAATTCTAATTATTTAGAATCAATGTAATATACGTGTATTTATTATATATAAATGTATATAAGTTCTACGATAATTGTACCATTATTTCCAAATAATTTGCTTGTGAAAACTCATAATAAACAAATAAAAGTTTGTTATATTTATTGTATATATAGTTATGTTAACTCATACAAATATATACGATGGTTCCAAGATACCTTTATAACAACCTCACATCATGGCAAAAATGGAAAACAAATCCTGCACAGAAAACAATTCTGCAGAAAATCCAAACTGAAAAAAAACACACAGAAAGAATTACATAAATCCGCGCAGAAGAAAATTTGGGGCTCAGCGCTGCGCAAATCGAAAACATTTTTTGCGCAGATTCTCTGCCATCATCTCCCACAGAATTTCTAATGGTAGACCCCTTAAATAATCGCATTATCTATTTTCGGTCTCGTGAACCTTCGGACTTGTGAACCTTCGGTCTTGTGAACCTTCGGTCTCGTGAACCTTCGGACAACTGGGATGTCCCCAAAGCATCACCCCTTCCAATCGCCTAGCATAGCAGTCGAATTAACTTAGCAGGGATACCACAGTGAAGGGCCTAAGAAGCCCCCTCACGGCAAAAACTGTGAGTGGAGTAGAGGTTGGCGTTCGGAACCAACGGCTGCAATAGCGATGACAAACGCCTAACAAACAAAGGGCATGGAAAAGGACGTGGTCAAGGAGAGCTGCACGGGAGGACGAACGCTGGGCTCGTTGATGGCGAGGGTGAATCCCTGAAAGCGGTGACAATGGCTGATACCGGGCAGAGAGGGGGTAAGGCTTGCTAAAAGATACAATGTTGCCAGCTGTACTGTAGTAGTTGCACTGATCACAAAATTGAAAAAGACACCACAAATTAATGTTTATTTACCTATTCTAATAAGCTGTCAAGCTAGCTCCTGATTGGTAGTCATGCTAAATCCCTTGATGATGTCCTATGACTGACTCCCCATGGCCCCGCTCACAATTGACCTTTAAAAACTGAGAAGGCCGGATTATCACACTGAATTTAAAACATGTTAATAATTAACAAGGCCTTAAATTCAGCTTGACCATGGTAGGCAGCATTGGGCAGGGATTGTATTCCCCAATCCCAGTTGATCCTGTCGTATTAGGGAGGTATATATGCAGCCCACCTAGCCCATCATCTCTCCCACAGCTCCATTCGTCAGTATCTCAATATTGTCCGCCTGCTCCATGTTGAGGGCGGGTTGGCCAACCCTCTCCCTGGTAACTTCCCACTCACCTGTATCTTGCAGGGTATAGCCCGGGTTAAAGGCACTTCAGTTTCAGAGGAAGTTACCAATTACCCCGGATCTGCTTCTGGGCATTCAGGCTCAATTAGAGTTGTCATGTCCTGCTGACATAGTTTTTTGGGCCATTTGTTTGACGCTGTTTTTTGTACCACTGTGGAAGTCCAACGTGCTCCCAACGTCCATGTCACAATTTGATGGTTCCCGCCATCTCACGTGTGGGGATTTCTTGGTTTTCTCAGTGGTCATTCGATGGTCCAAGACTATACAGACCAAGGATCGTCAATTGATTTTACCCCTCCCAGTGCTTAAGGGCCACCCCCTCTGCACTGTATCAGCCATTGTCATCGCTTTTAGGGATTCACCCTCACCATCAACTAGCCCAGCGTTCGTCCTCCCAGTGTTTTATAGTTTGTAGTTGTAGTTTGCCAGTACCCACCCAAGGTCAGCTACCTCATTTGCATTTGTATTTGCTCATTTGCATATCAATGGGAGGGCCTGGGTTTCGTAGCTTATAGTATTGTAGTTTAAATAAATTCTACCCCTATTGGATCCAAGACACTTGTGTGTGTGTGTGTTCTTTTCTGACAATCCCTGCCCCATGCTGCCTGCTATGGTCAAGCTGAATTTAAAGCACAGTCCCTCTATCCCGGGTCTGGAAACGCTTCGCAGTCTATTGTCCCAGGGCTGGTTGCGGGTAAATAAACAGTTCATACCTATGACAATTAGCCACGAAGCCGAGCGTACACTAACTTTAGCAATGTGATCACAAACTTTAAACAGAACAGAACATATTACCTTGATTTATCAAAATGTGAACATCTGAGAGAAAAACTAACCACCAAAAGGTTAATGTTCAAATCTATTCACATAGAAACAAATATTATGGTTGAACGCAGTTTTCTTACTATAAAAGGGGCCAACCCGCTGACTCGCATGGAGTAAGTTAGTAAATCAAAAACAAAATGGCGCCTGTAAATAAATTCTCATCGAGGCGAAAAAAAAGTCTGCCTACTCAATTTCTGGCAGTGCTAAAGAATTAAAGAATTGATACTGTCACCAGCATTGTAAACTACATCCCATATGCTTGGAAACAAAAATAATGACACGAAAATTTGAATGGAAATGAATCGGCGAGAGGCCATCTTTATTTTGAATGGAAAAAGTGATGCCTAAATATGATACATATACTGTCTATAATATAATAAAATAAGCACAATAAACCGTTCCACCAACTACAACTGGGTTTAAGCTATCCAATAAATGAAAAAACATTGATCTTTCTAAAACACATGACGAATAGAAGGGCCAATCGGTAAGGTGTTAAAAAGTGTTCCAAGTTGCAATCCCTGAACGAGTCCCTCAAATTTAAGTGCGATATTCACAAATAATAATGTCAATATGCCACTATAGAAAGACTTGCCGGCTAAAGAATTGTGTTGAACTTCTAAATCTATATAAAGTATCAAAATATATGCTTTTTTTTCGATTGTAAAAACTAGAATATGAAGGGAACAATGAAGCGATTGTTTCAATAGAAAGCTCTGCTTTCAAGAGACTATGCTTTGCGGAAAGCCATACCCAGTGCAGTCTGAGCACAGTGGGGAATTCACACCTTAGACAATAGCCGTTTCCAGACCGGGGATAGAGTGACTGTGATTCAAGTAAAAAGAAAGCTCTCATTAACTGGGTAAGATTATGTTTGGTTACATTTCTTTCTAATAAATCTCTGTTGCATAGTATGCTGCTATTAGTGTACATTTCCATTTATGGTTTCTTTTTTGTTTTACTAACTTGCTTCTAGAAAATAAATACTTGTTTTGATAAGTACCTACCTATATTTTTGTTGAATTTTGAATTTTTTGATGCAAATTTTTGTTTTATTTTTATACAAAATAGTCATGTTATTAGCCACTAGCTAATTATTTACACATACATAAGTTTATTATTTAATCTGGCATTATTTTTTCATTTGGTGTGACATATTATACATGTATATTGCACTGGAATCTCATATTTATTGTTTTCGTGTTTCATTTTGATCACTTTCATGTCGCATATTTAATAGCCTTTCAATCATATCAATCAGATATAAACTGGAATGGCCCAATGTGAATAAAGATTTTACATTAATTGTTATGAAGAGTTTATTGTTCTATGAATAGCAGGATGGATGGGGTGGGTGTGGTGGGGTTTTACAATTGTGTCTATATGTTCAACCTGTTAAAAACTGGAATATACAGGCCCACAAGGTATTTAATTTTTCTTGTACTTGATTTTTAGTGATGAGGAAATTGAAGACCAAGAAGATCCCAAAGAAAGACTCAACTAAGCTACATGTGAGGCAAGTAAACATCAATACTTAGTAATGAGCTAGAAGAACATAGTTTTTAGGTTAGATGAAATCATAATTCAATAAATTTATTGATTGTGTTAAACAACAATATTAATTAAAAATTATTATACATCTGTCATCGTAACGCCATAAGTTACAGCGTGCCGTAATTTTGCAGTATTGCACAGGGTATTTTCATCCAAACCATATTAAGAAACATAAATTCCAAATGTGGAATAAAACAATAAAGAAAAAAACATGGCTGCCTCCAGGTTTTGACTGGACCCTGCACATAGAAGTTCTAAACGATTTGGATTTTGGCATTCCCATGATGTATTCCTGAGAAGAAAAGATGTATAATAAGGTTATTACGAGGATACTGCAACGTATTCACCCAGATAGTATGTCATCACATCAACCTCCGCTGCGCAACGGTCAATACTCTTGCTGTACTGTCTTTGTGCATACTTTTTTTGATATCCTTGTAATAACCTTGTATTATTGCAAATTGTTTTTTTCCATAAATTCCTATTCAAGAGTATGATGCTATTGTAATGTATACAATGCTATTGTAATGTATATGACAAATCACTGTTTGACAATTAGCTGTTGTCACCGTGAAATAATTATACCTTTTTTTCAACCAATATAAATGCCAAAAAAATCATATTTCAATATTGACAAAACACTTTTACTATTGCTGATATTCTGAAATAACTGGCTTATTCTATCAGTTAAACTAGTGTATAAAAAAAAACATAGTGGATATTGTTTTGCATTAAAGTGCCTGTGCAATGCCCACCCACACGCTTCTCATTTTAGATCTGTGCCCCACTGAAATGGGCAATTATTGATTTTTTTGCTGAAAATGATTACTCGTATCCAAGTAAATATTTCCCGTGCTGTAGCCACGCCCACCTATCCTGAAACGGTTGACTGTTTCTGGATTTTCGACTCTCTCCGAAAGTGCGCCACCAAATGCTAAAATATGAGAGGAAGCCATACCCCTGGGCCGTACTTTTATATCACTGTGTCATTCAACATACTTTTAAACGATATATATATATTTTTTTTATCAGCGTTTCTTTTTTTTTGTCTATTTTATTTTATTTTTGAGAGAGCGAATTTTAAAAGTTGTTGTTCACAACAAACATTTATGATGGTTGAACGTTGTGTTATGGGCAGTTGCAGTTTTGCGTATAGTCATAGTCATAGTGTAAGTATTTATACGTTTCCAATCGATCTGAAGGTGCGAAATTAGTGGACGAAAGCCGTGAAAATAACAAGAAAGGGTTGGGGTGGTCGCCTCCTTACAGCGTTGTATGTAGTGTCCACTTCACCTCAGATTCTTTTTTTCGAAAAACTGTCCTTGTCCATGACAAAACAACTAGGTTTTAACGCCGAGAAACGCTGACAATTTAAACCTGGCGCAATACAAAACGTTTTCGAAAAAATAGATTCCGGACCAGCCCATGATGACCGAGACGGATTTCAGAAAGAAGAGAGACGTTGAGTAAGTGTTTCATATGATTTGATTTGACCAGTCGTGTTATGTAAAAGGTAGCAGTAATTTTGATAATCACACAAAAACGAAGCATCGGCCAAACAGGAAATTACACAACCCTCAGGCTGTTTTCATTTTCGCAGACTAAATATGTGTCTGAATTGTTCGGTGATTGGTGTTGAATGTGGAATTCACACCTTTGTTGCCTTTACTTGCAGCTTGATCTGCGTAATAATTTATGGAATAAGAATCCTGGCTTAGGCTGTCAATGTATTTTTTTAATATGTCATAATTGTGAAAATCATGCTAAATCCACTCTGAATTTGTCTGTATGTGAGTCGCTCTCAATTATTTTTGTTATCCAATTAAACGCTGCCATCCACGCACTTGTCCCGTCATGACCCGCTGCATTCACCCATTACAACAAATTTATTTTCACACGGCAGTCATTTATTTAGTAACTGTGTTTTGTCGTTTTTTTAATTATTTCTCTATTTTATTAATCACTATAATTTAATGTGTTTTTTTACTCAGACGATCGATGAAATAAAACAGTGTAGTGACGTACGTGCCTAGTAACCTGCTAAATAACAAGACGATTCAGGCGTCAAATTTGATTTTGTCCAATGCCGGAGTCCAGTGACAGTGTACAAACGTGCGCCGGTGACGGCTAGCTACACCAGACCGGACATATTTCGCATCTGACTCATGCAACAAACTTGATACTATGTTTTCATTATGGCCCATTCTTCCTCGATGAACAAGTACATAAGTGGCAATTTAGTCAAAGACGAGAAAACAGCACAAGAAATTCGCCTTATTTACACGTATCTGCAATGCAAGCTACCCAGCAACTTCCCCTTCTGACGTCACAGGGGGAATTTCTATATGCAAATGGAAGCTAATGAGGAGCCTCGTTTTAAAATACTCAAAAATAAAGTTGCCGTAGACTGAGTTTAAAATGCATTTTGTCGCTTAAAAAAATAATTTATGATTAGAAACATAAAAATTAATAATATTTATGTATCAATGGATAATTTTAGGTGTGAAAATAGCCATTTGACAGGCACTTGTGTTTGTCTGAATGTTAATTTATACTTTCATTTCATAACATTCCAACAAATTGATTTTTTGTACAATGTATGTTATTATTATCATGACTGAGTAATAATCAACAGTTGTAACACCTTAAGAACAAGTAGTTTTCTTGTTAGTGAAACAACTCAATTGTACTAATGTTGATTGTATGTTTGGACAGTTTATTATTGTGGAATGTAATATTTCAACTGTTTGAAATTACGATAATTATGTATGAAAGATGTGTATTTTCGTTAATATTGCATTTTCTGAACTGGATGGAATACTATATTGCATTCTATATGATGTTTGTACAACACACGTATGTACACATCTTGCAATGCATTGGACAAATTACATCAATATCTATTCTTATGAATAACCAATCATTTTGTTACAATTATCTTGCTTTGGGCTACTCCCATGGGCATTCTGTATTTCAACTTTATATCTTAGGTCTACCATGTTATCTAAATTGTACTACTATAGTGTATGTGCTCCCCCCAAACCAAATTTGTTTCCATTTCAGGTGCAATTTATGCTCAGAATGTGAATTTGTTTTCCAGGTTGCTATAGTGACCAGAAACCATAGATTAGTTGGTCTTGCATCTTTTTCGAGCAGGCTGAGAGGGAGGTTGGTAAAGTTTGTGCTTTATTGGTTTGTCAATCGGTGGAATGTGAGAAGAAAGGAGAGTTTGTTCAAGTTATTCTAGGTTTAGATGAAGAGTCCCAGATGAATATGAAACACATCATTGAATTTATACTTGTTGAATCGCCTGCCACTGGATTAAGACCTGACTTTGCAGATGTTTTGTATCTTCCTTGCCATGATGAAGGTACCGTATTGGCTATATTCAAAGCACATACCTAATTTTTACATACATTCAATCAATCAAGTACTTAAATCATATTTATTTAAATGTACCTGGTGACTTGTCATGTATGTTGGCTGCATGTCATTATCTGTCATCTGTTCAAAAACATAAAATAAAAACAATATAATTAGTGTGGACTAAAAAACGTCAGTTTTTAATGTTAATATTTATTTTCATTTTTATTTCCACACATATGTGCTACTGTAATATAAAGGAAGATATTAGAGACTATCACCAAAGTTTGTGAGACATAAACTGTCTGACAAAAGCACTGGAAACATTTAAGACATTTAAACTTTAAGTGTGAAAGTAGTCATATTGATGTAAACTAACAACAAATAAAAAATAAACTCTGTGTTTATTTGTTTTGCCATAATATAGAATGCAGAGCCGGAAGTATATTTGATGCTTATATTTGCATATCAATACAATGCAAGACGTTGCAGATGACACAGCGTTTAACACCCAACCGCGGTGGATGTCTACAGACTAGGCATACATTCATAGTATCAGTAAATGAACTTGACATTATTTTTGCTGTTAGTCATTCGGACGCGGTCTTTTCGGGTGCTGTTCAGCGCTGCAGAGTAAATAGAGCATTTTCAATAACATGTCGGAGGAGCAGTTTAACACTACATTCATATTGTCGCATTCTACTAGACTGAAGTATCATCCCTTTCACCAACTACGCGTATTTAACAAAAAAACACATCTAATATGATATTGGTATGACACTTATTCACACAACTAGGAAAATAAACTTCAAGGATGGCAGAATGCGTGTCAGGAGAAAATTAGGTTTCAGTGGAAGCTAAAAAAAGATGCATTTAAATCCAAACTTGCATAGTAGGGACCAAAAAACGGAGATCAGCATATTTATAGCCAGAAACTTGTACAAATGCTGCGTTGTGTTTCATTAAAGCAACATCATATTTTAGCTACAAAACACTCAAATTAAGAGGGGGAAATGAAAATGTATACTACAGGGAGCCCAGGAACTACGATCAACTGTACGCTCCCTATGAGTGGGGGAGGGGGGAGTATCGGCTGGTAGCTAGTGTAAGAAATGGACAAGGGATGAAGGCTTCAGCAAGCTCATATTTTTCAAACTGGAAAAAACAGACGAACAGAATGAAAAATAAAATCTATAAAAAATACCAGGTTGAAGAATATTAGTTGCTCTTTCAAATTTCACCAAAGTTTTGCCTATATTTTACCTTAATCTGCAGAATAAATCAAGAAAACTACACACATTGACTCCATTTATGAACAATTAACGGTTGGCCCGAACGCACGGCACAGTTGGAGGCGAAGAACCAATCACAAGACCAGTTGAGCAAGGCTAACCGAGTCGTAACCTCGATGTGGTTCGTGACCAGTCTTATGATTGGTTGTTGACAAATGCTGAATAGGCCACGCCTACAAACTTGTTCTTTAATGAATACCAAGGTTAAACCAAGATCAGCTAATTGTAATCCTATCAGAAAGTTGCTTGTACATTGTACCTTGCCTATAAGATGAATACCATTGATGTATTGTTGACCCTTCACTCAATACACCCTGCCGGAAAAATCTGATTTCTTGACTGTTTCTTTCTTCACAGCAAACAATTAACTAGCTGTACAACACACAATAGTATGTAAATATTTGCAGCGTATACTAACCTATGTGATAGTACACCAGACTTTGTGTCTCATGCCAGCATTGGTAGTTACTATTAAACACTTATTCCTGTCATAATTAATACTTTCATAATTTCTTGCAGCATAAAATGTTGAAAGAAATGCTGAACACCTTGCAGGTAGAAATTACAAATGTAACACACAAGTTTTCACAAGAACAGAAAACAAATGATATCTTGAAACATCGTCTACGTTGTTTAGAAGTCCAGGTACAACACCATTTTGTTTTTGTAGATAAACTTTTTTTTTTTATAAAAAATCCCAAGTTTTATATATGATATACTCAACAACAGTAAGTTTACTTTGACACTGCATTTTCTCATTACTTGGCAGAGAACTCTGATACATCAATGTTGGACGATACACGTATTAGACATGATAGCATAGAACCAGATGATCATACGGTGTGCTTGTCTTATTTAGAAATATCGTAGATGTCGCAAAGATCAAAACCTTCCAACTCGGAAACCAACCAGTTCAGTAGTCAGGAGTCTCTGACAAGCATCAATTCCAGAAGAGGTAAATACATTATTTGATCAGTTGTTAGTAAATGCTTAAAACAGAATCTTGTATTTGTTGTATATTGAATCATTAAAATATTATTAATGCATAGTTGTTTTATATCGGCACTTCCAAATTGACCTGAAAAAGTTAGTCTGGCACATTTGTCGCCTCCCTTTCTTGTGTAATTCATGTCACTTCGTTGCATTCTTCAGGAAGGGCAGGTTTCGTACTCGTAGGAGGCTGTGAAGATGAACCTGAACATTTTGATTGGATTAGAGTATCAGAAATGCAACGTAGGAACACGTTGTCTTTTACATCTAAGAACTGCATATCCCATTGAGACCCAGCATGCTACACCAACTAAGGTTGAAGAGAATGCATTGAAAAATCATATCAGGAGAAAGTTAGAAAAAGGAAAGCTGTTGTGTCTGATGAAGAAAATCATGGAACAAGAAGAAGGGTGAGTAAAACATCCTGGGAAGTGAAATAAATCTAGCAGTCTCTCAAACCACAGATTACAATGAAATTAACATGATAAACAATAACATTTTTTTTCTAGCTGTGGTCCTCAGTGTTGCAGAGACCTAGCAAGACTTGTCGAGTAACTCCCAAATGCTTCAGAAGGTAAGCAAATATGTTAAGAGTTTGATCACAGATGTAAGATAAAGACATGCAACTGGGGTATAGACTTGTTTTCTGAAAACTGATGAGTAAAGATATGGTGTTATTGTTTACTTGCTTCCAGTTACAAAGGAAATGTCCCATGTTATTTTGTAACCCAAAAACATGCTGTATCAAATTCATTCAAAACCAGTTAGTTCATGTTATACCAGTACTATGTGTAATGGTGCATAGGCACGTTTTTGTTTAGAAATTCGTTCATTGACAAGCATGGCTAATATTTGTATTCTATATATGTATGATGTAACTTGCCATCTCAAATTGGAAGTTAATCTTGCATGTTGAACATTCAAATTTCAAGTGACTGTAGTTGCCTGTCCCTGTATTCCAGGTAGTGTTTTGCGATTAATATGTTGCATCTTTATAATGTATAATTTTTGTGAGTTATCAGCACAAGTAATTCACTTAATTTTGTATTCTGTTTATCATTTGTTTGTATATCTGCCAGTTTGTTGTATTTTTCCAACTGTTTCATAGACTGTTTTCAAAACTGATTACATGTGATGGTACATATGCTCCAGATTTGTTTATGATCAGATTCAAAATGCTCTCAAAATATTATATTTAAAAATACATGTTGTGTATATCATCACAAAATCTGTTCTAACTTAGAATATTGGTAAAACCTGTTGGCACACCAAGTCTATTCAAACTAAGTACAGAGGCAATGTATTTCTTCTTAGAGATGCCATTTGATTTATGCCACAATTCTATAAAAATCACGCAAATATGATGTAATTTTTCCCAGAGTTCATTGCAATCAACCACTGCACGCCATTTTATTGTGTCTGTGATACTTTCAGTAATACTAAAGTGTAAGTTGTTCCAGTGAATCCTGACAAAACCTGTCGCTCAGTTTAAACTCAATACAAATTTGCCTGTCTTGTATGGCATTTTTGTTTCTAAAGAACAAGCTCGACAGAAAACTGAAATAAAAAAACCAACAAAACATGATCAGAAAAAAATACGTCAAAGAAACCATACAAGTGTTTATATTTCAGCCATGTGAAAGTTTTAATAAGGAGCCATGATACTATATACATTTTGTTGGAAATAAACAAAATATGCGATAAGATAACTGAAATGACCGCCCATGCTCTACAAAATACATTAAGCAGTTCCAATGAAATTAAGAACGGTTACAAAGGGTTCGAAAAATTGATTTGGCGAAGAGACTGCTAGAAAGTTGTACCGACAATTCAATGTGTTCAAAAATTGTAGCGTTGACTAAAACCGCATTTAACGGCACGCTGAATATTGCAACATAAAAAATTTGCCAAAAAACTGAAACAAGGACAGACAAGAACAATTAAACAGGCATTTTATGAAACTGGCGAAAAATGTTGAATACATTTTTAACGATTTCTATGGCGTCTACAAAAAAGTGTTAAGACTTTAAACAAAATGGCTGATACAGTGACGCGAAAGCAAAACTATAAAATTTAAGCCCCCAAATCGCATACCACCGTCATAAGTACGCACAGTAGTATACTATAAATTTATTTGGTTGTATTTTTTATAATATAATGTATTTTAAAATAATGACTTAGGGGTTAGAATTTTCGTCACTTTTTCTTCCAGGACCCAAGCTTACTTTCATGACAACAGTGAAAACGATAAATGACGATTCTGAATGTTATCACAGTCACAAAAAATACCGTACTCATCTGAAATGTACGTGTAGTTCTTCGTAGAGCTTGTGCACTAAACGTGGATATTCTATCGAAAACGAGCTTAAAATTTCAAATTCGTGGGACATCAAGTGATCGACACAAAAATGAAACAAAATGGTATGCCTTGAAATCTCAAGCAATAGAGGGCGTACACAGCGCGACACGCATCCTTGAGGGATTAGGCAAATTCACACCTTTTAACAATGGCGTTTCCTAACCGTCTTTTTTAGTAACCGTGGATTGATGTAGAATTCTCGATGCATACATATTTTTAGTATAATACTTGTGCATGTAGTAATTTAAATTAATGTCTTTTATTGTGTTTTGACCTTTGAGCATGTGTGCATCTCCACCTGTATCTTGGACATGTCTGGACCGATCACATTCAAACTTCATACATGCATGATGCATCTTGAGATACATATGCACATCAAATGGTTTTGTGATTTGATTGCAGGTGGCCAAATAGAAATCATTTGTCATTCCTGAACCGAATCTTGGTCATGTATGGATTGATACAAACATTTTGTTTGTCAGATTGGACTCAAAATGGCTGACTGGTGGCCATTTTGTTTTAGTGAATGCAGTCATTTCATTGACATGCTCTTGCTGTTTATGAGCCATATCTTATCTTTGACATTAAATTCAAGCGTGATGTATCATTGTTAACCAAACTGGTCTGGGCTACACAGGAACTGTGGCCTTTGCCATAATGTTAACAGCGACACATAACAACTATAGTTTAGGCTAAAAAGTTAAGTGACATGCAACAGAAACTGTTGTCTAGGCTATATACTTGATAGTAATACGATTCAGCAACTGTAGCCTAGGCTGTATTGTTTTCAGTGATACACAACAGAAACTGTGGCCTAGGCTGTATTGTTTTCAGCGATACACAACAGAAACTGTAGCCTAGGCTGTATTGTTTTCAGTGATACACAACAGAAACTGTAGCCTAGGCTGTATTGTTTTCAGTGATACACAACAGAAACTGTAGCCTAGGCTGTATTGTTTTCAGCGATACACAACAGAAACTGTGGCCTAGGCTGTATTGTTTTCAGCGATACACAACAGAAACTGTAGCCTAGGCTGTATTGTTTTCAGTGATACACAACAGAAACTGTGGCCTAGGCTGTATTGTTTTCAGCAATACACAACAGAAACTGTGGCCTAGGCTGTATTGTTTTCAGCGATACACAACAGAAACTGTAGCCTAGGCTGTATTGTTTTCAGTGATACACAACAGAAACTGTAGCCTAGGCTGTATTGTTTTCAGTGATACACAACAGAAACTGTAGCCTAGGCTGTATTGTTTTCAGCGATACACAACAGAAACTGTGGCCTAGGCTGTATTGTTTTCAGCGATACACAACAGAAACTGTAGCCTAGGCTGTATTGTTTTCAGTGATACACAACAGAAACTGTAGCCTAGGCTGTATTGTTTTCAGTGATACACAACAGAAACTGTCGCCTGGGCTGTATTGTTTTCAGCGATACACAACAGAAATTGTAGCCTAGGCTGTATTGTTTTCAGCGATACACAACAGAAACTGTGGCCTGAGCTGTATTGTTTTCAGCGATACACAACAGAAACTGTGGCCTAGGCTGTATTGTTTTCAGCGATACACAACAGAAACTGTGGCCTGGGCTGTATTGTTTTCAGTGATACACAACAGAAACTGTGGCCTGGGCTGTATTGTTTTCAGCGATACACAACAGAAACTGTGGCCTAGGCTGTATTGTTTTCAGCGATACACAACAGAAACTGTGGCCTGAGCTGTATTGTTTTCAGCGATACACAACAGAAACTGTGGCCTAGGCTGTATTGTTTTCAGCGATACACAACAGAAACTGTGCCCTGGGCTGTATTGTTTTCAGTGATACACAACAGAAACTGTGGCCTGGGCTGTATTGTTTTCAGCGATACACAACAGAAACTGTAGCCTGGGCTGTATTGTTTTCAGCGATACACAACAGAAACTGTGGCCTAGGCTGTATTGTTTTCAGCGATACACAACAGAAACTGTGGCCTAGGCTGTATTGTTTTCAGCGATACACAACAGAAACTGTGGCGTGGGCTGTATTGTTTTCAGCAATACACAACAGAAACTGTGGCCTGAGCTGTATTGTTTTCAGCGATACACAACAGAAACTGTGGCCTAGGCTGTATTGTTTTCAGCGATACACAACAGAAACTGTGGCCTGGGCTGTATTGTTTTCAGTGATACACAACAGAAACTGTGGCCTGGGCTGTATTGTTTTCAGCGATACACAACAGAAACTGTGGTCTAGGCTGTATTGTTTTCAGCGATACACAACAGAAACTGTGGCCTAGGCTGTATTGTTTTCAGCGATACACAACAGAAACTGTGGCCTAGGCTGTATTGTTTTCAGCGATACACAACAGAAACTGTGGCCTGGGCTGTATTGTTTTCAGCGATACACAACAGAAACTGTAGCCTAGGCTGTATTGTTTTCAGCGATACACAACAGAAACTGTGGCCTGGGCTGTATTGTTTTCAGTGATACACAACAGAAACTGTGGCCTGGGCTGTATTGTTTTCAGCGATACACAACAGAAACTGTGGTCTAGGCTGTATTGTTTTCAGCGATACACAACAGAAACTGTGGCCTAGGCTGTATTGTTTTCAGCGATACACAACAGAAACTGTAGCCTAGGCTGTATTGTTTTCAGTGATACACAACAGAAACTGTAGCCTAGGCTGTATTGTTTTCAGTGATACACAACAGAAACTGTGGCCTGGGCTGTATTGTTTTCAGCGATACACAACAGAAACTGTAGCCTAGGCTGTATTGTTTTCAGCGATACACAACAGAAACTGTGGCCTGAGCTGTATTGTTTTCAGCGATACACAACAGAAACTGTGGCCTGGGCTGTATTGTTTTCAGCGATACACAACAGAAACTGTGGCCTAGGCTGTATTGTTTTCAGCGATACACAACAGAAACTGTGCCCTGGGCTGTATTGTTTTCAGTGATACACAACAGAAACTGTGGCCTGGGCTGTATTGTTTTCAGCGATACACAACAGAAACTGTAGCCTGGGCTGTATTGTTTTCAGCGATACACAACAGAAACTGTGGCCTAGGCTGTATTGTTTTCACCGATACGCAACAGAAACTGTGGCCTGAGCTGTATTGTTTTCAGCGATACACAACAGAAACTGTGGCCTAGGCTGTATTGTTTTCAGCCATACACAACAGAAACTGTGCCCTGGGCTGTATTGTTTTCAGTGATACACAACAGAAACTGTGGCCTGGGCTGTATTGTTTTCAGCGATACACAACAGAAACTGTGGTCTAGGCTGTATTGTTTTCAGCGATACACAACAGAAACTGTGGCCTGGGCTGTATTGTTTTCAGTGATACACAACAGAAACTGTGGCCTAGGCTGTATTGTTTTCAGTGATACACAACAGAAACTGTGGCCTAGGCTGTATTGTTTTCAGCGATACACAACAGAAACTGTAGCCTAGGCTGTATTGTTTTCAGTGATACACAACAGAAACTGTAGCCTAGGCTGTATTGTTTTCAGTGATACACAACAGAAACTGTAGCCTAGGCTGTATTGTTTTCAGCGATACACAACAGAAACTGTGGCCTAGGCTGTATTGTTTTCAGCGATACACAACAGAAACTGTAGCCTAGGCTGTATTGTTTTCAGCGATACACAACAGAAACTGTGGCCTAGGCTGTATTGTTTTCAGCGATACACAACAGAAACTGTGGCCTGGGCTGTATTGTTTTCAGTGATACACAACAGAAACTGTGGCCTGGGCTGTATTGTTTTCAGCGATACACAACAGAAACTGTGGCCTAGGCTGTATTGTTTTCAGCGATACACAACAGAAACTGTGGCCTGAGCTGTATTGTTTTCAGCGATACACAACAGAAACTGTGGCCTAGGCTGTATTGTTTTCAGCGATACACAACAGAAACTGTGCCCTGGGCTGTATTGTTTTCAGTGATACACAACAGAAACTGTGGCCTGGGCTGTATTGTTTTCAGCGATACACAACAGAAACTGTAGCCTGGGCTGTATTGTTTTCAGCGATACACAACAGAAACTGTGGCCTAGGCTGTATTGTTTTCAGCGATACACAACAGAAACTGTGGCCTAGGCTGTATTGTTTTCAGCGATACACAACAGAAACTGTGGCGTGGGCTGTATTGTTTTCAGCAATACACAACAGAAACTGTGGCCTGAGCTGTATTGTTTTCAGCGATACACAACAGAAACTGTGGCCTAGGCTGTATTGTTTTCAGCGATACACAACAGAAACTGTGGCCTGGGCTGTATTGTTTTCAGTGATACACAACAGAAACTGTGGCCTGGGCTGTATTGTTTTCAGCGATACACAACAGAAACTGTGGTCTAGGCTGTATTGTTTTCAGCGATACACAACAGAAACTGTGGCCTAGGCTGTATTGTTTTCAGCGATACACAACAGAAACTGTGGCCTAGGCTGTATTGTTTTCAGCGATACACAACAGAAACTGTGGCCTGGGCTGTATTGTTTTCAGCGATACACAACAGAAACTGTAGCCTAGGCTGTATTGTTTTCAGCGATACACAACAGAAACTGTGGCCTGGGCTGTATTGTTTTCAGTGATACACAACAGAAACTGTGGCCTGGGCTGTATTGTTTTCAGCGATACACAACAGAAACTGTGGTCTAGGCTGTATTGTTTTCAGCGATACACAACAGAAACTGTGGCCTAGGCTGTATTGTTTTCAGCGATACACAACAGAAACTGTAGCCTAGGCTGTATTGTTTTCAGTGATACACAACAGAAACTGTAGCCTAGGCTGTATTGTTTTCAGTGATACACAACAGAAACTGTGGCCTGGGCTGTATTGTTTTCAGCGATACACAACAGAAACTGTAGCCTAGGCTGTATTGTTTTCAGCGATACACAACAGAAACTGTGGCCTGAGCTGTATTGTTTTCAGCGATACACAACAGAAACTGTGGCCTGGGCTGTATTGTTTTCAGCGATACACAACAGAAACTGTGGCCTAGGCTGTATTGTTTTCAGCGATACACAACAGAAACTGTGCCCTGGGCTGTATTGTTTTCAGTGATACACAACAGAAACTGTGGCCTGGGCTGTATTGTTTTCAGCGATACACAACAGAAACTGTAGCCTGGGCTGTATTGTTTTCAGCGATACACAACAGAAACTGTGGCCTAGGCTGTATTGTTTTCACCGATACGCAACAGAAACTGTGGCCTGAGCTGTATTGTTTTCAGCGATACACAACAGAAACTGTGGCCTAGGCTGTATTGTTTTCAGCCATACACAACAGAAACTGTGCCCTGGGCTGTATTGTTTTCAGTGATACACAACAGAAACTGTGGCCTGGGCTGTATTGTTTTCAGCGATACACAACAGAAACTGTGGTCTAGGCTGTATTGTTTTCAGCGATACACAACAGAAACTGTGGCCTGGGCTGTATTGTTTTCAGTGATACACAACAGAAACTGTGGCCTAGGCTGTATTGTTTTCAGTGATACACAACAGAAACTGTGGCCTAGGCTGTATTGTTTTCAGCGATACACAACAGAAACTGTAGCCTAGGCTGTATTGTTTTCAGTGATACACAACAGAAACTGTAGCCTAGGCTGTATTGTTTTCAGTGATACACAACAGAAACTGTAGCCTAGGCTGTATTGTTTTCAGCGATACACAACAGAAACTGTGGCCTAGGCTGTATTGTTTTCAGCGATACACAACAGAAACTGTAGCCTAGGCTGTATTGTTTTCAGTGATACACAACAGAAACTGTAGCCTAGGCTGTATTGTTTTCAGTGATACACAACAGAAACTGTGGCCTGGGCTGTATTGTTTTCAGCGATACACAACAGAAACTGTAGCCTAGGCTGTATTGTTTTCAGCAATACACAACAGAAACTGTGGCCTGAGCTGTATTGTTTTCAGCGATACACAACAGAAACTGTGGCCTGGGCTGTATTGTTTTCGGCGATACACAACAGAAACTGTGGCCTGGGCTGTATTGTTTTCAGCAATACACAACAGAAACTGTGGCCTGGGCTGTATTGTTTTCGGCGATACACAACAGAAACTGTGGCCTGGGCTGTATTGTTTTCGGCGATACACAACTGAAACTGTGGCCTGGGCTATATATCGTTAACAGTGAGACACTGCCTTTAACTTGTCCTCAAAATAAATAATACCCATACTACTTATTTTCTACTTTTTTTAATACAGGAAACTTTTACAGCTTTCAGCATTGGATTCACCCCAATAAAGAAAAGAAAAGCCAAGTTGACAAAGCAAAAGGTAAATTATAATTAAAACTATTTTGTGATTATGTGAACCTCCTTGTCACACTGGACTCAATCTTGGTGTGGTTGCATACATTCTGATTCCAAGATCACTGCATGCTATTATTTTGTAATTTAATTGTCTTCCTAACTTTAATATATATCTGTGTTCACTTTATATTTCAGAAAGAAACTGATATCTAGGGGCATGGGCTGAAATGGTACAAGCTGTAGATTTGATGTAAATGTTGGATCACAAAATGAAAGTTATTCATGAAGCAGCATTTTATAAGTCATATATGTTGTACTAAATCATGTAACAATAACATTTATCATTGCCTGTCAAAATCAGATCTATTTATTAAATTTAAATTTTAAATGTTGTCCCACAAGACTGTATTATTTCTTTTTTTCTTAAGTGAATATTGAAATGTGTATTTATTGTTCATTGCTTGTCAACATGTTTTAATAGTATGTGTAACTACTCTCACTGCCATATTGTTTAATACTGATGTGTTTGTAAGATTATCAGATTAATCTGGCAGTGCTATTGAATGCTGTACTGATGTGTTTGTAAGATTATCAGATTAATCTGGCAGTGCTATTGAATGCCATACTGATGTGTTTTTAAGATTATCAGATTAATCTGGCAGTGCTATTGAATGCCGTACTGATGTGTTTGTAAGATTATCAGATTAATCTGGCAGTGCTATTGAATGCCATACTGATGTGTTTGTAAGATTATCAGATTAATCTGGCAGTGCTTTTGAATGCCATACTGATGTGTTTGTAAGATTATCAGATTAATATGGCAGTGCTATTGAATGCCATACTGATGTGTTTGTAAGATTATCAGATTAATCTGGCAGTGCTATTGAATGCCATACTGATGTGTTTGTAAGATTATCAGATTAATCTGGCAGTGCTATTGAATGCCGTACTGATGTGTTTGTAAGATTATCAGATTAATCTGGCAGTGCTATTGAATTCCGTACTGATGTGTTTGTAAGATTATCAGATTAATCTGGCAGTGCTATTGAATTCCGTACTGATGTGTTTGTAAGATTATCAGATTAATCTGGCAGTGCTATTGAATGCTGTACTGATGTGTTTGTAAGATCATCAGATTAATCTGGCAGTGCTTTTGAATGCCATACTGATGTGTTTGTAAGATTATCAGATTAATCTGGCAGTGCTATTGAATGCCATACTGATGTGTTTGTAAGATTATCAGATTAATCTGGCAGTGCTATTGAATGCCGTACTGATGTGTTTGTAAGATTATCAGATTAATCTGGCAGTGCTATTGAATGCCATACTGATGTGTTTTTAAGATTATCAGATTAATCTGGCAGTGCTTTTGAATGCCATACTGATGTGTTTGTAAGATTATCAGATTAATCTGGCAGTGCTATTGAATGCCATACTGATGTGTTTGTAAGATTATCAGATTAATCTGGCAGTGCTATTGAATGCCGTACTGATGTGTTTGTAAGATTATCAGATTAATCTGGCAGTGCTATTGAATGCCATACTGATGTGTTTGTAAGATTATCAGATTAATCTGGCAGTGCTATTGAATGCCATACTGATGTGTTTGTAAGATTATCAGATTAATCTGGCAGTGCTATTGAATGCCATACTGATGTGTTTGTAAAATTATCAGATTAATCTGGCAGTGCTATTGAATGCCATACTGATGTGTTTGTAAGATTATCAGATTAATCTGGCAGTGCTATTGAATGCCATACTGATGTGTTTGTAAGATTATCAGATTAATCTGGCAGTGCTATTGAATGCCGTACTGATGTGTTTGTAAGATTATCAGATTAATCTGGCAGTGCTATTGAATGCCATACTGATGTGTTTGTAAGATTATCAGATTAATCTGGCAGTGCTATTGAATGCCATACTGATGTGTTTGTAAGATTATCAGATTAATCTGGCAGTGCTATTGAATGCCATACTGATGTGTTTGTAAGATTATCAGATTAATCTGGCAGTGCTATTGAATGCCATACTGATGTGTTTGTAAGATTATCAGATTAATCTGGCAGTGCTATTGAATGCCGTACTGATGTGTTTGTAAGATTATCAGATTAATCTGGCAGTGCTATTGAATGCCATACTGATGTGTTTTTAAGATTATCAGATTAATTTGGCAGTGCTATTGAATGCCGTACTGATGTGTTTGTAAGATTATCAGATTAATCTGGCAGTGCTATTGAATGCCGTACTGATGTGTTTGTAAGATTATCAGATTAATCTGGCAGTGCTATTGAATGCCGTACTGATGTGTTTTTAAGATTATCAGATTAATCTGGCAGTGCTATTGAATGCCATACTGATGTGTTTTTAAGATTATCAGATTAATCTGGCAGTGCTATTGATTGCCATACTGATGTGTTTGTAAGATTATCAGATTAATCTGGCAGTGCTATTGAATGCCATACTGATGTGTTTGTAAGATTATCAGATTAATCTGGCAGTGCTATTGAATGCCGTACTGATGTGTTTGTAAGATTATCAGATTAATCTGGCAGTGCTATTGAATGCCGTACTGATGTGTTTGTAAGATTATCAGATTAATCTGGCAGTGCTATTGAATTCCGTACTGATGTGTTTGTAAGATTATCAGATTAATCTGGCAGTGCTATTGAATGCTGTACTGATGTGTTTGTAAGATCATCAGATTAATCTGGCAGTGCTTTTGAATGCCATACTGATGTGTTTGTAAGATTATCAGATTAATCTGGCAGTGCTATTGAATGCCATACTGATGTGTTTGTAAGATTATCAGATTAATCTGGCAGTGCTATTGAATGCCGTACTGATGTGTTTGTAAGATTATCAGATTAATCTGGCAGTGCTATTGAATGCCATACTGATGTGTTTGTAAGATTATCAGATTAATCTGGCAGTGCTATTGAATGCCATACTGATGTGTTTGTAAGATTATCAGATTAATCTGGCAGTGCTATTGAATGCCATACTGATGTGTTTTTAAGATTATCAGATTAATCTGGCAGTGCTTTTGAATGCCATACTGATGTGTTTGTAAGATTATCAGATTAATCTGGCAGTGCTATTGAATGCCATACTGATGTGTTTGTAAGATTATCAGATTAATCTGGCAGTGCTATTGAATGCCATACTGATGTGTTTGTAAGATTATCAGATTAATCTGGCAGTGCTATTGAATGCCATACTGATGTGTTTGTAAAATTATCAGATTAATCTGGCAGTGTTATTGAATGCCATACTGATGTGTTTGTAAGATTATCAGATTAATCTGGCAGTGCTATTGAATGCCGTACTGATGTGTTTGTAAGATTATCAGATTAATCTGGCAGTGCTATTGAATGCCATACTGATGTGTTTGTAAGATTATCAGATTAATCTGGCAGTGCTATTGAATGCCGTACTGATGTGTTTGTAAGATTATCAGATTAATCTGGCAGTGCTATTGAATGCCATACTGATGTGTTTGTAAAATTATCAGATTAATCTGGCAGTGTTATTGAATGCCATACTGATGTGTTTGTAAGATTATCAGATTAATCTGGCAGTGCTATTGAATGCCGTACTGATGTGTTTGTAAGATTATCAGATTAATCTGGCAGTGCTATTGAATGCCATACTGATGTGTTTGTAAGATTATCAGATTAATCTGGCAGTGCTATTGAATGCCGTACTGATGTGTTTGTAAGATTATCAGATTAATCTGGCAGTGCTATTGAATGCCATACTGATGTGTTTGTAAGATTATCAGATTAATCTGGCAGTGCTATTGAATGCCATACTGATGTGTTTGTAAGATTATCAGATTAATTTGGCAGTGCTATTGAATGCCGTACTGATGTGTTTGTAAGATTATCAGATTAATCTGGCAGTGCTATTGAATGCCGTACTGATGTGTTTGTAAGATTATCAGATTAATCTGGCAGTGCTATTGAATGTCATACTGATGTGTTTGTAAGATTATCAGATTAATCTGGCAGTGCTATTGATTGCCATACTGATGTGTTTGTAAGATTATCAGATTAATCTGGCAGTGCTATTGAATGCCGTACTGATGTGTTTGTAAGATTATCAGATTAATCTGGCAGTGCTATTGAATGCCGTACTGATGTGTTTGTAAGATTATCAGATTAATCTGGCAGTGCTATTGAATGCCATACTGATGTGTTTGTAAGATTATCAGATTAATCTGGCAGTGCTATTGAATGCCATACTGATGTGTTTGTAAGATTATCAGATTAATCTGGCAGTGCTATTGAATGCCATACTGATGTGTTTGTAAGATTATCAGATTAATCTGGCAGTGCTATTGAATGCCATACTGATGTGTTTTTAAGATTATCAGATTAATCTGGCAGTGCTTTTGAATGCCATACTGATGTGTTTGTAAGATTATCAGATTAATCTGGCAGTGCTATTGAATGCCATACTGATGTGTTTGTAAGATTATCAGATTAATCTGGCAGTGCTATTGAATGCCGTACTGATGTGTTTGTAAGATTATCAGATTAATCTGGCAGTGCTATTGAATGCCATACTGATGTGTTTGTAAGATTATCAGATTAATCTGGCAGTGCTATTGAATGCCATACTGATGTGTTTGTAAGATTATCAGATTAATCTGGCAGTGCTATTGAATGCCATACTGATGTGTTTGTAAGATTATCAGATTAATCTGGCAGTGCTATTGAATGTCATACTGATGTGTTTGTAAGATTATCAGATTAATCTGGCAGTGCTATTGAATGCCATACTGATGTGTTTGTAAAATTATCAGATTAATCTGGCAGTGCTATTGAATGCCATACTGATGTGTTTGTAAGATTATCAGATTAATCTGGCAGTGCTATTGAATGCCATACTGATGTGTTTGTAAGATTATCAGATTAATCTGGCAGTGCTATTGAATGCCGTACTGATGTGTTTGTAAGATTATCAGATTAATCTGGCAGTGCTATTGAATGCCATACTGATGTGTTTGTAAGATTATCAGATTAATCGGGCAGTGCTATTGAATGCCATACTGATGTGTTTGTAAGATTATCAGATTAATCTGGCAGTGCTATTGAATGCCATACTGATGTGTTTGTAAGATTATCAGATTAATCTGGCAGTGCTATTGAATGCCATACTGATGTGTTTGTAAGATTATCAGATTAATCTGGCAGTGCTATTGAATGCCATACTGATGTGTTTGTAAGATTATCAGATCAATCTGGCAGTGCTATTGAATGCCGTACTGATGTGTTTGTAAGATTATCAGATTAATCTGGCAGTGCTATTGAATGCCATACTGATGTGTTTTTAAGATTATCAGATTAATTTGGCAGTGCTATTGAATGCCATACTGATGTGTTTGTAAGATTATCAGATTAATCTGGCAGTGCTATTGAATGCCGTACTGATGTGTTTGTAAGATCATCAGATTAATCTGGCAGTGCTATTGAATGCCATACTGATGTGTTTGTAAGATTATCAGATTAATCTGGCAGTGCTATTGAATGCCATACTGATGTGTTTGTAAGATTATCAGATTAATCTGGCAGTGCTATTGAATGCCGTACTGATGTGTTTGTAAGATTATCAGATTAATCTGGCAGTGCTATTGAATGCCATACTGATGTGTTTTTAAGATTATCAGATTAATCTGGCAGTGCTTTTGAATGCCATACTGATGTGTTTGTAAGATTATCAGATTAATCTGGCAGTGCTATTGAATGCCATACTGATGTGTTTGTAAGATTATCAGATTAATCTGGCAGTGCTATTGAATGCCGTACTGATGTGTTTGTAAGATTATCAGATTAATCTGGCAGTGCTATTGAATGCCATACTGATGTGTTTGTAAGATTATCAGATTAATCTGGCAGTGCTATTGAATGCCATACTGATGTGTTTGTAAGATTATCAGATTAATCTGGCAGTGCTATTGAATGCCATACTGATGTGTTTGTAAAATTATCAGATTAATCTGGCAGTGCTATTGAATGCCATACTGATGTGTTTGTAAGATTATCAGATTAATCTGGCAGTGCTATTGAATGCCATACTGATGTGTTTGTAAGATTATCAGATTAATCTGGCAGTGCTATTTAATGCCGTACTGATGTGTTTGTAAGATTATCAGATTAATCTGGCAGTGCTATTGAATGCCATACTGATGTGTTTGTAAGATTATTAGATTAATCTAGCAGTGCTATTGAATGCCATACTGATGTGTTTGTAAGATTATCAGATTAATCTGGCAGTGCTATTGAATGCCATACTGATGTGTTTGTAAGATTATCAGATTAATCTGGCAGTGCTATTGAATGCCATACTGATGTGTTTGTAAGATTATCAGATTAATCTGGCAGTGCTATTGAATGCCGTACTGATGTGTTTGTAAGATTATCAGATTAATCTGGCAGTGCTATTGAATGCCGTACCTATGTGTTTGTAAGATTATCAGATTAATCTGGCAGTGCTATTGAATGCCATACTGATGTGTTTTTAAGATTATCAGATTAATCTGGCAGTGCTTTTGAATGCCATACTGATGTGTTTGTAAGATTATCAGATTAATCTGGCAGTGCTATTGAATGCCATACTGATGTGTTTGTAAGATTATCAGATTAATCTGGCAGTGCTATTGAATGCCGTACTGATGTGTTTGTAAGATTATCAGATTAATCTGGCAGTGCTATTGAATGCCATACTGATGTGTTTGTAAGATTATCAGATTAATCTGGCAGTGCTATTGAATGCCATACTGATGTGTTTGTAAGATTATCAGATTAATCTGGCAGTGCTATTGAATGCCATACTGATGTGTTTGTAAAATTATCAGATTAATCTGGCAGTGCTATTGAATGCCATACTGATGTGTTTGTAAGATTATCAGATTAATCTGGCAGTGCTATTGAATGCCATACTGATGTGTTTGTAAGATTATCAGATTAATCTGGCAGTGCTATTTAATGCCGTACTGATGTGTTTGTAAGATTATCAGATTAATCTGGCAGTGCTATTGAATGCCATACTGATGTGTTTGTAAGATTATCAGATTAATCTAGCAGTGCTATTGAATGCCATACTGATGTGTTTGTAAGATTATCAGATTAATCTGGCAGTGCTATTGAATGCCATACTGATGTGTTTGTAAGATTATCAGATTAATCTGGCAGTGCTATTGAATGCCATACTGATGTGTTTGTAAGATTATCAGATTAATCTGGCAGTGCTATTGAATGCCGTACTGATGTGTTTGTAAGATTATCAGATTAATCTGGCAGTGCTATTGAATGCCATACTGATGTGTTTTTAAGATTATCAGATTAATTTGGCAGTGCTATTGAATGCCGTACTGATGTGTTTGTAAGATTATCAGATTAATCTGGCAGTGCTATTGAATGCCGTACTGATGTGTTTGTAAGATTATCAGATTAATCTGGCAGTGCTATTGAATGCCGTACTGATGTGTTTTTAAGATTATCAGATTAATCTGGCAGTGCTATTGAATGCCATACTGATGTGTTTTTAAGATTATCAGATTAATCTGGCAGTGCTATTGATTGCCATACTGATGTGTTTGTAAGATTATTAGATTAATCTAGCAGTGCTATTGAATGCCATACTGATGTGTTTGTAAGATTATCAGATTAATCTGGCAGTGCTATTGAATGCCATACTGATGTGTTTGTAAGATTATCAGATTAATCTGGCAGTGCTATTGAATGCCATACTGATGTGTTTGTAAGATTATCAGATTAATCTGGCAGTGCTATTGAATGCCGTACTGATGTGTTTGTAAGATTATCAGATTAATCTGGCAGTGCTATTGAATGCCGTACCTATGTGTTTGTAAGATTATCAGATTAATCTGGCAGTGCTATTGAATGCCATACTGATGTGTTTTTAAGATTATCAGATTAATCTGGCAGTGCTTTTGAATGCCATACTGATGTGTTTGTAAGATTATCAGATTAATCTGGCAGTGCTATTGAATGCCATACTGATGTGTTTGTAAGATTATCAGATTAATCTGGCAGTGCTATTGAATGCCGTACTGATGTGTTTGTAAGATTATCAGATTAATCTGGCAGTGCTATTGAATGCCATACTGATGTGTTTGTAAGATTATCAGATTAATCTGGCAGTGCTATTGAATGCCATACTGATGTGTTTGTAAGATTATCAGATTAATCTGGCAGTGCTATTGAATGCCATACTGATGTGTTTGTAAAATTATCAGATTAATCTGGCAGTGCTATTGAATGCCATACTGATGTGTTTGTAAGATTATCAGATTAATCTGGCAGTGCTATTGAATGCCATACTGATGTGTTTGTAAGATTATCAGATTAATCTGGCAGTGCTATTTAATGCCGTACTGATGTGTTTGTAAGATTATCAGATTAATCTGGCAGTGCTATTGAATGCCATACTGATGTGTTTGTAAGATTATCAGATTAATCTAGCAGTGCTATTGAATGCCATACTGATGTGTTTGTAAGATTATCAGATTAATCTGGCAGTGCTATTGAATGCCATACTGATGTGTTTGTAAGATTATCAGATTAATCTGGCAGTGCTATTGAATGCCATACTGATGTGTTTGTAAGATTATCAGATTAATCTGGCAGTGCTATTGAATGCCGTACTGATGTGTTTGTAAGATTATCAGATTAATCTGGCAGTGCTATTGAATGCCATACTGATGTGTTTTTAAGATTATCAGATTAATTTGGCAGTGCTATTGAATGCCGTACTGATGTGTTTGTAAGATTATCAGATTAATCTGGCAGTGCTATTGAATGCCGTACTGATGTGTTTGTAAGATTATCAGATTAATCTGGCAGTGCTATTGAATGCCGTACTGATGTGTTTTTAAGATTATCAGATTAATCTGGCAGTGCTATTGAATGCCATACTGATGTGTTTTTAAGATTATCAGATTAATCTGGCAGTGCTATTGATTGCCATACTGATGTGTTTGTAAGATTATCAGATTAATCTGGCAGTGCTATTGAATGCCATACTGATGTGTTTGTAAGATTATCAGATTAATCTGGCAGTGCTATTGAATGCCGTACTGATGTGTTTGTAAGATTATCAGATTAATCTGGCAGTGCTATTGAATGCCGTACTGATGTGTTTGTAAGATTATCAGATTAATCTGGCAGTGCTATTGAATTCCGTACTGATGTGTTTGTAAGATTATCAGATTAATCTGGCAGTGCTATTGAATGCTGTACTGATGTGTTTGTAAGATCATCAGATTAATCTGGCAGTGCTTTTGAATGCCATACTGATGTGTTTGTAAGATTATCAGATTAATCTGGCAGTGCTATTGAATGCCATACTGATGTGTTTGTAAGATTATCAGATTAATCTGGCAGTGCTATTGAATGCCGTACTGATGTGTTTGTAAGATTATCAGATTAATCTGGCAGTGCTATTGAATGCCATACTGATGTGTTTGTAAGATTATCAGATTAATCTGGCAGTGCTATTGAATGCCATACTGATGTGTTTGTAAGATTATCAGATTAATCTGGCAGTGCTATTGAATGCCATACTGATGTGTTTTTAAGATTATCAGATTAATTTGGCAGTGCTATTGAATGCCATACTGATGTGTTTGTAAGATTATCAGATTAATCTGGCAGTGCTATTGAATGCCGTACTGATGTGTTTGTAAGATCATCAGATTAATCTGGCAGTGCTATTGAATGCCATACTGATGTGTTTGTAAGATTATCAGATTAATCTGGCAGTGCTATTGAATGCCATACTGATGTGTTTGTAAGATTATCAGATTAATCTGGCAGTGCTATTGAATGCCGTACTGATGTGTTTGTAAGATTATCAGATTAATCTGGCAGTGCTATTGAATGCCATACTGATGTGTTTGTAAGATTATCAGATTAATCTGGCAGTGCTATTGAATGCCGTACTGATGTGTTTGTAAGATTATCAGATTAATCTGGCAGTGCTATTGAATGCCGTACTGATGTGTTTGTAAGATTATCAGATTAATCTGGCAGTGCTATTGAATGCCATACTGATGTGTTTGTAAGATTATCAGATTAATATGGCAGTGCTATTGAATGCCATACTGATGTGTTTGTAAGATTATCAGATTAATCTGGCAGTGCTATTGAATGCCGTACTGATGTGTTTGTAAGATTATCAGATTAATCTGGCAGTGCTATTGAATGCCGTACTGATGTGTTTGTAAGATTATCAGATTAATCTGGCAGTGTGGGTTATACACCTAGTCACACTGCAGATAAATGTAGGTTATACACCTAGTCACACTGCAGATAAATGCAGATTATACACCTAGTCACACTGCAGATAAAGGTGTGTTATACAACTAGTCACACTGCAGATAAATATAGGTTATACACCTAGTCACAGTGCAGATAAATAAAGGTTATAAACCTAGTCACACTGCAGATAAATGTAGGTTATACACCTTGTCACACTGCAGATAAAGGTGGGTTATACACCTAGTCACACTGCAGATAAATGTAGGTTATACACCTAGTCACAGAGCAGATAAAGGTGGGTTATACACCTAGTCACACTGCAGAAAAATGTAGGTTATACACCTAGTCACACTGCAGATAAATGTAGGTTACACACCTAGTCACACTGCAGAAAAATGTAGGTTAAACACCTAGTCACACTGCAGATAGAAGTGGGTTATACACCTAGTCACACTGCAGATAAATGTAGGTTATACACCGAGTCACATTGCAGATAAATGTGGGTTATACACCTAATCACAGTGCAGATAAAGGTGGGTTATACACCTAGTTACACTGCAGATAAAGGTGGATTATACACCTCGTCACACTGCAAATAAATGTAGGTTATACACCTAGTCACACTGTAGATAAATGTATGTTATACACCTAGTCACACTGCAGATAAAGGTGGATTATACACCTAGCAACACTGCAGATAAATGTAGGTTATACACCTAGTCACACTGCAGATAAAGGTTGGTTATACACCTAGTCACACTGCAGATAAATGTAGGGTATACACCTAGTTACACTGCAGATAAAGGTGGGTTATACACCTAGTGACACTGCAGATAAATGTAGGTTATACATCTAGTCACACTGCAGATGAAGGTGGGTTATACACCTAGTCACACTGCAGATAAACGTAGGTTATACACCTAGTCACTCTGCAAATAAATGTAGGTTATACATTTAGTCACACTGCAGATGAAGGTGGGTTATACACCTAGTCACACTACAGATAAATGTAGGTTATACACCTAGTCACACTGCAGATAAAGGTGGGTTTTACACCTAGTCACACTGCAGATAAAGGTGGGTTGTACACTTAGTCACACTGCAGATAAAGGTGGGTTATACACCTAGTCACACTGCAGATAAATATAGGTTATACACCTAGTCACACTGCAGATAAATGTAGGTTATATACCTCGTCTCACTGCAGATAAATGTAGGTTATACACCTAGTCTCACTGCAGATAAATGTAGGTTATACACCTAGTCACACTGCAGATAAATGTAGGTTATACACCTAGTCACACTGCAGATAAAGGTGGGTTATACACCTAGTCTCACTGCAGATAAATGTAGGTTATACACCTAGTCACACTGCAGATAAAGGTGGGTTATACACCTAGTCACACTGCAGATAAAGGTGGGTTATACACCTAGTCACACTGCAGAAAAGGTGGGTTATACACCTAGTCACACTGCAGATAAATGTAGGTTATACACCTAGTCACACTGCAGATAAATGTAGGTTATACACCTAGTCACACTGCAGATATATATAGGTTATACACCTAGTCACACTGCAGATAAATTTAGGTTATACATCTAGTCACACTGCAGATAAATGTCGGTTATACACCTAGTCACACTGCAGATGAAGGTGGGTTATACACCTAGGCACACTGCAGATGAAGGTGGGTTATACACCTAGTCACACTGCAGATAAATGTTGGTTATACACCTAGTCACACTGCAGATAAATGTAGGTTATACACCTAGTCACACTGCAGATAAAGGTGGGTTATACACCTAGTCACACTGCAAATAAATGTAGGTTATACCTTTAGTCACACTGCAGATGAAGGTGGGTTATACACCTAGTCACACTGCAGATAAATGTAGGTTATACACCTAGTCACACTGCAGATAAATGTAGGTTATACACCTAGTCACAGTGCAGATAAAGGTGGGTTATACACCTAGTCTCACTGCAGATAAATGTAGGTTATACATCTAGTCACACTGCAGATAAAGGTGGGTTATACACCTAGTCACACTGCAGATAAAGGTGGGTTATACACCTAGTCACACTGCAGATAAAGGTGGGTTATACACCTAGTCACACTGCAGATAAATGTAGGTTATACACCTAGTCACACTGCAGATAAATGTAGGTTATACACCTAGTCGCACTGCAGATAAATGTAGGTTATACACCTAGTCTCACTGCAGATAAATGTAGGTTATACACCTAGTCACACTGCAGATAAATGTAGGTTATACACCTAGTCACACTGCAGATAAATGTAGGTTATACACCTAGTCACACTGCAGATGAAGGTGGGTTATATACCTAGCCACACTGCAGATAAATGGAGGTTATACACCTAGTCACACTGCACATAAATGTAGGTTATACACCTAGTCACACTGCAGATATATCTAGGGTATACATCTAGTCACACTGCAGATAAAGGTGGGTTATACACCTAGTCACACTGCAGATAAATGTAGGTTATACACCTAGTCACACTGCAGATGAAGGTGGGTTATACACCTAGTCACACTGCAGATAAATGTAGGTTATACACCTAGTCACACTGCAGATAAATGTAGGTTATATACCTAGTCACTGCAGATAAATGTAGGTTATACACCTAGTCACACTGCAGATAAAGGTGGGTTATATACCTAGTCACACTGCAGATAAAGGTGGGTTATACACCTAGTCACACTGCAGATAAATGTGGGTTATACAGCTAGTCACACTGCAGATAAATGTAGGTTATACACCTAGTCACACTGCAGATAAATGTAGGTTATACACCTAGTCACACTGCAGATAAAGGTGGGTTATACACCTAGTCACACTGCAGATAAAGGTGGGTTATACACCTAGTCTCACTGCAGATAAATGTAGGTTATACACCTAGTCACACTGCAGATAAATATAGGTTATACACCTAGTCACACTGTAGATAAATGTATGTTATACACCTAGTCACACTGCAGATAAAGGTGGATTATACACCTAGCAACACTGCAGATAAATGTAGGTTATACACCTAGTCACACTGCAGATAAAGGTTGGTTATACACCTAGTTACACTGCAGATAAATGTAGGTTATACACCTAGTTACACTGCAGATAAAGGTGGGTTATACACCTAGTGACACTGCAGATAAATGTAGGTTATACATCTAGTCACACTGCAGATGAAGGTGGGTTATACACCTAGTCAAAGTGCAGATAAATGTAGGTTATACACCTAGTCACACTGCAAATAAATGTAGGTTATACATTTAGTCACACTGCAAATGAAGGTGGGTTATACACCTAGTCACACTGCAGATAAGTGTAGGTTATACACCTAGTCACACTGCAGATAAAGGTGGGTTTTACACCTAGTCACACTGAAGATAAAGGTGGGTTGTACACCTAGTCACACTGCAGATAAAGGTGGGTTATACACCTAGTCACACTGCAGATAAATATAGGTTATACACCTAGTCACACTGCAGATAACTGTAGGTTATATACCTAGTCTCACTGCAGATAAATGTAGGTTATACACCTAGTCTCACTGCAGATAAATGTAGGTTATACACCTAGTCACACTGCAGATAAATGTAGGTTATACACCTAGTCACACTGCAGATAAATGTGGATTATACACCTAGTCTCACTGCAGATAAATGTAGGTTATACACCTAGTCACACTGCAGATAAAGGTGGGTTATACACCTAGTCACACTGCAGAAAAAGGTGGGTTATACACCTAGTCACACTGCAGATAAAGGTGGGTTATACACCTAGTCAGACTGCAGATAAATGTAGGTTATACACCTAGTCACACTGCAGATAAATGTAGGTTATACACCTAGTCACACTGCAGATATATATAGGTTATACACCTAGTCACACTGCAGATAAATTTAGGTTATACATCTAGTCACACTGCAGATAAATGTCGGTTATACACCTAGTCACACTGCAGATGAAGGTGGGTTATACACCTAGGCACACTGCAGATGAAGGTGGGTTATACACCTAGTGACACTGCAGTTAAATGTAGGTTATACACCTAGTCACACTGCAGATGAAGGTGGGTTATACACCTAGTGACACTGCAGATAAATGTAGGTTATACACCTAGTCACACTGCAGATATAGGTGGGTTATACACCTAGTCACACTGCAGATAAATGTAGGTTATACACCTAGTCACACTGCAGATAAATGTAGGTTATACACCTAGTCACACTGCAAATAAATGTAGGTTAAACACCTAGTCACACTGCAGATAAAAGTGGGTTATACACCTAGTCACACTGCAGATAAATGTAGGTTATACACCTAGTCACATTGCAGATAAATGTGGGTTATACACCTAGTCACAGTGCAGATAAAGGTGGGTTATACACCTAGTTACACTGCAGATAAAGGTGGATTATACACCTCGTCACACTGCAAATAAATGTAGGTTATACACCTAGTCACACTGTAGATAAATGTATGTTATACACCTAGTCACACTGCAGATAAAGGTGGATTATACACCTAGCAACACTGCAGATAAATGTAGGTTATACACCTAGTCACACTGCAGATAAAGGTTGGTTATACACCTAGTTACACTGCAGATAAATGTAGGTTATACACCTAGTTACACTGCAGATAAAGGTGGGTTATACACCTAGTGACACTGCAGATAAATGTAGGTTATACATCTAGTCACACTGCAGATGAAGGTGGGTTATACACCTAGTCAAAGTGCAGATAAATGTAGGTTATACACCTAGTCACACTGCAAATAAATGTAGGTTATACATTTAGTCACACTGCAGATGAAGGTGGGTTATACACCTAGTCACACTGCAGATAAGTGTAGGTTATACACCTAGTCACACTGCAGATAAAGGTGGGTTTTACACCTAGTCACACTGCAGATAAAGGTGGGTTATACACCTAGTCACACTGCAGATAAATATAGGTTATACACCTAGTCACACTGCAGATAACTGTAGGTTATATACCTAGTCTCACTGCAGATAAATGTAGGTTATACACCTAGTCTCACTGCAGATAAATGTAGGTTATACACCTAGTCACACTGCAGATAAATGTAGGTTATACACCTAGTCACACTGCAGATAAATGTGGATTATACACCTAGTCTCACTGCAGATAAATGTAGGTTATACACCTAGTCACACTGCAGATAAAGGTGGGTTATACACCTAGTCACACTGCAGATAAAGGTGGGTTATACACCTAGTCACACTGCAGATAAAGGTGGGTTATACACCTAGTCACACTGCAGATAAATGTAGGTTATACACCTAGTCACACTGCAGATAAATGTAGGTTATACACCTAGTCACACTGCAGATATATATAGGTTATACACCTAGTCACACTGCAGATAAATTTAGGTTATACATCTAGTCACACTGCAGATAAATGTCGGTTATACACCTAGTCACACTGCAGATGAAGGTGGGTTATACACCTAGGCACACTGCAGATGAAGGTGGGTTATACACCTAGTGACACTGCAGTTAAATGTAGGTTATACACCTAGTCACACTGCAGATGAAGGTGGGTTATACACCTAGTGACACTGCAGATAAATGTAGGTTATACACCTAGTCACACTGCAGTTAAATGTAGGTTATACACCTAGTCACACTGCAGATAAATGTAGGTTATACACCTAGTCACACTGCAGATAAATGTCGGTTATACACCTAGTCACACTGCAGATGAAGGTGGGTTATACACCTAGTCACACTGCAGATAAAGGTTGGTTATACACCTAGTCACACTGCAGATAAAGGTTGGTTATACACCTAGTCACACTGCAGATAAATGTAGGTTATACACCTAGTCACACTGCAGATAAAGGTGGGTTATACACCTAGTCACACTGCAAATAAATGTAGGTTATACATTTAGTCACACTGCAGATGAAGGTGGGTTATACACCTAGTCACACTGCAGATAAATGTAGGTTATACACCTAGTCACACTGCAGATAAATGTAGGTTATACACCTAGTCACAGTGCAGATAAAGGTGGGTTATACACCTAGTCTCACTGCAGATAAATGTAGGTTATACATCTAGTCACACTGCAGATAAAGGTGGGTTATACACCTAGTCACACTGCAGATAAAGGTGGGTTATACACCTAGTCACACTGCAGATAAAGGTGGGTTATACACCTAGTCACACTGCAGATAAATGTAGGTTATACACCTAGTCACACTGCAGATAAATGTAGGTTATACACCTAGTCGCACTGCAGATAAATGTAGGTTATACACCTAGTCTCACTGCAGATAAATGTAGGTTATACACCTAGTCACACTGCAGATAAATGTAGGTTATACACCTAGTCACACTGCAGATAAATGTAGGTTATACACCTAGTCACACTGCAGATGAAGGTGGGTTATATACCTAGCCACACTGCAGATAAATGGAGGTTATACACCTAGTCACACTGCACATAAATGTAGGTTATACACCTAGTCACACTGCAGATATATCTAGGGTATACATCTAGTCACACTGCAGATAAAGGTGGGTTATACACCTAGTCACACTGCAGATAAATGTAGGTTATACACCTAGTCACACTGCAGATGAAGGTGGGTTATACACCTAGTCACACTGCAGATAAATGTAGGTTATACACCTAGTCACACTGCAGATAAATGTAGGTTATATACCTAGTCACTGCAGATAAATGTAGGTTATACACCTAGTCACACTGCAGATAAAGGTGGGTTATATACCTAGTCACACTGCAGATAAAGGTGGGTTATACACCTAGTCACACTGCAGATAAATGTGGGTTATACAGCTAGTCACACTGCAGATAAATGTAGGTTATACACCTAGTCACACTGCAGATAAATGTAGGTTATACACCTAGTCACACTGCAGATAAAGGTGGGTTATACACCTAGTCACACTGCAGATAAAGGTGGGTTATACACCTAGTCTCACTGCAGATAAATGTAGGTTATACACCTAGTCACACTGCAGATAAATATAGGTTATACACCTAGTCACACTGCAGATAAATGTAGGTTATACACCTAGTCACACTGCAGATAAATGTAGGTTATACACCTAGTCACACTGCAGATAAAGGTGAGTTGCATATTGATATTAACCACTGTTTTGGTTTGTGTGCATAGTAGATTAGTTGCACGCACAGCATTGTTTTTATTATATCAGTAATTATTACTCTCACTACAGCAGCAGTAATCAGAGTTTTATTCAAGTTAAATTAATTAATTGTTGTATGACTTCGGTAACACAAAAACATTGTTTATTGTCACCCTCGAAAAAATGATAGAGGCGGATCATTTTTTACACTGATTTCGCCGCTGCACAGCACCCTCTGTTGACAAAAAGATTTATTATTGTTGGTGTTACTTGTTAACTTGTTATTGCTCCTTTGAAGCCCGGTGTCATGCGAAAACATCATCCGTGTGCTAAATATTCCGGATGAGGTCGTTGCACATGCGCAGTGAAGTTCTTGGATTTTTCCGCAGTTTTGTAGATTCTCGTAAATACTTAGTAATGTGCATTGTTCAATAGAAACAAATGTACGGCGTATTTATATTTATTCACCAATAACTCGCACGTCAGAAGTATAGTGTATTTGAATTAAATTTGCCGAGATAATCAGTTCAGAAATGCTTTTTCAATCTCTTGTATTTCGGCAATCACATGCCTTTCCAGTACAAGTCTGTATGTTTGATATTGATTTTTAAAAATAAATATTTTAAATATAAATATAGGTTTGCATAGACAGACGCACCAGACGCATTTTTTGTAACTTAACAAGTTTATATTTTTATTGGTTATGTATGTATAATTTTTAACACATCGTGTCAGTTGTTCATACTTATAATTGTATTTTATATTAAATAAAAATAAATACACCATGCTTGGAACGTACGCTACGAGTTATTATTAGATGGATGTAAATACGCGTACTTGTAAGGTGTGAGCTATTGGTAAATAAATATAAATGCGAGTTAAAACTACATGTAAATGTATAAAAATACGCTATTATATTAGTAAATATATTTAAAATCATTGATTAAATATAAATATATGTATATAACTTCATGGGCTCAATCGATAAGATATAAAACATCTGTGTGGTCGAAACTATTTCCGGGGTGTCGAATTGTGGCCGACTACCACCCACCGTATATTTCATACGTATCAGGGGGAAATTCTTCTCTCTCTGGGTTCTCCACACTTGTCAGGGGGGGATCTCGTCTCGTCTCTATATCTCGTCCCCTTGAGGTACGGGATCGGGGAAGTCACTTATACTTTACAGTCAAATAAGACACACACAACGAAATACGTTTCAACTCTCGTCTTAGTCGATCAGTCGAGCACTCTATAAGACACAGCGCCCTGGAGAAAAATCCCCAAGACTATCGCAAGGCTGACCCAAGACTCTCTTAGACTGCGTCCACACTCGCCCCAAGGCTCTCCAGGACTGGACTCGACTGCGTCTATCGTGCTGTGCTCCCCAAGACCAACTCAAACTCTCTTTATTCATTTTCAAAACTCTAACCAATTACAAAGCAGTAAAAAGACTCTAGGGCGTAACCTTCAATCATAAAGCCAATCACACTAAGTACTGAATACGTCATATCTTTTGATTAATCGTTCACTACATTAATAACTACGGATGTCAAAATAGCAACGGTTATCTGTAATTAGTTCCAAATCACTGAGCCAAGTTCCGTCCAAAACTTCAAATAGGCCTAAACGATGACAGACATAACACAGCAATTCAGCTAATAATCAGCTAATTAAGTAGATTAACAGATACGCGAAAAGAAATTCATGACACATATTACAATTATTGAAATTATTTGTTGCTGGAAGTCATGAGATTTTCAGGAATACTGACGTTGTACATAATACGTGTCGCATTTCTTGAAAATTCAACTATTCTATTGTTTTACTAGAATAAAATGTGAAAAACTTGAAAATGTCTTTTCTAGTTCCCTTCTATTGATAATTCCACAAACATCTCAAGAATGATTCCGTATCATTTTTTTTATCAAACATGAAAAAATAATTGCTAAGAATTGAGAATAGTTGATATCGTCACAAAAAAACAAAACAAAAACAAACGCCTATAAAATCAAGAATGATTCCATATCATTTTGTTATCAAACATGAAAAAATAATTGCTAAGAATTGAGAATAGTTGATATCGTCACAAAAAACAAAACAAAAACAAACACCTATAAAATCAGTAGTTTTCAAGAAGTCGTCGGAAATAGCGGTTTTGACAAAATGACCCAAAATATTCACAAAAATACAATATATTACCAGGCTACTGGTTTTTAACAAGAAGATGTTGAATGACGAACGATAGTTGCTGTGTCAACTTCTACTTATTTTCATTAAGCTTAAAAGCTATTCCTTACAACATACCATGATGATTATTGTTTCGATTGCATAGAATATTTCGTTATGGGTCAATTCGTAATAGTCGATTTTTATTGCATGTATTTTTTAAGGGTAAACACGATGTATTGAACACTGCTATGACAACGGGTGAATACTTAATAGATGGTGTGGACTACGTTGATACGTGGAAGGTGAGTGAAGACGACTCAGAAATAATTCATGCACGTTTCTAAAGCTATGTTTATTGTGTTAATATATAAGATATAATATTTATTAATTGTATAATGGTCTCCGGCCCATTACAATCATACAAATTAATTATTGACAAGAAATAAATTTATATTACAAAATATGTATGAACATATAGATGTAGAGGGTGTCAATAGATAATATAAGCACTATATAATGTGATGGAGATATTAATATTTATACACATACAAACTTATTCTCATTTGATCTTTGATTAAAAAACACTTATAAATAAATAGAGCTAACGAGGTAATGATTTGGCTTTTAGAGGAACTTAATAATTTTACTGGAGTATTCAAATTTGGGGATTGTGTCTCATTTGGGAGATATTTTCTCCTGATTGTGTCCCATGCAGTACATTTTAGTAAAAAATGTAATTTCAATATCCTTGACCCGTTCACAAAATTTGTACATGAACATATCAGAGTCCCCCACCCCTTGATTAAACCAGACATAACCAAATCCATATTTAAATAGCAATATTTCACACATCTTTTAACATGGTAACAAAATAAGAGGTAGTCTCCCACAATCCCCTAATACTGTCCAAGTTGGAGCCTACAATAGATTTATGTACACTTTCTAAATGTTGATATTGACCATATCCCCAAATTTCAGACCAATATGTAAGTACAGGTTGAATTAAGGTGTCAAAAATCTTAAAATACATAACTGCTTTAAAACATTGCATATTTCCTAAGTATCTTTTGATCGCAATAATTTTTTTTTTGCCTTTTATAGCTAAATTGTCTGTGGTAATATTAAAAGAGCATTTACATGAAATTACCATCCCCAGGTATTCGTATGAACTAACAGTACTAATTTGCTTGTCCTCGAAATACCACTTTTCATATTTACTGAGATATCCCCCATTTCTGTATACTACAATTTTAGTTTTAATTAAGTTGATATTTAGATCCCACTTGTTTGTAAACTCATACAATATACTTATTAGTCTTTTCAAGCCCAGAATAGAATTTGAAAATAAAGCAATGTCGTCAGCATACAATAATGAAAACAACTCTAACATGTCGTTTGGGATCAATTGTATTCCTCTATACTCAGAGTCATCCAACATGCTTTGTAGCTCATTAATGTAAAATGAGAATAAAATAGGGCTGATCATGCATCCTTGTCTTGAAGTGACCCCTCATTCACGAACACATGATTTGACATCTTTATAAATACTTTGTAAAATTACATACATTTTCCCGTTGATACCATTATTGGCCAGTCTAAACAATAAAAAATCCCTGTTAACCGAGTCGAATGCCTTCTGGGAATCTATATAGAGGCAATACAATTTTCCCCCTTTCCTGTCTAACTGTTTCTGAATTATGGCATATAATGTAAATATTTGATCAATAGTTGAATAGCCCTTCCTAAATCCAGCCTGTGTCTCTGGGATTATATCAAAAACCCTTGCCCATTTTGATAGTCATGCTTCAATGATACTGGTGAAGATTGTTCCAAATATACTCATGAGTGATATAGCTCCATAGTTACCGGGATCATTTCGACTATTTTTCTTGTGCATAGGAATAATAATACTTTTTTGACCAACCTTCTGGAAAATTGCCAGTATTAAAAACTAAGTTAAAAAGGGCATTCACAAATTTTATCGACTCATCACATGAAAATTTAAAAAAATCAGCAATTAAAAGATTAAAAGGACCTTCAGATTTGCCATTTTTATATTTATGTATTGACTGAATAATTTCGTCATTCGTTATTGGCGCATTCAATGTCGTGTCGTTTGTTGTGTTAATGTTATTTAAAGAAATAAATTTTTTTTTTCAAAACTGCAATATTAATTAATTAATATTAGTACTAATTCCTAATATATAAATATAATGCCATCGATTTCACAATATTTGTTATAAGGTTATTTATAATGAGAGTTTAAAACGTCTATCAATCAAGCAATGAAGTTTATATTGCGCCAGTATCCAATACGACGTATTGTTCAGAGGCGCTGTACAATTAGTGCTGTTAAAGGCTTTGGTAGATACGAGAGTTTTAAGATTCTTTCTAAAGGTATCTATTGTAGGTGCTTTATGGCCACGTTTCTTCTTACGCATGACAATTCTGGCTGCTGCATTCTGTGCATGTTGAAGTGGCTTGTTATTGTCTGTTGGCAATCCATAGAGTAGCGCATTTCCATAGTTGAATTTAGTACAGAGTGGTGCTTGAAAAAGTTTTTGGCAGGTGTGTTTTGAGAGATAGTGGCGTATATGTCCATAACATGGAGCATCATTGATTTGTTCACACCTTTGTGAATGGCTATTAGATCTATAATAATAACATGTACTCATATTTTGGTTTTATGGCAATGTTCAAGCGTAGTAATCTGTTCCAGTGTCAATAGAACGCAATATCACGCAATTATAATTTCATGGAAAAGGTGTGACCTACCTACACATATCAATTGTCATTCTGAGATAGAATTGCGTGATCTTTTTATTCACTTACTTACTAAACAAATAAACAAATAAATAAACAAATAAATAAATAAATAAATAAATAAATAAATAAATAAATAAATAAATAAATAAATAAATAAATAAATAAATAAATAAATAAATAAATAAATAAATAAATAAATAAATAAATAAATAAATAAATAAATAAATAAATGAATGAATGAATGAATGAATAAATCGATGAATAAATAAATAAATAAATAAATAAATAAATAAATCGATGAATAAATAAATAAAGCGATGAATAAATAAATAAAGCGATGAATAAATTAATAAATCGATGAATAAATAAATAAATCGATGAATAAATAAATAAACAAATAAATCGATGAATAAATAAATAAACAAATAAATCGATGAATAAATAAATAAACAAATAGATAAATAAATAAATAAATAAATAAATAAATAAATAAATAAATAAATAAATAAATAAATAAATAAATAAATAAATAAATAAATAAATAAAACTTACGTCAAGGTTTACTAATGCTAACTTCGTTTTATACAGATTATGGAAACATTTGTCGATGAAGGTCGTGCCAAGTCAATTGGTGTGTCCAGTTTTAACCAAAAGCAATTGGAGCGAATTATGGACGTGGCTAAACACAAACCAGTTACAAACCAGGTAAGACGTGTAACCATACTTGGCACAATCACATTAAATCAAGCATATCAAGTATATTCTCACTGTGATATGAAGAATCAGTTGGTTTGTCGGTACTAGAGATCGTGGTAATTGATCGCCAAATCTAACATAATTTGTTATTGTTGTAATCACTGAGAATCCGTTGCCCTACGTGTCCACCATATACTTCTATTCCTAAATGGTCAAATCAACAAGGAAAAATAGCCATTATTTATATTTAAAAATGCTCTAAACCAAAAATAAAATATAGTCAATCTTTGATGCTGCCCTCTAGGGTGAATAATAAGAACATCCCATAGTATCATTTTCGCTTATTTCTATGGTTACACGATGTTGTATTCTATAAAATTACACAATCACCAATTCGTAAACGCAACGTTATGAACGTACCATTTGCGCACTAAATGTGTTGGATTTTCCCTGCGTTCATAAGGTAACAATGTTGCTACAAAACACAAAAATACAGTTGTAATGTGATAAAGAGTTTGACAATTATTTGTCCCGGCGAGTATTAAAGATCTTCGAAGTTATTTTGAGGGAATGTTTTTGAAAACTGTTATCAACCAAAATTTGAAAACAAAAGCGGGAAATAACTTGGCCACACAGTGACATATAGATAAAAATAACACGTTGTAAAAATCTTCGGATAAAATATAGAAACAATTTTTCAATGAGTTCAATGGCATGTACTGGGTACTTTTGTCCAGGTCATGATTGTTATTTGTTGCTAACTATAATCTATACAAGTTTATAAGTAACTATAACCCCCCCCCCCAGAATAATGTTGAAAACGATTTGTCACGAAAAGCACAAAATCTAAAGCTCCTACGATGCATACAGGGGTATGTACAAGGAAATATACTTTTAAAAACGTTTAATTATTTGTAATTGTACGAATACGGATGATTATTTTACATGTAATATGTGGCAATGTACACAAAAACGAATACCAGTGCATTAAAAGTGGTGTTATTTAGAACATGATCAGAAAACAACGTTGCACAAATCACTAATCAATGAGAAAGACATGATTCGTGACGTAACTCAATATAGTTGGTTTAAATTTACAGATTGAACTCCATCCGTATTTTACCAGAAATGAGTTGACAAGTTGGTGTCAGTCGAAAGGCATTGTTATCACCGCATTCAGCTCACTTGGGGCTATTGACAGGCCTTGGTGAGTTTATATGTTAAGCAGAAATACTACGCATTGTCATATATAACCACATTATACAGAAGGAGAAAAGTTTTAGTTTATATTATTACAACATTAACTTAGTAAAAAAAAAATGAACAATATATTTAAATTTCAATTTATATATATATATATATATATATCAGTTCTTTTTATTTAGATCATGGCAATTTTTTGGTCAGAGCGCCCTCTAGTTTTGTGGAGAATCATGTTCATTTGGAATGCTCTGATTGGATGGAAGTTCAAGCCTAGCAAGGTGTGATAGAATTGGCCTGTTATGTTCAGATTCAAATAAGCATGAACCACTAATTTGACAGGGAAGTGATACTTATAATGCAGCAAGCTGTTCTAATTGCTGTTGTGGTAGAGTTTTTCTATTTTCCTGTCAAATGCATTTATTGGTCCACTGAAAAATGAAAATAATGTTCCCTGTAACTTAGACTCTTATTGATCAAGGCATTTTAAAAATCATGGGTGTTAACTCCCCTCAAGTTATGACCCGTTGTCCCCTACAGAATAATGGTTGCATCTAATATTAAAATAAAGATGGCGGAGTATAGCGTTGATTAATCTCGTTCTACTCTGGATTACTTGGAGTCAATAAAGATCCTAGAAAGTTAGTATTTATATGCCTGTGTGTTTTTGTTTTTTGTTTTTTCACTGTCTTTGACTTTCCCAGTATGTTTGTTGCTGTTGACAACAATTCAGTCCTCTGCCAGGCTTCAGTCAATGTTTTTCTTCACTACCTACCCAACTCCTCGTCGGGCACTATGTAGCTGGTGTGGTATATTTATCACAGACAGTAGGGCAATTGTCACATTTAGTGCTCCAAGAAAATATTCTCTGTCCATGTGTATTTATATAAATAGATGCAGTTTCTTTGGTTTGAATAACATTCACTGGCTTCGTACATACAGGTATACTGGTTTACCTGTTTCTAGTTGAAATATAGCCAATCTTATTAACCAAGACAGTTGGACATTTGCCACATGTCACAACACTCATTTCCAAGTGCCATAGCTTGAAACAAGTAGTCAAATCTGATATTGGCTGGAGCTTTAGTTTATATGGACATGGTAAATGGCAAACTAGATGGTCAGAAAGTAATAAAAATAATCCCAGCTTTACTCCACCCACCCCACTATGAAGTAAAAGGCTGTTTATAAGGCCATGTATGATGGTTTCATTTTTCTTATGGAAAACAATTTTAATTAAAAACTTCTATGCTCCTGTACCCAACCGTGGGGGTTCATCACACTAAACAACAGGTGTCACTATTACTAAGATAAATGTACTTTGTTTTCATTAAAATTACTGATATATATATATATATATATATATATATATATATATATATATATATATATATATATATATATATATTAACTGCCGTCTTGTAACTCACTTGCCAAATAAAAATGCTCTTTTATTGATTATAATAGGTAAGAGTTTTCAGTGCCATAATGTATTCACATCAGGTGTATGTGTCATTAAATTACACGAGTTAATGCCAATGCAAGGATTATAATGAATTGTACAGTCAGCATATATGTTCATATGACACAAAAATAAAATGCATAACACAATACATATTTTACACTCACAGGGCTAAGGAAGAAGATCCCAATTTATTAAAGGACTCTGCCGTCCTCGCTATCGCCAAGAAACACGATAGGTTACCAGCACAGGTGTTACTTAGATATGGTATTGATCGTGGTTGTTTGGTGATACCCAAAAGTGTCACTCCAAAGCGGATACAAGAAAATATTGCGGTACGTTTAACGAACACACATCTATAAGAAAGTATATACTTATATTTATGTATATCACGAGTTTGAAATGAAATATTTTGGCGAAGCATTCTGGTGAATAAGGTTTAAACGTATGTATGACTGGTGATGTTTATGATTCTGATCAGTTTGAAATGTCATCTTTTGTCCAAACAAATTGGTGGAAATTGGTTATATGTGTGTACGTGTGACTGGTTTCTATATGATGTTAAATGATGATAAATTAAATTAAACTACTTAAAGTACTTCACCTTTTATACAATTAAAAAAAGCAAGCACGTGGTCCAAAATTTATTCTGACTAGAATGATAAATGTATCATTTAATTTGCTGTAGGTATTTGACTTCAAGTTAACCCCAGACGATATGGATACATTGACGTCTCTTAATCGTAATTGGACAGTGTTTCATTTACTTTGGAGCACGTGAGTATAGTGATAATTATTTGTTTGACGTTTCTATGCTGCATAATTCATTCTAATAAATACTCATGTTTGTAATATTAAATTCATGTATTGTTTACAGATTCAAGGATCATCCACACAGTCCTTTCAATGACGAGTTGCAGCTATAATACGTCATTATTACGACATTCTTGAAGTGGAACATGGAGATTTTGCAATAACAGACGGGCAATCACACTTATATGCACCGACAGAAAGGGATAATCCTATATTGATCACTTATGTGAAATGTTAATTATAAACCCACATCGGAATTAGGCATAAACCCTAATCATTCTTGTGTTTTGATTGTCATTTCAAATATAAAATGGTCAGTGTAATCCTTAATGCACCAACTAGTAATTTTTCTTGCATATGTATAGACTGTATTGAAAAGTAACTATAACAATAATAATAATAACATCACCTCTTGGGTTGTGCCTTGAGGTCCATGTATCTCTCTCACCGATTTGACAGTGTGTTGTTTGTTTAGTTTGTGTGTCCCCTGTGTGTTCTCGGATTGCCTTTTGACATTGATTATAGCTTATAGTTGGGTATTGTTGCTTGGGTTTCCATCCAAAGAGGTTGTTCGATTACGAAAAAAATATTGAATAGATCACGTGATGTTGTTGTCTCTATATGATGTGTACAAAACGATGTAATAGTAATGTGATTTAAATTGTGGGGTATAAACATTATTCTACATGCCAACAATATATATTTGTACAATGTTGAAATAAAATGTCTCGTCTCCCATTAGAACGAGGCAATAATTGTAAATAGAGATTAAAACCGCAAGTGACATCAGCGGGGCCCAAGCCTGATTGCCGATAGGGTTGTTTGAATGATATTTACCATGAGGTCGAAATACGGTTGGATCCTTGTATTTACCTGGTTCGGTTATCAAGGTATGGTTTTCAGAATATACAATGAGCCATGTGCTTATGCATATTAATTAGGTTACATGATCATATAAGGTGATCTTTCTCCAAACTAGGTAAAGTCATGGAACAACTGCATTTTAACCACGTGGTACAGATAATTTAAAGTACTTCAATGGCAATCAGGTGACCTATATTAATTACGGAATAGATATCTGATAACTTAGGCTCTGTTGACGCCACTGGCGGCTTTAATTCTTCAGCTCCCGAGAGCGAGGATTTGTTGTATTATGTTCGTCGCTGTGTCTGCGGAAGTACTATGGAGGGTTGCATGATGGTAGTGATAAGTCTTAAGTCTTAATAATTTTAGTGAAAACGAAAAGTGAAAACGAGTGACTATGAAATGAAGGTTGGTTTTAAATATTAAATATCATGAAAGGAAATCGAACTGGTATGGAAGGGCAGTAAATGTAGCCAGAATGCAAGGCCAGACTCCGGGGTCAAATACGTAACAATACATCCATCATGGCGGCTGCAAAGTGTCAACAACTATGGATGCGGTATTAGCCATGATTTGCAGTTTTCGTGAATGGCCGAGGGAAAAATATATGCAAATTCTGTGCTTCAGTAACGGTATTTACTGCTTTTTGTGCAATGAAAATTAATACAGAAAATGCTGCCAAAAGACATTTGTCTCCAGTAAAAAAAAACAACCTTGGGAGGAAGATTCATCTTGAATTAAATTGAGAAGACCAAAATCCCCCGGTACAGTCGTTCTTGTGAAGCAATGGACACACTTCTCCAGGGTATCAAGAGAATTATTTGAAGTGTGAAACGGCTGCTTTATCCAAAAGTAAAGTTCAATATCATTGGCCAGAGTAATTACCCCGCACATTAATGATTGGTCCAGGCTGGATGAAGACGTTTTTAGAGGGGTGGCTCGCTAGAAGTATTCGCCATGACTCCAGACCTTTCATTCGATTTATACAACACTTGTAGAGACATTGTTGTTTTTGAAAGTGTTCAACAGTGAGCATATTCTGGTAAATAGAATGGACAGAATGTTTAAACCTCCTGTTGCATACCACGTTACAATATAGATTTATTGTGTTTAATTGTTTATTGTTCATAGTTTCAAAATATCAGTTTTTATTGTTCATAATTATTTACAGTAATAAAACAGTTTTCCGTTCTGAAACCATTTCCAGTTATTATAATTGTATGCATAACAGCTTTCCCAACACAATATGACAGGATGATATGTAAAGATATGTATGAGTATGTTTCATGGGTTAATTGGCCACTTCTTTACTTTAATTCCAACTATATCTCTGGAAATGCTGTTTATCATTCATATTTCGATATCCCAAAATGTGTCGATTGCGTATCTGGTAATTGTATCTAACTACTATTTCGCAAAATTTGCCCAGCCTTGCTTTTACCAGTCATTTAAGAAAACACTCACAGTGAAGATTCATGCCGATATACTTTAAATTACATTTCCCTTTACATTCTCTTCCATAACACAACAGTCGTTGTGCTGAGACAGTTATGGTTGCACAACCATCACCAGTTCTCATTCAGATTATATCCAACTTGGCACCTAGTCAAACGTTAACAACTAATGAGTAGGACACTCTCAATAAATGCATATGAGGGGGGAGGTGATGTAAAGTAAAGTGGCTCAAACAATTATTTTAGACATTGTGTGATTAAGTCATTTCAAAAAGCTAATTAATAATATTTTTTTTCAAATACAAACCTGCGTCATAAAAAACAATACATTCATAGTAGGAGACCCAATATCCACATAATGGAATAGCCCAACAGCATAAATTTTGCTGCATACACTGGTTTTCACTGGCATTTAGCACATTACAACCCTGGGCGGAGGAAACCATTTGCTGATTAGGTTAGTCACATGTTGAATTATAATTGTCTATAATTGAGATTTTGAAACTCCGAAAAAGTACAAAAACCATGTTTAATCCCCCGCTTATATTATACATCACAATGTTAGCACGTTGCCTGTCTACTAAGGGATTGGTCAGTTACTTCGGCCTAGGGGGGGGGGGGGTCGGCGGATTCCATTTTGCCAGCTGTAAATCTCAGTTGACCCACCCCTATCAAATAAAAAAAAGTGGGTGACCCCCCACATTATATTTTAAAACTTAAAACATGCTGACCCCCCCAAAAAACAAAGAAACATTAACAGTTTTGGCTCTGACATGATTACAAAATGTATTATATGTGCATTGAAAATATCATGGTTTGCCATAATTTTGACATAATTTTTAGCGTTTGCATTTAATAGACCTTAGGAGGGGAAGGGGAAGCATAATACCAGAAAATGACTACAGAAAAGGCTGCAGGAAGGAGGGAAATCTATTCTGCTAAAGATAGTAAATAAAAGCAAAGCTGTGGAGTACTTACTCGATAAACGCCCTTATAAGATAGGAAAAGAGGATTTGAATCTAGGCGGTTTGAACTCTTTGAAAAGTAAGTTGAATTTAAAATATCTTTCATATCTTATAGACCAGGAAAGCTTTACACCCAAAGCACAATCTGTGCTTATGAAAACAAAGGAAACTTTGATTTTTGCTTAAATTTGTGTTGGATTTTGGTATTTTACAGAGCAAAATATGCATATTTAAAAGTAAAAAAAACAAAAAAAACTATTTATTTATTTTTTCATCATGTTTTTAATTTATATATCAGCATTTTCACAAATTTAACTTTTTTGATTTGCTGAACAAAAACTGTCACTGCTCTTTGTACTAATTGCTGTGTTGTCTTTCCGTCTCCTGTTATAATTAGATAAATCCAGTAAATATCTTATACAATAGTGACTTCAGACTTTAAATAAAATAATCTGATATCAGCGGCACATGGACTTGGGATGTGTTTAAAACTTAACTGTATAATTGGGGTTCTAGCCGCATTGCATAATCTGTTAGTTATTTGGCAACTTTAATTCAATTCAAACACTCAGAAAATTTGCGAAATTCGTAATGTTACTGGAAATCCAAACAAAATGAAAACTACTATTATGTCTCTTTGGAAAATATGATTGCAAAGTTATTCCAAAGACTGTACGTCCGTATATCTTTTTCTCATTGTCTTGTCTGATATGTGCACACACATAGAGACACTAGCTGTTACAAAGCTCGTAAACTTGTATGGTTTTGTGTTTTTTCAGTGCCAACTGAGTAGAACGCCATCCCGAAAGATGAATCCATAAACGAAGTTTTGATAAGAAAAAAACAAAACGGTGTTTTCCCACTGTCGCTGCAAAAAGACAATCAAAGCAATTTGCATGATCGTCATTGACCTAGTTTCAATTATTGACGTTGTATGATGCCTGTAAATTAATGTGTGAGTTACTGAATGTTGAAGTTCAAAAAACAAAAATATGTGTTGTTTAACTGAAAATTCAACATCAAGTTCCATTTTGGGCAAATGTGGGCGTGGTTTCTAAAATATGAGAGTGGTAGTTTTTGTAACTCAAAAAAATCAGCATTTTCTCAATACGTTTTTTAAAACGAATAATATTGTAGCTTGAGATGTTAGCACACGGAAGTAACACCTTCCGTTTCAATGATAATATCTCTGTAAACAAAAAAAGTGGACGCGCCATGCAAATTGCATTTCCCATGACGCACTGGCGGGATTGTGGAGCCGCGTTTTAAGGACGAAACTGTAATTTGCTTTCGTGTTCATATTGGGTTACTACAACTAAATTATCTTTTATTTAGACAGACAATTTAGCAATGTTTAACACAACAAAAATCAGTCCACGTGCAGTGAGTTCATAAATCAGCTTATGACCAGTTTTGTGATAGGTGCATGACATATTATTCAGTATTGGTAAATGGGGGTCAATCTCTTCAGTTTTAGAGATTTATTCTACTCATAATAGTAAAGTAAAGTTAAGACGTTGGAAAAATTGGAAATAGCAATTAATTATACTATCCAAGCAGGCATTTTTTTACCAACTAAATTTGTTTTTTTTTGCCTTTTTTTCAGTTATTGGGGATTTGCACTAAATATTTACCGACATCTGTGCACACAGACTGGCCCAAATAGAGTGTGTGTGTGTGTGTGTGTGTGTGTGTGTGTGTGTGTGTGTGTGTGTGTGTGTGTGTGTGTGTGTGTGTGTGTGTGTGTGTGTGTGTGTGTGTGTGTGTGTTAGCGGGGGGGGGGGGATACAGCTCCTAGGCTCCCTGTGCTTGAATATTACCAAATGGCTATATATCTGTCTGTTATTCTGATTTATTCGCACTAGTTTACTAGTATTTAATAGAATATTCAATCACATTGAACCAAGCCTATTATGCTTAGTCTTAGTTTAATATATTGTTGTTCTGTTTTTATACATAACACACAACAAAGACTTAGTCAAAACTACAATGTGGATTGTTACTGTTGTTTTGTAGTAATGTCGACATTAAATCATGTCATTATGATTTGGATAAGTTACGAGTAAACTGTACACGACGATGATGGCAACACTATCCCTCCACTATAGTAAAACAGAAGGAGAACTAACGTGATTTGTCGTTATATTGATTACAAATATATCAGGGTGGTTAAATCATACGTCGGGATCTATACAGAGGACCAATACCCACACTACACTTTAATCTAACCCCAACCAGCCCAATATGCCCTTGTCCGGCGACTCACTGCAGCATATTCAATCTATTGGAATTGTATCATTTTTTTCTGATGAATGTTTTGATTTATTTTTTCAGGCTGAATCCTAAAACATGTTTCGGCAAAGACTGTTCCTGCTATACATATTTGGAATTTTGCTGATGAAATATTGTACATCAAGTGGATGTCCGGCACCATGCAGTTGTCAAACAATTGGCGTAGGGAAATACAAGTGACTTGTACAAGCCCTGGTTTATCTGAAATTCCAACAAAGTATACTCTTAAATTAATATAATTAAATAATACTTAAATTAATATAAATTTTACTCCTTGACGGTGATTCCGGCTCATGCTTTTAGTGGACTGGGCCGGCTGATGCAATTGCACATCTATTCCAACAATATTTCGAGCATTTCATCGCGTGCATTTGCAAGTTTGAGCAACTTAGCGGAACTTAAACTTATGCAGAACAAATTAACGTTTTTACCAGCGTCCGTCTTTGACGAGCTGGGCAATCTTCAGTATCTAAGTTTAAGCAACAACAAGTTGACTTCTATACCACCAACGATATTTCATTCTTTATTAAGCTTAAACGATCTAGAGCTATCCTCTGATGACTTGGGATCACTGCCTGCAGCATTATTCCACGGTCTGACAAACCTTCTAACCAATTGACTACTTTACCTGCGACAATATTTCAGTCTTTATCAAATTTATCCACGCTGTATCTAAGAGTTATTCACTATAAAACGTTACCTGAAACATTATTTCATGACCTGAAAAACCTTCACACTTTGGATCTGTATTTCAATCAGCTGACATCCTTACCACCTGGCATATTTGAGCCATTAAGTCATGTAGATAAGCTGTATCTCTATCACAACCAACTACATTCTTTATCCATTCACAACCTTACTACTTTACGGTACTTGTACCTGACTGGCAACAATATCACACAGGTTTCAGTTACACGACCCTCAAATGGGATTAATCATGTTTGGGGTCAATCAGTTGTACGAATTACATCTTGATAGCAATGACATCACCTGGTTACCACCAACGATGTTTTTTTAAGAATGACACAGTTGTATTAGTTGTATCTGCGAAACAACAAACTTACATAATTACCAGATTGTTTTCAGAATATCTCAAGCATACGGACGTTATACATCAGTAACAATAAACTAATTTACTCACGGTCTGTCGAATTTACAATCACTGCAAACTTTGCATATCAATAATAATCATCTCGCAAAGTCACCAGAGAATATTGACAGTCTCTTAAATCTAGAATATATGGATCTTCAATACAACGAGCTTACACAGTTACCTGCGAGCATTACAAGATTATCAACACTGATATATTTTTACCTGTCCAATAATAGTCTCTTACTTTTACCAGGTTGTCAAAACATAACGCAATTAACTTTGTCCGGCAACCCTTGGTCATGTGACTGCCAGATGAGGGATTTTAAGGAATGAACAATTGGTAACTCGAATAACAGTGGGCAGATTATATGTCAATATCCAAGGGAATATAGAGGAATTAGTTTTAACAACATCACAATATCTAATTTCCTGTGTGTTGGACCTGCATTTATCCGAACTTTTCAATGGGTATACGCTGATGAAAATGAACCGGTCACATTGGTAGTTTATGCAACTGGAAGACCATCTCTACTGATTCAATGGGTCACCCCTAATGGAACATTATATACAGTAACACTACTGACCATTTCCCTCTGCGACTTCACCAGGATGGCAGTATAACAATTTTGTCTACACAAATGTACCACATTGGCACGTACGTTTGTATTGCGAATAATGAGATAGGTTTTGCACTATCAGTGAGATTTCGTTATGGGATTAGTTCCCAAAGATCGAGCTCAACACAAGAAAGCATGGTCATAGATGAAATGATGTACAATTCAACTAAACCGAGTAAAGGATTTTTCACGGAACATGGCATACTCTCACGTTGTCAATGCCACTCAACTGAAAAGCATGAGCCAACGTCTTCAACTCAAATGTTTATTGGTTACATTGCTGGTTACGCTATCGGTCTGATTGTTGGTATAGCTGTGATTTTTGTAATCCTTATAATACGTTATAATTTACTTCGTAAGCAGAGAACACAAACTGAAACGTTGGAAACAAATATTGTTCCCACTACGTCGACTACTATTGATGATGATGGTAAACATCACTACACTGATATTGCTGCGAATAATGCTGCAAATATCTATAAAGATTTAGAAACTTTAAACAACCAGAATTCGGTGTCACTTGAATGTGGAGATGATAGAGCAACAAAGCATTCCATCAAGAGAAGGGAAATCTGAAGATAATGTATATGATTCTTTGGAAAGCTTAGACGTGTGTAGTGATATTGCCAAAATCACAGATAACAGGAATGTTAGTCAATCAATGAATCAATGAATCAATTAAATCAATCTATCAACCAATTAATCAATCAATCAATCAATCAATCAATCAATCAATCAATCAATCAATCAATCAATCAACAATGTATAAAGGGATTAGTGATCATCTAGATATATTTAAATCAATCAATCAATCAATCAATAGCAAATAGATGATTTGTAATGTCTTTATAAATTTGGCAATTGACTGTAGATGATTGGGTCACTGAAATTGATAGACTGTTTCATAAAATTAAACCTGAATGCTTGAATTAACAATGTATAAAGGGATTAGTGATCATCTAGATATATTTAAATCAATCAATCAATCAATAGCAAATAGATGATTTGTAATGTCTTTATAAATTTGGCAATTGACTGTAGATGACTGAGTCACTGAAATTGATAGACTGTTCCATACAATTAAACCTGAATGCTTGAATTAACAATGTATAAAGGGATTAGTGATCATCTAGATATATTTAAATCAATCAATCAATCAATCAATAGCAAATAGATGATTTGTAATGTCTTTATAAATTTGGCAATTGACTGTAGATGATTGGGTCACTGAAATTGATAGACTGTTTCATAAAATTAAACCTGAATGCTTGAATTAACAATGTATAAAGGGATTAGTGATCATCTAGATATATTTAAATCAATCAATCAATCAATAGCAAATAGATGATTTGTAATGTCTTTATAAATTTGGCAATTGACTGTAGATGACTGTGTCACTGAAATTGATAGACTGTTCCATAAAATTAAACCTGAATGCTTGAATTAACAATGTATAAAGGGGTCAATGACCATCTAGATATATTTAAATCAATCAATCAATCAATCAATCAATCAATCAATCAATCAATCAATCAATCAATCAAGCGATCAATCAAGCAATCAAGCAATCAATAGCAAATAGATGATTTGTAATGTCTTTATAAATTTGCAATTGACTGTAGATGACTGGGTCACTGAAATTGATAGACTGTTCCATAAAATTAAACCTACATGCATGAATCAACAATGTATAAAGGGGTCAATGACCATCTAGATATATTTAAATAGACGAACCTATATACTTACTATGGTGGATGTAATATTATACTGTTAATATAATAGAAACACCAATTAATCAACAATTAATACAGGTGTTCGATGTTAACGTCTTTTGGAATTTACTACGTATGTTTTTATCGATATCTGGGAGTACTTATATATATACTGATATACATATAATATAGAATGTATTGTGTGTGAAAATATAGTAAAACTATTATAATCAGAGCTACATTCTCGTAATCATTTCGTTCGTAATCTCCGTTCTTTCCCTCCCTCGCTGTTTCTATTCGCTATATAAATTTACAGTGTTAGTCGGCTGAATGTGCGAACACGTTTATACTTTCATTACACAATATTTGTTTATTTATTATATTAAGACAACCAGGTTGGCTGAATACGAATATTTTTAAAATTAGGGAAAGAGACCATCTTCGACCATCTGTTACTGTTCTAAATCGCAAAGAAAAAAAATATTATTTACATCTTATCGAAGTCTATATATCATTTCAATTCTGGGTCAGCAGGCCATACATCTCCTAGACTTCTGCTCCGTTTTATGAAAGTATTGCTTATTTATTCAATCTCAGTATTTCATATATTTTTCTGAACATGCTTAAGCATGAAAAAGTTATTCGGTCACACTAGGGTGGATCATATGACCTATGTAATTTTCGTCCAATGTCGTTACTTTCAGTAATCTGTAAAATACTTGCTAAAACACGTGCATGACAATCTATACCAATATTTGAATAGTCATGATCTAATTTCTAAATCGCAGAAATCCTATTCTAGCTATACAGCTATTATTAAGCCATTGAGTTATTATTCAGCAAATTTATTGAGTGGTTTGATATTTCTTGACTTGAGTAAGGCGTTTGATATGGTAGAAAACACGTGTTAATGAGTAACCTCTCAATTTACGGTATTTTTTTTCAGTTTCCCTGAAATGGTTTAGTTCTTATTTATCTTACCAGAAAGCAAGTTGTGTTTTTGATGGCTAAACTGTCGGATGCTGTTAATATTCGACATGGTATACCACAGGGTTGAATTTTAGAACCATTATTATTTCTTCTATTTATAAATGGCCTTTCATTATTTCTTGCGAACAGTTTCATTTATTGTGTTCTGGCGATCTAACACTGTTATTGTCTTGACCAAGTATTACTGTAGTGGCAAAGTTTATTGATGATTATGTTTGGCCAATTTTGCGTTGGGTTATTTGCAATTACATATCAATCAACACACCTAAATGAAAATCTACGCCCGTTGGATCCCGTTAAAGGTTAAATAACGTTGACGAGGCTTATTAACTTTAATGGTGAAAAGTCGCTCGGAGTAATCATAGTTACAACTCCCCATTATGGGACCATCATGTAGATATCCTTTGTAAACAGCTTAGCCGAAGAATTGATGTTCTTGTGAGAGTTCGCAGCTTATTACCTATTTTCGTCAGAAGAACATTATATTTTTAATTTATTCAGTCGTTATAATTGCTGTATAGTAAGGGGAAATCACATTTATGCCAGATTTGTTAGCTTCAAATGAGGGAAGTTTCTTACTATAACTTTGCCAATCGTCGGTTGCACTGTTAAGAAGAGATGGTATTTTGCTCATTGTCTATAGCAGTGGATGGCCGCCCGCCACTGAATATTTTTTCCTATGCTTATTCACCATGAAAATCAACCGAACGTTGTAAATACGGCTTGAATTTTCATTTTCGTTCAAGTCCACATGCAATCTCCCAGTATTTTCTGTACATGTATATCTTACGTTCGTATTTACTTTTTACTTAATCGGAACGCGATTTCAGCTTTAGTTGCAGTATACAATCAGTGGTGATATTGAATTAAGACAATTGATATTATTCATGTTTTAGGCTTACTTTTAAACATAAAGTAATCATGGTATATTTTGTATTTTATTATGATTTGCATAATTAAAACACGCGATTGACCATTCACAATTTATTTCCACTGATTTATCATAACACATTGTATATAACATTAGAACCTCTAATAAAGGATACATCCCTGTACAAAATCATGGTAATTGTGACGTGGAGTCGCCACCAGCACAAATCATGATCAGGTAAACATCAAGCAATCATGAGAAAACTAGTAAAAGGTTTTTAACTCAGGGGTTAGGCTGATTATGCTTCGTGGTGTTTGTGTTTCTACAAGAATTCGTTCCAATTCAAGTGTTGGTTAAGCATGGAGGCTCCATCAGTAATTCTGAACAATGGACAATCATTGCCAATAATTGGATTCTGAAGTTGGAATCATATTTTGGAAAGACATTCCAATGTAGCTGCTCCTTATATAGATAAGTATATGTGTCCTGAAGAAGTACATATGCAATTAATTTGAGGGGCAAATAGGGATCGGGTTCAAGTTAGGATTAGATGTGGGGTACATTGGAAAGTATTTTCCATATTCTCTTTACGGGCAATTATATACAATTATATAGTTAGCCTTAGGTTGGTGTATGTGCCCTGCGTAAAATTCACACTCATAGGGAGGTGGTCTTCGCGCAGCACGAGTTCGAATGAATTTCATGTAAACAATCAATATAATCAATATATTTTACCTGCGTTGTGTACGTCGCTATGAGTTCAGAATCGAACGGAACGAGGCGCGACGACCAACGACGGCTAGCATTTTAATATGCTGGAGAGATGCTAACCACAAACGGGGTTCAAGTGAGGCTCCACGTCAAATTGACGACTGGTGTCTCGTTCAGGTTCATTTACCAATTGTATATACTACACAACAGACGTTCAAGCATAAAATCCAAATATATAGCGCATTACGTTGAATCAGACTATGAAATAAGAAATATGCAGATATAGTATAAAGAATTACGTGATAGGTTACTCTGTACTCAGATTCCGAAAATGCCGTTGCCGAGGTAAATGCACCCAGATTAGCCATCAACCACATATATTAGCCATCAATCATATATCACGTGACATGTTTAAATGGATGAATCAATAAATAGTCAAAAGCACTCGTGAATGAAGTATTTTGTCAACAAATTAAAGTATAATAAGTATAACTGGAACTGACATTTAACAAAAAAGATGCGCGTCATTGAGATGTAAACTAGAGCGACTCGGCCTAGAGGCTAATCAAAACAAATCACATATTTCATATTCACTGGTGTTGAATGAGTTTTCAATGAGCCGACTTGACGCGCTCTGACGCAATGGGAATTGGTGTGACGCACACGTTTGACTAATACATTGGCGTGCCATTGATAGGAAGTGGTCTTGAAAACAATATTATAATCATTATACACACGCTGATATCCGCAGTAGACTCGACTCATAGAAACTGTCTTTAGATGCATGAATTCACTGACTCGCAGGCAGTGGTGAATTGTTCCACCTGTAATAGACGTTTGAATGTGACGAACGCTTTTCACTTTTTTCTACTGTCATGACAATCGCGTCCTGGCAAGAACGTACGAGGATTGACGTGGATATATCAGAGACGACCACTGATTTAATGAATCAACCAAGCAGATATAATTGCGTATATACTCGTTATTGAGTTATTGTATTGAAATAATATAAGTAATGACAATCTTGTTTATTTTCTACCAGATGGAAAATCCCAAAGAAGTAGAAGAATATGTTAAGTGTGCAATTAATGCTAGCTACCGTCATATCGATACGGCATTTTTTTAATGAAAACAAGAAAGATATTGGAAATGCACTTAAATCAGTTATAAATGCAGGAGTCATGACGCGAAAAAAATTCTTTATCAACACTAAGGCAGGTTGGATTGAAATCTGAAACAGTTACTGCATAACCAGTAAGGAACAGTCAAATTTACGGTAGCCCATATATACAAATGGTCCGCTACATGAAAATCCGTCCGTTAATTGCAAATAACTCCGTTACTTGGAAAAAGGTCGGTCGGCTACATGAACATCGGTCGTCTACTCGAAAATCGCTCTAGTTAACTTGACAATCGCTTGGCTACGTTGATGCAGTTGTGTCGGTTATTTGTTATAACGCCTTTTAAAACCACTGCGGTTTTGTGTACAAATTGTGTATATTTACTAAATTCTTGCTACACGTACAATGAGGAATTACAATTTAAATCCAGAGCAATGATACCTACGCATGATAATTTACATCATTTAATATAGGTGTTTTTCTAACGTGATAGAAAACCGGTGGCAAATACAAATAAGTAAATTGCGCGGGAAAAAAAGATACAATAACGAGTAAGCGCTCTTTGGTCGAAATTACAAATTAACACCCCCCCCCCCCCCGGTGCTGTTCATACAGTCGGTCCATTGTGGATGGACGATGTGTGTAAAATAGGCAGGCTGGTCGACTTCACTTTATTTAAAGACGTGGGAGTCATCACCTACGCATGCGTCAGGTGGCCATAGCTTGTAATTGTTTACAGACAAACGTCTACCCATGAGACTTTGCGTTTTTAGCGTGTGTTGTTACTCGCTTGGGACTCAATTTCCACGCGTGCGCAGGTGACGACCCTCCCGCTTTAACAATCAGATAGGAGCTTTGCATCACCGGTCACTTTGCCCTCCAAGCGTACGTGGTTTACCCGACTTTGTAAGCACTGTCATGAATTTGTTTTTGCGTATCTGTTGACCGACTTAATTAGTTGATTATTAGTGAATTGCCGTGTTATGTCTGTCATCGTTTAGGCCTATTTGATGTTTTGGACGGAACTTGGCTCAGTGATTTGAAACTAATTGCGAGATAACCGTCGCTATTCTGACTACTCATTCTGACAGTTGGTATCCGTAGTTATTAATGTAGTGAACGTTTAATCAAAAGATATGACGTATTCAGTACTTAGTGTGATTGGCTTTATGATTGGAAGTTACGCCCTAGAGTCTTTTTACTGCTTTGTAATTGGTTAGAGATTTGAAAATGAATAAAGAGAGTTTGAGTTGGTCTTGGAGAGCACAGCACGATTGACGCAGTCTGAGAGTCGAGTCCTGGAGAGACTTGGGGCGAGTCTTGACGCAGTCTAAAAGGGTCTTGGGTCAGCCTTGTGATAGTCTTGGGGACTTTTCCCCAGGGCGCCGTGTCTTATAGAGTGCTCGATTGACCGACTAAGACGAGAGCTGAAACGTATTTCGTTGTGTGTGTCTTATTTGACTGTAAAGTATAAGTTACTTTCCCGATCCCATACCTCAAGGGGTCGAGATATAGAGACGAGACGAGATTTCCCCCTGGCAAGTGTGGAGAACCCCATAGAGAAGAATCCCCCCCCCCCGTGATAGCACACACAGGAAAATCGTATACAGTAAAGGTAGTGTGTATGCCCCACCAAACTGCAGATGAATGTATTCAGGTGAAATTCAGGTGGCAATTCGCTGAATGAAGTTTCCTTGTGGTAATGCAAATGACATTGTTCTGTTGAAAGCAATAGGGCAAAGAAGTACGTGCAATTATTTCTACAAATTGTCCTGGTATAGGTCGTTAGTCGCAATGGAAACGTACTGTCGGCTGAGTGACTTTTACAAGATGCTGAACAAAAGCGTGACTGTAAAAACAACCACTACACTACACTACACTACACTACACTACACTACACTACACTACACTACACTACACTACACTACACTACATGTGTAAGAGCAAACAAAATAAATTTATGCAGTATAATTGAGGTCTAACAAAATACAATGTTTCTGGTCAGCGTGTGTACCACCGAAAAAGGGAGAAAATAGAGACCGATCTTTTTTTGCACTGTTTTCGCCACTTCACAGCGCCCTCTGTTGACAAATGTATTTAACCTGTGAGGCTTTATCCACATTAAAATGTATGTAATAATTGTAAATGCATTATTTTTTCATTTTTTTGGGTCAATTCGTGAAAGTCGAAATTATTGCATGTATTTTTTATGGGTCAACACGATGTATTGCGTGTTGGTGTGGACTACGTTGATACGTGAAAGGTGAGTGAAGACGACTCACAAATAATTCATGCACGTTTCTAAAGCTATGTTTGTTGTGTTAATGTTATTTAAAGAAATCAAAAATTTTATTTCAAAACTGCAATATTAATATTAACATTAGTACTAATTCTTAATATAATGACATCAATTTCACAGTATTTTTATAAGGGTTTTTATACTGAAAGTTTAAAACGTTTATAATATGGAGCATCAGACAGACAGAAAATGAAAAAAAAAATGACGTCAAGGTATACTAATGCTAACTCCGTTTTATACAGATTATGGAAACATTTGTCGATGAAGGTCGCAAGTCAATTGGTGTGTCCAGTTTTAACTCAAAGTAACTATAGCGAATTATGATCATGGCTAAACATAAACCAGTTACAAACCAGGTAAGACGTGCAACCATACTTGGAACAATCACTGTAAATTAAGCTAAGTATATTCTTACTGTGAAATGAAATGAAATATTATTGTTGTAATCACTGAGAATCCGTCACCCTACGCACCCACCTTATACTTCTATTCCTAAATGGTCAAATCAACATTGAAAAATAACCATTATTTAATGCTGCATTCAATAGTATCATTTTTTAAAAATTTAATTAGTAGATACTAATTGCATCCAATAATTGTATATATTTGAAAATGCTCAAATAAAAACATAGTCAATATTGAATGCTGCCCTCTAGGGTGAAAAATACGAACATCCCATATTACGATTTCGTTTATTTCTATGGCTACACTATGGTTACACTATGTTACGTTCTATAAAATTGCACATTCACCAACTCGTTAACGCATCGTAATTGGACAGTGTTTCATTTATTTTGGAGCACGTGAGTATAGCAATAATTATTTTTTTCTTTTGTTATGCATTCCATTCCAATCCATTCTAATAAATGCTTAAGGTTGTAATATTAAATTCATGTATTGTTCACAGATTCAAGGATCATTTACACATTCCTTTTAATGACGAGTTGCAGCTATAATACGTCATTATTACGACATTTTTGAAGTGGAACATGGAGATTTTGCAATAACAGACGGGCAATCACACTTATATGCACCGACAGAAAGGGATAACCCTATATTGATCACTTATGTGAATTGTTAATTATAAACCCACATCGGAATTAGGCATAAACCCTAATCATTCTTGTGTTTTGGTTGTCATTTCAAATATAAAATGGTCAGTGTAATCCTTAAAGCGCGGTGGTCGTTGCGCAGCGCGTGTTCGAATTTCATGTACATAAACAATGTATTTTACACGCGTTGTATACGTCGCTATGAGTCCCATATCGAACAGGACGCGGCACGTGAACCTCCATACTCAAAGTATATTTTGACCTGAACAATTGGCCTTTATATGTAAAAAAGTCATTGCATGCAAATTAAAATTGGAATGGGAAAGTAATTATTAATATTACACATCATTCACAACCTGGTTGAGTAATAACCTGACACATTGTCTGCTTCTTGTTTAATTCTTTATATTCGTGTTAAGAATTAAGGTATGTAAAGCCGGTTCACACCTTTTTATTTTGCTTACAATAATTAGATCTTAGATACAACTTACATGCAATTATTCAACTAATGCGTTGCCATGTTGTCACAATTAATACACTTGGCTATTTATTTCTGTTTTTCATGTGAGTATTAGTTTATAGCTTTATAATGTTAGTCTTTGTTTGTTTAAGTTTATTACGTTATAGGTTTGTAATTTTATTTCAGTTTCAGTTGCCTTTGCTTGTATACCATCTCTGTCGTATCTGGGTACCAGGTGCCAGTAGCCTCGTTTTGAGTACATGTGTGTTATTTGCTTGAGTCATATTTTTAATAAATTTCATTGCAATATATATATCATGCAGTTTGAACTATACATATCATAGATGTTGTGGATCCGTGGTACATCGTGGCCATTCCAGGATGTAAACTCGTTCTTACAAATAAATAAATACAACATTAGTATATTAGGCCCATTTTATATAATATTTCAATCGTGTGCATGCGACGCAAAACTTAATATATTGCCAAATATTTTGATTTTAATTATTTCCATGAGATAGCAAATTTAGTATTTTTTGGCAAATGTTTATTTCATTATCAGTATCAGTGTGTTTAAATTTCCACGAATTAACATTATGGCATTTTACGTCTGTCAAATAACGGCCAAATAAATACGTGGAATCATTAATTACTAAGGACCTGGCGTAGAATTGGAAATTACTCCAAATAAACAAATGTCCAATTCGGGAACAGGATAAAAGTATATTTGGTTATTGATGAAATAGTAGGGTGCCACCAGACGGTCTGGCTTAGCAAGTGCGTTGTGTTTCTCTCAGGAAGTTGACGCTGATTGCACATCGTGTTTGTGGTGTTTACAAAGGACGTGCAGATGATCCGTGGTTCATCGTGACCAATAATAAAATGATTGGTTGTCCAACTGTGGGCGTGTCTTTTATTTCTGTGTTAAATGTGCAACACCAAAGTCCCGCCATTTATTTCTCATGGTTGTTCAACCATGGTCGTCTGCACTAGTATCGCGAGTTCTAAGTTTGGTTTACTCAGTGTTCACTATGTTGGTAAAACTGCGCAAATTCATTTTACCGCCACTTTACAGCGGTTTTCACACAGACACCAGTTAATTCTGTTATCCAATGGCTGAAGCAATTTCACATCGACCAGACACGCCCCAAAACAGACGACAAGATTTGACAGGATCGGCCAATGCGCACGCGTATAAAACAGCTGGTACTAATATCCTAATATCTTATTTTGCACTCGTACAATGCAAAATACATATTTGATTAGGTTGGTTGGCCACCAAGTACCATCCTATGGCACCCAATTCATATACTATCACCAATACCATAGTACAGAGTTATGTTAACAGCGAGTCACAAATAAGACTAATATACTAAATTTGTATTTAATTAATTGTAAGAATGAGATTACATTGTGAAATGGCCATGATGTACCACGGATCGTTGTGACTTACAAAAATGATATACGTGGACTCGAATTCGAAACTAGCGCTTACCCTGTTTGTATGATCCGTGGTACATCGTGGCCATTTCACAATGTAATCTCATCCTTACAATTAATTAAATAAAAATTAGTATATTAGTCTTATTTTTGATTCGCTGTTAACATAACTCTGTACCATGATATTGGTGATATATGAATTGGGTGCCATAGGATAGTATTTGATGGCGAACCAATCTAATCAAATATGTATTTTGCATTGTACGAGTGCAAAATAAGTTATTGGGAAATTAGGATATTAGTACCAGCTGTTCTATACGCATGCGCATTGGCCGATCCTGTCAAATCGCGTCATCTGTTTTGGGGCGTGTCTGGTCAAGGTAAAATTGCTTCAGCCATTGGGTAACGGAATTAACTGGTGTATGTTTGAAAACCGCTGTAAAGTGGCGGTAAAAGGAATTTGCGCGGTTTGGAAAGCATGTTTCCGGGGAGGAGAGGTGTCGTGGCGTGGTGAGTAGATTTGCTCCACAGGACGCCGAGTTCAAAAGTTGGGCGTCGGTACCGACGGAGAGGGAATATGGTGTCGAGCGACCAACATAGTACTTAAACCAAACTTAGAACTCGCAATACTGGTGCAGACGACTATGGTCGAACAACCATGAAAAATAAATGGCGGGTGTTGCACATTTAGCACAGAAATAGAAGACACGCCCACAGTTGGACAACCAATCATTTTATTATTGGTCACGATGTACTACGGATCATCTGCACGTCCTTTGTAAACACCACATACACGATGTGCCGCCATCCAATGGCGGGATGAGCGGCTTCCTTTGTGCACAATCAGCGTCAACTTCAAGAGAGAAATACGACGCACTTGCTAAGTCAGAACGTCTGGTGGCGCCCTACTAATTCATCATCAATAACCAAATATACTATTATCCTGTTACCGAATTGGACATTTGTTTATTTGAAGTAATTTCCAATTCTACGCTAGGTCCTTAGGAATTAATGATTCCACGTATTTATTTGGCCGTTATTTGACAGACGTAAAATGCCATAATGTTAATTCGCGAAAATTTAAACACACTGATACTAATAATGAATTAAAAATTTGCCAAAAAATACTAAATTTGCTATCCCATGGAAATAATTGAAATCAAAATGTTTGACAATATATTGAGTTTTGCGTCGCATGCACACGATTGAAATGTCATATAAAATAGGCCTAATATGCTAATGCTGTATTTATTTAATTGTAAGAACGAGTTTAAATCCTGGAATGGCCACGATGTACCACGGATCTTGTATGTTGGTAATCTACCTATAATTTATAGAAGAAAACACATTTGCCAGTTAAAACTGGGGCTATATTGAAATTATTAATATAACACTGTGATTACAAAAATCAAATGGCAATGGACATGAACTGTAGCTTGTAGATAAGTTAAACGAATAAGGCAATTTAGATTCATTGCGACTTTTTGTTCAATTACCCCAATAATTTGAATTATATACCGGCCAGGTTATTTTAAATGCGAATAGCAAATTAGCAACCACGTTTGTTGGTATCCTACCAGCGATTACGTGAATGCAGTACATTCGTACTACACATACTACATAACATTTATCCCTGCAACAGCTGTTAGAGTGAATAACATGTAATCACAGCTGTTATTGCCACGACCCATTCTATGGCGACTGATTATGGCGGAAAGTGTACCAACATTGACTCTGAATAATGGATACCAAATGCCTCAGTTAGGACTGGGGACATGGCGAGTAAGTAAATCCAGGTTAAACACATCTATTTGACATTGTAGAATATATAATTAACTGACTACGTAGATGCGAATAGGGTATAATGCCAATTGAGTGTCACGCAGGCTATACACTAAATATAACATGGCGATTCGTGTCTGGTGTCAAACAAGGACCGTTTTATATCATGCTTTTTACGTGATTGTGATTGGGTAACGCACTCTAAGCAATGCAATGGAAAGAGCGTGAGTGATGGTCTTTCAGTAACATCAACGAATATCGCGTCAATCTTGCAATATGGGGTATGGGGGCAACAAATTCACAGGAATATGTCCCTCCCACAGCACATCGATAGTTCTGACAGTTATCCAGTGTAACAGACTTATATTTTAAACTGTTGAGGGTAGTGGTGATACAATCAGGATATTTATTACAACTACAATCGTCACCATACGCCCCCGGTCCTCTTCTCCCTTAATACCTTAGAACCCCCCATTTTTATAAACGACAGTGTTAATCGTTCAACCAATAGTCTAAATACTTTGCATGCGTTGTCATGACGGCATGTGGACTCCGCCAGTGAGGGCGTCGCCCCATAGCATCGTCATGACAACATCAATGCAACTTGGTGACACTGTCCTGTCCAACAAAAGATGAAAATGACCCCATTTTCGGACCGTGGCAACGTATGGTAAAAATATATAAACAGTAGGAAGTGTAAAAATTAGATATATGCAATAGGAATTGTACAAAATCAGATACAGACAACAAGAAATATATAAAAAAATTAAATACAGATAGAAGAAAATATAAAAAACAAAATTGATGATTAAATGAATAGGATGATTATAATGTGGAGGTAATGGAGTCTTTCAGATGAGTCTGGACCGCGAGTCTTTCAGATGAGTCTGTACCGCGAGTCTTTCAGATAAGTCGGGACCGCGAGTCTTTCAGATGAGTCGGGACCGCCAGTCTTTCAGATGAGTCGGGACCGCGAGTCTTTCACTCGAGTCAACGTGATTGGTTAGAACTTACTAACATGCCAAATAAGGAGTGCTAGACAGTCATGGTGACGTTTGACACAGCGTGTATAAAAGTGTTAATATGGTTTAGACTTTAAACAATACATTAGATATTACATATAGGTGTAGGAATGTGAACATTAAAGTAATAAGCATGGGAAAGTTAACACGTATTGACATAGACAATTGAATGCAATTGTCATGTCATACGTGTATGCGGGTACCACATCAGATTGGTGACACCAGGCACCGGGCGTCAGTTATAATCTAGGGCGCGTGTTCGACGCATACGTTTCGTTCTTTATTAAACTCCAAATTAAATGTTGCATTGTTCAGTATCTTGAATAACACCATCTCTGATGTTTATATATATATTCATACTCTAATTCAGGAGGAAGGGGTATTACTTTGCGGTGCTCCTATAACTTGATGGAGATATTTTGTTGGCATGACGACCACTCCAGTTTAACGTATTCCTTTTTAAATATACATATATCGCCACATATTTAACTTTTCTGACCATTTCCATTCATAAACCCGACGACACCAGCAGATATTTTGACGATAACAACTTAAAACATCACATATACGCAACTCTTGCCGCCAAAAAACAATCTTATACATCATCTAATGAATTGTATTGCGCTTGCTTATATTGTGTCAGGATTGTCTTGTGAATGATTACTTAGTTAGGCAAACATTTCTGAAATGGTTCGAGTTGTTTACGGCTTTCACAACGTTTTGTATTGAATGCATTGCCACTGAGTGGGAAATAAAATATATCAAAATGTTACGCATTCCATATGCTACACAGAGCAGCTCTCATTACCAGGCTAAACCAAATGAAGTGGGAGCTGCCGTGAAACAAGCCATTGATTTGGGATATCGTCACATTGACACCGCATGGGTTTACGGTAACGAACGGGAAATAGGAGATGCCCTGAAAGATGTACTGAGTGACGGCAAAGTAAAGAGAGAAGAACTGTACATTGTAACCAAGGTTCGATTGCGTTATTATTGTGTTGTCTTTAACTCAGCATGTGTATTTTGATTATACAAGGCATGTTACGTAGCTATATTCTTACTATTTCATTGGCAGCTGTGGGCAACATTCATGGCACCTGAGTGTGTTCGTAGTGGATTTATGGAGTCTTTAAACAACTTACAATTGGATTACGTTGACTTATATTTGATACACATGCCACAGGCACTTAAGGTGAGTAAGTGTTTTGAGTAATCCTGACGTACTAGAGTATTTTGAGATGCATCTGGTTAACTACATTTTTTTTAAATTCGCTGATAAACGGTATTTAAGTTTAAGGCATGTCATGTTATGTTACAGGCAGAAATGTGGTTAATTTTCATTCACGGATGAATGACAAAAATAAATAACGTCACTAATAATATATATACGATATATACAACCAGCGTGTTAATGTGTGATTACTGAATAGCACTGGCTCACAATCGACGGCTACAACACTTCTAAAAGAAAATAAACTGATAGCATAATGTTCATATACATAAATAAATATTACTGATTGTGATGCACCATTTCAAGGATAGCTGTAATTGTTATACATTATACACCAATGAGAGAAAGAGAATGATATATTATTACGTAAAACCATTCGATATATCGATATATCGATTGAGGTATGGGTCGACTTTGACCACAACATCCATCAACATACTGGCTTAGCACTTGGATATTATTTCCTCCCAGTTTGTGACGTATGCCATATCCATTGAATTGACGCAGATAAAAAAACAGACAACCCATCAATACTGAAATAAGACTACAATGTACTATAATTATTCATGTATCGGCAGTTATGAGTGACTGAAGTAGTGGGAGTCAGAGAGAATCACTATAACCCTCTATCCCCCGTGGTAGTGATTTTTTTTATTTCTTGTTTCACGCGAATACAAATTCACGCCTTTCGCTTATTATATTTATATTGCTATTATATTATATTTCTGTTATACTGTCATGAATTTGTTTTCGCGTATCTGTTGACCGACTTAATTAGTTGATTATTAGCGAATTGCTGTGTTATGTCTGTCATCGTTTAGGCCTATTTGAAGTTTTGGACGGAACTTGGCTCAGTGATTTGGAACTAATTACCAGATAACCATCGCTATTTAGACTATTAATTCTGACAGTTTATATCCATAGTTATTAATGTAGTGAAAGATTAATCAAAAGATATGACGTATTCAGTGCTTAGTGTGATTGGCTTTATGATTGAAGGTTACGCCCTGGAGTCTTTTTACTGCTTTGTAATTGGTTAGAGTTTTGAAAATGAATAAAGAGAGTTTGAGTTGGTCTTGACGAGTACTCTACAATAGACGAGTCGAGTGCAGTCCTGGAGAGCCTTGGGGCGAGTCTAAGCACAGTCTTGGGCTAGTCTTGGGTCAGCCTTGTGATAGTCTTGGGGATTTTTTCCCCAGGGCGCTGTGTCTTATAGAGTGCTCGATTGACCGACTAAGACGAGAGCTGAAACGTATTTCGTTGTGTGTGTCTTATTTGACTGTAAGTTAAAGTGACTTTCCCGATCCCGTACCTCAAGGGGACGCGATAGAGAGACGAGACGAGATTCCCCCCTGACAAGTGTGGAGAACCCCGAGAGAACCCGTGGAGTAGGATAATACACTGGTGTTATAATCAGATTTATATTTTGTGCATTAGTTTTAGCCGCGACCAAAAAAACCCTCTGTTTGAACCACTGAAATCAGGAATGTTTACAAATTTGACATGTAATCCGTTATTCCTGTTTACCATTTTTACTTGCCAGCAGAGTAGCGAACAATAAAAAAAGTAACTATAATTATTATCCTTCTCCTCAAAGACTTTGTCGGTATGAAAGAACTAAATAGATTAGGAGATGATAGTAAAAAAAATGTCTGTATGACACACGGCTAGAAAACATAGTCACGTATTCATTAGGTTGTACATAGCATAACTAACTGTAGCACAGTGGTGGACTTAGCTGACTTGCATATATATCAGGTCAGAACACTAGATAAGTATATAGTCTTCCAAACTGGTGCAAATATTCATTAATGCATAATTGTGACCAATGACAAACGTAACAGAAATACGGGGAGCGAGTTTGCTGATGCCTTGTACAAGAGAAACATGCCCAATAATTCAATCGATACTCTATATCTATTGGTAAGTATGGTCTTCGCGTTGGAAATGACGGATTGTTGTAAATCTGATCTATTTCGTGTTTTATTCCGTGTGTTTATTTATGAATTGAATACACCTACCAATGACATATGAAGAGTGGTGCATCTAAATCTGAAGTCATGAAAAACGACAAAGGTGAAGAGCTGTCTGATGACGTCGACTATGTTGACACGTGGCAGGTAATAACACACTTTAAAACTAAAATTCTTGAACAAAGATGTTTGTATTCAATGTATAGAAATGTACGAATGTCAAAGTACTGGCTACCATCAGACGGTGGTAATATCTTCTTCCCTGTTCTTTATTGCAAAATGTGTAGCTTTGCGTCATATCTGCGATATCCAATGTTTAGTCTAATCCTGGCTACTCCAAAACATTGATTATTCATATGTCTATTTAAATAGATTTTTTTTTGCTCACAGGAAGTCGAAAAACTTGTTGATGATGGTCTTGCAAAATCTATCGGCGTGTCAAATTTTAACCATAAACAGATTGACCGTATTTTGAGAATTGCAAAACATCGTCCTGTGACAAACCAGGTAAATACTGCAATGAATAATAATTGATTATTTTAAAATTGTATTAATTGCTTTTATTTATTCAAACAAATTAAAATAATAGCTGTTTTGTTGGCTCTTGAAAATGTAAAGATATTCGAAGAATATAAAATTAGCAGCGTCTCTCACTTCTATCTACAATTTATGAGATTGACGCTGATGACGGTGTTTCTAAAATACCCACTGTTTTTATTGTTTTAAAAAGAATAGCATATACATTAACCAACCATAATTTTATGTTTAACACTACAATTAGAACGCGCGTGGTTACGTCGGTAAATAGGTAACATGTTTTTATTTTTAAAACAACATTTTTGAAAGTAATGGAATTCTTTTATTTTAAACTGTTTTATTTCTTACGATACAAGATTAAGCAAGCCGTTTGTTTAAAGTGTAGTTGAATCGCCATAAATCTTTATTTCCGGAAATAATAGTATTTTTGTGGGTCCTCGGTGAGTCATTTTTACACGAATTACGTAATGGGAAATGGATCATGCTCCTATTCTCAAATGGAATATACTATAAAACACTTATTCAATTCATGAATGCAGTACATCAGTACACAGTGAGTGAGAACTGACCTTTCAGAATTTGTGGTTACATTTGCCATACCATTGCGTTTTTTTCTTAGCACAGTAAAACTTACATCTTTGATATCACGTGATTTGTATAAAAGTTGGTTAAAGCAATTTATGAGAACCAAGAAATTTGACTTGAGAAAACTGAGTCAGACTCGTAAACAGGACATTTAGTGTCATGCAGTGGTGCATTCTGATTGGTCGAGAATCACTAGGTGTTTTATATTATTTGTCCTATACTTTTTTGTATACAAAGTTTAAACACAGAAATGATCGACAGTCAGTAATATTCTATTGTATCAACAACAATACTGGCGTGCATTTAGCAAAATAGTACGTATTAAAATGCGTAGCTTTACACTTTACGTTTACGCGTGGCGTTCAGTCGGTAATATGACAGAACCCCACACCCTCCCCGTGGCTTTCGTTGCGTGTGGAAGTTATTTTCACGAGTGATGCGGTGTATCCTGCGGCCGTACTTTCGCGAGCGTAGCGAGTGAAAGTACAGCAGAATACACCGCATCTCGAGTGAAAATAACTTCCATACGCAACGAAAGCCACGGGGAGGGTGTGGGGTTCTGTTATTATTACATATGTTCCATACTTGATTATTTCGTACTAAAGAAAGAACGTGCAAACCGGGATGGAATTTAGGTCGGGGAACCCATTGCCCATTAATATGTTCCAATATAAGTGTTACGCCCTAGCAGCGCGTGTCAGTGTAGAACGCGCCCGGAGAACGCGTGTCACTGTTTGAAATTAAAATAATCAGACGTCTAATCTGAGTCACTGTCCGAATAAATAACTCGTTGACGTTTAGTTGGGACCTCGGCAGAACTTTACGACTATGATACACAGTTTATGTTGAAGTTAAAAGTTCTGCAAACATGCCGTGCAACTGCGGTACTCCACTGACGGGATGACTTTCGTCGACAGCGGTTGTCGCTGAGCTGCACGCTACAACTTCGTGTGTGATATGTTGCTTGCTGGTCGTGGATTGACTGAGTCTTGATTACCGGTTAAAATGTTGCTCTTTTGGCGTTGGTAATTTTTATTTGGAACTGAGTAACGCCGCAACGTCGCCAGCAGAAACCTGGTATCTCGATGCTTATGGTTGCGGCTGGCTGCATAGTAATCGCTGATTTTACTGCTGGTGGATCTTCTGAGAGCCCTTCAGGATTTATAAAACTCAGTTTCCAGGTGGTCAACATACATTAAGTTCCCCCAATCGTAGTATTCCATGTGATGTACACCTGACATGCCAAAAATGTTGTTGAACGATTTGAACTGGATAAAAATAGCAGACGAAAATGTGTTTACAAAATAAAAATAGTTCGGTAGCCAATGAAAATACCATGGTCATTTGCATATCGACCGTGAAAATACCGAAAACATTATTGCATGGGTGATATGCAAATTAGTTTGGGCCAAAATAAGTGACTGCCTAAAAGTACCATTACTGTTGTTCAAATTTCATTTCACTTGGCAAGTATATTTATTCATGTACCCCAAGGGGAAAGTATCATACTTCTAAATATTGTTTATTTCGAAAAACTGTACTCCTGAAGGGACTACTTTGTTTGCTCTCAGACCTCATTTGCATATGGGTTGTAGAAATACCGATTTTGATTTCATGGACGAATCAAAATAAACTGAAGTGCATATGTAATAATATACTTAAATACGTACATATAAATTGCATAGTTCAACTCTACTCGAATAGAACATACATATTATTTGAAGCATTCACTGTATATTATTATTATAACAGATTGAGGTACACCCTTACTTAACAAGAACAAAATTACTAGAATGGTGTCAGTCATATGAGATAATTGTTACAGCATATAGTCCACTATGTTGCCGAGGAAGACCTTGGTAAGTTACGCTAAATCATTTAGTTAATGTCAATAACCTTGTATGGAATTTATATGAATATTCTATGTAAAATGACAAGAAAAGACTGAAAGTCAACTGCCTCGTGTGAGCATGTGCAATACTCTGAAAACACCGATTTGTCGATATATTTGAAATAGAGATTAGCGAATATAAGTGAAGATGCAATATAATTAACATCAAATTATGCATTTATTGCCAATGTACTCTGTGTTATAATAACAGGGCTAAAGCGGTCGAGCCTGATATCACAAGAGACCCATTACTGCTGTCCATAGCCGAGCGACACGGCAAAACGTGCGCACAAGTGGCCCTCAGATTTGCCATTCAACGAGGCTGCTCGGTTATTACAAAAAGTGTACATCGAGATCGACTACAAGAAAACATTGACGTGAGTGGATCACACGATAATACACATTGATGTGAGTAGATCACACGATATTACACATTGATGTGAGTAGATCACACGATATTACCCATTGATGTGAGTAGATCACACGATATTACACATTGATATGAGTAGATCACACGATATTACACATTGATGTGAGTAGATCACACGATATTACACATTGATGTGAGTAGATCACACGATATTACACATTGATGTGAGTAGATCACACGATAATACACATTGATGTGAGTAGATCACACTATATTACACATTGATGTGAGTAGATCACACGATATTACACATTGATGTGAGTAGATCACACGATAATACACATTGATGTGAGTAGATCACACGATATTACACATTGATGTGAGTAGATCACACGATAGTACACATTGATGTGAGTAGATCACACGATATTACCCATTGATGTGAGTAGATCACACGATATTACACATTGATGTTAGTAGGTCACACGATATTACACATTGATGCGAGTAAATCACACAATATTACACATTGATGTGAGTAGATCACACGATATTACACATTGGTGTGAGTAAGTCACACGATATTACACATTGATGTGAGTAGATCACACGACATTACACATTGGTGTGAGTTGATCACACGATATTACACAACGATGTGAGTAGATCACACGATATTACACATTGATGTGAGTAAATCACACAATATTACACATTGATGTGAGTAGATCACAAAATATTACACATTGATGTGAGTAGATCACACGATATTACACATTGATGTGAGTAGATCACACGATATTACACATTGATGTGAGTAGATCACAAGATATTACGCATTGATGTGAGTAAATCACAAGATATTACACATTGATGCGAGTAAATCACACGATATTATACATTGATGTGAGTAAATCACACGATATTACATATTGATGTGAGTAGATCACACGATATTACACATTGATATGAGTAGATCACACGATATTACACATTGATCTGAGTAGATCACACGATAGTACACATTGATGTGAGTAGATCTCATGATAGTACACATTGATGTGAGTAGATCTCACGATATTACACATTGATGTGAGTAGATCACACGATATTACACATTGATGTGAGTAGATCACACGATATTACACATTGGTCTGAGTAGATCACACGATAGTACACATTGATGTGAGTAGATCTCACGATATTACACATTGATGTGAGTAGATCACACGATATTACACATTGATCTGAGTAGATCACACGTTAGTACACATTGATGTGAGTAGATCTCATGATAGTACACATTGATGTGAGTAGATCTCACGATATTACACATTGATGTGAGTAGATCACACGATATTACACATTGATGTGAGTAGATCACACGATATTACACATTGATGTGAGTAGATCACACGATATTACACATTGATGTGAGTAGATCACACGATATTACACATTGGTGTGAGTAAGTCACACGATATTACACATTGATGTGAGTAGATCACACGATATTACACATTGATGTGAGTAGATCACACGATAGTACACATTGATGTGAGTCGATCACACGATATTACACATTGATGTGAGTAGATCACACGATAGTACACATTGATGTGAGTCGATCACACGATATTACACATTGTTAATAAACAATTATTAACTTCAACTGAGGGGGTGTATGAAGATTTGTTTCCCCGATGTGACAAATATTCACCGAGGCGCAATAATAGGTCGGAAAGATAAAACTCATATAACCCGAAGCTAATAGTTAATGCATATCACAATGAAACCCTAATAAGTGGAAATTGTCGTGTCAAAAGTGGTATGATCTTTTTTGAGTAAATACAAACAAAATGAGTTTACCCTTGGCTTGTTCTGACAACAAATCAGTCAAGTGTGAACAATGGACTGAGTACTAGTATCCTAAGCTTTACGTTGATATATATAACCATATCGTATATTTATTTAATGTTTTTAACTATTTTTGACATCGCCTCCAAAACGACTGGTTAATTTTAAAAACTAGTCAAAGGAGTGAATTGTATATATATATATTTGATTATCAAGTCGATATTCCATCTATTACTCTCTGACGTCGAATAACATAGTTTCTATATCTCACGAGATTTTCCGTGTCCTGTGATAGAGGTATCGCGCAGTGAACAGATGCATCAAAATGAGCCGCAGTTAACGCTCAAAACTGTATGTGAGGAGTGTAAAGAATGGCATTTAACTGAAAATGCAGAAAAACTAAAATAATTCCTTACTCTTGTGGGAAATGTAAAAAATTTCCTATGTTCATGTTTTGTGAGGCTAATATTTAGGTAACGTCTGATCATGTTTATCTTGGCACAATATTTAATTATAATTTAAATTATAAATTTACCAAGGCTAAACTCAAGCAGACTGATCAGGCACGGCGTGTCAATCCGCGAGGGACTGTGATGAAGGCACAATCCGCAAATTATGTCAGCCAATTGACTTAATGAAAGCCGTATATGACATACTCTTGGATGACTAAAATCAGGTCTAGTATGTCTAACGTTTGGTTGAACCTTTTAAACAAAATATGAAATTAAGGTTATTGGATTTTACACGCGATATTAAACTTCTGAAATGCATGAAAAAGGCTTGTATACTCTGTTATTTCACAACACCTTTTATGTCTTGATCCAGCTCATCGTATTCAACTATGTGAATTTAGATTACGTAATAATACATTACCTATTATTACTGGTCGTTATCAAAACGTTGCTAGTCATGATAAAATATGAACATTATGATCATCAGATAACTATATTTGTGTTTGGGTGCATAGCTTTTCATACAAAAAGGAAACAATTATTAAAGCCGTAATATTTTTTTAGACCAAACATATTAATCAAATATTCAATTCATCGAAACAACTTGAACTTTCAGTTTTGTGAGTATATTATGATGAAGTTTTATATGCCGTACTGTTTTTTTTTTTTATGTACCAGTATTTCATTGTCCTTGGGATGGTGCCATAATCATACATATTTCTTGCATGCATTTTTTCACATTTATTGTGTAATGTATATTATTTAGTTCTCCCATAACTCTTAAGTGGAAAGAAAAACAAAATTGACATTATTTCAATTACTATTATTTTTATCGAGCGACCATCTTTTAGTTTACGGATTCAGATTATGTGTTAGTGTTGTGTTAGTGGCGTTTAGACTGGACACGGTATTGTCAGCTGCTCGCGTCAAGGAGTAAAATATCGCTGTTGTTTTCAGCATCGGTCTTGACAATATTGTGTTAGTTTGCCAAACCTATCGATACTTAGACTTTTAACAATTCGATTTTTGAAATCCAAATTCGACAGCCATCTTGGTGCATAGTTCGTCCCACATGCAAACGCCATTAGAGGAATGTTGGTATAATTTGCATAAACTGAGGGGATATACTATTCATTTTACGTGATCGGATCTCCTCCAATCAGCTTGGCGTATTCGAATATGAGAGATGACAGTATGATTTGCTCAACAGAATATTTAATGTTTGCACTGCACCTAACATTACTTTTACAGGTATTCGATTTCAAATTGACCACTACCGAATTGATCTCAATAGAAGCCCTCAATCGAAACTGGATGATCGGTGGGGAACGCATTTGGGCGAGGTAAATTTATTCTTTCTCTACGTGAAATTAAGCATGCGATTTTAAATGGCGAGTTGTACGCATGATCTTGTGGGCCTGGAGTCTTGGCTTTTACACGTTAAAATGAAATGAAACGAAAATGAAGAAAAAAGTTAGTATAAATGCTTCGAACATCTTGACTTATTCACGAGAAAAATGACGAAAATGAAACATTGAAAATCAACAGATATACCTTTTGTAAGCCAAATTATTAATGTCAGAGCTAAAAAGATGGCATCATATGAACTACAATTTATTAGTTGCTAGTTTATGAAGTTTTTGTACAAATATGTGGACTACCGTGTGTTTATTGGGGGAGGGGGTTATTGAATGAAAATTATGTTAATGTGACGTATAGCCCTTCGAGTCGCGATTTGTAAAATTCACGTACAACACGTGGGTATGTATTATTGGTTAAAGTTGGACTGTTTGTACTCAGAATTGCTTTTCTGAAAATGTGGCGTGTCCATGATAATTTGTTATCACATTTCTTGGCCCTGAATCAATTGACACATTATTCAAGCATCAATTTCCGTTAAAAGTAAGCACTCATGAGCATTGGAGTGTATGCCGTCATTTGGTCTTTACTTGGGTAATACCAAATCATACCTTGTCATACAATAGATTAATGGACATTTTAGGTAAACAGAATCTAAAATGAGGCGTGGTGTGATATTCGAGCTACACATCACTCTCAAACTGAATTTCTAGTGAGTGTTTATGTCATTTCCATATGCATAATTCTATTGTCAATATCCGTACTTCTTTTCTACCGCCAGATTATTACCGGCCAGTAGTATTCTATAACGGTTCTGCATATTATATTAAATTTGAATTGTGCTTATAATATTTCTATAATTCTGTTTCAGACGCCAAAATCACCCTCATTACCCATTTCATGAAGAATTTTGAAAATATTAACACAGAGGATGTATTTTGTGTTTACTGAACGATTATATAAATACGATATTTCTTTCATCATGTGGATATAACAATGTGTTTGATATGTTTCAAATTACTTAATTTAAATTATTTTGCAATTACTTGCTGAAAAATATGTTATGTTTGTAAGAGAACAGTACTCATACTAACCGTTGATTTAAAACCGTCATGCATGTCTTCGGTAGATGCATTTATTTGACTTAAATGTACTCTACTCATTATCACGTACATTTCAGCAACGTACTATTGAATTCAAGGTCATTGGTCATCAATTGGGTAAATTTTCGAACGAACGTCAAAAAATTGTTTTGTTTTACACATTATGCATAATTGAACTCAACATAGTGAATTGTATTCAGAGCATTTTGACTGATTTTCTATTTATTTGTGCTTTGCAGTCACATTGATTGTGCCCTAAGCAATCATTATTTTTGCGTGGGGATATAGCTTTGAACTCATATGAAGGTATAGTTTGGTTAGTACACACAAAGCAAAGTAAGACAAAAATGCATATTATCAGAATCAGCAGGTAATTGTCCCGTCCAAAATGTAAAGCTGTATCGAACGTGTCTAGTACACTGTAACCTCAGTATAATGAACACCGTTATAATGAACTTCCTGATATAATGCACACATAGCGTGTCTCCCTCTCACAACAAACCCAATGTATTATGTACTTCATTATAGTGAACATTTCACTATAACAAACGAATTGTATGTCTCCCAAAGAGTTCGTTATAGTGAGGCTACAGTGTACTTGATTTCGAGATAAATTTCACAAACCAGTGAGGACAATAATTTGTTAAAGTTGGAAACACATATGCAAATGACATATGTCAATTAAGATGTGTTTTTCGTAAATGTGGCGTCGATAATATTTAGTTGAAAGTTGTAAAAATAAGATAGACTATTCATGGAATGTTTTAAGATGTCAGGAAAAAAATGCTTATGTATTCGGAAAACGTTGACCGTAACCTGATGGGAACAGCAAAGCTGTCGGAGTTGCCCGATCTTGGTGTAATATCGAATCACGTTGTTGAAAGCTCGGGAAAAAGACTCTTAAACGCTCATTATACTACGAGACTGTCATACAAGAACAGCGTACAAAGTTGTGCAAATCTACGGAAAACTTTGCGTAGTTGATTGGAAATCCGACTTTGCTGTTTGCTGTTCGGAATGTTTTCAGATTCGTACAAAATGTTATCATATAATTGGCTTCTGTAGTCGGCAAAATTAGGCCGCAATATCGTGTTAAGTGATGGTGACGTTGGTAAGTTGAATTAAAACTTGACCGATGTTGCTGTCATAACCAATCACTTAGTTGAAAGCTCGTATTCTGTTGAGAACAGGTGCATTATGAATGGAGTGTGAATTTCCTAGTAAAAAAACACGCCAATTTGACAGATTTTGCAAGAAATATAACTATCACATTTTGCAAATATATCAAAATATGATACAAATGTGAATGAAATTGCCATATCTTCTTAAGAAGAAGCAACGCAGTTTCTACGCAGCTTCCAAGTTTGAAATAGAAATAACATCTATAAAGAAAAACTATCACCAATTTTTGGAATTAATGAAAAAATATGCAAATGCAATATCATTTTTCAAACTGCTAAAAGCCATTGACAGAAAAGCCATTGACAGAACAATAATATGAGGTTATTACGGGGAAGTATCGACCGACGCGCAGCGAAGGTCGATGCGACCGCGTACTGTCTGGGTGCATACTGTCTTAGTGCATCTATGGCGGCGGCGCAGGCGGGTCTTCCCTCGTAAAGAATGTTGGGGCGTCGCCCCTCCAAAATCAAGCTGAAACCCTTTGTGTCAGAAAATAGCGTTTCAGAGGGTCTAGATTTCAAAAGTGTTAAGGGGGAGAATTCCGCCGCCCCCAGAAAGTGCATGTTTTGTAGTATCCACGTAATAACCTTATTATTATACAACTTTACCCCCCACGAATAAATACATCATGGCAATGCAGAAATCCAAATCATATAGAACAGATTTAGCAAACTTCTTTGTGTTGGGTTCGGTCAAACCATGTTTGTTTTTATTATTAGAGGACGATTACGCGCGTAATCATTCTATATTTGGAATTTGCGTTTCCTTAAATCGTAGGAGGAAAATACCCAGTACAATAACACAAAGTTATGGCACACTGTAACTTATGGCTTTACGGTGACAGATGTATTGCAAAAAAAGTATAAAAAAACAAACATTTTTTTTAACGACGCGCTTACCAGAAACAAATCATATTGTCAACTCTAAGTTATCTTATTGCATATGGCAATGTTCAATGTATTCATCATGTCGCGGTCATTGTAGGCACCATCAGTGCGGAAGGAGGCTTTTCTGACAAGTACGTTACAGTGATTCTGTGTGAAATCAAATAATCAAACATATCAACAAATGACTCAAAATGGTGTACATGAATTTTCCATAACCCCACCCGGTACTATAAACAGTTATTTAGTCACCAATAATAACTGAAACTATTACGTAACACAGTTCATAATGTGATATCATTTATTGAGACACTTGCTCGTTAATACAATATTAAAATAACACATAATTTCTTCTTGACGACCAGTGAGTTAGTCAATTTCACAGCAAATTAAAAATCTTCACCGAATGGATAATGCGGGTGTTTTTTCAGACTGTAAAAAAAAACAGTTTGACTGTATGTTGTGTTTCACATATTTGTATACTTAATATAAATGTATCTCATCAGAGTAGAAAGGATGTACTCCATTAACTAAAGTTGATTATCTGATTTTTTGACGGAAATGTTTCACGAAGAATGCCAATACATAATCCCGAAATAACAATTTACAACTTGGGTTTACTTTGAATATAAGGGACGTGAACATAAATTGACTTACAGAGACCAGAGTGATACTTCAGCTTGTCTCCAACCACGATCAAACGATTCGACAGATTTGATATCATCAGATGTGAGTTTAAAATCAAAAATCTGAAAAAAAAATATGAGGCACAAACAAATGAACCGAGCGAGTCAATGGTACTGATATAACCTGTATTTTAAAGATACTCATCAACCCATTATGTACATAGTTGTGATGAATATAAACACATAAATGGCTAGTGTTAATTTCACCTCTATGTTTTCCTTCATTCTTTTGGGATTGACACTCTTTGGTATGACAGAACATCCACGATCGATTGAGAATCGAAGCAATACTTGTGCAGGTGTTTTACCATACTTTTCAGCAATTGTTTTCACGACTGGGCATTCAAGTGGGTTAGGATCATCTTCCTTGGCTCTATTAGACATAATCACAAATACATTCATAATAATGTTAATTATTAATAAATTAATACCACAGCCTTTTGACACACCACGCCATTGATATGCAATCAAGTAAAGAGATTACAATGAAGACTTTGCTGAGAGGATTTTACATCTTACAGTGCGTAAAGTCAAAATGAATGAGAGTCCAAAATAAGTGTTTTGTATGGAACGCCGTAACTGTTTTATGTGATGTTTTTTCATGATGTTATGTAGTCCCATCTTTATGTTATGCAATGCCGTATTTATGTAATGCAACCCCATCTTCATGTCATGCCTTTGTACAATTTACGGACGAATACAATAGCTGATTACATTTTACACCTTGTCCATGTCTACGAATTTACGTTTTTTATTTATTTAAATTACATTATTACGAAACTAAAAACAATTGATTACTGCTTACGAAAATACTCCTTGCCGACCCTCTTTAAACCACTCAGGCCTGCGAAATGAAAACAAATCTATCTAATGCGCAAGTCCTTGCCTTTTACGGAGCGGTTGCCGTAAACTACATTGTGGTAGTAATTTAGGACTTTACCACACTACGAATGAACTACACAAAGATGAAACAGGCCAGTAAGACACACGCGCATTATAACACGCCCGGCTTGCAGTACGCCGCATGGCATACAAATGAGACTCTATAACATAACTATGGGACTACATGACATAAATATGGAACTGCATAACATAAATATGGGACTGCATAAAATAAAGATGACACAACATAACAGGGACTGCATAAAATAAAGATGCGACTGCATAGCATAAATATGAGACTGCATAAAATAAAGATGACACTTCATAAAATAAAGATGGGACGACATAACATAAATACGACACTGCTTAACATACAGATGAGACAACATATCATAAATACGGGTCTGCATAACATAAATATGAGACAACATATCACAAATATGAGACGGCATAACATAAATATGAGACAACATATCACAAATATGGGACTGTATAACATAAATATGGGACTGACTAACATAAATACGAGACTACATAACATAAATACGGGACTGTACAACATAAAGATAGGACTGCATAACATAAATACGGGACTGTATAACATGAAGATGGGACTACATAAAATAAAGATGACACAACATATCAGGGACTGCATAACATAAATATGGGATTGCATAACATACATATGAGACAACATATCACAAATATGGGGCTCAATAAAATAAAGATGGGACTACATAACATAAATATGAGACAACATAACATAAATATGCGACGGTAAAAATAAAAATGAGACAACATATCACAAATATGTCACTGCATAAAATAAAGATGGGACTACATAACATAAATATGGGACTTCATAGCATAAATATGGGACCGCATAACACAAATATGCGACGGCATAAAATAAATATGAGATAACATAACATAAATACAGGACTGCATAACATAAATATGCGACTGCATGAAATAAATATGCGACTACATAACATAAATATGAGACAACATAACATAAATACGGGACTAACATAAATATGAGACAACATATCACAAATATGGGATTGCATAAAATAAAGATGGGACTACATAACATAAATATCGGACTGCATAACGCAAATATGCGACGGCATAAAATAAATATGAGACTGCATAACATACATATGAGACTACATATCACAAATATGGGACTCCATAAAATAAAGATGGGACTACATAACATAAAAATGAGACAACATAACATAAATACGGGACTGCATATCATAAATATAAGACAACATATCACAAATATGAGACAACATAACATAAATATGGGACTACATAACGCAAATATGCGACGGCATAAAATAAATATGAGACAATATAACATAAATACGGGACTGCATAACATGAATATGAGACAACATATCACATATATGGGGCTGCATAAAATAAAGATGAGACTACATAACATACATATGGGACTGCATAGCATAAATATGGGACTGCATAAGACAAATATGCGACGGCATAAAATAAATATGAGACAACATAACATAAATACGGGACTGCATAACATGAATATGAGACAACATATCACAAATATGGGGCTGCATAAAATAAAGATGAGACTACATAACATAAATATGGGACTGCATAGCATAAATATGGGACTGCATATCATAAATATGGGACTGCATAACACAAATATGCGACGGCATAAAATAAATATGAGACAACATAACATAAATACAGGACTGCATAACATAAAGATGGGACGACATGAAATAAATATGAGACAACATAACATAAATACGGGACTACATAGCATAACAATGAGACTGCATATCATAAAGGTGGGACTTCCTAACATAACTACGGGACTGCATAACATAAAAATGAGACTACAAAACATAAATATGCGACTGTATACCATAAATATGACTCTGACTAATATAAATACGGGACTGCATAACATAAAGGCGGGACTGCATAACATAAATACGGGACTGTATAACATAAAGATGGGACTGCATAACATAAATACGGGACTGTATAACATAAAGATGGGACTACATAACATAAAGATGGGACTGCATCACATAAATACGAGACTGCATAACATGAATACGGGACTGTATAACATAAAGATGGGACTGCATAACATAAATACGGGACTGTATAACATAAATACGGGACTGTATAATATAAATACGGGACTGCATAACATAAATACGAGACTGCATAACATAAATATGGGACTGCATAACATAAAGGCGGGACTGCATAACATAAATACGGGACTGTATAACATAAAGATGGGACTGCATATAATAAATACGGGACTGTATAACATAAAGATGGGACTACATAACATAAAGATGGGACTGCATCACATAAATACGGGACTGCATAACATAAATACGGGACTGTATAACATAAAGATGGGTCTGCATAACACAAATACGGGACTGTATAACATAAATACGGGACTGTATAATATAAAGATGGGTCTGCATAACATAAATACGGGACTGTATAATATAAAGATGGGACTGCATAACATAAATACGGGACTGCATAACATAAAGATGGGACTGCATAACATAAAGACAGGACAGTATAACATAAAGATGGGACTGCATAACATAAATACGGGACTGTATAATATAAAGATGGGTCTGCATAACATAAATACGGGACTGCATGACATAAATACGAGACTGCATAACATGAATACGGGACTGTATAATATAAAGATGGGACTGCATAACATAAATACGGGACTGTATAATATAAAGATGGGTCTGCATAATAAAAATACGGGACTGTATAACATAAAGATGGGACTGCATAACATAAGTGCGGGACTGCATAACATAAAGATGGGAATCTATAACATAAAGATGGGACAGCATAACATAAATACGGGACTGTATAACATAAAGATGGGACTACATAACATAACGATGGGACTGCATCACATAAATACGAGACTGCATAACATGAATACGGGACTGTATAATATAAAGATGGGACTGCATAACATAAATACGGGACAGTATAACATAAAGATGGGACTGCATAACATAAATACGGGACTGCATAATATAAAGATGGGTCTGCATAATAAAAATACGGGACTGTATAACATAAAGATGGGACTGCATAACATAAATGCGGGACTGCATAACATAAAGATGGGACTGCATAACATAAATACGGGACTGCATAATATAAAGATGGGTCTGCATAATAAAAATACGGGACTGTATAACATAAAGATGGGACTGCATAATATAAAGATGGGTCTGCATAACATAAATACGGGACTGCATAACATAAATACGGGACTGTATAACATAAAGATGGGACTGCATAACATAAAGATGGGACTGCATAACATAAATACGGGACTGCATAATATAAAGATGGGTCTGCATAATAAAAATACGGGACTGTATAACATAAAGATGGGACTGCATAATATAAAGATGGGTCTGCATAACATAAATACGGGACTGCATAACATAAATACGGGACTGTATAACATAAAGATGGGTCTGCATAATATAAAGATGGGTCTGCATAACATAAATACGGGACTGCATAACATAAATACGGGACTGTATAACATAAAGATGGGTCTGCATAATATAAAGATGGGTCTGCATAATAAAAATACGAGACTGCATAACATAAATACGGGACTGCATAATATAAAGATGGGTCTGCATAACATAAATGCGGGTCTGCATAACATAAATACGGGACTGCATAACATAAATACGGGACTGCATAATATAAAGATGGGTCTGCATAATATAAATATGGGTCTGCATAATATAAATACGGGACTGCATAACATAAATACGGGACTGCATAATATAAAGATGGGTCTGCATAATATAAAGATGGGTCTGCATAATAAAAATACGCGACTGCATAACATAAATGCGGGTCTGCATAATATAAAGATGGGTCTGCATAACATAAATACGGGACTGCATAACATAAATACGGGACTGTATAACATAAAGATGGGACTGCATAACATAAATACAAGACTGCATAACATAAATACGGGACTGTATAATATAAATATAAGACAACATATCACAAATATGGGACTGCATATCATAAATATGAGACAACATAACATAAATACGGGACTAACATAAATATGAGACAACATATCACAAATATGGGACTGCATAAAATAAAGATGGGACTACACAATAAAAATACGGGACTGCATAACATAAAGATGGGACTGCATAACATAAATGCGGGACTGCATAACATAAAGATGGGACTGCATAACATAAATACGAGACTGCATAACATAAAGATGGGACTGCATAACATAAATACGAGACTGTATAATATAAAGATGGAACTGCATAACATAAATACGGGACTGTATAACATAAAGATGGGACTGCAAAAAATAGTGATAGAACATCACAAAGACAATTACGGCGTTCCATAATTTTGCGTCTTACCCTTGTCTATCAGTCTGACAACCGCCAAACGAACTGTATGACGTAATAGCAATTTCACGTGATTTACACCATTCAATCATATTACAGCTTGCGTTATAAGGATGTATTTCGATCTGTTGAAGACAAATGAATACCGCCTATTTAAATATGGAACTTGCCGTGATAACATTTTTTTGCCGCGTTATGAATGGCGCCACCACACGTTCAATTAGTTTCAATGTTTTACCTGATTTATCACCGGTGTATACTTCGCAATATCAAGGATGCGATCAAGTTGTTTATGATTGAAGTTCGACACACCAATAGACTTAACCAATCGTACGAGAGGTGAACGACCACTGCACCAGGATACAACAGTCGTGAGACGTAATCGTGCGATTATTTTCATGTTTCCGGGTGCAACAGTCGTACAACGGCTGCAACGGTTGAACGATGATGCGACCAAGTCGCACGACATATGCGTTTTGTAGCACCATATGTCGCGCGACCTAGCGACCCGTTGTACGACTACTACAACCATTGTGCGACACACCGCACCACCTGTCGCGCGAGGTGTTGGCCTATAAATACGACACGCGATGCGACTTTCTTCATTACAACCGCTGATGCCTTCTCAGACTATTGGTCGAGCAGCAACCATGTTTACAGTATGGATGGTCCAGACATTTGGGATGAAAGCTCAGGAGTTCTCGAGCTTATATTGGGGGTGAAAAAAATCGTACAACGTTGCAAAGGGGGCAAGACAGGTCTTCCAATAGTCTTAGGGTGGTACAACGGACTCGTACGACAGGACGCATCATCGTACGCCATGAAAATACTCGTGTAACACTCGTTCGGGGTCTTACGAGTGCGTGCAAAGTCGCACAACACTCGTACTGCCTGTCGTGCAATTATTTTTCACCGCGTCAGTCGCTCAAAATATCGGAGCAGCACGGTTTATTTTCCCGACCGAGATGCGACCATTTTGTCGCATCTGGATCGTACAATAAGTGGTACAACGGCTACAACGAGTCGTACAACGGGAAAAATTTCGAGTCGCAAGCCGTTGTAGTCTGTTTGGCACCAATTGTGAAAAGGGCTTAACATATAATCTACTGTCCAGATTAGTCACGTACTTTTTTGGATTTCCTGCAGATATTGCATACAAATCAATATTTGTTATCTCCTGACCCATTTGCATATAATTTCATGTGATGTCTTGGAGATGAGATTCTATTGCTTCTCAGAATAAAAAAAGTTTTACTTTGTCACACGCTTTATCCAGCAATACCGTAGAATTAAAATACTCGAATTGCTCGCTCATTTTATCTGAAAATCAGGGGTATATCATCTAAGTGCCACAATTATAAAAATGTTCACCTTGATTTGTCTCGTTTGTTTGGCGGCCAACTTGGTTTTAACAAAACCTGAATGTGTTACATTGAGCGTTTTTCCAGGCAATCTAAAATTTGCCTTTTCAGCATAATCAGCATATTGTCTACCTTTTTCAAGTCACCAAAAAGGGCGTTAAAATATTCGTTATGATTGAATAAAACGTTGATAAGGGTAATGTCATGAATTTGTTTTTGCGTATCTGTTGATCGACTTAATTAGCTGATTACCAGCGAATTGCTGTGTTATGTCTGTCATCGTTTAGGCCATGTGAAGTTTTGGACGGAACTCGACTCAGTGATTTGGAACTAATTACGAGATAACCGTAGCTATTCGGACTATTAATTCTGACAGTTGGTATTAGTAGTTATTAATGTAGTGAACGAATAATCAAAAGATATGACGTATTCAGTACTTAGTTTGATTGGCTTTATGATTGAAGGTTACGCCTTACAGTCTTTTTACTGCATTGTAATTGGTTAAGGTTTTGAAAATGAATAAAGAGAGTTTGAGTTGGTCTTGGTGAGTACAACACGACAGACGAGTCCAGTCCCAGAGAGTCTTGACACAGTCTTGGACAGAGTCTTGGGTCAGCCTTGCGATAGTCTTGGGGATTTTTCCCCAGGGCGCTGTGTCTTATAGAGTGCTCGACAAATCGACTAAGACGAGAGTTGAATCGTATTTCGTTGTGTGTGTTTATTTGACTGTAATAGTAACCCTAAATTAGCCATATATTGAGCCAATCTGTGAAAAAATTTAAAAGAAGCTAATTTCAACTGATTTTATAAGGTATGGGTCTGGACAACTACCAAAAAAAAAGAAGGGGAGATAGGGCTGGGGAATTTTTTTATCGGAGGTCAAAGGTCATTGACTTTTGCCAAAATAGCTATGATTTTTGTATGAATCATATTTTATCATCAGAATACGGTATATAGGTAAAATTGGTGTCAAAATGCGCAGAATTAAAAATGAAAGAAGACTTAAATAAAAATTAACTCTTTGCATCAAATTTTGACCTCCACAAATGAGGTCAAAGGTCAAAAATTGTCATTTTTATCACATAAAACGGCATATTAATCATATTTTAGTTTAGCTTTAGTTGTCAGAATGCGTGGAACTATGCATGAAAATGAGATATTAAATTTGGTGTCAATATAGCATACAAAAAGGAAAAGGGTTTCTAAATTGCCATTTGTAGAGGAGGTCTTATGTTATTGAGCCAGTCTAAAACACTCGGCCATACTTATTAATCATACCTCATCAACACACATGGTATGTATATGACCTAGTATGGTCTTGGTATAAAACTGAACATCATTAATTGAACTGGAAGGAGAGTGAATAGATCTCATAGTCACTAAGGGGTCAAATGTCTTCAACCATGTCCATCTCAGGAACAACATATGGTGTATGTCAAGCATTGTTTTGACTTGATGTCAAAATCCACAACATTACATTGCAAGTAGAACAAATTTAAAATATTTATATGGTGACTCTTACATTGGCCTATACTAGGCAAGAGTTATTATGTAGTTTGACGCACTTTGTAGGAATTCTCGGACATGTATGAATCTATGCTAGAGAAAGTGATGTTGTCTCTAATTAACAACAAGTAAAACGAAAAACCCTGTATAACAAATTATCAATATGGAAATTTGTGAAATATGTAGTGAGGACTCTTCAGAAGCAGGAAAGCTACAACGGTTGTACACAAAGGGATATGAGAACCTCATTAAACAGTGTAGGCGTATTGATGACTCTTCATTGTTAGAGCGATTGGCAACCAAATGGTCCAGGAACATTCCTATGAAAGTCCATCATAGATGCCGAACACTTTTCATTCAAAAGGAGCCAGATGTTGAGGAGCAAGAGCATGCACCACGAAATAAACGACAAAAAGTTTCACAATCTGTAAATGATGGCAGAGATCATGGTAAGTTATATATATTTATTCTTTGTACTTGATTCATATAAATTTAATTAAGATCCGAAGCCAAATTAATTTTAAAACTATTTTATTTGAATTTTGAATGTTAGTACTAGTAGGGCATAGGGTTATTTACATGTGATGGCGGCTAACTTTGTCCTAATAATATTTTCCAGGCCAGGGTTCAACTCGATTTCCGTACAGTGAAAGATGTTTCATATGCAACGAGGACATCCATTTCGATGAAAGACATCCTAATAGACAGCGGACCATACATCGAGCATCAACTATCACACTAAAGCAATCCCTTTTGAGAATCGCAAGTGAAAGAAATGATAGTCTGGGAATGGCTGTGAAAGGACGCTTGGAAGGCATGGCAGATCTTATAGCAGAAGAGGCTGTTTATCATAATAAATGTTACTGCACCCTTAACAACGTTCCAGGTTGCTGTAATGTAAGTTATATTTATACAGTAGACATATGCTCTTAAAGTACCGTTTGAATTGTAAAGTATGTCACAGTGTATGAAATTTATTCAAATCTTCATATTTACAAAGATGCATTTAACCATTTTGTCAAGGCTTATTATTTATAAATAACGTCTCTCTTTTCCTTCTCTATTAAATTCATCTTTTATTTAAAGTATTTAATAATTATGCAGATTGTTGATTTCTAAAAATTCACGACAAATAAACAAAACACTTGAACATTTTGTTTATTCTTTAGAAACCAGGCAGACCTGTAGATGCTGGCAAGGAAAATGCCTTCTACCAGCTGTGCGGATGGCTTGACAGTGAAATGGAGAGTGGAGTGTACACAGTAAGCCAATTATATGACCAGATGAAGATGATAGCAGGCGATGACACTCCAGTGTACCATGAGAGATACTTGAAAGAAGCACTTGAGAGATACTATGGTGATAGTATATTCAATAACCAACCAAGAGCGCAGGAAGGATGTTGTCTGCTTTAGAAGCTGTACAGCACGCATCATCCGAGACTACCATGAAATGCAAACTGATGATGAAGAGGCAAAGAAAAGAGCCATCATCAAAACTGCAGCTTCACTCATTATCAATGACATCAAGTGTCTCAATTTCAGCAAAGAGGACTTCCCATCGCTTAAAGAAATGACATCATTGTATGAACTACCAGAATCTCTTGAACTGATGTTGACATCCTTAATGCCTCATTCATCTGTTAGGCGAAATGTTGCGGGGCAGAATATTATATCTTCACAGCGCCCAAGATAATCTAAGATGCCTTTCCAGCTTGGCATGAGTTTGTACCTTGATCACAAGTTTGGTTCAGATAAGCTGATTGATGTCATGCACAGGCTTGGCATTTGTGAAAGTCAAAAAGAGACAGTGGACTACAAGTACACGTATATTGACTCTACTAATACTACAAATGCAGCATCAATGGCAGTCCTTGAGAATCAGGTCGAACAACACATTGGCGACAACATGGATCACGATCTGATCACATTGGATGGCCAGCTGGGTTTTCACGCTATGGGGCAGATCAAAGTAACGACTCCAGAAAACTCAAATCAACTTGAAGTTGATGAGAATCGGAAGTTACAGAGAAAGCCAATCGTTAAAAGTGAAACTCTGTCAAATATTGAAGGCCTGCATAATTATGTGCCACAACGAACAAACGCCCTACTGGAGATGAAACTCATGGAGTATGAAGACCTTCAACACAAAGTACCAGAGAAATCCATCCCAACAGATGATTCGGTCATAGACTGGTACAATGGATGGATAGAGGGAAGAACCGTTCATCCCAACTTCATGGGTTTCATGCATCAGACCTACAATGGATTAGCACTGAAATCCTCAATCGAGTTTCTGCCAATCATCAATGTGAATCCTATTGACATGCAGACAGTATACACTACCATCACGAGAGCTATCAAGGGAACGTACAAATCTCCAGCAATAATAACATTTGATTTGCCTCTATTCATTAAGGCATCTCAAATTGTTAAGGAGCAAAAGTTGGCAGTTGTTGTGAGGCTTAGAGGATTTCATTTCCTTAAGAGTTACCTTGGCTGCATCGGCTACATCATGGATGGCAGTGGTTTGGCAGAAGCCATGGAAGTCATCTATGGACCTACCACTATCAAGTACATCCTGAAAGGTGCAGCATACTCAAAGGCACTAAGAGCACACTTCTTGACAGATGCCGCGCTGGTCAAACACATGATGGGTGGAAGTGACAAAGAAAGTCTTGATGAGACACTCAAAGACTTGCACAAAACATCAAGAACGGCAAAGCTATGGGTTTTGTACCACAAACTTGTAAGAACAGCACAAGATTTCATCTTAGCAGAAAGACTCCACGATTGGCACGGACATCTAAATGCTGTTTCTAAGATGATTGGTATATTTGCCACCGCTGGACATGGTCAGTACGCCAAATTTGGACGCATGTACCTACAAGAGATGCTCAGACTTCCAGAAGATTATCCTGAGGTTAGTAACTTCAATCAATCGTTGCAATTTGCAAGTAAAATCATTATCCGTCTTTTTTCATTAATTATTGCTTGTTATCATTCTAAAGATCTGACTATTTGTGTTATTGGCAGGTGTATGAATCATTCATGGAGGGTAATCATACAACACGTTACAGCAATGAACAATTTTCAGGACAATTTTCTGACCAGACAATTGAAGAAACACTTATGAGGAAAGCCAAGTCAAATGGAGGTTTGACACGTGGAAGAATGCGCAACGAAAACTCTGTGAAAATATGGGCTGGAACATTTTCACATCTGAAGCTTCTAAGCGACCTGATGGAAGATCTGATTGGTGGTAAACGGAGTAAGAGGACTCACAAAGACATTGGAGCAAAGCGTCTAGAAAAAGACAGCCAGTGCGTCAAGATGATATCTGTGTGGTTTTCAGCTCACAACCCATTCATAGAGGTTAGTATAGATCTGTATCATCTACTTATAGTGTCAGATAAATCATTCCACAGTCCACATTTGAGTAAAAAATTTTGAAATATTTTCTTATCATCTAAAGGGATTTTTCATTTCAGGTAAACGATGTCAACATCATTGCTTCACTGTCTAATGGGATAATAACCAGAAGAAAGTAAAGGTAGGGGACAAGAAAATATACATCGAGAAGACACTACTCTTCAATAGATTGATCATCATGGCAGAGAGGAATGAAGGTATAGAAGACATATTCAAATTTGAGTTGACCCCTGTCCCAACATCTCTCTTCACAATGGACCGCATGATGAGGAAACCAAAAAAACATGAATTTGGCAAGATGCTAAAAGAGAAAGCTACAAAACTCAACGTAGACATGAACAGCAAGGTACATGTGGTTGATGGAGGATGGCTTCTTCATCAGGTAAAATGGGCCAGCGGAGCAACTGTCAAGGCTATAGTTCATTCTTATATCAGGTATGTTGACAACAAATTCAAGAATGCTACTGTCGTGTTTGATGGCTACAGGGAGGAATCATCAACAAAAGACCATGATCATATACCCCGGATGGCTGGAAAGAAGGTTTCTCCGGACTTGAGTGTCACACCGGACCTGACTGTGTCATGTGATAGAGAAGTATTCCTGACAAATGAGAAGAACAAAGGAGCCTTAATCATGATGATATTTACAGAGATGGCAAGACAGCATATCACTGTACGCCAAGCAAAGGATGATGGTGACACACTGATTGTTAGATCTGCAATGGATTTGGTCGTAGGTGTTAATTCCCCAGTTGTTGTTGTCGCTCAGGACACTGATATTTTGATTTTGCTCTGCTATCATAGACCTATCGACTGTACTAATTTGTATCTTCAAGCAGACTTTGGTGGTCTTTACGACATCTCTACCATAGACATCGGTGACCGTGAGGAGTTCCTCGTCAAGTATGGCTGGTCTGGAAACGACACTGTTTCATGCATTCATGGACATACCAAATGTGCTCTCTACAAATGCAAATTCCCTGCCAGTGTCATCACAACATTCACAAGTAGCACTTCACCCGTCTCCAAAATTCGAACAGCCGGATTAAAAGCAATGCAGATCACATATGGCTGTGGGGATATTCCTCTCGAAAAGTCTCGCTATCTTAAGTTCAAGAAGCAAGCAGCCAAGGGAAAGATCGATCCTGACCATCTACCACCAACGCAAAATGCAACCGCTCAACATTCCCTGCGTGTTCATCTTCAAGTTGTGATATGGAAGCATCTGAACACCTCTATTCTTGAACCCAAAGGAAGAGGATGGGAATTAGATTCCAACAGAAAACTCAAACCAAAGATGATCTCTGGTGGTATTGCGCCAGACAACCTTCTCAAAGGAATCTGCTGCAGTTGCAAGGATGGCGAAAGGCAATGTCAAACCATGAGATGCAGCTGCATGAAAGCTGGCATGTCATGTGTATCTGCATGTGGAGTGTGCTGTGGACTTTGCGACAATGGAACAGATAGCACAGATGCAGAAGAACTAATTGACAGCGATGAAGAGGAAGCACTATAATCATTCATTTATTTTGTGTTGGCGATAGTTACTGTAAGTTTCAAGTTATTATCAGCATCATTTTGACCTTGTATTTGGTGGTCAAGACTTGATATAAGAGTCATTGTCAAATTTAGTTTGACCCATTCATTCTGTGTGTTTTGACACCATGTATGATCATCAATTTACATGTTGTAACTTAGGTCCTACCATTGTGATAAATAATAACCCCTTACCGCCTCAATAAGTCAAAATTAACATCTTAAATATTTTGGGGATTGTTGGTCATTTTTAAAAAATCAAAAAAAAATCACGAATATAGCATGTTCACGATAGAATGAGTATTTTTGACCTTTGACCTCATTTTCTAAGGTCAAGACTCAGTTCAAAGTTGTTTTTTTATATTCTTTTTATTTTATTTTTATTTATTATTTTATTCCCTTTTTAATTCTGCACATTTTAACATAAATATCATCTATATACCATATTATGTTGTTGAAATATCAATCATATGCCATTTTATGTGGAAAAATTAACTTTTTTGACATTTGACCTCATTTTTAGAGGTTAAAATTTGATCAAAAAAGTTGACTTCTATTTTAAGTCTTCTTCCTTTTTTAATTCTACACATTTCGACACCAATGTTATCTATATGCCATATTCTGGTGATGAAATATGACTAATACAAGAATCATAGCTATTTGGGCAAAGGTCAATGAACTTTGACCCCCGATAAAAAAGTTTCCCTAACCCTTATCTCTCCTTCTTTTTTTTGGTAGTTGTCCATACCCATACCTACCAAAATCAGTTGAAATTAGCTTCTTTAAAATTTTTTCACAGATAAACCTTTAGTTAGGGATACTATAAAGCTTAAGTGACTTTCCTGATCCCGTACCTCAAGGGGACGCGATAGAGAGACGAGACGAGACGAGATTCCCCCCTGGCACGTGTGAAGAACCCCAGAGAGAAGAATTTCCCCCTGATAGTAACATCAATAAATAAAAGTATATCATATTAGACGATGTGGATACTATGGTAACACAATCACTTATACAGTGACGTGTGTCGGAATACAAGAACAATATTACAAGTGATTAATTCTTATGCGTTATATAAATTACTACCGTACCATCCATGTGTCAATATAGTCAATGTCAGCTGCAACTGCGTAACTATCACTATCCACTTTGAATGGAGCTGTGCCGTCAGCCTAGATTCAATAACAAGAAATGATAGCCCCTTTTAAACAATATTATACTTGTTTTACTTTTGAGCAATGTGACCATAAGTATATATACAATAACACCCATAAAAAGTGTGCCATTTATTTGATTTACTTGTACTGTAAACAACATTTGTTTTGTTGAAAGAGTGTACTTGTCTCACTGTAAACAACAATTGAGTCATGGAATGGATGTACTTGTCTCACTGTAAACACCAATTGTGTCATGGAATGGATGTACTTGTCTCACTGTAAACACCAATTGTGTCATGGAATGGATGTACTTGTCTCACTGTAAACAACAATTGAGTCATGGAATGGATGTACTTGTCACACTGTAAACAACAATTGAGTCATGGAATGGATGTACTTGTCTCACTGTAAACAACAATTGAGTCATGGAATGGATGTACTCGTCTCACTGTAAACAACAATTGAGTCATGGAATGGATGTACTTGTTTCACTGTAAACAACAATTGAGTCATGGAATGGATGTACTTGTCTCACTGTAAACAACAATTATGTCATGGAATGGATGTACTTGTCTCACTGTAAACAACAATTGAGTCATGGAATGGATGTACTTGTCTCATTGTAAACAACAATTGAGTCATGGAATGTGTGTACTTTTCTCACTGTAAACAACAATTGAGTCATGGAATGGATGTACTTGTCTCACTGTAAACAACAATTGAGTCATGGAATGTGTGTACTTTTCTCACTGTAAACAACAATTGAGTCATGGAATGGATGTACTTGTCTCACTGTAAACAACAATTGAGTCATGGAATGTGTGTACTTTTCTCACTGTAAACAACAATTGAGTCATGGAATGGGTGTACTTGTCTCACTGTAAACAACAATTGTGTCATGGAATGTGTGTACTTGTGTCACTGTAAACAACAATTGTGTCATTGAATGGATGTAGTTGTCTCGCTGTAAACAACAATTGAGTCATGGAATGGATGTAATTGTCTCGCTGTAAACAACAATTGAGTCATGGAATGGGTGTACTTGTCTCACTGTAAACACCAATTGTGTCATGGAATGGGTGTACTTGTCTCACTGTAAACAACAATTGTGTCATTGAATGGGTGTACTTGTCTCACTGTAAACAACAATTGCGTCATGGAATGTGCGTACTTGTCTCACTGTAAACAACAATTGTGTCATGGAATGGATGTAGTTGTCTCGCTGTAAACAACAATTGAGTCATGGAATGGGTGTACTTGTCTCACTGTAAACAACAATTGCGTCATGGAATGTGCGTACTTGTCTCAGTGTAAACAACAATTGAGTCATGGAATGTGTGTACTTGTCTCACTGTAAACAACAATTGAGTCATGGAATGGATGTACTTGTCTCACTGTAAACAACAATTGAGTCATGGAATGTGTGTACTTGTCTCACTGTAAACAACAATTGTGTCATTGAATGGATGTAGTTGTCTCGCTGTAAACAACAATTGAGTCATGGAATGGGTTTACTTGTCTCGCTGTAAACAACAATTGGGTCATGGAATGTGTACTTGTCTCACTGTAAACAACAATTGTGTCATTGAATGGACGTACTTGTCTCACTGTAAACAACAATTGTGTCATGGAATGTGTGTACTTGTCTCACTGTAAACAACAATTGTGTCATTGAATGGATGTAGTTGTCTCGCTGTAAACAACAATTGAGTCATGGAATGGGTTTACTTGTCTCGCTGTAAACAACAATTGTGTCATGGAATGTGTGTACTTGTCTCACTGTAAACAACAATTGTGTCATTGAATGGATGTACTTGTCTCACTGTAAACAACAATTGTGTCATGGAATGGATGTACTTGTCTCACTGTAAACAACAATTGAGTCATGGAATGGATGTACTTGTCTCACTGTAAACAACAATTGAGTCATGGAATGGATGTACTTGTCTCACTGTAAACAACAATTGAGTCATGGAATGGATGTACTTGTCTCACTGTAAACAACAATTGAGTCGTGGAATGGGTGTAGTTGTCTCACTGTAAACAACAATTGTGTCATGGAATGGATGTACTTGTCTCACTGTAAACAACAATTGAGTCATGGAGTGGGTGTACTTGTCTCACTGTAAACAACAATTGAGTCATGGAATGGATGTACTTGTCTCACTGTAAACAACAATTGAGTCATGGAATGTGTGTACTTTTCTCACTGTAAACAACAATTGTGTCATGGAATGGGTGTACTTGTCTCACTGTAAACAACAATTGAGTCATGGAATGGGTGTACTTGTCTCACTGTAAACAACAATTGTGTCATGGAATGGATATACTTGTCTCACTGTAAACAACAATTGTGTCATTGAATGTGTGTACTTGTCTCACTGTAAACAACAATTGTGTCATGGAATGGGTGTACTTGTCTCACTGTAAACAACAATTGTGTCATGGAATGGATGTACTTGTCTCACTGTAAACAACAATTGAGTCATGGAATGGGTGTACTTGTCTCACTGTAAACAACAATTGAGTCATGGAATGGGTGTACTTGTCTCACTGTAAACAACAATTGTGTCAAGGAATGGGTGTACTTGTCTCACTGTAAACAACAATTGAGTCATGGAATGGGTTTACTTGTCTCACTGTAAACACCAATTGTGTCATGGAATGGGTGTACTTGTCTCACTGTAAACAACAATTGTGTCATTGAATGGATGTACTTGTCTCACTGTAAACAATAATTGTGTTATTGAATGGATGTACTTGTCTCACTGTAAACAACAATTGAGTCATGGAATGTGTGTACTTGTCTCACTGTAAACAACAATTGAGTCATGGAATGGATGTACTTGTCTCACTGTAAACAACAATTGAGTCATGGAATGGATGTACTTGTCTCACTGTAAACAACAATTGAGTCATGGAATGGATGTACTTGTCTCACTGTAAAAAACAATTGAGTCGTGGAATGGGTGTAGTTGTTTCACTGTAAACAACAATTGTGTCATGGAATGGATGTACTTGTCTCACTGTAAACAACAATTGAGTCATGGAATGGGTGTACTTGTCTCACTGTAAACAACAATTGAGTCATGGAATGGATGTACTTGTCTCACTGTAAACAACAATTGAGTCGTGGAATGGATGTACTTGTCTCACTGTAAACACCAATTGTGTCATGGAATGGATGTACTTGTCTCACTGTAAACAACAATTGAGTCATGGAATGGATGTACTTGTCACACTGTAAACAACAATTGAGTCATGGAATGGATGTACTTGTCTCACTGTAAACAACAATTGAGTCATGGAATGGATGTACTCGTCTCACTGTAAACAACAATTGAGTCATGGAATGGATGTACTTGTTTCACTGTAAACAACAATTGAGTCATGGAATGGATGTACTTGTCTCACTGTAAACAACAATTATGTCATGGAATGGATGTACTTGTCTCACTGTAAACAACAATTGAGTCATGGAATGGATGTACTTGTCTCATTGTAAACAACAATTGAGTCATGGAATGTGTGTACTTTTCTCACTGTAAACAACAATTGAGTCATGGAATGGATGTACTTGTCTCACTGTAAACAACAATTGAGTCATGGAATGTGTGTACTTTTCTCACTGTAAACAACAATTGAGTCATGGAATGGATGTACTTGTCTCACTGTAAACAACAATTGAGTCATGGAATGTGTGTACTTTTCTCACTGTAAACAACAATTGAGTCATGGAATGGGTGTACTTGTCTCACTGTAAACAACAATTGTGTCATGGAATGTGTGTACTTGTGTCACTGTAAACAACAATTGTGTCATTGAATGGATGTAGTTGTCTCGCTGTAAACAACAATTGAGTCATGGAATGGATGTAATTGTCTCGCTGTAAACAACAATTGAGTCATGGAATGGGTGTACTTGTCTCACTGTAAACACCAATTGTGTCATGGAATGGGTGTACTTGTCTCACTGTAAACAACAATTGTGTCATTGAATGGGTGTACTTGTCTCACTGTAAACAACAATTGCGTCATGGAATGTGCGTACTTGTCTCACTGTAAACAACAATTGTGTCATGGAATGGATGTAGTTGTCTCGCTGTAAACAACAATTGAGTCATGGAATGGGTGTACTTGTCTCACTGTAAACAACAATTGCGTCATGGAATGTGCGTACTTGTCTCAGTGTAAACAACAATTGAGTCATGGAATGTGTGTACTTGTCTCACTGTAAACAACAATTGAGTCATGGAATGGATGTACTTGTCTCACTGTAAACAACAATTGAGTCATGGAATGTGTGTACTTGTCTCACTGTAAACAACAATTGTGTCATTGAATGGATGTAGTTGTCTCGCTGTAAACAACAATTGAGTCATGGAATGGGTTTACTTGTCTCGCTGTAAACAACAATTGGGTCATGGAATGTGTACTTGTCTCACTGTAAACAACAATTGTGTCATTGAATGGACGTACTTGTCTCACTGTAAACAACAATTGTGTCATGGAATGTGTGTACTTGTCTCACTGTAAACAACAATTGTGTCATTGAATGGATGTAGTTGTCTCGCTGTAAACAACAATTGAGTCATGGAATGGGTTTACTTGTCTCGCTGTAAACAACAATTGTGTCATGGAATGTGTGTACTTGTCTCACTGTAAACAACAATTGTGTCATTGAATGGATGTACTTGTCTCACTGTAAACAACAATTGTGTCATGGAATGGATGTACTTGTCTCACTGTAAACAACAATTGAGTCATGGAATGGATGTACTTGTCTCACTGTAAACAACAATTGAGTCATGGAATGGATGTACTTGTCTCACTGTAAACAACAATTGAGTCATGGAATGGATGTATTGTCTCACTGTAAACAACAATTGAGTCGTAGAATGGGTGTAGTTGTCTCACTGTAAACAACAATTGTGTCATGGAATGGATGTACTTGTCTCACTGTAAACAACAATTGAGTCATGGAGTGGGTGTACTTGTCTCACTGTAAACAACAATTGAGTCATGGAATGGATGTACTTGTCTCACTGTAAACAACAATTGAGTCATGGAATGTGTGTACTTTTCTCACTGTAAACAACAATTGTGTCATGGAATGGGTGTACTTGTCTCACTGTAAACAACAATTGAGTCATGGAATGGGTGTACTTGTCTCACTGTAAACAACAATTGTGTCATGGAATGGATATACTTGTCTCACTGTAAACAACAATTGTGTCATTGAATGTGTGTACTTGTCTCACTGTAAACAACAATTGTGTCATGGAATGGGTGTACTTGTCTCACTGTAAACAACAATTGTGTCATGGAATGGATGTACTTGTCTCACTGTAAACAACAATTGAGTCATGGAATGGGTGTACTTGTCTCACTGTAAACAACAATTGAGTCATGGAATGGGTGTACTTGTCTCACTGTAAACAACAATTGTGTCATGGAATGGGTGTACTTGTCTCACTGTAAACAACAATTGAGTCATGGAATGGGTTTACTTGTCTCACTGTAAACACCAATTGTGTCATGGAATGGGTGTACTTGTCTCACTGTAAACAACAATTGTGTCATTGAATGGATGTACTTGTCTCACTGTAAACAATAATTGTGTTATTGAATGGATGTACTTGTCTCACTGTAAACAACAATTGAGTCATGGAATGTGTGTACTTGTCTCACTGTAAACAACAATTGAGTCATGGAATGGATGTACTTGTCTCACTGTAAACAACAATTGAGTCATGGAATGGATGTACTTGTCTCACTGTAAACAACAATTGAGTCATGGAATGGATGTACTTGTCTCACTGTAAACAACAATTGAGTCGTGGAATGGGTGTAGTTGTTTCACTGTAAACAACAATTGTGTCATGGAATGGATGTACTTGTCTCACTGTAAACAACAATTGAGTCATGGAATGGGTGTACTTGTCTCACTGTAAACAACAATTGAGTCATGGAATGGATGTACTTGTCTCACTGTAAACAACAATTGAGTCGTGGAATGGGTGTAGTTGTCTCACTGTAAACAACAATTGTGTCATGGAATGGATGTACTTGTCTCACTGTAAACAACAATTGAGTCATGGAATGGGTGTACTTGTCTCACTGTAAACAACAATTGAGTCATGGAATGGATGTACTTGTCTCACTGTAAACAACAATGGAGTCATGGAATGTGTATACTTTTCTCACTGTAACCAACAATTGTGTCATGGAATGGGTGTACTTGTCTCACTGCAAACAACAATTGAGTCATGGAATGGGTGTACTTGTCTCACTGTAAACAACAATTGTGTCATGGAATGGATATACTTGTCTCACTGTAAACAACAATTGTGTCATTGAATGTGTGTACTTGTCTCACTGTAAACAACAATTGTGTCATGGAATGGGTGTACTTGTCTCACTGTAAACAACAATTGTGTCATGGAATGGATGTACTTGTCTCACTGTAAACAACAATTGAGTCATGGAATGGGTGTACTTGTCTCACTGTAAACAACAATTGAATCATGGAATGGGTGTACTTGTCTCACTGTAAACAACAATTGTGTCATGGAATGGGTGTACTTGTCTCACTGTAAACAACAATTGAGTCATGGAATGGGTTTACTTGTCTCACTGTAAACACCAATTGTGTCATGGAATGGGTGTACTTGTCTCACTGTAAACAACAATTGTGTCATTGAATGGATGTACTTGTCTCACTGTAAACAATAATTGTGTTATTGAATGGATGTACTTGTCTCACTGTAAACAACAATTGAGTCATGGAATGTGTGTACTTGTCTCACTGTAAACAACAATTGAGTCATGGAATGGATGTACTTGTCTCACTGTAAACAACAATTGAGTCATGGAATGGATGTACTTGTCTCACTGTAAACAACAATTGAGTCATGGAATGTGTGTACTTGTCTCACTGTAAACAACAATTGAGTCATGGAATGGATGTACTTGTCTCACTGTAAACAACAATTGAGTCATGGAATGGATGTACTTGTCTCACTGTAAACAACAATTGAGTCATGGAATGTGTGTACTTGTCTCACTGTAAACAACAATTGAGTCATGGAATGGATGTACTTGTCTCACTGTAAACAACAATTGAGTCATGGAATGGATGTACTTGTCTCACTGTAAACAACAATTGAGTCATGGAATGGATGTACTTGTCTCACTGTAAACAACAATTGTGTCATTGAATGGGTGTACTTGTCTCACTGTAAACAATAATTGTGTTATTGAATGGATGTACTTGTCTCACTGTAAACAACAATTGTGTCATTGAATGGATGTACTTGTCTCACTGTAAACAACAATTGAGTCATGGAATGGGTGTACTTGTCTCACTGTAAACAACAATTGAGTCATGGAATAGGTGTACTTGTCTTACTGTAAACAACAATTATGTCATTGAATGGGTGTACTTGTCTCACTGTAAACAACAATTGTGTCATGGAATGGGTGTAATTGTTTCACTGTAAACAACAATTGTGTCATGGAATGGGTGTAATTGTCTCACTGTAAACAACAATTGTGTCATGGAATGTGTGTACTTGTCTCACTGTAAACAACAATTGAGTCATGGAATGGATGTACTTGTCTCACTGTAAACAACAATTGTGTCATTGAATGGGTGTACTTGTCTCACTGTAAACAATATTTGTGTTATTGAATGGATGTACTTGTCTCACTGTAAACAACAATTGTGTCATGGAATGGGTGTACTTGTCTCACTGTAAACAACAATTGTGTCATTGAATGGGTGTACTTGTCTCACTGTAAACAATAATTGTGTTATTGAATGGATGTACTTGTCTCACTGTAAACAACAATTGAGTCATGGAATGGGTTTACTTGTCTCACTGTAAACACCAATTGTGTCATGGAATGGGTGTACTTGTCTCACTGTAAACAACAATTGTGTCATTGAATGGATGTACTTGTCTCACTGTAAACAATAATTGTGTTATTGAATGGATGTACTTGTCTCACTGTAAACAACAATTGAGTCATGGAATGTGTGTACTTGTCTCACTGTAAACAACAATTGAGTCATGGAATGGATGTACTTGTCTCACTGTAAACAACAACTGAGTCATGGAATGGATGTACTTGTCTCACTGTAAACAACAATTGAGTCATGGAATGGATGTACTTGTCTCACTGTAAACAACAATTGAGTCATGGAATGGATGTACTTGTCTCACTGTAAACAACAATTGAGTCGTGGAATGGGTGTAGTTGTCTCACTGTAAACAACAATTGTGTCATGGAATGGATGTACTTGTCTCACTGTAAACAACAATTGAGTCATGGAATGGGTGTACTTGTCTCACTGTAAACAACAATTGAGTCATGGAATGGATGTACTTGTCTCACTGTAAACAACAATTGAGTCATGGAATGTGTATACTTTTCTCACTGTAAACAACAATTGTGTCATGGAATGGGTGTACTTGTCTCACTGTAAACAACAATTGAGTCATGGAATGGGTGTACTTGTCTCACTGTAAACAACAATTGTGTCATGGAATGGATATACTTGTCTCACTGTAAACAACAATTGTGTCATTGAATGTGTGTACTTGTCTCACTGTAAACAACAATTGTGTCATGGAATGGGTGTACTTGTCTCACTGTAAACAACAATTGTGTCATGGAATGGATGTACTTGTCTCACTGTAAACAACAATTGAGTCATGGAATGGGTGTACTTGTCTCACTGTAAACAACAATTGAATCATGGAATGGGTGTACTTGTCTCACTGTAAACAACAATTGTGTCATGGAATGGGTGTACTTGTCTCACTGTAAACAACAATTGAGTCATGGAATGGGTTTACTTGTCTCACTGTAAACACCAATTGTGTCATGGAATGGGTGTACTTGTCTCACTGTAAACAACAATTGTGTCATTGAATGGATGTACTTGTCTCACTGTAAACAATAATTGTGTTATTGAATGGATGTACTTGTCTCACTGTAAACAACAATTGAGTCATGGAATGTGTGTACTTGTCTCACTGTAAACAACAATTGAGTCATGGAATGGATGTACTTGTCTCACTGTAAACAACAATTGAGTCATGGAATGGATGTACTTGTCTCACTGTAAACAACAATTGAGTCATGGAATGTGTGTACTTGTCTCACTGTAAACAACAATTGAGTCATGGAATGGATGTACTTGTCTCACTGTAAACAACAATTGAGTCATGGAATGGATGTACTTGTCTCACTGTAAACAACAATTGAGTCATGGAATGTGTGTACTTGTCTCACTGTAAACAACAATTGTGTCATTGAATGGATGTACTTGTCTCACTGTAAACAACAATTGAGTCATGGAATGGGTGTACTTGTCTCACTGTAAACAACAATTGAGTCATGGAATAGGTGTACTTGTCTTACTGTATACAACAATTGTGTCATTGAATGGGTGTACTTGTCTCACTGTAAACAACAATTGTGTCATGGAATGGGTGTAATTGTTTCACTGTAAACAATAATTGTGTCATGGAATGGGTGTAATTGTCTCACTGTAAACAACAATTGTGTCATGGAATGTGTGTACTTGTCTCACTGTAAACAACAATTGAGTCATGGAATGGATGTACTTGTCTCACTGTAAACAACAATTGTGTCATTGAATGGGTGTACTTGTCTCACTGTAAACAATAATTGTGTTATTGAATGGATGTACTTGTCTCACTGTAAACAACAATTGTGTCATTGAATGGATGTACTTGTCTCACTGTAAACAACAATTGAGTCATGGAATGGGTGTACTTGTCTCACTGTAAACAACAATTGAGTCATGGAATAGGTGTACTTGTCTTACTGTAAACAACAATTGTGTCATTGAATGGGTGTACTTGTCTCACTGTAAACAACAATTGTGTCATGGAATGGGTGTAATTGTTTCACTGTAAACAACAATTGTGTCATGGAATGGGTGTAATTGTCTCACTGTAAACAACAATTGTGTCATGGAATGTGTGTACTTGTCTCACTGTAAACAACAATTGAGTCATGGAATGGATGTACTTGTCTCACTGTAAACAACAATTGTGTCATTGAATGGGTGTACTTGTCTCACTGTAAACAATATTTGTGTTATTGAATGGATGTACTTGTCTCACTGTAAACAACAATTGTGTCATGGAATGGGTGTACTTGTCTCACTGTAAACAACAATTGTGTCATTGAATGGGTGTACTTGTCTCACTGTAAACAATAATTGTGTTATTGAATGGATGTACTTGTCTCACTGTAAACAACAATTGTGTCATGGAATGGGTGTACTTGTCTCACTGTAAACAACAATTGTGTCATGGAATGGGTGTACTTGTCTCACTGTAAACAACAATTGAGTCATGGAATGGGTGTAATTGTCTCACTGTAAACAACAATTGTGTCATGGAATGTGTGTACTTGTCTCACTGTAAACAACAATTGTGTCATGGAATGGGTGTACTTATCTCACTGTAAACAACAATTGTGTCATGGAATGGGTGTACTTGTCTCACTGTAAACACCAATTGTGTCATGGAATGGGTGTACTTGACTCACTGTAAACAACAATTGAGTCATGGAATGGGTGTACTTGTCTCACTGTAAACAACAATTGAGTCATGGAATGTGTGTACTTGTCTCACTATTAACAACAATTGAGTCATGGAATGGATGTACTTGTCTCACTGTAAACAACAATTGAGTCATGGAATGGATGTACTTGTCTCACTGTAAACAACAATTGAGTCATGGAATGTGTGTACTTGTCTCACTGTAAACAACAATTGAGTCATGGAATGGATGTACTTGTCTCACTGTAAACAACAATTGAGTCATGGAATGGGTGTACTTGTCTCACTGTAAACAACAATTGAGTCATGGAATAGGTGTACTTGTCTCACTGTAAACAACAATTGTGTCATTGAATGGGTGTACTTGTCTCACTGTAAACAACAATTGTGTCATGGAATGGGTGTAATTGTTTCACTGTAAACAACAATTGTGTCATGGAATGGGTGTAATTGTCTCACTGTAAACAACAATTGTGTCATGGAATGTGTGTACTTGTCTCACTGTAAACAACAATTGAGTCATGGAATGGATGTACTTGTCTCACTGTAAACAACAATTGTGTCATTGAATGGGTGTACTTGTCTCACTGTAAACAATAATTGTGTTATTGAATGGATGTACTTGTCTCACTGTAAACAACAATTGTGTCATGGAATGGGTGTACTTGTCTCACTGTAAACAACAATTGTGTCATTGAATGGGTGTACTTGTCTCACTGTAAACAATAATTGTGTTATTGAATGGATGTACTTGTCTCACTGTAAACAACAATTGTGTCATGGAATGGGTGTACTTGTCTCACTGTAAACAACAATTGTGTCATGGAATGGGTGTACTTGTCTCACTGTAAACAACAATTGAGTCATGGAATGGATGTACTTGTCTCACTGTAAACAACAATTGAGTCATGGAATGTGTGTACTTGTCTCACTGTAAACAACAATTGAGTCATGGAATGGATGTACTTGTCTCACTGTAAACAACAATTGAGTCATGGAATGGGTGTAATTGTCTCACTGTAAACAACAATTGAGTCATGGAATGTGTGTACTTGTCTCACTGTAAACAACAATTGTGTCATGGAATGGGTGTACTTGTCTCACTGTAAACAACAATTGTGTCATGGAATGGGTGTACTTGTCTCACTGTAAACACCAATTGTGTCATGGAATGGGTGTACTTGTCTCACTGTAAACAACAATTGAGTCATGGAATGGGTGTAATTGTCTCACTGTAAACAACAATTGAGTCATGGAATGTGTGTACTTGTCTCACTGTAAACAACAATTGTGTCATGGAATGGGTGTACTTGTCTCACTGTAAACAACAATTGTGTCATGGAATGGGTGTACTTGTCTCACTGTAAACACCAATTGTGTCATGGAATGGGTGTACTTGTCTCACTGTAAACAACAATTGAGTCATGGAATGGGTGTACTTGTCTCACTGTAAACAACAATTGAGTCATGGAATGTGTGTACTTGTCTCACTATAAACAACAATTGTGTCATGGAATGGGTGTACTTGTCTCACTGTAAACAACAATTGTGTCATTGAATGGGTGTACTTGTCTCACTGTAAACAATAATTGTGTTATTGAATGGATGTACTTGTCTCACTGTAAACAACAATTGTGTCATGGAATGGGTGTACTTGTCTCACTGTAAACAACAATTGTGTCATGGAATGGGTGTACTTGTTTCACTGTAAACAACAATTGAGTCATGGAATGGGTGTAATTGTCTCACTGTAAACAACAATTGTGTCATGGAATGTGTGTACTTGTCTCACTGTAAACAACAATTGTGTCATGGAATGGGTGTACTTGTCTCACTGTAAACAACAATTGTGTCATGGAATGGGTGTACTTGTCTCACTGTAAACACCAATTGTGTCATGGAATGGGTGTACTTGTCTCACTGTAAACAACAATTGAGTCATGGAATGGGTGTACTTGTCTCACTGTAAACAACAATTGAGTCATGGAATGTGTGTACTTGTCTCACTGTAAACAACAATTGAGTCATGGAATAGGTGTACTTGTCTCACTGTAAACAACAATTGAGTCATGGAATGGATGTACTTGTCTCACTGTAAACAACAATTGTGTCATGGAATGGATGTACTTGTCTCACTGTAAACAACAATTGAGTCATGGAATGGGTGTAATTGTCTCACTGTAAACAACAATTGAGTCATGGAATGGGTGTACTTGTCTCACTGCAAACAACAATTGTGTCATTGAATGGGTGTACTTGTCTCACTGTAAACAATAATTGTGTTATTGAATGGATGTACTTGTCTCACTGTAAACAACAATTGAGTCATGGAATGTGTGTACTTGTCTCACTGTAAACAACAATTGAGTCATGGAATGTGTGTACTTGTCTCACTGTAAACAACAATTGAGTCATGGAATGGATGTACTTGTCTCACTGTAAACAACAATTAAGTCATGGAATGGGTGTACTTGTCTCACTGTAAACAACAATTGAGTCATGGAATGTGTGTACTTGTCTCACTGTAAACAACAATTGAGTCATGGAATAGGTGTACTTGTCTCACTGTAAACAACAATTGTGTCATGGAATGGATGTACTTGTCTCACTGTAAACAACAATTGTGTCATGGAATGGATGTACTTGTCTCACTGTAAACAACAATTGAGTCATGGAATGGGTGTAATTGTCTCACTGTAAACAACAATTGAGTCATGGAATGGATGTACTTGTCTCACTGTAAACAACAATTGTGTCATTGAATGGGTGTACTTGTCTCACTGTAAACAATAATTGTGTTATTGAATGGATGTACTTGTCTCACTGTAAACAACAATTGTGTCATGGAATGGGTGTACTTGTCTCACTGTAAACAACAATTGTGTCATTGAATGGGTGTACTTGTCTCACTGTAAACAATAATTGTGTTATTGAATGGATGTACTTGTCTCACTGTAAACAACAATTGTGTCATGGAATGGGTGTACTTGTCTCACTGTAAACAACAATTGTGTCATGGAATGGGTGTACTTGTTTCACTGTAAACAACAATTGAGTCATGGAATGGGTGTAATTGTCTCACTGTAAACAACAATTGTGTCATGGAATGTGTGTACTTGTCTCACTGTAAACAACAATTGTGTCATGGAATGGGTGTACTTGTCTCACTGTAAACAACAATTGTGTCATGGAATGGGTGTACTTGTCTCACTGTAAACACCAATTGTGTCATGGAATGGGTGTACTTGTCTCACTGTAAACAACAATTGAGTCATGGAATGGGTGTACTTGTCTCACTGTAAACAACAATTGAGTCATGGAATGTGTGTACTTGTCTCACTGTAAACAACAATTGAGTCATGGAATAGGTGTACTTGTCTCACTGTAAACAACAATTGAGTCATGGAATGGATGTACTTGTCTCACTGTAAACAACAATTGTGTCATGGAATGGATGTACTTGTCTCACTGTAAACAACAATTGAGTCATGGAATGGGTGTAATTGTCTCACTGTAAACAACAATTGAGTCATGGAATGGGTGTACTTGTCTCACTGCAAACAACAATTGTGTCATTGAATGGGTGTACTTGTCTCACTGTAAACAATAATTGTGTTATTGAATGGATGTACTTGTCTCACTGTAAACAACAATTGAGTCATGGAATGTGTGTACTTGTCTCACTGTAAACAACAATTGAGTCATGGAATGTGTGTACTTGTCTCACTGTAAACAACAATTGAGTCATGGAATGGATGTACTTGTCTCACTGTAAACAACAATTAAGTCATGGAATGGGTGTACTTGTCTCACTGTAAACAACAATTGAGTCATGGAATGGGTGTACTTGTCTCACTGTAAACAACAATTGTGTCATGGAATGTGTGTACTTGTCTCACTGTAAACACCAATTGTGTCATGGAATGGGTGTACTTGTCTCACTGTAAACACCAATTGTGTCATGGAATGTGTGTACTTGTCTCACTGTAAACAACAATTGAGTCATGGAATGGGTGTAATTGTCTCACTGTAAACAACAATTGAGTCATGGAATGGGTGTACTTGTCTCACTGCAAACAACAATTGTGTCATTGAATGGGTGTACTTGTCTCACTGTAAACAATAATTGTGTTATTGAATGGATGTACTTGTCTCACTGTAAACAACAATTGAGTCATGGAATGTGTGTACTTGTCTCACTGTAAACAACAATTGAGTCATTGAATGGGTGTACTTGTCTCACTGTAAACAACAATTGTGTCATTGAATGGGTGTACTTGTCTCACTGTAAACAATAATTGTGTTATTGAATGGATGTACTTGTCTCACTGTAAACAACAATTGTGTCATGGAATGGGTGTACTTGTCTCACTGTAAACAACAATTGTGTCATGGAATGGGTGTACTTGTTTCACTGTAAACAACAATTGAGTCATGGAATGGGTGTAATTGTCTCACTGTAAACAACAATTGTGTCATGGAATGTGTGTACTTGTCTCACTGTAAACAACAATTGTGTCATGGAATGGGTGTACTTGTCTCACTGTAAACAACAATTGTGTCATGGAATGGGTGTACTTGTCTCACTGTAAACACCAATTGTGTCATGGAATGGGTGTACTTGTCTCACTGTAAACAACAATTGAGTCATGGAATGGGTGTACTTGTCTCACTGTAAACAACAATTGAGTCATGGAATGTGTGTACTTGTCTCACTGTAAACAACAATTGAGTCATGGAATAGGTGTACTTGTCTCACTGTAAACAACAATTGAGTCATGGAATGGATGTACTTGTCTCACTGTAAACAACAATTGTGTCATGGAATGGATGTACTTGTCTCACTGTAAACAACAATTGAGTCATGGAATGGGTGTAATTGTCTCACTGTAAACAACAATTGAGTCATGGAATGGGTGTACTTGTCTCACTGCAAACAACAATTGTGTCATTGAATGGGTGTACTTGTCTCACTGTAAACAATAATTGTGTTATTGAATGGATGTACTTGTCTCACTGTAAACAACAATTGAGTCATGGAATGTGTGTACTTGTCTCACTGTAAACAACAATTGAGTCATGGAATGGATGTACTTGTCTCACTGTAAACAACAATTAAGTCATGGAATGGGTGTACTTGTCTCACTGTAAACAACAATTGAGTCATGGAATGGGTGTACTTGTCTCACTGTAAACAACAATTGTGTCATGGAATGTGTGTACTTGTCTCACTGTAAACACCAATTGTGTCATGGAATGGGTGTACTTGTCTCACTGTAAACACCAATTGTGTCATGGAATGTGTGTACTTGTCTCACTGTAAACAACAATTGTGTCATGGAATGTGTGTACTTGTCTCACTGTAAACAACAATTGAGTCATGGAATGTGTGTACTTGTCTCACTGTAAACACCAATTATGTCATGGAATGGGTGTACTTGTCTCACTGTAAACAACAATTGTGTCATGGAATGGATGTACTTGTCTCACTGTAAACAACAATTGAGTCATGGAATGTGTGTACTTGTCTCACTGTAAACAACAATTGAGTCATTGAATGGGTGTACTTGTCTCACTGTAAACAACAATTGTGTCATTGAATGGGTGTACTTGTCTCACTGTAAACAATAATTGTGTTATTGAATGGATGTACTTGTCTCACTGTAAACAACAATTGTGTCATGGAATGGGTGTACTTGTCTCACTGTAAACAACAATTGTGTCATGGAATGGGTGTACTTGTTTCACTGTAAACAACAATTGAGTCATGGAATGGGTGTAATTGTCTCACTGTAAACAACAATTGTGTCATGGAATGTGTGTACTTGTCTCACTGTAAACAACAATTGTGTCATGGAATGGGTGTACTTGTCTCACTGTAAACAACAATTGTGTCATGGAATGGGTGTACTTGTCTCACTGTAAACACCAATTGTGTCATGGAATGGGTGTACTTGTCTCACTGTAAACAACAATTGAGTCATGGAATGGGTGTACTTGTCTCACTGTAAACAATAATTGAGTCATGGAATGTGTGTACTTGTCTCACTGTAAACAACAATTGAGTCATGGAATAGGTGTACTTGTCTCACTGTAAACAACAATTGAGTCATGGAATGGATGTACTTGTCTCACTGTAAACAACAATTGTGTCATGGAATGGATGTACTTGTCTCACTGTAAACAACAATTGAGTCATGGAATGGGTGTAATTGTCTCACTGTAAACAACAATTGAGTCATGGAATGGGTGTACTTGTCTCACTGCAAACAACAATTGTGTCATTGAATGGGTGTACTTGTCTCACTGTAAACAATAATTGTGTTATTGAATGGATGTACTTGTCTCACTGTAAACAACAATTGAGTCATGGAATGTGTGTACTTGTCTCACTGTAAACAACAATTGAGTCATGGAATGTGTGTACTTGTCTCACTGTAAACAACAATTGAGTCATGGAATGGATGTACTTGTCTCACTGTAAACAACAATTAAGTCATGGAATGGGTGTACTTGTCTCACTGTAAACAACAATTGAGTCATGGAATGGGTGTACTTGTCTCACTGTAAACAACAATTGTGTCATGGAATGTGTGTACTTGTCTCACTGTAAACACCAATTGTGTCATGGAATGGGTGTACTTGTCTCACTGTAAACACCAATTGTGTCATGGAATGTGTGTACTTGTCTCACTGTAAACAACAATTGTGTCATGGAATGTGTGTACTTGTCTCACTGTAAACAACAATTGAGTCATGGAATGTGTGTACTTGTCTCACTGTAAACACCAATTATGTCATGGAATGGGTGTACTTGTCTCACTGTAAACAACAATTGTGTCATGGAATGGATGTACTTGTCTCACTGTAAACAACAATTGAGTCATGGAATGTGTGTACTTGTCTCACTGTAAACAACAATTGAGTCATTGAATGGGTGTACTTGTCTCACTGTAAACAACGATTGTGTCATGGAATGGATGTACTTTTCTCACTGTAAACAACAATTGTGTCATGGAATGGATGTACTTGTCTCACTGTAAACAACAATTGAGTCATGGAATGTGTGTACTTGTCTCACTGTAAACAACAACTGAGTCATGGAATGGATGTACTTGTCTCACTGTAAACAACAATTGAGTCATTGAATGGGTGTACTTGTCTCACTGTAAACAACGATTGTGTCATGGAATGGATGTACTTGTCTCACTGTAAACAACAATTGAGTCATGGAATGTGTGTACTTGTCTCACTGTAAACAACAATTGTGTCATGGAATGGATGTACTTGTCTCACTGTAAACAACAATTGAGTCATGGAATGTGTGTACTTGTCTCACTGTAAACAACAATTGTGTCATTGAATGGATGTACTTGTCTCACTGTAAACAACAATTGAGTCATGGAATGGGTGTACTTGTCTCACTGTAAACAACAATTGTGTCATGGAATGGATGTACTTGTCTCACTGTAAACAACAATTGAGTCATGGAATGTGTGTACTTGTCTCACTGTAAACAACAATTGAGTCATTGAATGGGTGTACTTGTCTCACTGTAAACAACAATTGAGTCATGGAATGTGTGTACTTGTCTCACTGTAAACAACAATTGAGTCATGGAATGGGTGTACTTTTCTCACTGTAAACAACAATTGAGTCATGGAATGTGTGTACTTGTCTCACTGTAAACAACAATTGAGTCATGGAATGGGTGTACTTGTCTCACTGTAAACAACAATTGTGTCATGGAATGGGTGTACTTGTCTCACTGTAAACAACAATTGAGTCATGGAATGGGTGTACTTGTCTCACTGTAAACAACAATTGAGTCATGGAATGTGTGTACTTGTCTCACTGTAAACAACAATTGAGTCATGGAATGGGTGTACTTCCTCACTGTAAACAACAATTGTGTCATGGAATGGATGTACTTGTCTCACTGTAAACAACAATTGAGTCATGGAATGGATGTAATTGTTTCACTGTAAACAACAATTGTGTCATGGAATGGGTGTAATTGTCTCACTGTAAACAACAATTGTGTCATGGAATGTGTGTACTTGTCTCACTGTAAACAACAATTGAGTCATTGAATGGGTGTACTTGTCTCACTGTAAACAACAATTGAGTCATGGAATGTGTGTACTTGTCTCACTGTAAACAACAATTGAGTCATGGAATGGGTGTACTTTTCTCACTGTAAACAACAATTGAGTCATGGAATGTGTGTACTTGTCTCACTGTAAACAACAATTGAGTCATGGAATGGGTGTACTTGTCTCACTGTAAACAACAATTGTGTCATGGAATGGGTGTACTTGTCTCACTGTAAACAACAATTGAGTCATGGAATGGGTGTACTTGTCTCACTGTAAACAACAATTGAGTCATGGAATGTGTGTACTTGTCTCACTGTAAACAACAATTGAGTCATGGAATGGGTGTACTTCCTCACTGTAAACAACAATTGTGTCATGGAATGGATGTACTTGTCTCACTGTAAACAACAATTGAGTCATGGAATGGATGTACTTGTCTCACTGTAAACAACAATTGAGTCATGGAATGGGTGTACTTGTCTCACTGTAAACAACAATTGAGTCATGGAATGGATGTACTTGTCTCACTGTAAACAACGATTGAGTCATGGAATGGGTGTACTTGTCTCACTGTAAACACCAATTGTGTCATGGAATGGGTGTACTTGTCTCACTGTAAACAACAATTGAGTCATGGAATGGATGTACTTGTTTCACTGTAAACAACAATTGTGTCATGGATTGGGTGTACTTGTCTCACTGTAAACAATAATTGTGTACAGCCGAGTCGCGGAATTAGTGTAATTGTTTCAAAGTGAACAACAATTGTGTCATGGAATTGGTGTATAGCTGAGTCGCGGAATTAGTGTAATTGTCTAACTGTATATAATAATTGTGTCAGAGAATTAGTGTAATTGTCCCACCTCTAGAGCAGTAGGGGTGTGAATTAAGTACAAGTCAATATAGTCTAATTGCAGACTTTTTAAAGATTCCATGAAGTGCTTGTGAACGTCCTGGGGTGCCATCTGTGTTGCCCACAACTGCAAAACATGGACGAATGAAAGGTAAATAAAAATAATATAAACTAAAAGGAGTGTATAATAAATATACGCTAACTTAACGCTAAAGTAAAGATATCCACTAATTAATATTGTATGACATCATGTATTAGTAAATAAACACTTTCAGTACAGCCATCACTGGCGGATCCAACAATTCGGTAAGAGGGAGGGGCTCATATTGACGTGAGCCACGTCCGCCCACCTCTGGTGTGCTGGGTTTGTCAATTTTTTTTGCGAATTTTCTCCCAAAGACGTACAGGTGCAGGTAGATTTTTATTTTCGGATCTGTGATGGAGTTGGTTTAAAAGGTATCTTTAATTTCCATTTTGACGTAAAATTACGCATTTCGACAAAAATCACTTCAATTACACTTTGATTATGAAATTTAGTCTATCAATATATGTAAGTGTCTCGTTTATCACCAATATGCACTGTTAATAGCAGGCAAAAACATAATTACCATATGTTTATGTTGAGTGAACTCGCCAAAATCAGTGTTTACTATCTTCAGGGGATCTTATTGTATTACACCAATTTTATTTTGAAGGTTATTCTGAGATACAGAAATAACTTTGAAGCACTAAAATCAATTTTCAAATCTGATATAACACCTAAAACATTCTATTTGCAACGGTGATTAAATGAAACTGACTGGTACTAGCATTAAGCGAATATGCATACATCGAGCGATGGCGTAAATTTACAGCCATATTTCGGCGTTGCGAAGTTTATTTGGGTAGTTTCTTGTTAACGGCAACGTTGATATATGTAACATCATCTCATTCGCCATAATAAAAAAAATACAGACACCGACTAGTGCCGTACGCCTCATAGATTCATTTTAAGCATCGACCAACATTTCGGCTTCACGAACAAGCCACTGCTGACGGCAATAATTTTTTGTTTTGTTTTTCTCTTTTGCGTAACTCTAAATAAAAATGTTTTCATGCTTCTATTTTTAAGTGCCCAAGGGTCGCAATGTTCACGTTTATCATATACCTCGTATTGCCCGGTCTCACAACGCGATGAGAAACCCGATGAGCCGTGCAATAATTGTCAAAAGCACGCCCGGCATTCCATAATCCTTTTATAAATCGGCGGCGTAAACTCTAACAGTGGTTTTCATCCAGTTGCTGGTACATCGCGTTCCGGAAATGTCAGTTTGTATTGAAGGAGTTTGTATTGATCTTGACAGTACATAATTTAGCCGCTATGTTGTGGGCTTGCTTTTATAAAACATTATCACATTACCTACAACTGGTTGTCGAGCATGAGAAGATATTTTGGGCTGAAAATCTAACTATATTTAAGAGGTTATGTGTTCTATTCTAGTGCGGGTTCTAGTTCGAAAAAGTTGAGAGATTTGTGAGCGCGAGCCGGTCTAAAATACCTGATATACCACAGTTTATCCCTGTGTCTGACGTCAAAAATGAACGAGACCCGCTTGCGTTCTAAGACTCGTTCACGCTCGATACTTCTTTGAACATCGATCGTTTTCAGCTTTTAATATCTCCTCGTACTCCACAGCTACCTGTAGCTAATGTAGTCATGTTTTATATAAAAGTAAGCCCACGACATAACGGCAGCATTCTTTACTGTGAAGACCAATACAGACTAAAATGTCATCTTCTGTAATGCTATGTGCTGATTCAATAAACCGGGGTGTATTCTGAGTGGGAGTGCTCCGCAGCCAGGTAAAAACTGGAACCAAAAATATCGACGTTTAACGCGATTTGTGGCTCAAAATTGCTTATATATTGCCTACATTTTGCTAAATTCCCGAAAATCAGAAAAATGGGGGTAAAAGTGATCGGCTCTCAAATCAGACCGACTGCCTAGTCGAATGGTATATTTAGCACTTAACAATATTGGTTATAGAATGGTGAACGATCTCTTGTCATCCTATAACGTATTGCAATATACTGTCTTTTTTATTTAACATATGTGAAAATAGTATTCTAGACAAATCAGTCTGTATTAAATGGGCTAAAAATATAAATATTTATATAAACATATAAAATGGTAGTAGGAAACGTATTGCTTGGTATTCAAAGCGTTCCCCTAAAAATGTTGACAACTGTACATGTATTATTATGCCAACCAACACATGCTTGGATTTCACTATTCTAATTGTCACCTTGGTTACGATAAATAATTCGGATCTAGTAATTGTTCTACCAGTCAGTACTTCATTTAAAGCATCACCAATAGCCTTCTCGTTACCATAGCACCATGCAGTATCGATGAGGCGATAACCAATGTCAATGGCAGCTTTCACAGCAGCGCCAACACCGGTGGAATCCATCTGATGACGAGATAAGTAAACATACCATCACTTTTTAACAGCGAAATATTAAAAATACGATAAGTATTTTTTTTACTACAACTAGTGATTTGCAAGCTGCGCGAAATTTTAAATATCGCGATATTTGTTCAGTAATAAATGCCTCGTACGACAATTGTATTTTTGATCACCAGCAATTGTTTTTCACCAAATACGTACCAACGACACGTGACGGGATACCAACGCATATGTAACGTTGCTAAATGAATGGAGATTCAGCAGTCTTAGAATCTACACAACAAAATGATTCACTAACACGTTTGCAACGGAAAAATATGATTAGTTTCAACATTCTATTTATAAATATTCCGTTTTTCCTTAGTTGTATAGTTGATTGATGGTACAACAATGACAATTTTAGCAACATGAATTTAGAATTGAATAGAATCTCGTTACTAAATATGCTAAACATTCTATCACAATTTATATCCTATTTAGAATGTATCTATAATTATACAATACCAATACATGTATTACGTAATAACCAACCTTCCATGTTCCCAAGCCTATCAACGGCATAGTACATCCGTTATTCAATTTTAAGGATGGGACAGCCATTTCGCCTCGCCTCTAGGTAGAAAAGTATTTATGTATTGCGCATGCGTCTACTAGTCATGAATATTGTTGGATTACGTATAAGCCAATCAAGGCTGTATTTAGTATGTAGCGCCAAGCTCGTGGCATCACGCTAAATGGGAATCCAGTACAATATGTTTGTCTTTGGAATGTATTTCCATGACGTATCTTGATTTAATTAACAAACTTTTCATTCCGCGATACACATCCACATTTACTAAATAAATAAATAAATATTCATAAGTGAAACTCTATGTGAGTCAGAAAAGAGATTCAATTGTGTCACTTCAATCGATGCAGGCAGCACGACGAATGACCACACCGGGGTTAGCAGCAACACCGGTCACAACTACTCTGGTAGCCTCTGCTAGTTCTGGTGCGTTGGTACATTTGTACATGCTAATCTAACAGTGGGCGCTGGTGACGCTATTATTGGAGAACAACAGGATGCAGCTCGCCACAACGACAAAGGGCAAACATAAAATCGACCCATAAAGTACGGCTTCGTCGTATTTGATTTATTATTCATTCGTTAATGTGTAAATATGCCAGATGTTCAAGTTGTTATTTAAATATCGGGTATCTATTTCCATCACATTCATTGGTGGTAATATTCGAATAAAACATCGGGTATCTATTTCCATCACATTCATTGGTGGTAATATTCGAATAAAACATCGGGTATCTATTTCCATCACATTCATAGGTGGTAATATTCGAATAAAACATCGGGTATTTATTTCCATCACATTCATTGGTGGCAATATTCGAATAAAACATCGGGTATTTATTTCTATCACATTCATTGGTAGTAATATTCGAATAAAACATCGGGTATCTATTTCCATCACATTCATTGGTGGTAATATTCGGATAAAACATCGGGTATTCATTTTAATCACATTCATTGGTGGTAATATTCAAATGAAACATCGGGTATCTATTTCCATCACATTCATTAGTGGTAATATTCGAATAAAACATCGGGTGTCTATTTTCATCACATTCATTGATGGTAATATTCGACTAAAACATGGGGTATTTATTTCCAACACATTCATTGGTGGAAATATTCGAATAAAACATCGGGTATCTATTTCCATCACATTCATTGGTGGTAATATTCGAATAAAACATCGGGTATCTATTTTCATCACATTCATTGGTGTTAATATTCGAATAAAACATCGGGTATCTATTTCCATCACATTCATTGGTGGTAGTTTTCGAATAAAACATCGGGTATCTATTTCCCTCACACTCATTGGTGATAATATTCGAATAAAACATCAGGTATATATTCTCATCACATTCATTGGTGGTAATATTCGAATAAAACATCGGGTATCTATTACCATCACATTCATTGGTGGTAATATTCGAATAAAACATGGGGTATTTATTTCAATCATATTCATTGGTGGTAATATTCGAATAAAACATGGGGTATTTATTTTAATCACATTCATTGGTGGTAATATTCGAATAAAACAACGGGCATCTATTTTAATCACATTCATTGGTGGTATTATTCGAATAAAACATCGGGTATCTATTTTCATCACATTCATTGATGGTAGTGTTCGAATAAAACATCGGGTATTTATTTTAATCACATTCATTGTTGGTAATATTCGAATGAAACATCGGGTATCTATTTCCATCACATTCATTGGTGGTAATATTCGAATAAAACATCGGGTATTTTTTAAATCACATTCATTGGTGGTAATATTCGAATGAAACATCGGGAATTTATTTCCATCACATTCACTGGTGGTAATATTCGAATAAAACATCGGGTATCTGTTTCCATCACATTCATTGGTGGTAATATTCGAATAAAACATCGGGTATTTATTTTAATCACATTCATTGTTGGTAATATTCGAATGAAACATCGGGTATCTATTTCCATCACATTCATTGGTGGTAATATTCGAATAAAACATCGGGTATTTATTTCTATCACATTCATTGGTGGTAATATTCGAATAAAACATCGGGTATCTATTTCCATCACATTCATTGGTGGTAATATTCGGATAAAACATCGGGTATTCATTTTAATCACATTCATTGGTGGTAATATTTTAATAAAACATAGGGTATCTATTTCCATCACATTCATTGGTGGTAATATTTTAATAAAACATAGGGTATCTATTTCCATCACATTCATTGGTGGTAATATTCGAATAAAACATCGGGTATATATTTCCATCACATTCATTGGTGGTAATATTCGAATAAAACATCGGGTATATATTTTCATGACATTCATTGGTGGTTATATTCGAATAAAACATTGGGTATCTATTTCCATCATATTCATTAGTGGTAATATTCGAATAAAACATCGGGTATCTATTTTCATCACATTCATTGGTGGTAATATTCGAATAAAACAACGGGTATCTATTTTAATCACATTCATTGGTGGTATTATTCGAATAAAACATCGGGTATCTATTTTAATCACATTCATTGGTGGTATTATTCGAATAAAACATCGGGTATTTATTTCCATCACATTCATTGGTAGTTATATTCGAATAAAACACCGGGATCTACTTTCATCACATTCATTGGTGGTAATATTCGAATAAAACAACGGGTATCTATTTTAATCACATTCATTGGTGGTATTATTCGAATAAAACATCTGGTTTCTATTTTCATCACATTCATTGATGGTAGTGTTCGAATAAAACATCGGGAATCTATTTCCATCACATTCATTGGTGGTAATATTCGAATAAAACAACGGGTATCTATTTTAATCACATTCATTGGTGGTATTATTCGAATAAAACATCGGGTATTTATTTCCATCATATTCATTGGTGGTAATATTCGAATAAAACATCGGGTTTCTATTTTCATCACATTCATTGATGGTAGTGTTCGAATAAAACATCGGGAATCTATTTCCATCACATTCATTGGTGGTAATATTCGAATAAAACAACGGGTATCTATTTTAATCACATTCATTGGTGGTATTATTCGAATAAAACATCGATTATCTATTTTAATCACATTCATTGGTGGTATTATTCGAATAAAACATCGGGTATCTATTTTCATCACATTCATTGATGGTAGTATTCGAATAAAACATCGGGTGTCTATTTTCATCACATTCATTGATGGTAATATTCGACTAAAACATGGGTATTTATTTCCAACACATTCATTGGTGGAAATATTCGAATAAAACATAGGGTATCTATTTCCATCACATTCATTGGTGGTAATATTCGAATAAAACATCGGGTATCTATTTTCATGACATTCATTGGTGGTAGTATTCGAAGAAAACATCGGGTATCTATTTTCATCACATTCATTGATGGTAGTATTCGAATAAAACATCGGGTATTGATTTCCAACACATTCATTGGTGGTAATATTCGAATAAAACATCGGGAATCTATGTCCATCACATTCATTGGTGGTAATTTGAATAAAACATTGGGTATCTATTATCATCACATTCATTGGTGGTAATATTCGAATAAAACATCGGTTATCTATTTCCATCACATTCATTGGAGGTAATATTCGAATAAAACATCGGGAATTTATTTCCATCACATTCATAGGTGGTAATAGTCGAATAAAACATCGGATATCTGTTTCCATCACATTCATTGGTGGTAATATTCGAATAAAACATCGGGTATTTATTTTAATCACATTCATTGTTGGTAATATTCAAATGAACATCGGGTATCTATTTCCATCACATTCATTGGTGGTAATATTGGAATAAAACATCGGGTGTCTATTTTAATCGCATTCATTGGTGGTATTATTCGAATAAAACATCGGGTATTTATTTCCATCACATTCATTGGTGGTAATATTCGAGTAAAACATCGGGTATCTATTTCCATCACATTCATTGGTGGTAATATTCGAATAAAACATCGGGTATCTATTTTAATCACATTCATTGGTGGTATTATTCGAACAAAACATCGGGTATCTATTTTCATCACATTCATTGATGGTAGTATTCGAATAAAACATCGGGTATTTATTTCCAACACATTCATTGGTGGTAATATTCGAATAAAACATCGGGAATCTATGTCCATCACATTCATTGGTGGTAATTTGAATAAAACATCGGGTATCTATTATCATCACATTCATTGGTGGTAATACTCGAATAAAACATCGGGTATTTATTTCCATCACATTCATTAGTGGTAATATTCGAACAAAACATCGGGTATTTATTTCCATCACATTCATTGGTGGTAATATTCGAATAAAACATCGGGAATCTATGTCCATCACATTCATTGGTGGTAATTTGAATAAAACATCGGGTATCTATTATCATCACATTCATTGGTGGTAATATTCGAATAAAACATCGGGTATCTAATTCCATGACATTCATTGGTGGTAATATTCGAATAAAACATCGGGTATCTGTTTCCATCACATTCATTGGTGGTAATATTCGAATAAAACATCGGGTGTCTATTTTCATCACATTCATTGATGGTAATATTCGACTAAATCATGGGGTATCTATTCCCATCACATTCATTGGTGGTAATATTCGAACAAAACATCGGGTATTTATTTCAATCACATTCATTGGTGGTAATATTCGAATAAAACAATGGGTATATATTTTAATCACATTCATTGGTGGTAATATTCGAATAAAACATGGGGTATCTATTTCCATCACATTCATTGGTGGTAATATTCGAATAAAATATCGGGAATCTATTTCCATCACTTTCATTGGTGGTAATATTCGAATAAAACATCGGGTATCTATTCCCATCACATTCATTGGTGGTAATATTCGAACAAAACATCGGGTATTTATTTCAATCACATTCATTGGTGGTAATATTCGAATAAAACAATGGGTATATATTTTAATCACATTCATTGGTGGTAATATTCGAATAAAACATGGGGTATCTATTTCCATCACATTCATTGGTGGTAATATTCGAATAAAATATCGGGAATCTATTTCCATCACTTTCATTGGTGGTAATATTCGAATAAAACATCGGGTATCTATTTCCATCACATTCATTGGTGGTAATATTAGAATAAAACATCGGTTATCTATTTCCATCACATTCATTGATGGTAATATTCGACTAAATCATGGGGTATCTATTCCCATCACATTCATTGGTGGTAATATTCGAACAAAACATCGGGTATTTATTTCAATCACATTCATTGGTGGTAATATTCGAATAAAACAATGGGTATATATTTTAATCACATTCATTGGTGGTAATATTCGAATAAAACATGGGGTATCTATTTCCATCACATTCATTGGTGGTAATATTCGAATAAAATATCGGGAATCTATTTCCATCACTTTCATTGGTGGTAATATTCGAATAAAACATCGGGTATCTATTTCCATCACATTCATTGGTGGTAATGTTAGAATAAAACATCGGGTATCTATTTCCATCACATTCATGTGCGGTAATATTCAAATAAAACATCGGATATGTATTTTAATCACGTTCATTGTTGGTAATATTCAAATGAAACATCAGGTATCTATTTCCATCACATTCATTGGTGGTAATATTCGAATAAAACATCGGGTGTCTATTTTCATCACATTCATTGATGGTAATATTCGACTAAAACATGGGGTATTTATTTCCAACACATTCATTGGTGGAAATATTCGAATAAAACATCGGGTATCTATTGCCATCACATTCATTGGTGGTAATATTCGAATAAAACATCGGGTATCTATTCCCATCACATTCATTGGTGTTAATATTCGAATAAAACATGGAGTATATTTTAATCACATTCATTGGTGGTAGTTTTCGAATAAAACATCGGGTATCTATTTCCCTCACACTCATTGGTGATAATATTCGAATAAAAGATCAGGTATATATTCTCATCACATTCATTGGTGGTAATATTCGAATAAAACATCGGGTATCTATTACCATCACATTCATTGATGGTAATATTCGAATAAAACATCGGGAATTTATTTCCATCACATTCATTGGTGGTAATATTCGAATATAATATCGGGTATCTGTTTCCATCACATTCATTGGTGGTAATATTCGAATAAAACATCGGGAATTTATTTCCATCACATTCATTGGTGGTAATATTCGAATAAAACATGGGGTATTTATTTTAATCACATTCATTATTGGTAATATTCAAATGAAACATCGGGTATCTATTTTCATCACATTCATTCGTGGTAATATTCGAATAAAACATCGGCTGTCTATTTTCATCACATTCATTGATGGTAATATTCGACTAAACCATGGGGTATTTATTTCCAACACATTCATTTGTGGAAATATTCGAATAAAACATCGGGTATCTATTTCCATCACATTCATTGGTGGTAATATTCGAATAAAACATCGGGTATCTATTCCCATCACATTCATTGGTCTTAATATTCGAATAAAACATCGGGTATCTATTTCCATCACACTCAATGGTGATAATATTCGAATAAAACATCAGGTATATATTCTCATCACATTCATTGGTGGTAATATTCGAACAAAACATCGGGTATCTATTACCATCACATTCATTGGTGGTAATATTCGAATAAAACATGAGGTATTTATTTCAATCATATTCATTGGTGGTAATATTCGAATAAAACATGGGGTATTTATTTTAATCACATTCATTGGTGGTAATATTCGAATAAAACAACGGGCATCTATTTTAATCACATTCATTGGTGGTATTATTCGAATAAAACATCGGGAATCTATGTCCATCACATTCACTGGTGGTAATATTCGAATAAAACATCGGGTATCTATTTCCATCACATTCATTGGTGGTATTATTCGAATAAAACAACAGGTATCTATTTTAATCGCATTCATTGGTGGTATTATTCGAATAAAACATCGGGTATCAATTCCCATCACATTCATTGGTGGTAATATTCGAATAAAACATCGGGTATCTATTTTCATCACATTCATTCGTGGTAATATTCGAATAAAACATCGGGTGTCTATTTTCATCACATTCATTGATGGTAATATTCGACAAAAACATGGGGTATTTATTTCCAACACATTCATTGGTGGTAATATTCGAATAAAACATCGGGAATCTATTTCCATCACTTTCATTGGTGGAAATATTCGAATAAAACATCGGGTATCTATTTCCATCACATTCATTGGTGGAAATATTCGAATAAAACATCGGGTATATATTTCCATCACATTCATTGGTGGTAATATTCGATAAAACATCAGGTATCTATTCCCATCACATTCATTGGTGTTAATATTCGACTAAAACATGGGGTATTTATTTCCAACACATTCATTGGTGGAATTATTCGAATAAAACATCGGGTATCTATTTCCATCACATTCATTGGTGGTAATATTCGAATAAAACATCGGGTATCTATTCCCATCACATTCATTGGTGTTAATATTCGAATAAAACATGGGGTATATTTTAATCACATTCATTGGTGGTAGTTTTCGAATAAAACATCGGGTATCTATTTCCCTCACACTCATTGGTGATAATATTCGAATAAAACATCAGGTATATATTCTCATCACATTCATTGGTGGTAATATTCGAATAAAACATCGGGTATCTATTTTCATAACATTCATTGGTGGTAATATTCGAATAAAACATCGGGTATCTATTTTCATCACATTCATTCGTGGTAATATTCGAATAAAACATCGGGTGTCTATTTTCATCACATTCATTGATGGTAATATTCGACTAAAACATGGGGTATTTGTTTCCAACACATTCATTTGTGGAAATATTCGAATAAAACATCGGGTATCTATTTCCATCACATTCATTGGTGGTAATATTCGAATAAAACATCGGGTATCTATTCCCATCACATTCATTGGTCTTAATATTCGAATAAAACATCGGGTATCTATTTCCATCACATTCATTGGTGGTAATATTCGAATAAAACATCGGGTATCTATTCCCATCACATTCATTGGTCTTAATATTCGAATAAAACATCGGGTATCTATTTTCATCACATTCATTGGTGGTAATATTCGAATAAAACAACGGGCATCTATTTTAATCACATTCATTGGTGGTATTATTCGAATAAAACATCGGGTATCTATTTTCATCACATTCATTGATGGTAGTGTTCGAATAAAACATCGGGAATCTATGTCCACCACATTCATTGGTGGTAATATTCGAATAAAACATCGGGTATCTATTTCCATCACATTCATTGGTGGTATTATTTGAATAAAACAACGGGTATCTATTTTAATCGCATTCATTGGTGGTATTATTCGAATAAAACATCGGGTATCTATTCCCATCACATTCATTGGTGGTAATATTCGAATAAAACATCGGGTATCTATTTTCATCACATTCATTCGTGGTAATATTCGAATAAAACATCGGGTGTCTATTTTCATCACATTCATTAATGGTAATATTCGACTAAAACATGGGGTATTTATTTCCAACACATTCATTGGCGGTAATATTCGAATAAAACATCGGGAATCTATTTCCATCACTTTCATTGGTGGAAATATTCGAATAAAACTTCGGGTATCTATTTCCATCACATTCATTGGTGGAAATATTCGAATAAAACATCGGGTATATATTTCCATCACATTCATTGGTGGTAATATTCGAATAAAACATCAGGTATCTATTCCCATCACATTCATTGGTGTTAATATTCGACTAAAACATGGGGTATTTATTTCCAACACATTCATTGGTGGAATTATTCGAATAAAACATCGGGTATCTATTTCCATCACATTCATTGGTGGTAATATTCGAATAAAACATCGGGTATATATTCCCATCACATTCATTGGTGTTAATATTCGAATAAAACATGGGGTATATTTTCATCACATTCATTGGTGGTAGTTTTCGAATAAAACATCGGGTATCTATTTCCCTCACACTCATTGGTGATAATATTCGAATAAAACATCAGGTATATATTCTCATCACATTCATTGGTGGTAATATTCGAATAAAACATCAGGTATCTATTCCCATCACATTCATTGGTGTTAATATTCGAATGAAACATCGGGTATTTATTTCCATCACACTCATTGGTGATAATATTCGAATAAAACATCAGGTATATATTCTCATCACATTCATTGGTGGTAATATTCGAACAAAACATCGGGCATCTATTACCATCACAGTCATTGGTGGTAATATTCGAATAAAACATGGGGTATTTATTTCAATGATATTCATTGGTGGTAATATTCGAATAAAACATGGGGTATTTATTTTAATCACATTCATTGGTGGTAATATTCGAATAAAACAACGGGCATCTATTTTAATCACATTCATTGGTGGTATTATTCGAATAAAACATCGGGTATCTATTTTCATCACATTCATTGATGGTAGTGTTCGAATAAAACATCGGGAATCTATGTCCATCACATTCATTGGTGGTAATATTCGACTAAAACATCGGGTATCTATTTCCATCATATTCATTGGTGGTAATATTCGAATAAATCATCGGGTATCTATTCCCATCACATTCATTGGTGGTAATATTCGAACAAAATATCGGGTATTTATTTCAATCACATTCATTGGTGGTAATATTCGAATAAAACATCGGGTATCTATTTCCATCACATTCATTGGTAGTAATATTCGAATAAAACATCGGGTATCTATTTCCATCACATTCATGTGTGGTAATAGTCAAATAAAACATCGGATATGTATTTTAATCACATTCATTGTTGGTAATATTCAAATGAAACATCGGGTATCTATTTCCATCACATTCATTGGTGGTAATATTCGAATAAATCATCGGGTGTCTATTTTCATCACATTCATTGATGGTAATATTCGACTAAAACATGGGGTATTTATTTCCAACACATTCATTGGTGGAAATATTCGAATAAAATATCGGGTATCTATTTCCATCACATTCATTGGTGGTAATATTCGAATAAAACATCGGGTATCTATTTCCATCACATTCATTCGTGGTAATATTCGAATAAAACATCGGGTGTCTATTTTCATCACATTCATTGATGGTAATATTCGACTAAAACATGGGGTATTTATTTCCAACACATTCATTGGTGGAAATATTCGAATAAAACATCGGGTATCTATTTCCATCACATTCATTGGTGGTAATATTCGAATAAAACATCGGGTATCTATTCCCATCACATTCATTGGTGTTAATATTCGAATAAAACATCGGGTATCTATTTCCATCACACTCATTGGTGATAATATTCGAATAAAACATCAGGTATATATTCTCATCACATTCATTGGTGGTAATATTCGAACAAAACATCGGGTATCTATTACCATCACATTCATGTGTGGTAATATTCGAATAAAACATGGGGTATTTATTTCAATCATATTCATTGGTGGTAATATTCGAATAAAACATGGGGTATTTATTTTAATCACATTCATTGGTGGTAATATTCGAATAAAACAACGGGCATATATTTTAATCACTTTCATTGGTGGTATTATTCGAATAAAACATCGGGTATCTATTTTCATCACATTCATTGATGGTAGTGTTCGAATAAAACATCGGGTATCTATTTCCATCACATTCATTGGTGGTAATATTCGAATAAAACAACGGGTATCTATTTTAATCGCATTCACTGGTGGTATTATTCTAATAAAACATCGGGTATCTATTCCCATCACATTCATTGGTGGTAATATTCGAACAAAACATCGGGTATTTATTTCAATCACATTCATTGGTGGTAATATTCGAATAAAACATGGGGTATATAATTTAATCACATTCATTGGTGGTAATATTCGAATAAAACATGGGGTGTCTATTTCCATCACATTCATTGGTGGTAATATTCGAATAAAACATCGGGAATCTATTTCCATCACTTTCATTGGTGGTAATATTCGAATAAAACATCGGGTATCTATTTCCATCACATTCATTGGTGGTAATATTCGAATAAAACATCGGGTATCTATTTCCATCACATTCATGTGTGGTAATATTCAAATAAAACATCGGATATGTATTTTAATCACATTCATTGTTGGTAATAGTCAAATGAAACATCGGGTATCTATTTCCATCACATTCATTGGTGGTAATATTCGAATAAAACATCGGGTATCTATTACCATCACATTCCATGGTGGTAATATTCGAATAAAACTTCGGGTATCTATTTCCAACACATTCATTGGTGGAAATATTCGAATAAAACATCGGGTATCTATTTCCATCACATTCATTGGTAGTAATATTCGAATAAAACATCGGCTATCTATTCCCATCACATTGATTGGTGTTAATATTCGAATAAAACATGGGGTATATTTTAATCACATTCATTGGTGGTAGTTTTCGAATAAAACATCGGGTATCTATTTCCCTCACACTCATTGGTGATAATATTCGAATAAAACATCAGGTATATATTCTCATCACATTCATTGGTGGTAATATTCGAATAAAACATCGGGTATCTATTACCATCACATTCCATGGTGGTAATATTCGAATAAAACTTCGGGTATCTATTTTCATCGCATTCATTCGTGGTAATATTCGAATAAAACATCGGGTATCTATTTCCATCACATTCATTGATGGTAATATTAACATAAAACATCGGGTATCTATTTTCATCACATTCATTGGTGGTAATATTCGAATAAAACATCGGGTATCTATTTTCATCGCATTCATTGATGGTAATATTAGGATAAAACATCGGGTATCTATTTTCATCACATTCATTGGTGGTAATATTCGAATGAATCATCGGGTATCTATTTTCATCACATTCATTGATGGTAATATTCGAATAAAACATGGGGTATTTATTTCCAACACATTCATTGGTGGAAATATTCGAATAAACCATCGGGTAACTATTTCCATCACATTCATTGGTGGTAATATTCGAATAAAACATCGGAATCTACTTTCATCACATTCATTGATGGTAGTATTCGAATAAAACATCGGGTATATATTTTAATCACATTCATGGGTGGTAATATTTGAATAAAACATCGGGTATCTATTTTCATCACATTCATTCGTGGTAATATTCGGATAAAACATCGGGTATCTCTTTTCATCACATTCATTGGTGTTAATATTCGAGTAAAACATCGGGTATCTATTCCCATCACATTCATTGGTGTTAATATTCGAATAAAACATCGGGTATCTATTTCCATCACATTCATTGGTGGTAATATTCGAATAAAACATCGGGTGTCTATTTTCATCACATTCATTGATGGTAATATTCGACTAAAACATGGGGTATTTATTTCCAACACATTCATTGGTGGAAATATTCGAATAAAACATCGGGTATCTATTTCCATCACATTCATTGGTGGTAATATTCGAATAAAACATCAGGTATCTATTCCCATCACATTCATTGGTGTTAATATTCGAATAAAACATCGGGTATCTATTTCCCTCACACTCATTGGTGATAATATTCGAATAAAACAACAGGTATATATTCTCATCACATTCATTGGTGGTAATGTTCGAATAAAACATCGGGTATCTATTACCATCACATTTATTGGTGGTAATATTCGAATAAAACATGGGGTATTTATTTCAATCATATTCATTGGTGGTAATATTCGAATAAAACATGGGGTATTTATTTTAATCACATACATTGGTGGTAATATTCGAATAAAACATCGGGTATCTATTTCCATCACATTCATTGGTGGTAATATTCGAATAAAACATCGGGAATCTATTTCCATCACATTCATTGGTGGTAATATTCGAATAAAACATCGGGTATCTATTTCCATCACATTCATTGGTGGTAATATTCGAATAAAACATCGGGTATCTATTTCCATCACATTCATTGGTGGTAATATTCGAATAAAACATCGGGTATTTATTTTAATCACATTCATTGTTGGTAATATTCAAATGAAACATCGGGTATCTATTTCCATTACATTCATTGGTGGTAATATTCGAATAAAACATCGGGTGTCTATTTTCATCACATTCATTGTTGGTAATATTCGACTAAAACATCGGGTATTTAATTCCAACACATTCATTGGTGGAAAGATTCGAAGAAAACATCGGGTATCTATTCCCATCACATTCATTGGTGTTAATATTCGAATAAAACATCGGGTATCTATTTCCATCACATTCATTGTTGGTAGTTTTCGAATAAAACATCGGGTATCTATTTCCCACACACTCATTGGTGACAATATTCGAATAAAACATCAGGTATATATTCTCATCACATTCATTGGTGGTAATATTCGAATAAAACATCGGGTATCTATTCCCATCACATTCATTGGTGTTAATATTCGAATAAAACATCGGGTATCTATTTCCATCACATTCATTGGTGGTAATATTAACATAAAACATCGGGTATCTATTTTGATCACATTCATTGGTGGTAATATTCGAATCAAACATCGGGTATCTATTTTCATCGCATTCATTGATGGTAATATTAGGATAAAACATCAGGCATCTATTTTCATCACATTCATTGTTGGTAATATTCGAATGAAACATCGGGTATCTCTTTTCATCACATTCATTGATGGTAATATTCGAATAAAACATGGGGTATTTATTTCCAACACATTCATTGGTGGAAATATTCGAATAAAACATCGGGTATCTATTTCCATCACATTCATTGGTGGTAATATTCGAATAAAACATTGGAATCTACTTTCATCACATTCATTGATGGTAATATTCGAATAAAACATCGGGTATCTATTTCCATCACATTCATTGGTGGTAATTCGAATAAAACATCGGGTATCTATTTTCATCACATTCATTGGTGGTAATATTAGAATAAAACATCGGGTATATATTTTCATCACATTCATTGGTGGTAATATTCGAATAAAACTTCGGGTATTTATTTCCATCACATTCATTAGTGGTAATATTTGAACAAAACATCGGGTATTTATTTCAATCACATTCATTGGTGGTAATATTCGAATAAAACATGGGGTATATTTTAATCACATTCACTGGTGGTAATATTCGGATAAATCATCGGATATCTATTTCCATCACATTCATTGGTGGTAATATTCGAATAAAACATCGCGTATCAATTTCCATCACATTTATTGGTGGTAGTATTCGAATAAAACATCGGGTATCTATTTTAATCACATTCATGGGTGGTAATATTTGAATAAAACATCGGGTATCTATTTCCATCACATTCATTGGTGGTAGTTTTCGAATAAATCATCGGGTATCTATTTCCCTCACACTCATTGGTGACAATATTCGAATAAAACATTAGGTATATATTCTCATCACATTCATTGGTGGTAATATTCGGATAAAACATCGGGTATCTATTTTCATCGCATTCATTGATGGTAATATTAGGATAAAACATCGGGTATCTATTTTCATCACATTCATTGGTGGTAATATTCGAATGAAACATCGGATATCTCTTTTCATCACATTCATTGATGGTAATATTCGAATAAAACATGGAGTATTTATTTCCAACACATTCATTGGTGGAAATATTCGAATAAATCATCGGGTATCTAATTCCATCACATTCAATGGTGGTAATAATCGAATAAAACATCGGAATCTACTTTCATCACATTCATTGATGGTAATATTCGAATAAAACATCGGGTATCTATTTCCAGCACATTCATTGGTGGTAATTCGAATAAAACATCGGGTATCTATTTTCATCACATTCATTGGTGGTAATATTCGAATGAAACATCGGGTATCTATTTTCATCACATTCATTGGTGGTAATATTCGAATAAAACATCGCGTATTAATTTCCATCACATTTATTGGTGGTAGTATTCGAATAAAACATCGGGTATCTATTTTAATCACATTCATGGGTGATAATATTTGAATAAAACATCGGGTATCTATTTTCATCACATTTATTCGTGGTAATATTCGGATAAAACATCGGGTATCTCTTTTCATCACATTCATTGGTGGTAATATTCGAGTAAAACATCGGGTATCTATTTTCCTCACACTCATTGGTGATAATATTCGAATAAAACATCAGGTATATATTCTCATCACATTCATTGGTGGTAATATTCGAATAAAAACATCAGGTATCTATTACCATCACATTCATTGGTGGTAATATTCGAATAAAACATCGGGTATCTGTTTTCATCACATTCATTCGTGGTAATATTCGGATAAAACGTCGGGTATCTCTTTTCATCACATTCATTGGTGGTAATATTCGAGTAAAACATCGGGTATCTATTCCCATCACATTCATTGGTGTTAATATTCGAATAAAACATCGGGTATCTATTTCCATCACATTCATTGGTGGTAGTTTTCGAATAAAACATCGGGTATCTATTTTCCTCACACTCATTGGTGATAATATTCGAATAAAACATCAGGTATATATTCTCATCACATTCATTGGTGGTAATATTCGAATAAAACATCGGATATCTATTACCATCACATCCATTGATGGTAATATTCGAATAAAACATGGGGTATTTATTTCCAACACATTCATTGGTGGAAATATTCGAATAAATCATCGGGTATCTATTTCCATCACATTCAATGGTGGTAATATTCGAATAAAACATCGGAATCTACTTTCATCACATTCATTGATGGTAATATTCGAAAGAACATCGGGTATCTATTTCCATCACATTCATTGGTGGTAATTCGAATAAAACATCGGGTATCTATTTTCATCACATTCATTGGTGTTAATATTCGAATAAAACATCGGAATCTACTTTCAACACATTCATTGATGGTAATATTCGAATAAAACATCGGGTATCTATTTCCATCACATTCATTGGTGGTAATTCGAATAAAACATGGGGTATATTTTAATCACATTCATTGGTGGTAATATTCGGATGAAACATCGGGCATCTATTTTCATCACATTCATTGGTGGTAATATTCGAGTAAAACATCGGGTATCTATTCCCATCACATTCATTGGTGTTAATATTCGAATAAAACGTCGGGTATCTATTTCCATCACATTCATTGGTGGTAGTTTTCGAATAAAACATCGGGTATCTATTTTCCTCACACTCATTGGTTATAATATTCGAATAAAACATCAGGTATATATTCTCATCACATTCATTGGTGGTAATATTCGAATAAAACATCGGGAATTTATTTCCATCACATTCATTGGTGGTAATATTCGAATAAAACATCGGGTATCTGTTTCCATCACATTCATTGGTGGTAATATTCGAATAAAACATCGGGAATTTATTTCCATCACATTCATTGGTGGTAATATTCGAATAAAACATCGGGTATCTGTTTCCATCACATTCATTGGTGGTAATATTCGAATAAAACATCGGGTGTCTATTTTCATCACATTCATTGATGGTAATATTCGACTAAAACATGGGGTATTTATTTCCAACACATTCATTGGTGGAAATATTCGAATAAAACATCGGGTATCTATTTCCATCACATTCATTGGTGTTAATATTCGAATAAAACATCGGGTATCTATTTCCATCACATTCATTGGTGGTAGTTTTCGAATAAAACATCGGGTATCTATTTTCCTCACACTCATTGGTGATAATATTCGAATAAAACATCAGGTATATATTCTCATCACATTCATTGGTGGTAATATTCGAATAAAACATCGGATATCTATTACCATCACATCCATTGATGGTAATATTCGAATAAAACATGGGGTATTTATTTCCAACACATTCATTGTTGGAAATATTCTAATAAATCATCGGGTATCTATTTCCATCACATTCAATGGTGGTAATATTCGAATAAAACATCGGAATCTACTTTCATCACATTCATTGATGGTAAAATTCGAAAGAACATCGGGTATCTATTTCCATCACATTCATTGGTGGTAATTCGAATAAAACATCGGGTATCTATTTTCATCACATTCATTGGTGGTAATATTCGAATAAAACATCGGAATCTACTTTCAACACATTCATTGATGGTAATATTCGAATAAAACATCGGGTATCTATTTCCATCACATTCATTGGTGGTAATTCGAATAAAACATGCGGTATATTTTAATCACATTCATTGGTGGTAATATTCGGATGAAACATCGGGCATCTATTTTCATCACATTCATTGGTGGTAATATTCGAGTAAAACATCGGGTATCTATTCCCATCACATTCATTGGTGTTAATATTCGAATAAAACATCGGGTATCTATTTCCATCACATTCATTGGTGGTAGTTTTCGAATAAAACATCGGGTATCTATTTTTCTCACACTCATTGGTTATAATATTCGAATAAAACATCAGGTATATATTCTCATCACATTCATTGGTGGTAATATTCGAATAAAACATCAGGTATCTGTTTCCATCACATTCATTGGTGGTATTATTCGAATAAAACCTCGGGTGTCTATTTTCATCACATTCATTGATGGTAATATTCGACTAAAACATGGGGTATTTATTTCCAACACATTCATTGGTGGAAATATTCGAATAAAACATCGGGTATCTATTTCCATCACATTCATTGGTGGTAATATTCGAATAAAACATCGGGTATCTATTCCCATCACATTCATTGGTGGTAATATTCGAACAAAACATCGGGTATTTATTTCAATCACATTCATTGGTGGTAATATTCGAATAAAACATGGGGTATTTATTTTAATCACATTCATTGGTGGTAATATTCGAATAAAACATGGGGTATCTATTTCCATCACATTCATTGGTGGTAATATTCGAATAAAACATCGGGAATCTATTTCCACCACTTTCATTGGTGGTAATATTCGAATAAAACATCGGGTATCTATTTCCGTCACATTCATTGGTGGTAATATTCGAATTAAACATCGGGTATCTAATTCCATGACATTCATTGGTGGTAATATTCGAATAAAACATCGGGCATCTATTCCCATCACATTCATTGGTGTTAATATTCGAATAAAACATCGGGTATCTATTTCCATCACATTCATTGGTGGTAGTTTTCGAATAAAACATCGGGAATCTATTTCCATCACATTCATTGGTGGTAATATTCGAATAAAACATCGGGTATCTGTTTCCATCACATTCATTGGTGGTAATATTCGAATAAAACATCGGGTGTCTATTTTCATCACATTCATTGATGGTAATATTCGACTAAAACATGGGGTATTTATTTCCAACACATTCATTGGTGGAAATATTCGAATAAAACATCGGGTATCTATTTCCATCACATTCATTGGTGTTAATATTCGAATAAAACATCGGGTATCTATTTCCATCACATTCATTGGTGGTAGTTTTCGAATAAAACATCGGGTATCTATTTTCCTCACACTCATTGGTGATAATATTCGAATAAAACATCAGGTATATATTCTCATCACATTCATTGGTGGTAATATTCGAATAAAACATCGGATATCTATTACCATCACATCCATTGATGGTAATATTCGAATAAAACATGGGGTATTTATTTCCAACACATTCATTGGTGGAAATATTCTAATAAATCATCGGGTATCTATTTCCATCACATTCAATGGTGGTAATATTCGAATAAAACATCGGAATCTACTTTCATCACATTCATTGATGGTAAAATTCGAAAGAACATCGGGTATCTATTTCCATCACATTCATTGGTGGTAATTCGAATAAAACATCGGGTATCTATTTTCATCACATTCATTGGTGGTAATATTCGAATAAAACATCGGAATCTACTTTCAACACATTCATTGATGGTAATATTCGAATAAAACATCGGGTATCTATTTCCATCACATTCATTGGTGGTAATTCGAATAAAACATGCGGTATATTTTAATCACATTCATTGGTGGTAATATTCGGATGAAACATCGGGCATCTATTTTCATCACATTCATTGGTGGTAATATTCGAGTAAAACATCGGGTATCTATTCCCATCACATTCATTGGTGTTAATATTCGAATAAAACATCGGGTATCTATTTCCATCACATTCATTGGTGGTAGTTTTCGAATAAAACATCGGGTATCTATTTTTCTCACACTCATTGGTTATAATATTCGAATAAAACATCAGGTATATATTCTCATCACATTCATTGGTGGTAATATTCGAATAAAACATCGGGAATTTATTTCCATCACATTCATTGGTGTTAATATTCGAATAAAACATCGGGAATTTATTTCCATCACATTCATTGGTGGTAATATTCGAATAAAACATCGGGTATTTATTTCCATCACATTCATTGGTGGTAATATTCGAATAAAACATCGGGAATTTATTTCCATCACATTCATTGGTGGTAATATTCGAATAAAACATCGGGTATCTGTTTCCATCACATTCATTGGTTATAATATTCGAATAAAACATCGGGTATCTGTTTCCATCACATTCATTGGTGGTAATATTCGAATAAAACATCGGGAATTTATTTCCATCACATTCATTGGTGGTAATATTCGAATAAAACATCGGGTATCTATTTCCATCACATTCATTGGTGGTATTATTCGTATAAAACCTCGGGTGTCTATTTTCATCACATTCATTGATGGTAATATTCGACTAAAACATGGGGTATTTATTTCCAACACATTCATTGGTGGAAATATTCGAATAAAACATCGGGTATCTATTTCCATCACATTCATTGGTGGTAATATTCGAATAAAACATCGGGTATCTATTCCCATCACATTCATTGGTGGTAATATTCGAACAAAACATCGGGTATTTATTTCAATCACATTCATTGGTGGTAATATTCGAATAAAACATGGGGTATTTATTTTAATCACATTCATTGGTGGTAATATTCGAATAAAACATGGGGTATCTATTTCCATCACATTCATTGGTGGTAATATTCGAATAAAACATCGGGAATCTATTTCCACCACTTTCATTGGTGGTAATATTCGAATAAAACATCGGGTATCTATTTCCGTCACATTCATTGGTTGTAATATTCGAATTAAACATCGGGTATCTAATTCCATGACATTCATTGGTGGTAATATTCGAATAAAACATCGGGCATCTATTCCCATCACATTCATTGGTGTTAATATTCGAATAAAACATCGGGTATCTATTTCCATCACATTCATTGGTGGTAGTTTTCGAATAAAACATCGGGAATCTATTTCCATCACATTCATTGGTGGTAATATTCGAATAAAACATCGGGTATCTGTTTCCATCACATTCATTGGTGGTAATATTCGAATAAAACATCGGGTATTTATTTTAATCACATTCATTGTTGGTAATATTCAAATGAAACATCGAGTATCTATTTTCATCACATTCATTCGTGGTAATATTCGAATAAAACATCGGGTATCTATTTCCATCACATTCATTGGTGGTAATATTCGAATAAAACATCGGGTATCTATTTCCATCACATTCATTGGTGGTAATATTCGAATAAAACATCGGGTATTTATTTTAATCACATTCATTGTTGGTAATATTCAAATGAAACATCGGGTATCTATTTCCATTACATTCATTGGTGGTAATATTCGAATAAAACATCGGGTGTCTATTTTCATCACATTCATTGATGGTAATATTCGACTAAAACATCGGGTATTTATTTCCAACACATTCATTGGTGGAAACATTGGAATAAAACATCGGGTATCTATTTCCATCACATTCATTGGTGGTAATATTCGAATAAAACATCGGGTGTCTATTTCCATCACATTCACTGGTGGTAATATTCGAATAAAACCTCGGAATCTACTTTCATCACATTCATTGATGGTAATATTCGAATAAAACTTCGGGTATCTATTCCCATCACATTCATTGGTGTTAATATTCGAATAAAACATCGGGTATCTATTTCCATCACATTCACTGGTGGTAATATTCGAATAAAACATCGGAATCTACTTTCATCACATTCATTGATGGTAATATTCGAATAAAACTTCGGGTATCTATTTCCATCACATTCATTGGTGTTAATATTCGAATAAAACATCGGGTATCTATTTCCATCACATTCATTGGTGTTAATATTCGAATAAAACATCGGGAATCTATTTCCATCACATTCACTGGTGGTAATATTCGAATAAAACATCGGAATCTACTTTCATCACATTCATTGATGGTAATATTCGAATAAAACTTCGGGTATCTATTTCCATCACATTCATTGGTGGTAATTCGAATAAAACCTCGGCAATCAATTTTCATCACACTCATTGCTGGTAATATTAGAATAAAACATCTGGTATATATTTTCATCACATTCATTGGTGGTAATATTCGAACAAAACATCGGGTATTTATTTCCATCACATTCATTCGTGGTAATATTCGAATAAAACATCGGGTATTTATTTCCATCACATTCATTCGTGGTAATATTCGGATAAAACATCGGGTATCTCTTTTCATCACATTCATTGGTGGTAATATTCGAGTAAAACATCGGGTATCTATTTCCATCACATTCATTGGTGGTAATATTCGAATAAAACATCGGGCATCTATTTCCATCACATTCATTGGTGGTGATATTCGAATAAAACATCGGGTATCTATTTCCATCACATTCAGTGGTGGTAATATTCGAATAAAACATCGGGTATTTATTTTAATCACATTCATTGGTGGTAATATTCGAACGAAACTTCGGGTATCTATTTCCATCACATTCATTGGTGGTTATATTCGAATAAAACATCGGGTATTTTTTTAATCACATTCATTGGTGGTAATATTCGAATGAAACATCGGGTATTTATTTCCATCACATTCATTGGTGGTAATATTCGAATAAAACATCGGGTATTTATTTCCATCACATTCATTAGTGGTAATATTTGAACAAAACATCGGGTATTTATTTCAATCACATTCATTGGTGGTAATATTCGAATAAAACATGGGGTATATGTTAATCACATTCATTGGTGGTAATATTCGGATAAAACATCGGGTATCTTTTTTCATCACATTCATTGGTGGTAATATTCGAAAAAAACATCGCGTATCGATTCCCATCACATTCGTTGGTGGTAATATTCGAATAAAACATCGGGTATCTATTTTCATCACATTCATTCGTGGTAATATTCGGATAAAACATCGGGTATCTATTTTCATCACATTCATTGGTGGTAATATTCGAATGAAACATCGGGTATCTCTTTTCATCACATTCATTGATGGCAATATTCGAATAAAACATGGGGTATTTATTTCCAACACATTCATTGGTGGAAATATTCGAATAAAACATCGGGTATCTATTTCCATCACATTCATTGGTGGTAATATTAACATAAAACATCGGGTATCTATTTTCATCACATTCATTGGCGGTAATATTCGAATAAAACATCGGGTATCTATTTCCATCACATTCATTGGTGGTAATATTCGAATAAAACATCGGGTATCTATTTCCATCACATTCATTGGTGGTAATATTCGAATAAAACATCGGGTATTTATTTTAATCACATTCATTGTTGGTAATATTCAAATGAAACATCGGGTATCTATTTTCATCACATTCATTCGTGGTAATATTCGAATAAAACATCGGGTATCTATTTCCATCACATTCATTGGTGGTAATATTCGAATAAAACATCGGGTATCTATTTCCATCACATTCATTGGTGGTAATATTCGAATAAAACATCGGGTACTTATTTTAATCACATTCATTGTTGGTAATATTCAAATGAAACATCGGGTATCTATTTCCATTACATTCATTGGTGGTAATATTCGAATAAAACATCGGGTGTCTATTTTCATCACATTCATTGATGGTAATATTCGACTAAAACATCGGGTATTTATTTCCAACACATTCATTGGTGGAAACATTGGAATAACACATCGGGTATCTATTTCCATCACATTCATTGGTGGTAATATTCGAATAAAACATCGGGTGTCTATTTCCATCACATTCACTGGTGGTAATATTCGAATAAAACATCGGAATCTACTTTCATCACATTCATTGATGGTAATATTCGAATAAAACTTCGGGTATCTATTCCCATCACATTCATTGGTGTTAATATTCGAATAAAACATCGGGTATCTATTTCCATCACATTCACTGGTGGTAATATTCGAATAAAACATCGGAATCTACTTTCATCACATTCATTGATGGTAATATTCGAATAAAACTTCGGGTATCTATTTCCATCACATTCATTGGTGTTAATATTCGAATAAAACATCGGGTATCTATTTCCATCACATTCATTGGTGTTAATATTCGAATAAAACATCGGGTATCTATTTCCATCACATTCACTGGTGGTAATATTGGAATAAAACATCGGAATCTACTTTCATCACATTCATTGATGGTAATATTCGATTAAAACTTCGGGTATCTATTTCCATCACATTCATTGGTGGTAATTCGAATAAAACCTTGGCAATCAATTTTCATCACACTCATTGCTGGTAATATTAGAATAAAACATCTGGTATATATTTTCATCATATTCATTGGTGGTAATATTCGAATAAAACATCGGGTATTTATTTCCATCACATTCATTAGTGGTAATATTTGAACAAAACATCGGGTATTTATTTCAATCACATTCATTGGTGGTAATATTCGAATAAAACATGGGGTATATTTTAATCACATTCACTGGTGGTAATATTCGGATAAAACATCGGGTATCTATTTTCATCACATTCATTGGTGGTAATATTTGAATAAAACATCGGGTATCTATATTCATCACATTCATTCGTGGTAATATTCGGATAAAACATCGGGTATCACTTTTCATCACATTCATTGGTGGTAATATTCGAGTAAAACATCGGGTATCTATTTCCATCACATTCATTGGTGGTAATATTCGAATAAAACATCGGGCATCTATTTCCATCACATTCATTGGTGGTGATATTCGAATAAAACATCGGGTATCTATTTCCATCACATTCATTGGTGGTAATATTCGAATAAAACATGGGGTATTTATTTTAATCACATTCATTGGTGGTAATATTCGAACGAAACTTCGGGTATCTATTTCCATCACATTCATTGGTGGTTATATTCGAATAAAACATCGGGTATTTTTTTAATCACATTCATTGGTGGTAATATTCGAATGAAACATCGGGTATCTGTTTTCATCACATTCATTGGTGGTAATATTCGAATAAAACATCGGGTATCTATTTCCATCACATTCATTGGTGGTAATATTCGAATAAAACATGGGGTATATGTTAATCACATTCATTGGTGGTAATATTCGGATAAAACATCGGGTATCTATTTTCATCACATTCATTGGTGGTAATATTCGAACAAAACATCGCGTATCGATTCCCATCACATTCGTTGGTGGTAATATTCGAATAAAACATCGGGTATCTATTTTCATCACATTCATTCGTGGTAATATTCGGATAAAACATCGGGTATCTATTTTCATCACATTCATTGGTGGAAATATTCGAATAAAACATCGGGTATCTATTTCCATCACATTCATTGGTGGTAATATTCGAATAAAACATCGGGTATCTATTCCCATCACATTCATTGGTGGTAATATTCGAACAAAACATCGGGTATTTATTTCAATCACATTCATTGGTGGTAATATTCGAATAAAACATGGGGTATTTATTTTAATCACATTCATTGGTGGTAATATTCGAATAAAACATGGGGTATCTATTTCCATCACATTCATTGGTGGTAATATTCGAATAAAACATCGGGAATCTATTTCCACCACTTTCATTGGTGGTAATATTCGAATAAAACATCGGGTATCTATTTCCGTCACATTCATTGGTGGTAATATTCGAATAAAACATCGGGTATCTAATTCCATGACATTCATTTGTGGTAATATTCGAATAAAACATCGGGTATCTGTTTCCATCACATTCATTGGTGGTAATATTCGAATAAAACATCGGGTATTTATTTTAATCACATTCATTGTTGGTAATATTCAAATGAAACATCGAGTATCTATTTTCATCACATTCATTCGTGGTAATATTCGAATAAAACATCGGGTATCTATTTCCATCACATTCATTGGTGGTAATATTCGAATAAAACATCGGGTATCTATTTCCATCACATTCATTGGTGGTAATATTCGAATAAAACATCGGGTATTTATTTTAATCACATTCATTGTTGGTAATATTCAAATGAAACATCGGGTATCTATTTCCATTACATTCATTGGTGGTAATATTCGAATAAAACATCGGGTGTCTATTTTCATCACATTCATTGATGGTAATATTCGACTAAAACATCGGGTATTTATTTGCAACACATTCATTGGTGGAAACATTGGAATAAAACATCGGGTATCTATTTCCATCACATTCATTGGTGGTAATATTCGAATAAAACATCGGGTGTCTATTTCCATCACATTCACTGGTGGTAATATTCGAATAAAACCTCGGAATCTACTTTCATCACATTCATTGATGGTAATATTCGAATAAAACTTCGGGTATCTATTCCCATCACATTCATTGGTGTTAATATTCGAATAAAACATCGGGTATCTATTTCCATCACATTCACTGGTGGTAATATTCGAATAAAACATCGGAATCTACTTTCATCACATTCATTGATGGTAATATTCGAATAAAACTTCGGGTATCTATTTCCATCACATTCATTGGTGTTAATATTCGAATAAAACATCGGGTATCTATTTCCATCACATTCATTGGTGTTAATATTCGAATAAAACATCGGGAATCTATTTCCATCACATTCACTGGTGGTAATATTCGAATGAAACATCGGAATCTACTTTCATCACATTCATTGATGGTAATATTCGAATAAAACTTCGGGTATCTATTTCCATCACATTCATTGGTGGTAATTCGAATAAAACCTCGGCAATCAATTTTCATCACACTCATTGCTGGTAATATTAGAATAAAACATCTGGTATATATTTTCATCATATTCATTGGTGGTAAAATTCGAATAAAACATCGGGTATTTATTTCCATCACATTCATTAGTGGTAATATTTGAACAAAACATCGGGTATTTATTTCAATCACATTCATTGGTGGTAATATTCGAATAAAACATGGGGTATATTTTAATCACATTCACTGGTGGTTATATTCGGATAAAACATCGGGTATCTATTTTCATCACATTCATTGGTGGTAATATTTGAATAAAACATCGGGTATCTATTTTCATCACATTCATTCGTGGTAATATTCGGATAAAACATCGGGTATCTCTTTTCATCACATTCATTGGTGGTAATATTCGAGTAAAACATCGGGTATCTATTTCCATCACATTCATTGGTGGTAATATTCGAATAAAACATCGGGCATCTATTTCCATCACATTCATTGGTGGTGATATTCGAATAAAACATCGGGTATCTATTTCCATCACATTCAGTGGTGGTAATATTCGAATAAAACATCGGGTATTTATTTTAATCACATTCATTGGTGGTAATATTCGAACGAAACTTCGGGTATCTATTTCCATCACATTCATTGGTGGTTATATTCGAATAAAACATCGGGTATTTTTTTAATCACATTCATTGGTGGTAATATTCGAATGAAACATCGGGTATCTGTTTTCATCACATTCATTGGTGGTAATATTCGAATAAAACATCGGGTATTTATTTCCATCACATTCATTAGTGGTAATATTTGAACAAAACATCGGGTATTTATTTCAATCACATTCATTGGTGGTAATATTCGAATAAAACATGGGGTATATGTTAATCACATTCATTGGTGGTAATATTCGGATAAAACATCGGGTATCTTTTTTCATCACATTCATTGGTGGTAATATTCGAAAAAAACATCGCGTATCGATTCCCATCACATTCGTTGGTGGTAATATTCGAATAAAACATCGGGTATCTATTTTCATCACATTCATTCGTGGTAATATTCGGATAAAACATCGGGTATCTATTTTCATCACATTCATTGGTGGTAATATTCGAATGAAACATCGGGTATCTCTTTTCATCACATTCATTGATGGCAATATTCGAATAAAACATGGGGTATTTATTTCCAACACATTCATTGGTGGAAATATTCGAATAAAACATCGGGTATCTATTTCCATCACATTCATTGGTGGTAATATTAACATAAAACATCGGGTATCTATTTTCATCACATTCATTGGCGGTAATATTCGAATAAAACATCGGGTATCTATTTCCATCACATTCATTGGTGGTAATATTCGAATAAAACATCGGGTATCTATTTCCATCACATTCATTGGTGGTAATATTCGAATAAAACATCGGGTATTTATTTTAATCACATTCATTGTTGGTAATATTCAAATGAAACATCGGGTATCTATTTTCATCACATTCATTCGTGGTAATATTCGAATAAAACATCGGGTATCTATTTCCATCACATTCATTGGTGGTAATATTCGAATAAAACATCGGGTATCTATTTCCATCACATTCATTGGTGGTAATATTCGAATAAAACATCGGGTACTTATTTTAATCACATTCATTGTTGGTAATATTCAAATGAAACATCGGGTATCTATTTCCATTACATTCATTGGTGGTAATATTCGAATAAAACATCGGGTGTCTATTTTCATCACATTCATTGATGGTAATATTCGACTAAAACATCGGGTATTTATTTCCAACACATTCATTGGTGGAAACATTGGAATAACACATCGGGTATCTATTTCCATCACATTCATTGGTGGTAATATTCGAATAAAACATCGGGTGTCTATTTCCATCACATTCACTGGTGGTAATATTCGAATAAAACATCGGAATCTACTTTCATCACATTCATTGATGGTAATATTCGAATAAAACTTCGGGTATCTATTCCCATCACATTCATTGGTGTTAATATTCGAATAAAACATCGGGTATCTATTTCCATCACATTCACTGGTGGTAATATTCGAATAAAACATCGGAATCTACTTTCATCACATTCATTGATGGTAATATTCGAATAAAACTTCGGGTATCTATTTCCATCACATTCATTGGTGTTAATATTCGAATAAAACATCGGGTATCTATTTCCATCACATTCATTGGTGTTAATATTCGAATAAAACATCGGGTATCTATTTCCATCACATTCACTGGTGGTAATATTGGAATAAAACATCGGAATCTACTTTCATCACATTCATTGATGGTAATATTCGAATAAAACTTCGGGTATCTATTTCCATCACATTCATTGGTGGTAATTCGAATAAAACCTTGGCAATCAATTTTCATCACACTCATTGCTGGTAATATTAGAATAAAACATCTGGTATATATTTTCATCATATTCATTGGTGTTAATATTCGAATAAAACATCGGGTATCTATTTCCATCACATTCACTGGTGGTAATATTGGAATAAAACATCGGAATCTACTTTCATCACATTCATTGATGGTAATATTCGAATAAAACTTCGGGTATCTATTTCCATCACATTCATTGGTGGTAATTCGAATAAAACCTTGGCAATCAATTTTCATCACACTCATTGCTGGTAATATTAGAATAAAACATCTGGTATATATTTTCATCACATTCATTGGTGGTAATATTCGAATAAAACATCGGGTATTTATTTCCATCACATTCATTAGTGGTAATATTTGAACAAAACATCGGGTATTTATTTCAATCACATTCATTGGTGGTAATATTCGAATAAAACATGGGGTATATTTTAATCACATTCACTGGTGGTAATATTCGGATAAAACATCGGGTATCTATTTTCATCACATTCATTGGTGGTAATATTTGAATAAAACATCGGGTATCTATATTCATCACATTCATTCGTGGTAATATTCGGATAAAACATCGGGTATCACTTTTCATCACATTCATTGGTGGTAATATTCGAGTAAAACATCGGGTATCTATTTCCATCACATTCATTGGTGGTAATATTCGAATAAAACATCGGGCATCTATTTCCATCACATTCATTGGTGGTGATATTCGAATAAAACATCGGGTATCTATTTCCATCACATTCATTGGTGGTAATATTCGAATAAAACATGGGGTATTTATTTTAATCACATTCATTGGTGGTAATATTCGAACGAAACTTCGGGTATCTATTTCCATCACATTCATTGGTGGTTATATTCGAATAAAACATCGGGTATTTTTTTAATCACATTCATTGGTGGTAATATTCGAATGAAACATCGGGTATCTGTTTTCATCACATTCATTGGTGGTAATATTCGAATAAAACATCGGGTATTTATTTCCATCACATTCATTAGTGGTAATATTTGAACAAAACATCGGGTATTTATTTCAATCACATTCATTGGTGGTAATATTCGAATAAAACATGGGGTATATGTTAATCACATTCATTGGTGGTAATATTCGGATAAAACATCGGGTATCTATTTTCATCACATTCATTGGTGGTAATATTCGAACAAAACATCGCGTATCGATTCCCATCACATTCGTTGGTGGTAATATTCGAATAAAACATCGGGTATCTATTTTCATCACATTCATTCGTGGTAATATTCGGATAAAACATCGGGTATCTATTTTCATCACATTCATTGGTGGAAATATTCGAATAAAACATCGGGTATCTATTTCCATCACATTCATTGGTGGTAATATTCGAATAAAACATCGGGTATCTATTCCCATCACATTCATTGGTGGTAATATTCGAACAAAACATCGGGTATTTATTTCAATCACATTCATTGGTGGTAATATTCGAATAAAACATGGGGTATTTATTTTAATCACATTCATTGGTGGTAATATTCGAATAAAACATGGGGTATCTATTTCCATCACATTCATTGGTGGTAATATTCGAATAAAACATCGGGAATCTATTTCCACCACTTTCATTGGTGGTAATATTCGAATAAAACATCGGGTATCTATTTCCGTCACATTCATTGGTGGTAATATTCGAATAAAACATCGGGTATCTAATTCCATGACATTCATTTGTGGTAATATTCGAATAAAACATCGGGCATCTATTCCCATCACATTCATTGGTGTTAATATTCGAATAAAACATCGGGTATCTATTTCCATCACATTCATTGGTGGTAGTTTTCGAATAAAACATCGGGAATCTATTTCCATCACATTCATTGGTGGTAATATTCGAATAAAACATCGGGTATCTGTTTCCATCACATTCATTGGTGGTAATATTCGAATAAAACATCGGGTATTTATTTTAATCACATTCATTGTTGGTAATATTCAAATGAAACATCGAGTATCTATTTTCATCACATTCATTCGTGGTAATATTCGAATAAAACATCGGGTATCTATTTCCATCACATTCATTGGTGGTAATATTCGAATAAAACATCGGGTATCTATTTCCATCACATTCATTGGTGGTAATATTCGAATAAAACATCGGGTATTTATTTTAATCACATTCATTGTTGGTAATATTCAAATGAAACATCGGGTATCTATTTCCATTACATTCATTGGTGGTAATATTCGAATAAAACATCGGGTGTCTATTTTCATCACATTCATTGATGGTAATATTCGACTAAAACATCGGGTATTTATTTCCAACACATTCATTGGTGGAAACATTGGAATAAAACATCGGGTATCTATTTCCATCACATTCATTGGTGGTAATATTCGAATAAAACATCGGGTGTCTATTTCCATCACATTCACTGGTGGTAATATTCGAATAAAACATCGGAATCTACTTTCATCACATTCATTGATGGTAATATTCGAATAAAACTTCGGGTATCTATTCCCATCACATTCATTGGTGTTAATATTCGAATAAAACATCGGGTATCTATTTCCATCACATTCACTGGTGGTAATATTCGAATAAAACATCGGAATCTACTTTCATCACATTCATTGATGGTAATATTCGAATAAAACTTCGGGTATCTATTTCCATCACATTCATTGGTGTTAATATTCGAATAAAACATCGGGTATCTATTTCCATCACATTCATTGGTGTTAATATTCGAATAAAACATCGGGTATTTATTTTAATCACATTCATTGTTGGTAATATTCAAATGAAACATCGGGTATCTATTTCCATCACATTCATTGGTGGTAATTCGAATAAAACCTCGGCAATCAATTTTCATCACACTCATTGCTGGTAATATTAGAATAAAACATCTGGTATATATTTTCATCATATTCATTGGTGGTAATATTCGAATAAAACATCGGGTATTTATTTCCATCACATTCATTAGTGGTAATATTTGAACAAAACATCGGGTATTTATTTCAATCACATTCATTGGTGGTAATATTCGAATAAAACATGGGGTATATTTTAATCACATTCACTGGTGGTTATATTCGGATAAAACATCGGGTATCTATTTTCATCACATTCATTGGTGGTAATATTTGAATAAAACATCGGGTATCTATTTTCATCACATTCATTCGTGGTAATATTCTGATAAAACATCGGGTATCTCTTTTCATCACATTCATTGGTGGTAATATTCGAGTAAAACATCGGGTATCTGTTTCCATCACATTCATTGGTGGTAATATTCGAATAAAACATCGGGCATCTATTTCCATCACATTCATTGGTGGTGATATTCGAATAAAACATCGGGTATCTATTTTCATCACATTCATTCGTGGTAATATTCGGATAAAACATCGGGTATCGATTTTCATCACATTCATTGGTGGTAATATTCGAATGAAACATCGGGTATCTCTTTTCATCACATTCATTGGTGGAAATATTCGAATAAAACATCGGGTATCTATTTCCATCACATTCATTGGTGGTAATATTCGAATAAAACATCGGGTATCTATTCCCATCACATTCATTGGTGGTAATATTCGAACAAAACATCGGGTATTTATTTCAATCACATTCATTGGTGGTAATATTCGAATAAAACATGGGGTATCTATTTCCATCACATTCATTGGTGGTAATATTCGAATAAAACATCGGGAATCTATTTCCACCACTTTCATTGGTGGTAATATTCGAATAAAACATCGGGTATCTATTTCCGTCACATTCATTGGTGGTAATATTCGAATAAAACATCGGGTATCTAATTCCATGACATTCATTGGTGGTAATATTCGAATAAAACATCGGGCATCTATTCCCATCACATTCATTGGTGTTAATATACGAATAAAACATCGGATATCTATTTCCATCACATTCATTGGTGGTAGTTTTCGAATAAAACATCGGGAATCTATTTCCATCACATTCATTGGTGGTAATATTCGAATAAAACATCGGGTATCTGTTTCCATCACATTCATTGGTGGTAATATTCGAATAAAACATCGGGTATTTATTTTAATCACATTCATTGTTGGTAATATTCAAATGAAACATCGAGTATCTATTTTCATCACATTCATTCGTGGTAATATTCGAATAAAACATCGGGTATCTATTTCCATCACATTCATTGGTGGTAATATTCGAATAAAACATCGGGTATCTATTTCCATCACATTCATTGGTGGTAATATTCGAATAAAACATCGGGTATTTATTTTAATCACATTCATTGTTGGTAATATTCAAATGAAACATCGGGTATCTATTTCCATTACATTCATTGGTGGTAATATTCGAATAAAACATCGGGTATTTATTTCCATCACATTCATTAGTGGTAATATTTGAACAAAACATCGGGTATTTATTTCAATCACATTCATTGGTGGTAATATTCGAATAAAACATGTGGTATATTTTAATCACATTCACTGGTGGTTATGTTCGGATAAAACATCGGGTATCTATTTTGATCACATTCATTGGTGGTAATATTTGAATAAAACATCGGGTATCTATTTTCATCACATTCATTCGTGGTAATATTCGGATAAAACATCGGGTATCTCTTTTCATCACATTCATTGGTGGTAATATTCGAGTAAAACATCGGGTATCTATTTCCATCACATTCATTGGTGGTAATATTCGAATAAAACATCGGGCATCTATTTCCATCACATTCATTGGTGGTGATATTCGAATAAAACATCGGGTATCTATTTCCATCACATTCATTGGTGTGTAATATTCGAATAAAACATCGGGTATTTATTTTAATCACATTCATTGGTGGTAATATTCGAACGAAACTTCGGGTATCTATTTCCATCACATTCATTGGTGGTAATATTCGACTAAAACATCGGGTATTTATTTCCAACACATTCATTGGTGGAAACATTGGAATAAAACATCGGGTATCTATTTCCATCACATTCATTGGTGGTAATATTCGAATAAAACATCGGGTGTCTATTTCCATCACATTCACTGGTGGTAATATTCGAATAAAACATCGGAATCTACTTTCATCACATTCATTGATGGTAATATTCGAATAAAACTTCGGGTATCTATTCCCATCACATTCATTGGTGTTAATATTCGAATAAAACATCGGGTATCTATTTCCATCACATTCACTGGTGGTAATATTCGAATAAAACATCGGAATCTACTTTCATCACATTCATTGATGGTAATATTCGAATAAAACTTCGGGTATCTATTTCCATCACATTCATTGGTGTTAATATTCGAATAAAACATCGGGTATCTATTTCCATCACATTCATTGGTGTTAATATTCGAATAAAACATCGGGAATCTATTTCCATCACATTCACTGGTGGTAATATTCGAATAAAACATCGGAATCTACTTTCATCACATTCATTGATGGTAATATTCTAATAAAACTTCGGGTATCTATTTCCATCACATTCATTGGTGGTAATTCGAATAAAACCTCGGCAATCAATTTTCATCACACTCATTGCTGGTAATATTAGAATAAAACATCTGGTATATAATTTCATCATATTCATTGGTGGTAATATTCGAATAAAACATCGGGTATTTATTTCCATCACATTCATTAGTGGTAATATTTGAACAAAACATCGGGTATTTATTTCAATCACATTCATTGGTGGTAATATTCGAATAAAACATGTGGTATATTTTAATCACATTCACTGGTGGTTATGTTCGGATAAAACATCGGGTATCTATTTTGATCACATTCATTGGTGGTAATATTTGAATAAAACATCGGGTATCTATTTTCATCACATTCATTCGTGGTAATATTCGGATAAAACATCGGGTATCTCTTTTCATCACATTCATTGGTGGTAATATTCGAGTAAAACATCGGGTATCTATTTCCATCACATTCATTGGTGGTAATATTCGAATAAAACATCGGGCATCTATTTCCATCACATTCATTGGTGGTGATATTCGAATAAAACATCGGGTATCTATTTCCATCACATTCATTGGTGTGTAATATTCGAATAAAACATCGGGTATTTATTTTAATCACATTCATTGGTGGTAATATTCGAACGAAACTTCGGGTATCTATTTCCATCACATTCATTGGTGGTTATATTCGAATAAAACATCGGGTATTTTTTTAATCACATTCATTGGTGGTAATATTCGAATGAAACATCGGGTATCTGTTTTCATCACATTCATTGGTGGTAATATTCGAATAAAACATCGGGTATTTATTTCCATCACATTCATTAGTGGTAATATTTGAACAAAACATCGGGTATTTATTTCAATCACATTCATTGGTGGTAATATTCGAATAAAACATGGGGTATATGTTAATCACATTCATTGGTGGTAATATTCGGATAAAACATCGGGTATCTTTTTTCATCACATTCATTGGTGGTAATATTCGAACAAAACATCGCGTATCGATTCCCATCACATTCGTTGGTGGTAATATTCGAATAAAACATCGGGTATCTATTTTCATCACATTCATTCGTGGTAATATTCGGATAAAACATCGGGTATCTATTTTCATCACATTCATTGGTGGTAATATTCGAATGAAACATCGGGTATCTCTTTTCATCACATTCATTGATGGCAATATTCGAATAAAACATGGGGTATTTATTTCCAACACATTCATTGGTGGAAATATTCGAATAAAACATCGGGTATCTATTTCCATCACATTCATTGGTGGTAATATTAACATAAAACATCGGGTATCTATTTTCATCACATTCATTGGCGGTAATATTCGAATAAAACATCGGGTATCTATTTCCATCACATTCATTGGTGGTAATATTCGAATAAAACATCGGGTATCTATTTCCATCACATTCATTGGTGGTAATATTCGAATAAAACATCGGGTATTTATTTTAATCACATTCATTGTTGGTAATATTCAAATGAAACATCGGGTATCTATTTTCATCACCTTCATTCGTGGTAATATTCGAATAAAACATCGGGTATCTATTTCCATCACATTCATTGGTGGTAATATTCGAATAAAACATCGGGTATCTATTTCCATCACATTCATTGGTGGTAATATTCGAATAAAACATCGGGTATTTATTTTAATCACATTCATTGTTGGTAATATTCAAATGAAACATCGGGTATCTATTTCCATTACATTCATTGGTGGTAATATTCGAATAAAACATCGGGTGTCTATTTTCATCACATTCATTGATGGTAATATTCGACTAAAACATCGGGTATTTATTTTAATCACATTCATTGTTGGTAATATTCAAATGAAACATCGGGTATCTATTTTCATCACATTCATTCGTGGTAATATTCGAATAAAACATCGGGTATCTATTTCCATCACATTCATTGGTGGTAATATTCGAATAAAACATCGGGTATCTATTTCCATCACATTCATTGGTGGTAATATTCGAATAAAACATCGGGTATTTATTTTAATCACATTCATTGTTGGTAATATTCAAATGAAACATCGGGTATCTATTTCCATTACATTCACTGGTGGTAATATTCGAATAAAACATCGGAATCTACTTTCATCACATTCATTGATGGTAATATTCGAATAAAACTTCGGGTATCTATTTCCATCACATTCATTGGTGTTAATATTCGAATAAAACATCGGGTATCTATTTCCATCACATTCATTGGTGTTAATATTCGAATAAAACATCGGGTATCTATTTCCATCACATTCACTGGTGGTAATATTCGAATAAAACATCGGAATCTACTTTCATCACATTCATTGATGGTAATATTCGAATAAAACTTCGGGTATCTATTTCCATCACATTCATTGGTGGTAATTCGAATAAAACCTCGGCAATCAATTTTCATCACACTCATTGCAGGTAATATTAGAATAAAACATCTGGTATATATTTTCATCATATTCATTGGTGGTAATATTCGAATAAAACATCGGGTATTTATTTCCAGCACATTCATTAGTGGTAATATTTGAACAAAACATCGGGTATTTATTTCAATCACATTCATTGGTGGTAATATTCGAATAAAACATGGGGTATATTTTAATCACATTCACTGGTGGTTATATTCGGATAAAACATCGGGTATCTATTTTCATCACATTCATTGGTGGTAATATTTGAATAAAACATCGGGTATCTATTTTCATCACATTCATTCGTGGTAATATTCGGATAAAACATCGGGTATCTCTTTTCATCACATTCATTGGTGGTAATATTCGAGTAAAACATCGGGTATCTATTTCCATCACATTCATTGGTGGTAATATTCGAATAAAACATCGGGCATCTATTTCCATCACATTCATTGGTGGTGATATTCGAATAAAACATCGGGTATCTATTTCCATCACATTCATTGGTGGTAATATTCGAATAAAACATCGGGTATTTATTTTAATCACATTCATTGGTGGTAATATTCGAACGAAACTTCGGGTATCTATTTCCATCACATTCATTGGTGGTTATATTCGAATAAAACATCGGGTATTTTTTTAATCACATTCATTGGTGGTAATATTCGAATGAAACATCGGGTATCTGTTTTCATCACATTCATTGGTGGTAATATTCGAATAAAACATCGGGTATTTATTTCCATCACATTCATTAGTGGTAATATTTGAACAAAACATCGGGTATTTATTTCAATCACATTCATTGGTGGTAATATTCGAATAAAACATGGGGTATATGTTAATCACATTCATTGGTGGTAATATTCGGATAAAACATCGGGTATCTATTTTCATCACATTCATTGGTGGTAATATTCGAACAAAACATCGCGTATCGATTCCCATCACATTCGTTGGTGGTAATATTCGAATAAAACATCGGGTATCTATTTTCATCACATTCATTCGTGGTAATATTCGGATAAAACATCGGGTATCTATTTTCATCACATTCATTGGTGGTAATATTCGAATGAAACATCGGGTATCTCTTTTCATCACATTCATTGATGGCAATATTCGAATAAAACATGGGGTATTTATTTCCAACACATTCATTGGTGGAAATATTCGAATAAAACATCGGGTATCTATTTCCATCACATTCATTGGTGGTAATATTAACATAAAACATCGGGTATCTATTTTCATCACATTCATTGGCGGTAATATTCGAATAAAACATCGGGTATCTATTTCCATCACATTCATTGGTGGTAATATTCGAATAAAACATCGGGTATCTATTTCCATCACATTCATTGGTGGTAATATTCGAATAAAACATCGGGTATTTATTTTAATCACATTCATTGTTGGTAATATTCAAATGAAACATCGGGTATCTATTTCCATTACATTCATTGGTGGTAATATTCGAATAAAACATCGGGTGTCTATTTTCATCACATTCATTGATGGTAATATTCGACTAAAACATCGGGTATTTATTTCTAACACATTCATTGGTGGAAAGATTGGAATAAAACATCGGGTATCTATTTCCATCACATTCATTGATGGTAATATTCGAATAAAACATCGCGTATCGATTCCCATCACATTCATTGGTGGTAATATTCGAATAAAACATCGGGTATCTATTTTCATCACATTCATTCGTGGTAATATTGGGATAAAACATCGGGTATCTATTTCCATCACATTCATTGATGGTAATATTAACAAAAAACATCGGGTATCTATTTTCATCACATTCACTGGTGGCAATATTCGAATAAAACATCGGGTATCTATTTTCATCGCATTCATTGATGGTAATATTAGAATAAAACATCGGGTATCTATTTTCATCATATTCATTGGTGGTAATATTCGAATGAAACATCGGGTATCTCTTTTCATCACATTCATTGATGGTAATATTCGAATAAAACATGGGGTACCTCTTTTCATCACATTCATTGGTGGTAATATTCGAGTAAAACATCGGGTATCTATTTCCATCACATTCATTGGTGGTAATATTCGAATAAAACATCGGGCATCTATTTCCATCACATTCATTGGTGGTGATATTCGAATAAAACATCGGGTATCTATTTCCATCACATTCATTGGTGGTAATATTCGAATAAAACATCGGGTGTTTATTTTAATCACATTCATTGGTGGTAATATTCGAACGAAACTTCGGGTATCTATTTCCATCACATTCATTGGTGGTAATATTTGAATAAAACATCGGGCATCTATTTCCATTACATTCATTGGTGGTAATATTAACATAAAACATCGGGTATCTATTTTCATCACATTCATTGGTGGAAATATTCGAATAAAACATCGGGTATCTATTTCCATCACATTCATTGGTGGTAATATTAACATAAAACATCATGTATCTATTTTCATCACATTCATTGGTGGAAATATTTGAAAAAAACATCGGGTATCTATTTCCATCACATTCATTGGTGGTAATATTCGAATAAAACATCGGAATCTACTTTCATCACATTCATTGATGGTAATATTCGAATAAAACATCGGGTATCTATTTCCATCACATTCATTGGTGGTAATTCGAATAAAACATCGGGTATCTATTTTCATCACATTCATTGGTGGTAATATTCGATTAAAACATCGGGTATATATTTCCATCACATTCATTGGTGTTAATATTCGAATAAAACATCGGGTAACTATTTCCATTATATTCATTGGTGGTAATATTCGAATAAAACATCGGGTATTTATTTTAATCACATTCATTGGTGGTAATATTCGAATGAAACATCGGGTATCTATTTCCATCACATTCATTGGTGCTAATATTCGAATAAAACATCGGCTATCAATTTTAATCACATTCATTGGTGGTAATATTCGAATAAAACATCGGGTATGTATTTTAATCACATTCATGGGTGGTAATATTTGAATAAAACATCGGGTATATATTTTCATCACATTCATTGGTGGTAATATTCGAATAAAACATCGGGTATCAATTTCCATCACATTCATTGGTGGTACTATTCGAATAAAACATCGGGTATATATTTCCATCACATTCATTTTTGGTAATATTCGAATAAAACATCGGGTATCTATTTTCATCACATCCATTGATGGTAATATTTGAATAAAACATCGGGTATTAATTTCCATCACATTTATTGGTGGTAGTATTCGAATAAAACATCGGGTATGTATTTTAATCACATTCATGGGTGGTAATATTTGAATAAAACATCGGGTATATATTTTCATCACATTCATTGGTGGTAATATTCGAATAAAACATCGGGTATCAATTTCCATCACATTCATTGGTGGTACTATTCGAATAAAACATCGGGTATCTATTTCCATTATATTCATTGGTGGTAATATTCGAATAAAACATCGGGTATTTATTTTAATCACATTCATTGGTGGTAATATTCGAATGAAACATCGGGTATCTATTTCCATCACATTCATTGGTGCTAATATTCGAATAAAACATCGGGTATCTATTTTAATCACATTCATTGGTGGTAATATTCGAATAAAACATCGGGTATCTATTTGCAGCACATTCATTGGTGGTAATTTTTGAATAAAACATCGGGTATTTATTTTAATCACATTCATTGGTGGTAATATTCGAATGAAACATCGGGTATCTATTTTAATCACATTCATTGGTGGTAATATTCGAATAAAACATCGGGTATCTATTTCCATCACAGTCATTGGTGGTAATATTGGAATAAAACATCGGGATATATTTTCATCACATTCATTGATGGTAATATTCGAATGAAACAATGGGAATCTATTTCCATCACATTCATTGGTGGTAATATTCGAATAAAACATCGGGTATCTATTTCCATCACATTCATTGGTGGTAATATTCGAATAAAACATTGGGTAACTATTTCCATCACATTCATTGGTGGTATTATTCGAATAAAACATCGGGTATATATTTTATTCACATTCATTGGTGGTAATATACGAATGAAACATCGGGTATATATTTCCATTATATTCATTGGTGGTAATATTCGATTAAAACATCGGGTATATATTTCCATCACATTCATTGGTGTTAATATTCGAATAAAAGATCGGGTATTTATTTCAATAACATTCATTGGTGGTAATATTCGAATAAAACATCGGGTATATATTTCCATCACATTCATTTTTGGTAATATTCGAATAAAACATCGGGTATCTAATTTCATCACATCCATTGATGGTAATATTCGAATAAAACATCGGGTATATATTTTCATCACATTCATTGATGGTAATATTCAAATAAAAGATCGGGTATTTATTTTAATAACATTCATTGGTGGTAATATTCGAATAAAACATCGGGTATATATTTCCATCACATTCATTGGTGGTAATATTCGATTAAAACATCGGGTATATATTTCCATCACATTCATTGGTGGTAATATTTGAATAAAACATCGGGTATCTATTTTCATCACATTTATTGGTGGTAACATTCGAATAAAACATCGGGTATCTATTTTCATCACATTCATTGGTGGTAATATTCGAATAAATCGTCGGGTATCTATTTCCATCCCATTCATTGGTGGTAATATTTGAATAAAACTTCGGGTATATATTTTCATCACATTCATTGGTGGTAATATTCGAACAAAACATCGAGTATCTATTTTCATCACATTCATTGGTGGTAATATTTGAATAAAACATCGGGTATTTTTTTAATCACATTCATTGGTGGTAATATTCGAATGAAACATAGAGTATTTATTTTCATCACATTCATTGGTGGTAATATTTGAATAAAACATCGGGTATCTATTTTCATCACATTCATTGGTGGTACTATTCGAATAAAACATCGGGTATCAATTTCCATCACATTCATTGGTGGTACTATTCGAATAAAACATCGGGTATATATTTCCATCACATTCATTTTTGGTAATATTCGAATAAAACATCGGGTATCTATTTTCATCACATCCATTGATGGTAATATTTGAATAAAACATCGGGTATTAATTTCCATCACATTTATTGGTGGTAGTATTCGAATAAAACATCGGGTATGTATTTTAATCACATTCATGGGTGGTAATATTTGAATAAAACATCGGGTATATATTTTCATCACATTCATTGGTGGTAATATTCGAATAAAACATCGGGTATCAATTTCCATCACATTCATTGGTGGTACTATTCGAATAAAACATCGGGTATCTATTTCCATTATATTCATTGGTGGTAATATTCGAATAAAACATCGGGTATTTATTTTAATCACATTCATTGGTGGTAATATTCGAATGAAACATCGGGTATCTATTTCCATCACATTCATTGGTGCTAATATTCGAATAAAACATCGGGTATCTATTTTAATCACATTCATTGGTGGTAATATTCGAATAAAACATCGGGTATCTATTTGCAGCACATTCATTGGTGGTAATTTTTGAATAAAACATCGGGTATTTATTTTAATCACATTCATTGGTGGTAATATTCGAATGAAACATCGGGTATCTATTTTAATCACATTCATTGGTGGTAATATTCGAATAAAACATCGGGTATCTATTTCCATCACAGTCATTGGTGGTAATATTGGAATAAAACATCGGGATATATTTTCATCACATTCATTGATGGTAATATTCGAATGAAACAATGGGAATCTATTTCCATCACATTCATTGGTGGTAATATTCGAATAAAACATCGGGTATCTATTTCCATCACATTCATTGGTGGTAATATTCGAATAAAACATTGGGTAACTATTTCCATCACATTCATTGGTGGTATTATTCGAATAAAACATCGGGTATATATTTTATTCACATTCATTGGTGGTAATATACGAATGAAACATCGGGTATATATTTCCATTATATTCATTGGTGGTAATATTCGATTAAAACATCGGGTATATATTTCCATCACATTCATTGGTGTTAATATTCGAATAAAAGATCGGGTATTTATTTCAATAACATTCATTGGTGGTAATATTCGAATAAAACATCGGGTATATATTTCCATCACATTCATTTTTGGTAATATTCGAATAAAACATCGGGTATCTAATTTCATCACATCCATTGATGGTAATATTCGAATAAAACATCGGGTATATATTTTCATCACATTCATTGATGGTAATATTCAAATAAAAGATCGGGTATTTATTTTAATAACATTCATTGGTGGTAATATTCGAATAAAACATCGGGTATATATTTCCATCACATTCATTGGTGGTAATATTCGATTAAAACATCGGGTATATATTTCCATCACATTCATTGGTGGTAATATTTGAATAAAACATCGGGTATCTATTTTCATCACATTTATTGGTGGTAACATTCGAATAAAACATCGGGTATCTATTTTCATCACATTCATTGGTGGTAATATTCGAATAAATCGTCGGGTATCTATTTCCATCCCATTCATTGGTGGTAATATTTGAATAAAACTTCGGGTATATATTTTCATCACATTCATTGGTGGTAATATTCGAACAAAACATCGAGTATCTATTTTCATCACATTCATTGGTGGTAATATTTGAATAAAACATCGGGTATTTTTTTAATCACATTCATTGGTGGTAATATTCGAATGAAACATAGGGTATTTATTTTCATCACATTCATTGGTGGTAATATTTGAATAAAACATCGGGTATCTATTTTCATCACATTCATTGGTGGTACTATTCGAATAAAACATCGGGTATCTATTTCCATTATATTCATTGGTGGTAATATTCGAATAAAACATCGGGTATTTATTTTAATCACATTCATTGGTGGTAATATTCGAATGAAACATCGGGTATCTATTTCCATCACATTCATTGGTGCTAATATTCGAATAAAACATCGGGTATCTATTTTAATCACATTCATTGGTGGTAATATTCGAATAAAACATCGGGTATCTATTTGCAGCACATTCATTGGTGGTAATTTTTGAATAAAACATCGGGTATTTATTTAATCACATTCATTGGAGGTAATATACGAATGAAACATCGGGTATATATTTCCATTATATTCATTGGTGGTAATATTCGATTAAAACATCTGGTATATATTTCCATCACATTCATTGGTGGTAATATTCGAATAAAAGATCCGGTATTTATTTCAATAACATTCATTGGTGGTAATATTCGAAATAAAACATCGGGTATCTATTTCCATCACATTTATTTTTGGTAATATTCGAGTAAAACATCGGGTATCTATTTTCATCACATCCATTGATGGTAATATTCGAATAAAACATCGGGTATATATTTTCATCACATTCATTGATGGTAATATTCGAATAAAAGATCGGGTATTTATTTTAATAACATTCATTGGTGGTAATATTCGAATAAAACATCGGGTATATATTTCCATCACATTCATTGGTGGTAATATTCGATTAAAACATCGGGTTTATATTTCCATCACATTCATTGATGGTAATATTCGAATAAAACATCGGGTATCAATTTCCATCACATTCATTGGTGGTACTATTCGAATAAAACATCGGGTATCTATTTCCATTATATTCATTGGTGGTAATATTCGAATAAAACATCGGGTATTTATTTTAATCACATTTATTGGTGGTAATATTCGAATGAAACATCGGGTATCTATTTCCATCACATTCATTGGTGCTAATATTCGAATAAAACATCGGGTATCTATTTTAATCACATTCATTAGTGGTAATATTCGAATAAAACATCGGGTATCTATTTTCATCACATTCATTGGTGGTAATATTTGAATAAAACATCGGGTATTTTTTTTAATCACATTCTTTGGTGGTAATATTTGAATAAAACATCGGGTATATATTTTCATCTCATTCATTGGTGTTAATATTGGAATAAAACATCGAGTATCTATTTTCATCACATTCATTGGTGGTAATATTTGAATAAAACATCGGGTATCTATTTTAATCACATTCATTGGTGGTAATATTCGAATGAAACATAGGGTATTTATTTTCATCACATTCATTGGTGGTAATATTCGAATAAAACATTGGGTATTTATTTTAATCACATTCGTTGGTGGTAATATTTGAATAAAACATTGGGTTTCTATTTTTATCACATTCATTGGTGGTAACATTCGAATAAAACATCGGGTATCTATTTTCATCACATTCATTGGTGGTAATATTCGAATAAAACATCGGGTATATATTTCCATCACATTCATTGGTGATAATATTCGAATAAAACATCGGGTATCTATTTTCATCACATTCATTGGTGGTAATATTCGGATAATTTATTTAATAAGTTTTTTCAAAGGACATTTACAAATTACAGTGCCGCTTTACTGACAATGTTGTGAAGTGTTAAAAGCTTTTTATGGCATTGACCCACGTAAGACGTTTGGTCCAGGTGGTATATCTGGGACTATTCTTAACAAATGCGCCTTTGAACTATGTGCTTCATTGTCAATTTTATATAATTTTTCGGTCAGTACATGACAGTTTCCTTTTATTTTTAAGAAAGCACACGTTGTTGCCGTTTTTAAGTCGGGATCCTGCAACTATCGACCAATATCTTTGTTGCCACTTGACAGCAAAGTTTTTAGAAATAGAAAATAGTATACAACACACTGTATGGTCACATAAAAAACACTCTACATACTCGCCATCATGGATTTATGAAAAGCCGTTCGACTGCAACGAATTTGGTTGAGTACGTCGACTATATCACCAAGAAAATAATCGATTGTGGTAGATAGTTTGATTCTGTCTATCTCGATTTCTCTAAGGTATTCGACAGTATTAACCATTCATTGCTGACGTACAAATTGCAATATTATGGGATCAGTGGATCTATTCACAATTGGATATGCTCATATTTGACCACTATGTCTATGTACCAGTAGTTTATAAAAAAAAAAAAATAATAATAAAAAATAAATAAATAAATAAATAAAAAATAAATAAATAAAAAAATAAATAAAAAAATAATAAAAAAAATAAAAAAATAAAAAAAAAATAAAAAAATAAATAAATAAACGCTGCTCGGACTGATAAGTATGATATATTGAAGATAATATTTGGTAATCGTAGTCCTAAATAACTATTAAAAATAGCTAGACGTTTCGAGCAATGGCTCTTTATCGATAGCATAGAAGCAAGTGTGATAACATACAGGTAGAACATAGGAACGTAAGAACGCGCATGAACTATAAGTTAGAATCACAAAAAATTCCACAATAGAACAAATACCGCGCCTTAGGTAGTGAGCTCAACAAATGAGTTGAACTGTTTGTTAATACCATGGGGTTCTTTAGTTCCAAGGCGGAATATAGTTTCCTCCTCGACACGCCTGAGCTGATTTTCGTTGCCATTGACAACACATACACCAGAAATAGACATATCTGTTATATTATGTCCACTAGAATTAAAATGAAGTGAAACCGGATAATAACGATTTTTCTGTCTAGTTTGCCGTAGATGCTCAGCAAACCGATCACCCAGTCGACGAACTGTAGAACCAATATAAAGTTTCCCGCATCTAATACATGAAATGCAATATACAACATTCATAGTGATACAACTGAACGGATATTTGACCTCAACATCTCCCTTGGGACCAAATATACGATTAGTGTCTGTAATAAAAGGACAAGTATTACACCTAGGACGATTACACGGGACAGAACCATATTTCTCAGGGTCTCCCGTTTCACCCGTATGCACCATTAACCTCCTTAAATTAGTGTCACGGCGCCAGGCAGTAGTAGGCATTAGTGGAAACGTAGAACTTGTCTCCTCACTGGTCTGTAAAATGTGAAAATGTTTGTACATAATGTTTTTAATCCTGACATTTAAAGGATGGTACATAAGTGTCAAAATTACACGATCCTGATTGTCACGGGAAACCGTAGAACCAATACAATCAGTTCTTGACATTGACACAACCTTGGCCAATGCTTTCCCAGTGACATTACGAGGATAACCCCGTTTTCTGAAATAATCACATAGAATCCTCGCCTGGTTACGGAAATCAGTATCATCGCTGCAAATACGACGTACCCGGAGTAACTGCGAGTAAGGTATGGAGTCCTTCATTCTAGTAGGATGTGATGATTCATACTGTAAATAACAATGTGAATCAGTAGGTTTTGTGTAGATAGATGTAGAAATGCGATCACCATCTACCTTAGTAGAAATATCGAGAAATGGTAGTGTTATTTCTGATATCTCATGTGTGTATTGTATGGCGGGATTAAAGTTCTTCACAAAGTCAATGAACTAGTCATGGCAGAAGAGGATATTGAGAAAACCGCCTTTGTGACGCCAGTCGGCCACTACGAGTGTTTGCGGATGCCAATGGGACTCAGTAACAGCGCGAGCAGTTTCCAGAGAGCCATGGAAAAATGTCTGGCTGACATTATCAACAAAACCTGTACAGTGTATATTGATGACATCGTGGTTTACTCACAGACGTTCGACGAACATCATCGACGAGTCGACGAAGTCTTGAAACGGCTGAGAAAGAATAATTTGAAAGTGAAAGCATCAAAATGCGAATTCTTCAGACGGGAAGTTCACTATCTAGGGCACATCATATCCGAAGATGGTGTAAAGACGAACCCTGATAAGACTGAGGCTATCAGGAATTGGCCTGTACCACGCAATGCCAAGGACGTTAAGACATTCCTCGGCGTGGCTGGCTACTACAGACGGTTCGTTGAAGGTTTTTCGAAGATTGCCCGTCCGCTCAACGACCTTACGATCGGATTGTACACTAAGAAACGTGGCAAGAACGGCCGCCTAGTGAGACAAAAGGCACCAGATTTTAATTGGACACCAGAGTGCCAGGTTGCTTTTGAAACCATGGTGGATTTCTCGAAACGTCTAGCTATTTTTAATAGTTATTTAGGACTACGATTACCAAATATTATCTTCAATATATCATGTCTATGTACCAAGTTTCAAAAAAATCGGTCAAGCCATCTCCGAGAAATTACTCCGGACGGACTGACTGACGGAGGCGAAACTGCAAGCCCCCTCCTGGACTTTGTCCGGGTGGGGGCTAATAACTCTTTACACATAAGCAGTTGCATTGATTGTATTTATTCTAATTCATAGGTCACCCTAACACCAAAGCTTTAGTAACTCATGGCGGCATGAATGGTGTATACGAAGCTATATATCATGCTGTTCCAATTGTTGGATTTCCTTTGTATGGTGATCATTATGATACTTTCAGCAGAGTATCTAGTAAAGGCATGGCAGTTATCCTAAATATTAGCACGCTGACATCAGATGAACTCTATGATGCTGTTATTAAAGTTATTAACACTCCCAGGTAAATAGAATATATCATGCACTGCACATGAAGGAAACTATGACAATTCACGCTCACAGCTGCCACATCATGCGAAACTGTTTTTGTATCAGTTGTATATAATTTAAGCCTAAAAAAAGAAATTTAACTAATTAACAAACTAACTATGATCAACACGAACAAAATTATACTTTCAGTAACACGTGAAATATTAATGCTTTGCTTTTTTGCCATTATTAGTATATTAATTCGCTTTGAAGCCATAAGTTATGCATTTACTATTCTAGTTATAACGAGAATGCGAAAAAGATATCAGCTATACACAAAGACAAACCCATGTCAGCAAGTGACACTGTTGTATTCTGGATTGGATTTGTCATCAAACATGACGGCCAACACCTCGGGGCTGAAGCTTTCAATCTGAGTTTCATCGAATATTTTCTGATTGACATTGCAGTCTTTCTATTTGTGGTAATTGTTGTCATCTTCTTTGTTTTAAATAAAGCAATAACTGTAATTTGTAACATATGTTGCAATAAGAAGGTAACATAAAAGTTGTAATTTTCATGTTGATAAAATGTATTAAATGTAACCATTGTGCTCAGTTCGAGTCTATGTTTACATCGTTACCATAAGAACGCCCAAAGGTGGCGAACGTTGCAACTACATGTTTTAGTCTGTGCTCGCCCGTAAATAGAATACAAATTTCAGGAAGTATTCAAAAAGACGGACGACATATATTTATCCGGTTGAACGATAGTGCTCAAACTCAACTGCGCAATGTGCTTCCACACTAGACGGCACTAGTTACTAGAATGTTTGATAGTATTTCCTATTCTGCTTGTTTGTTATTTGGGCAATATTAAAATAATACAACACTGTTTCTTTTATATAAAAACTAGCTTTTGATTTAATGGTTATTGGCGCTCTCATTAACTGCAAATAGCATAGTAGTTTGTCACACGCAACGTAATACTACCGTAATTGGTATATAGTAAAGGTGTGATGGTTCAAATACGAAAATGGCAACAGTAACAAAAAGACTTCCCTGGCGGCGATGATAACATACGAACACGGAGCCAACAGATGAGGTTTCAACTGGTACTGGTATTATTATACTCTGCAAACATCAAGTACAATAATGCGGTAAAACTCCACTACTCCAATAACTAGATACTTAAACTCCAACACAATTCAACGAGATCTCCGATCTGAACTCAGTTCTGAACAACTCCCTATATATACCCACACTGTCTATAAATAGACCATTACATCAGCATACATAATGAGTCTGGAATTTACTATAAATTTCTAGAATGTTCCATTACCTTCTATTGCCTCCTACAATGTTCTATTACCTATTCAACCAGTTTCTAAAAAAAATCTAGAATATTCCACCCAGACACAGTACAGTTCTAGAACATTCTCAGTGACACGGAAGTGGTAAACAAGTCGTATGCGACATAGTTCCATGCAGAATCAGTGTAAACTAAAACTCCCAATTGTAGACATGGAAGTGGACCAGATTGGCAAGAACCCACCCATGAAACAAATGTGCAAGAACGCGTACTCCTTATTATCAATTATATTATAGCATTTTCAATACCAGCGAATTTAATGACGTCATTGCCACAGATTATTCGCGATAATGTATTATTGAGCATCAAGGCCCCGTACCATGCATAGGAATAGAATGTTGAGTTTGGAAAACAAATAAAGAGACGGGCATTTAATAATAAGGGAAATTATGGGGTGAAAACGATTAAAATCAAAACTTAAAATGAATAACTCTGAGCAATATGAAAAATAATCATTCCCGCCATAACGACAAACACAAATCGTCATATGGCCAATCCCAACTTTGCGAGAAATACCCGGTAGCGACGCCCAACACGCAAATAAATGTACCTCACCAAAATCAAACACGATGGCCCGTTTTATCGATGTCGACGTATCCCAGTTAAATGTGCTCAAAAATGCAAGAAATGAAAAAAATACTTTACAGCAGACTAAATGAGGAGTACGTGTTTTCTTCCTAGAATGGCTTAACACAAGCGGCATGCGCCACCAAATGCGGGAATGTTACCCTTCAGCTCGCAAGCAATATGGGGTACAGTACAGCAAACCATCGCTGTCTGGTTTTATAAATTACGAGCTTCAATCCATCGACACATCACTGGATTACTCGATCATGTAGGAAAGGGAGTTCCAAGTTTGTCTATTTTTTGTATACGTGTTATGTTGAAATGACCGCTGCACACTGTATTGTGCTTGTGTGTGTGTGAATGGGAATCATTGCGTGAACGTGTTGACGTTATATACAGTATACATACTACAAGGCCCATATAATGTACACGCGATTCTGTAGAATGTTTTCGGTCGTTGCTTCCAAATTATCTTAGTTTTAACGTGTGAAAATTCACTGGCATTGCCAATGCAACAAAATAATAAGTGTGCTTTCGTTTATTATGAGCCACCGAGGAGTACATTATTGTTTAATTATATTATTATTCTTTATGAATTGGATACGGCTTATGCGGCGGGAGCGCCGGACCTTACGAGGCCACGTAAGCCGTACTACCGAAGGCAGCAAATGGGAATCATTGCGTGAACGTGTTGACGTTATATACAGTATACATACTACAAGGCCCATATAATGTACACGCGATTCTGTAGAATGTTTTCGGTCGTTGCTTCCAAATTATCTTAGTTTTAACGTGTGAAAATTCACTGGCATTGCCAATACAACAAAATAATAAGTGTGCTTTCGTTTATTATGAGCCACCGAGGAGTACATTATTGTTTAATTATATTATTATTCTTTATGAATTGGATACGGCTTATGCGGCGGGAGCGCCGGACCTTACGAGGCCACGTAAGCCGTACTACCGAAGGCAGCAAATGGGAATCATTGCGTGAACGTGTTGACGTTATATACAGTATACATACTACAAGGCCCATATAATGTACACGCGATTCTGTAGAATGTTTTCGGTCGTTGCTTCCAAATTATCTTAGTTTTAACGTGTGAAAATTCACTGGCATTGCCAATGCAACAAAATAATAAGTGTGCTTTCGTTTATTATGAGCCACCGAGGAGTACATTATTGTTTAATTATATTATTATTCTTTATGAATTGGATACGGCTTATGCGGCGGGAGCGCCGGACCTTACGAGGCCACGTAAGCCGTACTACCGAAGGCAGCAAAAGCCGTATCCAGTCCATAAAGATTTTATCATGTAATTTATAATTACAATTTTCCCACGGAGTGCATCAAACACACGACGTAATTTTGGATGACGCGTTTATGTTTTGATTGCTGAAAGCTTGGAAATTATTGCTTCGATGTGAGGGCGCACTTCCCATAGCGTTACGAGGCCGGGCAATACAAGGTATATGATGATAAAGTATATTTTATTTGACTTGAAATCACGTATTGAATACGTGAACTGAACATAACACAAGCACATATACACTAGTTCAAAATCACGGTAAAATGTATCTATTATTGCCACATATCACACATTATATCAAAACAGCAAAAATACGACATACATTCCTAAAAATTTCAAAAAGGAATATATTGCCCTTTATGAAACATAATTTACAGACCCTTTGGGTGTTTTGCACATTCGTTGGTAAGTTTATACTTTTTCAAGGTCAGTGAAAACGCAGGTGACAAGTCGAGAAATTATACTTCCGGAGAGTGAAACAGCGCACCACCAAAAGTTTTCCGGGCACAGCGTGAATGAATTTAGTCAAAACAGTACATGTGGTGCAGTAAAAAGAGAAACGGAAGGCCAAAAACGCTTATCGAGAATGAATGGTGACTACGTTGAGTAGTCGTTTGCTTTTCACAGGTGTCAGTTTCATTCAGAACTTCAATGAAAACCAGAACCCAATCTTGAAAATGCTGGTGAATCAGTTTGGGGGAATATTTTCTGGTAAGCCTGTCAGTGCAGACCTTGGTTCTCCCCTAGTAAACGGCATTTATTGGCCGGACACCCGGAAACAGATTTGAGATCTGATAATTCTCACCATTTATCAGTGTGAAGTTCGAGCCGCGCCAATAACCTTTTTTAATAAACATGTTTTATGTTTACAGGGTTTACTTCAAAGCCTGTCATCACCACCACCACAAAGAAAATCCCACTGCTATTGGCGAGGATAATATCAAATGTAGCTGGATTGCGAGAAAGGGTCAGTTTCTCGCTCTAGAGTTACATTTGAAATTCATACTTTTCTGAGAGTAGCAATAATCTACGGGCAATATTTGGTTGGTACGCGTGACAAAAATACTTCAGGAAACCACACATTACCAATAACATGCGCCTTAAATTGTAAGAAAGATTTGAAATTTGGGTAAACATCTGCATACCTCGTCATAACCACTAACCGCGCCACCAACGACACAAGCGACTTAAATGGGACTTAAATTTCGGATTTTATGTTTACACCATTTATCCCAATACTGAATAGGTAAGACAATGTGTAGCACAGATTGAAAGCTTGATTGTAACTGATTAAAATCAGACCTTATTGGGAATTTTTAATTTTTCTTTTAAATTATTATTTTTATTTATTTATTTATTTATTTATTTATTTATTTATTTATTTATTTATTTATTTATTTATTTATTTATTTATTTATTTATTTAATTATTTATTTATTTATTTATTTATTTAAAATATAAAAATATAAAATAATTCAATTCAATTGAAATAAATAAATAAAACAAATAAACAAACAAACAAAATGTTAGTTCACATGAATATTATCTTCGCCAGGCAAGGGGAGTATGTTTACATCAAACACGCGAAACCACGCTATTCGGACGACGGATGCATATACTGACAAATATAAGAATTATTCAAGATTCAATATTATTGATATTATGCTGCTTATGTATTCACTAGGTTCAACATCATTAGTGTGAGAGTAAAACGATTCATTCTCATGTCCAACTAATAATCAATCATCGATGTAGTTTATAACCGTCTTTAGTATTTTAGGTGGCAGTTCCTATTTGACGGACACAAACATGACAAAACGACATTCAAAACGGAAAGAACAGTACTATGCTATAAATAATTTACCTACGCCGTTGTTATGTGTTTGAGATCGGTAGTCTGATGCAGTCGGTGTTTGATGGGGATTACCTGGCAGGTTTATAATGTTATTTTCTCATTGTTTTAGATTGTTGGCGAAATGTACCAGGAAATTATGTACTTTACATAAAAATTAAAAAGAAGTCCGATTCTGCTAATAAAACTTCTGCAAACTGGTAGATAACGTGTGACATGCGTCAACGAACTTAATGACCTTAGTGATGGTAATACGGTCTACAGAATAAGCTTACACTGGTTCTCCAGCTATTCGTTTTTTACATCCAAACGCAATGTACCATGGAACTTTAACTGAATAGATCTTTTGTTCCCTCGAGACATATTCGCCTCGACGGTAGATTTGATTTACTGCGTACTCTCGCTGTGCAGACGAGGCGCAGTTACGAGATTATCGTAGAATGTGTCTAACGTGCTGTACTCCAGTTCCAAGGACGATTAAATTGACTTTTTATTTACGCTTACATTAGGCCACACTGATTTAATTTTATGGATGACATCCTCTGAAGACCCCAAAACTAAAGCGAGAGGGCGAAAAAAAAAATCCTGCCAAAAAAAAAAATGCTGCTAAAACCACAGGACTACGGAGCTGTTATTACGAATTGAACCGCAGTGTATCAAAAAACAACAAGTCTTTATTTGTAGGAGGCACATGTTGATGTACACATCTCGTACTGTATTACTGTCACATGTATCATCACCTTTGATTTTGAAATGGCAAGAGGATAAGGCAGATGTTAGCTTTGCAAAAGGCATGCACATCAACTCAATAATAAAGAAAAACTTACTGTGTTGTATTGAAAAAAAAAATAATTAAAAATGAACAATAAGTTTGTCAACAGCAACCTGGAAATTAACTTCTTTGACATTCAAACTACAGCTTTTAAAGTGACACTTCAGATAGCAAAAGTGTAGACACAAATGCTCAAGAACTATTTCAACTAGGTAACAAATTATAAGAGGCTCGATATTGAAAAAAAAACACCAACAGAGAGTCAACAACAATTTGGATGCAGAAAATTATGTACATGTATCTTGATGAAAATTTGTCATATGATCAAAATATTACTGACTGTGTGTGCAAGCAAATTATCCGAATCAGAAAATGAAAACAAAAATAATAAGAAACTTTTCTTCACCCCGAAAGGGGACTTCGGCCGAGGAGCTTCCGCTGCTTTTGTTGCAGTTTTGTCGACTTCAATGCGGACAAAGCAAGCGAACTGACTTGTCGCCTGACCGACTTTTAGGCCACCATACACCTACACTCCTCTCCCATTTCTCTCATCGTTGCGGAAGAAACGCGGGACAGCCACTCTGGACAATATGTCTATAAAGTTGTCTGGACGAAACTCGCTTGCCGCTACCGATCTCTCGTATAGCTGTGTAATTGTCACATCTCCCTGGCCAACGTCAATTGCGTACCAGTCGACAACAATCCCTCCATTTTATGCTCACGTATTTTGGTGGTGTGGTCGCCATGTTGGATCATTTATGACAAAATTGGCATGTTTTGATGCAATCTCCTTCCTAGGGTTTTGCGCTTTACATAACGCACATCTAAATGTGTGTAGTTTGGTTTCGAGGTAGTCCAAAACGAGTTTTACGACAAGTCGGCGCTTTGCGACAATATGAGTCGGCAAGTTCCGGACAGAAAATCGATCTGTGGAGACTCGTCGTCGGAGATTTTTTTTTTTTTTGAGAACAGGCAAAAACTAATGCGCGCGCGGATGTCATCCATAAAATTAAGTCGGTGTGGCCTTACCTTCAACCACAGTCCCCTCCACAGGAGGGACTGTGCTTCAACATAAAAGAGATGCCAACTCGATGCCTGTCCCCCATAGTTCATTGTATTTCTTGGCAAGCTGAAAAAAGATCACGTGAGGTTCATTGTACTGGTACTGGTAAGCAGTGTATAGATGTTTATTTAAAGCGGGAGGGTCGTCACTTGCGCACGCGCGGGAATTGAGTCCAAGCGACGATAACAACACACGCTAAAAAACGCGAAGGTTCGTAGGTAGTCGCTTGTTTGTAAACAATGACACGCTACGGCCATCTGGCGCATGCGCAGGTTACGAACCCTCGCATTAATACTGTGCATAGTATATACTGCGATCATCGCGTACCACGTACTTCATAGCTATTGGATTGTGGCACGATCCCAGACGACGAGCCGCGATCTTTTACTACTAACACTGGTGTGTGTGTTATTAGGAAGTGTGTCTTGCCACAAAGTTCTGATTCTTCCGGGAATCTCCGTTGGTAGTCATTTTCTATACTTTGCTAAACTCGGTGAGCATTTAAAGAGCAAAGGTCACGATGTTACAATGCTGTTAGGAGTAAACAACAACGTCCTGAACAAGATACCTCACATTGTAGACAAGATGTTAAAACGACTCTAAATGAAAAGTTTAATCCTATGTACGTTATGTTCATAAATAATGCGTTAGTAGAAGATTGTGTGTTACTACTCGAAAACCATTTCAACGCTTACACAGAAGGAAATTTGATGTCATACTTATCAACACCTTTGCTGCATGTACAATCCTAATGTTACAAAAACTAGATCTACCGTTTGTCATTGTATCCACAAATCGACAGATAACAATCATTATGGATGCATATTATCTCAATGTATGGGCTCTCAGACAACATGATAAACGTTGTTCAAAGATTAAGTAACCTTATATACCGTATAATCGGTCATTCAATGTATAGGTTCCTGTTTTTAGCTCCTTATGATGAATTGAAACTGAAGTATGATATTAACCTGAAATAGAAATAGACATCATCAGGAAGAAGCGAGATAACATTATTTGCTGTAGACCGGGCATTAGTTTCCAAGACCAATAATGCCGAATACGATATTTCTCAGTGGTATGTATTAGTAACTAGTGCGCATGTGCAGGTTATGTGTTGGTTTGAAGTGAACTGTTACAGTAGATGTTATAGAATTGTGGCACTGTTATGTATTTATTGACAGATAAATCATTTTCGTGCCATCAAAACACTACAGAGCAATACATAATTGAAATGAAAAAAGTGCCTTGTGACAAACTGAAGAAAGTGTTCCCCACGAGGTACACCAATGTACTTCTACGCGTGGTGGTAGTCATGGCCTTTAATTTGACATGAAACGTTGTGACATTGCAGGAGTGGGCTGAGCTTATGTAGTCTGCTAAACATGGGGTCGCTAAATTATCTTTCGGTTCGACAGCGGATCTTGCATCCTGTCCCGAGAAATATAATGGACACCCACCAACAACTGACTGGGCTAGAATTAATTGACTTCCTGGTCAGACTGGATTTGTTTGATTATGTATTTCCGTAATAATACCAAATTGACAAAATGGATGCCACAAAATGATTTACTTGGTAGGTGTGTGTCAGATATAGGTGTATAGTAGTTACACTATTTTACCTAACTGAACCAACTCTCCCTTGCAGAGACTTCGAGCTCATGACCTGACTTAGGGAGCGACAGAGAGCCGCAACTAGACTCTGCCACAGGCGACATTTTACACCAAAATTTTTGATATTCCGCGTTTTTTTTTAAATCCATTTATTTCTTATATCCTAAGCTTCTATTGGAAAAATTATATGTTATTTAAAATAAATATATCAAAATCTTTTCAAAATGTTAAAATAATGAAAAAGTAGGTAGGTGACGTTAATGTGACGTGAATCGTGTGTGCGTTCGCGTCGTCGCCTCGCGTCTGCCCAGTTTCCGTTCGACTGCAACTCGACTCTATGTGGATTATTGCAGTGTTGAACTTTTCACTGCATTGTGGAGTAACTGATGAGTATTGTATTTCAGTATATTGATTTTACCTGAGAGAACATCCTAGCACCAAAGCTTTTGTACCTCATGGCGGCATGAATGGTGTATTTGAAGCTATATATCATGCTGTTCCAATGGTAGGATTTCATTTGTACGGTGATCATTATGATACTTTCAGCAGAGTATCTAGTAAGGGCATGGCAGTTATTCTGAATATTGGTACGCTGACATCAGATGAACTTTATGATGCTGCTATCATGTTTTTAACATTCCCAGATAAATATACCATACACTGCACATGATAAAAACTATTACAACTTAAGTTCCCAGCTGCCACAACATGCAAAATATGTGTTTGTATCAGTTGTATATTATTTAAGCTCAATAAAGAAAATTAACTAGGATCAACACGAACAAACATTGTCACCTTCAGTAACACTTTATAACACTATATATATAAATATTCTTTGTTGCAGACCAAGAAAGAAATAACTTTATTATTTTATAATATTGATACAATATCTTTATGATATGTATTAGCTTTTAAGCTACAATTTATACGTTTTGCATTCAGTTATAAGAAGAATACCGAGATGATATCAGCTATACACAAAGACAAACCCATGTCAGCAAGTGACACTGTTGTAATCTGGATTGAATACGTCATCAAACATGGCGGCCAACACATCAGGACTGAAGCTTTCAATCTTAGTTTCGTCGAATATTTTCTGATTGATGTATCTTTCTAATTGTGGTAATTGGTCTCGTCATTTTTGTTGTTAGGAAAGCGATAACTGTAACTTGTAACGTATGTTGCAATAAGAAGGTCATCAAGATGAAGGTCGCATAACATTTTTTTGTTATTGATAGAAGTTATTCAAATGAAAGTATTATGCTTACTTTGAGTCCACTATAAGTAGCGCCCACTAGATTTAGTCTTTGTCCCGCCAATAGAATACACATTACGCGGTATAAAAAAGACGAACGACACGTGCTTTTCTAGTTATACGATATATCTCGAACTCAACTACCCACTAGTTTTAGTCTTTGTCCCGTTAATAGAATACACATTACGCGGTATAAAAAAGACGAACGACACGTGCTTTTCTAGTTGTACGATATATCTCGAACTCAACTACCCACTAGTTTTAGTCTTTGTCCCGTCAATAGAATACAAATGTTACGCGGTATAAAAAAGACGAACGACACATGCTTTTCTAGTTGTACGATATATCTCAAACTCAACTACCCACTAGTTTTAGTCTTTGTCCCGTCAATAGAATACAAATGTTACGCGGTATAAAAAAGAAGAACGACACGTGCTTTTCTAGCTGTACGATATATCTCGAACTCAACTACCCACTAGTTTTAATCTTTGTCCCGTCAATAGAATACAAATGTTACGCGGTATAAAATAGACGAACGACACGTGCTTTTCTAGTTATATGATATTGCTCAAACTCAACTACCCACTAGTTTTAGTCTTTGTCCCGTCAATAGAATACAAATGTTACGCGGTATAAACAGGACGAACGACACGTGCTTTTGTAGTTGTACGATATATCTCAAACTCAACTATCCACTAGTTTTAATCTTTGTCCCATCAATAGAAAACAAATGTTACGCGGTATAAACAAGACGAACGACACGTGCTTTTGTAGTTGTACCATATATCTCAAACTCAACTACCCACTAGTTTTAGTCTTTGTCCCGTCAATAGAATACACATTACGCGGTATATAAAAGACGAACGACACGTGCTTTTCTAGTTGTACGGTATATCTCGAACTCAACTACCCACTAGTTTTAGTCTTTGTCCCGTCAATAGAATACACATTACGCGGTATAAAAAAGACGAACGACACGTGCTTTTCTAGTTGTACGATATATCTCGAACTCAACTACCCACTAGTTTTAGTTTTTGTCCCGTCAATAGAATACAAATGTTACGCGGTATAAAAAAGAAGAACGATACGTGCTTTTCTAGCTGTACGATATATCTCGAACTCAACTACCAACTAGTTTTAATCTTTGTCCCGTCAATAGAATACAAATGTTACACGGTATAAAATAGACGAACGACACGTGCTTTTCTAGTTATATGATATTGCTCAAACTCAACTACCCACTAGTTTTAGTCTTTGTCCCGTCAATAGAATACAAATGTTACGCGGTATAAACAGGAAGAACGACACGTGCTTTTGTAGTTGTACGATATATCTCAAACTCAACTACCCACTAGTTTTAATCTTTGTCCCATCAATAGAAAACAAATGTTACGCGGTATAAACAAGACGAACGACACGTGCTTTTGTAGTTGTACCATATATCTCAAACTCAACTACCCACTAGTTTTAGTCTTTGTCCCGTCAATAGAATACACATTACGCGGTATATAAAAGACGAACGACACGTGCTTTTCTAGTTGTACGGTATATCTCGAACTCAACTACCCACTAGTTTTAGTCTTTGTCCCGTCAATAGAATACACATTACGCGGTATAAAAAAGACGAACGACACGTGCTTTTCTAGTTGTACGATATATCTCGAACTCAACTACCCACTAGTTTTAGTCTTTGTCCCGTCAATAGAATACAAATGTTACGCGGTATAAAAAAGACGAACGACACATGCTTTTCTAGTTGTACGATATATCTCAAACTCAACTACCCACTAGTTTTAGTCTTTGTCCCGTCAATAAAATACAAATGTTACGCGGTATAAAAAAGACCAACGACACGTGCTTTTGTAGTTGTACGATATATCTCGAACTCAACTACCCACTAGTTTTAATCTTTGTCCCGTCAATAGAATACAAATGTTACGCGGTATAAAATAGACGAACGACACGTGCTTTTCTAGTTATATGATATTGCTCAAACTCAACTACCCACTAGTTTTAGTCTTTGTCCCGTCAATAGAATACAAATGTTACGCGGTATAAACTGGACGAACGACACGTGCTTTTGTAGTTGTACGATATATCTCAAACTCAACTACCCACTAGTTTTAATCTTTGTCCCATCAATAGAAAACAAATGTTACGCGGTATAAAATAGACGAACGACACGTGCTTTTGTAGTTGTACGATATATCTCAAACTCAACTACCCACTAATTTTAGTCTTTGTCCCGTCAATAGAATACACATTACTCGGTATAAAAAAGACGAACGACACATGCTTTTCTAGTTGTACGATATATCTCGAACTCAACTACCCACCAGTTTTAATCCTTGTCCCGTCAATAGAATACAAATGTTACGCGGTATAAAATAGACGAACGACACGTGCTTTTCTAGTTATATGATATTGCTCAAACTCAACTACCCACTAGTTTTAGTCTTTGTCCCGTCAATAGAATACAAATGTTACGCGGTATAAACAGGACGAACGACACGTGCTTTTGTAGTTGTACGATATATCTCAAACTCAACTACCCACTAGTTTTAGTCTTTGTCCCGTCAATAAAATACAAATGTTACGGGGTATATAAAAGACGAACGACACGTGCTTTACTAGTTGTGCGATATATCTCACACTCAACTACCCACTAGTTTTAATATTTGTCCCGTCAATAGAATACAAATGTTACGCGGTATAAAAAAACGAACGACATGTGCTTTTGTAGTTGTACGATATATCTCAAACTCAACTACCCACTAGTTTTAATCTTTGTCCCGTCAATAGAAAACAAATGTTACGCGGTATAAACAAGACGAACGACACGTGCTTTTCTAGTTGTACGATATATCTCAAACTCAACTACTCACTAATTTTAGTCCTTGTCCCGTCAATAGAATACAAATGTTACGCGGTATAAAAAAGTCGAACGACACGTGCTTTTCTAGTTGTACGATATATCTCAAACTCAACTACCCACTAGCTTTAATCTTTGTCCCGTCAATGGAAAACAAATGTTACGCGGTATAAACAAGACGAACGACACGTGCTTTTCTAAATGTACGATATATCTCAAACTCAACTACCCACTAGCTTTAATCTTTGTCCCGTCAATGGAAAACAAATATTACGCGGTATAAACAAGACGAACGACACGTGCTTTTCTAGTTGTACGATATATCTGAAACACAACTACCCACTAGTTTTTGTCTTTGTCCCGTCAATAGAATACAAATGTTACGCGGTATAAAAAAACGAACGACAAGTGCTTTTTTAGTTGTACGATATATCTCAAACACAACTACCCACTAGTTTTAATCTTTGTCCCATCAATAGAAAACAAATGTTACGCGGTATAAACAAGACGAACGACACGTGCTTTTCTAGTTGTACGATATATCTCAAACTCAACTACACACTAATTTTGGTCTTTGTCCCGTCAATAGAATACAAATGTTACGCGGTATAAAAAAGTCGAACGACATGTGCTTTTGTAGTTGTACGATATATCTCAAACTCAACTACCCACTAGTTTTAGTCTTTGTCCCGTCAATAAAATACAAATGTTACGCGGTATAAAAAAGACGAACGACATGTGCTTTTGTAGTTGTACGATATATCTCAAACTCAACTACCCACTAATTTTAGTCCTTGTACCGTCAATAGAATACAAATGTTACGCGGTATAAAAAAGTCGAACGACACGTGCTTTTCTAGTTGTACGATATACCTCAAACTCAACTACCCACTAGTTTTAGTCTTTGTCCCGTCAATAAAATACAAATGTTACGCGGTATATAAAAGACGAACGACACGTGCTTTTCTAGTTGTGCGATATATCTCACACTCAACTACCCACTAGTTTTAATCTTTGTCCCGTCAATAGAAAACAAATGTTACGCGGTATAAACAAGACGAACGACACGTGCTTTTCTAGTTGTACGATATATCTCAAACTCAACTACTCACTAATTTTGGTCTTTGTCCCGTCAATAGAATACAAATGTTACGCGGTATAAAAAAGTCGAACGACATGTGCTTTTGTAGTTGTACGATATATCTCAAACTCAACTACCCACTAGTTTTAGTCTTTGTCCCGTCAATAAAATACAAATGTTACGCAGTATAAAAAAGACGAACGACATGTGCTTTTGTAGTTGTACGATATATCTCAAACTCAACTACCCACTAATTTTAGTCCTTGTCCCGTCAATAGAATACAAATGTTACGCGGTATAAAAAAGTCGAACGACACGTGCTTTTCTAGTTGTACGATATACCTCAAACTCAACTACCCACTAGTTTTAGTCTTTGTCCCGTCAATAAAATACAAATGTTACGCGGTATATAAAAGACGAACGACACGTGCTTTTCTAGTTGTGCGATATATCTCACACTCAACTACCCACTAGTTTTAATCTTTGTCCCGTCAATAGAAAACAAATGTTACGCGGTATAAACAAGACGAACGACACGTGCTTTTCTAGTTGTACAATATATCTCAAACTCAACTACCCACTAATTTTAGTCCTTGTCCCGTCAATAGAATACAAATGTTACGCGGTATAAAAAAGTCGAACGACACGTGCTTTTCTAGTTGTACGATATACCTCAAACTCAACTACCCACTAGTTTTAGTCTTTGTCCCGTCAATAAAATACAAATGTTACACGGTATAAAAAAGACGAACGAAACATGCTTTTCTAGTTGTACGATATATCTCACACTCAACTGCCCACTAATTTTAGTCCTTGTACCGTCAATAGAATACAAATGTTACGCGGTATAAAAAAGTCGAACGACACGTGCTTTTCTAGTTGTACGATATACCTCAAACTCAACTACCCACTAGTTTTAGTCTTTGTCCCGTCAATAAAATACAAATGTTACGCGGTATATAAAAGACGAACGACACGTGCTTTTCTAGTTGTGCGATATATCTCACACTCAACTACCCACTAGTTTTAATCTTTGTCCCGTCAATAGAAAACAAATGTTACGCGGTATAAACAAGACGAACGACACGTGCTTTTCTAGTTGTACGATATATCTCAAACTCAACTACTCACTAATTTTGGTCTTTGTCCCGTCAATAGAATACAAATGTTACGCGGTATAAAAAAGTCGAACGACATGTGCTTTTGTAGTTGTACGATATATCTCAAACTCAACTACCCACTAGTTTTAGTCTTTGTCCCGTCAATAAAATACAAATGTTACGCGGTATAAAAAAGACGAACGACATGTGCTTTTGTAGTTGTACGATATATCTCAAACTCAACTACCCACTAATTTTAGTCCTTGTCCCGTCAATAGAATACAAATGTTACGCGGTATAAAAAAGTCGAACGACACGTGCTTTTCTAGTTGTACGATATACCTCAAACTCAACTACCCACTAGTTTTAGTCTTTGTCCCGTCAATAAAATACAAATGTTACGCGGTATATAAAAGACGAACGACACGTGCTTTTCTAGTTGTGCGATATATCTCACACTCAACTACCCACTAGTTTTAATCTTTGTCCCGTCAATAGAAAACAAATGTTACGCGGTATAAACAAGACGAACGACACGTGCTTTTCTAGTTGTACGATATATCTGAAACACAACTACCCACTAGTTTTTGTCTTTGTCCCGTCAATAGAAAACAAATGTTACGCGGTATAAACAAGACGAACGACACGTGCTGTTCTAGTTGTACGATATACCTCAAACTCAACTACCCACTAGTTTTAGTCTTTGTCCCGTCAATAAAATACAAATGTTACGCGGTATATAAAAGACGAACGACACGTGCTTTTCTAGTTGTGCGATATATCTCACACTCAACTACCCACTAGTTTTAATCTTTGTCCCGTCAATAGAAAACAAATGTTACGCGGTATAAACAAGACGAACGACACGTGCTTTTCTAGTTGTACGATATATCTCAAACTCAACTACTCACTAATTTTGGTCTTTGTCCCGTCAATAGAATACAAATGTTACGCGGTATAAAAAAGTCGAACGACATGTGCTTTTGTAGTTGTACGATATATCTCAAACTCAACTACCCACTAGTTTTAGTCTTTGTCCCGTCAATAAAATACAAATGTTACGCGGTATAAAAAAGACGAACGACATGTGCTTTTGTAGTTGTACGATATATCTCAAACTCAACTACCCACTAATTTTAGTCCTTGTCCCGTCAATAGAATACAAATGTTACGCGGTATAAAAAAGTCGAACGACACGTGCTTTTCTAGTTGTACGATATACCTCAAACTCAACTACCCACTAGTTTTAGTCTTTGTCCCGTCAATAAAATACAAATGTTACGCGGTATATAAAAGACGAACGACACGTGCTTTTCTAGTTGTGCGATATATCTCACACTCAACTACCCACTAGTTTTAATCTTTGTCCCGTCAATAGAAAACAAATGTTACGCGGTATAAACAAGACGAACGACACGTGCTTTTCTAGTTGTACGATATATCTGAAACACAACTACCCACTAGTTTTTGTCTTTGTCCCGTCAATAGAAAACAAATGTTACGCGGTATAAACAAGACGAACGACACGTGCTGTTCTAGTTGTACGATATACCTCAAACTCAACTACCCACTAGTTTTAGTCTTTGTCCCGTCAATAAAATACAAATGTTACGCGGTATATAAAAGACGAACGACACGTGCTTTTCTAGTTGTGCGATATATCTCACACTCAACTACCCACTAGTTTTAATCTTTGTCCCGTCAATAGAAAACAAATGTTACGCGGTATAAACAAGACGAACGACACGTGCTTTTCTAGTTGTACAATATATCTCAAACTCAACTACCCACTAATTTTAGTCCTTGTCCCGTCAATAGAATACAAATGTTACGCGGTATAAAAAAGTCGAACGACACGTGCTTTTCTAGTTGTACGATATACCTCAAACTCAACTACCCACTAGTTTTAGTCTTTGTCCCGTCAATAAAATACAAATGTTACACGGTATAAAAAAGAGGAACGAAACATGCTTTTCTAGTTGTACGATATATCTCACACTCAACTGCCCACTAATTTTAGTCCTTGTACCGTCAATAGAATACAAATGTTACGCGGTATAAAAAAGTCGAACGACACGTGCTTTTCTAGTTGTACGATATACCTCAAACTCAACTACCCACTAGTTTTAGTCTTTGTCCCGTCAATAAAATACAAATGTTACGCGGTATATAAAAGACGAACGACACGTGCTTTTCTAGTTGTGCGATATATCTCACACTCAACTACCCACTAGTTTTAATCTTTGTCCCGTCAATAGAAAACAAATGTTACGCGGTATAAACAAGACGAACGACACGTGCTTTTCTAGTTGTACGATATATCTCAAACTCAACTACTCACTAATTTTGGTCTTTGTCCCGTCAATAGAATACAAATGTTACGCGGTATAAAAAAGTCGAACGACATGTGCTTTTGTAGTTGTACGATATATCTCAAACTCAACTACCCACTAGTTTTAGTCTTTGTCCCGTCAATAAAATACAAATGTTACGCGGTATAAAAAAGACGAACGACATGTGCTTTTGTAGTTGTACGATATATCTCAAACTCAACTACCCACTAATTTTAGTCCTTGTCCCGTCAATAGAATACAAATGTTACGCGGTATAAAAAAGTCGAACGACACGTGCTTTTCTAGTTGTACGATATACCTCAAACTCAACTACCCACTAGTTTTAGTCTTTGTCCCGTCAATAAAATACAAATGTTACGCGGTATATAAAAGACGAACGACACGTGCTTTTCTAGTTGTGCGATATATCTCACACTCAACTACCCACTAGTTTTAATCTTTGTCCCGTCAATAGAAAACAAATGTTACGCGGTATAAACAAGACGAACGACACGTGCTTTTCTAGTTGTACGATATACCTCAAACTCAACTACCCACTAGTTTTAGTCTTTGTCCCGTCAATAAAATACAAATGTTACGCGGTATATAAAAGACGAACGACACGTGCTTTTCTAGTTGTGCGATATATCTCACACTCAACTACCCACTAGTTTTAATCTTTGTCCCGTCAATAGAAAACAAATGTTACGCGGTATAAACAAGACGAACGACACGTGCTTTTCTAGTTGTACGATATATCTCAAACTCAACTACTCACTAATTTTGGTCTTTGTCCCGTCAATAGAATACAAATGTTACGTGGTATAAAAAAGACGAACGACATGTGCTTTTGTAGTTGTACGATATATCTCAAACTCAACTACCCACTAATTTTAGTCCTTGTCCCGTCAATAGAATACAAATGTTACGCGGTATAAAAAAGTCGAACGACACGTGCTTTTCTAGTTGTACGATATACCTCAAACTCAACCACCCACTAGTTTTAGTCTTTGTCCCGTCAATAAAATACAAATGTTACGCGGTATATAAAAGACGAACGACACGTGCTTTTCTAGTTGTGCGATATATCTCACACTCAACTACCCACTAGTTTTAATCTTTGTCCCGTCAATAGAAAACAAATTTTACGCGGTATAAACAAGACGAACGACACGTGCTTTTCTAGTAGTACGATATATCTCAAACTCAACTACTCACTAATTTTGGTCTTTGTCCCGTCAATAGAATACAAATGTTACGCGGTATAAAAAAGTCGAACGACATGTGCTTTTGTAGTTGTACGATATATCTCAATCTCAACTACCCACTAGTTTTAGTCTTTGTCCCGTCAATAAAATACAAATGTTACGCGGTATAAAAAAGACGAACGACATGTGTTTTTGTAGTTGTACGATATATCTCAAACTCAACTACCCACTAATTTTAGTCCTTGTCCCGTCAATAGAATACAAATGTTACGCGGTATAAAAAAGTCGAACGACACATGCTTTTCTAGTTGTACGATATACCTCAAACTCAACTACCCACTAGTTTTAGTCTTTGTCCCGTCAATAAAATACAAATGTTACGCGGTATATAAAAGACGAACGACACGTGCTTTTCTAGTTGTGCGATATATCTCACACTCAACTACCCACTAGTTTTAATCTTTGTCCCGTCAATAGAAAACAAATTTTACGCGGTATAAACAAGACGAACGACACGTGCTTTTCTAGTTGTACGATATATCTCAAACTCAACTACTCACTAATTTTGGTCTTTGTCCCGTCAATAGAATACAAATGTTACGCGGTATAAAAAAGTCGAACGACATGTGCTTTTGTAGTTGTACGATATATCTCAATCTCAACTACCCACTAGTTTTAGTCTTTGTCCCGTCAATAAAATACAAATGTTACGCGGTATATAAAAGACGAACGACACGTGCTTTTCTAGTTGTGCGATATATCTCACACTCAACTACCCACTAGTTTTAATCTTTGTCCCGTCAATAGAAAACAAATGTTACGCGGTATAAACAAGACGAACGACACGTGCTTTTCTAGTTGTACGATATATCTCAAACTCAACTACTCACTTATTTTGGTCTTTGTCCCGTCAATAGAATACAAATGTTACGCGGTATAAAAAAGACGAACGACATGTGCTTTTGTAGTTGTACGATATATCTCAAACTCAACTACCCACTAATTTTAGTCCTTGTCCCGTCAATAGAATACAAATGTTACGCGGTATAAAAAAGTCGAACGACACGTGCTTTTCTAGTTGTACGATATACCTCAAACTCAACTACCCACTAGTTTTAGTCTTTGTCCCGTCAATAAAATACAAATGTTACGCGGTATATAAAAGACGAACGACACGTGCTTTTCTAGTTGTGCGATATATCTCACACTCAACTACCCACTAGTTTTAATCTTTGTCCCGTCAATAGAAAACAAATGTTACGCGGTATAAACAAGACGAACGACACGTGCTTTTCTAGTTGTACGATATATCTCAAACTCAACTACCCACTAGTTTTAATCTTTGTCCTGTCAATAAAATACAAATGTTACGCGGTATATAAAAGGCGAACGACACGTGCTTTTCTAGTTGTACGATATATCTCAAACTCAACTACCCACTAGTTTTAATCTTTGTCCCGTCAATAGAAAACAAATGTTACGCGGTATAAACAAGACGAACGACACGTGCTTTTCTAGTTGTACGATATATCTCAAACTCAACTACCCACTAGTTTTAGTCTTTGTCCCGTCAATAAAATACAAATGTTACGGGGTATATAAAAGACGAACGACACGTGCTTTACTAGTTGTGCGATATATCTCACACTCAACTACCCACTAGTTTTAATCTTTGTCCCGTCAATAGAATACAAATGTTACGCGGTATAAAAAAACGAACGACATGTGCTTTTGTAGTTGTACGATATATCTCAAACTCAACTACCCACTAGTTTTAATCTTTGTCCCGTCAATAGAAAACAAATGTTACGCGGTATAAACAAGACGAACGACACGTGCTTTTCTAGTTGTACGATATATCTCAAACTCAACTACTCACTAATTTTAGTCCTTGTCCCGTCAATAGAATACAAATGTTACGCGGTATAAAAAAGTCGAACGACACGTGCTTTTCTAGTTGTACGATATATCTCAAACTCAACTACCCACTAGCTTTAATCTTTGTCCCGTCAATGGAAAACAAATGTTACGCGGTATAAACAAGACGAACGACACGTGCTTTTCTAGTTGTACGATATATCTCAAACTCAACTACCCACTAGCTTTAATCTTTGTCCCGTCAATGGAAAACAAATGTTACGCGGTATAAACAAGACGAACGACACGTGCTTTTCTAGTTGTACGATATATCTCAAACACAACTACCCACTAGTTTTTGTCTTTGTCCCGTCAATAGAATACAAATGTTACGCGGTATAAAAAAACGAACGACAAGTGCTTTTTTAGTTGTACGATATATCTCAAACACAACTACCCACTAGTTTTAATCTTTGTCCCATCAATAGAAAACAAATGTTACGCGGTATAAACAAGACGAACGACACGTGCTTTTCTAGTTGTACGATATATCTCAAACTCAACTACTCACTAATTTTGGTCTTTGTCCCGTCAATAGAATACAAATGTTACGCGGTATAAAAAAGTCGAACGACATGTGCTTTTGTAGTTGTACGATATATCTCAAACTCAACTACCCACTAGTTTTAGTCTTTGTCCCGTCAATAAAATACAAATGTTACGCGGTATAAAAAAGACGAACGACATGTGCTTTTGTAGTTGTACGATATATCTCAAACTCAACTACCCACTAATTTTAGTCCTTGTACCGTCAATAGAATACAAATGTTACGCGGTATAAAAAAGTCGAACGACACGTGCTTTTCTAGTTGTACGATATATCTCAAACTCAACTACCCACTAGCTTTAATCTTTGTCCCGTCAATGGAAAACAAATGTTACGCGGTATAAACAAGACGAACGACACGTGCTTTTCTAGTTGTACGATATATCTCAAACTCAACTACCCACTAGCTTTAATCTTTGTCCCGTCAATGGAAAACAAATGTTACGCGGTATAAACAAGACGAACGACACGTGCTTTTCTAGTTGTACGATATATCTCAAACACAACTACCCACTAGTTTTTGTCTTTGTCCCGTCAATAGAATACAAATGTTACGCGGTATAAAAAAACGAACGACAAGTGCTTTTTTAGTTGTACGATATATCTCAAACACAACTACCCACTAGTTTTAATCTTTGTCCCATCAATAGAAAACAAATGTTACGCGGTATAAACAAGACGAACGACACGTGCTTTTCTAGTTGTACGATATATCTCAAACTCAACTACTCACTAATTTTGGTCTTTGTCCCGTCAATAGAATACAAATGTTACGCGGTATAAAAAAGTCGAACGACATGTGCTTTTGTAGTTGTACGATATATCTCAAACTCAACTACCCACTAGTTTTAGTCTTTGTCCCGTCAATAAAATACAAATGTTACGCGGTATAAAAAAGACGAACGACATGTGCTTTTGTAGTTGTACGATATATCTCAAACTCAACTACCCACTAATTTTAGTCCTTGTACCGTCAATAGAATACAAATGTTACGCGGTATAAAAAAGTCGAACGACACGTGCTTTTCTAGTTGTACGATATACCTCAAACTCAACTACCCACTAGTTTTAGTCTTTGTCCCGTCAATAAAATACAAATGTTACGCGGTATATAAAAGACGAACGACACGTGCTTTTCTAGTTGTGCGATATATCTCACACTCAACTACCCACTAGTTTTAATCTTTGTCCCGTCAATAGAAAACAAATGTTACGCGGTATAAACAAGACGAACGACACGTGCTTTTCTAGTTGTACGATATATCTCAAACTCAACTACTCACTAATTTTGGTCTTTGTCCCGTCAATAGAATACAAATGTTACGCGGTATAAAAAAGTCGAACGACATGTTCTTTTGTAGTTGTACGATATATCTCAAACTCAACTACCCACTAGTTTTAGTCTTTGTCCCGTCAATAAAATACAAATGTTACGCGGTATAAAAAAGACGAACGACATGTGCTTTTGTAGTTGTACGATATATCTCAAACTCAACTACCCACTAATTTTAGTCCTTGTCCCGTCAATAGAATACAAATGTTACGCGGTATAAAAAAGTCGAACGACACGTGCTTTTCTAGTTGTACGATATACCTCAAACTCAACTACCCACTAGTTTTAGTCTTTGTCCCGTCAATAAAATACAAATGTTACGCGGTATATAAAAGACGAACGACACGTGCTTTTCTAGTTGTGCGATATATCTCACACTCAACTACCCACTAGTTTTAATCTTTGTCCCGTCAATAGAAAACAAATGTTACGCGGTATAAACAAGACGAACGACACGTGCTTTTCTAGTTGTACGATATATCTCAAACTCAACTACCCACTAATTTTAGTCCTTGTCCCGTCAATAGAATACAAATGTTACGCGGTATAAAAAAGTCGAACGACACGTGCTTTTCTAGTTGTACGATATACCTCAAACTCAACTACCCACTAGTTTTAGTCTTTGTCCCGTCAATAAAATACAAATGTTACGCGGTATATAAAAGACGAACGACACGTGCTTTTCTAGTTGTGCGATATATCTCACACTCAACTACCCACTAGTTTTAATCTTTGTCCCGTCAATAGAAAACAAATGTTACGCGGTATAAACAAGACGAACGACACGTGCTTTTCTAGTTGTACGATATATCTGAAACACAACTACCCACTAGTTTTTGTCTTTGTCCCGTCAATAGAAAACAAATGTTACGCGGTATAAACAAGACGAACGACACGTGCTTTTCTAGTTGTACGATATATCTCAAACTCAACTACTCACTAATTTTAGTCCTTGTCCCGTCAATAGAATACAAATGTTACGCGGTATAAAAAAGTCGAACGACACGTGCTTTTCTAGTTGTACGATATATCTCAAACTCAACTACCCACTAGCTTTAATCTTTGTCCCGTCAATGGAAAACAAATGTTACGCGGTATAAACAAGACGAACGACACGTGCTTTTCTAGTTGTACGATATATCTCAAACTCAACTACCCACTAGCTTTAATCTTTGTCCCGTCAATGGAAAACAAATGTTACGCGGTATAAACAAGACGAACGACACGTGCTTTTCTAGTTGTACGATATATCTCAAACACAACTACCCACTAGTTTTTGTCTTTGTCCCGTCAATAGAATACAAATGTTACGCGGTATAAAAAAACGAACGACAAGTGCTTTTTTAGTTGTACGATATATCTCAAACACAACTACCCACTAGTTTTAATCTTTGTCCCATCAATAGAAAACAAATGTTACGCGGTATAAACAAGACGAACGACACGTGCTTTTCTAGTTGTACGATATATCTCAAACTCAACTACTCACTAATTTTGGTCTTTGTCCCGTCAATAGAATACAAATGTTACGCGGTATAAAAAAGTCGAACGACATGTGCTTTTGTAGTTGTACGATATATCTCAAACTCAACTACCCACTAGTTTTAGTCTTTGTCCCGTCAATAAAATACAAATGTTACGCGGTATAAAAAAGACGAACGACATGTGCTTTTGTAGTTGTACGATATATCTCAAACTCAACTACCCACTAATTTTAGTCCTTGTACCGTCAATAGAATACAAATGTTACGCGGTATAAAAAAGTCGAACGACACGTGCTTTTCTAGTTGTACGATATATCTCAAACTCAACTACCCACTAGCTTTAATCTTTGTCCCGTCAATGGAAAACAAATGTTACGCGGTATAAACAAGACGAACGACACGTGCTTTTCTAGTTGTACGATATATCTCAAACTCAACTACCCACTAGCTTTAATCTTTGTCCCGTCAATGGAAAACAAATGTTACGCGGTATAAACAAGACGAACGACACGTGCTTTTCTAGTTGTACGATATATCTCAAACACAACTACCCACTAGTTTTTGTCTTTGTCCCGTCAATAGAATACAAATGTTACGCGGTATAAAAAAACGAACGACAAGTGCTTTTTTAGTTGTACGATATATCTCAAACACAACTACCCACTAGTTTTAATCTTTGTCCCATCAATAGAAAACAAATGTTACGCGGTATAAACAAGACGAACGACACGTGCTTTTCTAGTTGTACGATATATCTCAAACTCAACTACTCACTAATTTTGGTCTTTGTCCCGTCAATAGAATACAAATGTTACGCGGTATAAAAAAGTCGAACGACATGTGCTTTTGTAGTTGTACGATATATCTCAAACTCAACTACCCACTAGTTTTAGTCTTTGTCCCGTCAATAAAATACAAATGTTACGCGGTATAAAAAAGACGAACGACATGTGCTTTTGTAGTTGTACGATATATCTCAAACTCAACTACCCACTAATTTTAGTCCTTGTACCGTCAATAGAATACAAATGTTACGCGGTATAAAAAAGTCGAACGACACGTGCTTTTCTAGTTGTACGATATACCTCAAACTCAACTACCCACTAGTTTTAGTCTTTGTCCCGTCAATAAAATACAAATGTTACGCGGTATATAAAAGACGAACGACACATGCTTTTCTAGTTGTGCGATATATCTCACACTCAACTACCCACTAGTTTTAATCTTTGTCCCGTCAATAGAAAACAAATGTTACGCGGTATAAACAAGACGAACGACACGTGCTTTTCTAGTTGTACGATATATCTCAAACTCAACTACTCACTAATTTTGGTCTTTGTCCCGTCAATAGAATACAAATGTTACGCGGTATAAAAAAGTCGAACGACATGTGCTTTTGTAGTTGTACGATATATCTCAAACTCAACTACCCACTAGTTTTAGTCTTTGTCCCGTCAATAAAATACAAATGTTACGCGGTATAAAAAAGACGAACGACATGTGCTTTTGTAGTTGTACGATATATCTCAAACTCAACTACCCACTAATTTTAGTCCTTGTCCCGTCAATAGAATACAAATGTTACGCGGTATAAAAAAGTCGAACGACACGTGCTTTTCTAGTTGTACGATATACCTCAAACTCAACTACCCACTAGTTTTAGTCTTTGTCCCGTCAATAAAATACAAATGTTACGCGGTATATAAAAGACGAACGACACGTGCTTTTCTAGTTGTGCGATATATCTCACACTCAACTACCCACTAGTTTTAATCTTTGTCCCGTCAATAGAAAACAAATGTTACGCGGTATAAACAAGACGAACGACACGTGCTTTTCTAGTTGTACGATATATCTCAAACTCAACTACCCACTAATTTTAGTCCTTGTCCCGTCAATAGAATACAAATGTTACGCGGTATAAAAAAGTCGAACGACACGTGCTTTTCTAGTTGTACGATATACCTCAAACTCAACTACCCACTAGTTTTAGTCTTTGTCCCGTCAATAAAATACAAATGTTACGCGGTATATAAAAGACGAACGACACGTGCTTTTCTAGTTGTGCGATATATCTCACACTCAACTACCCACTAGTTTTAATCTTTGTCCCGTCAATAGAAAACAAATGTTACGCGGTATAAACAAGACGAACGACACGTGCTTTTCTAGTTGTACGATATATCTCAAACTCAACTACTCACTAATTTTGGTCTTTGTCCAGTCAATAGAATACAAATGTTACGCGGTATAAAAAAGACGAACGACATGTGCTTTTGTAGTTGTACGATATATCTCAAACTCAACTACCCACTAATTTTAGTCCTTGTCCCGTCAATAGAATACAAATGTTACGCGGTATAAAAAAGTCGAACGACATGTGCTTTTGTAGTTGTACGATATATCTCAATCTCAACTACCCACTAGTTTTAGTCTTTGTCCCGTCAATAAAATACAAATGTTACGCGGTATAAAAAAGACGAACGACATGTGCTTTTGTAGTTGTACGATATATCTCAAACTCAACTACCCACTAATTTTAGTCCTTGTCCCGTCAATAGAATACAAATGTTACGCGGTATAAAAAAGTCGAACGACACGTGCTTTTCTAGTTGTACGATATACCTCAAACTCAACTACCCACTAGTTTTAGTCTTTGTCCCGTCAATAAAATACAAATGTTACGCGGTATATAAAAGACGAACGACACGTGCTTTTCTAGTTGTGCGATATATCTCACACTCAACTACCCACTAGTTTTAATCTTTGTCCCGTCAATAGAAAACAAATGTTACGCGGTATAAACAAGACGAACGACACGTGCTTTTCTAGTTGTACGATATATCTCAAACTCAACTACCCACTAATTTTAGTCCTTGTCCCGTCAATAGAATACAAATGTTACGCGGTATAAAAAAGTCGAACGACACGTGCTTTTCTAGTTGTACGATATACCTCAAACTCAACTACCCACTAGTTTTAGTCTTTGTCCCGTCAATAAAATACAAAAGTTACGCGGTATATAAAAGACGAACGACACATGCTTTTCTAGTTGTGCGATATATCTCACACTCAACTACCCACTAGTTTTAATCTTTGTCCCGTCAATAGAAAACAAATGTTACACGGTATAAACAAGACGAACGACACGTGCTTTTCTAGTTGTACGATATATCTCAAACTCAACTACTCACTAATTTTGGTCTTTGTCCCGTCAATAGAATACAAATGTTACGCGGTATAAAAAAGACGAACGACATGTGCTTTTGTAGTTGTACGATATATCTCAAACTCAACTACCCACTAATTTTAGTCCTTGTCCCGTCAATAGAATACAAATGTTACGCTGTATAAAAAAGTCGAACGACACGTGCTTTTCTAGTTGTACGATATACCTCAAACTCAACTACCCACTAGTTTTAGTCTTTGTCCCGTCAATAAAATACAAATGTTACGCGGTATATAAAAGACGAACGACACGTGCTTTTCTAGTTGTGCGATATATCTCACACTCAACTACCCACTAGTTTTAATCTTTGTCCCGTCAATAGAAAACAAATGTTACGCGGTATAAACAAGACGAACGACACGTGCTTTTCTAGTTGTACGATATATCTCAAACTCAACTACCCACTAGTTTTAATCTTTGTCCCGTCAATAAAATACAAATGTTACGCGGTATATAAAAGGCGAACGACACGTGCTTTTCTAGTTGTACGATATATCTCAAACTCAACTACCCACTAGTTTTAATCTTTGTCCCGTCAATAGAAAACAAATGTTACGCGGTATAAACAAGACGAACGACATGTGCTTTTCTAGTTGTACGATATATCTCAAACTCAACTACCCACTAGTTTTAGTCTTTGTCCCGTCAATAAAATACAAATGTTACGCGGTATATAAAAAACGAACGACACGTGCTTTTCTAGTTGTACGATATATCTCAAACTCAACTACCCACTAGTTTTTATCTTTGTCCCGTCAATAGAAAACAAATGTTACGCGGTATAAACAAGACGAACGACACGTGCTGTTCTAGTTGTACGATATATCTCAAACTCAACTACCCACTAGTTTTAGTCTTTGTCCCGTCAATAGAATACAAATGTTACACGGTATAAAAAAGACGAACGAAACATGCTTTTCTAGTTGTACGATATATCTCACACTCAACTGCCCACTAGTTTTAGTCTTTGTCCCGTCAATAGAATACAAATGTCACGTGGTATAAAAAAGACGAACGACACATGCTTTTCTAGTTGTACGATATATCTCACACTCAACTACCCACTAGTTTTAGTCTTTGTCCCGTCAATAAAATACAAATGTTACGCGGTATAAAAAAGACGAACGATACATGCTTTTCTAGTTGTACGATATATCTCAAACTCAACTACCCACTAGTTTTAGTGTTTGTCTCGTCAATAGAATACAAATGTCACGTGGTATAAAAAAGACGAACGACATGTGCTTTTGTAGTTGTACGATATATCTCACACTCAACTACCCACTAGTTTTAGTCTTTGTCCCGTCAATAAAATACAAATGTTACGCGGTATAAAAAAGACGAACGACACATGCTTTTCTAGTTGTACGATATATCTCAAACTCAACTACCCACTAGTTTTAGTCTTTGTCTCGTCAATGAAATACAAATTTTACGCGATATAAAAATGACGTGTGTGAGGTCGAATGAAAATTGTGTGTGTGTAAAAAGAAAAAAACGCGTGCATTAACCTATTTACCTCTGTGGGAGGCGCTATTTTTGAATGATTTGTTTCGCGTGTGTGTTCACAAAACGCGTGCATTAACCTTTTACGCCTGTAGAGGACGCTATCTTCGAATGATTTTTTTTAGAGTTATCGCGTACTGCGTGAAAGCCGCGGGCCGAAAGTTTGCCAGAAAAATATTATTGTAACGATTTTGTTTTACATATATATATCTCAATGTCAAAATGCCGGGGGGTATGGCGTGTATAACACATTATTAGGGCGGAAATACTCTAAAATCGCTTTCGAATTTTACTTACTAAAGTTCAAACTATTTATAAATGTACGTAATTATACGCTTGTCTCCCATAGTTTTGCAGTATATATTTGTCAGCGTTTTAACACTGTCGTGCCTAAATTTAGCCGTATTTTAGTCGTGTTTCCCTCTTTAAACTGAATTCAGCCATTGAATGTTGCTCTTTTGCATAACAATGGTCTTGGCTTAACTATCCTTGAAGTTTAATTACAGGATCTCATGCAAATGAAAATGATGTACCCAGTTACAAATGACCCAATTAACAACAAGTCAGACTGAATTAAATCACCAACAAGAAGATGAGCTGTTACAACAGTATTGGGAACATCTAACTGTTCTCACAATAGTACAATTTTCTCCTACTGTACCAATTATGTATATGAATCCATGACCACCATAGCGCCCTCATATTAAAGTTTTCTGTGAGTGTTATTTCTGTACCACCGTGTCATCTAATTAACCTCTCTATATCACAAGGTCTTTTTTCCAGATGAGTTGAAAACAGCACGGGTTATTCCAGTACACAAAAAAGGAAAATCTGAGGATATTTGAAATTACGGACCTATATCTATTTTGCCTATAATTAGTAAATTATTTGAAAAAAGTATGAATAAACAGCTAATTAAATATTTTGATAGTCAAAACATGTTCTACGAACATCAATATGGTTTTAGAAAAAACACAGTACAAAGGTCTCACTTCTCTAAAGCATTTGACAATATTAATCACAATATCTTACTTGCCAAACTCGACCATTATGATGTTAGGGGGTTACTTTTGCAATGGCTCACCAGTTTGATGGCAATCAACAAATTTGCCAATATCATGTGGAGTCCCACAGGGTTCCATATTAAAACCAACTTTATTTTTTATATACACCAATGATATCTACACTTCTTCAGACATTTTTAATTTTAGGCTTTATGTAGACGACTCGAATTTATTTTACACAATTAAAAATACTAATAATCTTAATTCACGCTTCCTAAATGATGAAGTGACCAAGGTTACAGAGTGGTGCGATGCCAACAAGCTGACTATAAACGCAGTCAAAACCCAATATTTAGTAACTCGTAGCAGTTCTCTGACTGAATGACATAACAATTCACGTAACAGATGGTGTATCATTCATTGGTATCACAATAGATACAAACTTATTATAGGAAAACCACATCTTGGGAGTCAACGAAAACATCATCATCAGACTTACGGGTATTTCCTTTAAACTTCGTTATATTGTTCCTCAATCTATTCTTGTTATGATTTATGATGCTCTGATAATCTCCCGTATTTCATATGGTTTAGAGGTATAGGGTAATACCTATACTACTTATTTAAATGAGATTCTTCTTATTCAAAAACAAATTATTAGAATAATTACTTTTAGTGATAGACATGCACCCTCAGCACGATTATTTAGAAAACTAGACCTGACCACTCATCTAACAGAGTCATTTGAAATTTATCGTAATTGGCGGCCATTTAATGTTTGGAAATAATTCACAATTCTATATCTTTCGAGGGCCACTACGATATTTAAACGGCCTTTTATGACATATTCATTTACTTTCGCGAACTTTTAACAACTGGACCCGATAATGTAACAGCATAGGTAATATTTCCATGTAAATCTGTCAACTCTGCAATAGCTTTTCACAACTTTGTAGCTTTTTTCGACTTTGACATATTTTTGTTCTAAATTTAACTCCAGGGTTCTCCATGAAATGACTTAGTGGGAATATACACGCAAATCCACCAACTTTTTAATCGCTTTTCACACGTTTTCACGACCTTTTGAACTTTACTTTCATGATCGGTCGATCACCTAACCACTCATATATCAGAGTCTTTGAAATTTATCGTTATTGGCGGCCATGTAATGTTTGGAAATGTTTAAAAATTCTACATTCTTCGAGGGCCACTCCGATATGCAAACGGCCTTTTATGACATATCTATTCACTTTCGCAAACATTTAACTCCTGGTTTCGATAATGTAACAGCACAGGTAACTTTTCCAACTAAATCCGCAACCTTGCACGAGCTTTTCACAACTTTGTAAACACTTTGTTAATCACTTTGCGCTTGAATAGTGGTACAATGTGCTAGCATAAATAGCTTTTTTAGACTTTAACATATTTTTGTTCTAAATTTAACTGCGGGGTTCTATATGACATTACTTAGGTGGAATATACACGGAAATCCACCAACTTGTCAATAGCTTTTTACATTTTTAAAGTGTGTTTGTGCATTTTACATTTTACTGGTCTTGATAATGTAACAGCAAAGGTAACATTTTCATATCAATAATCTGTCAACTTTGCACGAGCTCTTCACAACTTTGTAAGCACTTTGTTAATCACTTTGCGCTTGGGTAGTTGTACATTTTGCCAACATAAATAGCTTTTTTAGACTTTAACATATTTCTGTTCTAAATTTAAATGCGGGGTTCTATATGAAATGACTTAGGTGGAATATACACGGACATCCACCAACTTTTCAATCGCTTTTTACATTTTTAGGGTGTGTTTGTTCATTTTACGACCGGCTCATATGACAGTCTGCTAACATGGGATGCTTCGAATGAATTGTATTAATTTCCCATACTTTGTAACAGCAGGGTTTGATATAACAACAACTTAGATCACGCAAATCTACCAACAATGCAATTGCTTTGAACAACTTTCCACGTTGTTTAAACAGCTGAGACCAAATAAGTGCAAACTGCAAAAACCAAAAAAAAGTCAAAAGCTGGATTTCTCAGGTTGTCTCCCATGCATGTACTAACCACGGCCGTTTGAACTTGACTTTAAAGATTGGTCGATCACCTGACCACTCATCTATCAGAGTCATTTGAAATTAATCGTAATGGGCGGCCATTTAATGTTAGGAAATGTTTCAAAATTCTACATTGCCCAAGGCCACTACGATATTCAAACGGCCTTTTATGACATATTTATTCACTTTTGCGAACTTTTAACTTCAGGTCTCGATAATGTAACAGCATAGGTAACATTTTCATATAAATCTGTCAACTTTGCACGAGCTTTTCACAACTTTGTAAGCACTTTGATAATAACTTTGCGCTTGGGTAGTGGTACATTTTGCTAACATGAATAGCAATTTTAGACTTAAACATATTAGAGGTCATAGGTCAATCTAGAAGATACTTGTGCAAGCGATATCGATTTCAAACATCCAAAAACATGAAATAGCCGCAAATTCGGCATAATTTCAAATAATCCATGCAGCTGTGGGTTTAGGTGTTCGACAAATGTTTAAATTAAAACACAATCGGGCGTCGTTAGTACTTGCATGGGAGACTCCGTGACTATAGTTAAAAATCGTGGAATTTTTGTAACTTTTTCAATTCATGGAAAGTTTTCCCTGACTAAACGACCTGTTGATTTTGTTATTGTTTCAACACACACATGGAAAAGATATAAAGCAACGTTCCGGCATTTTTTCTTACTGTGATGTCAATCATTTATAGTAGAAAATCATGGCATTTTTGTAACTTTTTTAATTAATGGAAAGTTTTCAAATTCGTTCTAATTTTCACGAACAACTTGTTGATGCTGTCGGCACGTAGTGGGTTTTACGCTGTTAACGCACCGTTGTTCAAAGTGATTGCAAAGTTGTGCAAAGTTATCGCAAAGTTGGTAGATGCATTTGTATATATGACCTAAGTTGTTGGCATATAAAAACGCGCAGTTGTAAAGTCGGGAAAATTAATAAAAGCCCATTGAAAGCAGCCTATATATGTTCACATGAGGTGACTGTAAAATGTTAGAAAACAGCGTGCAAAGTTTGGAAAAACGAAGGAAATGTTGGCGGAGTTGCTCGTACATTTAGCCTAAGTCATTCTCATGACAACCCGGCAGTTGAATTTTGAAAACATTATGTAAATGTTCCGATAATGTCTCATATCTAGGCAGATTATCACAACAGTCAACCGAAAAATCGACAACAAACTGCTAACAAAGTTGTGAAAAACGATTGCAAAGTTGGTAGTTTCATTCGGGATTGTTGCCTGTGATATCATATCAACAAGTTCCGTAGTTGAACATTCGAAAATGTGAATAAATATTTCGTAAAATGCTGTTAAATTACCGTAGTGTTACTCCAATTATGTAGAGGACATAGGTCAATGTAGAATATACTTGTGCAAGCGATATCGGTTTCAAACATCAAAAAACATGGAATAGCCGCAAATTCGACTTAATTGCGAATAATCTATGCAGCTGTGGGGTCAGGTGCTCGACAATTCGGGATTGTTGCCTGTGATATTATATTAACAAGTTCCGTAGTTGAACATTCAAAAATGTGAATAAATATTTCGTAAAATGCTGTTAAATTACCGTAGTTTCACTTCAAGTATGTAGAAGTCATCTGTCATTCTAGAAGATACTTGTGCAAGCGATATCGGTTTGAAACATCAAAAAACATGAAATAGCCGCAAATTCGACTTAATTTCGAATTATCTATGCAGCTGTGGGGTTAGGTGCTCGACAAATGTTTAAAGTGAAACACAATCGGGTGTGGTTAGTACGTGCATGGGAGACTCCCTGACTAAACGACCTGTTGATTTTTTTTTGTTTCAACACACACATGGGAAAGATATAAAGCAACGTTCCGGCATTTTTTCTTACTGTGATGTCAATCATTTATAGTAGAAAATCGTGGCATTTTTGTAACTTTTTTAATTAATGAAAAGTTTTCAACTTCGTTCTAATTTTTACGAACAAGTTGTTGGTACTGTCGCCACGTAGTGTGTTTTACGCTGTTAACGCACCGTGCTAAACGGTTCAAAGTGATTGCAAAGTTGTGCAAAGTTATTGCAAAGTTGGTAGATGCATTTGTATATATGACCAAAGTTGTTGGCATATAAAAACGCACAGTTGTGAAGTCGGGAAAATTAATTAAAGCCCATTGAAAGCAGCCTATATATGTTCACATGAGGTGACTGTAAAATGTTAGAAAACAGCGTGCAAAGTTTGAAAAAACGAAGAAAATGTTGGCGGAGTTGCTCGTATATTTAGCCTAAGTCATTCTCATGACAATCCCGCAGTTAAATTTTGAAAACGGTATGTAAATGTTCGGATAATGACTCATATCTAAGCAGATTATCACAACAGTCAACCGAAAATCGACAACAAACTGCCAACAAAGTTGTGAAAAACGATTGAAAAGTTGGTAGTCTCATTCGGAATTGTTGCCTGTGATATCATATTAACAAGTTCCGTAGCTGAACACTCGAAAATGTGAATGAAAATATTTCGTAAAATGCTGTTAAATTACCGTAATGTTATTCCAAGTATGTAGAGGTCATAGGTCAATGTAGAATATACTTGTGAAAGCGATATCGGTTTCAAACATCAAAAAACATGGAATTCGAATAGCCGCAAATTCGACTTAATTTCAAATAATCTATACAGCTGAGGGTTAGGTACTCGACAAATGTTTAAAGTAAAACACAACCGGGCGTGGTTAGTACTTGCATGGGAGACTCTCTGACTAAATGTCCTGTTGAATTTTTTGTTTGTTTCAACACACACATGGAAAAGATATAAAGCAACGTTCCGGCATTGTTTCATATTGTGATGTGAATCATTTATAGTAGAAAATCGTGGCATTTTTGTAAATTTTTTAATTAATGAAAAGTTTTCAAATACGTTCTAATTTTCACGAACAAGTTGTTGATGCTGTCGCCACTTAGTGGCTTTTACGCTGTTAACGCACCGTGGTTCAAAGTGATTGCAAAGTTGTGCAAAGTTATTGCAAAGTTGATAGCTGCATTCGTATATATGACCTAAGTTGTTTAGCATATAATTGATAAATTAATAAAAGCCCATTGAAGCAGCCTATATATGTTCACATGAGGTGACTGTAAAATGTTAGAAAACAGCGTGCAAAGTTTGAAAAAACGAAGGCAATGTTGGCGGAGTTGCTTGTATATTTAGCCTAAGTCATTATCATGACATCCCCGCAGTTAAATTTTGAAAACGTTATGTAAATGTTCGGATAATGCCTCATATCTAAGCAGATTATCACAACAGTCAACCGAAAAATCGACAACAAACTGCTAACAAAGTTGTCAAAACCGATTGCAAAGTTGTTAGTTTCATTCGGGATTGTTGCCTGTGATATCATATTAACAGGTACCGTAGTTGAACATTCGAAAATGCGAATAAATATTTCGTAAAATGCTGTTAAATTACCGTAGTGTTACTCCAATTATGTAGAGGTCATAGGTCAATCTAGAATATACTTGTGCAAGCGATATCGATTTCAAGCATCAAAAAACATGTAATAGCCGCAAATTCGACATAATTTCGAATAATCAATGCTGCTGTGGGGGTCGGTGCTCGACAAATGTTTTAAGTAAAACACAACCGGGCGTGGTTAGTACTTGCATGGGAGACTCTCTGACTAAATGTACTGTTGAATTTTTTGTTTGTTTCAACACACACATGGAACAGATATAAAGCAACGTTCCGGCATTTTTTCTTACTGTGATGTCAAATCATTTACAGTAGAAAATCGTGGCATTTTTGTAACTTTTTTAATTAATGAAAAGGTTTCAAATTCGTTCTAATTTTCACGAACAAGTTGTTGATGCTGTCGTCACGTAGTGGGGTTTACGCTGTTAACGCACCGTGCTAAACGGTTCAAAGTGATTGCAAAGTTGTGCAAAGTTATTGCAAAGTTGGTAGATGCATTTGTATATATGACCAAAGTTGTTGGCATATAAAAACGCACAGTTGTAAAGTCGGGAAAATTAATTAAAGCCCATTGAAACAGCCTATATATGTTCTCAAGAGGTGTCTGTAAAATGTTAGAAAACAGCGTGCAAAGTTTGCAAAAACGAAGGAAATGTTGGCGGAGTTGCTTGTATATTTAGCCTAAGTCATTCTCATGACAACCCCGCAGTTAAATTTTGAAAACGTTATGTAAATGTTCGGATAATGCCTCATATATAAGCAAATTATCACAACAGCCAACCGAAAAATCGACAACAAACTGCTAACAAAGTTGTCAAAAGCGATTCCAAAGTTGGTAGTTTCAATCGGGATTGTTGCCTGTGATATCATATTAACAGGTACCGTAGTTGAACATTCGAAAATGCGAATAAATATTTCGTAAAATGCTATTAAATTACCGTAGTGTTACTCCAAGTATGTAGAGGTCATATGTCATTCTAGAAGATACTTGTGCAAGCGTTATCGGTTTCAAACATCCCAAAACATGAAATAGCCGCAAATTCGACTTAATTTCGAATAATCTATGCAGCTGAAGGGTTAGGTACTCGACAAATGTTTAAAGTAAAACACAACCGGGCGTGCTTAGTACTTGCATGGGAGACTTCCTGACTAAATGTCCTGTTGAATTTATTTATTTTTGTTTCAACACACACATGGAAAAGATATAAAGCAACGTTCCGGCATTTTTTCTTACTGTGATGTCAATCATTTATAGTAGAAAATCATGGCATTTTTGTAACTTTTTTAATTAATGAAAAGGTTTCAAATTCGTTCTAATTTTCACGAACAAGTTGTTGATGCTGTCGCCACGTAGTGGGTTTTACGCTGTTAACGCACCGTGCTTCAAAGTGATTGCAAAGTTGTGGAAAGTTATTGCCAATTTGGTAGATGCATTTGTATATATGACCAAAGTTGTTGGCATATAAAAACGCGCAGTTGTAAAGTCGGGAAAATTAATTAAAGCCCATTGAAGCAGCCTATATATGTTCTCAAGAAGTGACTGTAAAATGTTAGAAAAAAGCGTGCAAAGTTTGGAAAAACGAAGGAAATGTTGGCGGAGTTGCTTGTATATTTAGCCTAAGTCATTCTCATGACAACCCCGCAGTTAAATTTTGAAAACGTTATGTAAATGTTCCGATAATGCCATATATCTAAGCAGCTTATCATAACAGTCAACCGAAAAATCGACAACAAACTGCTAACAAAGTTGTCAAAACCGATTCCAAAGTTGGTAGTTTCATTCGGGATTGTTGCCTGTGATATCATATCAACAAGTCCCGTAGTTGAACATTCGAAAATGCGAATAAATATTTCGTAAAATGCTGTTAAATTACCGTAGTGTTACTCCAAGTATGTAGAGGTCATATGTCATTCTCGAAGATACTTGTGCAAGCGTTATCGGTTTCAAACATCCCAAAACATGAAATAGCCGCAAATTCGACTTAATTTCGAATAATCTATGCAGCTGAGGGGTTAGGTACTCGACGAATGATTAAAATAAAACACAACCGGGCGTGGTTAGTACTTGCATGGGAGACTCCCTGACTAAATGTCCTGTTGATTTTTTTTTCAACACACACATGGAAAAGATATAAAGCAACGTTCCGGCATTTTTTCTTACTGTGATGTCAATCATTTATAGTAGAAAATCGTGGCATTTTTGTAACGTTTTTAATTAATGAAAAGGTTTCAAATTCGTTCTAATTTTCACGAACAAGTTGTTGATGCTGTCGTCACGTAGTGGGGTTTACGCTGTTAACGCACCGTGCTAAACGGTTCAAAGTGATTGCAAAGTTGTGCAAAGTTATTGCCAATTTGGTAGATGCATTTGTATATATGACCAAAGTTGTTGGCATATAAAAACGCACAGTTGTAAAGTCGGGAAAATTAATTAAAGCCCATTGAAGCAGCCTATATATGTTCTCAAGAGGTGACTGTAAAATGTTAGAAAACAGCTTGCAAAGTTTGGAAAAACGAAGGAAATGTTGGCGGAGTTGCTTGTATATTTAGCCTAAGTCATTATCATGACTAAAGTTAATATTCGGATAATGCCTCATATCTTAGCAGATTATCACAACAGTCAACCGAAATATCGACGACAAACTGCTATCAAAGTTGTGAACAGCAATTGCAAAGTTGGTAGTTTCATTCGGGATTGTTGCCTGTGATTTCATATCAACAGGTACCGTAGTTGAATATTCGAAAATGCGAATAAATATTTCGTAAAATGCTGTTAAATTACCGTAGTGTTACTCCAAGTATGTATAGGTCATATGTCATTCTAGAAGATACTTGTGCAAGCGATATCGGTTTCAAACATCCCAAAACATGAAATAGCCGCAAATTCGACTTAATCTCGAATAATCTATGCAGCTGTGGGGTTAGGTACTCGACAAATGTTTAAAGTAAAACACTACCGGGCGTGGTTAGTACTTGCATGGGAGACTCCCTGACTAAATGTCCTGTTGAATTTATTTTTTTTGTTTCAACACACACATGGAAAAGATATAAAGCAACGTTCCGGCATTTTTTCTTACTGTGATGTCAATCATTTATAGTAGAAAATCGTGGCATTTTTGTAACTTTTTTAATTAATGAAAAGGTTTCGAATTCGTTATAATTTTCACGACCAAGTTGTTGATGCTGTCGCCACGTAGTGGGTTTTACGCTGTTAACGCACCGTGCCAAGTTGTTCAAAGTGATTGCAAAGTTATTGCAAAGTTGGTAGATGCATTTGTATATATGACCTAAGTTGTTGGTATATAAAAACGCACAGTTGTAAAGTCGGGAAAATTAATTAAAGCCCATTGAAAGCAGCCTATATATTTTCACATGAGGTGACTGTAAAATGTTAGAAAACAGCGTGCAAAGTTTGAAAAAACGAAAGAAATGTTGGCGGAGTTGCTCGTACATTTAGCCTAAGTCATTATCATCACAATCCCGCTGTTAAATTTTGAAAACATTAAGTAAATGTTCCGATAATGTCTCATATCTTAGCAAATTATCACAACAGTCAACCGAAAAATAGACAACAAACTGCTAACAAAATTGGGAAAAACTATTGCAAAGTTGGTAGTTTCATTCGGGATTGTTGCCTGTGATATCATATTAACAAGTCCCGTAGTTGAACATTCGAAAATGTGAATAAATATTTCGTAAAATGCTGTTAAATTACCGTAGTGTTACTCCAATTATGTAGAGGTCATAGGTCAATCTAGAATATACTTGTGCAAGCGATATCGATTTCAAACATCAAAAAACATGAAATAGCCGCAAATTCGACATAATTTCGAATAATCAATGCTGCTGTGGGGTTCGGTGCTCGACAATTTTTTAAAGTAAAACACAACAGGTGTGGTTAGTACTTGCATGGGAGACTCCCTGACTAAACGACCTGTTGAATTTATTTTTTGTTTGTTTCAACACACACATGGAAAAGATATAAAGCAACGTTCCGGCATTTTTTCTTACTGTGATGTCAATCATGTATAGTAGAAAATCGTGGCATTTTTGTAACTTTTCTAATTAATGGAAAGTTTTCAAATTCGTTCTAATTTTCACGAACAAGTTATTGATGCTGTCGCCACGTAGTAGGTTTTACGCTGTTAACGCACCGTGCAAAGTTGTTCAAAGTGATTGCAAAGTTGTGCAAAGTTATTGCAAAGTTGGTAGCTGCATTTGTATATATGACCTAAGTTGTTGGCATATAAAAACGCGCAGTTGTGAAGTCGGGAAAATTAATAAAAGCCCATTGAAGCAGCCTATATATGTTCTCATGAGATGACTGTAAAATGTTAGGAAACAGCGTGCAAAGTTTGAAAACACGAAGGAAATGTTGGCGGAGTTGCTTGTATATTTAGCCAATGTCATTATCATGACATCCCCGCAGTTAAATTTTGAAAACATTAAGTAAATGTTCCGATAATGCCTCATATCTTAGCAGATTATCACAACAGTCAACCGAAAAATCGACGACAAACTGCAATCAAAGTTGTGAAAAGCAATTGCAAAGTTGTTAGTTTCATTCGGGATTGTTGCCTGTGATATCATATTAACAAGTCCCGTAGTTGAACATTCAAAAGTGCGAATAAATATTTCGTAAAATGCTGTTAAATTACCGAAGTGTTACTCCAAGTATGTAGAGGTCATATGTCATTCTAGAAGATACTTGTGCAAGCGATATCTGTTTCAAACATCCCAAAACATGAAATAGCCGCAAATTCGACTTAATTTCGAATAATCTATGCAGCTGTGGGGTTAGGTACTCGACAAATGTTTAAAGTAAAACACAACCGGGCGTGGTTAGTACTTGCATGGGAGACTCCCTGACTAAACGTCCTGTTGAATTTTATTTTTTTTTGTTTCAACACACACATGGAAACGATATAAAGCAACGTTCCGGCATTTTTTCTTACTGTGATGTCAATCATTTATAGTAGAAAATCGTGGCATTTTTGTAACTTTTTTAATTAATGAAAAGGTTTCAAATTCGCTCTAATTTTCACGAACAAGTTGTTGATGCTGTCGCCACGTAGTGGGTTTTACGCTGTTAACGCACCGTGCAAAGTTGTTCAAAGTGATTGCAAAGTTATTGCAAAGTTGGTAGGTGCATTTGTATATATGACCAAAGTTGTTGGCATATAAAAACGCACAGTTGTAAAGTCGGGAAAATTAATTAAAGTCCATTGAAAGCAGCCTATATATGTTCACATGAGGTGACTGTAAAATGTTAGAAAACAGCGTGCAAAGTTTGAAAAAACGAAAGAAATGTTGGCGGAGTTGCTCGTACATTTAGCCTAAGTCATTATCATCACAATCCCGCTGTTAAATTTTGAAAACATTAAGTAAATGTTCCGATAATGTCTCATATCTTAGCAGATTATCACAACAGTCAACCGAAAAATAGACAACAAACTGGTAACAAAATTGGGAAAAACTATTGCAAAGTTGGTAGTTTCATTCGGGATTGTTGCCTGTGATATCATATTAACAAGTCCCGTAGTTGAACGTTCGAAAATGTGAATAAATATTTCGTAAAATACTGTTAAATTACCGTAGTGTTACTCCAATTATGTAGAGGTCATAGGTCAATCTAGAATGTACTTGTGCAAGCGATATCGATTTCAAACATCAAAAAACATGAAATAGCCGCAAATTCGACATAATTTCGAATAATCTATGCAGCTGTGGGGTTAGGTACTCGACAAATGTTTAAAGTAAAACACAACCGGGCGTGGTTAGTACTTGCATGGGAGACTCCCTGACTAAACGTCCTGTTGAATTTTATTTTTTTTTTGTTTCAACACACACATGGAAACGATATAAAGCAACGTTCCGGCATTTTTTCTTACTGTGATGTCAATCATTTATAGTAGAAAATCGTGGCATTTTTGTAACTTTTTTAATTAATGAAAATGTTTCAAATTCGCTCTAATTTTCACGAACAAGTTGTTGATGCTGTCGCCACGTAGTGGGTTTTACGCTGTTAACGCACCGTGCAAAGTTGTTCAAAGTGAATGCAAAGTTGTGCAAAGTTATTGCAAAGTTGGTAGCTGCATTTGTATATATGACCTAAGTTGTTGGCATATAAAAACGCACAGTTGTAAAGTCGGGAAAATTAATTAAAGCCCATTGAAAGCAGCCTATATATGTTCACATGAGGTGACTGTAAAATGTTAGAAAACAGCGTGCAAAGTTTGAAAAAACGAAGGAAATGTTGGCGGAGTTGCTTGTATATTTAGCCTATGTCATTATCATGACATCCCCGCAGTTAAATTTTGAAAACATTAAGTAAATGTTCCGATAATGCCTCATATCTTAGCAGATTATCACAACAGTCAACCGAAAAATCGACGACAAACTGTTATCAAAGTTGTGAAAAGCAATTGCAAAGTTGTTAGTTTCATTCGGGATTGTTGCCTGTGATATCATATTAACAAGTCCCGTAGTTGAATATTCAAAAATGCGAATAAATATTTCGTAAAATGCTGTTAAATTACCGTAGTGTTACTCCAAGTATGTAGAGGTCATATGTCATTCTAGAAGATACTTGTGCAAGCGATATCTGTTTCAAACATCCCAAAACATGAAATAGCCGCAAATTCGACTTAATTTCGAATAATCTATGCAGCTGTGGGGTTAGGTACTCGACAAATGTTTAAAGTAAAACACAACCGGGCGTGGGTAATACTTGCATGGGAGACTCCCTGACTAAACGTCCTGTTGAATTTTATTTTTTTTTGTTTCAACACACACATGGAACAGATATAAAGCAACGTTCCGGCATTTTTTCTTACTGTGATGTCAAATCATTTACAGTAGAAAATCGTGGCATTTTTGTAACTTTTTTAATTAATGAAAAGGTTTCAAATTCGTTCTAATTTTCACGAACAAGTTGTTGATGCTGTCGTCACGTAGTGGGGTTTACGCTGTTAACGCACCGTGCTAAACGGTTCAAAGTGATTGCAAAGTTGTGCAAAGTTATTGCAAAGTTGGTAGATGCATTTGTATATATGACCAAAGTTGTTGGCATATAAAAACGCACAGTTGTAAAGTCGGGAAAATTAATTAAAGCCCATTGAAACAGCCTATATATGTTCTCAAGAGGTGTCTGTAAAATGTTAGAAAACAGCGTGCAAAGTTTGCAAAAACGAAGGAAATGTTGGCGGAGTTGCTTGTATATTTAGCCTAAGTCATTCTCATGACAACCCCGCAGTTAAATTTTGAAAACGTTATGTAAATGTTCGGATAATGCCTCATATATAAGCAGATTATCACAACAGCCAACCGAAAAATCGACAACAAACTGCTAACAAAGTTGTCAAAAGCGATTCCAAAGTTGGTAGTTTCAATCGGGATTGTTGCCTGTGATATCATATTAACAGGTACCGTAGTTGAACATTCGAAAATGCGAATAAATATTTCGTAAAATGCTATTAAATTACCGTAGTGTTACTCCAAGTATGTAGAGGTCATATGTCATTCTAGAAGATACTTGTGCAAGCGTTATCGGTTTCAAACATCCCAAAACATGAAATAGCCGCAAATTCGACTTAATTTCGAATAATCTATGCAGCTGAAGGGTTAGGTACTCGACAAATGTTTAAAGTAAAACACAACCGGGCGTGCTTAGTACTTGCATGGGAGACTTCCTGACTAAATGTCCTGTTGAATTTATTTATTTTTGTTTCAACACACACATGGAAAAGATATAAAGCAACGTTCCGGCATTTTTTCTTACTGTGATGTCAATCATTTATAGTAGAAAATCATGGCATTTTTGTAACTTTTTTAATTAATGAAAAGGTTTCAAATTCGTTCTAATTTTCACGAACAAGTTGTTGATGCTGTCGCCACGTAGTGGGTTTTACGCTGTTAACGCACCGTGCTTCAAAGTGATTGCAAAGTTGTGGAAAGTTATTGCCAATTTGGTAGATGCATTTGTATATATGACCAAAGTTGTTGGCATATAAAAACGCGCAGTTGTAAAGTCGGGAAAATTAATTAAAGCCCATTGAAGCAGCCTATATATGTTCTCAAGAAGTGACTGTAAAATGTTAGAAAAAAGCGTGCAAAGTTTGGAAAAACGAAGGAAATGTTGGCGGAGTTGCTTGTATATTTAGCCTAAGTCATTCTCATGACAACCCCGCAGTTAAATTTTGAAAACGTTATGTAAATGTTCCGATAATGCCATATATCTAAGCAGCTTATCATAACAGTCAACCGAAAAATCGACAACAAACTGCTAACAAAGTTGTCAAAACCGATTCCAAAGTTGGTAGTTTCATTCGGGATTGTTGCCTGTGATATCATATCAACAAGTCCCGTAGTTGAACATTCGAAAATGCGAATAAATATTTCGTAAAATGCTGTTAAATTACCGTAGTGTTACTCCAAGTATGTAGAGGTCATATGTCATTCTCGAAGATACTTGTGCAAGCGTTATCGGTTTCAAACATCCCAAAACATGAAATAGCCGCAAATTCGACTTAATTTCGAATAATCTATGCAGCTGAGGGGTTAGGTACTCGACGAATGATTAAAATAAAACACAACCGGGCGTGGTTAGTACTTGCATGGGAGACTCCCTGACTAAATGTCCTGTTGATTTTTTTTTCAACACACACATGGAAAAGATATAAAGCAACGTTCCGGCATTTTTTCTTACTGTGATGTCAATCATTTATAGTAGAAAATCGTGGCATTTTTGTAACGTTTTTAATTAATGAAAAGGTTTCAAATTCGTTCTAATTTTCACGAACAAGTTGTTGATGCTGTCGTCACGTAGTGGGGTTTACGCTGTTAACGCACCGTGCTAAACGGTTCAAAGTGATTGCAAAGTTGTGCAAAGTTATTGCCAATTTGGTAGATGCATTTGTATATATGACCAAAGTTGTTGGCATATAAAAACGCACAGTTGTAAAGTCGGGAAAATTAATTAAAGCCCATTGAAGCAGCCTATATATGTTCTCAAGAGGTGACTGTAAAATGTTAGAAAACAGCTTGCAAAGTTTGGAAAAACGAAGGAAATGTTGGCGGAGTTGCTTGTATATTTAGCCTAAGTCATTATCATGACTAAAGTTAATATTCGGATAATGCCTCATATCTTAGCAGATTATCACAACAGTCAACCGAAATATCGACGACAAACTGCTATCAAAGTTGTGAACAGCAATTGCAAAGTTGGTAGTTTCATTCGGGATTGTTGCCTGTGATTTCATATCAACAGGTACCGTAGTTGAATATTCGAAAATGCGAATAAATATTTCGTAAAATGCTGTTAAATTACCGTAGTGTTACTCCAAGTATGTATAGGTCATATGTCATTCTAGAAGATACTTGTGCAAGCGATATCGGTTTCAAACATCCCAAAACATGAAATAGCCGCAAATTCGACTTAATCTCGAATAATCTATGCAGCTGTGGGGTTAGGTACTCGACAAATGTTTAAAGTAAAACACTACCGGGCGTGGTTAGTACTTGCATGGGAGACTCCCTGACTAAATGTCCTGTTGAATTTATTTTTTTTGTTTCAACACACACATGGAAAAGATATAAAGCAACGTTCCGGCATTTTTTCTTACTGTGATGTCAATCATTTATAGTAGAAAATCGTGGCATTTTTGTAACTTTTTTAATTAATGAAAAGGTTTCGAATTCGTTATAATTTTCACGACCAAGTTGTTGATGCTGTCGCCACGTAGTGGGTTTTACGCTGTTAACGCACCGTGCCAAGTTGTTCAAAGTGATTGCAAAGTTATTGCAAAGTTGGTAGATGCATTTGTATATATGACCTAAGTTGTTGGTATATAAAAACGCACAGTTGTAAAGTCGGGAAAATTAATTAAAGCCCATTGAAAGCAGCCTATATATTTTCACATGAGGTGACTGTAAAATGTTAGAAAACAGCGTGCAAAGTTTGAAAAAACGAAAGAAATGTTGGCGGAGTTGCTCGTACATTTAGCCTAAGTCATTATCATCACAATCCCGCTGTTAAATTTTGAAAACATTAAGTAAATGTTCCGATAATGTCTCATATCTTAGCAAATTATCACAACAGTCAACCGAAAAATAGACAACAAACTGCTAACAAAATTGGGAAAAACTATTGCAAAGTTGGTAGTTTCATTCGGGATTGTTGCCTGTGATATCATATTAACAAGTCCCGTAGTTGAACATTCGAAAATGTGAATAAATATTTCGTAAAATGCTGTTAAATTACCGTAGTGTTACTCCAATTATGTAGAGGTCATAGGTCAATCTAGAATATACTTGTGCAAGCGATATCGATTTCAAACATCAAAAAACATGAAATAGCCGCAAATTCGACATAATTTCGAATAATCAATGCTGCTGTGGGGTTCGGTGCTCGACAATTTTTTAAAGTAAAACACAACAGGTGTGGTTAGTACTTGCATGGGAGACTCCCTGACTAAACGACCTGTTGAATTTATTTTTTGTTTGTTTCAACACACACATGGAAAAGATATAAAGCAACGTTCCGGCATTTTTTCTTACTGTGATGTCAATCATGTATAGTAGAAAATCGTGGCATTTTTGTAACTTTTCTAATTAATGGAAAGTTTTCAAATTCGTTCTAATTTTCACGAACAAGTTATTGATGCTGTCGCCACGTAGTAGGTTTTACGCTGTTAACGCACCGTGCAAAGTTGTTCAAAGTGATTGCAAAGTTGTGCAAAGTTATTGCAAAGTTGGTAGCTGCATTTGTATATATGACCTAAGTTGTTGGCATATAAAAACGCGCAGTTGTGAAGTCGGGAAAATTAATAAAAGCCCATTGAAGCAGCCTATATATGTTCTCATGAGATGACTGTAAAATGTTAGGAAACAGCGTGCAAAGTTTGAAAACACGAAGGAAATGTTGGCGGAGTTGCTTGTATATTTAGCCAATGTCATTATCATGACATCCCCGCAGTTAAATTTTGAAAACATTAAGTAAATGTTCCGATAATGCCTCATATCTTAGCAGATTATCACAACAGTCAACCGAAAAATCGACGACAAACTGCAATCAAAGTTGTGAAAAGCAATTGCAAAGTTGTTAGTTTCATTCGGGATTGTTGCCTGTGATATCATATTAACAAGTCCCGTAGTTGAACATTCAAAAGTGCGAATAAATATTTCGTAAAATGCTGTTAAATTACCGAAGTGTTACTCCAAGTATGTAGAGGTCATATGTCATTCTAGAAGATACTTGTGCAAGCGATATCTGTTTCAAACATCCCAAAACATGAAATAGCCGCAAATTCGACTTAATTTCGAATAATCTATGCAGCTGTGGGGTTAGGTACTCGACAAATGTTTAAAGTAAAACACAACCGGGCGTGGTTAGTACTTGCATGGGAGACTCCCTGACTAAACGTCCTGTTGAATTTTATTTTTTTTTGTTTCAACACACACATGGAAACGATATAAAGCAACGTTCCGGCATTTTTTCTTACTGTGATGTCAATCATTTATAGTAGAAAATCGTGGCATTTTTGTAACTTTTTTAATTAATGAAAAGGTTTCAAATTCGCTCTAATTTTCACGAACAAGTTGTTGATGCTGTCGCCACGTAGTGGGTTTTACGCTGTTAACGCACCGTGCAAAGTTGTTCAAAGTGATTGCAAAGTTATTGCAAAGTTGGTAGGTGCATTTGTATATATGACCAAAGTTGTTGGCATATAAAAACGCACAGTTGTAAAGTCGGGAAAATTAATTAAAGTCCATTGAAAGCAGCCTATATATGTTCACATGAGGTGACTGTAAAATGTTAGAAAACAGCGTGCAAAGTTTGAAAAAACGAAGGAAATGTTGGCGGAGTTGCTTGTACATTTAGCCTAAGTCATTATCATCACAATCCCGCAGTTAAATTTTGAAAACATTAAGTAAATGTTCCGATAATGTCTCATATCTTAGCAGATTATCACAACAGTCAACCGAAAAATAGACAACAAACTGGTAACAAAATTGGGAAAAACTATTGCAAAGTTGGTAGTTTCATTCGGGATTGTTGCCTGTGATATCATATTAACAAGTCCCGTAGTTGAACGTTCGAAAATGTGAATAAATATTTCGTAAAATACTGTTAAATTACCGTAGTGTTACTCCAATTATGTAGAGGTCATAGGTCAATCTAGAATGTACTTGTGCAAGCGATATCGATTTCAAACATCAAAAAACATGAAATAGCCGCAAATTCGACATAATTTCGAATAATCTATGCAGCTGTGGGGTTAGGTACTCGACAAATGTTTAAAGTAAAACACAACCGGGCGTGGTTAGTACTTGCATGGGAGACTCCCTGACTAAACGTCCTGTTGAATTTTATTTTTTTTTTGTTTCAACACACACATGGAAACGATATAAAGCAACGTTCCGGCATTTTTTCTTACTGTGATGTCAATCATTTATAGTAGAAAATCGTGGCATTTTTGTAACTTTTTTAATTAATGAAAATGTTTCAAATTCGCTCTAATTTTCACGAACAAGTTGTTGATGCTGTCGCCACGTAGTGGGTTTTACGCTGTTAACGCACCGTGCAAAGTTGTTCAAAGTGAATGCAAAGTTGTGCAAAGTTATTGCAAAGTTGGTAGCTGCATTTGTATATATGACCTAAGTTGTTGGCATATAAAAACGCACAGTTGTAAAGTCGGGAAAATTAATTAAAGCCCATTGAAAGCAGCCTATATATGTTCACATGAGGTGACTGTAAAATGTTAGAAAACAGCGTGCAAAGTTTGAAAAAACGAAGGAAATGTTGGCGGAGTTGCTTGTATATTTAGCCTATGTCATTATCATGACATCCCCGCAGTTAAATTTTGAAAACATTAAGTAAATGTTCCGATAATGCCTCATATCTTAGCAGATTATCACAACAGTCAACCGAAAAATCGACGACAAACTGTTATCAAAGTTGTGAAAAGCAATTGCAAAGTTGTTAGTTTCATTCGGGATTGTTGCCTGTGATATCATATTAACAAGTCCCGTAGTTGAATATTCAAAAATGCGAATAAATATTTCGTAAAATGCTGTTAAATTACCGTAGTGTTACTCCAAGTATGTAGAGGTCATATGTCATTCTAGAAGATACTTGTGCAAGCGATATCTGTTTCAAACATCCCAAAACATGAAATAGCCGCAAATTCGACTTAATTTCGAATAATCTATGCAGCTGTGGGGTTAGGTACTCGACAAATGTTTAAAGTAAAACACAACCGGGCGTGGGTAATACTTGCATGGGAGACTCCCTGACTAAACGTCCTGTTGAATTTTATTTTTTTTTGTTTCAACACACACATGGAAACGATATAAAGCAACGTTCCGGCATTTTTTCTTACTGTGATGTCAATCATTTATAGTAGAAAATCGTGGCATTTTTGTAACTTTTTTAATTAATGAAAAGGTTTCAAATTCGCTCTAATTTTCACGAACAAGTTGTTGATGCTGTCGCCACGTAGTGGGTTTTACGCTGTTAACGCACCGTGCAAAGTTGTTCAAAGTGATTGCAAAGTTATTGCAAAGTTGGTAGCTGCATTTGTATATATGACCAAAGTTGTTGGCATATAAAAACGCACAGTTGTAAAGTCGGGAAAATTAATTAAAGTCCATTGAAAGCAGCCTATATATGTTCACATGAGGTGACTGTAAAATGTTAGAAAACAGCGTGCAAAGTTTGAAAAAACGAAGGAAATGTTGGCGGAGTTGCTTGTACATTTAGCCTAAGTCATTATCATCACAATCCCGCAGTTAAATTTTGAAAACATTAAGTAAATGTTCCGATAATGTCTCATATCTTAGCAGATTATCACAACAGTCAACCGAAAAATAGACAACAAACTGGTAACAAAATTGGGAAAAACTATTGCAAAGTTGGTAGTTTCATTCGGGATTGTTGCCTGTGATATCATATTAACAAGTCCCGTAGTTGAACATTCGAAAATGTGAATAAATATTTCGTAAAATGCTGTTAAATTACCGTAGTGTTACTCCAATTATGTAGAGGTCATAGGTCAATCTAGAATGTACTTGTGCAAGCGATATCGATTTCAAACATCAAAAAACATGAAATAGCCGCAAATTCGACATAATTTCGAATAATCTATGCAGCTGTGGGGTTAGGTACTCGACAAATGTTTAAAGTAAAACACAACCGGGCGTGGTTAGTACTTGCATGGGAGACTCCCTGACTAAACGTCCTGTTGAATTTTATTTTTTTTTTTGTTTCAACAACCACATGGAAACGATATAAAGCAACGTTCCGGCATTTTTTCTTACTGTGATGTCAATCATTTATAGTAGAAAATCGTGGCATTTTTGTAACTTTTTTAATTAATGAAAATGTTTCAAATTCGCTCTAATTTTCACGAACAAGTTGTTGATGCTGTCGCCACGTAGTGGGTTTTACGCTGTTAACGCACCGTGCAAAGTTGTTCAAAGTGAATGCAAAGTTGTGCAAAGTTATTGCAAAGTTGGTAGCTGCATTTGTATATATGACCTAAGTTGTTGGCATATAAAAACGCACAGTTGTAAAGTCGGGAAAATTAATTAAAGCCCATTGAAAGCAGCCTATATATGTTCACATGAGGTGACTGTAAAATGTTAGAAAACAGCGTGCAAAGTTTGAAAAAACGAAGGAAATGTTGGCGGAGTTGCTTGTATATTTAGCCTATGTCATTATCATGACATCCCCGCAGTTAAATTTTGAAAACATTAAGTAAATGTTCCGATAATGTCTCATATCTAAGCAGATTATCACAACAGTCAACCGAAAAATCGACGACAAACTGTTATCAAAGTTGTGAAAAGCAATTGCAAAGTTGTTAGTTTCATTCGGGATTGTTGCCTGTGATATCATATTACCAGGTACCGTAGTTGAACATTCGAAAATGCGAATAAATATTTCGTAAAATGCTGTTAAATTACCGTAGTGTTACTCCAAGTATGTAGAGGTCATATGTCATTCTAGAAGATACTTGTGCAAGCGATATCTGTTTCAAACATCCCAAAACATGAAATAGCCGCAAATTCGACTTAATTTCGAATAATCTATGCAGCTGTGGGGTTAGGTACTCGACAAATGTTTAAAGTAAAACACAACCGGGCGTGGTTAGTACTTGCATGGGAGACTCCCTGACTAAACGTCCTGTTGAATTTTATTTTTTTTTGTTTCAACACACACATGGAAACGATATAAAGCAACGTTCCGGCATTTTTTCTTACTGTGATGTCAATCATTTATAGTAGAAAATCGTGGCATTTTTGTAACTTTTTTAATTAATGAAAAGGTTTCAAATTCGCTCTAATTTTCACGAACAAGTTGTTGATGCTGTCGCCACGTAGTGGGTTTTACGCTGTTAACGCACCGTGCAAAGTTGTTCAAAGTGATTGCAAAGTTATTGCAAAGTTGGTAGGTGCATTTGTATATATGACCAAAGTTGTTGGCATATAAAAACGCACAGTTGTAAAGTCGGGAAAATTAATTAAAGTCCATTGAAAGCAGCCTATATATGTTCACATGAGGTGACTGTAAAATGTTAGAAAACAGCGTGCAAAGTTTGAAAAAACGAAGGAAATGTTGGCGGAGTTGCTTGTACATTTAGCCTAAGTCATTATCATCACAATCCCGCAGTTAAATTTTGAAAACATTAAGTAAATGTTCCGATAATGTCTCATATCTTAGCAGATTATCACAACAGTCAACCGAAAAATAGACAACAAACTGGTAACAAAATTGGGAAAAACTATTGCAAAGTTGGTAGTTTCATTCGGGATTGTTGCCTGTGATATCATATTAACAAGTCCCGTAGTTGAACATTCGAAAATGTGAATAAATATTTCGTAAAATGCTGTTAAATTACCGTAGTGTTACTCCAATTATGTAGAGGTCATAGGTCAATCTAGAATGTACTTGTGCAAGCGATATCGATTTCAAACATCAAAAAACATGAAATAGCCGCAAATTCGACATAATTTCGAATAATCTATGCAGCTGTGGGGTTAGGTACTCGACAAATGTTTAAAGTAAAACACAACCGGGCGTGGTTAGTACTTGCATGGGAGACTCCCTGACTAAACGTCCTGTTGAATTTTATTTTTTTTTGTTTCAACACACACATGGAAACGATATAAAGCAACGTTCCGGCATTTTTTCTTACTGTGATGTCAATCATTTATAGTAGAAAATCGTGGCATTTTTGTAACTTTTTTAATTAATGAAAATGTTTCAAATTCGCTCTAATTTTCACGAACAAGTTGTTGATGCTGTCGCCACGTAGTGGGTTTTACGCTGTTAACGCACCGTGCAAAGTTGTTCAAAGTGAATGCAAAGTTGTGCAAAGTTATTGCAAAGTTGGTAGCTGCATTTGTATATATGACCTAAGTTGTTGGCATATAAAAACGCACAGTTGTAAAGTCGGGAAAATTAATTAAAGCCCATTGAAAGCAGCCTATATATGTTCACATGAGGTGACTGTAAAATGTTAGAAAACAGCGTGCAAAGTTTGAAAAAACGAAGGAAATGTTGGCGGAGTTGCTTGTATATTTAGCCTATGTCATTATCATGACATCCCCGCAGTTAAATTTTGAAAACATTAAGTAAATGTTCCGATAATGTCTCATATCTAAGCAGATTATCACAACAGTCAACCGAAAAATCGACGACAAACTGTTATCAAAGTTGTGAAAAGCAATTGCAAAGTTGTTAGTTTCATTCGGGATTGTTGCCTGTGATATCATATTACCAGGTACCGTAGTTGAACATTCGAAAATGCGAATAAATATTTCGTAAAATACTGTTAAATTACCGTAGTGTTACTCCAAGTATGTAGAGGTCATATGTCATTCTAGAAGATACTTGTGCAAGCGATATCTGTTTCAAACATCCCAAAACATGAAATAGCCGCAAATTCGACTTAATTTCGAATAATCTATGCAGCTGTGGGGTTAGGTACTCGACAAATGTTTAAAGTAAAACACAATCGGGCGTGATTAGTACTTGCATGGGAGACTCCCTGACTAAACGTCCTGTTGAATTTTATTTTTTTTTGTTTCAACACACACATGGAAACGATATAAAGCAACGTTCCGGCATTTTTTCTTACTGTGATGTCAATCATTTATAGTAGAAAATCGTGGCATTTTTGTAACTTTTTTAATTAATGAAAAGGTTTCAAATTCGCTCTAATTTTCACGAACAAGTTGTTGATGCTGTCGCCACGTAGTGGGTTTTACGCTGTTAACGCACCGTGCAAAGTTGTTCAAAGTGAATGCAAAGTTGTGCAAAGTTATTGCAAAGTTGGTAGCTGCATTTGTATATATGACCTAAGTTGTTGGCATATAAAAACGCACAGTTGTAAAGTCGGGAAAATTAATTAAAGCCCATTGAAAGCAGCCTATATATGTTCACATGAGGTGACTGTAAAATGTTAGAAAACAGCGTGCAAAGTTTGAAAAAAACGAAGGAAATGTTGGCGGAGTTGCTCGTACGTTTAGCCTAAGTCATTATCATCAGAACCCCGCAGTTAAATTTTGAAAACATTAAGTAAATGTTCCGATAATGTCTCATATCTAAGCAGATTATCACAACAGTCAACCGAAAAATCGACGACAAACTGCTATTAAAGTTGTGAAAAGGAATTGCAAAGTTGTTAGTTTCTTTCGGGATTGTTGCCTGTGATATCATATTAACAGGTACCGTAGTTGAACATTCGAAAATGCGAATAAATATTTCGTAAAATGCTGTTAAATTACCGTAGTGTTACTCCAAGTATGTAGAGGTCATATGTCATTCTAGAAGATACTTGTGCAAGCGATATCTGTTTCAAACATCCCAAAACATGAAATAGCCGCAAATTCGACTTAATTTCGAATAATCTATGCAGCTGTGGGGTTAGGTACTCGACAAATGTTTAAAGTAAAACACAATCGGGCGTGATTAGTACTTGCATGGGAGACTCCCTGACTAAACGTCCTGTTGAATTTTATTTTTTTTTGTTTCAACACACACATGGAAACGATATAAAGCAACGTTCCGGCATTTTTTCTTACTGTGATGTCAATCATTTATAGTAGAAAATCGTGGCATTTTTGTAACTTTTTTAATTAATGAAAAGGTTTCAAATTCGCTCTAATTTTCACGAACAAGTTGTTGATGCTGTCGCCACGTAGTGGGTTTTACGCTGTTAACGCACCGTGCAAAGTTGTTCAAAGTGATTGCAAAGTTGTGCAAAGTTGGTAGCTGCATTTGTATATATGACCTAAGTTGTTGGCATATTAAAACGCACAGTTGTAAAGTCGGGAAAATTAATTAAAGCCCATTGAAAGCAGCCTATATATGTTCACATGAGGTGACTGTAAAATGTTAGAAAACAGCGTGCAAAGTTTGAAAAAACGAAGGAAATGTTGGCGGAGTTGCTTGTATATTTAGCCTATGTCATTATCATGACATCCCCGCAGTTAAATTTTGAAAACATTAAGTAAATGTTCCGATAATGCCTCATATCTTAGCAGATTATCACAACAGTCAACCGAAAAATCGACGACAAACTGTTATCAAAGTTGTGAAAAGCAATTGCAAAGTTGTTAGTTTCATTCGGGATTGTTGCCTGTGATATCATATTAACAAGTCCCGTAGTTGAACATTCAAAAATGCGAATAAATATTTAGTAAAATGCTGTTAAATTACCGTAGTGTTACTCCAAGTATGTAGAGGTCATATGTCATTCTAGAAGATACTTGTGCAAGCGATATCTGTTTCAAACATCCCAAAACATGAAATAGCCGCAAATTCGATTTAATTTCGAATAATCTATGCAGCTGTGGGGTTAGGTACTCGACAAATGTTTAAAGTAAAACACAACCGGGCGTGATTAGTACTTGCATGGGAAACTCCTTGACTAAACGTCCTGTTGAATTTTATTTTTTTTTGTTTCAACACACACATGGAAACGATATAAAGCAACGTTCCGGCATTTTTTCTTACTGTGATGTCAATCATTTATAGTAGAACATCGTGGCATTTTTGTAACTTTTTTAATTAATGAAAAGGTTTCAAATTCGCTCTAATTTTCACGAACAAGTTGTTGATGCTGTCGCCACGTAGTGGGTTTTACGCTGTTAACGCACCGTGCAAAGTTGTTCAAAGTGATTGCAAAGTTGTGCAAAGTTATTGCAAAGTTGGTAGCTGCATTTGTATATATGACCTAAGTTGTTGGCATATAAAAACGCACAGTTGTAAAGTCGGGAAAATTAATTAAAGCCCATTGAAAGCAGCCTATATATGTTCACATGAGGTGACTGTAAAATGTTAGAAAACAGCGTGCAAAGTTTGAAAAAACGAAGGAAATGTTGGCGGAGTTGCTTGTATATTTAGCCTATGTCATTATCATGACATCCCCGCAGTTAAATTTTGAAAACATTAAGTAAATGTTCCGATAATGCCTCATATCTTAGCAGATTATCACAACAGTCAACCGAAAAATCGACGACAAACTGTTATCAAAGTTGTGAAAAGCAATTGCAAAGTTGTTAGTTTCATTCGGGATTGTTGCCTGTGATATCATATTAACAGGTACCGTAGTTGAACATTCGAAAATGCGAATAAATATTTCGTAAAATGCTGTTAAATTACCGTAGTGTTACTCCAAGTATGTAGAGGTCATATGTCATTCTAGAAGATGCTTGTGCAAGCGATATCTGTTTCAAACATCCCAAAACATGAAATAGCCGCAAATTCGACTTAATTTCGAATAATCTATGCAGCTGTGGGGTTAGGTACTCGACAAATGTTTAAAGTAAAACACAATCGGGCGTGATTAGTACTTGCATGGGAGACTCCCTGACTAAACGTCCTGTTGAATTTTATTTTTTTTTGTTTCAACACACACATGGAAACGATATAAAGCAACGTTCCGGCATTTTTTCTTACTGTGATGTCAATCATTTATAGTAGAAAATCGTGGCATTTTTGTAACTTTTTTAATTAATGGAAAGTTTTCAAATAGAAGAAAAAATAGAAAACTGAATACGTGCATGATGCAACTACGTATAGAAGTCTTAAATTATCATTAGATGACCCTTGATAACTTGAACCTACAGATGTATAAACAGAAAACCGTATATTATTGAAATTTGCTAAATTCACATGGGTGTTAGAGTTCGCTGCAGTTATAGCACAATAAGCTAGCGTACAAGTGATAATTACCTCATAAATGTGACTATATTACCGACCATCTTAAATACGCCCGAACTTAAAAGGCTAAGGTAATGAAAATGTTAGATTTCGAATACCATTGAAATTCTTTGTCTTTTGCCCACTGAGGTGTTCGTATGCATGGAATTCATCCAAAAACGCGAAACGTGTCCGAATTTCGTTAGCAGATATAACTATATATATCGTTTGGCTATGCAAGTTGGGTATTTTTTAACTTTTTTGTGGAAATCGAAAATTTGTGTATTGTTTTTAGAACCCGGCCAGATTCAAAATATTCATATCATCATATTTAAATATTGAATATACGTGTATTATTCGTAAATTTATTTGATAATCAATTGTACGCCAACTGACTGTGAGATTCAAGTGTTATACAGTGGGTGTTTTAATTGCACTTAAATAGGAATGCCATAACAAGTCAGTTGTACACATATGCATGTGCCATAGTTTGTTATTATTGTATTACCCAGTCTAGACTACATTGGCTGCAAAAACCTAGCAGGGTACAAATAGCGCAAAAGTCGCCGATGCTTGACTGATATTATACCATATTATTTATTTTTTTATGTATGGGTGTGGTTTAAAGATCTCATTAATCCAATTTAAGAGCTACGGCATTTTAATGAACTTCTAGTTTCGAAAAATAGATTCCATGACAATGACCTGTCTATCTATCTATCAGTTTAGATGAATCCAGTCTCTAATAAGTTAAGTGGTCAATATTAAATTTCAGTTAAATTAATTAGTTTATTAATTTAATTAGTATTACTTATTTAATTCACTTAACGTCTGTAAAACTATAGTGTAACTTACTGCAGTTACAGCAGTTTATTGCAGCCAACACTCTGCACCAAATCCACATCACGGTCACATCCCGAGCAGTTACTTGTGATTTCTTTAGTACGATGACGAAATCCACTTGTATATTCACATTCATATGAGCAGTAGGTCCAAGTACTCCAGTACGTCACCCAGCAACTACCAATGTCACGTGCGCACACACCACCAGTTTTGGCGGCATTGGTGGCAAACACAAAACATCGTAATATTGACCATTGATGGCAAAGATATTGAATTTGATTGTTGTACAGTTAAATGAACTAGCAAGGTATTTAGTCGAACCAGATTTGCTACTGGAAGAGCGCGTTTGTTTATCAATACAAATGACCTACAAGTGATGCGTACGACCTTGATTAGCCAATTAGAAATTATTTCCAAATATTTGTTTATGCTTTTCTTGAGTCGAAGCATCGTTCGATTCGCAAGGTTTCATGGTTATAATTTTGAGACGACGGCCAAATAAATAAACCTTGGCCGGCAGAGATGGTGATTACGAGCGCAACTTTTCGCATCGAGACATGTCAAATAAAGTAAATACAGTGATGTTAGTTGGTGGATTATGTCATAACGGTCTGTAAGTGAACCAAGAGCGACTTAAATATTGACAACTGTGTCAATGTATTGTACTACATTTTTATATAGCTTTCGTGTATAATACAATAAACACACTGACGTTAGTGGGTGGGTTGTGTCCCCGGGTTGTGTCATAACGGCCTGTAAGGGAGTCGTAAGTACAGTAGTTGTTTCATGAGATTATGACATTTTACTCCACCTGCTAACAGTCTGAGTGCGTATTGTTATAACGAAGACTGTGTAAATAAACAGTGAGTAGATCAAGCCTGTCGCTTTCATGAAAACAGAGGGTCACTTGATCGCTAATACCGCTCTCTAATTTACAGTTGGCAAATAGACGCCACTGATGCTTCGGTAGCAAACTCAACGATGTTAAAAAAGCTGTAACTGAGAAAGAAATCTTACGATGACGCAACACTCAGAACAGAACAAATTTACGTACCTGTTATTTTCCCTGCGGACTACGAATTTGTGATCCAAATTCGGAAGCAGGTTATCAATAACTGTTACATTTTAGAAGGCAGCGGCATTTGCGTAAATCAAGTTAAAAGTGATTGTGACGTGGGACAGTCTACGTCCCCAGTAGAAAGCAAGTTACTTTAACAAGAAATTAACATTATTACAAATGTTCAGCAACATATATTTTGTGGGTTTAATTTATTATATTCTCAGATATTTATTATGTGTTCATACTCGATGAGTGTAAAATATCTGAAAACAATTGTATCTACGCGTTGTAGTTGCACACGAACGTATTTGCGTCAAACTAATGGAACAACGGACATAACAGTAACTGTTTATGTGTCGTCACTGTAACCTGGTTACAGTAAATAATTGCTTGTATCGCTAAGATTTCATGAGCGATAATGTGAAATAGCGTATACGCCATCCGAGTTAGGTGTGGAATTAGTTTTGACTTTTCAGTAGCAAGTTGTTTGTAATAGATGTGTCACCCATGATCTAGTTCTGGTAAATTTTCTTGACAATCAAAATATCAGGTAGACACTGATTATTATCAAAATACTTAAATAATGTGAAACAAATGTATGTTGTGCCATTTGTCTCTGTTATCGCGTTGATAATAATGAACACACGCCGTTGAACAATTCTCTTTATCTCTGCGTAAAACACAATACAATTGTTATCGCCATCATTAAGTAGAAAAACAAAATTTCTCTTAAACCTAATATAGTGCTTGGTGTGTAGTCGACTAATGGGGTTGTATACAGCTTTTGCGTTTCGATGACATGTCAAGATTTCCTTGTGATACTAAACATAAAGTGTGAATGGAAACCTACTTTTCTAACCCGATGACGACTGTGATAAATTAATATAGACTAAAACTCAGTCAACATAAACTGGATACAGCGTCGTAAAAACAGTGGGACAGGCTTGTGTACTATTCTGCGTCTTTTTAAAAAGTCTGAACAAAAAAATATATTTGTGATATGATTTCGAAATAATTTCAAAATATTATAATGAGGATGATGCATTTAGTCCGATAATGCTGTAGATTAATGCATTTTTTATTGAGTAAATATCTCATCGAAGATTAATTACGCCTTTAAGTTAAGCGTGTGCGTACTGGTCAACGGTCGACTATCCGCTGTTCGTTGCAACTATATTATGGTCGCTAGCGAATAACTCATCCATGATGTGTCGAACCTGTGGCCAATCAAATCAATCGGTTTGAAAAGAGGGTGAATTTAATAACGTAATGACGTAAACTCTGTCTTTATCTCCTAGTCCAATGAAACTGAATATTTAGTTATTCTTCCCGACGAAGATATATCTCTTGTGTTCTTTCATGTTCAAAATGTTCCTCTCTGAAGCCGGCTGCCACCATAATGTATAAACAAGGATGGCATTACCCTCCCTTTTTGCTTTCGTTCTAGCACCTTCAAATTCAAAGTGCATGCATAGGAATTATTTAATTATGCAAAAAACAAAAAAAACTACCTCTCGCTAAATGAATTATAAAAATATTTTGAACTTTTGAATATTCTGAACAAAAATTTAAAATATGTCGTACGCTCAAGAAATATTATCCTGCACTCAATAGAGAAGTCCTTGCAAAGGTGTCCTGACTAGGCGAGAGTCTGTCACTGACAGACCGAAAGCACACTCCCATTGATATATCTTTCATCTACACAGAGGGTATTGTCCCTAATTGATTATAATAAATCTAATGCCTTCAAGATGATGAAAAAAAATGTAAGTAAATTCCCTAGAACGTCTCCAAATTCTCTGGTCAAACAGCTTTTTTCACTTTATCTGAACACTAATAATATGTAAATAAAGTAAATAACTCTAATTTGCCAAAGACGCCGCTGATGGCTTTGTTCGTGCGTGAAGTCGAGATCATGATGAGGGTCGTGTTTTTGATGGCCACTGACAGGAAAAAACATTGAACCATTGGTTTTGGTTTTAACAAAAAACAAAACTTTGGAAAACAAAACTTTGCATCGGGCGCGAGGGTAGCTCACGTGATTTCATTGAAAATGTTATCGTAACTTAGGATTTTATACAGTTTTAATAATCCGGACTAGGCGATATTTAGGTTAGGGTAAATACGAATAATTACAATGGTCGGTCCATCGTTATGTAATTCTCCAACGTAAAAACGTGAGTGACGTCTTCGGATCTTACCGACAACTACGACTATTTTTAACCTGATTAGCTGGCTAATACCACGAGTTCAAATCGAACGCTTACTGTTTGACAATTACGAAGCTCTAATAACAGTTTCACCGTCCGCGGCTATTTTCATCGCCCCCCCCCTCCCCCAGGCCAAAAGACGATTCCATCAAACAAAACTTGAAAAACGATGTTTAATATTAATTACACGATTAGGAGTCTGAATCAAATTAAACATGGACTAATTAAGTACATATTCAAACAATACTTAAATACGAATGTAGCTATTTTACCGTTTTTGTTTTTTATTTCTACATGCTATATTTGGTACTGCACCGATGACTTTGAGATAACAACTATTATCGAATAAGGGATATTATTTGGGGAGGTCGTCACTGCTGTCGACGCCATTTTCTTTGTATTGCTTTGTTCCTTCTATACGTTGTGTGGGAAAGGTTAAAATGTGTTTTAAAGCGCCGTTTTCAATTATATTTGAAAAAAGCCGAAAACGGAAGACGAGATTAGAATATTTGTGAAAGAGAAATATGCTCATCAAAATATCTTTCGCTCGCAATGTAAGTGTTTGAACGCAGACACCTTATCAATCACCTAATATTAACTGAAAAACTAATTCAGTCCAACGATAGGTTTCGCGTCAGTCGCTGTCAACATCCGCTTCAGCGGAGACCACGCAGAGCTCACTGAATGAATGAAGGCGTAGGGTAGAATTCACAAAGGCACCGCTCAAGATATCCAGTCTCCCTCAGGTCATTCTCCCTGCTGCTTGCCTAATGACGGAGGTGTGTATTGGAATTCGCACTACATTTACGATAGACACCAACTCTGAGCAAGAGCTTATTATTTACCCTGTCTTCTCGAATCGCTGACCCTATTTTATGGGATTTGACAATTACTCACACCTCATCTTAGAAGCACGAGTCGGTCTCTTTCGTTTTTTATTACTATCAAAATACTATGAAACGCTATTTTTTGAATGGAATCTTCAGAAAATAGTTGATTCCCACATGTTTGAATTGTCTTATTTAAGACTGTATGTAGTATAAGAGGATGTAGAGCGAGTGTAACTTACTTCTTGTGAGAACGTGAAAAAAGTATAAGCGTATTACAACGCTAGTATGTCCCCTGCTACTCGTCGATGTCTAAAACAATTAATGAAACAAGCACGGATTCCCGGCAAAGTAATCAAATTACTCCTCGCTCGTTACCACAAACGAATAGGTTTACGTAAAGCCACTAATGTCAACGCCCCGCAAAGATGGCTGCATAACTTTCTCATGAGTATAGCGCACACTTTTAATAATCTCTCTCTTGTCATTTCAAAATATTTCCAGTCAATGTCACCATGTCAATAGCTCCCAATAAACGACTTTTGTAATTATGGTACATGGTGGTAACTTATAGGTATGCATGTGCAGAGCAAATATTCGGATTATATTTCAACATAGCGGACATGTTATTACTTGATTTTGGCGGGATGAATACTAAATAAAAAAAAAATTTAAAAAAATTTAAAAAATGTATACTTCGCTACACGCACTTACTACAAACAAATCATTACTATGATCGAGCTTGTTCCTAAATATAAAAACCTTAGTGAGTTAATATAGATTGACTGCTAAACGTTGTGACATGCTATTAATATCACGGGATTCAGGCTTCTTACGTTCTTACAACGATGATAATAAGTTGTTTTTTTCAATGTTTGACGTTAAACTATTCATCAAGAGCATTTGCCTTTCACATTGAAGGTGTATATTTTCCGCAGAAGTTGAACTTTCTATACAGAGAAATGAGTGAATTATGCAGCGCATTTTATAAATGAATGTTAACATTATGTAAATCTTTAAACCCGGCATTTATCCTAGTTATGGTGTACAAACGTCAGTGGTTGCCACCAGTAACGTCGCATTATAGGTGCAGTTCAAAAGATAAGATAAAAGGATTCTTGGTCAATACGAGTGACTTACGCGTTATAGCCTGAACACTTACAATTGATTTATTCTGTCTAATAGAAATTAGTGTTATTAATGAATGGCAGGAAAAATCGTTCTATCAACTTGTACACCCAACTAAGTGAATTGCATATCGGAGCGTAGGCTACGGATGGACGGACTGTGAAATATACATAACCGCGTGATATAAGTAACTGCCCAATCATTCATAGTGTGTTAAATGTGTCAGTTTCATCTCGCCACGTACGCCATGAGTGAAATAGACATAAGTGTGAAAAGTAGACAGTGTGTATTTCCAAGTTTATCCACAAACGTTCAGTGTTTGTTTAAAAGAGTGCGGGATAATTGGTGATTGGCGTTGTATCTTGATTAAAGTTTACATTTTCAATTAGCGCTAAAGTGGGCTTCATTCTTATTAAAAAGTTACTACTGACTTGTTAGCTGGATAATTGCAAATAACCCACACGATTCGATCAGTGGGGTTCCTGCGAGTACTTGTCGTGTTCGGTTACCGGTTAGAAGCGGAAAACATTCGAAGTGAATTACCATGCACAGAACAAAATCTTATTCATAATTGTTGTTATTAAAACGATATACATTTATAGATTTTGTGGAACGAGTGTTAGTAATCGGTAAGTTGCTTGACAGTAATCTTAGGTAATATGTATATAAATGACTTACAATAACATTCTAATATATGAGTTATCTTAGTATCAATTCTTTCTAAGATATTTCCGAACACGTGCTCAGTCGGACGTTCACAGTTCATTGTACGAGCGTAAACCCAATTGTTTGTAGAGATCGTCGGGGTGTTGCATTGGAATGCATCATCACACGGTACTAAGCACTGACCCCTTGGTTGGTAGAAGACAACAGAAGACGTAACACATGACGTAAATGTTAGAATGTTTTGTAAGGTATAATTACGTAGACAAATGAGGAGGGTTGTGTCGAGTTGACGCTGCTATATCAACACAAAATAAATAACTTGAGTGTTTTGATACGTGATGGTAAAAAATTATGATTGAAGCACCTGAGTCTTGTCGAATACGAGTGTTCCGCAATAGAAAATCACCAATGTAATGCGAGAAAGACGCGGATCGAACATCTGTTGTTAAAATCGAATGATTTGGTTTTGAACTTTATTTTCTCTTTTTTATAGTTCAATGTCAAAATGCCTATCAGAGGGAGACATGGCATTGATATAACCTTTATTCATCACCATGTCCATCATCAAATGTGTACAGCACATTATTAGGCAAAGAAATACCTAAACAAATAATTTCGCTTTTGTTGAATCCCACGCGATGTTTTGACGCCACTACGACGCTAGGAACTTTGTTTGTCCTGCTTATACGTTTGATTTCACGCATAACTCGGGATCTCGCAGTGAGCGGTAAATGACATATAGAGAGCATGGCGTCATCAGCCATCAGTCGAAAATAAAGCTTGATGGTTCGATTATGAATGAAATATAGAGATATTTCCCGGGCTGTACACAAACTGTATAACACGAGGTATTTCACAAAACTGTCCTACAAGCATAGACCTTCTGTAATCTCATAACATAAAGATTGTTTCTATAATTGTGTTCCCCGAACAGTTTAACAGTCTTTCATACCACGTCGATGGTGTTGTACTGGTACAATAACAAATCATTAAATAGGTGCCCAATTTTGTTTTAAATTGAGATGACAAACTGATGTTCTCGAGAATACCCAGCCGAACTTGAAAACAGTTTAGCTTGACTTAAGGCCAATAAACATTTTGTCATTGTTGGCATTTTCCAGACAATAAACCATTAGCATTTAAATCCCTATTTTTTGCAAAATCCCTTTATCTGACGTTTTCCCACAGAAAAAGGTTAGAGGTGTGATATTTTGAATGTAATTTGTTCAATTTTCCAACAATTTCCATTTTCTCAATAATAAAACCTTTGAGTTTGGTGTGGCGTATAATTGCTTTTCATTCATTTTCATTTCCTTGTTTCGAGTCGTTTTACTCATTTAAGCGAGTAGAGACCAGTGTTTGGAATGAAATTCATTTACCTGGGTAGTGACTAGTGTTTGGACTACTACTCATTTAAGCGAGTAGAGACCAGTGTTTGGAATGAAACTCATTTACCTGGGTAGTGACTCGTGTTTGGACTACTACTCATTTAAGCGAGTAGAGACCAGTGTTTGGAATGAAACTCATTTACCTGGGTAGTGACTAGTTTTTGAACTACTTCTCATTTAAGCGAGTAGAGACCAGTGTTTGGAATGAAACTCATTTACCTGGGTAGTGACTAGTGTTTGGACTACTACTCATTTAAGCGAGTAGAGACCAGTGTTTGGAATGAAATTCATTTACCTGGGTAGTGACTAGTGTTTGGACTACTACTCATTTAAGCGAGTAGAGACCAGTGTTTGGAATGAAACACATTTACCTGGGTAGTGACTCGTGTTTGGACTACTACTCATTTAAGCGAGTAGAGACCAGTGTTTGGAATGAAACTCATTTACCTGGGTAGTGACTAGTTTTTGGACTACTTCTCATTTAAGCGAGTAGAGACCAGTGTTTGGAATGAAACTCATTTACCTGGGTAGTGACTAGTGTTTGGACTACTACTCATTTAAGCGAGTAGAGACCAGTGTTTGGAATGAAACTCATTTACCTGGGTAGTGACTAGTTTTTGGACTACTTCTCATTTAAGCGAGTAGAGACCAGTGTTTGGAATGAAACTCATTTATCTGGGTAGTGACTAGTGTTTGGACTACTACTCATTTCAGCGAGTAGAGACCAATGTTTGGAATGAAACTCATTTACCTGGGTAGTGACTGTCGCATACGACTTATTTACCACTTCCGTGTCACTGAGAATGTTTTAGAACCGTACTGTGTCTGGGTGGAATATTCTAGATTTTTTTTAGAAAATGGTTGAATAGGTAATAGAACACTGTAGGAGGCAATAGAAGGTAATGGAACATTCTAGAAATTGGTAGTAAGTTCCAGACTCATTATGTATGCTGATGTAATGGTCTATTTATAGACAGTGGGGGTAAATATAGGGGAGTTGTTCAGCACTGAGTTCAGATCGGAGATCTCGTTGAATTGTATTAGAGTTTAAGTATCTAGTTATTGGAGTAGTGGAGTTTTACCGCGTTATTGTACTTGATGTTTGCAGAGTATAATAATACCAGTACCAGTTGAAACCTCAGCTGTTGGCTCCGTCTTCGTATTTTATCATCGCCGCCAGGGAAGTCTTTCTGTTACTGTTGCCATTTTGGTATTTGAACCATCACACCTGTACTATACTAATTACGGTAATATTACGTTGCGTGTGACATCTGGGGGCTCGTCCGGGAACAGTGAAGACATATAGAAGACAACATGGCCAGCGCGATAAAAGATATGTCGAAACAAGAGTTGATGGAATGGGCGGATGAACTGGGAATGACTGGAGAAGACAAAAGGAAATTTATTTTGGAGCAACTGAGTTCTCAGCGAGCTGACAGACAAGCGGCGAGGGAAGAGAGAAAGGCAAAAATGGAAATAGAAGTAGAGGTGAGGAAAATGGAGATTGAGGAAAGAAAGGAAAAGTTACGGCTGGAAGCGGAAGCAGAACAGCGAGAAAAGGAAAGGGAAGCAGAGGTGAGGAAAATGGAGATTGGGAAAAGAAAGGAAAAATTACGGCTGGAAGCGGAAGCAGGTGAAAAAGAGAAATTGCGAATGGAAGCGGAACAGCGAGAAATGGAAAGGGAAGCATAGGTAAGGAAAATGGAGATTGAGGAAAGAAAAGAAAAGTTACAACTGGAAGCGGAAGAAAAGGAAAGAGAATTTGAGTTGAGGAGATTAGAGCTGCAAACAGCAATGCCTGGGTTCCAACAGGCTGATTTTGGCGGTCAACGAAATGTGGTCAGTGATGCACAGTCACCAAAATTGCCTGCATTTGTTGATGGTAAGGACGAACTTGATAGTTATTTATTGCGGTTTGAGAGGTTTGCAACGAATGCGAGTTGGCATAGAAATGGATGGGCCACAAAATTGAGTGCGCTGTTGACTGGTAGAGCACTGGAAGTATATTCCAGGATGTCCGACACTGATGCAGTTGATTATGATCGTGTGAAGGTGGCGCTGTTGACAAGATACGATTTCACAGAGGATGGGTACAGGAAGCGATTCCGTGAAATTAAACCTGAAAGTTTCGAGAGTCCTGACCAGTTAATTGTGTGGCTTAAGAATTATTTTGCTAAATGGGTTGAGTTGTCAGGCACTGCAGCAACATATGATGGTGTTACCGACTTGATGGTAAAGGAGCAGTTTATTGTTGCCTGTACAAAAGATCTTACAGTTTATCTTAAAGAAAGAGCACCCAAAGATTTAGATGAGTTGGCAGTAATAGCAAAGCAGTACCTAGTGGCACATGGTCGACAGTTATTCACAAAGGACCAGGTGAGGCATAACGATAATAAGACTGCCATTAGAATTACTGATGTGGGACAGGGTAGTAGTATCCGGTGTTATGTATGTCAGGGTGTTGGTCATGGAGCAGCAATGTCCATCCCGCAATACTGATGTCAACCATGACAAAGGTGAACAGTGCATTCAGTGTGGTGCCATAGGACATGTGGCTAAGTTCTGCCATAGTGGACAACACAGGGGTCAAGAAAGAAAGAGTGTCAAACCCAGCACTACTACTGGTGCAGCTGCAGTGGTTAAAGAGGAGTCTAATATCAGTGCTAGCTGTGCTGTTCAAATTAGCAGTGTTGTGCCTAAAATGATTGAGAAGGACCATTTGTTGTTAGCATCGGGGGAGCAGTTAAAAGTTGTGAATGGTGCATGTATGGAACGGAGTGGCGTTGTGGAGGACAGGACTTTGCCTGTGGGTCAAGGGAAGGTTGGTGACACGGTTGTGACCATGTTGAGAGACACTGGGTGTAATGGCATTATAGTCAAGAAGAGCTTGGTACAAAATGACCAGTATACAAAAAAGATGGGTCATATATTGATGGTTGATCGTACTGTAAGAAGGGTTCCAGTCGCCATGGTGGAAATTGATACGCCATATTTGAGAGGAACGGTTGAAGCATTATGTGTGCAGGACCCAATCTATGAGTTAATTGTTGGGAATGTGCCCGGAGCAAGACCACCAGATGACCCGGATCCAGTGTGGAATGTGAGTGGAGCAGTAACAACCAGAGCACAAGCGAAGAAGTCTGGTAAGGTGAAGCCGCTCAAAGTGTGTGATGTAAAGACTGGAGCACATGTAACAAAAGACAAATTAATCGAGATGCAGCAAGCAGACACATCGTTGAAGAAATATTATAATAATAGAGAACCAGAAGTGAGAGGGCACCATACAACCGAGTTCCAGGTATATGGAGGCTTGCTATATCGTGTGTATCGGAATCGTTCATTTCCAGGAGGCAAGACGGTACGTCAAGTGGTTGTGCCGAAACTGTTGAGGACTCGTGTTATGGAGATTGCCCATGATTCAATATTTGGTGGACACATGGGGATAAAGAAGACAGAAGATCGGATTGTAACTAGCTTTTATTGGCCTGGGCTACATCAAGATGTTACCAGTTTTTGTAGGTCGTGTGATGTGTGCCAGAAGACTGTTTCAAAAGGATCAGTTGTGAAGGCCCCATTAGGTAAGATGCCTTTAATTGATATGCCATTCAAGCATGTAGCTATAGATTTGGTTGGACCAATTACACCAGCCTGTGATGGGGGTCATCGATACATCTTAACTATGGTGGACTATGCTACACGGTATCCAGAGGCTGTTCCGCTTAAAAATATAGATATGGAGACTGTAGCCGAGGCGTTGATTGACTTTTATAGCCGATTGGGGGTTCCAGAAGAAGTACTGAGTGACATGGGCTCTCAGTTTGTGTCAGAATGCATGCAAGAAGTATCAAGATTGCTCAGCATTAAGAGGCTGACGTCTACGCCCTATCACCCCATCTGTAATGAGCTGGTGGAAAAGTTTAATGGTACTTTGAAGAAGATGTTAAAGCGGTTGTGCCATGAACAACCAAGGCAATGGCATCGATATATTAGTGCTTTACTCTTTGCGTATAGAGAGGTACCACAGTAGTCAACTGGTTTTTCCCCATTTGAGCTGTTATATGGTTGAACGGTTAGAGGCTCAATAAAGATCCTTAAAGAGTTATGGACTGAAGAGAGCGATACTCCTGAGATAGTTAATAGTTACCAGTATGTGTTTGAGTCGAGAGATCAGTTAGAACAGACTTTAGAGATTGCTCGAGAGGAATTACAAAAGGCACAGAATCGATACAAGTGTTACTATGATCGTAAAACGAAGAAGCGAGTGCTTAAAGAAGGAGATAAGGTGTTAATTCTGCTGCCAACTGACAACAACAAGCTATTGATGCAGTGGAAGGGTCCTTATGTGGTGGAGCAGGTAATAGGCGAAAACGATTATCGAGTGAGGGTAGGTGACAAAGTGAAGACGTATCATGTAAATATGTTAAAGTTGTATGTTGAGCGGGATGGACCAACCAGATGGAAGTGAGACAAGTTACTCACTAAATACGGCCATAGACTTGATGAATGCTGTGCGTGCAGCTACAGCGGGGTGCAACAAGTCAGATGAAGAGAATGCTGTAGACGAAGATGATCTTCTAGAGTTAGGAACTTGTATACCCAAGGAGTCAGGTAAAGATGTTCAAATTGGTACAGACCTGACAGAACACCAGAGAAAAGAACTGGTGTGTTTAGTCAATACTTATGATAAGGTGTTTACTGACTTGCCAGGAAAGACCAAGATAATCAGTCATAAGATTGACCTGACAAATGATACACCAATACGATCTAAGCCATACTCACTACCATATGCAATAAGGGAGAACCTTAGGGAAGATATTGAAGATATGTTAAAAATGGGAGTAATCAGGAAGTCCACATCACCCTATGCGTCACCGGTGGTGATTCTGAAGAAGAGGGATAGATTGAATCGCATATGTGTAGACTATAGGAAATTAAATAAGGTCACTGTAACTGACCCTGAGCCAATGGTAATAACAGGGGATATATTTCAGAGGCTACATAATAGTAAGTTCCTGTCAAAAATTGATTTAAGTAAGGGTTATTGGCAGATACCAGTAGCTGAAGAAGATATACCAAAGACAGCATTTGTTACTCCCAATGGAACTTATGAATTTTTAAGGATGCCATTTGGAATGAAGAATTCGGGAGCTACTCTGGTGCGGGGAATCAGGAAATTATTGTCAGGTATGGAGGGGTTGGAAGCTATATAGATGACCTGGTAGTTTATTCAAGCTGCTGGGATGAGCATGTACAAGTATTATCTGAGTTGTTACGAAGACTGAGGGCAGCGGACATAACAGCTAGACCATCCAAGTGTGTTCTGGGTGCAACATCAGTAGAATTCCTGGGTCATGAAATTGGACACAATTGGGTGAGTCCGAGTCACAACAACATGGAAAGAATTCGAGAAGCGCAAAGACCAGCGACCAAGAAAGGTGTCCGATCATTCTTTGGGCTGATCAATTACTACAGAGACCACATCCCCTTATTCGCAACTATTGCAGCACCCCTGAGTGATCTACTAAGGAAAGGACAACCCAACAAAGTTTATGGGGAGAGGCTCAGGAGAACGCATATAACACTTTGCGAGAATACTTATTGGGGAAACCAATTTTGAAGTTGCCAGACCCACAGAAACCATTTGTGTTGTGGACGGACGCGTCTCAGGTAGGAATTGGAGCAGTACTTATGCAGAATCATGGTGAGAAGCTTCATCCAGTTGCGTATGCAAGTAAGAAGTTATCCGATGCAGAAAAGAAATATTCAACTGTAGAAAAACAATGTTTAGCCATTGTATGGGGCGTGAATAAATTTCGCCTATATTTAGCCGGTGTGGAGTTCATTTTGCAGACGGATCATAAACCATTGTCTTACCTGGATAAAGCCAAGTTTGCAAATGACCGAGTGATGAGATGGGCGATGACTCTGCAAGGATATAATCATCGTGTTGAGGATATTCCTGGACGGGACAATGTGGTAGCGGACTACCTGAGTAGATTGATGGACTGAGGAACTTTTGAACAGTGTAGCAGAATGTTATTCGTTTATGATTATATTTTATATTTTATTATATTCTACTGTATGTGATTTTCGAATTTATGTACTCAAAGCTTTATTCAGTTCGATTTCATATATTGTATTGTTGTTTTATTTGAAATTGTTATCATATTCGTATTATTGACGTCGTTGCTAGTCATGTAATATTATATGTTATAATATTCTTGAGAGGGGAGGCATGTCGCATACGACTTATTTACCACTTCCGTGTCACTGAGAATGTTCTAGAACCGTACTGTGTCTGGGTGGAATATTCTAGATTTTTTTTAGAAAATGGTTGAATAGGTAATAGAACACTGTAGGAGGCAATAGAAGGTAGTGGAACATTCTAGAAATTGGTAATAAGTTCCAGACTCATTATGTATGCTGATGTAATGGTATATGTATAGACAGTGGGGGTATATATAGGGGAGTTGTTCAGCACTGAGTTCAGATCGGAGATCTCGTTGAATTGTAATGGAGTTTAAGTATCTAGTTATTGGAGTAGTGGAGTTTTACCGCGTTATTGTACTTGATGTTTGCAGAGTATAATAATACCAGTACCAGTTGAAACCTCATCTGTTGGCTCCGTGTTCGTATTTTATCATCGCCGCCAGGGAAGTCTTTTTGTTACTGTTGCCATTTTGGTATTTGAACCATCACACCTGCGCTATACCAATTACGGTAATATTATGTTGCATGTGACAGTGACTAGTGTTTGAACTACTTCTCATTTAAGCGAGTAGAGACCAGTGTTTGGAATTACACTCCTTTACCCGGGTAGTGACTCGTGTTTGGACTACTTCTCATTTAAGCGAGTAGAGACCAGTGTTTGGAATTACACTCATTTACCCGGGTAGTAACTAGTGTTTGGACTACTACTCATTTAAGCGAGTAGAGACCAGTGTTTAGAATTACACTCATTTACCCGGGTAGTAACTAGTGTTTGGACTACTACTCATTTAAGCGAGTAGAGACCAGTGTTTGGAATTACACTCATTTACCCGGTTAGTAACTAGTGTTTGGACTACTACTCATTTAAGCGAGTAGAGACCAGTGTTTGGAATTACACTCATTTACCCGGGTAGTAACTAGTGTTTGGACTACTACTCATTTAAGCGAGTAGAGACCAGTGTTTGGAATTACACTCATTTACCCGGTTAGTAACTAGTGTTTGGACTACTACTCATTTAAGCGAGTAGAGACCAGTGTTTGGAATTACACTCATTTACCCGGTTAGTAACTAGTGTTTGGACTACTACTCATTTAAGCGAGTAGAGACCAGTGTTTGGAATTACACTCATTTACCCGGTTAGTAACTAGTGTTTGGACTACTACTCATTTAAGCGAGTAGAGACCAGTGTTTAGAATTACACTCATTTACCCGGGTAGTAACTAGTGTTTGGACTACTACTCATTTAAGCGAGTAGAGACCAGTGTTTAGAATTACACTCATTTACCTGGGTAATAACTAGTGTTTGGACTACTACTCATTTAAGCGAGTAGAGACCAGTGTTTAGAATTACACTCATTTACCCGGGTAGTAACTAGTGTTTGGACTACTACTCATTTAAGCGAGTAGAGACCAGTGTTTAGAATTACACTCATTTACCTGGGTAGTAACTAGTGTTTGGACTACTACTCATTTAAGCGAGTAGAGACCAGTGTTTAGAATTACACTCATTTACCCGGGTAGTGACTAGTGTTTGGACTACTTCTCATTTAAGCGAGTAGAGACCAGTGTTTGGAATTACACTCATTTACCCGGGTAGTAACTAGTGTTTGGACTACTACTCATTTAAGCGAGTAGAGACCAGTGTTTGGAATTACACTCATTTACCCGGTTAGTAACTAGTGTTTGGACTACTACTCATTTAAGCGAGTAGAGACCAGTGTTTAGAATTACACTCATTTACCTGGGTAATAACTAGTGTTTGGACTACTACTCATTTAAGCGAGTAGAGACCAGTGTTTAGAATTACACTCATTTACCCGGGTAGTAACTAGTGTTTGGACTACTACTCATTTAAGCGAGTAGAGACCAGTGTTTAGAATTACACTCATTTACCCGGGTAGTAACTAGTGTTTGGACTACTACTCATTTAAGCGAGTAGAGACCAGTGTTTAGAATTACACTCATTTACCTGGGTAGTAACTAGTGTTTGGACTACTACTCATTTAAGCGAGTAGAGACCAGTGTTTAGAATTACACTCCTTTACCCGGGTAGTGACTCGTGTTTGGACTACTTCTCATTTAAGCGAGTAGAGACCAGTGTTTAGAATTACACTCATTTACCCGGGTAGTAACTAGTGTTTGGACTACTACTCATTTAAGCGAGTAGAGACCAGTGTTTAGAATTACACTCCTTTACCCGGGTAGTGACTCGTGTTTGGACTACTTCTCATTTAAGCGAGTAGAGACCAGTGTTTGGAATTACACTCATTTACCCGGGTAGTAACTAGTGTTTGGACTACTTCTCATTTAAGCGAGTAGAGACCAGTGTTTAGAATTACACTCATTTACCCGGGTAGTAACTAGTGTTTGGACTACTTCTCATTTAAGCGAGTAGAGACCAGTGTTTGGAATTACACTCATTTACCCGGGTAGTAACTAGTGTTTGGACTACTACTCATTTAAGCGAGTAGAGACCAGTGTTTAGAATTACACTCATTTACCCGGGTAGTAACTAGTGTTTGGACTACTACTCATTTAAGCGAGTAGAGACCAGTGTTTGGAATTACACTCATTTACCCGGTTAGTAACTAGTGTTTGGACTACTACTCATTTAAGCGAGTAGAGACCAGTGTTTGGAATTACACTCATTTACCCGGGTAGTAACTAGTGTTTGGACTACTACTCATTTAAGCGAGTAGAGACCAGTGTTTGGAATTACACTCATTTACCCGGTTAGTAACTAGTGTTTGGACTACTACTCATTTAAGCGAGTAGAGACCAGTGTTTGGAATTACACTCATTTACCCGGTTAGTAACTAGTGTTTGGACTACTACTCATTTAAGCGAGTAGAGACCAGTGTTTGGAATTACACTCATTTACCCGGTTAGTAACTAGTGTTTGGACTACTACTCATTTAAGCGAGTAGAGACCAGTGTTTAGAATTACACTCATTTACCCGGGTAGTAACTAGTGTTTGGACTACTACTCATTTAAGCGAGTAGAGACCAGTGTTTAGAATTACACTCATTTACCTGGGTAATAACTAGTGTTTGGACTACTACTCATTTAAGCGAGTAGAGACCAGTGTTTAGAATTACACTCATTTACCCGGGTAGTAACTAGTGTTTGGACTACTACTCATTTAAGCGAGTAGAGACCAGTGTTTAGAATTACACTCATTTACCTGGGTAGTAACTAGTGTTTGGACTACTACTCATTTAAGCGAGTAGAGACCAGTGTTTAGAATTACACTCATTTACCCGGGTAGTGACTAGTGTTTGGACTACTTCTCATTTAAGCGAGTAGAGACCAGTGTTTGGAATTACACTCATTTACCCGGGTAGTAACTAGTGTTTGGACTACTACTCATTTAAGCGAGTAGAGACCAGTGTTTGGAATTACACTCATTTACCCGGTTAGTAACTAGTGTTTGGACTACTACTCATTTAAGCGAGTAGAGACCAGTGTTTAGAATTACACTCATTTACCTGGGTAATAACTAGTGTTTGGACTACTACTCATTTAAGCGAGTAGAGACCAGTGTTTAGAATTACACTCATTTACCCGGGTAGTAACTAGTGTTTGGACTACTACTCATTTAAGCGAGTAGAGACCAGTGTTTAGAATTACACTCATTTACCCGGGTAGTAACTAGTGTTTGGACTACTACTCATTTAAGCGAGTAGAGACCAGTGTTTAGAATTACACTCATTTACCTGGGTAGTAACTAGTGTTTGGACTACTACTCATTTAAGCGAGTAGAGACCAGTGTTTAGAATTACACTCCTTTACCCGGGTAGTGACTCGTGTTTGGACTACTTCTCATTTAAGCGAGTAGAGACCAGTGTTTAGAATTACACTCATTTACCCGGGTAGTAACTAGTGTTTGGACTACTACTCATTTAAGCGAGTAGAGACCAGTGTTTAGAATTACACTCCTTTACCCGGGTAGTTACTCGTGTTTGGACTACTTCTCATTTAAGCGAGTAGAGACCAGTGTTTGGAATTACACTCATTTACCCGGGTAGTAACTAGTGTTTGGACTACTACTCATTTAAGCGAGTAGAGACCAGTGTTTAGAATTACACTCATTTACCTGGGTAATAACTAGTGTTTGGACTACTACTCATTTAAGCGAGTAGAGACCAGTGTTTGGAATTACACTCATTTACCCGTGTAGTGACTCTTGTTTGGACTACTTCTCATTTAAGCGAGCAGAGACCAGTGTTTGTAATGAAACTCATTTACATAATAATTCATAATAAGTTAGTAGAATATGAATCACGCTATGACAATACCCTTTGAGTAAGGTGTGACGTGACGTTAATTTTGTTTTTTCATCTCCATTGCTACTAGTATTTATTTATTTTACGTTCTTCTGTTGTTGTTTTTTGACAGCATGTGCAACGTAACAACACAAAACGATCAAGACGTTAATGATTATTTTTCAAGTGTGTTTTGCGGGAATGTTATACTTTTCAATCCAAACATACTTTGTGTATACAATCTGAGTGACTAGTCAGGATGTGGCAGCTGGTCTTTGCTTCACCCCATGGAGCACACACCGAGTATACTAGTATGGCGAGAATCAGTTATATATTTACATTCCTTTACTATATACTCGTGATTGTGTGATGTAAACAACGGCACATCACTTGATAGAGAAATCTCGTCGTCATACAAACGTTTTGGCGATTACACCAATAGCACAGCCTTTTATTTATTGACACGACACAGGAGGGGGCAACTAAAAATTACAAAACAATAAAAAATGATCACATGTTACAAAGACCCATTTATAAATTACAAGGTTCACTGGCAATTAAACATAACACATTATAAATATACTATACCATGAGGTGTTGCTGTCATATTTTAAGGCAATGTTTATTAAAATGTTTATTGTATTGTATTGATCTGTGTACTACGAATTGTAGGTATCAATTTACTATTAACTGAAATTATTTATGTGTTTGGTCATATCTTCAACTAGAGACTTACTTGTTGGTCGTACTTTGGACATTGTTAGATTTGCTGTTTATTTGTTTATTCCCTGCTGCTTCTTTGAGTAGTAAGTTGTCTGTTGTTAATACACGGTTGTAATATTTAATTAGTTGTTTTTTGTTATTAATGCGACCAGGAGATTTCTACTCAAAAGATTTGCTCCGACTTGAATTGAAATATAGACCCTCTGAAATGCTATTTCCTGCATATTTAGGGGAAAATTTTGCTGACACAAAGGATTTGAACTTGATTTTGGAGGGACGACGTCCCAAACACTTTCTACTCCTCCATTTTAACACTATTGTAGATATATTTTACTGTAATTACATATTGAATGTCAACCCATATTTTAATAACTGTTTGAATAATACGTGATTTGAGACAATCATCTTTTAATCTTTTATTTAGTACATTTGTAAATAGCTTGCCAAGACAACTTGACATAGCGACGATTCCCCTATAATTTGCTTGGTTACATTTGGAACTTAATTTTTGTATTTGAACTATTATACCAAATACTCCAAGACTTCGGGGGAGCTATTCGACTCATTAACACTGTTAAATAATTTAAGAATATAATTATAATACATATAGTTTTATATATTTCGTTGTACATTTCATCTTCTATTGATGCTTTATTATTGTTCAGAGTTTTTATTGCATTTATGATTATACTTTTTGTTATTTGTTTGCCCAAATCATCATTATTGCAAACAATATTTTCTTCATCCAGATTCAAATTTTACTATACGAAACATAACCTCGTAGTGTACTCGCAGCAATGTTTTTTTCATTCTTGAATTTCGGTTCAGTGGAGAAAACTGACGTACAAAAAGAACTGGGCCAACATAAGTCTCAAGTATGAAACTCGGCAACGACTACGGATATCACATTGGTACTGAAAATGTTGATTCTGGAGTAGACTTCAACTATACGATGTCGTCGTGTTGTTGGCGAACCGCAGCGTGCGTTTCCGGTATTCATTTCCTGACCTCATCATTACAGGGTCACCAATTATGCCTTTCATAGTGACATCAAGCGTGTCCAACACCCACAATGTTTTCTCTCACAAAATGTGTATCGACCAATCACAGATTACTGTCCTATCCATTCAATATGTAAACTAATATTATGAAATCATACTATGTGAATGCCTCATACAATGTACACTAAGCTATTTTAAGGGAGACGTACATGGCGTTTACATTTACGTCATTGTCTATATTTATACATTTTTAGTATATTTAGTTAAACCTATCGGAATATCAATCATATGACACCAAAAGGTTAATGAGGCCTTAAAACAAACTATAATTGGCGCACGGATAGACAATAGACAATCAGTTGTTGATAAATGCAAGAGATTGTCTGAGCCCACCATTACAAATACTCCATATTTTCTGATGTGATACAGAAGGCATTTTGAGGGGGGTAGAATCAACGTTGTTTGGAATTGAATGCAATGTAGTCGAGGTAAATTAATCGGGGTTCGCCTTGAAGCTGCATTCTCCATTATAATATGCATGACTGGGTTATGTACGCCGAGTAAATGATAAAAAGGCTAAAACAACAAACACATACACGTCATATTGTATTTAATTAAAGCTTGTCAATAATAATTGCCGTCCCTGGCCAATACAGTGTTCAGGTCTAATTCCAGGAGAAGCCATTTTATCCTGTACATCGAAACGTTATTATTGCTTTATATTTCGCATGACGAGTAATATTTCTTGAAATGATCAGATACAAAAAAATAGCGGTGAGTAGCATTTCCCGCGAACTTGAAACCGATCCACGATTAAATTTCCTATTTAATATTTATAATTAAAAGGTTGTAAGTTCTTTAAAACGATGTATACATACAGCGCTATATTGAACGCTCAAATAAAGTTGTCTTACAAACTTAAGATCTGGCTGGATACATATATACGTGAAAAGATCATTCCACTACTTGAATTGGTCAACTATTTTTTTTCTTTATCTGATTTGGTGACAATGTTGCTCAATGAATGTTGCTCATCACCGTGACTTATCCAAACCCGACGTGATGGTGTCAACATATACACAGATAATCACAGCGGACGTAATGGTCACAAAGGGCTGCACACAGCACTTCACAATGAACATTTTCAAACTTAGTAAAACGTTTCTTTTCACTTGTCAAGTGAATTGGCAATGGTTGTATTTGTGTTGAGATACTTATATGACTAGTTCTAAAGGAGGCACTTGATAGTAAAGTTAGAAACCGATATGTTCAATCGAAAATGCCTAGGGCTCCAAATTATGCCACGCGGAAAATGCCTGGGGCTCCAAATTACGCCTCGCGGAAAATGTCTGTGGCTCCAAATTATGCCACGCCAGTCGGGCGAATGAACAAGGGACTTGTGAAAATAGATGTATCTTTTTAATTGGCATTAATTAAGTGAATTAATGTAATTAGTCAATATCACAAGCTAATAATCATACTGTGTGACGTCACAACTGATTGGCGTTTCAAGAGAAGTAATTTAAGTTGAAATGATAACTTGACGTAATACGAACACCTCGCTGGCAGTTTGATGTTAGATGTAAAATAATACAAGCCGTGTCAAGAGTATAGCTACTAATTTGTCAGATTTGACTCAGCGAGTGGGTAAATCTATAATAACTGTGTTAAATTAATTATGAGTGCACTTATTTAAGCAAATCCGTGGCAAATCAAGGGTTGGGTGTTTTGTGTCTTACGGTTCCTGGGCAAGGAGGCTACAAGAAGAATATTACACTATATATATATACGATGTATAACTAGTGGAAAGCTTGTATGTATGTGATCTGTGTTAAGAAAAGTTCAGATTATATTTTAATCTGTCTTCAGTATTCGAGTGGTCTCGCCTATTCTACTCCAAGACAGTTATCTCCCCAATGACGAGGCGATTTAAATCCATTTACGAAAATATTATAAATATTTTAAGCTATTAACGCGATGTAAAATAGTCAACACATTAATACAAAGTTATATTTTGAAAACAAAACTACATGTTCTAAGGATCCAGATACACATAATTTTTGTCATGATCAAAAATTGTATTTTGTATACTTTGCTGTATTGTCGTCACTATATTTATGAACTTCAAACCCAAATACAAATATGACTGTGGTTTTACATAGACGACGTGGTTTTACATAGACGACGTGGTTTTATATAGGTGACGTGGTTTTACATAGATGAAGTGGTATATATGTCATCGTAAAAGGCTCAACATGGTGATTCAATTACTAAAAAATGACACAATTCCTGTAAAGTGTGCTAATTGGCATATACTTGCATGCCACAGTCATTGGGACAACACTTCATGTATTGATGTAATTTCAGTAGATCAAGATTAAACTCCTCAAATGCAAATAGAAATAGAAATAGACTGCTATTATTATATTTAATTATTTAATATAAATGTTACACAGTTCGTCTTCAAAGTGTGTCATGCTACAAGCATACATCAATTACTGAATTAATGGGGTTTGTCATACATGTTCTGTCCGGCACACTCCATGACTGTACAGTGAACACGTTGTCATCAAACCAGCGAGTAATACCTAACTAGAATATGCGCAATTATACGTCCTGAAAGTTTAAATAAACGATTTAAAACGTTTCTACAGTACATTCAATTGAAATATTCGCTAAAGCATGGTTTTTAACAAAACTTAGAGTGCAAGACGCTGTCATGTGACAGACACGTAGTATTCATTGAAAACATATTTCGTAAGTGAAAATAACACACACATAGAATAATTGTTGTACGTTTCATCTTGCTCATGTTGCATGTAAGTAGAAAACATCTAATAATTTGTCTATAGGAATGTTGTTCTGAATATGTTCACCGATACACGACACATTAATGACTGTATAAGCAGACGTTAACGGCTGGCTAGATGATCGGTCCTTTCTATTACGAAATTCGTTATTGGTATTACTGTTCATGTGAGAGTGTGCGATTTTACCAGTAGGTCATATCATCGCGTTGTTTTTGGTATATCTATGAACATGTCCAAACACGAATCGCCGCTATCATCGCTCTCTTCTTGGCTTTTATCTGACCAGTCTTCCACCACACGTGCACATTCCCGAAAAGAAGAACTGCCGTCGTTGCCGTTCACCATATCTGCAAGAGCTGAAATGTAACTGATTGCCAGGCGCAGTGTTTTTATCTTGGACAGTCGGCGATCACAAAGTTGTCTAGGAATGACTTTTCTCAACTCGTCTAATGCTGTGTTAAGGCGATGCATCCTCATTCGTTCTTGCGAGTTAGCTTTCAGTCGTCGGATCAGTGAGTCAGGGGAGTTCAAGTCCTTTCGTCGGGGTATTTTAGGTTTTCGTCGACGTCTGCAAGACAACTTTATCGACGATTTACTCAATTGGAAGCTGTCCTCTTTACACGCAGATAAACAAGGTCTTCTGCACTGATTGAGTCCACTGAATGAACAGCTCGAGGAAAGAGCATAACTGTCACCATTGCAGTCCGCGGCAAGAGACCGAACGCTGAATTTGTTCTCCATTCTGTTTCCTGGCACTATGGGTAACAGTGACACGACCGCTAGATGGGGTCGGTTGGCACGGAAGTATGCCAGCCAACAGAGCTCCGTTGATCCGCTGAGAAAGTTCTGATCTTTAAATGACTTCAATAACGCAAGTCCAGTTCAAGTCCACTAGACCCCCTGTGAAGTGGTTGGAATGACAAATGGCAACAAACTCACCATGAATCGATTATGAATCCATCTATCTGTGATTGGATCAGATACTGATGGGTATCAGCAAATCATTTCTCCTACATCAATCCCATAGTTCAGTTCGGTTTCGACTATCTCCATGAGAAGTTGTAGGAATGTCGTTGTTTATATTATATGTTCACCTAAATGAATTACATTGTTTATTTACTTTGTCAACATTGAAACCGCAACTGACAACATTGTAAGTGGACCGCGCCAACGATACATATATGCATCATGTCCCAAGTACAAAGATGTGGGCAAAGATATTGATGCAATGGAAAAACGGAACTCATGTCTGGAAAGTTATCACATACAAGTTATCATGTTACTTGAACGCTTTGATGGCCTTTTAATGCCCGCTGGGTTAGACCAACATGCAATTACTGCTCCATGAATCGACACGAACTGTAATGTATTAATGTGGCTGGGGAATGATGTTTTCCCGGTCGTTCAGATATATGGGTTAATTACTGATGGAATCAAACATCTCACGTCATGTATTGCCAATATCGATAACATTGTGTCAAATCAAATATATTTACTACTAGTAGTAGTAGGGGTATTGAGCCTAACTAGTACACTGTCTATTACACTTATTGGCACCATTTCACGATATAATAGAAAGCCAAGTGAATTGCCATCAAGTAACACATGATTAGATTTGTTGGATATTTAGCTATTTCACACAATCTTATCTCTATATCATATGAGATGATGTTTTATTTATCGAACATTAATGAAACATTTCATCAGACATTCGCAATTCTTACAATCAAGCAATCTGTGTGTAATCATGATTGTAATCATAATCAGATTTACCTCTTGAACGTCTCTGACAAAATTCCCATTTGAAATATTTTCGGTTTTTCGAAATATTGTCTTGTTCATCCAGGCGAAGTTCTCAATATTATGTCCGTAACATAACATGATAACGTTTATAACCTCGCTTTAAAAGGATGACTTACTATCTGCGTTCAGGTAATGTTTGGACGTTTTCAATTCTGGCCCCGAGTTTAGAAGAGAATAATTCCTGCACATAAAATATAGACGATAGTCAATATTGATTTGTTAGACCATTCTCATAACAATCCTGGGGTAATACACTGACTACATATTTAAAGACCACGAACAATACTTGGCAGAAGACATACATTTAATTTAATTAAAGATATATATCGTTACTCATAGACTCAATCGCTCATCTGCTATCAGTCATAATTATCAAACACATGTGCTGTAACCTAGTGGCAATGTCAGTACAGGCGGTGTTGCATATATGTTCCATTTCATGACGTGTTATGTGCATATCACCACTCTCACTCTGATTGTGGTAAACTTAAAGCTAAAATAAAACACTCGTATTCTATACATATGCAACTACGGCTAGGTTTGATCATAAACGTCAACGGAACTATGCGTAATATTCATCAAAATATGAATTTCTATAATAGCTAATAACAATAATTGCTTATATGACATAGTATATGAAGACGCTACGCTACATAAGCACATCGCCAAACATGTCAGTCAACTTGAAGTTCGGTCTGTAAACAGTCATGTTTATTGTAGAACGTTTCTGTTTCTGACCTTTGACCGCTGCGAGGCATATATAATAACTACATGCATGATGCCCCACCCTCACACACACACAATATCCAATATTGAGATGATATCGCGGTGAACTCGTTGAGGTAATGCTTTAAACAAAACAGATTGCCTTACTTTAAGGGGAACCGCTCAATCCCATGGATTGCACCAAAGAATCATGGGACACTATTGTTTATGTTGTTTACAAAGTTAATCTATCTTTTGTTATCCATTGTAATTTTAATCCAGAAATTAACTTGTCTTTAACATGCCCGGCACGTTTGGTTGCCAGTAATCCTGTTTGTATAAGAATTAAGATAACAACATTAAATGCAACGTCCAGCATTGTAATACCACGAACAAACAAACAAGCCATTCACTGCTCGCATCATAGAGATCATGATAGAGAAAATAACAAAACATAAAACGAAGTGGAGCATCACCTTGCCTGTACGTGTAAACAATGTTGGATTCTTTGGTCGAAAGACAAATGATGAGAATGTTAGAATTGTGCACTGATCAATGGGTCAATGATGAATGACTTGTTTGCTTGTTCATGCTTGTTATTGCAGCGCCCTCAACACTTGCTGGTATTGTACGCATTCAGTGCACATCCGCTACATGAGGTATATTTTGATTTTATTACGATTTCCCTTTTTGTGTTGAACTCGGTGATGAAGCTAGGGTGATTTTAATGATTTTTTTTTCTTTACAGATTTGTGTTTTTTCTTCTATTATTGTCAGCCAAATAATATATGCTGTGACAAAAAAGAGATGGTAATAATTTTAAGTTTATAAACTCGGAAAAAAATAATATAATCATGTACCATTTATCTTGTGTGACATTTATTTTTGTTTCGGACGAAAAATGAGTGCGTAGACAAGTAACATTTTAAACAGTCGATGCCTGTATGAAGAGGAGTGTAAGAGGATGTTTAAAAACAATTATACAACTCCAGATGAAACGAAAAGAAATACTTATATAGACCAACTGTCCACAGTTACCACCTTTTGACCACCTATCTAATGTGACCAGTGACTATCGCCCTCTTACACAAGTTTGGTCAACTGAAACGAACCTGAGTTGGAGTTTACATGGCAAATGATGGAAGATGATTTCTTGTTTAGTCGTTTATACTTGGGTTCTACAATAATTAGGTTAAATGTATTTAAGACAAACAAACATATTCTTGTCATATATTTATTCACAAATGACAATTTCCAGTTTCCCAAGTACTTTGGATGCTCATTAAATATTCTAAGCGTGTTTGAAAGTAATCATTAGTACTAGCGCCACTAACAGCTCATGCTAAAAAAGTTGTCAGACGAGTGTTGGTGGCGCTATTTTCACCGTGTTGGACTTATCTAATCTGTCAATAACAGCTGACCTGACCTGTTTGATAAATGAGATTCTCTGAATGTTGTGGATATTCAATCGTATTATATCTAGAAAAGTCTCTGCAAAGTTCGTTCATGGATTAATCGCCAATTCGGCCAACGTACAGCAAGCGGTGACGAAAACAACCAACAGAATTTGTATGAAGGTCACTTCGTCTAGGTCACTAGCCGCCATCGCTGACGCAATGGCCAAGCTTGAGAAACTGAATTTTGACAACCTGGCTCTCCGATCGCTCCCACTCGATACGAATCGTGAGAACACTGTGCGCCAGGTTACAGGGGCATGCTTTTCTCGTGTCAAGCCAACGCCGGTTGTGAACCCAACACTGGTTGCCTGTTCAACCTCTGCTATGGCTTTGCTGGACCTACCGGAATCAGAAACCACTCGCCCTGTGTTTAGTGAATATTTCTCCGGAAATAAGCTTCTCCATGGTTCTGAGACCGCCAGTCATTGTTACTGTGGGCACCAGTTTGGGCACTTTTCTGGACAACTTGGTGATGGGGCAGCAATGTAAGTGTATGTGTATTGTTTGTTGTTGTTGCTATATTATCGGTATATATCGGTATGTGACATCATATACTCCTCTATAACAAGAGCATTATATGATCTGTATATTTGAATAACAATAGCATTATCTTACGTATCATTTTAGAATAGCATTTTACTATGTTCTATTCAAAATGAATAATGTCAATGAAGTTATTATTTACGGATCATGAAGTGTTCGGTCGTCAGTGGACGACTTTTTCTCCAAAACCATTGGACCTTTTTGTTCTGATTTTTGGTATGAAGATTCCTTATTGGTTGAAGATGGTAATTTGTTCAAGAGAAGTGGGTCAATCAACAAATATGGAAATTGGATCAAAAAAGCTGAAAACTGATATTTTCATCAATTACTAACAGATTCTGTTGTAAATTGGCCCAGGGCGATTTTTCTGCAGTTTTTTGTTTTACATATTTTGGCATATTTTTTTGGACATTTCAATCTTTCCTGACACCTAAAATAGTCTTAATTTCAGTTTTTACCGTAGTCATTGACACCTATTCAAGAGTATAATGTTTACTGTCTAGCATAAACTGGTAAGCTTTGTTTTGTCAATGAGCTGTTATCACTGTAAGCAATGTTAAAATATTCTTCAAATGCTCAGTTTGTCTTTTGAAAACAACAAATTTTTTGATTTAAAAAAAATCGCACCATTTCCCCATTAAAATCCAAGCCAAAAGATCATACTACAACATCAGCAAATCTCAATAACATTAACATATTAATTAAAAATGAGCTAAATGAGCACATTGGCATCATCCATCCTTTTAATTGGTTAATTAGCGAGTTGACCTATGAAGTCAAAGAACACCGTCCTAAGTCAACTCATGCAAAACATAGCTGATATCCTACAGTATCGGGCGGAATCATTCGCTTACGATGAAACTAAGTTGAATTTTCTTTGCATTTCATAACAATTTAACAAATTCCTTTGTACGTTACTAGTAGTTTTGTGGTAAAAAATTAAGTTGGCTTCATAGTAATTGGTCCTTTCATAGTTGTTGAAAATTAAAGTTTTATGTTCCTTTAACACCTAGTGCTATTCTGGGAATACCATCCTTAGAAGCTGTTAATTAGCCCTTATGATGTGTGCAGTTGTTCTGGTAGGAGTTCCAAAATAAGACCCATATGAATATCCAAACATATTTTAGTATAAGGTAGTAATTATAATCACTACTGTGTATATAATCAACAATTGTGAAACGCAGCATGACCGGATTGTGCTACCGTGATAATTTGCTACTAAGCACTGCAGTTGTGTTCATTTTTATTTGAAACTTCTATTAGAATATACTTTCATTACCAATAAAATTAAAAACAATGTATTTGGCGTATCAGGTTCGTTAATTTTGTTTGCCGATTTTTTTTGGGAGTAAGATGACACTGGGTGACATTGTAATGAAATTTTAGGCAGTCTACTGTTTAATTCAGGAAGAAAAAAATATATCATTATATTAGATTAGATTCTGCAGTGGTTTCTTTCGTGTTGGGTGATCCAACTGCCAGTGTTGAAAGTCGGCATAGGTGGATTTTTCTATGAAAATAGTCCAAAAAAATATTTGATGAACATTTTGTGAAATATTGAAGCCCAAATAAGGGTGAGATTGTCCTGGGCGATTTTTTGGAAGGGCCAATTTAGGGCAGAATCCAGTATTTAGCTTTTAGACCTTGGCTGGTCCTCTGTGTTGCCTGTTGATGTGGTAACATTTTCTACAAATTTGTATTTTAAAGGGGAACTAAATAGAGCCTATTTTGGTGTTTGTATTTATCAAGTTATGTATATTGATTATAAATTTGAAAAAAAAATGATTATCTTCAAAGTTATGATGATTTAAATATGAGAAACAATAAACCTGCGAAGGACTTCCGTTTGCGCCATCTTGCCATAAAAAACGCCCTCATGAGGTATAAACAGGTAAGGTAACAAAGCATGATGACGAAATAGTATCTGATTAAATATAAGCAACTTAGGGAGCCATAGTTGGCTGGACTGGTGAATTGACTTTTACATTAATTTTATTTACAAGCGTATCAACATACAAACATTGTGGATGTGCGATTGATCGAGACAGGCATTTTGTTTTGTTTTTTGTCTAACTGTCTAATAAATGCTGTTTCCAGTACTGCACTGTGCGGCGTGCAAATTATTCAAAGTATGGATGCTGGAGTATGCAATCTTGAGTTCATAGGGCGGGGGTGGAAACATTTTCGTCCATGTATTCACAGGGCTGCACTGGCAAATCATGGGACAAGTGTCACAGGAACACCAAGCAGATTGTTCACAGATTTCCGTGTAATTTGAAATAAAACTATCATCCGAACAAGGGGCATTGTCGACGATATACTCTCATCACTCACACTGGACTGATCTGAATCTTCACTGTATACCGTACTTCTCTGATCATAAGCCCGGAGGCATGAACACGTAAGGGAAAAGTAAGGGATGAGCTTGTACTCAAGGATCAACTCAGAAAAAATTATTTTGTTTTGGGGTTAAAAACTGTAACCATCTTGCAAACAACGAAAAATTATCCAAAAAAATTATTCGTTCACATCTCCGGGCTTGGGAAAATAATACTTATTTTTAAAAAAAAAAATGCGTCATTGATTTGAACGACACTTACAATGAAGAAACAAGCATGCTCATAAAAACCACACACATTTTATTACAATACGATTTACATACCGTCTGAATTTACGGTGAAATAATGGGTAGGGTCAGTGAGGAAACAGTGGCCGAAGGCATTTTTCATTATCTTCGTTTTGATATGTTTTCGATCGTACGCAAACTCTCGACGCAAAGCAATTTTCCACCATGAGGTTTTTCAGCACGATTTGACCTGCAACAACTTCCTTTGACATAACAGGTCATATCTTTCATTAACCAATCAAAATGATGTGTCGTAATGATGAAATTGTCCGATTATTGACGATGATTTGTTAACGCAATGCGGAAGTGAATTACCGCAATGTTAAAATGCTATCTGATTGCAACAAGAAAACGATTTTTGATTTTTTCCCCTAAAAACTGGCGATTCGCAATTTCCGAAATATAAATGACGGTTAATAGTAACCATAGGTAAACTGAGTGTGGAGGAAGAATTTAAACACCTTACTTCGTCGCCAACATGTCTCATCGTTCAAACCCTAGGCCTTTCATGATAGTCTCTAAGTAAACCATGTCCAATAACCAGGTACACGACTTAACGATCACATTTTTGGCTTTTCGAAAGCTACTACTCAAGAAATATGGATCACTCCAGAATTGCAACATCAGGGTTCATCCTGAGTAAATGACAGAATAGAAAGGATGCAAACCACGTTGTGTACGTTCGCCATGCACTCTGAAATTATTGCGAGTTTTGTCATAAAACTAAAAGCATGAACCAAACTACCATGCCAATCACGATTATTATGAAATGAAACAAACCTTTTACACTCATATTTTAAAGAATATCGTCGACGCCCAGTAAAAACACTCTGGGCTTATAATCGTGAATGCTCTCAACTCCATAAAAACCAAGTAAAAATATAGGGATGGGCTTCATACTCGGGAGGGGCTTACGATCGGGGAAGTACGGTACTTTAACGCAATCGGGTTTTCACTCTCAGAATACTGTGGTTCAAACGCATAAGGCTCTAACCCAAGTTTTAAAAAGCACATTGTGCATATAAAAGTTGAGTTTATACTAGTAGTACACAATGCTTGGCAGCATGAACGGCTATGTACAATGGTGTATACGAATGCGATCAGATACTAAAACGTCATAGCTTTGAAAAGTACCCGGATGTTAAATATGCTCGTTTGTTATTTATTCCCCTCCATGAATGACCTCCATGGTGTTTCATTGCAAGCACTTCAAATGCCTATCCAAGCTACAGTTATAAATAAAACAAAATTAAACCACTGCAATATTATTTCGAATACAGTTTAGAATATACACAACTATAAATTAAGGCTGCATTTAGGTTCGCTTTAAGTGAATTTTTTCGTTATTATTTTTTGATATTTTTGGCCAAAAGTGTTATTTTTGATGACTTCTCCAAAACTGTCTGTCAAATTTTTTTTCATATTTTGTGTTTGTGATCTGGGGCAGACCTCACTCAAGATTGTTCATTTTGTAATGATATCTTCAATTTTGTTCAATTTGTGAATTTTTTTCTGATAATTTTTTATGTTTCCATAGGTAATACATATGACTTACAGAATGTATAGGCCTTAGTGTAAGCAGTGACCATCAACTTTGATTTTTTGGTGTAAATATACCCTGTGGGGAAGAAATTGGGATTTGTTCATAGATCAGTCTGTAATACTGCAAATTGAGTCAAAAAAAGCTAAAAATTTATGTTTTTATCAATTTCTCCAAAACCATCCACTGATTGTCTTCATATTCAGCATATAATTACATAGGATGGTCCTCTGTTGATGTGGTAGTATTATTTTCTATTTTTAGTGAATTTTTTTCTTTTATTCATCTTTTTTTGTCCAAATCATAATTTTTGAGAAATTTCTCTCCAACCGTCACAGAGAATTGCTTTCATGTCAACCATACAGTAACCCCCTCTGTGATTTTGTCATATGGTGGAGTTATCCATAATTTTGTATTCTTAGTGGTATTTTTAGATGCTATTTTATTGATTTTTTTGGCAGAAATGCTATTTTCAAGAATTATTTTTATTGAAGATGGTAATTTGTTCAAAAGTTGTAGATTGACTAATAAATATATCTCCAATTTTGTCAAAAAACACCAAAACATCTAAATTTGTGTAACTTTATGTCAGAATGAGTTCATATTTAGCATGCAGGTACATGGGCTAATACTGTGTCTTGTAGATGTTGTAGTTTTATCTTCAATTTTTTTAGCTCCGCTGTCGACTTTGTCGAGCAGAACTTATCATATGAGTGATTGTCCGTTGTCGTCCGTGTCAATGTTTTACTTTTTCGACTTCTTCTTGAAAACTACAAGCCTGAATGCTTTGATAATTGGTGTATATGTACATGTACCTTGGGTAGACCTCTCTCAGATTTGTTCATTTCATGATGATATCTTCAATTCTCTAATTTTGGTGAATATTTTTGTCATTTTTGGTAAAAAGTGATATTTTCAACTTCTTGTTAAAAACCGCAAGTCCAATTGCTTTGATATTACATATATAGGTACTACATGTGGACCTCTCTCAGATTTGTTCATTTTGTAGTGATATCTTTAATTCTCTAATTTTGGTGAATATTTTTGTAATTTTTGGTAAAAAGTGATATTTTCGACTTCTTGTTGAAAACCGCAAGTCCAATTGCTTTGATATTACATATATAGGTACTACATGTGGACCTCTCTCAGATTAGTTCATTTTGTAGTGATATCTTTAATTCTCTAACTTTGGTGAATATTTTTGTAATTTTTGGTAAAAAGTGATATTTTCGACTTCTTGTTGAAAACCGCAAGTCCAATTGCTTTGATATTACATATATAGGTACTACATGTGGACCTCTCTCAGATTTGTTCATTTCATAATGATATCTTCAATTCTCTAATTTTGGTGAATATTTTTGTAATTTTTGGTAAAAAGTGATATATTCAACTTCTTGTTGAAAACCGCAAGTCCAATTGCTTTATTATTACATATATAGGTACTACATGTCGACCTCTCTCAGATTTGTTCATTTCATGATGACATCTTTAATTCTCTAATTTTGATGAATATTTTTGTCATTTTTGGTAAAAAGTGATATTTTCGACTTCTTGTTGAAAACCGCAAGTCCAATTGCTTTGATATATTATACATATAAGTACTACATGTGGACCTCTCTCAGATTTGTTCATTTTCTAATGATATCTTCTGTTCTTTAATTGCCATGTGCATTGCTAACAGCGGAGCTATCTCAGCCGACAGGCTGCTTGTTTTGTTAGTGATTTATTTTGTTCTGTGTATTTTTTTTCAAAAACAAAACTTTTGAACGTTATATCTGGGCTGGTTCTCTGTCTGACAGAAGCACAAACAGAATGTACATGAACAAGGAGTAGACAATTCATACAGTGATCACCCACATACTTAACTATACATTGCATGCTTAATCAAAACCAATTTGTTTTGAAATTTTCTAAATTTAACACATACAAATATATCTTGGCCTTGACATACTCGAACAAGTATTGTATATTATACTTCTAATTTGTTGCTTGCCTAATGTTATAACCAAAGAGCATCAGGCCCACAGGCTTATTTTATTTTATGATGTTATATGGTCCCACATGATAACAATAGCATTATTATACATGACATTATATGGTCCCACATGATAACAATAGCATTATTATACATGACATTATATGGTCCCACATGATAACAATAGCATTATTATACATGACAATATATGTCCCCACATGATAACAATAACATTATTACACATGACATTATATGGTCCCACATGATAACAATAGCATTATTATACATGACATTATATGGTCCCACATGATAACAATAACATTATTATACATGACATTATATGGTCCCACATGATAAAAATAGCATTACTACACATGACATTATATGGTCCCACATAACAATAGCATTTTTATACATGACATTATATGGTCCCACATGATAACAATATCATTTTTATACATGACATTATATGGTCCCACATGATAACAATAACATTATTATACATGACATTATATGGTCCACATGATAACAATAGCATTATTATACATGACATTATATGTCCCCACATGATAACAATAACATTTTTATACATGACATTATATGTCCCCCACATGATAACAATAGAATTATTATACATGACATTATATGTCCCCACATGATAACAATAACATTATTATACATGACATTATATGGTCCCACATGATAACAATAGCATTATTATACATGACAATATATGTCCCCACATGATAACAATAACATTATTATACATGACATTATATGGTCCCACATGATAAAAATAGCATTACTACACATGACATTATATGGTCCCACATAACAATAGCATTTTTATACATGACATTATATGGTCCCACATGATAACAATATCATTTTTATACATGACATTATATGGTCCCACATGATAACAATAACATTATTATACATGACATTATATGGTCCACATGATAACAATAGCATTATTATACATGACATTATATGTCCCCACATGATAACAATAACATTATTATACATGACATTATATGTCCCCCACATGATAACAATAGAATTATTATACATGACATTATATGTCCCCACATGATAACAATAACATTATTTTACATGACATTATATGGTCCCACATGATAACAATAGCATTATTATACATGACATTATATGTCCCCACATGATAACAATAACATTATTTTACATGACATTATATGGCCCCACATAACAATAGCATTATTATACATGACATTATATGTCCCCACATGATAACAATAACATTATTTTACATGACATTATATGGTCCCACATGATAACAATAACATTATTATACATGACATTATATGGTCCCACATGATAACAATAGCATTATTATACATGACATTATATGTCCCCACATGATAACAATAACATTATTTTACATGACATTATATGGTCCCACATGATAACAATAACATTATTATACTTGACATTATATGTCCCCACATGATAACAATAACATTATTATACCTGACATTATATGGTCCCACATGATAACAATAACATTATTATACATGACATTATATGGTCCCACATGATAACAATAGCATTATTATACATGACATTATATGTCCCCACATGATAACAATAACATTATTTTACATGACATTATATGGTCCCACATGATAACAATAACATTATTATACTTGACATTATATGTCCCCACATGATAACAATAACATTATTATACCTGACATTATATGGCCCCACATGATAACAATAACATTATTACACATGACATTATATGGTCCCACATGATAACAATGGCATTATTATACATGACATTATATGTCCCCACATGATAACAATAACATTATTTTACATGACATTATATGGTCCCACATGATAACAATAGCATTATTATACATGACATTATATGTCCCCACATGATAACAATAACATTATTTTACATGACATTATATGGTCCCACATGATAACAATAACATTATTATACATGACACTATATGTCCCCACATGGTAACAATAACATTATTATACATGACATTATATGTCCCCACATTATAACAATAACGTTATTATACATGACATTATATGTCCCCACATGATAACAATAACATTATTATACATGACATTATATGGTGCCACGTGATAACAATAGCATTATTATACCTGACATTATATGGCCCCACATGATAACAATAACATTATTACTTGTATATGTGACTTTATTGTATGTTCAATATCTTGAAAGGTATCTTGGTGAGGTAGTCAATAAGCGTGGTGATAGATGGGAACTACAACTCAAGGGAAGTGGATTGACCCCATATTCTCGTATGGCAGATGGGAGAAAAGTACTGAGATCCAGCATCAGAGAGTTTTTATGCAGTGAAGCCATGCATCATTTAGGCATTCCGACCACTAGAGGTATACACACAACATAAGTTATTCTTTAAAGTAACACATTACTTGTTGTCATTACATGATTATGCAATCACTTAAAATACATTTTGAAATTCATTTTGTGGGACTGACTATTACTTGTTATGTTCACATATTATCCTAATTTTACTAGTAGAGGTAATTGTACTGCACCTATTTATAGTTGTTTTATATGGATACCTCTGTTGAAGACCTGTAGTAAATTGAGTCATTAACCAATATCAGTATAGTTACAATGTACACACTTTATGCATATCTGTTCTTGATGCTCAGTGGTTAATAACAAATCATGCAACATGGTTATTAGTCCTGCATTGGAATATTCTAAACACCGATAGTTGCTTGGACTAGTTCACCTTGACCCATGGAAATAAGTCTTCATATACATTTAGAAGGAAGGGACACAGATACAGGAAAACAGGCATTTACTACAAATAAACCTACTGGGGTACTTCACATGCAATTTTAATTTAATCTGAAGAAGAGCATATTTGACCATCTGGCAGAAAGTCTTTTGTGCGATATATCAATTAGACTTAAAGCTAAAAACTCAATCACAACTAAATCTACAGAAAAATTTAGTGAAGTTAATAACTATTTGAAAAAAAATCTGACAAATAATGGAATTGTTACAAATGATATATTGCATAATCAAAAGCTAAAACAAATGTAATAGAACTTGTACTATGTTACTATTTGCTGTGCAAACTGTCAATTTTAAATTTAAATTTTAAATAAATCTCATTGATAGCTGGTAGCTGTATTACTTCAGACACCAAAGTACAAAGAGATATATTTTACAATGGTAATGTCATCCAGGAACAAGCAACCATAGTATTGAGGATTGCTCCCACTTTTATCAGGTATTCTATGTTTTATCTGTGTGTTCATGTAAGCATAAGCAGTAACAGTTACAAGTATACCAGTATATTATGAGCTTATTACCAGGATACTATTGAGGTATTCTCGTAATAACCTTATTAGTCCCCGTTCAGGCACAGCCTGAAAAGGGGACTTTATAATTCAGGTTTTGTCCTTTTTCTGTCTCCAACATTTTCTCAGAAATTCTACAGCAGGTATCAGTGAAACTTTGAAAGGTTGATGAACAAGTGTCTTCCGAGTATGCACGTAATTTTTTTTCCAGATCTGAAAATCCCAAGTGGGTCTTTTTCACGATTTTTATCAAAAATTACCTCTCCCGGCAACATTGATAGAACGTCTGTGCATGCTCAGAATAAATTAATTACTGTAAAATACTTTATTTTTGCTTGCAACATTTTTTTGCTATTTTCGCTGTAGGAATGTTTCAGTTAAAATAAAATCCAGCGAATATTCCCTTTTTCCTATATTTTACAGTCAAACTTGTCAAAAATCAATGAAAATAAATTCAATACAAAAACAGCCAGAAAAAGTCTTTTCAGCGAATGATAATTCCAGCTGAAATAAAATATTTTACAGTAGATTAGATCTGTGAGTAACGCTACAGCACATGATTTCTCCATTGCGTGCAATTTATTATAGTACTGTTTATACATTTATTCTGTTCGGCTCAGTGGTCTCATTCACTAGTTACTAGAAGAACTAGTAACCTTATTTGATTTCAAGAACTTCAAGAAGGCGGCATAAGAGACGTGTTTGCAAAGGTAAGTTCTCCAGTTTCTACAAAATTGAATGTATTTTGGGGTACGATTGGTGTACATTCCGTGACGTACGTACGGACGTGAATATTATGATGATTGCCAGCTTTATATTCTTGTGAAAAGCCAAAAAAGCAAACAATTGTCTCCAATCTACGAAACTAGTTTGTAAATTGTATACCCTGTCAAATTATTGTACACGGACGATTAATTCACGGGGACATAGTTTCAAGTTAGTAAATCGTTATCCGGTCTTTTGCTTGTGTCGCGATTTCCGAAATATCCACAACTCAGGGGAGGGGGGGGGGGAATGTCCCTGTGTCGATCAACTTATTCATTATATAATGATGATTATATTCGTATTTTTATGTTGTGAGCAACTGTTAGTTGTAATGAAGATTTTGCCGATCTCGTATGATTCAACATGGCTGATGTGCAGTGACAACACGTGTATGGACGTTCGATCGAGTAGTCTTCAACGGACCATGAAATCGCCCGGCGTTTTTTTGGCATTATCTTTTAGTTTTTTTTAAAATATTTTAGATATTTCATTCACTCCTGGCGCCTAAAAGAGTCTACTTTATATTTTACCATAGTCATTGACACCTATTGTGAATAGCCAGAATGGGTAAGCTTCGTTTCGACAATGAGCTGTTATTTCTGCGAACAATGTTAAATTATTCTTTGAATGCTCAGTTTATATTTTGAAAACAACTAATTTTTTGATTAAAAAAAAAATCATGCCGTTTTCCCTGTCAAAATCAAAGCATAAAGATCTTGCCAGAACATCGGTAAATCTACTACCGCGTTGCGTTCACCACGAGGTCACTGAACCGTCATTAACATATTTAAATGAGCCACGTGTAAATGAGAACATGGCGGATATCTATCGCTTCGCGCATTTACATTCGACCGAAATCATTGGTTTACGATAAAACTAAGTTGAATATTACTTCCAATTTATAAAAATTCAACGAATTAAATTTTTGTGCGTTATTATAATCATTACTGAATAATAATCAACAATTGCAATACTTCGAAAACAAGTAAGTTATTCACTTGCGAAACACAGAATGACCAGATTGTGCTACCGTGATCATTCGCTACCGGTACTAACCACTAAGCAATGTATTCGTGTTTGTATTTATTCGAAACTTTTTTTAGAACATACTTTACTTTTCGTTATCAACAAGATTATAAAAAAAATAATGGATATTACAGTATGTGATTCAATTCCAACATTTCGCGATGCCTATGAACCAAAGGCCTTTCACTCTTCTGAGTGTGACACCTAAACCAGAGGTTTTATGGTGTATAAATTGGCATTAAATGAAAAGGCCGTTGAACCTTATTCAAATTTATAAATACATGTTATTATGTATTTCATTATGAAAACTGACTAAATTAAATGTGATCTTATTTTTAATTATGATTATGATTTATATCGCGTTATGACGTTTTCATCCAATATTAATTGTGCAATTGTTAAAATGCCTACCTACACATTTATTGTTTTTGTTTCTGTTGCCCTGAAATAGACATTTGTAAAAAAAAAATTAAATTAAAAAAATCATGCTTGATTAAAATTCAAAAAAAAAAGATGTAGTCATGTAGCCCCTTCCTGTTACCTGTTTTCAACTTCTTCCAAAGTAAAACTGGCGAAGCCTTGTAATTGCCATACAATCGTCAACTGTGGGAAAACTTGTATGTTATTGAAAATCTTTATTTTGTTGTCTGTGAATTAATATAATATTTGAAATGGCGTAATGGTGCAAAATATTCTCAAACAATCAGTCTTCTGATGACACTGCATTTATGCACAGTCAGTATCCCAATGCGCGATCACAGCTTACTAAGTGATGATTGCGGTTGAAATGGAAAACTGAATACAAAAATCCAGTAATATCTCAAACGAATTTCCGTCTGCTGTGAATGCATGTTTCGTTGCATCAAATAAATTACCCAATTTTATGATAGAAGCTTGCAATCTTGTGCCATACAGGGTCAAGTGATTGAACAATATGTTATGTGTTAGGTCATTGAATGTATCCAAAAACATGGTACCAATGATCTGAAATTTCAGGAGTGCTTGCTGAAGGTTTATCAATCCTGCGTATTGTCTTGTTCTTTTTCAATCCTGCATTTCAGTTACTAGAATTCATACTAAAAAAATAGTTTCTGTTTTTCTTCTAATAATTCGTCCACTTTCAAAAACAAATATTTTTCCATAGTCGAAATGCTAGAAGAATACAAAACTACTGTGATTTCATAGCGATACATGTAGGGCCATTGTCAATTAGTTCGCCTGATCAACACAGCGTTATACATAGGACTGATATTGAATCACGGAGAGTAAAATCTGGTGATACTAATCCCTAGAACCACTCAGATTGGGACATATGTCTTATGAACCCACATGTGTATGTCTTTGACTATACTCATTTTAACCTATTTTTTTTTTTTTTTTTTTTTTTTTTTTTTACAGTGGTGCTGTGAACTGCTTCAATTTCGCAAGGCAATTTTTTCTGGGTTCCTACAACATGGAGTGTCAGGGACTTTGTTGAAATGTTGTACACAAATTTCACAAAATCCTGAATATATCTAGAAGTGAAAATTAAATGGTTTACAGTATTTTATACCCATTAATAATCACTGCACTAAAAAGACTTCAAACAATTATTTGTTTCTTCTCCATTGAAGGGAATGAGCAGACCAACCTTTATCGCAACTGGCTTTCTTAATTATTACATGTACTTGCTCTGAAAACATAGCTTTTACAATTGTTTAAATTAACAGATGTTGTTCTATGTACAATGAATACATTTTAAATAATAAACCTTACTGTGTTAATAAATTGTATTTGACAACATGAGAATGATTCTGATGCCCAGTGGTGATGTTGAAACAAACCCAGGTCTTAGTAATATACTAAGACCTGATTAACAAAGAAGTCATGTACCGGTACATCAAGGTTCACTCAGATTTATGAATGCAGTTTCTTGAGCAAGTATACATACACTGTATATATGTATGACAAATAGTTTTGTTGCACTTGTGTACTCTGAGATTCTGAACATGGGTCAGTGGAAGTTTTTAGTTGTCAGTACAAAACTAGATCATCGGAAATCACTTTATGATGAGTTGTAACCACAAAGAGTACATATTTATTCACCTGTTTGCAGATGTTCCTTGTACAACTTTATAATCAAATAATGGGGACTGTGACATTTCATGTCTTGTTAATATACATTTTTTCCTTCCAAGGATACACCATGTAAGTGCCAAAATCCAAAATATTTAGAACAGAATCAGCAAACTTCTTTGTGTTGAATCCGGTCAAACTCTGGTGGCAGCCATGTTTGTTTTTATTATTAGAGGACGCTTACATGTGTAATCATTCCATATTTGGAATACGCATTTCCTGTAAAATAACGCAAAATTACGGCATGCTGTACCTCATAACGTTACGGTGACAGGTATTTAATAATTATATTTATTTGACTAGCCATAAGAACAGCATTATTTCACAAAGAAATGTGGATTAACTATCCCTAACAAATAAACAAGGAATTATGAGTCAATTATCCCCAACAAATATTTTACTTTGGGTACATTGTCCCTAACTACTTGTTATCCCAAGAAACACATTGGTTGTGGTTAAGACACAACACACTGTGGGTCATCTAGGCGTGTTCAATGTGCAGGATGTAATCTTCTTATTACACAGAGCCCTTGACCATAAATGTTTTTTTATGACCCCTCCTGGAAACAAAATCTAACAATTCCTTTTTGGAAAAAAAGCATGAATCATGTGCTATTATTGTTGATATCAGCAGTCAAATTAAACTCAGCCATTATATTGACCACTGCGAGGAAGCACTATAGTTTTTCCTGCTTAACAATTGTAAAATTATTTTAGCCAATGGGCAATTCCAGTTTATATCTGCACCCCCCTGTTGATGTTTTCGGATTTCCAGCACTGTATGATGGGGAAAATACCCCGGAATTCCAACTGTATATGGAGAAACAGAATCTGGAAATCCAGACAAGTATGGAAAATGCATACATATGCAGATATAAACTGGAATGGCCCAATGTGACTGTGGATTAACCAATCACATTCCTGATTCTAGATGTGGTGTTCTATATATATTATATCTTCAACGGCATCCTGTATGGTATCCATGACATTTACAGAACTAGAAGTCTGAATTATATGGTTTACTTGAGTAACATTGATTAGTTCATTACGTTTCAGATTTGGTTCATTTGAGATATTCAAACCAACTGACGGTTTGACTGGAAGGAAAGGACCAAGTGTTGGTAGAAAAGACATACTAGTTAAGATGTTAGATTACTGCATTAAGACTTTCTTTCCAAAGGTAATTAATATACACACTAGAACTTGCATAGCAAACCCTCTATTATCTGATAACCTGTACTACGATAATGCTGCATAAATTAAAGATTTAAAATAGATCAGAATATGTAATTTTTAAAATTGTGTTTTGATATTATATATACATTGGACTATGCATTATCATGACTTGAAAATTCTGTACGTTAAATATGTATGGGTTGTACATACAATAACAATCACTACACATGCGTATTAGTGGTTCTGATTTTTCAACTAACGAATATTGCAATGTCTTCTGCAATCAAAACATTTTTAGTTTATGATAATATTTTCTGATCTGGTCTTATTGAACAACAATATTTAAACAATAATGAACGACCCACCAACCCATAATGGGCGAAAGCTCACTTTGTGCGACATATATGTACGAGGTGAGAGCCGAGTACATATATGAGGCACAAAGTGTGCTTGAGTCATGAAATGAAAATTGTTTCTACAATCTCATATGGCAAACTAAGAAAGAAACTAGTTTTAATCCATCAAATATTATTGCATTGAACTCATTTACATTGCGAGTGAATGAGTGACTGATGTGTAGTGTGGAGTAGCATTGCACTGATCGCCCGAGTGAATGGCACGCCGTGACTGGTACGCCGTATCTCTCTGTACTCGTAGACATACATTTACCCCCATTTCGTTTATCGCATTTGCTTGGATAAATTATCCTTGGTTAACCTCACTTCATCAACACGATAAGGCGAACTAATCAGGAGGCCACAAGGACAGCGGCATCAGTCGCGGAATCTAGAGGCGCGCGTACTAGATGGAACACTTCGACCGAACACACGTTAGCGTACAGAGCAGACGACAATTCCCTCACAATATTGTCTGATTTCGATATTCGAATCCGCTGTTATTGGTTATGGGCCGTTTTATTTGATGCTATTTTTGGTATTAAATCTAACAATTTCTCTTCTTTTTCTTCTTTACGCATTTTCAAAAATAACATTGTATTCATATCCATGGGACAGGGCCTTGATGCTCAATAATGTAATACATTATCGCTAATAATCTGCTGCAATGACATCATAAAATCCACTGGTATTGATAATGCTATAATATAATAAAATATATATGTTTTCTGCCATCTTGTATTTTTAACTTATACCTGGTAAATGTAATATACAAATTTTAGTTACCAATAGTCATATTTAAGTACTTAATAGTGATTGACTAAAGAGTTCTACGTCCACAACGTTCATACATTCCTTCTGTGTGCTGATTGGATGATATCGATCTATTTCTAACAGCCATTTAGATTTCTAAAAAAAATATATTTATAAAAAGCTTATTATGACCACTGAATGAATATTATATTAATAAGTGTATCGAGAAATACATATTGTTTCTATGTTGTGCATTGTTTAATACTCCTTAATTTTTATTAAGCAGCACTCTGCTACAAACCTGTGTTTGCAAGTTACGGATTCACAACATCCAGTTCAATCCCTAATTGTCCAGTTCAATCCCTAATTGTCCGGTGCAATCCCTAATTGTCTGGTGCAATCCCTAATTGTCTGGTGCACTCCCCAATTGTCTGGTGCAATCCCCAATTGTCCGATGCAATCTCCAATTGTCTGGTGCAATCCCCAGTTGTCCAGTGCAATCCCCAATTGTCTGGTGCAATCCCCAGTTGTCCAGTGCAATCCCCAATTGTCCAGTGCAATCTCCAATTGTCCAGTGCAATCCCCAATTGTCTGGTGCAATCCCCAATTGTCCAGTGCAATCCCCAATTGTCTGATGCAATCCCCAATTGTCTGGTGCAATCCCCAATTGTCTGGTGCAATCCCCAATTGTCCAGTGCAATCCCCAATTGTCTGGTGCAATCCCTAATTGTCCAGTGCAATCCCCAATTGTCCAGTGCAATCCCTAATTGTCTGGTGCAATCCCTAATTGTCCAGTGCAATCCCTAATTGTCTGGTGCAATCCCCAATTGTCCAGTGCAATCCCCAATTGTCCAGTGCAATTCCCTATTGTCCAGTGCAATCCCCAATTGTCTGGTGCAATCCCCAATTGTCTGGTGCAATCCCCAATTGTCTGATGCAATCCCCAGTTGTCCGGTGCTATCCCCAATTGTCTGGTGCAATCCCTAATTGTCTGGTGCAATCCCTAATTGTCCAGTGCAATCCCCAATTGTCTGGTGCAATCCCCAATTGTCTGGTGCTATCCCCAATTGTCTGGTGCAATCCCTAATTGTCCGGTGCAATCCCTAATTGTCCAGTGCAACCCAGTGCAATCCTCAGTTGTCTGGTGCAATCCCTAATTGTCTGGTGCAATCCCCAATTGTCCAGTGCAATCCCCAGTTGTCCAGTGTAATCCTTAATTGTCTGGTGCAATCCCTAATTGTCCAGTGCAATCCCTAATTGTCTGGTGCAATCCCTAATTGTCCAGTGCAATCCCCAATTGTCCAGTGCAATCCCCAATTGTCCAGTGCAATCTCCAATTGTCCAGTGCAATCTCCAATTGTCCAGTGCAATCCCCAATTGTCCAGTGCAATCCCTAATGTCTGGTGCAATCCCTAATTGTCCAGTGCAATCCCCAATTGTCTGGTGTAATCCCCAGTTGTCCAGTGCAATCCCCAGTTGTCCAGTGCTATCCCCAATTGTCTGGTGCAATCCCCAATTGTCCAGTGCAATCCCCAATTGTCCAGTGCAATTCCCTATTGTCCAGTGCAATCCCCAATTGTCTGGTGCAATCCCCAATTGTCTGGTGCAATCCCCAATTGTCTGGTGCAATTCCCTGTTGTCCAGTGCAATCCCCAATTGTCCAGTGCAATCCCCAGTTGTCCGGTGCTATCCCCAATTGTCTGGTGCAATCCCTAATTGTCTGGTGCAATCCCTAATTGTCCAGTGCAATCCCCAATTGTCTGGTGCAATCCCCAATTGTCCAGTGCAATCCCCAATTGTCCGGTGCAATCCCTAATTGTCTGGTGCAATCCCTAATTGTCCAGTGCAATCCCCAATTGTCTGGTGCAATCCCCAATTGTCCAGTGCAATCCCTAATGTCTGGTGCAATCCCTAATTGTCCAGTGCAATCCCCAATTGTCTGGTGCAATCCCTAATTGTCCAGTGCAATCCCCAATTGTCTGGTGTAATCCACAGTTGTCCAGTGCAATCCCTAATTGTCTGGTGCAATCCCCAGTTGTCCAGTGCTATCCCCAATTGTCCAGTGCAATCCCCAATTGTCCAGTGCAATCCCTAATGTCTGGTGCAATCCCTAATTGTCCAGTGCAATCCCCAATTGTCTGGTGTAATCCCCAGTTGTCCAGTGCAATCCCTAATTGTCTGGTGCAATCCCCAGTTGTCCAGTGCTATCCCCAATTGTCTGGTGCAATCCCCAATTGTCCAGTGCAATCCCCAATTGTCCAGTGCAATTCCCTATTGTCCAGTGCAATCCCCAATTGTCTGGTGCAATCCCCAATTGTCTGGTGCAATCCCCAATTGTCTGATGCAATCCCCAGTTGTCCGGTGCTATCCCCAATTGTCTGGTGCAATCCCTAATTGTCCAGTGCAATCCCCAGTTGTCCGGTGCTATCCCCAATTGTCTGGTGTAATCCACAGTTGTCCAGTGCAATCCCTAATTGTCTGGTGCAATCCCTAATTGTCCAGTGCAATCCCCAATTGTCTGGTGCAATCCCCAATTGTCCAGTGCAATCCCCAATTGTCCGGTGCAATCCCTAATTGTCTGGTGCAATCCCTAATTGTCCAGTGCAATCCCCAATTGTCTGGTGCAATCCCCAATTGTCCAGTGCAATCCCTAATGTCTGGTGCAATCCCTAATTGTCCAGTGCAATCCCCAATTGTCTGGTGCAATCCCTAATTGTCCAGTGCAATCCCCAATTGTCTGGTGTAATCCACAGTTGTCCAGTGCAATCCCTAATTGTCTGGTGCAATCCCCAGTTGTCCAGTGCTATCCCCAATTGTCCAGTGCAATCCCCAATTGTCCAGTGCAATCCCTAATGTCTGGTGCAATCCCTAATTGTCCAGTGCAATCCCCAATTGTCTGGTGTAATCCCCAGTTGTCCAGTGCAATCCCTAATTGTCTGGTGCAATCCCCAGTTGTCCAGTGCTATCCCCAATTGTCTGGTGCAATCCCCAATTGTCCAGTGCAATCCCCAATTGTCCAGTGCAATTCCCTATTGTCCAGTGCAATCCCCAATTGTCTGGTGCAATCCCCAATTGTCTGGTGCAATCCCCAATTGTCTGATGCAATCCCCAGTTGTCCGGTGCTATCCCCAATTGTCTGGTGCAATCCCTAATTGTCCAGTGCAATCCCCAGTTGTCCGGTGCTATCCCCAATTGTCTGGTGTAATCCACAGTTGTCCAGTGCAATCCCTAATTGTCTGGTGCAATCCCCAGTTGTCTGGTGCAATCCCCAATTGTCTGATGCAATCCCCAGTTGTCCGGTGCTATCCCCAATTGTCTGGTGCAATTCCCTATTGTCCAGTGCAATCCCCAATTGTCTGGTGCAATCCCCAATTGTCTGGTGCAATCCCCAATTGTCTGATGCAATCCCCAGTTGTCCGGTGCTATCCCCAATTGTCTGGTGCAATCCCCAATTGTCCAGTGCAATCCCTAATTGTCCAGTGCAATCCCCAATTGTCTGGTGTAATCCACAGTTGTCCAGTGCAATCCCTAATTGTCTGGTGCAATCCCCAGTTGTCCAGTGCTATCCCCAATTGTCCAGTGCAATCCCCAATTGTCCAGTGCAATCCCTAATGTCTGGTGCAATCCCTAATTGTCCAGTGCAATCCCCAATTGTCTGGTGTAATCCCCAGTTGTCCAGTGCAATCCCTAATTGTCTGGTGCAATCCCCAGTTGTCCAGTGCTATCCCCAATTGTCTGGTGCAATCCCCAATTGTCCAGTGCAATCCCCAATTGTCCAGTGCAATTCCCTATTGTCCAGTGCAATCCCCAATTGTCTGGTGCAATCCCCAATTGTCTGGTGCAATCCCCAATTGTCTGATGCAATCCCCAGTTGTCCGGTGCTATCCCCAATTGTCTGGTGCAATCCCTAATTGTCTGGTGCAATCCCTAATTGTCCAGTGCAATCCCCAATTGTCTGGTGCAATCCCCAATTGTCTGGTGCTATCCCCAATTGTCTGGTGCAATCCCCAATTGTCTGGTGCAATCCCTAATTGTCTGGTGCAATCCCTAATTGTCCAGTGCAATCCCCAATTGTCTGGTGCAATCCCCAATTGTCTGGTGCTATCCCCAATTGTCTAGTGCAATCCCTAATTGTCTGGTGCAATCCCTAATTGTCCAGTGCAATCCCCAATTGTCTGGTGCAATCCCCAATTGTCTGGTGCAATCCCCAATTGTCCAGTGCAATCCCCAATTGTCCAGTGCAATCCCCAATTGTCTGGTGCAATCCCTAATTGTCTGGTGCAATCCCTAATTGTCTGGTGCAATCCCTAATTGTCCATTGCAATCCCCAGTTGTCTGGTGCACTCCCTAAATGTCCAGTGCAATCCCTAATTGTCTGGTGCAATCCCTAATTGTCCAGTGCAATCCCTAATTGTCTGGTGCAATCCCCAATTGTCTGGTGCAATCCCCAATTGTCTGGTGCAATCCCTAATTGTCCAGTGAATCCCTAATTGTCTGGTGCAATCCCTAATTGTCCGGTGCAACCCAGTGCAATCCCCAATTGTCCAGTGCAATCCCCAATTGTCCAGTGCAATCCCTAATTGTCTAGTGCAATCCCTAATTGTCCAGTGCAATCCCTAATTGTCTGGAGCAATCCCTAATTGTCCAGTGCAATCCCTAATTGTCCGGTGCAACCCCTAATTGTCTGGTGCAATCCCTAATTGTCCAGTGCAATCCCCAGTTGTCTGGTGCACTCCCTAATTGTCCGGTGCAACCCAGTGCAATCCCCAATTGTCCAGTGCAATCCCCAGTTGTCCAGTGCAATCCCTAATTGTCTGGTGCAATCCCCAATTGTCTGGTGCTATCCCCAATTGTCTGGTGCAATCCCTAATTGTCTGGTGCAATCCCTAATTGTCCAGTGCAATCCCCAATTGTCTGGTGCAATCCCCAATTGTCTGGTGCAATCCCCAATTGTCCAGTGCAATCCCCAATTGTCCAGTGCAATCCCCAATTGTCTGGTGCAATCCCTAATTGTCTGGTGCAATCCCTAATTGTCCATTGCAATCCCCAGTTGTCTGGTGCACTCCCTAATTGTCCGGTGCAATCCCTAATTGTCCAGTGCAATCCCCAGTTGTCCAGTGCAATCCCTAATTGTCCAGTGCAATCCCTAATTGTCTAGTGCAATCCCTAATTGTCCAGTGCAATCCCTAATTGTCTGGTGCAATCCCTAATTGTCCAGTGCAATCCCTAATTGTCCAGTGCAATCCCCAGTTGTCTGGTGCACTCCCTAATTGTCCGGTGCAACCCAGTGCAATCCCCAATTGTCCAGTGCAATCCCCAGTTGTCCAGTGCAATCCCTAATTGTCTGGTGCAATCCCTAATTGTCCAGTGCAATCCCTAATTGTCTGGTGCAATCCCTAATTGTCTGGTGCAATCCCTAATTGTCCAGTGCAATCCCTAATTGTCCAGTGCAATCCCTAATTGTCTGGTGCAATCCCTAATTGTCTGGTGCAATCCCTAATTGTCCAGTGCAATCCCCAGTTGTCTGGTGCACTCCCTAATTGTCCAGTGCAATCCCCAATTGTCTGGTGCAATCCCTAATTGTCTGGTGCAATCCCTAATTGTCCGGTGCAACCCAGTGCAATCCCCAATTGTCCAGTGCAATCCCCAATTGTCTGGTGCAATCCCCAATTGTCTGGTGCACTCCCCAAGTGTCTGGTGCAATCTCCAATTGTCCAGTGCAATCCCCAATTGTCTGGTGCACTCCCCAATTGTCTGGTGCAATCTCCAATTGTCCAGTGCAATCCCCAATTGTCTGGTGCAATCCCCAATTGTCCAGTGCAATCCCCAATTGTCTGGTGCAATTCCCAATTGTCCAGTGCAATCCCCAATTGTCCAGTGCAATCCCCAATGTCCAGTGCAATCCCCAATTGTCCAGTGCAATCTCCAATTGTCCAGTGCAATCCCCAATTGTCCAGTGCAATCCCCAATTGTCTGGTGCAATCCCTAATTGTCCAGTGCAATTCCCAATTGTCCAGTGCAATCCCCAATTGTCCAGTGCAATCCCTAATTGTCTGGTGCAATCCCCAATTGTCTGGTGCAATCCCCAATTGTCTGGTGCAATCCCCAATTGTCTGGTGCAATCCCCAATTGTCTGGTGCAATCCCTAATTGTCCGGTGCAACCCAGTGCAATCCTCAGTTGTCCAGTGCAATCCCCAGTTGTCCAGTGCAATCCCCAATTGTCCAGTGCAATCCCCAATTGTCTGGTGCAATCCCCAATTGTCCAGTGCAATTCCCAATTGTCCGATGCAATCCCCAATTGTCCAGTGCAATCCCCAATTGTCCAGTGCAATCTCCAATTGTCCAGTGCAATCCCCAATCGTCTGGTGCACTCCCCAATTGTCTGGTGCAATCCCCAATTGTCCAGTGCACTCCCCAATTGTCCAGTGCAATCCCCAGTTGTCCAGTGCAATCCCCAATTGTCTGGTGCAATTCCCAATTGTCCAGTGCAATCCCCAATTGTCCGGTGCAATCCCTAATTGTCCGGTGCAATCCCCAATTGTCCAGTGCAATCCCCAGTTGTCCAGTGCAATCCCCAGTTGTCCAGTGCAATCCCCAATTGTCTGGTGCAATTCCCAATTGTCCAGTGCAATCCCCAATTGTCCGGTGCAATCCCTAATTGTCCGGTGCAATCCCCAATTGTCCAGTGCAATCCCCAGTTGTCCAGTGCAATCCCCTGTTGTCCAGTGCAATCCCCAATTGTCTGGTGCAATCCCTAATTGTCCAGTGCAATCCCCAATTGTCCAGTGCAATCCCCAATTGTCCAGTGCAATCCCCAATTGTCCAGTGCAATCCCCAATTGTCCAGTGCAATCCCCAATTGTCCAGTGCAATTCCCTTTGTCCAGTGCAATCCCTAATTGTCCAGTGCAATCCCCACTTGTCTGGTGCAATTCCCTGTTGTCCAGTGCAATCCCCAATTGTCCAGTGCAATCCCCAATTGTCCAGTGCAATCCCCACTTGTCTGGTGCAATCCCTAATTGTCCAGTGCAATCCCCAGTTGTCCAGTGCAATCCCCAATTGTCTGGTGCAATCCCCAATTGTCTGGTGCAATCCCCAATTGTCTGGTGCACTCCCCAAGTGTCTGGTGCAATCTCCAATGTCCAGTGCAATCCCCAATTGTCTGGTGCACTCCCCAATTGTCTGGTGCAATTCCCAATTGTCCAGTGCAATCCCTAATTGTCCAGTGCAATCCCCAATTGTCCAGTGCAATCCCCAATTGTCCAGTGCAATCCCCAATTGTCTGGTGCAATCCCCAATTGTCCAGTGCAATCCCCAATTGTCTGGTGCACTCCCCAATTGTCTGGTGCAATCTCCAATTGTCCAGTGCAATCCCCAATTGTCTGGTGCACTCCCCAATTGTCTGGTGCAATCTCCAATTGTCCAGTGCAATCCCCAATTGTCTGGTGCACTCCCCAATTGTCCAGTGCAATCCCCAATTGTCTGGTGCAATTCCCAATTGTCCAGTGCAATCTCCAATTGTCCAGTACAATCCCCAATTGTCTGGTGCAATTCCCAATTGTCTGGTGCAATCTCCAATTGTCCAGTGCAACCCCTAATTGTCTGGTGCAATTCCCAATTGTCCAGTGCAATCTCCAATTGTCCAGTACAATCTCCAATTGTCCAGTGCAATCCCCAATTGTCTGGTGCACTCCCCAATTGTCTGGTGCAATCCCCAATTGTCCAGTGCAATCCCCAATTGTCCAGTGCAACCCCCAATTGTCCAGTGCAATCCCCACTTGTCTGGTGCAATCCCTAATTGTCCAGTGCAATCCCCAGTTGTCCAGTGCAATCCCCAATTGTCCGGTGCAATCCCCAATTGTCTGGTGCAATCCCCAATTGTCTGGTGCACTCCCCAAGTGTCTGGTGCAATCTCCAATTGTCCAATGCAATCCCCAATTGTCTGGTGCACTCCCCAATTGTCTGGTGCAATCTCCAATTGTCCAGTGCAATCCCCAATTGTCTGGTGCAATCCCCAATTGTCCAGTGCAATCCCCAATTGTCTGGTGCAATTCCCAATTGTCCAGTGCAATCCCCAATTGTCCAGTGCAATCCCCAATTGTCCAGTGCAATCCCCAATTGTCTGGTGCAATCCACAATTGTCCAGTGCAATCCCCAATTGTCTGGTGCAATCCCTAATTGTCCAGTGCAATCCCCAATTGTCCAGTGCAATCCCTAATTGTCTGGTGCAATCCCCAATTGTCTGGTGTAATCCCCAATTGTCTGGTGCAATCCCCAATTGTCTGGTGCAATCCCCAATTGTCCAGTGCAATCCCTAATTGTCTGGTGCAATCCCTAATTGTCCGGTGCAACCCAGTGCAATCCTCAGTTGTCCAGTGCAATCCCCAGTTGTCCAGTGCAATCCCCAATTGTCCAGTGCAATCCCCAATTGTCTGGTGCAATCCCCAATTGTCCAGTGCAATTCCCAATTGTCCGAAGCAATCCCCAATTGTCCAGTGCAATCCCCAATTGTCCAGTGCAATCTCCAATTGTCCAGTGCAATCCCCAATTGTCTGGTGCACTCCCCAATTGTCTGGTGCAATCCCCAATTGTCCAGTGCACTCCCCAATTGTCCAGTGCAATCCCCAGTTGTCCAGTGCAATCCCCAATTGTCTGGTGCAATTCCCAATTGTCCAGTGCAATCCCCAATTGTCCGGTGCAATCCCTAATTGTCCGGTGCAATCCTCAATTGTCCAGTGCAATCCCCAGTTGTCCAGTGCAATCCCCAGTTGTCCAGTGCAATCCCCAATTGTCTGGTGCAATTCCCAATTGTCCAGTGCAATCCCCAATTGTCCGGTGCAATCCCTAATTGTCCGGTGCAATCCCCAATTGTCCAGTGCAATCCCCAATTGTCCAGTGCAATCTCCAATTGTCCAGTGCAATCCCCAATGTCCGGTGCAATCCCCAATTGTCCAGTGCAATCTCCATTTGTCCAGTGCAATCCCCAATTGTCCAGTGCGATCTCCAATTGTCCAGTGCAATCCCCAATTGTCCAGTGCAATCTCCAATTGTCCAGTGCAATCTCCAATTGTCCAGTGCAATCCCCAATTGTCCAGTGCAATCTCCAATTGTCCAGTGCAATCCCCAATTGTCTGGTGCAATTTCCAATTGTCCAGTGCAATCCCCAATTGTCCAGTGCAATCTCCAATTGTCCAGTGCAATCCCCAATTGTCCAGTGCAATCCCCAATTGTCCAGTGCAATCTCCAATTGTCCAGTGCACTCCCCAATTGTCTGGTGCAATTCCCTGTTGTCCAGTGCAATCCCCTATTGTCCAGTGCAATCCCCAATTGTCCAGTGCAACCCCCAATTGTCCAGTGCAATCCCCACTTGTCTGGTGCAATCCCTAATTGTCCAGTGCAATCCCCAGTTGTCCAGTGCAATCCCCAATTGTCCGGTGCAATCCCCAATTGTCTGGTGCAATCCCCAATTGTCTGGTGCACTCCCCAATTGTCTGGTGCAATCTCCAATTGTCCAGTGCAATCCCCAATTGTCTGGTGCACTCCCCAATTGTCTGGTGCAATCCCTAATTGTCTGGTGCACTCCCCAATTGTCCAGTGCAATCTCCAATTGTCCAGTGCAATCCCCAATTGTCTGGTGCACTCCCCAATTGTCCAGTGCAATCCCGAATTGTCTGGTGCAATTCCCAATTGTCCAGTGCAATCTCCAATTGTCCAGTACAATCCCCAATTGTCTGGTGCAATCCCCAATTGTCTGGTGCAATCTCCAATTGTCCAGTGCAACCCCTAATTGTCTGGTGCAATTCCCAATTGTCCAGTGCAATCTCCAATTGTCCAGTACAATCTCCAATTGTCCAGTGCAATCCCCAATTGTCTGGTGCACTCCCCAATTGTCTGGTGCAATCCCCAATTGTCCAGTGCAATCCCCAATTGTCCAGTGCAACCCCCAATTGTCCAGTGCAATCCCCACTTGTCTGGTGCAATCCCTAATTGTCCAGTGCAATCTCCAATTGTCCAGTGCAATCCCCAATTGTCCGGTGCAATCCCCAATTGTCTGGTGCAATCCCCAATTGTCTGGTGCACTCCCCAAGTGTCTGGTGCAATCTCCAATTGTCCAGTGCAATCCCCAATTGTCTGGTGCACTCCCCAATTGTCTGGTGCAATCTCCAATTGTCCAGTGCAATCCCCAATTGTCTGGTGCAATCCCCAATGTCCAGTGCAATCCCCAATTGTCTGGTGCAATTCCCAATTGTCCAGTGCAATCCCCAATTGTCCAGTGCAATCCCCAATTGTCCAGTGCAATCCCCAATTGTCTGGTGCAATCCCCAATTGTCCAGTGCACTCCCCAATTGTCCAGTGCAATCCCCAATTGTCCAGTGCAATCCCCAATTGTCCAGTGCAATCCCCAATTGTCTGGTGCAATCCCCAATTGTCCAGTGCACTCCCCAATTGTCCAGTGCAATCCCCAATTGTCCAGTGCAATCCTCAGTTGTCCAGTGCAATCCCCAGTTGTCCAGTGCAATCCCTAATTGTCCAGTGCAATCCCCAATTGTCTGGTGCAATCCCCAATTGTCTGGTGCACTCCCCAATTGTCTGGTGCAATCTCCAATTGTCCAGTGCAATCCCCAATTGTCTGGTGCACTCCCCAATTGTCTGGTGCAATCCCTAATTGTCTGGTGCACTCCCCAATTGTCCAGTGCAATATCCAATTGTCCAGTGCAATCCCCAATTGTCTGGTGCACTCCCCAATTGTCCAGTGCAATCCCCAATTGTCTGGTGCAATTCCCAATTGTCCAGTGCAATCTCCAATTGTCCAGTACAATCCCCAATTGTCTGGTGCAATCCCCAATTGTCTGGTGCAATCTCCAATTGTCCAGTGCAACCCCTAATTGTCTGGTGCAATTCCCAATTGTCCAGTGCAATCCCCAGTTGTCCAGTGCAATCCCCAGTTGTCCAGTGCAATCCCCAATTGTCTGGTGCAATTCCCAATTGTCCAGTGCAATCCCCAATTGTCCGGTGCAATCCCTAATTGTCCGGTGCAATCCCCAATTGTCCAGTGCAATCCCTAGTTGTCCAGTGCAATCCCTAATTGTCCAGTGCAATCCCCAATTGTCCAGTGCAATCCCCAATTGTCCAGTGCAATCCCCAATTGTCCAGTGCAATCCCCAATTGTCCAGTGCAATCCCCGATTGTCCAGTGCAATCCCCAATTGTCCAGTGCAATTCCCTATTGTCCAGTGCAATCCCTAATTGTCCAGTGCAATCCCCACTTGTCTGGTGCAATTCCCTGTTGTCCAGTGCAATCCCCAGTTGTCCAGTGCAATCCCCAATTGTCCAGTGCAATCCCCACTTGTCTGGTGCAATCCCTAATTGTCCAGTGCAATCCCCAATTGTCCGGTGCAATCCCCAATTGTCTGGTGCAATCCCCAATTGTCTGGTGCACTCCCCAAGTGTCTGGTGCAATCTCCAATGTCCAGTGCAATCCCCAATTGTCTGGTGCACTCCCCAATTGTCTGGTGCAATCCCCAATTGTCCAGTGCAATCCCTAATTGTCCAGTGCAATCCCCAATTGTCCAGTGCAATCTCCAATTGTCCAGTGCAATCCCCAATTGTCTGGTGCAATCCCCAATTGTCTGGTGCACTCCCCAAGTGTCTGGTGCAATCTCCAATTGTCCAGTGCAATCCCCAATTGTCTGGTGCACTCCCCAATTGTCCGGTGCAATCTCCAATTGTCCAGTGCAATCCCCAATTGTCCAGTGCAATCCCCAATTGTCCAGTGCAATCTCCAATTGTCCAGTGCAATCCCCAATGTCCGGTGCAATCCCCAATTGTCCAGTGCAATCTCCATTTGTCCAGTGCAATCCCCAATTGTCCAGTGCAATCTCCAATTGTCCAGTGCAATCCCCAATTGTCCAGTGCAATCTCCAATTGTCCAGTGCAATCTCCAATTGTCCAGTGCAATCCCCAATTGTCCAGTGCAATCTCCAATTGTCCAGTGCAATCCCCAATTGTCTGGTGCAATTTCCAATTGTCCAGTGCAATCCCCAATTGTCCAGTGCAATCTCCAATTGTCCAGTGCAATCCCCAATTGTCCAGTGCAATCCCCAATTGTCCAGTGCAATCTCCAATTGTCCAGTGCACTCCCCAATTGTCTGGTGCAATTCCCTGTTGTCCAGTGCAATCCCCAATTGTCCAGTGCAATCCCCAATTGTCCAGTGCAACCCCCAATTGTCCAGTGCAATCCCCACTTGTCTGGTGCAATCCCTAATTGTCCAGTGCAATCCCCAGTTGTCCAGTGCAATCCCCAATTGTCCGGTGCAATCCCCAATTGTCTGGTGCAATCCCCAATTGTCTGGTGCACTCCCCAATTGTCTGGTGCAATCTCCAATTGTCCAGTGCAATCCCCAATTGTCTGGTGCACTCCCAATTGTCTGGTGCAATCCCTAATTGTCTGGTGCACTCCCCAATTGTCCAGTGCAATCTCCAATTGTCCAGTGCAATCCCCAATTGTCTGGTGCACTCCCCAATTGTCCAGTGCAATCCCCAATTGTCTGGTGCAATTCCCAATTGTCCAGTGCAATCTCCAATTGTCCAGTACAATCCCCAATTGTCTGGTGCAATCCCCAATTGTCTGGTGCAATCTCCAATTGTCCAGTGCAACCCCTAATTGTCTGGTGCAATTCCCAATTGTCCAGTGCAATCTCCAATTGTCCAGTACAATCTCCAATTGTCCAGTGCAATCCCCAATTGTCTGGTACACTCCCCAATTGTCTGGTGCAATCCCCAATTGTCCAGTGCAATCCCCAATTGTCCAGTGCAACCCCCAATTGTCCAGTGCAATCCCCACTTGTCTGGTGCAATCCCTAATTGTCCAGTGCAATCTCCAATTGTCCAGTGCAATCCCCAATTGTCCGGTGCAATCCCCAATTGTCTGGTGCAATCCCCAATTGTCTGGTGCACTCCCCAATTGTCTGGTGCACTCCCCAATTGTCCGGTGCAATCCCCAATTGTCTGGTGCAATCTCCAATTGTCCAGTGCAATCCCCAATTGTCTGGTGCACTCCCCAATTGTCTGGTGCAATCTCCAATTGTCCAGTGCAATCCCCAATTGTCTGGTGCAATCCCCAATTGTCCAGTGCAATCCCCAATTGTCTGGTGCAATTCCCAATTGTCCAGTGCAATCCCCAATTGTCCAGTGCAATCCCCAATTGTCCAGTGCAATCCCCAATTGTCTGGTGCAATCCCCAATTGTCCAGTGCAATCCCTAATTGTCCAGTGCAATCCCCAATTGTCCAGTGCAATCTCCAATTGTCCAGTGCAATCCCCAATTGTCTGGTGCACTCCCCAATTGTCCAGTGCAATCCCTAATTGTCCAGTGCAATCCCCAATTGTCTGGTGCAATCCCCAATTGTCTGGTGCACTCCCCAATTGTCTGGTGCAATCTCCAATTGTCCAGTGCAATCCCCAATTGTCTGGTGCACTCCCCAATTGTCTGGTGCAATCCCTAATTGTCTGGTGCACTCCCCAATTGTCCAGTGCAATATCCAATTGTCCAGTGCAATCCCCAATTGTCTGGTGCACTCCCCAATTGTCCAGTGCAATCCCCAATTGTCTGGTGCAATTCCCAATTGTCCAGTGCAATCTCCAATTGTCCAGTACAATCCCCAATTGTCTGGTGCAATCCCCAATTGTCTGGTGCAATCCCCAATTGTCTGGTGCAATCTCCAATTGTCCAGTGCAACCCCTAATTGTCTGGTGCAATTCCCAATTGTCCAGTGCAATCTCCAATTGTCCAGTACAATCTCCAATTGTCCAGTGCAATCCCCAATTGTCTGGTGCACTCCCCAATTGTCTGGTGCAATCCCCAATTGTCCAGTGCAATCCCCAATTGTCCAGTGCAACCCCCAATTGTCCAGTGCAATCCCCACTTGTCTGGTGCAATCCCTAATTGTCCAGTGCAATCCCCAATTGTCCGGTGCAATCCCCAATTGTCCGGTGCAATCCCCAATTGTCTGGTGCAATCCCCAATTGTCTGGTGCACTCCCCAAGTGTCTGGTGCAATCTCCAATTGTCCAGTGCAATCCCCAATTGTCTGGTGCACTCCCCAATTGTCTGGTGCAATCTCCAATTGTCCAGTGCAATCCCCAATTGTCCAGTGCAATCCCCAATTGTCCAGTGCAATCCCCAATTGTCTGGTGCAATTCCCAATTGTCCAGTGCAATCCCCAATTGTCCAGTGCAATCCCCAATTGTCCAGTGCAATCCCCAATTGTCCAGTGCAATCCCCAATTGTCCAGTGCAATCCCCAATTGTCCAGTGCAATCCCCAATTGTCTGGTGCAATCCCCAATTGTCCAGTGCAATCCCCAATTGTCCAGTGCAATCCCCAATTGTCCAGTGCAATCCCCAATTGTCTGGTGCAATCCCCAATTGTCTGGTGCAATCCCCAATTGTCCAGTGCAATCCCCAATTGTCTGGTGCAATCCCCAATTGTCTGGTGCAATCCCCAATTGTCTGGTGCAATTCCCAATTGTCCAGTGCAATCTCCAATTGTCCGGTGCAATCTCCAATTGTCTGGTGCAATCCCCAATTGTCTGGTGCAATTCCCAATTGTCCAGTGCAATCCCCAATTGTCTGGTGCAATCTCCAATTGTCCGGTGCAATCTCCAATTGTCTGGTGCAATCCCCAATTGTCTGGTGCAATTCCCAATTGTCCAGTGCAATCCCCAATTGTCCAGTGCAATCCCCAATTGTCCAGTGCAATCCCCAATTGTCCAGTGCAATCCCCAATTGTCTGGTGCAATCCCCAATTGTCTGGTGCAATCCCCAATTGTCTGGTGCAATCCCCAATTGTCTGGTGCAATCCCCAATTGTCCAGTGCAATCCCCAATTGTCTGGTGCAATCCCCAATTGTCTGGTGCAATCTCCAATTGTCCGGTGCAATCTCCAATTGTCTGGTGCAATCCCCAATTGTCCAGTGCAATCTCCAATTGTCCGGTGCAATCTCCAATTGTCTGGTGCAATCCCCAATTGTCCGGTGCAATCTCCAATTGTCTGGTGCAATCCCCAATTGTCTGGTGCAATCTCCAATTGTCCGGTGCAATCTCCAATTGTCTGGTGCAATCCCCAATTGTCTGGTGCAATTCCCAATTGTCCAGTGCAATCCCCAATTGTCCAGTGCAATCCCCAATTGTCCAGTGCAATCCCCAATTGTCTGGTGCAATCCCCAATTGTCTGGTGCAATCCCCAATTGTCTGGTGCAATCCCCAATTGTCTGGTGCAATCCCCAATTGTCTGGTGCAATCCCCAATTGTCCAGTGCAATCCCCAATTGTCTGGTGCAATCCCCAATTGTCTGGTGCAATCTCCAATTGTCCGGTGCAATCTCCAATTGTCTGGTGCAATCCCCAATTGTCCAGTGCAATCTCCAATTGTCCGGTGCAATCTCCAATTGTCTGGTGCAATCCCCAATTGTCCGGTGCAATCTCCAATTGTCTGGTGCAATCCCCAATTGTCTGGTGCAATCTCCAATTGTCCGGTGCAATCTCCAATTGTCTGGTGCAATCCCCAATTGTCTGGTGCAATCCCCAATTGTCTGGTGCAATCCCCAATTGTCCAGTGCAATCCCCAATTGTCCAGTGCAATCCCCAATTGTCCAGTGCAATCCCCAATTGTCTGGTGCAATCCCCAATTGTCTGGTGCAATCCCCAATTGTCTGGTGCAATCCCCAATTGTCTGGTGCAATCCCCAATTGTCTGGTGCAATCCCCAATTGTCTGGTGCAATTCCCAATTGTCCAGTGCAATCTCCAATTGTCCGGTGCAATCTCCAATTGTCTGGTGCAATCCCCAATTGTCCAGTGCAATCTCCAATTGTCCAGTGCAATTCCCAATTGTCTGGTGCAATCCCCAATTGTCCAGTGCAATCCCCAATTGTCCAGTGCAATCCCCAATTGTCCAGTGCAATCCCCAATTGTCCAGTGCAATCCCCAATTGTCCAGTGCAATTCCCAATTGTCTGGTGTACTCCCCAGTTGTCAGGTGCAATTCACAGTAGTCCGGTCCACTCCACTCCCCAATTGTCAAGGTTTCATTTATGTAGAAAAACTTGCAAACAAATGCTGGATGTTCGCTTTACTTGATTAACAAATCACAAATTTAACAATAAATAATGTTTGTTTTTATTCAGATATACAAGACAAATCAGAGCTCAACACAGAAGTATTTGGAATTTTATCGTGAGGTTGTACTTTCCACAGCTAGACTGGTTGCTGAATGGCAGGCTGTTGGATTTTGTCATGGGTAAGAAATGAAAACCATATAATGTTGTTATAAATTTTATGATTAGAACTTCAGTCAACATAGTCAAGGGATGAGAGCTGTACTCTGTCTATTGGTATCACCTTCTTATTAAACACTGTTTGAGTTTCATACTCAAATGAACCCTGGCTCATACTTTCTCAGATTTATTCATTTATTGATATCTTCAATTCTCTCATACTTATGAATATTTTTGTAATTTTCAATTGATTTTTAAAAATCACTAGTAGTCTAATTGTTTTGATATAGATTATATAGGTATCTCAGTAGACATCTCTAGACTTAATGAAGATTTTAATTTTTTAAATTTGAAAAATACTTTTGTAATTTTTTGTAAAAAATTGTACTATTAACTTCAGTGCTCTGGATAAGATGGCTTTGCCTTATTATAAATATATTAAATTCACTCTGAACACAGAACATTTCTATACTGTAGTACAGATTGCTTTCGAAATATGCACCCCTAACAGCGACACTATATCAAGTGACAGGCTGCTTGTTATGTTGCTTGGTCCCAAATTGATAAGAAGTATAATTTTTTTGTTCTTTTAGAAGTGCATATCAAATAAAGGCATATGTAAATTATGAAGGTGAAATCAACTTTTTTTTTTTAGTCTTCAAGCTGTATGTTTTTTTGTTTTTTTCATGTAAATATTTTTTTGTTCGACTTTTTATCTCTATTTATATACCGTCATCTACATAACCAAGAATTGAAACTTTAGTCATGCAATTATATTTTGTGAATAACAGAATTTAGAATAATAATTAAGAATAATAATTGAGAGGTATTCATAAAAAGTCTTATTATTCTTTTGAAATTGTTTTAGCATTAATTACAGTATTCAAAATTGATCACATTTATGTTATGTTTCCGGCAATTTGATGAAAATATCATCATGTTAATGCAAATACTTGGTGTCATAACTTTACTGTGTAAAATGTGTTTTCACAGGGATTCCATGCTGTTATCTGTAAAACTATATCTACAATGCATATACAGTTCATGCAATTCTTTGTTTTAACCTTACCTGTATCATCACAGATGAACGGAAAAGTATATGAGGGGCAAGGTCTGTCCTTGTTGTTTTTTGTTGTTGACTTCTGCATAAACTGTTCATCTATTTTCCTGTCTTCTTTTCAGAGTATTAAATACTGATAACATGAGTATTTTAGGATTAACTATTGATTATGGGCCGTATGGATTTATGGATAGATTTGATCAGGATTATATTTGTAATGGATCAGGTAATTATTGCTGGGAAAGGATTGACCAGCCTTGTTATTAGTCCAAGAAAATTGTTCAGCTTGGAATGTGTCTGAGTCCCTCATTAGTATGCAAGAATGTAGGAATATACCAGGAAAGTTGTTTTTCTGGAGTAAATTGTAGTGTATTTTACTTATGAAAGGTCAAAAAGTGAATGGAGATTTATGAAAATGTGCGAATGTTAACAGAATGATGTCGTTTGGTCACAGTTGCACAATAAATGATGGACTATTTTGGATGTAGCTATAAAATGTGTCACCAAAGTACTCACACATGTGCATGATTCCAATAGTTTGTGGTGTGAAGAAATGCCATTAGAAAATAAGTATTGTGTAATTTGTAGTGAGAATGTATTCAAACAGATTTATGTTTATGAATCTTGTTTCTTTTCAAAGTGTATTTATATAATAAAAATTGTTTATGAAAATATTTTTATATTTTTTTGATGGATTGAATTTACGAATGATGAGTTATTTTGTTACACCATCACTCCAATTATGTTTATTGTTATGTGCAAGTAACAGCTATATGTTTATGTGATTACTTCATTTTGAGTGACACAACTGATCTTGAATTGTAGATGATGGAGGACGATATGCTTTTAACAAACAACCTTCCATGTGCAAGTGGAATCTGAAAAAGTTTGCTGAGGCTTTAAGTGGTTACACTGAGCTAGACCAAGTGTTGCCATTAGAGATGTCTTTGACAGTGTTAGAGGAATATGAAGAGGAGTATCAGAAATGCTTTTTACAGAAGATGAGAAAAAAATTTGGTTTGGTTCGAAAGCAGTTAGAGACTGATATGTAAGTGACTTATTTCTACACAAAATGGCCGACTAGCATGTATGTATAACAAATGTGATCTTGATTTTGTTTTGAGTAGTCAATAAATGACTTTTAGTGAACAAATATCATTTTGGGTGTTGCAAATACCCTGTTCTAGTTATGCTAAGTGAAACTTGACATTTTGTTAGCTTTTAGCTGGCTTAAAAATAGCTTTAGGCAAAAAAATAAATATTTGTTTCTGCTGAGACATGACAGTTGAGAGTTAGCTTAGGAGTTATTAATAATGCATGGACTGTACTGTATTTGGTGATATTGCTGTATTTAGTGATATCGCTGCTGTATTTGTTGATATCGCTGCTGTATTTGATGATATCACTGTATTTGATGATATCGCTGCTGTATATGGTGATATCTCTATTTGGTGATATCACTGTATTTGATGATATCGCTGCTGTATTTGGTGATATCACTGTATTTGGTGATATCACTGTATTTGGTGATATCACTGTATTTGGTGATATCGCTGCTGTATTTGGTGATATCACTGTATTTTGTGATATCGCTGCTGTATTTGGTGATATCTCTGTATTTGGGGATATCACTGTATTTGGTGATATTGCTGCTGTAAATGGTGATATCACTGTATTTGGTGATATTGCTGCTGTTTGGTAATATTGTTGTATTTGGTTATATTGCTGTATTTGGTGATATTGCTGTATATGGCGATATCGCTGTATATGGCGATATTGCTATTTGGTTATGTCACTGTATTTGGTACATCACCTTATATGGTAATATTGCTCTTTATGGGTATATTGCTGTATATCATATGGGCTTATGGAATGTTTGCATAAACCATGATAATCATAAATGTACTGTATGTTTATGTCTTGTTCAATAAATCCATGTGTTGAATTGTTAATGCCATCTGTGTTTGTAAGAATATGGTTAAACATAAAACAAATAAAATAATATTATGTTTTCTATCAGAGATCTGGTGGACTCTTTTCTGCAGGCAATGCAGGATACAGGAGGTGATTACACCAACTGTTTCCGTTGTCTGAATCAATTAGACTTGCCTGGAGCTGACACCTATCACACATCTATGGAGAGAGTAACTAATATGTTGATGGCACAGTCATGCACTTTGGAAGAACTCAAGAACACTTGCAAACCAAGAATGGACCCAAGGTAGTCATGTTACAGTGTTATCTTTGATGGAATGTGAAATAATTAATAGAGAGAAATGTGTATGAGGGAGAATGTCTATTCACTGCACTGAATTTTAGCAATGGTAATCCAGAAAGCAGTTGGAAGAATCTATTGTTTACAAACTATATACTGTAAAATCTGTATTAGAAGCTGTGGCTTCTATTAAAATGGTACAATGCAACAGAGGGAATGCGGCTTTTAATAAAGCATCTACACATATGAGAAATTGTGATTTTTTGGTTCTTCCAGAAAAATGTCCAGCTTGAATTAATGCTCGGCCAGATAGCAAATTACTGTGCAGTTATATCATGTAACTCAGTGATATTTGGCAGAAAATTATACAGCATTATGGGTTTCAGTCCTCAGGGGCTCATTTTTTGGATCTTGATAAAATTGGCCTACAACCGGATGAAAAACCTGAAGATTTGTATCAGCGCATTATGGCATTTTATGAAGATAATTTATTGACCAAAGATGGCGATATTATACATCACAGTGACCAGGTTCCAGATGATGAAGATATGACCCCAACCCTTGAGAACACCATCATGTTTTTATGGTTACAACTCATTAACCCAGGACTCCCACAGTTAGTGAAGCAGAAATATGGTGCAGAACTACGTAATAAATCCTTGGCCTCTTTGAAACCCGAAATTTCGCAAGCCATGTCATCTCTATTGGACGAGTTACATAGTATTGAAGATACAAAGGTGCTTCGTACAGGTGCATTCAACCAACCAATCAGAAACCAAGTTAATTTTCGTGATCAGATGTGTGTTCTTTGTAGAAGAGCTGGGAGACCCGGACATTCCCCACATACACTGATAGACTGTAGGTACTTGCCCGAAGCAGATAAGCATGCAATCAGTCATCTCATTTAGTCACACTTGAAAATGAAGTGGAATACCAACTGTCACCTGAGGATATGGAACATGATTTACAGGATGAGTGTGTAGTTCCAAATGCCCTAATTGATCGGCCAACAACTCAGCGAGTTAATGTAATACAGTCTCCATTTTGGAATACATATTATCTTAGTATTCCCATTAAGGTGACTCTCGATACTGGGGTCACAACTAATTTAATCAGAGCCTCATTTGCTAAAGCTGTGAATTTGCCTATTAAACCAGCATCTCAGATGGCTCATCAGGCTGATGGAGTAACCCCACTTGATGTTATTGGAGAGGTCCACTGTCAGCTAACTACAAATAAGCACATATTCCAGATAGACGCATTAGTTGTGAAGCGACTTGATGTTGAGATTCTTGCCAGCAACCTTTTTCTTGTGGACAATGATGTAGCAACCCATCCAGCCAAAAGACAGGTCGTTATTAAGGGCATCGATATCATCTATTATTGCCCTCAACCTGATTGCACCGCTTTCATACGTCGTACTCAATCTTGTTTGCTTAGAAGTTCTACTCAACAGACAATTCTACCAGGTGAATTTATTCAGCTGGATATCCCAGAGGAATGGGAACCAGATTCTATACTAGCACTGGAACCTCAAATGGATAGTCAGGCCAATAAACATGTTAAATTCAGTAAAACGTGGCCTAGGAAATTCAGTCAGTTGGCCACACCCTCAGAGTTACTAACTCAACACCTGATCCAGTAGTGGTAAAACGACATGACCATTTGGGCCAAGTTCGCCCGATAACACCAGCATTAATGGAAAATACCCATAAGACAACTTCAATAGCACACAACCCACCGAAACTATTTCACCCACACTCATCTAGTGTATCCCTGGACCCAGACCACCAGCTTTCTGTGGATATTAAGGGCGAATTTGTAGATTTGCATTTACAATATCTAAGTATAACAGGGCTAGTGGAAAGATTGAAGCAGTGGTAAATATGGGCCCAGTCTTACCCCCACAAAGAAAGGGCAGACTCCCTCATTATAAACGTGCTACAATGATTGCATTACAAAATAAATTTGGTGAGCTCGAATCTGCAGGCGTATTCGCTAAACCAGAACAAGTCAATGTTACAGTAAAATATCTCAACCTGTCATTCTTAGTAAAAAAAACGAATGGCGGAAGCCGACTAGTAACATCATTCGGTGAAGTTGCCCAATACAGTAAGCCTGAACCATCTTTAATGCCGAGTGTGGATAATGTATTATGTGACATTGCCGAATGGAAGTACATGTATATTATTAATAAAAACAGATTTGAATCAGGCCTATTATCAAATCCCGCTAGCATCCAAGTCCATGAAATATTGTGGAGTGGCGACTCCATTTAAAGGAGTCAGGGTATATACACACTGTGCTATGGGTATGCCAGGATCCGAAAACAAAGAAGTTATGTGCAGAGTTCTGGGCGACTTTATCCAGGAAGGCTGTGCTTCGAAAATAGCTGATGATCTCTATGTTGGGGGTGGAACACCTGACAGTGTCTTACATAATTGGAGTCGCACACTTGAAGCACTGCACAATAATAATCTACATCTATCAGCTGGAAAGACCATAGTCTGTCCCAAATCTACAAATATTTTGGGTTGGATTTGGTCAAATGGCACAATTAAAGCTAGCCCACACAGAATTGCTACCCTCTCTTCAATTGATCCACCTAACAATGTCTCAGGTCTGAGGTCATTTATTGGAGCATACAAAGTCCTCAGCCGTGTTCTTAAAGGCTATGCTGACCTCATTGATCCTCTGGAGCAGGCAACAGCTGGACTACAATCAGCTGGTCTGAGAACCTATCAGGCTTTTTAATTCTAAATTGAAGAAACATCAAATTGCATGGCTGCGAAGTAGAAGCTTTGTGTATAGGGGCAGCTGTAAAGCACTTTGCTCCTTATATAATACAATCAAAACATAAAACACAGCTTTTGACCTTGTGTCCAGGCTTACGAGAAATTGAGACTGGGTGAGTTCTCGGCTAGTTCCAGAGTTACTACATTCTTGTCCACATTGAGCCGCTATATGATAGATGCTCAACATATAGCAGGAGTCTCAAATGTACCTACTGACTTTGCAAGTCGGCATCCCTCAGAATGTTTGGATCAATCTTTCCAAATTTGTAAGTTTGTTGAAGAGTTGGAGAGTAAGGGATATCACGCCATCACACGATCGACTCAGTTGTTCTTTCATTCTGTTCGTTTGTTTATTATTACTTCTCTGTACACGTCCTTGTTATAAGCCATTAAACTACGTCGGCACAATACAGCTTTGGTTTGTTTCAATTGCCGCTCAATTGTTCAAAAAAAAATTTGTGTGACTTCTATTAGAGATGCAGCTTCAAATACAGATTTGACATACTTTGGCACACAGCAGAATCAAAAACTCTGTCTTTACAATAATGTGTATGAATGTTTATTGATTTTATTTGTTTGCATTTATAAACTGATGAAGAGTGGATGTCATAAAAGTTTCTTGGTGCAAATGTGATAAGGTTTTCCATGTTTTAGCTTTGCTGACATCATAGATGACAGAGTGGAGCTGTTCATATATGTGATTGTACGTTCATCGCTTGTTCTCATCCATCAACAATTGCACTACTAGCTCAATTGCTTTTATACTTGGCATGTAGGAGGTACCTTTGGTGGACCTTTCTCAGATTTGTTTATTTCATGATGACATCATCAATTCTCTAATTTTGATGAATATTTTTGTCAGTTTGGGGAAAAAGTGATATTTTTGATTTCTTGTTAAAAACCGCAAGTCTGATTACATTGATATACATAAATGTACGCTCAGATTTGTTCATTTTGTGATGGTATTTTCAATTCTTTAATTGAAATGTGCATTGCTAACAGTGAAGCCATCACACTAGCCGAGACACTTCACTTGCATCACTTGTTACCTCCATCATTTTATTGCTGTGAGTCTCTTCAAACAAACCCCAAACATGTATACATGTACAGTACAGACTGTGAAGATATTTAATACTACTGAGTTTAACTTTTTCCCCACGAGTTCCCTGTTTCCATCACACATTCACAAAATAGTCACGTTTATAGCCTACACTTTCCTTCAGAAGATTGGGAAAAACTGAAAATTGACTCAAATTTAGCCTGTTCCAAAATTAGGGGAAAAAATACAGAAAAATTTGGGTGAGAATGTCTAATGAGGAAAAAGTTAATCGCTGTTGAAGACCTGTTATTTAGATAGTGCAGTAAACTATGTATTAGTAATCATTTTCTTGTCAAATTTGTAATCTATTATATATGTCTGTAATATTTCTGCCAAATTTGTTTAGAGGTGAGAGAAGAAATTAACATCCCAATGAATAAATAATCTGTGATATTGTGACTATAATTTGAATACATGTTTGCAGGGAATTGATGATGATTGTTATGTTGATGCAGACTAACCCTGATCTGTTGGCAAACCTTGGCAAAGGACAACACATGGTTGTTAAAGAGATGGAAAAAGTAGAAAAACTCAAGCAATTACAAGTAAGTACACTGAATAGGATGTCTTATGAAACTGTGAAAGGTAGATGACCATAATTTATAAACATATTTATTTGTAATACCGATCATCAGTTTCCATTCAAATTTGAATATTTAATGCATGCCTCCAGGCGACATAGCACAAGTCCACTCATCAGTAATATTAGTTAGAACTCATGATGGTATCACAATACCTTAAAACATTTATAACATGTCTAGATTTCTGCTGTTTACTGTAAGCGTTAGTGCATTGCTTCACCATCCTAAATAAATATATAAGAGATCTTAATGTGTCTCATTTCAGCTGTGATTTATATGTCTTGGAAATAGTACAATTATTTGTACAGTATTGTTCAATTTGTGTATAACTAAGGCACTCAGCTTGCTTCAAAATGGATTTAAATTAGTTTTAGAAAATTTATTACATTGATGCCAAATTCACAAACTTTACTGGTATGGTGTTCTTATTCTGACTTGTGGTTTGTTTGATTCATCTGTTTATTTACCAGGGTTTAACTTTACTGGTATGGTGTTCTTATTCTGACTTGTGGTTTGTTTGATTCATCTGTGTATTTACCAGGGTTTAACAGAGCAAGATAAAAAAAATAAAGATTTGAAGATCTGGTCAGCTTGGCTCGAGAAATACTCAGATAGACTGAGACTAGAATGTAAAGACATGCAAGACATAGAGGAACTGTCAAAGACTAGGGTAACTGCTATGAACTCCAACAACCCTAAATACATACTGCGTAATTATATAGCACACAATGCCATAACTTGTGCAGAAAAAGGAGACTTTTCTGAGGTCAGTATTAAAAGTGTTATTGTCAGAGTGTTAGGAATTGTTAATTTCACATGCTATGCAGTTGACCTTGGTCTCTGCTAACATTTGTCTGTAATTGATATAGCTTAATGACCTGGGTCAACTTTTCTCTGAAAGTCTATCATTGACTAGGGCTGTATCAAATTAATTCACTTCTACCAATGATGTCTCAGGCAAATTACTTATTACTCTTAGTAATAGTTTTCGTTTCAAAACATGTCATCACCCACAGAAAAGTCTGCATAACAATAATAGTATACAAAGGTATTCACATTTACTATATAGACTTGTGTTAGTTTTTCCTATTTGAAAATTGACAACACAATGAAGTATAATACTTAATCGTACATGGCTGTCAAGATCTTGTTGAAAGCGAGAGAATCACATGACTTGTTTTTGCCCTTCAAATATTGTTCTATTCTTCATCGCCATCACATTCCTTATTCACCTGACCTATGTAATTCTGATATTTGGGGCCAAAACATGAAAATCTGCAATTGTCAGCCCATTGTTTAAATAAATATTTTACTCAAGAAAAACAAGTCCTGTGGCTCTCATAACTATTCATGATTAGGCTATATATTAGCTCCCATGGCTAAAAAAGCATTTGGTAGAAATCCATGGTGTAGGCGAGTTCCAGCATCAAATTAGGTGTAAATTTTTGACTAATATCAGCAAAAAATATATGATAATTAAAAAGTGGTCAATGTATCACCCTAGATGACTTGTGTACTATGCCAAGTATATAACACAGTGCAACAGGAGTTAGTTCATGTACACTGCGTAATTGTCAATATTAGCATTTAATATGTTAATTTCTCAAATAAAATGGTTTAATAGTTCTAAATAATGTTTGTAATCAGCTCCAACTCCAACAAAATGGATGTAAACAAAACAAAACATGATTCACAGGTCACCGGTACTTGACTCAGCTTCACTTATGAGTGTAACAGCTGATATACATGTATACAATGAAGTACGCCCTCACACATCACGTTTCAGATCAAACAATGAGAGAAAGCTCATTGGCTTTAATACATATATTATGGGATGAAATAATAATGTGGGAATACATAACACATACCCCCCCCCCTCCTGCAATGTGAACCTGCATTTTTTCTCTGCTCATCATTAAAATGAAACAGATTACTATATTTCAACACATATATAATCCTGGGACCCATGCATAACTGTTATATCTCAAACTCTGTCGTATTTAGGAAGATGAAACCTGCATTATTATGAATATGTTAAACAAGAGATCTGAACAAAAATAACAGATGACCATATATGGTCACATAAACTCATTAATATGCATAACTGTCATTACTGACATGCAACCAGGGCCTTAATGAAGACATAAAACAAAAGATGTAATTAATATAAAAGATGTCTGTATATGATCATGTAACCTCATTAAAATGCATAAGCACATGGCTCATTGTATATTCTGAATCAATATCTCGATAACCAAACCAGGTAAATACATGGATCCAACAGTGTTTTGACCTTATGGTGCAAGTCATTCAAACTACCCTAATGGCCATCCGGTGACCACATTAATTATGGCATATGTCTGATGGCTTGGACCCTGCTGACACCACTTACAGCTTTACATATACATTGTTTTTTCACTGCTATAGCACTAGGATAGGATAGGATATTTTTATTTGGAACGTACACAAAAACAATGTTTGAGTAAAGTCCAATATAAGAAACAATAAGTAACACAACTAATCTGAAATCATTTTTTAAAATCTGAAATACAAAATTAGCTAAAATACTACAAACATATTTGTTTACACTTGAGAAAACATTGATAAACAATTCTCCATTTGGTAAGGTTTGATAATCAGGTGAGTATTTGAATTGTGCATAGAGGAATTTTTACCTATGTTCTGAAAAACTGTTATGTTCACAATGAAAAAAGTAAGTGTTTTTTATCACCCACATCATTAGAGTCACACTTGTTACATACCCTGTCTATTCTATTTATTCCCCTGTGAGGGCCTGTTTCAATTGGCAAGAAGTGGGCTGAAATACAGAATTTGGTTAAAACTTTATATGAAGTTTTTGTGGTAATATTTTGTCAGAAAATAGTTTTGATACAAAAACAGTAATCTCTGATTTGCTATTGCCAGTTCCGCTAAATAGATTAGTCAGAAAACTACCCCAAACTTCTGACCCATAAAGAATAACAGTTTACAGGCTAGACTCACTAAATGGCATTCGTTTGAATCCCAAAGCATTTTATACATTTTAAATGATGCTTTGTGAGCTTTCTCATACAACCTTGCTGTGGCTGCACTAAATTTCCCATTTGATTGAAAAGTGATGGCAAGGTTTATAAAAATTCACACATTCGAATTGAAATTTGTCTTCAAGGTTTTTACCAGTGCTGTTGAAAACTATAATTTTAGATTTGTTTATGTTAACCTTTAATTTCCATTTCTGGCAGTAATTTTGAATGGCATCAATGCCCTTCTGTAGACCATCATGACTAGTAGATATTAACAGAAAATCATCTGCATATAAAATACAGTTAAATTTCACACCATTCAGGTCCACTGGGTCAAAATTGTTAACAACATCATAAATACCATTGACATATTAAATATTAAACAACTGGGGACTTGCAGCCTTACAGCTTTGCTTTACACCTATATTAGAATCAAAGTATGGTGTAATTCCCCTATTCATTTTTATGCTATAGTTTGTATTTTTATCCTCGGGTGGAGCTATGTCACAAGACGTTCCACGTTGCTAAGACGCGCACCACTGTACATGCATTTCTATGGGCTCTGTGTGCACTGCTGTGGAACAACGGTCGAGCCGGTGAAAATTCAAGAAAACAATACAAACTCAACTTTGAAGTAATTATGTTACACATGTAGCACTAATCTTGTTATACTGTTCAGGGGAGTCTCAACAACCATCCCAAAGTACCGTTTTCTGCGAGTTTTTGGCCTTTGCTTACACCGCAAGGGTTGCCCAGCGTTGCCCGGATGTCCGCCCCAAGGATTGACTTAATCAAATTATAGAAGTTCCCCCCAATGCCTATATGCAGTAGTTTATATACATATTAAAAAACAAAAGTATATTATTATTTACTCTAGAGGGCAGAATTAACTCCATAATAATTCAATTTTTTCAGTGATTGTTCATGTTCTTTCAATGTCACATATGTGAAAATGAGAATATTTCAATATTTGAGAAACATTTTATTTTACATCAAATGCAATTTCTATATTTCAGGTTAGAAGGGTGCTGAAACTACTGGAGCATCCATATGATGATGGCACACAGGTTGATGACGTCACAATGCAATTAGAACAGCACAATATAGAAAGCTCATCATCTGCTGAACAAGGTGTGCAGTGTTTTATATTTCTCAGTTATGTAATGTCTGGTGCTCTGCAGTATTTATCAGTTATGTAATGTCTGGTGCTCTGCAGCATTTATCAGTTATGAAATGTCTGATACTCTGCAGTGTTTATCAGTTATGAAATGTCTGGTGCTCTGCAGTATTTATCAGTTATGAAATGTCTGGTACTCTGCAGTGTTTATCAGTTATGAAATGTCTGGTGCTCTGCAGTGTTTATCAGTTATGAAATGTCTGGTACTCTGCAGTGTTTATCAGTTATGAAATGTCTGGTGCTCTGCAGTATTTATCAGTTATGAAATGTCTGGTACTCTGCAGTATTTATCAGTTATGAAATGTCTGGTGCTCTGCAGTGTTTATCAGTTATGAAATGTCTGGTACTGTGCAGTATTTATCAGTTATGAAATGTCTGGTGCTCTGCAGTGTTTATCAGTTATGAAATGTCTGGTACTCTGCAGTATTTATCAGTTATGAAATGTCTGGTGCTCTGCAGTATTTATCAGTTATGTAATGTCTGGTGCTCTGCAGAGTTTATCAGTTATGAAATGTCTGGTACTCTGCAGTATTTATCAGTTATGAAATGTCTGGTACTGTGCAGTGTTTATCAGTTATGAAATGTCTGGTACTCTGCAGTATTTATCAGTTATGAAATGTCTGGTGCTCTGCAGTGTTTATTAGTTATGAAACTTCTGGTACTCTGCAGTATTTATCAGTTATGAAATGTCTGGTACTCTGCAGTATTTATCAGTTATGAAACGTCTGGTACTCTGCAGTATTTATCAGTTATGAAATGTCTGGTACTCTGCAGTATTTATCAGTTATGAAATGTCTGGTGCTCTGCAGTATTTATCAGTTATGAAATGTATGGTGCTCTGCAGTGTTTATCAGTTATGAAATGTCTGGTACTCTGCAGTGTTTATCAGTTATGAAATGTCTGGTACTGTGCAGTATTTATCAGTTATGAAATGTCTGGTGCTCTGCAGTATTTATCAGTTATGAAATGTCTGGTGCTCTGCAGTATTTATCAGTTATGAAATGTCTGGTACTTTGCAGTATTTATCAGTTATGAAATGTCTGGTACTCTGCAGTGTTTATCAGTTATGAAATGTCTGGTACTCTGCAGTATTTATCAGTTATGAAATGTCTGGTGCTCTGCAGTATTTATCAGTTATGAAATATCTGGTACTCTGCAGTATTTATCAGTTATGAAACGTCTGGTACTCTGCAGTATTTATCAGTTATGAAATGTCTGGTACTCTGCAGTATTTATCAGTTATGAAATGTCTGGTGATCTGCAATATTTATCAGTTATGTAATGTCTGGTACTCTGCAGTATTTATCAGTTATGAAATGTCTGGTACTCTGCGGTGTTTATCAGTTATGAAATGTCTGGTACTCTGCAGTATTTATCAGTTATGAAATGTCTGGTACTCTGCAGTATTTATCAGTTATGTAATGTCTGGTACTCTGCAGTATTTATCAGTTATGAAATATCTGGTGCTCTGCAGAGTTTATCAGTTATGAAATGTCTGGTACTGTGCAGTATTTATCAGTTATGAAATGTCTAGTACTCTGCAGTGTTTATCAGTTATGAAATGTCTGGTACTCTGCAATATTTATCAGTTATGAAATGTCTGGTACTGTGCAGTATTTATCAGTTATGAAATGTCTGGTACTCTGCAGTGTTTATCAGTTATGAAATATCTGGTACTCTGCAGTATTTATCAGTTATGAAATATATGGTACTCTGCAGTATTTATCAGTTATGAAATGTCTGGTGCTCTACAGTGTTTATCAGTTATGAAATGTCTGGTGCTCTGCAGTGTTTATCAGTTATGAAATGTCTGGTACTCTGCAGTATTTATCAGTTATGAAATGTCTGGTGCTCTGCAGTATTTATCAGTTATGAAATGTCTGGTGCTCTGCAGTGTTTATTAGTTATGAAATGTCTGGTGCTCTGCAGTGTTTATTAGTTATGAAACGTCTGGTACTCTTCAGTATTTATCAGTTATGAAATGTCTGGTACTTTGCAGTGTTTATCAGTTATGAAATGTCTGGTACTCTGCAGTATTTATCAGTTATGATATGTCTGGTGCGCTGCAGTGTTTAATAGTTATGAAATGTCTGGTACTCTGCAGTATTTATCAGTTATGAAATGTCTGGTGCGCTGCAGTGTTTAATAGTTATGAAATGTCTGGTACTCTGCAGTATTTATCAGTTATGAAATGTCTGGTACTCCGCAGTATTTATCAGTTATGAAACGTCTGGTACTCTGCAGTGTTTATCAGTTATGAAATGTCTGGTACTCTGCAGTATTTATCAGTTATGAAATGTCTGGTACTCTGCAGTATTTATCAGTTATTAAATATCTGGTGCTCTGCAGTGTTTATCAGTTATGAAATATCTGGTGCTCTGCAGTGTTTATCAGTTATGAAATGTCTGGTACTCTGCAGTGTTTATCAGTTATGAAATGTCTGGTACTGTGCAGTGTTTATCAGTTATGAAATGTCTGGTGCTCTGCAGTGTTTATCAGTTATGAAATGTCTGGTACTGTGCAGTGTTTATCAGTTATGAAATGTATGGTACTCTGCAGTATTTATCAGTTATGAAATGTCTGGTACTCTGCAGTGTTTATCAGTTATGAAATGTCTGGTACTCTGCAGTATTTATCAGTTATGAAATGTCTGGTACTCTGCAGTATTTATCAGTTATGAAATGTCTGGTGCTCTGCAGTATTTATCAGTTATGAAATGTATGGTGCTCTGCAGTATTTATCAGTTATGAAATGTCTGGTGCTCTGCAGTGTTTATCAGTTATGAAATGTCTGGTGCTCTGCAGTATTTATCAGTTATGAAATGTCTGGTGCTCTGCAGTGTTTATCAGTTATGAAATGTCTGGTACTCTGCAGTGTTTATCAGTTATGAAATGTCTGGTACTGTGCAGTATTTATCAGTTATGAAATGTCTGGTGCTCTGCAGTATTTATCAGTTATGAAATGTCTGGTGCTCTGCAGTATTTATCAGTTATGAAATGTCTGGTACTTTGCAGTATTTATCAGTTATGAAATGTCTGGTACTCTGCAGTGTTTATCAGTTATGAAATGTCTGGTACTTTGCAGTATTTATCAGTTATGAAATGTCTGGTGCTCTGCAGTATTTATCAGTTATGAAATATCTGGTACTCTGCAGTATTTATCAGTTATGAAACGTCTGGTACTCTGCAGTATTTATCAGTTATGAAATGTCTGGTACTCTGCAGTATTTATCAGTTATGAAATGTCTGGTGATCTGCAATATTTATCAGTTATGTAATGTCTGGTACTCTGCAGTATTTATCAGTTATGAAATGTCTGGTACTCTGCGGTGTTTATCAGTTATGAAATGTCTGGTACTCTGCAGTATTTATCAGTTATGAAATGTCTGGTACTCTGCAGTATTTATCAGTTATGTAATGTCTGGTACTCTGCAGTATTTATCAGTTATGAAATGTCTGGTGCTCTGCAGAGTTTATCAGTTATGAAATGTCTGGTACTGTGCAGTATTTATCAGTTATGAAATGTCTAGTACTCTGCAGTGTTTATCAGTTATGAAATGTCTGGTACTCTGCAATATTTATCAGTTATGAAATGTCTGGTACTGTGCAGTATTTATCAGTTATGAAATGTCTGGTACTCTGCAGTGTTTATCAGTTATGAAATATCTGGTACTCTGCAGTATTTATCAGTTATGAAATATATGGTACTCTGCAGTATTTATCAGTTATGAAATGTCTGGTGCTCTGCAGTGTTTATCAGTTATGAAATGTCTGGTGCTCTGCAGTGTTTATCAGTTATGAAATGTCTGGTACTCTGCAGTATTTATCAGTTATGAAATGTCTGGTGCTCTGCAGTATTTATCAGTTATGAAATGTCTGGTGCTCTGCAGTGTTTATTAGTTATGAAATGTCTGGTGCTCTGCAGTGTTTATTAGTTATGAAACGTCTGGTACTCTTCAGTATTTATCAGTTATGAAATGTCTGGTACTTTGCAGTGTTTATCAGTTATGAAATGTCTGGTACTCTGCAGTATTTATCAGTTATGAAATGTCTGGTGCGCTGCAGTGTTTAATAGTTATGAAATGTCTGGTACTCTGCAGTATTTATCAGTTATGAAATGTCTGGTGCGCTGCAGTGTTTAATAGTTATGAAATGTCTGGTACTCTGCAGTATTTATCAGTTATGAAATGTCTGGTACTCCGCAGTATTTATCAGTTATGAAACGTCTGGTACTCTGCAGTGTTTATCAGTTATGAAATGTCTGGTACTCTGCAGTATTTATCAGTTATGAAATGTCTGGTACTCTGCAGTATTTATCAGTTATTAAATATCTGGTGCTCTGCAGTGTTTATCAGTTATGAAATATCTGGTGCTCTGCAGTGTTTATCAGTTATGAAATGTCTGGTACTCTGCAGTGTTTATCAGTTATGAAATGTCTGGTACTGTGCAGTGTTTATCAGTTATGAAATGTCTGGTGCTCTGCAGTGTTTATCAGTTATGAAATGTCTGGTACTGTGCAGTGTTTATCAGTTATGAAATGTATGGTACTGTGCAGTGTTTATCAGTTATGAAATGTATGGTACTCTGCAGTATTTATCAGTTATGAAATGTCTGGTACTCTGCAGTGTTTATCATTTATGAAATGTCTGGTACTCTGCAGTATTTATCAGTTATGAAATGTCTGGTACTCTGCAGTATTTATCAGTTATGAAATGTCTGGTGCTCTGCAGTATTTATCAGTTATGAAATGTCTGGTGCTCTGCAGTATTTATCAGTTATGAAATGTCTGGTGCTCTGCAGTGTTTATCAGTTATGAAATGTCTGGTGCTCTGCAGTATTTATCAGTTATGAAATGTCTGGTGCTCTGCAGTGTTTATTAGTTATGAAATGTCTGGTGCTCTGCAGTGTTTATTAGTTATGAAACGTCTGGTACTCTGCAGTATTTATCAGTTATGAAATGTCTGGTACTTTGCAGTGTTTATCAGTTATGAAATGTCTGGTACTCTGCAGTATTTATCAGTTATGAAATGTCTGGTGCGCTGCAGTGTTTAATAGTTATGAAATGTCTGGTACTCTGCAGTATTTATCAGTTATGAAATGTCTGGTACTCCGCAGTATTTATCAGTTATGAAACGTCTGGTACTCTGCAGTGTTTATCAGTTATGAAATGTCTGGTACTGTGCAGTGTTTATCAGTTATGAAATGTATGGTACTCTGCAGTATTTATCAGTTATGAAATGTCTGGTACTCTGCAGTATTTATCAGTTATGAAATGTCTGGTACTCTGCAGTATTTATCAGTTATGAAATGTCTGGTGCTCTGCAGTGTTTATCAGTTATGAAATGTATGGTACTGTGCAGTGTTTATCAGTTATGAAATATCTGGTACTCTGCAGTGTTTATCAGTTATGAAATGTCTGGTACTCTGCAGTATTTATCAGTTATGAAATGTCTGGTACTCTGCAGTATTTATCAGTTATGAAATGTCTGGTGCTCTGCAGTATTTATCAGTTATGAAATATCTGGTACTCTGCAGTATTTATCAGTTATGAAATGTCTGGTGCTCTGCAGTATTTATCAGTTATGAAATGTCTGGTGCTCTGCAGTGTTTATCAGTTATGAAATGTCTGGTACTCTACAGTATTTATCAGTTATGAAATATATGGTACTGTGCAGTATTTATCAGTTATGAAATGTCTGATACTCTGCAGTGTTTATCCGTTATGAAATGTCTGGTACTCTGCAGTATTTATCAGTTATGAAATGTCTGGTGCTTTGCAGTATTTATCAGTTATGTAATGTGTGGTGCTCTGCAGAGTTTATCAGTTATGAAACGTCTGGTACTCTGCAGTATTTATCAGTTATGAAATGTCTGGTGCTCTGCAGTATTTATCAGTTATGTAATGTCTGGTGCTCTGCAGTGTTTATCAGTTATGAAACATCTGGTACTCTGCAGTATTATTCAGTTATGAAATGTCTGGTGCTCTGCAGTATTTATCAGTTATGAAATGTCTGGTGCTCTGCAGTGTTTATTAGTTATGAAACATCTGGTACTCTGCAGTATTTATCAGTTATGAAATTCTGGTACTCTGCAGTATTTATCAGTTCTGAAATGTATGGTGATCTGCAATATATATCAGTTATGAAATAAATGGTACTCTGCGGTGTTTATCAGTGATGAAATGTCTGGTACTCTGCGGTGTTTATCAGTTATGAAATGTCTGGTACTCTGCAGTATTTATCAGTTATGAAATGTCTGGTACTCTGCAGTATTTATCAGTTATGAAATATCTGGTGCTCTGCAGTGTTTATCAGTTATGAAATGTATGGTACTGTGCAGTGTTTATCAGTTATGAAATGTCTGGTACTCTGCAGTATTTATCAGTTATGAAATGTCTGGTACTGTGCAGTGTTTATCAGTTATGAAATGTCTGGTGCTCTGCAGTGTTTATCAGTTATGAAATGTCTGGTACTCTGCAGTATTTATCAGTTATGAAATGTATGGTGATCTGCAGTGTTTATCAGTTATGAAATGTCTGGTGCTCTGCAGTATTTATCAGTTATGAAATATCTGGTACTCTGCAGTGTTTATCAGTTATGAAATGTCTGGTACTCTGCAGTATTTATCAGTTATGAAATGTCTGGTACTCTGCAGTATTTATCAGTTATGAAATGTCTGGTGCTCTGCAGTATTTATCAGTTATGAAATGTATGGTGCTCTGCAGTATTTATCAGTTATGAAATGTCTGGTGCTCTGCAGTGTTTATCAGTTATGAAATGTCTGGTACTCTGCAGTATTTATCAGTTATGAAACGTCTGGTACTCTGCAGTATTTATCAGTTATGAAATATATGGTACTGTGCAGTATTTATCAGTTATGAAATGTCTGGTACTCTGCAGTATTTATCAGTTATGAAATGTCTGGTGCTCTGCAGAGTTTATCAGTTATGAAATGTCTGGTACTCTGCAGTACTTATCAGTTATGAAATGTCTGGTGCTCTGCAGTGTTTATCAGTTATGAAATGTCTGGTACTCTGCAGTGTTTATCAGTTATGAAATGTCTGGTACTCTGCAGTGTTTATCAGATATGAAACGTCTGGTACTATACTGTATTTATTAGTTATGAAATGTCTGGTGCTCTGCAGTATTTATCAGTTATGAAATGTCTGGTACTCTGCAGTATTTATCAGTTACGAAATGTCTGGTACTGTGCAGTGTTTATCAGTTATGAAATGTCTGGTGCTCTGCAGTATTTATCAGTTATGAAATGTCTGGTATGCTGCAGTATTTGTCAGTTACGAAATGTCTGGTACTCTGCAGTATTTATCAGTTATGAAATGTCTGGTGCTCTGCTGTATTTATCAGTTATGAAATGTCAGTGTTTATCAGTTATGAAATGTCTGGTACTCTGCAGTATTTATCAGTTATGAAATGTCTGGTACTCTGCAGTGTTTATCAGTTATGAAATGTTTGGTGCTCTGCTGTATTTATCAGTTATGAAATGTCTGGTACTCTGCGGTATTTATTAGTTATGAAATGTATGGTGCTCTGCAGTATTTATCAGTTATGAAATGTATGGTGCTCTGCAGTGTTTATCAGTTATGAAATGTCTGGTACTCTGCAGTGTTTATCAGTTATGAAATGTCTGGTACTGTGCAGTGTTTATCAGTTATGAAATGTCTGGTGCTCTGCAGTATTTATCAGTTATGAAATGTCTGGTACTTTGCAGTATTTATCAGTTATGAAATGTCTGGTACTCTGCAGTGTTTATCAGTTATGATATGTCTGGTACTCTGCAGTATTTATCAGTTATGAAATGTCTGGTACTCTGCAGTATTTATCAGTTCTGAAATGTATGGTGATCTGCAATATATATCAGTTATGAAATATCTAGTACTCTGCGGTGTTTATCAGTTATGAAATGTCTGGTACTCTGCGGTGTTTATCAGTTATGAAATGTCTGGTACTCTGCAGTATTTATCAGTTATGAAATGTCTGGTACTCTGCAGTATTTATCAGTTATGAAATATCTGGTGCTCTGCAGTGTTTATCAGTTATGAAATGTATGGTACTGTGCAGTGTTTATCAGTTATGAAATGTCTGGTACTCTGCAGTATTTATCAGTTATGAAATGTCTGGTACTGTGCAGTGTTTATCAGTTATGAAATGTCTGGTGCTCTGCAGTGTTTATCAGTTATGAAATGTCTGGTACTCTGCAGTATTTATCAGTTATGAAATGTATGGTGATCTGCAGTGTTTATCAGTTATGAAATGTCTGGTGCTCTGCAGTATTTATCAGTTATGAAATATCTGGTACTCTGCAGTGTTTATCAGTTATGAAATGTCTGGTACTCTGCAGTATTTATCAGTTATGAAATGTCTGGTACTCTGCAGTATTTATCAGTTATGAAATGTCTGGTACTCTGCAGTATTTATCAGTTACGAAATGTCTGGTACTCTGCAGTATTTATCAGTTATGAAATGTCTGGTACTCTGCAGTGTTTATCAGTTATGAAATGTCTGGTACTGTGCAGTGTTTATCAGTTATGAAATGTCTGGTGCTCTGCAGTATTTATCAGTTATGAAATGTCTGGTACTTTGCAGTATTTATCAGTTATGAAATGTCTGGTACTCTGCAGTGTTTATCAGTTATGATATGTCTGGTACTCTGCAGTATTTATCAGTTATGAAATGTCTGGTACTCTGCAGTATTTATCAGTTCTGAAATGTATGGTGATCTGCAATATATATCAGTTATGAAATATCTAGTACTCTGCGGTGTTTATCAGTTATGAAATGTCTGGTACTCTGCGGTGTTTATCAGTTATGAAATGTCTGGTACTCTGCAGTATTTATCAGTTATGAAATGTCTGGTACTCTGCAGTATTTATCAGTTATGAAATATCTGGTGCTCTGCAGTGTTTATCAGTTATGAAATGTATGGTACTGTGCAGTGTTTATCAGTTATGAAATGTCTGGTACTCTGCAGTATTTATCAGTTATGAAATGTCTGGTACTGTGCAGTGTTTATCAGTTATGAAATGTCTGGTGCTCTGCAGTGTTTATCAGTTATGAAATGTCTGGTACTCTGCAGTATTTATCAGTTATGAAATGTATGGTGATCTGCAGTGTTTATCAGTTATGAAATGTCTGGTGCTCTGCAGTATTTATCAGTTATGAAATATCTGGTACTCTGCAGTGTTTATCAGTTATGAAATGTCTGGTACTCTGCAGTATTTATCAGTTATGAAATGTCTGGTACTCTGCAGTATTTATCAGTTATGAAATGTCTGGTGCTCTGCAGTATTTATCAGTTATGAAATGTATGGTGCTCTGCAGTATTTATCAGTTATGAAATGTCTGGTGCTCTGCAGTATTTATCAGTTATGAAATGTCTGGTACTCTGCAGTATTTATCAGTTATGAAACATCTGGTACTCTGCAGTATTTATCAGTTATGAAATATATGGTACTCTGCAGTATTTATCAGTTATGAAATGTCTGGTACTCTGCAGTATTTATCAGTTATGAAATGTCTGGTGCTCTGCAGAGTTTATCAGTTATGAAATGTCTGGTACTCTGCAGTACTTATCAGTTATGAAATGTCTGGTGCTCTGCAGTGTTTATCAGTTATGAAATGTCTGGTACTCTGCAGTGTTTATCAGTTATGAAATGTCTGGTACTCTGCAGTGTTTATCAGATATGAAACGTCTGGTACTATGCAGTATTTATTAGTTATGAAATGTCTGGTGCTCTGCAGTATTTATCAGTTATGAAATGTCTGGTACTCTGCAGTATTTATCAGTTACGAAATGTCTGGTACTGTGCAGTGTTTATCAGTTATGAAATGTCTGGTGCTCTGCAGTATTTATCAGTTATGAAATGTCTGGTACTCTGCAGTATTTATCAGTTATGAAATGTCTGGTACTCTGCAGTGTTTATCAGTTATGAAATGTTTGGTGCTCTGCTGTATTTATCAGTTATGAAATGTCTGGTGCTCTGCAGTACTTATCAGTTATGAAATGTCTGGTACTCTGCGGTATTTATCAGTTATGAAATGTCTAGCACTCTGCAGTGTTTATCAGTTATGGAATGTCTGGTACTCTGCAGTATTTATCAGTTATGAAATGTCTAGTACTCTGCAGTGTTTATCAGTTATGAAATGTCTGGTGCTCTGCAGTATTTATCAGTTATGAAATGTCTGGTACTCTGCAGTATTCATCAGTTATGAAACGTCTGGTACTGTGCAGTATTTATCAGTTATGAAATATATGGTACTGTGCAGTATTTATCAGTTATGAAATGTCTGGTACTCTGCAGTATTTATCAGTTATGAAATGTCTGGTGCTCTGCAGTGTTTATCAGTTATGAAATGTCTGGTACTCTGCAGTACTTATCAGTTATGAAATGTCTGGTGCTCTGCAGTATATATCAGTTATGTAATGTCTGGTGCTCTGCAGAGTTTATCAGTTATGAAATGTCTGGTACTCTGCAGTACTTATCAGTTATGAAATGTCTGGTACTCTGCAGTGTTTATCAGATATGAAATGTCTGGTACTATGCAGTATTTATTAGTTATGAAATGTCTGGTGCTCTGCAGTGTTTATCAGTTATGAAATGTCTGGTACTCTGCAGTACTTATCAGTTATGAAATGTTTGGTACTATGCAGTATTTATCAGTTATGAAATGTCTGGTGCTCTGCAGTATTTATCAGTTACGAAATGTCTGGTACTGTGCAGTGTTTATCAGTTATGAAATGTCTGGTGCTCTGCATTATTTATCAGTTATGAAATGTCTGGTACTCTGCAGTATTTATCAGTTACGAAATGTCTGGTACTCTGCAGTATATATCAGTTATGAAATGTCTGGTGCTCTGCTGTATTTATCAGTTATGAAATGTCAGTGTTTATCAGTTATGAAATGTCTGGTACTCTGCAGTATTTATCAGTTATGAAATGTCTGGTACTCTGCAGTGTTTATCAGTTATGAAATGTTTGGTGCTCTGCTGTATTTATCAGTTATGAAATGTCTGGTGCTCTGCAGTACTTATCAGTTATGAAATGTCTGGTACTCTGCGGTATTTATTAGTTATGAAATGTATGGTGCTCTGCAGTATTTATCAGTTATGAAATGTATGGTGCTCTGCAGTGTTTATCAGTTATGAAATGTCTGGTACTCTGCAGTGTTTATCAGTTATGAAATGTCTGGTACTGTGCAGTGTTTATCAGTTATGAAATGTCTGGTGCTCTGCAGTATTTATCTGTTATGAAATGTCTGGTACTTTGCAGTATTTATCAGTTATGAAATGTCTGGTACTCTGCAGTGTTTATCAGTTATGATATGTCTGGTACTCTGCAGTATTTATCAGTTATGAAATGTCTGGTACTCTGCAGTATTTATCAGTTCTGAAATGTATGGTGATCTGCAATATATATCAGTTATGAAATATCTGGTACTCTGCGGTGTTTATCAGTTATGAAATGTCTGGTACTCTGCGGTGTTTATCAGTTATGAAATGTCTGGTACTCTGCAGTATTTATCAGTTATGAAATGTCTGGTACTCTGCAGTATTTATCAGTTATGAAATATCTGGTGCTCTGCAGTGTTTATCAGTTTTGAAATGTATGGTACTGTGCAGTGTTTATCAGTTATGAAATGTCTGGTACTCTGCAGTATTTATCAGTTATGAAATGTCTGGTACTGTGCAGTGTTTATCAGTTATGAAATGTCTGGTGCTCTGCAGTGTTTATCAGTTATGAAATGTCTGGTACTCTGCAGTATTTATCAGTTATGAAATGTATGGTGATCTGCAGTGTTTATCAGTTATGAAATGTCTGGTGCTCTGCAGTATTTATCAGTTATGAAATATCTGGTACTCTGCAGTGTTTATCAGTTATGAAATGTCTGGTACTCTGCAGTATTTATCAGTTATGAAATGTCTGGTACTCTGCAGTATTTATCAGTTATGAAATGTCTGGTGCTCTGCAGTATTTATCAGTTATGAAATGTATGGTGCTCTGCAGTATTTATCAGTTATGAAATGTCTGGTGCTCTGCAGTATTTATCAGTTATGAAATGTCTGGTACTCTGCAGTATTTATCAGTTATGAAACTTCTGGTACTCTGCAGTATTTATCAGTTATGAAATATATGGTACTGTGCAGTATTTATCAGTTATGAAATGTCTGGTACTCTGCAGTATTTATCAGTTATGAAATGTCTGGTGCTCTGCAGAGTTTATCAGTTATGAAATGTCTGGTACTCTGCAGTACTTATCAGTTATGAAATGTCTGGTGCTCTGCAGTGTTTATCAGTTATGAAATGTCTGGTACTCTGCAGTGTTTATCAGTTATTAAATGTCTGGTACTCTGCAGTGTTTATCAGATATGAAACGTCTGGTACTATGCAGTATTTATTAGTTATGAAATGTCTGGTGCTCTGCAGTATTTATCAGTTATGAAATGTCTGGTACTCTGCAGTATTTATCAGTTACGAAATGTCTGGTACTGTGCAGTGTTTATCAGTTATGAAATGTCTGGTGCTCTGCAGTATTTATCAGTTATGAAATGTCTGGTACTCTGCAGTATTTATCAGTTACGAAATGTCTGGTACTCTGCAGTATTTATCAGTTATGTAATGTCTGGTGCTCTGCTGTATTTATCAGTTATGAAATGTCAGTGTTTATTAGTTATGAAATGTCTGGTACTCTGCAGTATTTATCAGTTATGAAATGTCTGGTACTCTGCAGTGTTTATCAGTTATGAAATGTTTGGTGCTCTGCTGTATTTATCAGTTATGAAATGTCTGGTGCTCTGCAGTACTTATCAGTTATGAAATGTCTGGTACTCTGCGGTATTTATCAGTTATGAAATGTCTAGCACTCTGCAGTGTTTATCAGTTATGAAATGTCTGGTACTCTGCAGTATTTATCAGTTATGAAATGTCTAGTACTCTGCAGTGTTTATCAGTTATGAAATGTCTGGTGCTCTGCAGTATTTATCAGTTATGAAATGTCTGGTACTCTGCAGTATTTATCATTTATGAAACATCTCGTACTGTGCAGTATTTATCAGTTATGAAATATATGGTACTGTGCAGTATTTATCAGTTATGAAATGTCTGGTACTCTGCAGTATTTATCAGTTATGAAATGTCTGGTGCTCTGCAGTGTTTATCAGTTATGAAATGTCTGGTACTCTGCAGTAATTATCAGTTATGAAATGTCTGGTGCTCTGCAGTATATATCAGTTGTGTAATGTCTGGTGCTCTGCAGAGTTTATCAGTTATGAAATGTCTGGTACTCTGCAGTACTTATCAGTTATGAAATGTCTGGTACTCTGCAGTGTTTATCAGATATGAAATGTCTGGTACTATGCAGTATTTATTAGTTATGAAATGTCTGGTGCTCTGCAGTGTTTATCAGTTATGAAATGTCTGGTACTCTGCAGTACTTATCAGTTATGAAATGTTTGGTACTATGCAGTATTTATCAGTTATGAAATGTCTGGTGCTCTGCAGTGTTTATCATTTATGAAATGTCTGGTACTCTGCAGTATTTATCAGTTATGAAATGTCTGGTGCTCTGCTGTATTTATCAGTTATGAAATGTCTGGTGCTCTGCAGTATTTATCAGTTATGAAATATCTGGTACTCTGCAGTGTTTATCAGTTATGAAATGTCTGGTACTCTGCAGTATTTATCAGTTATGAAATGTCTGGTGCTCTGCAGTATTTATCAGTTATGAAATGTCTGGTACTCTGCAGTATTTATCAGTTATGAAACATCTGGTACTCTGCAGTATTTATCAGTTATGAAATATATGGTACTGTGCAGTATTTATCAGTTATGAAATGTCTGGTACTCTGCAGTATTTATCAGTTAAGAAATGTCTGGTGCTCTGCAGAGTTTATCAGTTATGAAATGTCTGGTACTCTGCAGTACTTATCAGTTATGAAATGTCTGGTGCTCTGCAGTGTTTATCAGTTATGAAATGTCTGGTGCTCTGCAGTGTTTATCAGTTATGAAATGTCTGGTACTCTGCAGTGTTTATCAGTTATGAAATGTCTGGTACTCTGCAGTGTTTATCAGTTATGAAATGTTTGGTGCTCTGCTGTATTTATCAGTTATGAAATGTCTGGTGCTCTGCAGTACATATCAGTTATGAAATGTCTGGTACTCTGCAGTATTTATCAGTTATGAAATGTCTGGTACTCTGCAGTGTTTATCAGTTATGAAATGTCTGGTACTCTGCAGTATTTATCAGTTATGAAATGTCTGGTGCTCTGCAGTGTTTATCAGTTAAGAAATGTATGGTGATCTGCAATATTTATCAGTTATGAAATATCTGGTACTCTGCAGTGTTTATCAGTTATGAAATGTCTGGTACTCTGCAGTACTTATCAGTTATGAAATATCTGGTACTCTGCAGTGTTTATCAGTTGTGAAATATCTGGTACTCTGCAGTATTTATCAGTTATGAAATGTCTGGTACTCTGCAGTATTTATCAGTTACGAAATGTCTGGTACTCTGCAGTATTTATCAGTTATGAAATGTCTGGTGCTCTGCTGTATTTATCAGTTATGAAATGTCAGTGTTTATCAGTTATGAAATGTCTGGTACTCTGCAGTATTTATCAGTTATGAAATGTCTGGTACTCTGCAGTGTTTATCAGTTATGAAATGTCTAGCACTCTGCAGTGTTTATCAGTTATGAAATGTCTGGTACTCTGCAGTATTTATCAGTTATGAAATGTCTAGTACTCTGCAGTGTTTATCAGTTATGAAATGTCTGGTGCTCTGCAGTATTTATCAGTTATGAAATGTCTGGTACTCTGCAGTATTTATCAGTTATGAAACGTCTGGTACTGTGCAGTATTTATCAGTTATGAAATATATGGTACTGTGCAGTATTTATCAGTTATGAAATGTCTGGTACTCTGCAGTATTTATCAGTTATGAAATGTCTGGTGCTCTGCAGAGTTTATCAGTTATGAAATGTCTGGTACTCTGCAGTGTTTATCAGTTATGAAATGTCTGGTACTCTGCGGTATTTATCAGTTATGAAATGTCTAGCACTCTGCAGTGTTTATCAGTTATGAAATGTCTGGTACTCTGCAGTATTTATCAGTTATGAAATGTCTAGTACTCTGCAGTGTTTATCAGTTATGAAATGTCTGGTGCTCTGCAGTATTTATCAGTTATGAAATGTCTGGTACTCTGCAGTATTTATCAGTTATGAAACGTCTGGTACTCTGCAGTATTTATCAGTTATGAAATATATGGTACTGTGCAGTATTTATCAGTTATGAAATGTCTGGTACTCTGCAGTATTTATCAGTTATGAAATGTCTGGTGCTCTGCAGTGTTTATCAGTTATGAAATGTCTGGTACTCTGCAGTACTTATCAGTTATGAAATGTCTGGTGCTCTGCAGTATATATCAGTTATGAAATGTCTGGTACTCTGCAGTATTTATCAGTTATGAAATGTCTGGTACTCTGCAGTATTTATCAGTTATGAAATATCTGGTGCTCTGCAGTGTTTATCAGTTATGAAATGTATGGTACTGTGCAGTGTTTATCAGTTATGAAATGTCTGGTACTCTGCAGTATTTATCAGTTATGAAATGTCTGGTACTGTGCAGTGTTTATCAGTTATGAAATGTCTGGTGCTCTGCAGTGTTTATCAGTTATGAAATGTCTGGTACTCTGCAGTATTTATCAGTTATGAAATGTATGGTGATCTGCAGTGTTTATCAGTTATGAAATGTCTGGTGCTCTGCAGTATTTATCAGTTATGAAATATCTGGTACTCTGCAGTGTTTATCAGTTATGAAATGTCTGGTACTCTGCAGTATTTATCAGTTATGAAATGTCTGGTACTCTGCAGTATTTATCAGTTATGAAATGTCTGGTGCTCTGCAGTATTTATCAGTTATGAAATGTATGGTGCTCTGCAGTATTTATCAGTTATGAAATGTCTGGTGCTCTGCAGTATTTATCAGTTATGAAATGTCTGGTACTCTGCAGTATTTATCAGTTATGAAACTTCTGGTACTCTGCAGTATTTATCAGTTATGAAATATATGGTACTGTGCAGTATTTATCAGTTATGAAATGTCTGGTACTCTGCAGTATTTATCAGTTATGAAATGTCTGGTGCTCTGCAGAGTTTATCAGTTATGAAATGTCTGGTACTCTGCAGTACTTATCAGTTATGAAATGTCTGGTGCTCTGCAGTGTTTATCAGTTATGAAATGTCTGGTACTCTGCAGTGTTTATCAGTTATTAAATGTCTGGTACTCTGCAGTGTTTATCAGATATGAAACGTCTGGTACTATGCAGTATTTATTAGTTATGAAATGTCTGGTGCTCTGCAGTATTTATCAGTTATGAAATGTCTGGTACTCTGCAGTGTTTATCAGTTATGAAATGTCTGGTACTCTGCAGTATTTATCAGTTATGAAATGTCTGGTACTCTGCAGTGTTTATCAGTTATGAAATGTCTGGTACTCTGCAGTGTTTATCAGTTATGAAATGTCTGGTGCTCTGCAGTATTTATCAGTTATGAAATGTCTGGTGCTCTGCAGAGTTTATCAGTTATGAAATGTCTGGTACTCTGCAGTATTTATCAGTTATGAAATGTCTGGTACTCTGCAGTATTTATCAGTTATGAAACGTCTGGTACTGTGCAGTATTTATCAGTTATGAAATATATGGTACTGTGCAGTATTTATCAGTTATGAAATGTCTGGTACTCTGCAGTATTTATCAGTTATGAAATGTCTGGTGCTCTGCAGAGTTTATCAGTTATGAAATGTCTGGTACTCTGCAGTGTTTATCAGTTATGAAATGTCTGGTACTCTGCGGTATTTATCAGTTATGAAATGTCTAGCACTCTGCAGTGTTTATCAGTTATGAAATGTCTGGTACTCTGCAGTATTTATCAGTTATGAAATGTCTAGTACTCTGCAGTGTTTATCAGTTATGAAATGTCTGGTGCTCTGCAGTATTTATCAGTTATGAAATGTCTGGTACTCTGCAGTATTTATCAGTTATGAAACGTCTGGTACTCTGCAGTATTTATCAGTTATGAAATATATGGTACTGTGCAGTATTTATCAGTTATGAAATGTCTGGTACTCTGCAGTATTTATCAGTTATGAAATGTCTGGTGCTCTGCAGTGTTTATCAGTTATGAAATGTCTGGTACTCTGCAGTACTTATCAGTTATGAAATGTCTGGTGCTCTGCAGTATATATCAGTTATGAAATGTCTGGTACTCTGCAGTATTTATCAGTTATGAAATGTCTGGTACTCTGCAGTATTTATCAGTTATGAAATATCTGGTGCTCTGCAGTGTTTATCAGTTATGAAATGTATGGTACTGTGCAGTGTTTATCAGTTATGAAATGTCTGGTACTCTGCAGTATTTATCAGTTATGAAATGTCTGGTACTGTGCAGTGTTTATCAGTTATGAAATGTCTGGTGCTCTGCAGTGTTTATCAGTTATGAAATGTCTGGTACTCTGCAGTATTTATCAGTTATGAAATGTATGGTGATCTGCAGTGTTTATCAGTTATGAAATGTCTGGTGCTCTGCAGTATTTATCAGTTATGAAATATCTGGTACTCTGCAGTGTTTATCAGTTATGAAATGTCTGGTACTCTGCAGTATTTATCAGTTATGAAATGTCTGGTACTCTGCAGTATTTATCAGTTATGAAATGTCTGGTGCTCTGCAGTATTTATCAGTTATGAAATGTATGGTGCTCTGCAGTATTTATCAGTTATGAAATGTCTGGTGCTCTGCAGTATTTATCAGTTATGAAATGTCTGGTACTCTGCAGTATTTATCAGTTATGAAACTTCTGGTACTCTGCAGTATTTATCAGTTATGAAATATATGGTACTGTGCAGTATTTATCAGTTATGAAATGTCTGGTACTCTGCAGTATTTATCAGTTATGAAATGTCTGGTGCTCTGCAGAGTTTATCAGTTATGAAATGTCTGGTACTCTGCAGTACTTATCAGTTATGAAATGTCTGGTGCTCTGCAGTGTTTATCAGTTATGAAATGTCTGGTACTCTGCAGTTTTTATCAGTTATTAAATGTCTGGTACTCTGCAGTGTTTATCAGATATGAAACGTCTGGTACTATGCAGTATTTATTAGTTATGAAATGTCTGGTGCTCTGCAGTATTTATCAGTTATGAAATGTCTGGTACTCTGCAGTATTTATCAGTTACGAAATGTCTGGTACTGTGCAGTGTTTATCAGTTATGAAATGTCTGGTGCTCTGCAGTATTTATCAGTTATGAAATGTCTGGTACTCTGCAGTATTTATCAGTTACGAAATGTCTGGTACTCTGCAGTATTTATCAGTTATGAAATGTCTGGTGCTCTGCTGTATTTATCAGTTATGAAATGTCAGTGTTTATTAGTTATGAAATGTCTGGTACTCTGCAGTATTTATCAGTTATGAAATGTCTGGTACTCTGCAGTGTTTATCAGTTATGAAATGTTTGGTGCTCTGCTGTATTTATCAGTTATGAAATGTCTGGTGCTCTGCAGTACTTATCAGTTATGAAATGTCTGGTACTCTGCGGTATTTATCAGTTATGAAATGTCTAGCACTCTGCAGTGTTTATCAGTTATGAAATGTCTGGTACTCTGCAGTATTTATCAGTTATGAAATGTCTAGTACTCTGCAGTGTTTATCAGTTATGAAATGTCTGGTGCTCTGCAGTATTTATCAGTTATGAAATGTCTGGTACTCTGCAGTATTTATCATTTATGAAACATCTCGTACTGTGCAGTATTTATCAGTTATGAAATATATGGTACTGTGCAGTATTTATCAGTTATGAAATGTCTGGTACTCTGCAGTATTTATCAGTTATGAAATGTCTGGTGCTCTGCAGTGTTTATCAGTTATGAAATGTCTGGTACTCTGCAGTAATTATCAGTTATGAAATGTCTGGTGCTCTGCAGTATATATCAGTTGTGTAATGTCTGGTGCTCTGCAGAGTTTATCAGTTATGAAATGTCTGGTACTCTGCAGTACTTATCAGTTATGAAATGTCTGGTACTCTGCAGTGTTTATCAGATATGAAATGTCTGGTACTATGCAGTATTTATTAGTTATGAAATGTCTGGTGCTCTGCAGTGTTTATCAGTTATGAAATGTCTGGTACTCTGCAGTACTTATCAGTTATGAAATGTTTGGTACTATGCAGTATTTATCAGTTATGAAATGTCTGGTGCTCTGCATTGTTTATCATTTATGAAATGTCTGGTACTCTGCAGTATTTATCAGTTATGAAATGTCTGGTGCTCTGCTGTATTTATCAGTTATGAAATGTCTGGTGCTCTGCAGTATTTATCAGTTATGAAATATCTGGTACTCTGCAGTGTTTATCAGTTATGAAATGTCTGGTACTCTGCAGTATTTATCAGTTATGAAATGTCTGGTACTCTGCAGTATTTATCAGTTATGAAATGTCTGGTGCTCTGCAGTATTTATCAGTTATGAAATGTATGGTGCTCTGCAGTATTTATCAGTTATGAAATGTCTGGTGCTCTGCAGTATTTATCAGTTATGAAATGTCTGGTACTCTGCAGTATTTATCAGTTATGAAACGTCTGGTACTCTGCAGTATTTATCAGTTATGAAATATATGGTACTGTGCAGTATTTATCAGTTATGAAATGTCTGGTACTCTGCAGTATTTATCAGTTATGAAATGTCTGGTGCTCTGCAGAGTTTATCAGTTATGAAATGTCTGGTACTCTGCAGTACTTATCAGTTATGAAATGTCTGGTGCTCTGCAGTGTTTATCAGTTATGAAATGTCTGGTGCTCTGCAGTGTTTATCAGTTATGAAATGTCTGGTACTCTGCAGTGTTTATCAGTTATGAAATGTCTGGTACTCTGCAGTGTTTATCAGTTATGAAATGTTTGGTGCTCTGCTGTATTTATCAGTTATGAAATGTCTGGTGCTCTGCAGTACATATCAGTTATGAAATGTCTGGTACTCTGCGGTATTTATCAGTTATGAAATGTCTAGCACTCTGCAGTGTTTATCAGTTATGAAATGTCTGGTACACTGCAGTATTTATCAGTTATGAAATGTCTAGTACTCTGCAGTGTTTATCAGTTATGAAATGTCTGGTGCTCTGCAGTATTTATCAGTTATGAAATGTCTGGTACTCTGCAGTATTTATCAGTTATGAAACGTCTGGTACTCTGCAGTATTTATCAGTTATGAAATATATGGTACTGTGCAGTATTTATCAGTTATGAAATGTCTGGTACTCTGCAGTATTTATCAGTTATGAAATGTCTGGTGCTCTGCAGTGTTTATCAGTTATGAAATGTCTGGTACTCTGCAGTACTTATCAGTTATGAAATGTCTGGTGCTCTGCAGTATATATCAGTTATGTAATGTCTGGTGCTCTGCAGAGTTTATCAGTTATGAAATGTCTGGTACTCTGCAGTACTTATCAGATATGAAACGTCTGGTACTATGCAGTATTTATTAGTTATGAAATGTCTGGTGCTCTGCAGTGTTTATCAGTTATGAAATGTCTGGTACTCTGCAGTATTTATCAGTTATGAAATGTCTGGTACTCTGCAGTGTTTATCAGTTATGAAATGTCTGGTACTCTGCAGTATTTATCAGTTATGAAATGTCTGGTGCTCTGCAGTGTTTATCAGTTAAGAAATGTATGGTGATCTGCAATATTTATCAGTTATGAAATATCTGGTACTCTGCAGTGTTTATCAGTTATGAAATGTCTGGTACTCTGCAGTACTTATCAGTTATGAAATATCTGGTACTCTGCAGTGTTTATCAGTTGTGAAATATCTGGTACTCTGCAGTATTTATCAGTTATGAAATGTCTGGTACTCTGCAGTATTTATCAGTTACGAAATGTCTGGTACTCTGCAGTATTTATCAGTTATGAAATGTCTGGTGCTCTGCTGTATTTATCAGTTATGAAATGTCAGTGTTTATCAGTTATGAAATGTCTGGTACTCTGCAGTATTTATCAGTTATGAAATGTCTGGTACTCTGCAGTGTTTATCAGTTATGAAATGTCTAGCACTCTGCAGTGTTTATCAGTTATGAAATGTCTGGTACTCTGCAGTATTTATCAGTTATGAAATGTCTAGTACTCTGCAGTGTTTATCAGTTATGAAATGTCTGGTGCTCTGCAGTATTTATCAGTTATGAAATGTCTGGTACTCTGCAGTATTTATCAGTTATGAAACGTCTGGTACTGTGCAGTATTTATCAGTTATGAAATATATGGTACTGTGCAGTATTTATCAGTTATGAAATGTCTGGTACTCTGCAGTATTTATCAGTTATGAAATGTCTGGTGCTCTGCAGAGTTTATCAGTTATGAAATGTCTGGTACTCTGCAGTGTTTATCAGTTATGAAATGTCTGGTACTCTGCGGTATTTATCAGTTATGAAATGTCTAGCACTCTGCAGTGTTTATCAGTTATGAAATGTCTGGTACTCTGCAGTATTTATCAGTTATGAAATGTCTAGTACTCTGCAGTGTTTATCAGTTATGAAATGTCTGGTGCTCTGCAGTATTTATCAGTTATGAAATGTCTGGTACTCTGCAGTATTTATCAGTTATGAAACGTCTGGTACTCTGCAGTATTTATCAGTTATGAAATATATGGTACTGTGCAGTATTTATCAGTTATGAAATGTCTGGTACTCTGCAGTATTTATCAGTTATGAAATGTCTGGTGCTCTGCAGTGTTTATCAGTTATGAAATGTCTGGTACTCTGCAGTACTTATCAGTTATGAAATGTCTGGTGCTCTGCAGTATATATCAGTTATGTAATGTCTGGTGCTCTGCAGAGTTTATCAGTTATGAAATGTCTGGTACTCTGCAGTACTTATCAGTTATGAAATGTCTGGTACTCTGCAGTGTTTATCAGATATGAAACGTCTGGTACTCTGCAGTATTTATCAGTTATGAAATGTCTGGTACTCTGCAGTATTTATCAGTTATGAAATATATGGTACTGTGCAGTATTTATCAGTTATGAAATGTCTGGTACTCTGCAGTATTTATCAGTTATGAAATGTCTGGTGCTCTGCAGTGTTTATCAGTTATGAAATGTCTGGTACTCTGCAGTACTTATCAGTTATGAAATGTCTGGTGCTCTGCAGTATATATCAGTTATGTAATGTCTGGTGCTCTGCAGAGTTTATCAGTTATGAAATGTCTGGTACTCTGCAGTACTTATCAGTTATGAAATGTCTGGTGCTCTGAAGTATTTATCAGTTATGAAATGTCTGGTGCTCTGCAGTGTTTATCAGTTATGAAATGTCTGGTACTCTGCAGTATTTATCAGTTATGAAACGTCTGGTACTCTGCAGTGTTTATTAGTTATGAAACGTCTGGTACTCTGCAGTATTTATCAGTTATGAAATGTCTGGTACTCTGCAGTATTTATCAGTTATGAAACGTCTGGTACTCTGCAGTATTTATCAGTTATGAAATGTCTGGTACTCTGCAGTATTTATCAGTTATGAAATGTCTGGTGCTTTGCAGTATTTATCAGTTATGAAATGTCTGGTACTCTGCAGTGTTTATCAGTTATGAAATGTCTGGTGCTCTGCAGTGTTTATCAGTTATGAAATGTCTGGTAGTCTGCAGTATTTATCAGTTATGAAATGTCTGGTACTCTGCAGTGTTTATCAGTTATGAAATGTCTGGTACTCTGCAGTATTTATCAGTTATGAAATGTCTGGTGCTCTGCAGTGTTTATCAGTTAAGAAATGTATGGTGATCTGCAATATTTATCAGTTATGAAATATCTGGTACTCTGCAGTGTTTATCAGTTGTGAAATATCTGGTACTCTGCAGTATTTATCAGTTATGAAATGTATGGTGATCTGCAGTGTTTATCAGTTATGAAATGTCTGGTGCTCTGCAGTATTTATCAGTTATGAAATATCTGGTACTCTGCAGTGTTTATCAGTTATGAAATGTCTGGTACTCTGCAGTATTTATCAGTTATGAAATGTCTGGTACTCTGCAGTATTTATCAGTTATGAAATGTCTGGTGCTCTGCAGTATTTATCAGTTATGAAATGTATGGTGCTCTGCAGAATTTATCAGTTATGAAATGTCTGGTACTCTGCAGTATTTATCAGTTATGAAACGTCTGGTACTGTGCAGTATTTATCAGTTATGAAATATATGGTACTGTGCAGTATTTATCAGTTATGAAATGTCTGGTACTCTGCAGTATTTATCAGTTATGAAATGTCTGGTACTCTGCAGTATTTATCAGTTATGAAATGTCTGGTGCTCTGCAGTATTTATCAGTTATGAAATGTCTGGTACTCTGCAGTATTTATCAGTTATGAAACGTCTGGTACTGTGCAGTATTTATCAGTTATGAAATATATGGTACTGTGCAGTATTTATCAGTTATGAAATGTCTGGTACTCTGCAGTATTTATCAGTTATGAAATGTCTGGTACTCTGCAGTATTTATCAGTTATGAAATGTCTGGTGCTCTGCAGTATTTATCAGTTATGAAATGTCTGGTGCTCTGCAGTGTTTATCAGTTATGAAATGTCTGGTGCTCTGCAGTATTTATCAGTTATGAAATGTTTGGTGCTCTGCAGTGTTTATCAGTTATGAAATGTCTGGTACTCTGCAGTATTTATCAGTTATGAAATGTCTAGTACTCTGCAGTGTTTATCAGTTATGAAATGTCTGGTACTCTGCAGTATTTATCAGTTATGAAATGTCTGGTGCTCTGCAGTGTTTATCAGTTATGAAATGTCTGGTACTCTGCAGTGTTTATCAGTTATGAAATGTCTGGTGCTCTGCAGTGTTTATCAGTTATGAAATGTCTGGTACTCTGCAGTGTTTATCAGTTATGAAATGTCTGGTACTCTGCAGTGTTTATCAGTTATGAAATGTCTGGTGCTCTGCAGTGTTTATCAGTTATGAAATGTCTGGTGCTCTGCAGTATTTATCAGTTATGAAATGTCTGGTGCTCTGCAGTATTTATCAGTTATGAAATGTCTGGTGCTCTGCAGTATTTATCAGTTATGAAATGTCTGGTGCTCTGCAGTATTTATCAGTTATGAAATGTATGGTGATCTGCAATATTTATCAGTTATGAAATGTCTGGTATTCTGCAGTATTTATCAGTTATGAAATGTCTGATACTCTGCAGTATTTATCAGTTATGAAATGTCTGATACTCTGCAGTATTTATCAGTTATCAAATGTCTGATACTCTGCAGTGTTTATCAGTTATGAAATGTCTGATACTCTGCAGTGTTTATCAGTTATGAAATGTCTGGTACTCTGCAGTATTTATCAGTTATGAAATGTCTGGTGCTCTGCAGTATTTATCAGTTATGAAATGTCTGGTGCTCTGCAGTATTTATCAGTTATGAAATGTCTGGTGCTCTGCAGTATTTATCAGTTATGAAATGTCTGGTGCTCTGCAGTATTTATCAGTTATGAAATGTCTGGTGCTCTGCAGTATTTATCAGTTATGAAATGTCTGGTGCTCTGCAGTATTTATCAGTTATGAAATGTATGGTGATCTGCAATATTTATCAGTTATGAAATGTCTGGTATTCTGCAGTATTTATCAGTTATGAAATGTCTGATACTCTGCAGTATTTATCAGTTATGAAATGTCTGATACTCTGCAGTATTTATCAGTTATGAAATGTCTGGTACTCTGCAGTATTTATCAGTTATGAAATGTCTGGTGCTCTGCAGTATTTATCAGTTATGAAATGTCTGGTACTCTGCAGTATTTATCAGTTATGAAATGTCTGGTGCTCTGCAGTATTTATCAGTTATGAAATGTCTGGTGCTCTGCAGTATTTATCAGTTATGAAATGTCTGGTGCTCTGCAGTATTTATCAGTTATGAAATGTCTGGTGCTCTGCAGTATTTATCAGTTATGAAATGTCTGGTACTCTGCAGTATTTATCAGTTATGAAATGTCTGGTGCTCTGCTGTATTTATCAGTTATGAAATGTCTGGTACTCTGCAGTGTTTATCAGTTATGAAATGTATGGTGCTCTGCAGTGTTTATCAGTTATGAAATGTCTGGTACTCTGCAGTATTTATCAGTTATGAAATGTCTGGTGCTCTGCAGTATTTATCAGTTATGAAACGTCTGGTGCTCTGCAGTATTTATCAGTTATGAAATGTCTGGTACTCTGAAGTATTTATCAGTTATGAAATGTCTGGTGCTCTGCAGTATTTATCAGTTATGAAATGTCTGGTACTCTGCAGTATTTATCAGTTATGAAATGTCTGGTGCTCTGCAGTATTTATCAGTTATGAAATGTCTGGTGCTCTGCAGTATTTATCAGTTATGAAATGTCTGGTGTTCTGCAGTATTTATCAGTTATGAAATGTCTGGTGCTCTGCAGTATTTATCAGTTATGAAATGTCTGGTGCTCTGCTGTATTTATCAGTTATGAAATGTCTGGTACTCTGCAGTGTTTATCAGTTATGAAATGTCTGGTGCTCTACAGTATTTATCAGTTATGAAATGTCTGGTACTCTGCAGTATTTAATAAGCTCAAAAGAGATGAAAAACTTGCACATGTTAGTTGACTTGATGTCTATGGGTCTTATTATTGTGATTGGGAAAGGCGGGAGATGAAACCTAATTCAGTTACAACATAGTTAATCTTCTAAGTTTGTGCTTAAGTGGTCCTGCATTTTAAAATCTAGTGAATATGCCTGCAATATCGACAAATTCAATAACTATTTGTTTAAATAAATCAACAATTTTCATATTTCGTTGACATACAAATTTTCAAAAAAATTGTTATTTTCAAACCATCACACCCTAAAGATTTTATGCTGCAGTTTTTTTCATTTTATTCCAGAATTGCAACAGAATAATGTCAAACCTATAAAATAAATAACTTGTAAACTAATCAATGATATATCTTAATTTGTAGGTGCGTGTTACATACCACAGGTAATGAAAAGCATGACAGGAATTGCCTATGATAGCAGACCACCTAAGTGGGCCATTGACTTAACAGTCACATGATCTTCATAGAGCCCTGCCTTAATCACTTTTGAAACAGACAACAGCTTTGTCATGGGAAAAGGAACAAATATGTTGCTGATTAATGGATGTTTTGTTAATTATAAATTTTGTATTTGTAATTAGACATTGTTACCTCATGGTACAGACCCTATATTTTATTATTGGATTATACAGGTAACTGTGAGATACTAAAATGTATACATTCTTACCATTTATGTAAAAACACAATTTGTGTATACCCATATTAATTGCAACATGTATGTTCCCATATTGTAAGGTATAATTTATGCTTCAACTGTTCTTGTCTGGGATATCTTCATAGCATAACTCAGAGCTAGTGTCTGTGGAGGCAGGTACATTGTTTGTTGAACACCGTGGGGTTGTGACTGTTGTCACTATATGACAGTATCAGTGTAAACCTGATATGAGGGATTGCTGATACTTGATGGAGCTCTAGGTGTCGCACTTAAATTAATCAACTTGGTTAGTGTACAGATGCATTTATCTGGTTAGGGAACAGATGAGTCTTGTAATAATTATCATAGTAACTTTCATATTTGCATACATCTCTTTTTAAGTAAAAATGCATATATTCATTGCTATTTAAACACACAAATAGCTAGAACTATTCATTTGTACACAGTGAAATGTATAATATCAGTAGGTCATTCATATAGTATCTTGTACATTAATTTGCACTGAATATAATTCTGTAAGTATTTGTGTGACTCATGGAACCAATACGTTCCTTAAGCTATATCAATGCACCTAAATGGGACTGTTTGAACACATGATAGATGTAAATATCACATCAATCTAAACACGTGTTTAAGTAAGTATATATCAGTTAAGCCTGGGTTTGTGTGATTTTTAGTAATAATATATTTGAATACATGTAAGTTTGTTATGCATGACATGTATTACAACCTGTGATTAACCATTAGATGAGAATACATGTATAAAGTATTGATATGTTGTTAAATAAATGAATACATCATGCAGTTATAATAAATGTATATTATGTTGATTAATTATGTAGATCCACACTGTTTTCATTCTGTTCAGTTGAGGTTAATAACCAAGTTAGCCTATAAAAGGAACACCAACATACCCTGTTAACATTAAATTCAATAGTCAAATATGGCTTTCAAGAAAGTAAAATGGGAATAGAACAATATCTATGGGACAATCTACATTTACACACTTGCATAGGTCGGTGTGTACAGTTGCACAGAAATGCATGCGCTACATGAGAAATGATCAGTCTCTGAGCATTCACAACAATTAATGTACAAAATAATAATATATGAAACTCAAGACCAAGAGGTGATACCAGGTGTGAGCAAAAGAATGAGCATGTCCTATCCTATCTGTAGCACTCGCCATATATCAAACGAATTAATCAATTCATCTTTTACATAGAACAAATGATGTTCAAACAACCAGAGATCATCTGTCGCCTAGGTGATTTGCCATGGAAACGCTCGGATGTTGAGATAAGACATTGACTTAAAAAACCTTGACTTAGTGGCTTGGAAGGTAGTACAGACACGTTTTACAATAACAATGTGTTTTGTAAAAATAATAATAATTTTAATTAAGAACCAGTTAGTAGAAGTGTGCTAAAGGTATTGGAGGCATGAAATACAAATGGGGAAGATTGTATGTACTATATATTTACAGTGAGCACATGTGCTTTCTAGTAGAGCAAATACAAAATTTATAAAATATATCTGCAAGCAACAGGTAGTAGGTATGTTTAAACAATTATAAATATTTACGGTAATGAAATAATGACCATATATGACTTGATATTTTGAAAGAACAAAATTATAGCACAAGTTCAATGTCCCTATCTACAAAAGTACTTAAGATATTACATTTATGCATGTTATTGAGGTCACATGAACCATATATAGTCATCTAAACATTAGTCATATCATATTTAATCTCAACCAAAACCTAATCCAGTTTGCACATTATCCTTGATCAGCAAGTTGTAAGCATCTTTGTAACAACACTGTGACATTCGTACCAGCCGAATGCAGACATTATTGTGATGTTGCTTGTTGGTTATTTGGTTGTTCCCAACAAGAGTTACCTACTTTGTTTTAATCAACATAGTAACTGAAACAAAAACGTTTGATACTCCATTTAACAATTAGTATTTATATCTCACTTTACATACCGCATTGAGTGACTGCATTTTCAAATTTACAAATTATTTTCAGTTCTGTCTAACCCAATATATCTACAACAATGTTTCTGCAATTAAGTTATATCATTTAAAAACAATAATGAATAACAATAATAGGAAAATGGGAAATTTTGATGTATTTTTGGTCTCAAAACTACTGACATTGTCATCTTGAATTGGATCATGAAAGAAATGCATGTACCCATGTCTGATATAATGTCACATATATGTATTATGTTGCAATTTGATCAGCCAGAGCAAGTGTTATATATGACTGGACACTGACAGATTGAGGCCAATCTATAGGTCCTTGTTTTTAGACTTATGAACATTTGAACAAAGACTAAAAACCAAAGTTAGCAATCGACATAGAGAAAGTAGATATGGTTTAACATAGTAAAATCTTTCCATAAAAATAAATCTTCATATAAACTTGGTGTTTGTAAACATACAAACTGTTATAACATTAGTAAGTTAAGAAATCTCTAAAGTGAACGGCACTAATATCATTTCTGAGAACACAAATGGTTGCAAGATTGCAGTGTTTATAAACACAAAATGTTGCAATATAACGGTGTTTGTAAACACACAAATTGTTTCAAAACAACGGTATTTGTAAACACACGAACATCTAAACAACCACAAAAATGGTTAATAAATAAATATAAACGGTACTTGTAATGTCACAAACTTTTGAATATTAACGGTGTTTGTAAACACAAACTTACATGATAACTGTAAACACACATACTGCTGTGTATTAATGGCGTCTGGACACATACACAATTGTATAATAACAGTGTATGTAAACACAGTATCTGAACACTAACTGATACATAACGTCTGAACAAACTGTTAAACACAAACTATTGCATAATAATGGTGGCTGTAAAATCAAAAACTGCTGGTAATAACAGCGTGCAAAAACACATAATCTTACATAGTAATGGTAATGATGTTTGTAAACACACAAACTATTGAATAATTGTGTTCGTAAACGCACAATTGTTGCAAGATAACAGTGTTTGTAAACACATAAACTATTACATAATAACGACGGGTGTAAATACACAAACTGTTGTATAAAACTACGTTCGTAAACACAACACTGCATAATAATTGTACTTGTAAAATCAAAATAAAATGTGTAAAACACATTGTTTGTAATGGTAACGATGTAAACACACAAGATGTTGCATAACTGTGATTGTAAACACAGATTGTTGCATAATAGCAGTACACAAACATACACACTGTTGCATAATAACGGTGTTTGTAAAAACACAAACTATTGCATGATAACAGTGCATGATACTGCTGAGTAATAACGATGAATGTAAATACACAGTTACATGATAACAGTACATGTAAAACACCTACTGTTGCATAGTAACAATTGATAGTAATCACACAAACTATTGCATAATAACAGTAGCTGCTGCCCAATAAGTGCGTGAGAACGTAATACTGTTGCATATTAACAGTGTTTTTAAATATACAAACTTTCCAGGCATACTTAGCAGCAACATTGTATACAATATTATAAAGGTATATTAATTATAACACATACACTGCATATTTTAAACACAACCTGTTGGATAATAACGGTGTTTCTTAATTGGCAAACTCTTACATCATAACGGTGTTTGTGAACACACAAATATCAGTGTTAGTCAAAACACACACATTACTGGATATTAACGCTGATTCTAAACACAGAAACTGTTGCATGGTAACAGCGTTTTTCAAAACACACACACTGTTGAATATAAACACTGATATATACTAAGTGTTTGTAAATGAGAACTGTGTGTACAATAGTTTGTGTGGTCAGTCAATTACTACACAGCAAACACTGTTGTATATAGCGGCGTTTGTGAAGAGGCCTAGGTAAGCACTTACCACTTCCGTGTCACTGAGAATGTTCTAGAACCGTACTGTATCTGGGTGGAATATTCTAGATTTTTAGAAACTGGTTGAATAGGTAATAGAACACTGTAGAAGGCAATATAAGGTAATGGAACATTCTAGAAATTTGTAGTAAGTTCCAGACTCATTAAGTATGATGATGTAATGGTCTATTTATAGACAGTGGGGGTATATATAGGGGAGTTGTTCAGCACTGAGTTCAGACCGGAGATCTCGTTGAATTGTATTGGAGTTTAAGTATCTAGTCATTGGAGTAGTGGAGTTTTACCGCGTTATTGTACTTGATTTTTGCAGAGTATAATAATACCAGTACCAGTTGAAACATCCCATCTGTTGGCTCCGTGTTCATATGTTATCATCGCTGCCAGGGAAGTCTTTCTGTTACTGTTGCCATTTTGGTATTTGAACCATCACACCTGTACTATACCAATCACGGTAATATTACGTTGCGTGTGACAGGGTGCCGGGAGATGGTAGGATGGGAGGTTTGTTTCAGTTTGGCGGATTAGTTAAAGGGTTTAAAGTGAAACAAATTAGCTTATGAAAAAGTTCATTTATTACCGACAAATAAATTAATATAATATCGGCTACAACTCTTAACAACAATTTCAAATTACTTGTTATAATACTTATGGTGCTCTGACGACGAATCCATATTTCCGAGATGCGTATATGCTAAATTTTTATTGTCGGTAAAAAATTGTTTGTAACTTTTTGTATAAATGCAACAGTAAGACAATTTGCAAGATGTCCCCAGGACACCCTTACCAATAGTAACGTAGATTTGGTTGTGGTTGATTTATCAGCATCTTAGGGAACAGAATGGAACTGGGAAGAGAGCCACTGATAAGCAGAATATACTGCTCAGCAATTAACTATTACAAACACCTCAAAGCGATAGACAATGACAATTTAGCTTTTTATGCTATAAAAGACATGGAAAATAATACTTACACAGGAGCATGGTTGACTACCTTAGAACGAAACTTGAAACTTTACAACAAAAACAATGTCACAGATTTCACGAAACAAAAACTAAATAATTCAATTAGACAATATTACATTAACAAATGGAATATAGACAACAAAAGGGAAAGTGCCAAATTACGCACATACAGGACATTCAAAGACTCCTTGGAACAAGAAGAATACATAAAAGTGATGAACAACCCACAACATGTCAAAACAATAGCTCAATTTAGATTAAGTTGCCATAAACTTGCCATCGAAAAAGGTCGTTATACAAAACCAAAAACACCAGTGGAAGACAGGTTATGCTCCCATTGTAACGAAGTTGAAAATGAGGAACATCATTTAATACATTGTAAACTGTACACAAAACAAAGAGACGCAATGTTTCACACTATCAACAGTGTAAATGCAAATTTCCTGAATTTGGATAAAGAAAAACAACTTAAACATAACTTACAATCAAAAGATAAAGATACTATTATAGCCCTCTATGTGTACTTGAGTAACAGTAAATGAACAAACAAAAGAATACACTCAGTCACACTTATTTAACTTTTTATTTACTCAACTTTCGTCTACTTACTTTTTTTAGTTATTCATTATTAACTTTATTAATTATAGCAAAAAATTATAGCTAATTTTGTGTAGTTGTTGCTGGGGACGGCATCTTCATTAGCCAGGTTTCATTTACTCGGCCATCGCTTCACCGTTATACTTTGGCGAAATTCACATTGTAAACCTGTATTCATTATCAACCATGTAATGAAATCAAATGCAGCGGCGCGTGCTCAAGTACGTTTCTATAGTAAGTTGGGGGAAATTGAAGCCACGTGTTTTTGTCAGTGAAGGCCATGATACACGAGTCAACTTTTGTTGAACACATTTGCTGTAGATTTTCGAGAATTGTTTAATTTTGTTATTTGAGAAACATAAACTTACACAAATTACATAGAATTCATTGATGCACTTTATGGATTTTGTTAAAAGAAAACGAAAGAATTTTCATAATGGTTTTACGGGGGCTGCCACAGCCACTGTTTTGATTAGGAGTTAGAACTGTCAGATACGGACACTGTGGAAGATATTTGATTGTTTTTCGCATTTAACATTTAAAGTGGCGCTGTTTACAATCAAAACCTATTGAGGCTTGCCTACGCTAATTCATACTTGAGTGTAAAGGCCAGAAACAGTTGTTATATTTGGTGCCCAGTTTAGTATGATAGAAAGCGTGTACAGTCTTCAATATACGTGATTCGGGCGTTTCATAATAAATGCTTTCTATTAATAATTGCACTTTCAAATAATATTTATGAGTTATGTTTACGTCAAAACCTCGTTAAAGGTCATTAGCATATTGTGTACGCAGTGAGCATGCTTTGGTCTCCTTTTCCGTATTCCTCGACCAATACGTCAACTTTCGCCTACTTACTTTTTTTTTATTAGTTATTCATTATTAACTTTATTACATTTTAAACACTAAATTAGAAATGTTAAATTTTCTACACGGTTGTAATAAAGCTGTTATCTTATCTTATCTTATCTTATCTTAGGGTGGCATCAATAGATCACTGAATCAGAATTCACTACGATTGAACTGGTCTATTTATGCTCAATCAATATTTGATATGCATCTAAGAGTAATCTGAGTCGCCGCCAGAATATTGAGTTATTTTCTCATAACAAGTATGTTAAAGCGGGAGGGTCGTCACCTGCGCACGCACGGGAATTTAGTCCCAAGCGACGATAACAACACACGCTAAAACGCAAAGGCTCATGGGTAGACGCTTGTTTGTAAACGAAGACACGCTATGACCATCTGACGCATGCGCAGGTGACGACTCCCACCCACGCTTTAATTCATAGGACGTATTACCTTGGCGTCCTGATCCACATCGATCATTACTTATTTCCTAATAAAATAGAAGAAAACCGCTGGAACCGATAAATATAATATATATACAATGATTGTAGGTATAACCAGACGTGTTGTCACATTTTCCCGAATGACGTGCTTTTTAGGCGTACTTACTCTTCCTCCATTTTTGTCGTGTGTTTCCATTCTTCTGCTCTATCTCAGTCGTCAAAAAATAAAAACAATTTCCGCCTAAATTATTGTGCTGATAAATTATTTTTTGTAGTTACTGAATGGAAACTGCAATTACATTCAGAATTTTGCTTTTTCGATAGTTTGAATATTTAAGTATACAATACAATAAACAAAAATGTATTCAGGTAGAATATACTACACGATTGTAATAAGACTGTCAACTCTATAAATACAGCGGATTTAATAGTACAGCTGTTGAACGTCTGTTACATCGCTTTTTCCGGTGGACTTCATCAACATCTCATCGATGAGGGCGCAGTGATAACGTGTGGAAGATGGTTGGTAATATCTTTCAGGGAGGGGGGTACGTCCATACAAACATTAAGCTCAAGTTTGTCTACAATTCCGAAATAGGATCGCGGGCATGACTGCACTCATGGCTTTGTCAAGAAGATTGGAAGATATACAACATGACACAAAGATTGGGATTTCAAATCAACTTCCCAATATTTAAAATGAATGTTTGTACCAGATAGTGTTGTTCCCATCCCTGCTGTCTCACCTGACATTTTATGCAAAAATTGAAGGTGCGAATTCTAATAGAAAATAATTTACTAAATACACCAGATTCAATGTTTGGGACCTTGTGGTAGGGATGTGTAACCATCACATTTCTTCCGACAACACCTTCAAGTTTATAACGACAACAAGACCTGGCCGAATCGCCAGTAATAGAGTGGTAAGTGTCAGAGTATTCGATAGCGAAGTCATCCTACGTACGGTAGTTGTAGTTATAACATACGCCATTTATTTTGAAGGTCTCAATCGGTAGGTATAGTACAATATGTTGGTATCATATATTCATCATAAATATCATAAGTATCATAAATATTTCGAATTTATCGTGATCCAATTTGAGAACCGTCGCATCTTACTAATGTAGAATATTTTATTTTCGCTTTCAGAGAGTGTGTTCACAAAATGTACAGTTTATAATCGTCAAACATTTGAAAACTTCCGTTGACCGCCGTGACGTAACTGCGGATGAATACATGCTCCCGAAAGTGATGACCAGTCCGTGAGTAGGCGTATAGACCAGAATGTGACTGGCTTTGCGCTGAACAGCGCGCGAATTAATATAGCCAATTCAATTCAATTAGATTTAAATGAAACGTTTGGAAAATATGTTATAAATTTATCAAATTAAATATGTAAACGGCTTTTCTAAAAGCACTGTATATCTCAAAATAGTCATGTAAATCCAGCCACTCCAGACTTCCTGCAATGGACATTTTTTTATACAACACACTTGTCGAGCCATCATCTTTCATTGCCAAGCCACGCATGAAGATATATCATACAGTTACATAAACATACGAGAAACGCCGGTGTAGTACACCTTGTTTCTATGACGACAACCGTGCGGTGTGATCAGAACCTGAATGATAGTTTGAAAAACCGAGTATTGTGGTCACACGTAATAAATTATGTAATATTTAAAAGTGTGATGGGAAGATGTGTGAAAGAACTAAACCTAGCCAAATATTCAATTTTATTCTGAGGAAGTACTCTTTTTAATCATGAAGCATTTGTGTACATTAGGGATAGTTACGCTACTGTGCTCGGTAAATTACAGATTTCATTTCTGCTTCAGTATCTTTAACGTTTCTGATATACTGTACCATAGTAGAAATCTCTACACAAGTAATAATCACACCCTCCCTCATTTCTACTCATATCCACAAAATTATAGCTAATTATAGCAAAAAATTATAGCTAATTTTGTGTAGTTGTTGCTGGGGACGGCATCTTCATTAGCCAGGTTTCATTTACTCGGCCATCGCTTCACCGTTATACTTTGGCGAAATTCACATTGTAAACCTGTATTCACTATCAACCATGTAATGAAATCAAATACAGCGGCGCGTGCTCAAGTACGTTTCTATAGTAAGTTGGGGGAAATCAAACTCGAAGCCACGTGTTTTTGTCAGTGAAGGCCATGATACACGAGTCAACTTTTGTTGAACACATTTGCTGTAGATTTTCGAGAATTGTTTAATTTTGTTATTTGAAAAACATAAACTTACACAAATTACATAGAATTCATTGATGCACTTTATGGATTTTGTTAAAAGAAAACGAAAGAATTTTCATAATGGTTTTACGGGGGCTGCCACAGCCACTGTTTTGATTAGGAGTTAGAACTGTCAGATCCGGACACTGTGGAAGATATTTGATTGTTTTTCGCATTTAACATTTAAAGTGGCGCTGTTTACAATCAAAACCTATTGAGGCTTGCCTACGCTAATTCATACTTGAGTGTAAAGGCCAGAAACAGTTGTTATATTTGGTGCCCAGTTTAGTATGATAGAAAGCGTGTACAGTCTTCAATATACGTGATTCGGGCGTTTCATAATAAATGCTTTCTATTAATAATTGCACTTTCAAATAATATTTATGAGTTATGTTTACGTCAAAACCTCGTTAAAGGTCATTAGCATATTGTGTACGCAGTGAGCATGCTTTGGTCTCCTTTTCCGTATTCCTCGACCAATACGTCATCACAGTGAGGTCCGGGAGTCAGGTCAATTGCAATTTACGTTACGTTCAGCGCCAGCAATTAGGTTTGTCAATCAAACCTCATTGATGATGCTGAACGTTGTGTTCGTATTCGAAGCCCACACATAAGCGATGCTACCAGATATATACACAAGCTAACAGGCCACGCCAGCCCAGCGACTGCATGCTCAGCACTCCTACCATGTCATACACTGTAATATGCAATTACGATTCTGGTTCCTCAAAAACTCTGTGCAAGTTAATTTAGCTTTCGGGATCTCGAATTTATATTCTGTATCTCCCAAAACAGCAGAAACCATGACATCTGTTTTCAAAAACAGCTTTTTCACCGTCTTAATCTACTTTCGGGCACTACAGTCAACATTTCGGATGTTCAAAAGTTTACATTTTTGAAACAAACGTTTTCGCTCAACCAAACAATTAGTAAACTTGTAAGATTACCCAGATTTCCGACAAATTTCCTGAGTAAAATTAATACTGGATGTAAGTTTGTAAAATCAAATCTGGTTAAAAAAAGGCCATCCTGGTGTTACATTGTATCAATTTGCAGCTCTGCTCGCATAACGATTACGTAACGTTACAATTTAGAATAACGATTAAGTAACGTTAAACATTAGAATAACGATAACGTTATGCTACACACTAGATTAACGATCACGCTACGTTATGTTACATTACGTTTCATTATGTTAAAAAATAAATTAACGATTCTGTTCATTGTATAAATTGCATTTGATGTACTGTATACTTATTTACCTCATTTGCTCTTTTAAAAACGCATCTGTAATAGATCATAATTCCTGGGTACTGAATCATTGAAATATTGCATACTTTGACCATACCTCTGTCATTTAGGAAAGTGCATGCACTACTAATAGAGCAAATACAGTATATGGATTAACGTATAACTGTGTCTGTATTAATGATGAAATTAGTTTTAACCATGTCGCGATGTCGGCCAATACTCCAATCTCCTACATTAAGGTTACTTAATTAGGAAACCAAGATGACCTCCCTTTTCCACAAAACTATATATTTTTAAAAAGCTTATTGTATGAATTTTAAAATTGTGTTAGTATTTTTTTTTATGGACACTGTAGTTTGAAATATGCATAAAAATGTGCTTTTTTGTTCAAAAGTGATTTAAAAGAATTAGCTTCTAAACTATGCCTCCGTTTCCTGTCAAAATTTGTTTACGGGTACATCTGTCTGCTATGAAGAAAGTGCCGTCTTGAAAACTGTCTACCAGTTGTCAATTTTGCAGGGCAGCAGCTCAAATTTCACTACTTCAAGTTCATACATAAATTAACACTCAGGCTGGTTGTCTGTAGATTGTTATAACACTGTTCAATCAAAAACAATGCCCCGACGGCGTTTTGAAGATAAACACATTGTCAATCATCAGTGAAAATTTCAAAACAAAAGGTCAAAGCGTCTAGGAGCTATTTTTTTAAAAGTTCTTGGATGTGCACTAAAAAGAAGCTGAGATAATTGCTAATTTGCATAACCATTCACTCAGTAAGAAGTTTGCTAATGCTCATAATTAAAATGGCCGTAACAGTTCCAAATTTAAATGTATTATCGTTTTGTTAAAAGTTAAATATAGTGTCTAATATGGAGATCCCGTCATTTTTTTCACCATGTTTCTTTTTTATTATTTATGTGCAGCCTTGCCTCCACTATTCACAATTCTACAAAACTTTAACAGTCTATAGACGAGACTGTTTGGGCAATAAAAAGCAAAAAAAAAAAAATCACTCCCAAGTGCCCACGAACCAGCATCTCTACCTTAAATCAATGCAAAAGAGGTTAAATGAGGATAAACTCATTAATAAACTGGAAAATCAATGAATAATTAACTATCTTGAACACAATACCTTGTTAAAGATTATGACAGACAGACATGCTAACCCCAATACCTTCTCATTTTTTCACAAGTAAGCCAAAAATGACTAAGGTAGTAAATCAGACTATTGGCGCGGTCCTTTGCATAAGATGTAATGGGGTTGTAAATTCGCAGCCCTGGTTAAAATCAGATTATCATGATGCTGTCAATGACCCGGGCAGTAAAACAGGACAATGGGCTGTAAATCAGGTCACTGACCTTAGATGTGAATTTAAATCACATTTCAAGATAAGGCCATCGACATTGTATATAACTGTGATTTCATTATTGTTTCGGCCTCCTGCTTAATCTATGGATACTTGTCAGTTTTTTTAAAGTAACCCAGATGTTCTAAACTTTATATCACCCCGTCCGCCGGAGGTCATGGGACTCCCGACGGAAATAGCCCATAATGACACTTCGATCTAGCAATCTGAATAATTTCAGCAGTAAACATGTGATCGTCTTTCTCACCGCAATCACTAAACCAGTCCCAAAGGCCCACAATGCTAAAATCAAATGTAGGCAATATATAAGAACATGTGCAAAATAATAGATAGTCCACACTAGCATGGAAGGTCCATGACACTAGCAACTATTTGCCATTAACCCAATAAAGTAACCAATAATTACCGAACTAAATTAACCCGATGGAACCACCCCAATACTATTCTATCAGTAGTGATGGGTGCACCCTAAATGTTGTTCAATGCTACCCTCACCGAGAAATGTGAACAAAATAAGTCGATATATCATATAGTATGCAAATATCCGAAAATGTAAGTACAAGCAACTCGGGCCTTTAACAAATAAATTCATAACCATGGATAAGATGTAGCAAATTAATCTATGTTTATATTTAACCAGAAGTGTGTATCATCGGCCAAGCACGTGTGCTAGGCACAATAAAAATTCGTCAACATTGTGAACACTGTATACCATTGGATTGAGAATAACCAGGACTCATTTTGATATGATGGAACTCCAATAGGTGAGCACAATTTCGATATTACTGGTTGTCATAACATTGTCACTGTCTCCTGTATCCGGATTCCCTCTCGCGCAAAAACAGATTTAGTTGCTAATATCATATCGTCCGAATCGCTCGGTTTCGCTAAAGCCGGCCATTCATAACCAGCCCACGAACCCGTGCGTGATCGTGATAGGAAAAGCTGCAGTTAAATTGAGTCATTTGATTGGGCGCACCAAGAAGCTGACGCCACCAATCAGCGTTGCTGTATCATAAATTTGAACGTCTGCAGTCATTACAGATCAAAACAATGGTGGCGTGCCGGCAGGTACATTACGCAGGTCTGGTCGCATGGGGTCGGGTCAGGTCGTCGGGTCACGCGGGTCACAATTTAGGTTGCAGATAATCCGATTTTTGCCATACAACATTATATTTTCACATATTGTTTATTCGAACTGTTTATCTACCTACATTTAATTATTTTGTACGTACGTTTTACGAATGAAGTGGCTATTCGTCCAGTCACGGTTACTAAAAAAGACGGTTAGGAAACGAACCATGTTCTTTTCATTGGATGCGTGTCGCGGGTAAACATTTGAAACAAAAGACGTACTAATCTGTGATAAATCATTAATATAAAATGTAGACAGGAAATCACGCAAATATGACGTCATTTTCCCCAGAGTTCATTGCAATCAACAACTGCACGCCATTTTATTGTGTCTGTGTCGATACTTTCAGTAATACTAAAGTGTAAGTTGTTCCAGTGAATCCTGACAAAACTGTCGCTCAGTTTAAACTCAATACAAATTTGCTTGTCTTGTCTGGCATTTTCGTTTCTAAAGAACAAGATCGGCAGAAAACTGAAATAAAAAAACCAACAAAACAAGATCCGAAAAAAAAGACGTCAAAGAAACCATACAAGTGTTTATATTTCAGCCATGCAAAAGTTTTAATGAGGAGCCATGATACCACATACATTTTGTTGGAAATAAACAAAATATGCGATAAGATAACTGAAATGACCCGCTCATGCTCTACAAAATGCATGTAAGCAGACCAAATATGTAGCAACAGGCAGTTCCAATGAAATTAAGAACGGTTAAAAAGGGTTCGAAAAATTGATTTGGCGAAGAGACTGCTAGACAGTTGTACGGACAATTCAATGTGTTCAAAAATTGTAGCGTTGACTAAAACCGCATTTAACGGCACGCTGAATATTGCAACATGAAAAATTTGCCAAAAAACTGAAACAAGGACAGACAAGAACAATTAAACGGGCATTTTATGAAACTGGCGGAAAATGTTGAATACATTTTCAACGATTTCTACGGCGTCTACAAAAAAAGTGTTAAGACTTTAAACAAAATGGCTGATACAGTGACGCGAAAGCAAAACGATAAAATTTACTCTAATAAGCCCCCAAATCGCATACAACCGTCATAAGTACGCACAGTAGTATACTATAAATTTATTTGGTTGTATTTTTTATAATATAATGTATTTTAAAATAATGACTTAGGGGTCAGAATTTTCGTCACTTTTTCTTCCGGGACCCAAGTTTACTTTCAGAACAACAGTGAAAACGATAAATGACTATTCTCGATTGTGAATGTTATCACAGTCACAAAGAGTACTCATCCGAAATGTACGTGTAGTTTTTCGTAGAGCTTGTGCACTAAACGTGGATATTCTATCGAAAACGAGCTTAAAATTTCAAATTCGCGGGACATCAAGTGATCGACACAAAAATGAAACAAAATGGTGGGCCTTGAAATCTCAAGCAATAGAGGGCATATACAGCGCGACACGCATCCTTGAGGGATTAGGCAAATTCACACCTTTTAACAATGGCGTTTCCTAACCGTCTTTTTTAGTAACCGTGTTTCCACTGTACGCTGCTATGTGATCGTTGTTAAATAGTTGAATGTTTTGCTAGTTCTTAAGATTCAATTCTATTTTGTTTCAATCATGAATCTCCGGCCAAGTCCTTCCAGGACATACAAATGTGGTCTAGCTCCACGGTGCATCTGGCCGAGGCTTGGTGTACACAGTGTACACCCAGACTGTGTCACTGACAGCATGGTATCGAATAAATGTAGTGCCCGAGTTTAAAGGTACATACTCCGTCCATCAGAGCCGAAACGTCGATGTTGTAAATACGGGGTCGACCATTACAAAACATAGGGGCGAGCATAAAGTGTGTATTTTTTTTTTTTTTTTTTTTTTTTTTTTGTAATTTCACGGTTTTTACACATAATTTTAATCATGCTGGTTATGTTCATGCCTTCCCCAGGTTTTCAAACGCCCAACCCCAACAAAAACACCTCCGAAAAATATGCAAGTTGGACCATTCCATAGCTATTATTTTAAAATTCAGAGCCCCAAAGGTGTAATTGGGTCATACTGCATTAAATGTATTAATAAAAGCACCCACTCACTAGACTATTGAAAAAATGCAAAGAATTTGAATTTTACAAACAGCCAATACAATGTTGTCAGGTCAACAAAAACAATCAATTTGTAACGAATAAATAGATAAATGTTGAAGCAATATTGTATGTGTATATCTATTTTGTGATCAACTCGAGATTCAAAGCATCTGATGGGAACATTAATATTTTTTTTTGACATCCATGACACAGAACATCCAAGAATCAATTGCTAAAATAGCATATTGTGTAATATTTATTAAGATATTCTGATGCATACAACATAAAAAAATTGTACTTGTATTCACGATAATTCATACATCTGTATTCGTGTAAATTATTGTGTAATTAAATACACATACACCAATAATTATTTCCATTCATCTAACTTTATTGGCACAACAGCAACAATAAAACAAGTTTAAAACAACAATATTGTAAAGGTCGATCAATTACTACCAAATTCCTTTTTTGATTCAAGTAACAGAAAGAAATTAAGTTTGAGTACATCTGAAATTATAATATCAAAATGAAGATTAAAGCTGCAGAGTAGCTTTGTCGGGTCCAAGTTTGAATATGCTGAAAGGTCTTTGCTTGGACATGATATATACAAAGTTTCAAGTCAATGGGTATTACTGTTCATTAGAAGATGTTTCAGTGTTTGTACTTTTTTTTTTTCATCAAAAACGAAAATGGCGGACAAGGTCATGTGACCAGTGAAAACAATATTCACGAACTTGGTAGTAAATGTCCCACTGATGCTATGATATAATTTAAATACGGCTTGACCCCTGAGAAGTGTGTAAAATAGGGCACTTCCTGTTTAAACTTAATCCAATATGGCTGCCAAACCATGTAACATATCAAATTTCCTTTTGCAAAATTGAAAGGTCTTACAATGAAGGTGCTATATAGAGAGTTTCCAGTTACCAGTTCTGTAGAAGATGTTCTAGTATTTTTGCTATTTTCACTAAAAACAAGATGGTGACCGCTAAAGATTTTATTGCTGATATCAAGTACACATAAAATAAAAAAATCAAATCACCTAGACACTCAGAAAGTGGTGAGATAGCCACGTCTGTTAAGCCACTATTTTGGTATTTGCCACTATTTTGGTACCCGGGAAAATTAAAACCAACGTTCTCTTGCTTTTTGTTATTATTTTTCTTCACAAATCAATAAATCTCATAATTCTGAATAATTCTGGACAGTTTGTGTATAATTTGGAGTAATTTGTTATGTTTAGTTTAAGTTTTCTTTGCTTGCGCATCTTTTCCGACCGAATTGTCATCTTTTTGACGCAGACACAGTGACGCTAACTTAGGGGGTATTACAATCAGCTGTCCTAACAGCTATATCACGGAGCTCAACTCAACTGTCGTACTTTTAAAAATCAATTGTATAGCATATCCGTCGCCGATTGAAATGGTATTAGTGTATCGAAACTGTTCGGCGAAGCTGCTAGGTAAGTATATGGCGATTCAATACTAATATTGATATTTACTAGCTAGCTATCCCACTATGACTTGTTCAGTGTGCCTGCTCAGACTGCTGCGGCGTCTCGAGTCGTCCATTTGATTCTATCATCATCATCATCATCATCATCATGTTGTGTTCAATTCCAATTTTAAATGTGCATCGATTTTTCAAAACAGTAATTTATAGACATGTATATAGTTCATCTGATCCAGAAAGTGATAGTTTAAACTTCATGTACATGTCCAGCTTGAATTTACATGTAAATAATCTATATGCGGACGTTGAGCAGGCGGACATCAACAGAGCCACCGAGCGAAATGATATTTTCCGTTTTGTGTTTCTTCCATTTGAGATGCATTTCTGTAAAATATTCCATATATGATGACTTTCCAGAATTCGCTGGTGTTGTCAAGAGTTGTAGCATCCATTCTGGAAAATCCATATTTTAGCAGCTATTTATTTTCTTGAAATTAAAATGTTTTAATATGCAAGATTTACAGTAATTAATGAGGTCTTGATGTTAGTAATTTATATCCATAACCTCAATGGTATTCTTGTATAAAACATGTCAGTCACTTTCTTATTTTATCATATTTTTCTCTATAACATGACGAGATAGAACAATTTGTATAATATATTATACACTTGCGTAAATGACAAAGGTGTGTCAATAGTCAATAAAACAGCCTAGGCAATACTATAGTCATTTAGAAAAGACATACAATTTTGTTATTAATCTTATTATTATCTTATCTTTGTATTACATTTTAATTTGTTTAATAAGTTTTACAATACAAACACCATCTTTATTATTGCTGCATTGTGGATATACATTTGTAAATGTAGCTCCAGAATGTGAGTAACCATTTGGAATTCCTACTGAATTTTGGGACGCCATGAATTCACAGAAATGCTTTCTTAATTTCATTTCCAAATACTTGCTGTGATAGATGAATGTTTAAACTATACTTTATTCATGTACCATAAGTGAATGAATAATATTACTAAAAAAATCCTTTGAAAATAAAAAAGTTTGCCATGCAATCTATTTGTATCTAACTACCTTGGCCTGTCTCACTGACCTGATGATCAATGGGATAGTGGCTTCCTATAGAGGAGAAATGTGTTAACTCAATATTGGATTTTGCAAAGAATTGTGGGATTGAAAATTCAACTGAACAATATAACCATAACATTTTTAGCTCCGCTGTCGACTTTGTCAAGCGGAGCTTATCATATGAGTGATTGTTCGTCGTCGTCGTCGTCCGTCGTCGTCGTCCGCGTCAATGTTTTACTTTTTCGACTTCTTCTTGAAAACTACAAGCCTGAATGCTTTGATACTTGGTGTATATGTACCTTGGGTAGACCTCTCTCAGATTTGTTCATTTTGTAATGATATCTTTAATTCTCTAATTTTGGTGAATATTTTTGTCATTTTTGGTAAAAAGTGATATTTTCGACTTCTTGTTGAAAACAGCAAGTTCAATTGCTTTGATATTACATATATAGGTACTACATGTGGACCTATCTCAGATTTGTTCATTTCATGATGATATCTTCAATTCTCTAATTTTGGTGAATATTTTTGTCATTTTTAGTAAAAAGTGATATTTTCGACTTCTTATTGAAAACCGCAAGTGCAATTGCTTTGATATTACATATATAGGTACTACATGTGGACCTCTCTCAGATTTGTTCATTTTGTAATGATATCTTTAATTCTCTAATTTTGGTGAATATTTTTGTCATTTTTAGTAAAAAGTGATATTTTCGACTTCTTATTGAAAACCGCAAGTGCAATTGCTTTGATATTACATATATAGGTACTACATGTGGACCTCTCTCAGATTTGTTCATTTTGTAATGATATCTTTAATTCTCTAATTTTGGTGAATATTTTTGGTAAAAAGTGATATTTTTGACTTCTTGCTGAAAACAGCAAGTCTGATTGCTTTGCTATTATATATATATATATATAAGTGCTACATATGGACCTCTCTCAGATTTGTTCATTTTGTGATGATATCTTTAATTCTCTAATTTTGGTCAATATTTTTGTAATTTTTGATAAAAGGTGATATTTTCGACTTCTTGTTAAAAACTGCAAGTCTGATTGCTTTGATACTATACATATAGGTACCTCAGGTAAACCTCCCTCAGATGTGTTCATTTCATGATGATATCTTCAATTATCTAATTTTGATGAATATTTTTGTCATTTTGAGTAAAAAGTGATATTTTTGAATTCTTGTTGAAACAGCAAGTCCGATTGCTATACATACTATATTGTTCATTTTCTTATATGATATCCTCAGTTCTTTAATTGAAATGTGCCTTGTTAACAGCGGAGCTATCTCAGCCGACAGGCTGCTTGTTTTGCTGTTCTATTTCAAACTTTATTTGACTTGATAAATACATAAAAGACAATGGAGTAAAATGATATAAAATATCAGACTGTCTCGTCTTTATTTAATTGTAGATAGATTGTTAAATAATTTTATACCAACAGTAATTGTATCAGAATGTTCAATGGGGAAAATTATGCAAATTAGATACAGTGTTTGACATGGGGTCTGGGGAGAACACTGAACTTGGACTGGATTTTATTAATCCTGAGGCCCTGACATGAATCACTGCACTAACAACCAATGAGACATTTGTTATCTATAACTAGAACTGGGTTTTACATGTATTAATCCTGAGACCCTGGCCATAATCATTGCACTGATGACCAATGGGACACAGGTTACCTATAACTAGAACTGGGTATATTAGTTTCAGAGGACCTGACTTGACTCAGTGCACTAACTACCAATGGGTAATTTGTTATCTATAACCAGGACTGGGTATTATTAATCCCAGAGAACCTGACCTAACTCACTGCACTAACTAGCAATGAAACTTTTGTTACTTATAACTAATACTGGGTATTATTAATCCCAGAGGACCTGACCTAACTCACTGCACTAACTAGCAATGGAACTTTTGTTACCTATATCTAGGACTGGGCATTATTATACCGAGGGAACCTGACCTAACTCACTGCATTAACTACCAATGGGACTTTTGTTACCTATACATTGTATCTAGGACTAGGCATTATTATACCCAGAGAACCTGACCTAACTCACTGCATTAACTAGCAATGGGACTTTTGTTACCTATATCTAGGACTGGGCATTATTATACCCAGAGAACCTGACCTAACTCACTGCACTAACTAGCAATGGGACTTTTGTTACCTATATCTAGGACTGGGCATTATTATACCCAGAGAACCTGACCTAACTCACTGCATTAACTACCAATGGGACTTTTGTTACCTATACATTGTATCTAGGACTAGGCATTATTATACCCAGAGAACTTGACCTAACTCACTGCATTAACTAGCAATGGGACTTTTGTTACCTATATCTAGGACTGGGCATTATTATACCCAGAGAACCTGACCTAACTCACTGCATTAACTAGCAATGGGACTTTTGTTACCTATATCTAGGACTGGGCATTATTATACCCAGAGAACCTGACCTAACTCACTGCATTAACTAGCAATGCGAATTTTGTTACCTATATCTAGGACTGGGCATTATTATACCCAGAGAACCTGACCTAACTCACTGCATTAACTAGCAATGGGACTTTTGTTACCTATATCTAGGACTGGGCATTATTATACCGAGGGAACCTGATCTGACTCACTGCACTAACTAGCAATGGGACTTTTGTTACCTATATCTAGGACTAGGCATTATTATACCCAGATAACCTGACCTAACTCACTGCATTAACTAGCAATGGGACTTTTGTTACCTATATCTAGGACTAGGCATTATTATACCCAGATAACCTGACCTAACTCACTGCATTAACTAGCAATGGGACTTTTGTTACCTATATCTAGGACTGGGCATTATTATACCCAGATAACCTGACCTAACTCACTGCATTAACTAGCAATGGGACTTTTGTTACCTATATCTAGGACTGGGCATTATTATACCAAGGGAACCTGATCTGACTCACTGCACTAACTTCATGTACAAATCAGACTTTTGTTACTTATACTAATACTGGGTATTATTAATCCCTGAGGCTCTGTTCTGGCATTTGTTAATGAGGACTGGGTTTTATTAATCCCAGAGAACCTGACCTGACTCACTGCACTAATGACCAATGAGTCATTTGTTAATTATAATTAGGACTGGGTACTACCGGTATTAATATTAATTCCCTGACTGACTCACTACACTAACTACTAATGGAAGACTTATTACCGATAACCCTTAGGCCCTGTACTGGGATAAATTAGCATAACATACAAGCTTTGTATTTTGATAGATATTTTAACAATTTTTTTTTTATTATTGTAGGAAACTTGGAAATACTATACAGAGAAATGAAAGAATATGGTATCAATGGCTTCAGTACCCATAACAATGATTTAGTAATTGTTTAGTGTCGCATACGACTTATGTACCACTTCCGTGTCACTGAGAATGTTCTAGAACCGTACTGTGTCTGGGTGGAATATTCTAGATTTTGTTTAGAAACTGGTTGAATAGGTAATAGAACACTGTAGGAGGCAATAGAAGGTAATGGAACATTCTAGAAATTTGTAGTGAGTGCCAGACTCATTATGTATGCTGATGTAATGGTCTATTTATAGACAGTGGAGGTATATATAGGAGAGTTGTTCAAGCACTGAGTTCAGATCGGAGATCTCGTTGAATTGTATTGGAGTTTAAGTATCTAGTTATTGGAGTAGTGGTGTTTTACCGCGTTATTGTACTTGATGTTTGCAGAGTATAATAATACCAGTACCAGTTGAAACCTCATATGTTGGCTCCGTGTTCGTATTTTATCATCGCCGCCAGGGAAGTCTTTCTGTTACTGTTGCCATTTTGGTATTTGAACCATCACACCTGTACTATACCAATTACGGTAATATTACGTTGCGTGTGACATTTAGTAATTTTTAGTAATTGTATTGCCACTTTTTCAGTTTTCTGATTATTTCGTGACTACTAGTATATGGTGTATTTTGTTATAACATGATGATAATAACAAAAATATTATAAAACTGTATTACAAGTGTATTACATAATGAGTGAGATGATAAGTAAGATGGTGCATTGTTTATTTTCAAGCATGCTATATATTAAATTGCTCAGTACTATGGAAAATTCTATAATATTTGAAATTGCAGTGTTAGATTCTTTAATTGGGCAAATAATACAGTTTGTACACCTACAAGACAAAAATATATTATTTCTGATTCTTGCAATACCACATTGTGTTGTGTTTATATTCTACAAAATGTTTGCTTTAAAAATTTAAACTTGATTGAAGCATAAAGCTTTGATCTTTATGATTTATGTCTAATAATTTAAAAACAACTGTTCATATGTACCTGCATTGTTAACATGCCAGGACTGCTAACATTCTAACTGTACACATGCATCAAACATCTTGTGATATACCGGTATATATCAATATGTATATACATTGTGCTGAAAAAAGAAATTTGGTATAAACATGGGATCATCCAATATGACAATAAAATAGATCATGTGTGGGGTCCAGTGCCTTTTAGTTTAGTTCTATATTTTCTGATGAGTCAAGTCTACTCAAAAAATGTAGCCCAAATAGAAAAATTCTTGGGATAGATAAGTATATGAGGTGACTGAGGTGGTACAATAACCACAGTGTAGATCCACTGTTACACTACTGCCACCTGCTGTTGATTCATTCGTCGAGCAGAGGGCAGGGATATTAGGTAGGGTTGCAAATTCCACACCATGCCAAAGCATAATTAGATTACAAGTGGGAACATCGGTACTGTATTTCTGGTGACAAACCAGATTGTAAAGGAGACCCTGTATCATATGATCCAGTACTGTTGATGGGCCCAGATGTACCATTCTTTTGCAAGGAAGAATGTCTAACCTTGCGCATAGTGTTAAAGAAATTTTAATTTCCACATAAGTTGCATTTTTCTGATTTACCAAGTGCTGCTGCAGTCTCTGGCTTTAAGCTGGCACTCAATGGACAATACAAGAATTTGCTGATCGTAACATGTCCCTTTTTTTACATGGCTAACATCACCCAGAATGTTGTATTTATGGTAAAAGGATATTCACTGAACAGGGGCATGCAAAACTATTTTGATTCAATGGGACCAAATATAAGGAATTAGTTTGGCCCAGTCCTGCCTAGGTAGCTTGCCATTTTGAGGGCCTCAACAGAGGCAGCAGTCAACCACATTGCCAGAACCAATGATGCTAGGCATAGATGCACCAATATAATATGTGTTCTAAATATGGTAATCTGAAGACAGATACACACGAACAGTAATCTCATTCATAGGGTCAGAATGCCCAATAATGACAGTCTGGTCGAGGGGAATACAGGAACAATCATAGCAACCAAGGAAATGATCGTTGAGGTGGATGTGGTTGGGGTCAGGTGTTTTCAGTGGTATGAATTAAAGGATTCATTTTGTTTCCCAACCCTTATTTCCTGTGGCGTTAAATTGTTCAGTTACCGTAGCAAACTGGCTAACTATTACAATGACCCTGTAGGACCTTTCAGAAGTCAAGCACAGCTACAAGATCAAGTTGGCCAAAAAGCTTCAGTTGACTACATCACCAGTGTCTATGGCTCTGATTTTCCAGGAAGTGAGAGAATTATTGGCAAATGGCAGCAGTGCAGGGCCTGTTATTCTCCCATATTTTTGGTAAACAATAAAGAACAATATAGACCCAAGCCAACTGAATCAGTATATTCTCTCAGAGCATTTCATGATGGTGACCCCAGCAGAGGTACACTGCTGTGTACATCAGTGGATTTCCTGATATCACTCAATCTCATACATTTGATTTAAGATATTAGTTCAATGTTTGCCCATTGTAGCCTCACAGGTTTTTTCCAAAATTAATGGTAGTGCAAGTTTTGTGGCTGTACAGCAGGCCAACAATGTGAATCCATTCTATCAATATCTGGTTGATACAAGAGCAGTTATTTTAGCACACATCCTTCAAACAATCACATTTAGTATTTCCGGGAATGTATTCTTGGGAGTGTTTCAGGTTGAGAGACCCGGCAGCCACACTTTTTGGCATGCAAGCACAGCTCAGACAATTAATGAGCTTTGTGGAAATTGCTCCATCTATGAGAGGCCTTGTGCCTCAAACAGCTCTCAGGAGTATGCTCGTCCAGGTCCACACACTCCAGTTGTGTGGGTTGCCACATGGGAAATATCATGGATCCCACAAAGCTTGACTGCCCTCAAGTGGATGGACTCAACCAACATAAGACGGAGATAACAGATTGCTCCATCAACTCCGGCTATAACACTGGTCATGGACGCCTTGAAAATAGAATGGGGAGTGGTTCCCTTGGAAAGCACAGCTCCACATAAACATACCTAATACGTTGGGAGGGCACTAGATTGCTTTCTAGATGAAGTATAAAATAAAACAGTTCCCATCCATTGCGACAACACAACTGTATTAGCATATATCACAAAACATGGGTGGACAAATCCCACAAACTAGCCAGCTAGTGGAGGAGATAAAGAGTGGGAAATAGAAACAGTGTGGCCAACACAACGTGCAATGCCGTGTTGCACATTCTCCAATCTTGTGTTTCAGTTTATATGTTCATACATGTATATGTGCCTGCAATTTTGAATAGATAATTATTTAGCTGCGCCCCTTTCCCCGTTTTGGAATTTACTTGAGGGTCACTAATGGGCTTGAACTCACCGCAGTTCACCCACCACCAGGGTATACTTTGTACCCATTGAACATACATACAATACATTGGTTTTGGCAAGGTAGGTATGGCTTCACTATGCAAAATTTCGAATAATTCCCCGGGAATCTGATAATGCAATGATCAGTACATTAACAAAGGGAATTATGAATTGTTTTGGGTCATGAGACAACAAAATAATGCACACTCCTATGTTGGCACCTTTCATATATCGATTAATTACAGATCCCGACAAGAGAATAATACATGCCACTATTTTCGTACCAATCGTATATTGAATAATAACAGATCCCGACAACAGAATAATACATGCCACTATTTTTGTTCCAATCCAATATCGAATAATAACATATACCGACAACAGAATATTACATGCCACTATTTTTGTACCAATCCTATATCGACTAATAACAGATACCGACAACAGAATAATACATGCCACTATTTTTGTACCAATCCTATATCGAATAATAACAGACCCCAACAACAAAATAATACATGCCACTATTTTTGTACCAATCCTATATCGAATAATAACAGACCCCAACAACAAAATAATACATGCCACTATTTTTGTACCACCCCTATAGTGAAGTAAAGCAGTTCCCGCCAACTAAATTATATGTGCTACTATTTTGGTACCATCACTATAGGAAAGTATAGCAGATCCCGACAACAAAATTATATGTGCCACTATTTTGGTACCATCCCTATAGTGAAGTATAACAGTCCCCGACAACAAAATTATATGTGCTACTATTTTGGTACCATCCCTATAGTGAAGTATAACAGTCCCGACAACAAAATTATATGTGCTACTATTTTGGTACCATCCCTATAGTAAAGTATAGCAGTTCCTGCCAACTAAATTATATGTGCTACTATTTTGATACCATCACCATAGTGAAGTATAGCAGTTCCCGACAACTAAATTATATGTGCCACTATTTTGGTACCATCACTATAGTGAAGTATAGCAGTTCCTGACAACAAAATTTTATGTGCCACTATTTTTGTACCAATCCTATATCGAATAATAACAGACCCCAACAACAAAATAATACATGCCACTATTTTTGTACCACCCCTATAGTAAAGTATAGTAGTTCCCGCCAACTAAATTATATGTGCTACTATTTTGGTACCATTCCTATAGTGAAGTAAAGCAGTTCCTGGCAACTAAATTATATGTGCCACTATTTTGGTACCATCCCTACAGTGAAGTATAACAGTTCCCGACAACAAAATTATATGTGCCACTATTTTGGTACCATCCATATAGTGAAGTATTACAGTCCCCAACAACAAAATTATATGTGCCACTATTTTGGTACCATCACTATAGTGAGGTATAGCAGTTCCTGCCAACTAAATTATATGTGCCACTATTTTGGTACCATCCATATAGTGAAGTATTACAGTCCCCAACAACAAAATTATATGTGCCACTATTTTGGCACCATTCCTATAGTGAAGTAAAGCAGTTTCTGACAACTGAATTATATGTGCCACTATTTTGGTACCATCCATATAGTAAAGTATAGCAGTTCCCGCCAACTAAATTATATGTGCCACTATTTTGGTACCATCCCTATAGTAAAGTATAGCAGTTCCCGCCAACTAAATTATATGTGCTACTATTTTGGTACCATCACCATAGTGAAGTATAGCAGTTCCCGTCAACTAAATTATATGTGCCACTATTTTGGTACCATTCCTATAGTGAAGTAAAGCAGTTCCAGACAACAAAATTATATGTGCCACTATTTTGGTACCATTCCTATAGTGAAGTAAAGCAGTTTCTGACAACTGAATTATATGTGCCACTATTTTGGTACCATCCATATAGTAAAGTATAGCAGTTCCCGCCAACTAAATTATATGTGCCACTATTTTGGTACCATCCCTATAGTAAAGTATAGCAGTTCCCGCCAACTAAATTATATGTGCTACTATTTTGGTACCATCACCATAGTGAAGTATAGCAGTTCCCGTCAACTAACTTATATGTGCCACTATTTTGGTACCATTCCTATAGTGAAGTAAAGCAGTTCCAGACAACAAAATTATATGTGCCACTATTTTGGTATCATTCCTATAGTGAAGTAAAGCAGTTCCAGACAACAAAATTATATGTGCCACTATTTTGGTACCATCACTATAGGAATTTATAGCAGTTTCAGACAACAAAATTATATGTGCCACTATTTTGGTACCATCACTATAGTGAAGTAAAGCAGTTCCCGCCAACTAAATTATATGTGCTACTATTTTGGTACCATCACTATAGGAAAGTATAGCAGTTTCTGACAACTGAATTATATGTGCCACTATTTTGGTACCATCCATATAGTAAAGTATAGCAGTTACCGCCAACTAAATTATATGTGCCACTATTTTGGTACCATCCCTATAGTAAAGTATAGCAGTTCCCGCCAACTAAATTATATGTGCTACTATTTTGGTACCATCACCATAGTGAAGTATAGCAGTTCCCGTCAACTAAATTATATGTGCCACTATTTTGGTACCATTCCTATAGTGAAGTAAAGCAGTTCCAGACAACAAAATTATATGTGCCACTATTTTGGTACCATTCCTATAGTGAAGTAAAGCAGTTTCTGACAACTGAATTATATGTGCCACTATTTTGGTACCATCACTATAGTGAAGTAAAGCAGTTCCCGCCAACTAAATTATATGTGCTACTATTTTGGTACCATCACTATAGGAAAGTATAGCAGATCCCGACAACAAAATTATATGTGCCACTATTTTGGTACCATCCCTATAGTGAAGTATAACAGTCCCCGACAACAAAATTATATGTGCTACTATTTTGGTACCATCCCTATAGTGAAGTATAACAGTCCCGACAACAAAATTATATGTGCTACTATTTTGGTACCATCCCTATAGTAAAGTATAGCAGTTCCTGCCAACTAAATTATATGTGCTACTATTTTGGTACCATCACCATAGTGAAGTATAGCAGTTTCCGACAACTAAATTATATGTGCCACTATTTTGGTACCATCACTATAGTGAAGTATAGCAGTTCCTGACAACAAAATTTTATGTGCCACTATTTTGGTACCATCCCTATATTGAAGTATAACAGTCCCTGACAACAAAATTATATGTGCTACTATTTTGGTACCATCCCTATTGTGAAGTATAGCAGTTCCCGCCAACTAAATTATATGTGCCATTATTTTGGTACCACCCCTATAGTGAAGTATAACAGTCCCCGACAACAAAATTATATGTGCCACTGTTTTGGTACCATCCCCATAGTGATGTATAGCAGTTCCCGCCAACTAAATTATATGTGCTACTATTTTGGTACCATCCCTATAGTGAAGTATAACAGTCCCGACAACTAAATTATATGTGCTACTATTTTGGTACCATCCCTATAGTAAAGTATAGCAGTTCCCGCCAATTAAATTATATGTGCTACTATTTTGGCACCATCCCTATAGTGAAGTATAACAGTCCCGACAACTAAATTATATGTGCTACTATTTTGGTACCATCCCTATAGTAATGTATAGCAGTTCCCGCCAATTAAATTATATGTGCTACTATTTTGGTACCATCCCTATAGTGTAGTATAGCAGTTCCTGCCAACTAAATTATATTAGCCACTATTTTGGTACCATTCCTGTAGTGAAGTATAATTTGTGTGCAATTTTACTGTTAAAGAATTTTTGTCATCAAATCCATTTTCAAGAAACATTTAATTTGGAACACACCTTCAATTTATTTTATTTTCATGCTAAACGTTGATACTTTTACAATCCACCAATGTCCAAACAAGCTGCAATTATTTTGGTTACTAGTGGCGGTCTTTATTGTCGCAGTAGTTATTGTCCGCTTGCTCATTAGTAGTATTCAATAGGCTTTACTGCCACCTCCTAGGTCGCTCATTATTGACACGGTACCAAAATAGTGGCAAATACCAAAATAGTGGCTTAACACACGTCCGATTTATTGACCAAGCACAATTTTGAAAGTTAGGTGCACCAGTTCTCATGGTCCCCAATTTGCATGAGAAGTTTTAGAAGTTTAGGTGCAACGGTATTCAAGTTCTAGGTCGACAAAAAACGGCGGAAGAACTTGAGAAAGAAGAAAGGAAAACTTGAACAAAAACAATAGGGTTAAACTTGAGTTGGGCCCTAATAAGCTTATGTCAAAAGTCAAACAGTAAACCAGAATAAATAAATAAATAAATAAATAAATAAATAAATAAATAAATAAATAAATAAATAAATAAATAAATAAATAAATAAATAAATAAATAAATAAATAAATAAATAAGCAGTAATATTCATATCGTAAAAACAGCCATACACCATCTTTAATAGAAGATTACCTAAGCAATAGTAAAAGTCCAAATTTACTTTTATAGATCAGTAAAATAACATACGCAACAAAAAGTTCAAGAACGTTTCTTGATATCTTTCTGCCATGATGCTTACGCAAAACTCCCAAAAGAACCTGGTCGTTTAATACAGTATATTATGATTCTAATCACGTAATAATCCCGTGATTATCAAGCTTTTTATCCATTTGAAGAACAGATCGCCAGTTTATTTATATGTATTTATAACGACAATTATATGTGATAAAAATTGTATGGTTAATAATAAAATTACGACATTTTTTTCATAGAATAATTTATTACTCTCAAGGGCCTGTCTACATTGTGATCCGACGACCTGACCCGACCCGATGCGACCCGACCTGCGGCCGGCGGCGTGCAGGCTTTGCGCTAATTCACTGCGAGTCAAGAAGAGAAATGTCTACATTCGTTGACACGTTCCCAAAATGTTTTATTACAACGTTGGAAATTTTTTGTGGGCAAGTAAATGAAGACGATGAAATGTCTAAACATTTGTGCAAACCGTTTTTATTAAACTGTCGAAACTGATAACATATCGACTTGGCCGATCCTGTCTTCGTTGCAACAAACCACGTTCTAGTTCTAGTAACCATGAACAAACACATCATTTTGCTCAGATACAACATTTAACGCTTTCTTTTGATGGTCAGTAAGCTAGTTCATTGTTTGTTGATTTATATATTCCACTATTTTAAATTTACCAAGTACTAGTATGTGTCGTGTCTATCTTGAGTTCTGATCGGGTAATGCAAACGAGCCCGAGTTAATCTTATAATCGCTTGAGGGCGTGTGACATACAGTAAATTGTGGTGAAATCTGTCAAGGGTTAATGTTGAGGCTTCGGCCGAATAAATGATCCTTGGCTGGCGAAGATGCTAATATCATTACATGAGCAGTTTTGTCTGGAATTCTGATTATCCCTGGAAATTTAGAATAATGGTATATTAATTTGTTGGGCATATGTCAAACAGGTCGGTGCCAATTTTAGACCATGGGTGGCCTGGTATTTCATGCGGAATCATCGGTTCAAATGGCATTTTACTGCGAAATTTCATACATGTAGTACATTTAGAGACGGTTTATCTATCGTCTTCAATGACTTTACTATTCTTGTGGTTTGCGTGTATTTTTTTAATGATTTCCGGGCGCATATTTGAAGGAATTATCACAATAGCCCATTAGATTAGGTTATTTCATCGCGATATGTATGAAAAGGCTTAGCTTCATTAGGAACACGTGCCCTGCAATTTGGCCATCCTGAAAATTGAAGCTAGATTAATAATATTAATCATAGCGGGATCTCTCGCCGTTTTCTCAAAAGCAACATAGATAGTTTCTGGTTGGAAACGGGCATTTGTTTTGTGACATTTAGTTAATAGGCTCGACTAAGCATACCATGTACACACATTTCTTTGTCTCGTTTCTTGATGACATTGTATTATCTAAAAAGTGTCATGATCTGTCTCGCTATAGTTTTAGCTCCAAATATGTAGTCATGAAAGCTACTGCAACCGAAAACAATTGTGCTCAGTTGTTTTTCTATGGGTGCATAGTCTGATTCAGCACACATTTAGCAAGGTATACCATAATGTCTAGAAATGTCTGAACCTTTGATTTGTTTTGTAGTTTAGGCATTTCTGTGAGAACTCTAATTGTACTCGGACTAGTTTATTTTTTGTTAGCAGGTGAATTGAAAACTTAACTTCATCTAAACCTATCTCATATTTTGGGCAATTGACTTTAATTAGGGAAGAAAATTGTTTTGTTGAACTTTACTATCTCTATAGGACAATATGTCATCTACTATAACTTCAAATCATTCGACATTCCTGAACCATTGTTCTTTGCCAAATGTATTCCTGTCATTGCAAATGGCGTCCGTTTGAATGTGTATTTCTTCCAGGGAATGTAGTCTATTCTCTCACTCGACCTTAGTTGCATCAATTTGTCATTATTTTGTTTTCAAGGTGCTTCATTTCTCGCGGATCGAGACATAACTGAACCTGGCCATTTTTATGACTGTCGCAATCTGACTAACAGTAGATAGTAGTGAGTTTCAGCGAACGGTTCAATTATATACAATATAACCGGTTCAGTTTTAACTTATAAAACTCGTCTTTTGCGAGAGATTTGGCGTGGTGAGGGTTGCACTCATCATATTCACAGTTTTGCACCCTAACCCTTTAAACAGGTCCTTGTTGTGCCCAAGCAATTCTCGCGCCTCTTTGTGACCAGCTATGGGGTTCATATCCATACGAGTAGTTGAATCACTGAACTTTGTCAGGTTTTAATTTACTCCAACGCCTAAAAAATGACTTCCAACTAGATATAATTGGTGGTATCATTTAGAGAAAGAGACTTCAAATGATCAACAGATATCTCTGCTACTTTACAGTCGTCAATTGTCTTTTTCAAGGTCGATTTGTCAGCTCTCTCACCTTCTCATTCTTATTATAAATCAGTCGTTCGATGTTTTCCGTTGTATAAAATGTGACAAGGACAGTAAAACTGTCTAACAGTAAATCATGTCACTAACTCGAGATGTAAATTTAAGTTACATTTTAAAATCAGGCCATTGACGAGTTCCATTGGACATGATTGACTGGGATGTAAAATTGTAAAAGATTTTTTTTTTCGAAAATCAATCGGTTCTGAATTGAACACGATTATAGAGATGACTTTAATTTATATATAACTGTTAAAAATCTAGATATTTCAGTGGCATCTACTTAGATATTCTGACAGACTATATCGTGACTTGACCATCTTACGAAACTAGGTAAGTAGGTACTTGACGAGAGAAGACAAGATATAGTTATAATCAAAACACGTCCCACTCTAAACTGTTAACAATAAGATGTAACCAGATAAAAATCATCTAAAAACAGCGCCACCACAATATCAGCATATTTAGTCACAAGTGATTTAAAATCGCTGTCAATAATGTATATATTTGTCATATTTTAACTTTTAAATTGGATGATTTAAATCAATATAAAAATAGAGAACTTATAATAATGTCAATATTTGCATACGCGCCCTTTTTTATCATGGTGCGATAGAATGACTGTACTAAGTCCTAACTAAATGGGGTAACACCTTTGATAAGGCACAGTAAACAGACATTGAAAATCGATTGTCAGATCAACATTGTGGTCGCTGATTGGAGTGCTACTAAATTCACTCCGTAGTCTACCCATGCAGGTGACACTGACCTTGACTGTGCGATACATATGACCCATGCACAGTCATAGACAGTCATATATAAACATATATATTTAATACACATTATTGAGATTTGGAATCGGTTCATTAAATTGATTGTTATGGTTACCTAACGAGTGTGGTTCATCTATCGCACCTAAGTTGAATCTCGTAATTTTCCATCTTGTTTTTAGGTTATTTCGAGCCGCGTGTCAATTTGTCGTGTACGAGTTCTTATCGGTTATGTCAATAGAGATTTATTATCACGATTTATCACACACTATACATGCCGTAACACTGCCACAATGTATTTTGTTCTGAATGAGAAAAGCCAATAGCAGTGGTAAAAATCATGTCAGAAGGCAACGCCCAAAGTTAACAAAAATGTACTCAGATGGCCAAATTTATCGTGCACGTATTCATTTCTTAAGACGTACATTGATGATTCTCTAGTAACCAACAATATAAAAAGTTCACTCGATAAAACGTAGAATTCTGGATACTGCTGTAAAACCGGTTTATAGGCCAACAAATTGAGAATGGGTCGTAATGTTCGAAATATTCGGCAATATTTTATTTATTTATTTTTGGTATCTTGTTCAACAAAATACGACGTTCCTTGAGCCAAGTATGATAAAGCAAACATCAATGATATGAATAAACATATACACAATATATATATAATAAAATATATAATACAAAACTGATAAATCTAAATCCGCCCATGGATATGACCATAACGTACGCAAACTACTTCTGAAGTTGAGCGAAAATTTGTTTCTACTTACGGTATTCTTCTGGTATCCTGAATTTGCCACCCTCTCTGTGTTGATTGCCTATTTGGTCGTTCGCCCACTCATATTAACACGTTATAGGTATCGAAGGTTGACTCGTACATTGAAATGCAGCATACAATGATGGATAGGAAAAAACACTCAGCCTAAAGTCAACTTAGCTATAATATTTTGTGAAACTCCAGTTACCAATATTATATAGAAATATGACGCAATATATATTAAAACTAATTGTATTTCCAGTGTTTACATAGCTACAACAAGTTGAACCAGCTGCTACCTAGCTGTCAATGCGGGAGTTTGAAACCACATGGGGTCACTAATATCACAGTCATACATATATAGTTATTAATGTAGAATATAATATGATATCAAGCAATAAATTAATGATAATAACACATGTCATAGTGTGAATAGTAAACACAAACAATGAAGCAAACTGTCGCATACGACGTATTTACCACTTCCGTGTCACTGAGAATGTTCTAGAACCGTACTGTGTCTGGGTGGAATATTCTAGATTTTTTTAGAAACTGGTTGAATAGGTAATAGAACACTGTAGGAGGCAATAGAAGGTAATGGAACATTCTAGAAATTTGTAGTAAGTGCCAGACTCATTATGTATGCTGATGTAATGGTCTATTTATAGACAGTGGAGGTATATATAGGGGAGTTGATCAGCACTGGGTTCAGATCGGAGATCTCGTTGAATTGTATTGGAGTTTAAGTATGTAGTTATTGGAGTAGTGGAGTTTTACCGCGTTATTGTACTTGATGTTTGCATAGTATAATAATACCAGTAACAGTTTAAACCTCATCTGTTGGCTCCGTGTTCGTATGTTATCGCCGCCACGGAAGTCTTTCTGTTACTGTTGCCATTTTGGTATTTGAACCATCACACCTGTACTATACCAATTACGGTAATATTACGTTGCGTGTGACATCTGGGGGCTCGTCCGGGAGCAATGAAGACATATAGAAGACAACATGGCCAGCGAGATGAAAGATATGTCGAAACAAGAGTTGATGGAATGGGCGGATGAACTGGGAATGACTGGAGAAGACAAAAGGAAATTTATTTTGGAGCAACTGAGTTCTCAGCGGGCTGACAGGCAAGCGGCGAGGGAACAGAGAAAGGCAAACATGGAATTAGATGAGGAAAATGGAGATTGAGGAAAGAATGGAAAAGTTACGGCTGGAAGCGTAAGCAGAACAGCGAGAAAAGGAAAGGGAGATTGAGGAAAGAAGGGAAAAGTTACGATTGGAAGCGGAAGAAAAGAAAAAGAGAATTTGAGTTGAGGAAATTAGAGCTGCAAGCAGCAATGCCGGGGTTCCAACAGGCTGATTTTGGTGGTCAACGAAATGTAGTCAGTGATGCACAGTCACCAAAGTTGCCTGCATTTGTTGATGGTATGGACGAACTTGATAGTTATTTATTGCGGTTTGAGAGGTTTGCAACGAATGCGAGTTGGCATAGAGATGGATGGGCCACAAAATTGAGTGCGCTGTTGACTGGTAGAGCACTGGAAGTATATTCTAGGATGTCCGACACTGATGCAGTTGACTATGATCGGGTGAAGGTGTCGCTGTTGACAAGATACGATTTCACAGAGGATGGGTACAGGAAGCGATTCCGCGGAATTAAACCTGAAAGTTCTGAGAGTCCTGACCAGCTAATTGTGCGGCTTAAGAATTATTTTGCTAAATGGGTTGAGTTGTCAGGCACTGCAGCAACATATGATGGTGTTACCGACTTGATGGTGAAGGAGCAGTTTATTGGTGCCTGTACAAGAGATCTTGCAGTTATCTTAAAGAATTTAGATGAGTTGGCAGTAATAGCAAAGCAGTACCTAGTGGCATATGATCGACAGTTATCCACAAAGGACCAGGTGAGGCGTAACGATAATAAGACTGCCATTAGAAATACTGATGTGGGACAGGGTAGTAGTATCTGGTGTTATGTATGTCAGGGTGTTGGTCATCGAGCAGCACAATGTCCATCCCACGTTACTGATGTCAACCATGACAAAGGTAAACAGTGCCTTCAGTGTGGTGACATAGGACATGTGGCTAAGTTCTGCCGTAGTGGACAACACAAGGGTCAAGAAAGAGTGTCAAACCCAGCACTACTACTGGTGCAGCTGCAGTGGTTAAAGAGGAGTCTAATATCAGTGCGAGCTGTGCTGTTCAAACTGACAGTGATGTGCCTAAAACGATTGAGAAGGACCATTTGTTGTTAGCATCGGGGGAGCAGTTAAAGGTTGTGAATGGTGCATGTATGGAACGGAGTGGTGTTGTGGAGGACAGGACTTTGCCTGTGGGTCAAGGGAAGGTTGGTGACACAGTTGTGACCATGTTGAGAGACACTGGGTGTAATGGCATTATAGTCAAGAAGAGCTTGGTACCAGATAACCAGTATACAAAAAAGATGGGTCATATATTGATGGTTGATCGTACTGTAAGAAGGGTTCCAGTCGCCATGGTGGAAATTGATACGCCATATTTGAGAGGCACGGTTGAAGCATTATGTGTGCAGGACCCAATCTATGAGTTAATTGTTGGGAATGTGCCCGAAGCATGACCACCAGATGACCCGGATCCAGTCTGGAATGTGAGTGGAGCAGTAACAACCAGAGCGCAAGCGAAGAAATCTGGTAAGGTGAAGCCGCTCAAAGTGTGTGATGTAAAGACTGGAGCAAATGTAACAAAAGACAAATTAATCGAGATGCAGCAAGCAGACACATCGTTGAAGAAATATTATAATAAGAGAGAACCAGAAGCGAGGGGGCACCATACAACCGAATTCCAGGTATATGGAGGCTTGCTATATCGTGTCTATCGGGATCGTTCAGTTCCAGGAGGCAAGACGGTACGTCAAGTGGTTGTGCCGAAACTGTTGAGGACTCGTGTTATGTAGATTGCCCATGATTCAATATTTGGTGGACACATGGGGATAAAGAAGACAGAAGACCGGATTTTGACTAGCTTTTATTGGCCTGGGCTACATCAAGATGTTACCAGTTTTTGTAGGTCGTGTGATGTGTGCCAGAAGACTGTTTCAAAGGGATCAGTTGTGAAGGCCCCATTAGGTAAGATGCCTTTAATTGATATGCCATTCAAGCGTGTGGCTATAGATTTGGTTGGACCAATTACACCAGCCAGTGACAGGGGTCATCGATACATCTTAATTATGGTGGACCCTGCTACACGGTATCCAGACGACGTACCACTTAAAAATATAGATACGGAGACTGTAGCCGAGGCGTTGATTGACTTTTATAGCCGATTGGGGGTTTCAGAAGAAGTACTAAGTGACAGGGGACTCAGTTTGTGTCGGAATACATACAAGAAGTATCAAGATTACTTAGCATTAAGAGACTGACGTCTACATCCTATCACCCCCATTTGTAATGGACTGGTGGAAATGTTTAATGGTACTTTGAAGAAGATGTTAAAGCGGTTGTGCCATGAACAACCAAGGCAATGACATCGGTATATTAGTGCTTTACTCTTCGCATATAGAGAAGTACCACAGGAGTCAACTGGTTTTTCCCCATTTGAGCTGTTATATGGTCGAACGGTTAGAGGCCCAATGAAGATTTTTAAAGAGTTATGGACCAAAGAAAGCGATACTCCTGAGATAGTTAATAGTTACCAGTATGTGTTTGAGTTGAGAGATCGGTTAGAACAGACTTTAGAGATTGCTCGAGAGGAATTACAAAAGGCACAGAACCGATACAAGTGTTACTATGATCGTAAAACGAAGAAGCGAGTGCTTAAGGAAGGAGATAAGGTGTTAATTTTGCTGCCAACTGACAACAACAAGCTATTGATGCAGTGGAAGGGTCCTTATGTGGTGGAGCAGGTAATAGGAGAAAACGATTATCGAGTGAGGGGAGGTGACAAAGTGAAGATGTATCATGTAAATATGTTGAAGTTGTATGTTGAGCGGGAGACGTCACCTCAACCAGATGGAAGTGAGACAAGTTACTCACCAAATACGGCCATAGACTTGATGAATGCTGGCAGATGAAGAGACTGCTGTAGACGAAGATGATCTTCTAGAGTTAGGAACTTGTAAACCCAAGGAGTCAGGTAAAGATGTTCAAATTGGTACAGACCTGACAGAACACCAGAGAAAAGAACTGGTGGGTTTAGTCAATACTTATGATCAAGTGTTTCAGTGTACATAACATGGCATTACGTGAATAGTGCACCCACAATATAATAACACATGGCAATATGTGAATAGTGTACACTCACAATGTGCATAACACATGACATTATGTGAATAGTGCACACTCAAAGTGTACATAACACATGGCAATATGTGAATAGCGTACACTCACAATGTACAAGACACATGTCATTATGTGAATAGTGTACACTCACAATGTACATAACACATGTCATTATGTGAACATTGTACATACACAATGTACATAAAACATGGCAATATGTGAACAGTGTACATTCACAATGTACAAAACACATGGCGATACGTGAATAGTATACTCTCACAATATACATTACACATGGCAATACGTGAATAGTGCACACTCACAATATACTTAACACATGGAATATGTGTATAGTGCACACTCACAATGTGCATAACACATGGCAATATGTGAATGGTATACTCACATAATGTACATAACACATGTCATTATGTGATGAGAGCACACTCACAGTGCACATAACATGGCATTATGTGAATAGTGCACACTCACAATGCACATAACACATGGCAATATGTGAATACTGCACACTCACAATGTACATGACACATGTCATTATGTGATGAGAGCACACACAAAGTGTACGTAACACATGGCAATATGTGAATAGTGCACACTGACAATGTGAAAAACACATGGCAATAATGTGAATAATGCACTCACAATGTACATAACACATGTCATTATGTGAACATTGTACATTCACAATGTACATAAAACATGGCAATATGTGAACAGTATGCACTCACAATGTACAAAACACATGGAATATGTGAATAGTGTACACTCACATTGTACCGAACACATGGCAATATGTGAATAGTGCACACTCACAGTGTACATAACATGGCATTATGTGAATAGTGCACACTCACAATATACATAACACATGACAATATGTGAATACTACACACTCACAATGTACATGACACATGTCATTATGCGATGAGAGCACACACACAATGTACATAAAACATAATACATGGCATTATGTGAATAGTGCACACTAACAGTGTACATAACACATGTCATTAAGTGAACAGTGTACATTCACAATGTTCAAAACACACGGCAATATGTGAATAGTATACTCTCACAATGTACCATACACATGGCAATATGTGAATAGTGCACACTCACAATGTACAAAACAAATGGCACTATGTGAATATTGCACACTCAAAGTGTACATCATACATGGCATTATGTGAGTAGTGCACACTCACAATGTACATAACACATAACAATATGTGAATACTGCACACTCACAATGTACATAACACATGGCTTTATGTGAATAGTGCACACTCACAGTGTATATAACATGGCATTATGTGAGTAGTGCACACTCACAATGTACATAACACATATCAATATGTGAATACTGCACACTCACAATGTACATGACACATGGCATTATGTGATGAGAGCACACTCACAATGTACAAAACGCATGTCATTATGTAAACAGTGTACATTCACAATGTACATAACACATGGCATTATGCGAATAGAGCACACTCAAAGTGCACATGATACATGGCATTATGTGAATAGTGCACACTCACAATGTACCAAACACATGGCAATATGTTCATAGTGCACATTCACCAGTGTACATTTCATGACATTATGTGAATAGTGCACACTCACAATGTACATAACACATGGCATTATGTGAATAGTGCAAATTCACAGTGTACATAACACATGGCAATATGTGAATAGTGCACATTCACAGTGTACATAACACATGTCATTATGCGAATAGTGCACATACAAAGTGTACGTAACACATGACAATATGTGAATAGTGCACACTGATAATGTGAAAAACACATGGCAATATGTGAATAGTGTACACTCATAATGTACATAACACATGGCAATATGTGAATAGTGTACTCTCACAATGTACCAAACACATGGCGATATGTGAATAGTGCAAACTCAAAGTGTACATAGCACATGGCAATAAGTGATATAGGGCACACTAACAGTGTACATAACACATGTCATTAAGTGAACAGTGTACATTCACAATGTTCAAAACACACGGCAATATGTGAATAGTATACTCTCACAATGTACCATACACATGGCAATATGTGAATAGTGCACACTCACAATGTACAAAACAAATGGCACTATGTGAATATTGCACACTCAAAGTGTACATCATACATGGCATTATGTGAGTAGTGCACACTCACAATGTACATAACACATAACAATATGTGAATAGTGCACACTCACAATGTACATAACACATGGCTTTATGTGAATAGTGCACACGCACAGTGTATATAACATGGCATTATGTGAGTAGTGCACACTCACAATGTACATAACACATATCAATATGTGAATAGTGTACTCTCACAATGTACCAAACACATGGCATTATGTGAATAGTGCACATTTACAGTGTACATAACATGGCATTATGTGAATAGTGTACATTCACAATGTACATAACACATGGCATTATGTGAATAGTGCACACTCACAGTGTACATAACATGGCATTATGTGAGTAGTGCACACTCACAATGTACATAACACATAACAATATGTGAATACTGCACACTCACAATGTACATGACACATAGCATTATGTGATGAGAGCACACTCACAATGTACAAAACGCATGTCATTATGTAAACAGTGTACATTCACAATGTACACAACACATGGCAATATGTGAATAGTGCACATTTACAGTGTACCTAACACATGTCATTATTCGAATAGTGCACACACAAAGTGTACGTAACACATGGCAATATGTGAATAGTGCACACTGACAATGTGAAAAACACATGGCAATATGTGAATAGTGTACACTCATAATGTACATAACACATGTCATTATGTGAATAGTGCACACTCACATTGTACTTAACACATGGTAATATGTGAATAGTGTACACACACAATGTACATAACACATGGCAATATATGAATAGTGTACTCTCACAATGTACCAAACACATGGCGATATATGTATAGTGCAAACTCAAAGTGTACATAGCACATGGCAATATGTGAATAGGGCACACTCACAATGTGTAAAACACGTGGTAATATGTTGATAGTGCACCCAAACAATTCACCAAACACATGACAATATATGAACAGTGCACATTCAAAATGTACAAAACATATGGCAAGATGTTAATAGTGTACATTGACCAAGTACATTACACACTTCATCATGTGAATAGTGCACACTAACAATATACTTAACACATGGCAATATATGAATAGTGTACTCGCACAGTGTACCAAAGACATGGCAATATATGAATAGTGTACTCTCACAATGTACCAAACACATGGCAATATGTGCATAGTGAACACAAACAATGTACCAAACACATGGCAATATGTGAATAGTTTACACTAATAATGTACAAAACACATGGCAAGATGTGAATAGTGTACATTGACAATGTACCTAACACATGTCATCATGTGAATAGTGCACACTCACATTGTACTTAACACATGGCAATATGTGAATAGTGCAAACACAAAGTGTAAATAATACATGGCATTATGTGAATAGTGCACACTAACAGTGTACATAACACATGTCATTAAGTGAACAGTGTACATTCACAATGTTCAAAACACACGGCAATATGTGAATAGTATACTCTCACAATGTACCATACACATGGCAATATGTGAATAGTGCACACTCACAGTGTACATAACACATGGCAATATGTGAATAGTGCACATTTACAGTGTACATAACACATGTCATTATGCGAATAGTGCACATACAAAGTGTACGTAACACATGACAATATGTGAATAGTGCACACTGATAATGTGAAAAACACATGGCAATATGTGAACAGTGTACACTCATAATGTACATAACACATGGCAATATGTGAATAGTGTACTCTCACAATGTACCAAACACATGGCGATATGTGAATAGTGCAAACTCAAAGTGTACATAGCACATGGCAATAAGTGATATAGGGCACACTCACAATGTGTAAAACACGTGGCAATATGTCATTATGTGAACAGTGTACATTCACAATGTACATAACACATGGCATTATGTGAATAGTGCACATTTACAGTGTACATAACATGGCATTATGTGAATAGTGTACATTCACAATGTACATAACACATGGCATTATGTGAATAGTGCACACTCACAATGTACAAAACAAATGGCACTATGTGAATATTGCACACTCAGAGTGGACATCATACATGGCATTATGTGAGTAGTGCACACTCACAATGTACATAACACATAACAATATGTGAATACTGCACACTCACAATGTACATGACACATAGCATTATGTGATGAGAGCACACTCACAATGTACAAAACGCATGTCATTATGTAAACAGTGTACATTCACAATGTACACAACACATGGCAATATGTGAATAGTGCACATTTACAGTGTACCTAACACATGTCATTATTCGAATAGTGCACACACAAAGTGTACGTAACACATGGCAATATGTGAATAGTGTACACTCATAATGTACATAACACATGGCAAGATGTGAATAGTGTACATTGACAATGTACCAAACACATGTCATTATGTGAATAGTGCACACTCACATTGTACTTAACACATGGCAATATGTGAATAGTGTACACACACAATGTACATAACACATGGCAATATATGAATAGTGTACTCTCACAATGTACCAAACACATGGCGATATATGTATAGTGCAAACTCAAAGTGTACATAGCACATGGCAATATGTGAATAGGGCACACTCACAATGTGTAAAACACGTGACAATATGTTGATAGTGCACCCAAACATTTCACCAAACACATGACAATATATGAACAGTGCACATTCAAAATGTACAAAACATATGGCAAGAGGTTAATAGTGTACATTGACAATGTACATTACACACTTCATCATGTGAATAGTGCACACTAACAATATACTTAACACATGGCAATATATGAATAGTGTACTCGCACAGTGTACCAAACATGGCAATATATGAATAGTGTACTCTCACAATGTACCAAACACATGGCAATATGTGCATAGTGTACACAAACAATGTACCAAACACATGGCAATATGTGAATAGTGTACACTAATAATGTACATAACACATGGCAAGATGTGAATAGTGTACATTGACAATGTACCTAACACATGTCATCATGTGAATAGTGCACACTCACATTGTACTTAACACATGGCAATATGTGAATAGTGCAAACACAAAGTATAAATAATACATGGCATTATGTGAATAGTGCACACTAACAGTGTACATAACACATGTCATTAAATGAACAGTGTACATTCACAATGTTCAAAACACACGGCAATATGTGAATAGTATACTCTCACAATGTACCATACACATGGCAATATGTGAATAGTGCACACTCACAATGTACAAAACAAATGGCACTATGTGAATATTGCACACTCAAAGTGGACATCATACATGGCATTATGTGAGTAGTGCACACTCACAATGTACATAACACATAACAATATGTGAATACTGCACACTCACAATGTACATGACACATAGCATTATGTGATGAGAGCACACTCACAATGTACAAAACGCATGTCATTATGTAAACAGTGTACATTCACAATGTACACAACACATGGCAATATGTGAATAGTGCACATTTACAGTGTACCTAACACATGTCATTATTCGAATAGTGCACACACAAAGTGTACGTAACACATGGCAATATGTGAATAGTGCACACTGACAATGTGAAAAACACATGGCAATATGTGAATAGTGTACACTCATAATGTACATAACACATGGCAAGATGTGAATAGTGTACATTGACAATGTACCAAACACATGTCATTATGTGAATAGTTCACACTCACATTGTACTTAACACATGGCAATATGTGAATAGTGTACACACACAATGTACATAACACATGGCAATATATGAATAGTGTACTCTCAAAATGTACCAAACACATGGCGATATATGTATAGTGCAAACTCAAAGTGTACATAACACATGGCAATATGTGAATAGGGCACACTCACAATGTGTAAAACACGTGGCAATATGTTGATAGTGCACCCAAACAATTCACCAAACACATGACAATATATGAACAGTGCACATTCAAAATGTACAAAACATATGGCAAGAGGTTAATAGTGTACATTGACAATGTACATTACACACTTCATCATGTGAATAGTGCACACTAACAATATACTTAACACATGGCAATATATGAATAGTGTACTCGCACAGTGTACCAAACATGGCAATATATGAATAGTGTACTCTCACAATGTACCAAACACATGGCAATATGTGCATAGTGTACACAAACAATGTACCAAACACATGGCAATATGTGAATAGTGTACACTAATAATGTACATAACACATGGCAAGATGTGAATAGTGTACATTGACAATGTACCTAACACATGTCATCATGTGAATAGTGCACACTCACATTGTACTTAACACATGGCAATATGTGAATAGTGCAAACACAAAGTGTAAATAATACATGGCATTATGTGAATAGTGCACACTAACAGTGTACATAACACATGTCATTAAGTGAACAGTGTACAATCACAATGTTCAAAACACACGACAATATGTGAATAGTATACTCTCACAATGTACCATACACATGGCAATATGTGAATAGTGCACACTCACATTGTACAAAACAAATGGCACTATGTGAATATTGCACACTCAAAGTGGACATTATACATGGCATTATGTGAGTAGTGCACACTCACAATGTACATAACACATAACAATATGTGAATACTGCACACTCACAATGTACATGACACATAGCATTATGTGATGAGAGCACACTCACAATGTACAAAACGCATGTCATTATGTAAACAGTGTACATTCACAATGTACACAACACATGGCAATATGTGAATAGTGCACATTTACAGTGTACCTAACACATGTCATTATTCGAATAGTGCACACACAAAGTGTACGTAACACATGGCAATATGTGAATAGTGCACACTGACAATGTGAAAAAGACATGGCAATATGTGAATAGTGTACACTCATAATGTACATAACACATGGCAAGATGTGAATAGTGTACATTGACAATGTACCAAACACATGTCATTATGTGAATAGTGCACACTCACATTGTACTTAACACATGGCAATATGTGAATAGTGTACACACACAATGTACATAACACATGGCAATATATTAATAGTGTACTCTCACAATGTACCAAACACATGGCGATATATGTATAGTGCAAACTCAAAGTGTACATAGCACATGGCAATATGTGAATAGGGCACACTCACAATGTGTAAAACACGTGGCAATATGTTGATAGTGCACCCAAACATTTCACCAAACACATGACAATATATGAACAGTTCACATTCAAAATGTACAAAACATATGGCAAGAGGTTAATAGTGTACATTGACAATGTACATTACACACTTCATCATGTGAATAGTGCACACTAACAATATACTTAACACATGGCAATATATGAATAGTGTACTCGCACAGTGTACCAAAGACATGGCAATATATGAATAGTGTACTCTCACAATGTACCAAACACATGGCAATATGTGCATAGTGTACACAAACAATGTACCAAACACATGGCAATATGTGAATAGTGTACACTAATAATGTACATAACACATGGCAAGATGTGAATAGTGTACATTGACAATGTACCTAACACATTTCATCATGTGAATAGTGCACACTCACATTGTACTTAACATATGCCAATATGTAAATAGTGTACGCACACAATGTACATAACACATGGCAATATATGAATAGTGTACTCTCACAATGTACCAAACACATGGCAATATGTTCATAGTGCACATTCACAGTGTAGATAACATGACATTATGTGAATAGTGCACAATCACAATCCACATAACACATGTCATTATTTGAATAGTGCACACTCACTGTGTACATAACACATGGAAATATGTGAATGGTGTACACTCAAAATGTACATAACACATGTCATTTAGTGATGAGAGCACACTCTCAATGCACATAACACATATCAATATGTGAATAGTGCACACTCACAATGTGCAAAACAAATGGCACTATGTGAATATTGCACACTCACAGTGTACATAACATGACATTATGTGAATAGTGAACACTGACAATGCACATAACACATGGCATTATGTGAATAGTGCACACTCACTGTGTACATAACACATGGCAATATGTGAATGGTGTACACTCACAATGTACATAACACATGTCATTTTGTGATGAGAGCACACTCTCAATGCACATAACACATGGCAATATGTGAATAGTGCACACTCACAATGTACCTAACACATGTCAAGATTAGAATAGTGTACATTGACATTGTACATAACATATGTCATTATGTGAATAGTACACACTAACAATGTACTTAACACATGGCAATATGTTAATAGTGCACGCACACAATGTACATAACACATGGCAATATATGAATAGTGTACTCTCACAATGTACATAACACATGACAATATGTGAATACTGCACACTCACAATGTACATGACACATGTCATTATGTGATGAGATCACACTCACAATGTACACAACACATGTCATTTTGTGATGAGTGCACACTCACAATGTACAAAACACATGGCACTATGTGAATATTGCACACTCAAAGTGTACATCATACCTGGCAATATGTGAATAGTGCACACTAACAGTGTACATGACACATGTCATTAAGTGAACAGTGTACATTCACAATGTTCAAAACACACGGCAATATGTGAATAGTATACTCTCACAATGTACCATACACAAAGTAATATGTGAATGGTATACACTCGCAATGTACCATACACATGTCAATATGTGAATAGTGCACACTCACAATGTGCAAAACATATGGCACTATGTGAATATTGCACACTCACAGTGTACATAACATGGCATTATGTGAATAGTGCACACACAATGCACACAACACATGTCATTATGTGTACAGTGTACATTGGCAAGGTACATAACGCATGTCATTATGTGAATAGTGCACACTCACATTGTACCAAACACATGGCAATACGTGCATAATGCACATAAACAATGTACCAAACACATGGCAATATGTAAATAGTTTACACTCACACTGTATATAACGAGGCAATATGTGAATGGTGCACACTCACATTGTACATAACAAGGCATTATGAGAATAGTGCACACTCACAATGTACATAACACATGGCAAAATGTGAATAGTGTGCGCACACACAATGTGCATAACACATGCCAATATATGAATAGTGTACTCTCACAATGTACCAAACACATGGCAATATGTGAATAGTGCACACTCACAATGTACCAAACACATGGCAATATGTAAATAGTGCACACTCACAATGTACCAAACACATGGCAATATGTAAATAGTTCACACTCACAGTGTACATAACATATGTCATTAAGTGAACAGTGTACATTCACAATGTTCAAAACACACGGCAATATGTGAATAGTATACTCTCACAATGTACCATACACAAAGTAATATGTGAATAGTATACACTCACAGTGTACATAACATGGCATTATGTGAATAGTGCACACTCACAATGCACATAACACATGGCATTATGTGAATAGTGCACACTCACTGTGTTCATAACGCATGATAATATGTGAATGGTGTACACTCACAATGTACATAACACATGTCATTTTGTGATGAGAGCACACTCTCAATGTACATAACACATGACAATATGTGAATAGTGCACACTCACAATTTTCATAACACATGGCATTATGTGAATAGTGCACATTCACAGTGTACATAACATGACATTATGTGAATAGTGCACACTCACAATGTACATAAAACATGGCAATATGTGAATAGTGCATATTCACAGTGTACATAACATGACATGTCAATAGTGTTCACTCAAAATGTACCTAACACATGGCAAGATTAGAATAGTGTACATTGACATTGTACATAACACATTTCATTATGTGAATAGTACACACAAACAATGTATTTAACACATGGCAATATGTGAATAGTGTACACACACAATGTACATAACACATGGCAATATATGAATAGTGTACTCTCACAATGCACTTAACACATGACAATATGTTAATAGTGCACACACACAATGTACATAACACATGGCAATATATGAATAGTGCACAATCACAGTGTACATAACATGATATTATGTGAATAGTGCACACTCACAATGTACATAACACATGCCAATATGTCAATAGTGCACACTCAAAGTGTACATAGCATGGCATTATGTGAATAGTGCTCACTCACATTGTACATAATACATGGCAATATGTGAATAGGGCACACTCACAATGTACATGACACATGCCAATATGTGAATAGTGCACACTCAAAGTGTACATAGCATGGCATTATGTGAACAGTGTACATTCACACTGAACATAAGACATGGCATTATGCGAATAGTGCACACTCACATTATACATAATACATGGCATTATGTGAATAGTGCACACTCAAAATGTTCATAACATGGCAATATGTTAATAGTGCACACTCACAATGTACATAACACACGTCATGTGAATAGTGCACACTCACAATGTACTTAACACATGGCAGTATGTGAAGAGTGTACATACACAATGTTTATAACACATGGCAATATATGAATAGTGCACACTCACAATGTGCAAAACACATGGCAATATGTGAATAGTGCACACTCACATTGTACCAAACACATGGCAATGAGTGCATAATGCACATAAACAATGTACCAAACATATGGCAATATGTAAATAGTTTACCAAACTATATATAACATGGCAATATGTGAATGGTGCACACTCACATTGTACATAACAAGGCATTATGAGAATAGTGCACACTCACAATGTACATAACATGACATTATGTGAATAGTGCACACTCACAATGTACATAACACATGACAATATGTGAATACTGCACACTCACAATGTACATGACACATGTCATTATGTGATGAGAGCACACTCACAATGTACATAACTCATGTCATTATGTGAACAGTGTACATTCATCCTGAACATAAGACATGGCATTATGCGAATAGTGCACACTCAAAGTGTACATAACACATGGCAATATGTGAATAGTGCACACTCATAATGTGCAAAACACATGGAAATATGTAAATAGTGTTCACTCACAATGTACCTAACACATGGCAAGATTAGAATAGTGTACATTGACATTGTACATAACACATGTCACTATGTGAATAGTACACACTAACAATGTACTTAACACATGGCAATATGTGAATAGTGTACACACACAATGTACATAACATATGGCAATATATGAATAGTGTACTCTCACAATGTACCAAACACATGGCAATATGTCCGTAGTGCACATTCACAGTGTACATAACATGACATTATGTGAATAGTGCACACTCACAATGTACATAACACATGACAATATGTGAATACTGCACACTCACAATGTACATGACACATGTCATTATGTGATGAGAGCACACTTACAATGTACATAACACATGTCACTATGTGAACAGTGTACATTCACACTGAACATAAGTCATGGCATTATGCGAATAGTGCACACTCAAAGTGTACATAACACATGGCAATATGTGAATAGTGCAAACTCACAATGTGCAAAACACATGGCAATATGTAAATAGTGTTCACTCACAATGTACATTACACATGACAATATGTGAATACTGCACACTCACAATGTACATGACACATGTCATTATGTGATGAGAGCACACTCACAATGTACATAACACATGTCACTATGTGAACAGTGTACATTCACACTGAACATAAGACATGGCATTATGCGAATAGTGCACACTCAATGTGTACATAACACATGGCAATATGTGAATAGTGTACTCTCACAATGTGCCTAACACATGGCAAGATTAGAATAGAGTACATTGACATTGTACATAACACATGTCATTATGTGAATAGTACACACTAACAATGTACTTAACACATGGCAATATGTGAATAGTGTACACACGCAATGTACATAACACATGGCAATATATGAATAGTGTACTCTCACAATGCACTTAACACATGGCAATATGTTAATAGTGCACACACACAATGTACATAACACATGGCAATATATGAATAGTGTACTCTCACAATGCACTTAACACATGACAATATGTTAATAGTGCACACACACAATGTACATAACACATGGCAATATATGAATAGTGCACATTTACAGTGTACATAACATGACATTATGTGAATAGTGCACACTCACAATGCACATAACACATGGCAATATGTGAATGGTGTACACTCACAATGTACATAACACATGTCATTTTGTGATGAGAGCACACTCTCAATGCACATAACACATGGCAATATGTGAATAGTGCACACTCACAATGTACCTAACACATGTCAAGATTAGAATAGTGTACATTGACATTGTACATAACATATGTCATTATGTGAATAGTACACACTAACAATGTACTTAACACATGGCAATATGTTAATAGTGCACGCACACAATGTACATAACTCATGGCAATATATGAATAGTGTACTCTCACAATGTACATAACACGTGATAATATGTGAATACTGCACACTCACAATGTACATGACACATGTCATTATGTGATGAGAGCACACTCACAATGTACACAACACATATCATTATGTGAACAGTGTACATTGGCAAGGTACATAACGCATGTCATTGTGTGAATAGTGCACACTCACATTGTTCCAAACACATGGAGATATGTGAATGGTGTACACACACAATGTACATAACACATGTCATTTTGTGATGAGTGCACACTCTCAATGTACATAACACATGGCAATATGTGAATAGTGCACACTCACAATGTGCAAAACAAATGGCACTATGTGAATATTGCACACTCAAAGTGTACATCATACATGGCAATATGTGAATAGTGCAAACACAAAGTGTACATAATACATGGCATTATGCGAATAGTGCACACTAACAGTGTACATGACACATGTCATTAAGTGAACAGTGTACATTCACAATGTTCAAAACACACGGCAATATGTGAATAGTATACTCTCACAATGTACCATACACAAAGTAATATGGGAATGGTATACACTCGCAATGTACCATACACATGTCAATATGTGAATAGTGCACACACACAATGTGCAAAACATGTGGCACTATGTGAATATTGCACACTCACAGTGTACATAACATGGCATTATGTGAATAGTGCACACACAATGCACACAACACATGTCATTACGTGAACAGTGTACATTGGCAAGGTACATAACGCATGTCATTATGTGAATAGTGCACACTCACATTGTACCAAACACATGGCAATATGTGCATAATGCACATAAACAATGTACCAAACACATGGCAATATGTAAATAGTTTACACTCACACTGTATATAACATCGCAATATGTGAATGGCGCACACACACATTGTACATAACAAGGCATTATGAGAATAGTGCACACTCACAATGTACATAACACATGGCAAAATGTGAATAGTGTGCACACACAATGTACATAACACATGGCAATATGTGAATAGTGCACACTCACAATGTACCAAACACATGGCAATATGTAAATAGTGCTCACTCGCAATGTACCAAACACATGGCAATATGTAAATAGTTCACACTCACAGTGTACATAACATATGTCATTAAGTGAACAGTGTACATTCACAATGTTCAAAACACACGGCAATATGTGAATAGTATACTCTCACAATGTACCATACACAAAGTAATATGTGAATAGTATACACTCACAGTGTACATAACATGGCATCATGTGAATAGTGCACACTCACAATGCACATAACACATGGCATTATGTGAATAGTGCACACTCACTGTGTTCATAACGCATGGCATTATGTGAATAGTGCACACTCACAATGCACATAACACATGGCATTATGTGAATAGTGCACACTCACTGTGTTCATAACGCATGATAATATGTGAATAGAGCACACTCTCAATGTACATAACACATGGCAATATGTGAATAGTGCACACTCACAATTTTCATAACACATGGCATTATGTGAATAGTGCACATTCACAGTGTACATAACATGGCAAAATGTGAATAGTGTGCACACACAATGTACATAACACATGGCAATATGTGAATAGTGCACACTCACAATGTACCAAACACATGGCAATATGTAAATAGTGCTCACTCGCAATGTACCAAACACATGGCAATATGTAAATAGTTCACACTCACAGTGTACATAACATATGTCATTAAGTGAACAGTGTACATTCACAATGTTCAAAACACACGGCAATATGTGAATAGTATACTCTCACAATGTACCATACACAAAGTAATATGTGAATAGTATACACTCACAGTGTACATAACATGGCATCATGTGAATAGTGCACACTCACAATGCACATAACACATGGCATTATGTGAATAGTGCACACTCACTGTGTTCATAACGCATGGCATTATGTGAATAGTGCACACTCACAATGCACATAACACATGGCATTATGTGAATAGTGCACACTCACTGTGTTCATAACGCATGATAATATGTGAATAGAGCACACTCTCAATGTACATAACACATGGCAATATGTGAATAGTGCACACTCACAATTTTCATAACACATGGCATTATGTGAATAGTGCACATTCACAGTGTACATAACATGACATTATGTGAATAGTGCACACTCACAATGTACATAACACATGGCAATATGTGAATAGTGCATATTCACAATGTACATAACATGACATGTCAATAGTGTTCACTCAAAATGTACCTAACACATGGCAAGATTAGAATAGTGTACATTGACATTGTACATAACACATTTCATTATGTGAATAGTACACACAAACAATGTATTTAACACATGGCAATATGTGAATAGTGTACACACACAATGTACATAACACATGGCAATATATGAATAGTGTACTCTCACAATGCACTTAACACATGACAATATGTTAATAGTGCACACACACAATGTACATAACACATGGCAATATATGAATAGTGCACATTCACAGTGTACATAACATGATATTATGTGAATAGTGCACACTCACAATGTACATAACACATGCCAATATGTCAATAGTGCACACTCAAAGTGTACATAGCATGGCATTATGTGAATAGTGCTCACTGACATTGTACATAATACATGGCAATATGTGAATAGGGCACACTCACAATGTACATGACACATGCCAATATGTGAATAGTGCTCACTCAAAGTGTACATAGCATGGCATTATGTGAACAGTGTACATTCACACTGAACATAAGACATGGCATTATGCGAATGGTGCACACTCACATTATACATAATACATGCCATTATGTGAATAGTGCACACTCAAAATGTTCATAACATGGAAATATGTTAATAGTGCACACTCACAATGTACATAACACACGTCATGTGAATAGTGCACACTCACAATGTACTTAACACATGGCAGTATGTGAAGAGTGCACATACACAATGTTTATAACACATGGCAATATATGAATAGTGCACACTCACAATGTGCAAAACACATGGCAATATGTGAATAGTGCACACTCACATTGTACCAAACACATGGCAATGAGTGCATAATGCACATAAACAATGTACCAAACATATGGCAATATGTAAATAGTTTACACTCACAGTGTATATAACATGGCAATATGTGAATGGTGCACACTCACATTGTACATAACAAGGCATTATGAGAATAGTGCACACTCACAATGTACATAACATGACATTATGTGAATAGTGCACACTCATAATGTACATAACACATGACAATATGTGAATACTGCACACTCACAATGTACATGACACATGTCATTATGTGATGAGAGCACACTCACAATGTACATAACTCATGTCATTATGTGAACAGTGTACATTCATACTGAACATAAGACATGGCATTATGCGAATAGTGCACACTCGAAGTGTACATAATACATGGCAATATGTGAATAGTGCACACTCATAATGTGCAAAACACATGGAAATATGTAAATAGTGTTCACTCTCAATGTACCTAACACATGGCAAGATTAGAATAGTGTACATTGACATTGTACATAACACATGTCACTATGTGAATAGTACACACTAACAATGTACTTAACACTTGGCAATATGTGAATAGTGTACACACACAATGTACATAACATATGGCAATATATGAATGGTGTACTCTCACAATGTACCAAACACATGGCAATATGTCCGTAGTGCACATTCACAGTGTACATAACATGACATTATGTGACTAGTGCACACTCACAATGTACATAACACAAGACAATATGTGAATACTGCACACTCACAATGTACATGACACATGTCATTATGTGATGAGAGCACACTCACAATGTACATAACACATGTCACTATGTGAACAGTGTACATTCACACTGAACATAAGTCATGGCATTATGCGAATAGTGCACACTCAAAGTGTACATAACACATGGCAATATGTGAATAGTGCAAACTCACAATGTGCAAAACACATGGCAATATGTAAATAGTGTTCACTCACAATGTACATTACACATGACAATATGTGAATACTGCACACTCACAATGTACATGACACATGTCATTATGTGATGAGAGCACACTCACTATGTACATATCACATGTCACTATGTGAACAGTGTACATTCACACTGAACATAAGACATGGCATTATGCGAATAGTGCACACTCAAAGTGTACATAACACATGGCAATATGTGAATAGTGTACTCTCACAATGTGCCTAACACATGGCAAGATTAGAATAGAGTACATTGACATTGTACATAACACATGTCATTATGTGAATAGTACACACTAACAATGTACTTAACACATGTCAATATGTGAATAGTGTACACACGCAATGTACATAACACATGGCAATATATGAATAGTGTACTCTCACAATGCACTTAACACATGGCAATATGTCAATAGTGCACACACACAATGTACATAACACATGGCAATATATGAATAGTGCACATTCACAGTGTACATAACATGATATTGTGTGAATAGTGCACACTCACAATGTACATAACACATGCCAATATGTCAATAGTGCACACTCAAAGTGTACATAGCATGGCATTATGTGAATAGTGCTCACTCACATTGTACATAATACATGGCAATATGTGAATAGGGCACACTCACAATGTACATGACACATGCCAATATGTGAATAGTGCACACTCAAAGTGTACATAGCATGGCATTATGTGAACAGTGTACATTCACACTGAACATAAGACATGGCATTATGCGAATAGTGCACACTCACATTATACATAATACATGGCATTATGTGAATAGTGCACACTCAAAATGTTCATAACATGGCAATATGTTAATAGTGCACACTCACAATGTACATAACACACGTCATGTGAAGAGTGTACATACACAATGTTTATAACACATGGCAATATATGAATAGTGCACACTCACAATGTGCAAAACACATGGCAATATGTGAATAGTTTACACTCACAGTGTATATAACATGGCAATATGTGAATGGTGCACACTCACATTGTACATAACAAGGCATTATCAGAATAGTGCACACTCACAATGTACATAACATGACTTTATGTGAATAGTGCACACTCACAATGTACATAACACATGACAATATGTGAATACTGCACACTCACAATGTACATGACACATGTCATTATGTGATGAGAGCACACTCACAATGTACATAACTCATGTCATTATGTGAACAGTGTACATTCATACTGAACATAAGACATGGCATTATGTGAATAGTGCACACTCAAAGTGTACATAACACATGGCAATATGTGAATAGTGCACACTCATAATGTGCAAAACACATGGAAATATGTAAATAGTGTTCACTCACAATGTACCTAACACATGGCAAGATTAGAATAGTGTACATTGACATTGTACATAACACATGTCACTATGTGAATAGTACACACTAACAATGTACTTAACACATGGCAATATGTGAATTGTGTACACACACAATGTACATAACATATGGCAATATATGAATAGTGTATTCTCACAAAGCACTTAACACATGGCAATATGCTAATAGTGCACACACACAATGTACATAACACATGGCAATATATGAATAGTGTACTCTCACAATGTACCAAACACATGGCAATATGTCCGTAGTGCACATTCACAGTGTACATAACATGACATTATGTGAATAGTGCACACTCACAATGTACATAACACATGACAATATGTGAATACTGCACACTCACAATGTACATGACACATGTCATTATGTGATGAGAGCACACTCACAATGTACATAACACATGTCACTATGTGAACAGTGTACATTCACACTAAACATAAGTCATGGCATTATGCGAATAGTGCACACTCAAAGTGTACATAACACATGGCAATATGTGAATAGTGCAAACTCACAATGTGCAAAACACATGGCAATATGTAAATAGTGTTCACTCACAATGTACATTACACATGACAATATGTGAATACTGCATACTCACAATGTACATGACACATGTCATTATGTGATGAGAGCACACTCACAATGTACATAACACATGTCACTATGTGAACAGTGTACATTCACACTGAACATAAGACATGGCATTATGCGAATAGTGCACACTCAAAGTGTACATAACACATGGCAATATGTGAATAGTGTACTCTCACAATGTGCCTAACACATGGCAAGATTAGAATAGAGTACATTGACATTGTACATAACACATGTCATTATGTGAATAGTACACACTAACAATGTACTTAACACATGGCAATATGTGAATAGTGTACACACGCAATGTACATAACATATGGCAATATATGAATAGTGTACTGTCACAATGCACTTAACACATGGCAATATGTTAATAGTGCACACACACAATGTACATAACACATGGCAATATATGAATAGTGTACTCTCGCAATGTACCAAACACATGGCAATATGTTCATAGTGCACATTCACAGTGTACATAACATGATATTATGCGAATAGTGCACACTCACAATGTACATAACACATCACAATATGTGAATACTGCACACTCACAATGTACATGACACATGTCATTATGTGAACAGGGTACATTCACACTGAACATAAGACATGGTATTATGCGAATAGTGCACACTCAAAGTGTACATAACACATGGCAATATGTGAATAGTGCACACTCACAGTGTACATAACACATGGCAATATGTAAATAGTGTTCACTCACAAGGTACATAACACATGGCAAGATTAGAATAGTGTACATTGACAATGTACCTAACACATGTCATTATGTGAATAGTGCACACTCACAATGTACATGAAACATGGCATTATGTGAATAGTGGACACTAACTGTGTACATAACACATGGCAATATGTGTATGGTGTACACTCACAATGTACATAACACATGTTATTATGTGAATAGTGCACACTCACTGTGTACATAACACATGGCAATATGTGAATGGTGTACTCTCACAATGTACATAACACATGTTATTATGTGACGAGAGCACACTCTCAATGCACATAACACATGGCAATATGTGAATAGTGCACAATCACAATGTACATAACACATGGCATTATGTGAATAATGCACATTCACAGTGTACATAACATGACATTATGTGAATACTGCACACTCACAATGTATATAACACATGACAATATGTGAATACTGCACACTCACAATAAACATGACACATGTCATTATGTGATGAGAGCACACTCACAATGTACATAACACATGTCATTATGTGAACAGTGTACATTCACACTGAACATAAGACATGGTATTATGCGAATAGTGCACACTGAAAGTGTACATAACACATGGCAATATGTGAATAGTGCACACTCATAATGTGCAAAACACATGGCAATATGTAAATAGTGTTCACTCACAATGTACATAACACATGGCAATATATGAATAGTGTACTCTCACAATGCACTTAACACATGACAATATGTTAATAGTGCACACACACAATGTACATAACACATGGCAATATATGAATAGTGCACATTCACAGTGTACATAACATGATATTATGTGAATAGTGCACACTCACAATGTACATAACACATGCCAATATGTCAATAGTGCACACTCAAAGTGTACATAGCATGGCATTATGTGAATAGTGCTCACTCACATTGTACATAATACATGGCAATATGTGAATAGGGCACACTCACAATGTACATGACACATGCCAATATGTGAATAGTGCACACTCAAAGTGTACATAGCATGGCATTATGTGAACAGTGTACATTCACACTGAACATAAGACATGGCATTATGCGAATAGTGCACACTCACATTATACATAATACATGGCATTATGTGAATAGTGCACACTCAAAATGTTCATAACATGGCAATATGTTAATAGTGCACACTCACAATGTACATAACACACGTCATGTGAATAGTGCACACTCACAATGTACTTAACACATGGCAGTATGTGAAGAGTGTACATACACAATGTTTATAACACATGGCAATATACGAATAGTGCACACTCACAATGTGCAAAACACATGGCAATATGTGAATAGTGCACACTCACATTGTACCAAACACATGGCAATGAGTGCATAATGCACATAAACAATGTACCAAACATATGACAATATGTAAATAGTTTACAATCACAGTGTATATAACATGGCAATATGTGAATGGTGCACATTCACATTGTACATAACAAGGCATTATGAGAATAGTGCACACTCGCAATGTACATAACATGACATTATGTGAATAGTGCACACTCACAATGTACATAACTCATGACAATATGTGAATACTGCACACTCACAATGTACATGACACATGTCATTATGTGATGAGAGCACACTCACAATGCACATAACTCATGTCATTATGTGAACAGTGTACATTCATACTGAACATAAGACATGGCATTATGCGAATAGTGCACACTCAAAGTGTACATAACACATGGCAATATGTGAATAGTGCACACTCATAATGTGCAAAACACATGGAAATATGTAAATAGTGTTCACTCACAATGTACCTAACACATGGCAATATGATAAAAGTGCACACACACAATGTACATAACACATGGCAATATATGAATAGTGTACTCTCACAATGTACAATGAATAGTGTACATTGACATTGTACATAACACATGTCACTATGTGAATAGTACACACTAACAATGTACTTAACACATGGCAATATGTGAATAGTGTACACACACAATGTACATAACATATGGCAATATATGAATAGTGTATTCTCACAAAGCACTTAACACATGGCAATATGATAAAAGTGCACACACACAATGTACATAACACATGGCAATATATGAATAGTGTACTCTCACAATGTACCAAACACATGGCAATATGTTCATAGTGCACATTCACAGTGTACATAACATGATATTATGCGAATAGTGCACACTCACAATGTACATACCACATCACAATATGTGAATACTGCACACTCACAATGTACATGACACATGTCATTATGTGAACAGGGTACATTCACACTGAACATAAGACATGGTATTATGCGAATAGTGCACACTCAAAGTGTACATAACACATGGCAATATGTGAATAGTGCACACTCATAATGTGCAAAACACATGGAAATATGTAAATAGTGTTCACTCACAATGTACCTAACACATGGCAAGATTAGAATAGTGTACATTGACATTGTACATAACACATGTCACTATGTGAATAGTACACACTAACAATGTACTTAACACATGGCAATATGTGAATAGTGTACACACACAATGTACATAACATATGGCAATATATGAATAGTGTATTCTCACAAAGCACGTAACACATGGCAATATGCTAATAGTGCACACACACAATGTACATAACACATGGCAATATATGAATAGTGTACTCTCACAATGTACCAAACACATGGCAATATGTTCATAGTGCACATTCACAGTGTACATAACATGATATTATGCAAATAGTGCACACTCACAATGTACATACCACATCACAATATGTGAATACTGCACACTCACAATGTACATGACACATGTCATTATGTGAACAGGGTACATTCACACTGAACATAAGACATGGTATTATGCGAATAGTGCACACTCAAAGTGTACATAACACATGGCAATATGTGAATAGTGCACACTCACAATGTGCAAAACACATGGCAATATGTAAATAGTGTTCACTCACAATGTACATAACACATGGCAAGATTAGAATAGTGTACATTGACAATGTACCTAACACATGTCATTATGTGAATAGTGCACACTCACAATGTACATAAAACATGGCATTATGTGAATAGTGCACACTCACTGTGTACATAACACATGGCAATATGTGAATGGTGTACTCTCACAATGTACATAACACATGTTATTATGTGACGAGAGCACACTCTCAATGCACATAACACATGGCAATATGTGAATAGTGCACAATCACAATGTACATAACACATGGCATTATGTGAATAGTGCACATTCACAGTGTACATATCATGACATTATGTGAATAGTGCACACTCACAATGTATATAACACATGACAATATGTGAATACTGCACACTCACAATGTACATAACACATGTCATTATGTGAACAGTGTACATTCACACTGAACATAAGACATGGCATTATGCGAATAGTGCACACTCAAAGTGTACATAACATGACATTATGTGAATAGTGCACACTCACAATGCACATATCACATGGCATTATGTGAATGGTGCACACTCACTGTGTACATAACACATGGCAATATGTGAATGGTGTACACTCACAATGTACATAACACATGTCATTATGTGAACAGTGTACATTCACACTGAACATAAGACATGGCATTATGCGAATAGTGCACACTCAAAGTGTACATAACACATGGCAATATGTAAATAGTGTTCACTCACAATGTACCTAACACATGGCAGGATTAGAATAGTGTCCATTGACATTGTACATAACACATGTCATTATGTGAATAGTACACACTAGCAATGTACTTAACACATGGCAATATGTGAATAGTGCACACACACAATGTACATAACACATGGCAATATAGGAATAGTGTACTCTCACAATGTACCAAACACATGGCAATATGTTCATAGTGCTACACAGTGTACATAACATGACATTATGTTAATACTGCACACTCACAATGTACATGACACATGTCATTATGTGATGAGAGCACACTCACAATGTACATAACACATGTCATTATGTGAACAGTGTACATTCACACTGAACATAAGACATGGCATTATGCGAATAGTGCACACTCAAAGTGTACATAACACATGGCAATATGTAAATAGTGTTCACTCACAATGTACCTAATACATGGCAAGATTAGAATAGTGTACATTGACATTGTACATAACACATGTCATTATGTGAATAGTACACACTAACAATGTACTTAACACATGGCAATATGTGAATAGTGTACACACGCAATGTACATAACACATGGCAATATAGGAATAGTGTACTCTCACAATGCCCTTAACACATGGCAATATGTTAATAGTGCACACACACAATGTACATGTACATAACACATGTTAATATATGAATAGTGTACTCTCACAATGTACCAAACACATGGCAATATGTTCATAGTGCTTCACAGTGTACATAACATGACATTATGTTAATACTGCACACTCACAATGTACATAACACATGTCATTATGTTAATACTGCACACTCACAATGTACATAACACATGTCATTATGTGAACAGTGTACATTGGCAAGGTACATAACACATGTCATTATATGAATAGTGCACACTCACATTGTACCAAATACATGGCAATATGTGCATAATGCACATAAACAATGCACCAAACACATGGCAATATGTAAATAGTTTACACTCACAGTGTATATAACATGGCAATATGTGAATGGTGCACACTCACATTGTACATAACAAGGCATTATGAGAATAGTGCACACTCACAATGTACATAAAATGGCATTATGTGAATAGTGCACACTCACAATGCACATAACACATGGCATTATGTGAATAGTGCACACTCACTGTGTACATAACACATGGCAATATGTGAATGGTGTTCACTCACAATGTTCATAACACATGTCATTTTGTGATGAGAGCACACTCCCAATGCACATAACACATGGCAATATGTGAATAGTGCACACTCACAATGTACATAACACATGGCATTACGTGAATAGTGCACATTCACAGTGTACATAGCATGGCATTATATGAATAGTGCACACTCACATTGTACATAATACATGGCAATATGTGAATAGGGCACACTCACAATGTACATGACACATGCCAATATGTGAAAAGTTCACACTCAAAGTGTACATAGCATGGCATTATGTGAATAGTGCACACTCACATTATACATAATACATGACATTATGTGAATAGTGCACACTCACATTATACATAATACATGGCAATATGTGAATAGTGTACACACACAATGTACATAACACATGGCAAGATGTGAATAGTGTACATTGGCGAGGTACATAACACATGTCATTATGTGAATAGTGCACACTCATATTGTACCAAACACATGGCAATATGTGCATAATGAACATAAACAATAAACAATGTACCAAACACATGGCAATATGTAAATAGTTTACACTCACAGTGTATATAACATGGCAATATGTGAATGGTGCACACTCACATTGCACATAACAAGGCATTATGAAAATAGTGCACACTCACAATGTACATAACACATGGCAAAATGTGAATAGTGTACACACACAATGTGCATAACACATGCCAATATATGAATAGTGTACTCTCACAATGTACCAAACACATGGCAATATGTGAATAGTGCACACTCACAATGTATCAAACACATGGCAATATGTAAATAGTGCACACTCACAATGTATCAAACACATGGCGATATGTAAATAGTTCACACTCACAGTGTATATGACATGGCATTATGTGAATAGTGCACACTCACAATGTACCAAACACATGGCAATGTGTAAATAGTTCAGACTCACAGTGTATTTAACATGGCAATATGTGAATGGTGTACACTCATAGTGTACATAACAAGGCATTATGTGAATAGTGCACACTCACAATGTGCAAAACACATGGCAAGATGTGAATAGTGCACAATAGACCATTTTCCGTTTACTGCGAGAATCACGCGTTGTGCAAGAAATCGAACGTAAAAACAGGACAAACAAAGGTCATAGCGTCTTAGTGGCGTCAAACATCGCGTGGGATTCAACAAACGCGAACATATTTTGGGGGCATTTCAATGCTTAATAATGTGCTGTACACATTTGATGATAGACAATTTCAATTAAGTGAGGGTATTCGAAAGCAATATTCCTCTGTCGAAGATCGGCCAGTCGATGTGAGCTACAAAATAAAGAATTTCGAGTTCAAAATCAAATCGTTCGATTTTTGCGGCAGACGTTCGACGCGCGTCTTTCATGCATCTCGCGAGATCTCGCAGTTGAACGGAAAATCACTAATTACAATGTGCATGACATGGCATTATTTGAATTGTGCACACTCACATTGTACATAAAACATGGCAATATGTGATTAGTGCAAACTCACATTGTGCAAAACACATGGCATTATGTGAATATTGGACACTCAAAATGTACATAACACATGGCAATATGCGATCAGTGTACACACACAATGTACATATCACATGGCATAATGTGAATGGTGTACACTCACAATGTACATAACACATATCATAATGTGATGAGAGCACACTCACAATGTACATAACACATGGCAGTATGTGAATAGTGTACACACACAATGTACATAACACGTGGCATTATGTGAATAGTACACACTCACATTGTACATAATACATGACAATATGTGAATAGTGCACACTAAAAGTGTACATAATACATGGCATTATGTGAATAGTGCCCACTCACATTGTACATAATACATGGCAATATGTGAATAGTGCACACTAAAAGTGTACATAATACATGGCAATATGTGAATAGTGCACACTCAAAATGTACATAACATGGCAATATGTTAATAGTGCCCACTCACATTGTACATAACACATGGCATTATGTGAATAGTGCACACTAAAAGTGTACATAATACATGGCATTATGTGAATAGTGCACACTCACATTGTACATAATACATGGCAATATGTGAATAGTGCAGACTCATAATGTGCATAATACATGGCAATATGTGAATAGTGCACACTCACAGTGTACATAATACATGACAATATGTGAATAGTGCACACTAAAAGTGTACATAATACATGGCTTTATGTGAATAGTGCCCACTCGCATTGTACATAATACATGGCAATATGTGAATAGTGCACACTAAAAGTGTACATAATACATGGCAATATGTGAATAGTGCACATTCAAAATGTTCATAACATGGCAATATGTTAATAGTGTCCACTCACAATGTACATAACACATGGCATTATGTGAATAGTGCACACTAAAAGTGTACATAATACATGGCATTATGTGAATAGTGCACACTCACATTGTACATAATACTTGGCAATATGTGAATAGTGCAGACTCATAATGTGCATAATACATGGCAATATGTGAATAGTGCACACTCACATTGTACGTAATACATTTCAATATGTGAATAGTGCACACTCACATTGTACATAATACATGGCAATATGTTAATGATGCACACTCACAATGTGCAAAACACATGGCAATATGTCAATAGTGCACACTCAAAATGTTTATAACATGGCAATATGTTAATAGTGTACACTCACAATGTACTTAACACATGGCAATATATGAATAGTGTACTCACACAATGTACCAAACACATGGCAATATATGAATAGTGTACTCTCACAATGTACCAAACACATGGCAATATGTGCAGTGCACACAAACTTTATAGCAAATACATGGCAATATGTTAATAGTGCACACTTAAAGTGTACATAATACATGGCGTTATCTTAATATCGCACTCTCAACGTGTACATAGTACATGGCATTATGTGAATAGTGCACACTCACAATGTACTTAACACATGGCAATATATGAATAGTGTACACACACAATGTACCAAACACATGGCAATATATGAATAGTGTACTCACAATGTACCAAACACATTGCAATATGTAATAGTGTACACTCACAATGTACATAACACATGGCAGTATGTGAAGAGTGTACACTCACAATATACATAACACATGGCAATATATGAATCGTGTACTCTCACAATGTACATAACACATGGCAATATATGAATAGTGTACTCACACAATGTACCAAACACATGGCAATATATGAATAGTGTACTCACACAATGTACCAAACACATGGCAATATGTAATAGTGTACACTCACAATGTACATAACACATGGCAGTATGTGAAGAGTGTACACTCACAATATACATAACACATGGCAATATATGAATCGTGTACTCTCACAATGTACATAACACATGGCAATATATGAATAGTGCACACTCACAATGTGCATAACACATGGCATTATTTGAATACTGCACACAAATAGTCGTCAATGAAAAGTAACATCGATGCCATGTGCGCATATTGCACGAGTTTTATAAATAGCATGGGACCAATCACTGAACCCGAACTGTTGCTACGATTGTGGAATCATTATTTTGCTATGTTATATAAATAATAAATGTAGCACTTGACTTGTTTGTATCATATTTCGAAAAAATAAATCCATGGCATGTTGGATATACCATCAGCATCGGTAAAAAAATATTATGGAAATCGTCTTAGGTTCTACGTGACCAGCTACACATGTAAAGTGAAATTGCCTTGTGTGTATTTATCTTTATAGAAATGGACCTCCTTTTTAAAAAACAGCGTCCTCATTTCAGTCAAGGCAGTGTACAACTGTCTGTATACGTTGTTTCTAATCGCACAACTACTGTTTTAGTAGCAACGCTTTTCAGACCTTATCTATATCAAATTTGCAATGGGGATAATAAAATCCCTTCCCTATACATTGTCTTCGTTTTCATTTTATGGAACCGGCGCATGTCATGTTTTGGCGAACACCGCTCTGCGGGTATGTGTGAACACATACGTGGTTGACGCGGATCAAAATGAGCATTTAAGTAAAGGCGGTTTCGGTCCACAACTGTTAACGATACACATACAAAATGTTTTACTATTATACAGACACGCATCGTGGAAGTATTGAAAACCATCGTGTTAACACTAATTATCTGTTTCTTTTTTTCCGCTGTTCTGTGATGTTCTGTAATTGGCAGGCGGATATCTGTAGCGTGAATTGCATTACAAATAATACTTGGAGGGCTTCTAACTGAAATTTCACGACAGTACAACTTTAACCTTAAGGTAAATATATTTTGAGATAAGCTCGGCTGATAGCAACGCGTCCTTTCAATGTATTTATATACGACAGAGCGCATATTTTATATTTTCCTTTATTTTATATTTTCCCGATGTGTTTCTGGACAAAAAAAATTGATCAACAACAATATTATTACTAGTTATGATGTGTTCAACTCTTTGTCGTTCATATCGCGCTGGGAAGAATGTTTTAAATAACGAGCTCTCGGTAAGTAGAACATGTTTATAAATAGCGCCACCACGTGACTAAGATTTTGAAATTGATAACCTTGGTTTACTTATTACATGATAATGTATCTCATTTCGTACTGACGCTTTGTCCCACGTAAACTGACCTTGAGGCCACACGTGTAATATACCTCAGACCCTAATACACTGTTATTTCAACCGTGGAGACAACTGGATTTGTGAGTTTATTTCTTGGTATATAATGAGTGATCACGACAATATTCAAATAACGGACATGAAAAAACTTAATGATTATGAGGATTCTGAAATACATGGACACGACAATCCTGCCGAAGACATTGACATTGAAAGTCGTGATTCCGGGTCCGATGACAATGAGAGCAAAAAGAGTGGGGAAGAAGAAGAAACTGAAGATGACGGGCGAGGAGGTTGGGACAGCAAGGCAGATTTTATTATGGCTTGTATTGGGTATGCTGTCGGTTTGGGAAATATCTGGAGGTTTCCTTATCTCGTATATAAAAATGGTGGAGGTAAGTTGATAATTTTACTTAATCTAATAGCCGCACTACCGGCAAACTTTAGACACGTTAAACGGTTTGCCCATGCATATGATGTCATTGTTTCAATTGTTTCACTGAGAGTCATATTAAAGGTGTGCGGACAAAACGTTTGCGCTGACATTACGATCAGTGTTGACATTCTGCCAATTCTAACGGTTACTAATTTAAAAAAAAAAACAGGATTAGAAATGAATCACAAATGAGTGTTAGAGATTTCGTAAATAGAACAGCAACTAAATTCACATAAACTACGTCATTTGTTCAATTCTAAGCACTATAGAATATTGTTGTGTAAATACTGTCAGTAATATCGCATCTTACGAAGTGTAGGATGTAGACAAATCTCTCGAATTGCTGCGACACAATGCAGAAACTTCGTTCTACGTCATAGTTCCAGCAACGATCACACTAAGTGTTAAACAAGAGTACAACTCTACACTCGAAAATATCACACAGTTATAGAATGGGACTTGGAGATGAGCTTTATTTAAAACAAATGTGTATTGTACTGCATTTATGATATACTTAAATGTACTACTTTGCACTTCGTGCTATCGTGTGACATCACCTTGTGGTTTTTTGCCGAATTGATAAAACAGACGATTGCGATTTGCGATAACCCCATTTATGCAACCAAGGTACATGGTGTGATATCACGGTGTAATTAGTGTTCATAAATCACTTATTTTGACGTATGGCGGGAAAACTGTTGATTTAATAGTAGGGTGGGTGTGTACAAGTTCAATGTGCTTAAAGGCTGTGATAATAATTAGCTAAAAGGTCGAGTGTGCAGGTACTTGTCATACGCTGTCCGGGGAAGTCAACTGTCAAATTACAATGAGTCACCTTTTGACAAACTGAAATGTAATTTTAAAAATCATAAGATGGCGCCTTTTAACGACTAGCGACCCTTTAGAAAGCGTTTTGTCACGGTAAGTAAATGAAGTGTGTCCAATCGCACATGAAGGATGTTTATGAATAGCTTTTCAGATGAAACAGCACCAGCGTCACTGAACCCCAGTCCAACGTTCAAGTAGTTATTCGAACACTCCGAACAACATGTACCGGCAAAAACGTGACAGTCCATCGGAAGTGTGATACAGAGTTATAATAATAGTAATAATAATAATAATAATAATAATAATAATAATAATAATAATAATAATAATAATAATAATAATAATAATAATAATAATAATAACTGTTACAAATCTGCTTATACTTCAACTTTTCACAGGAATACATAATAACAACAAAACTATCCACTCATCGGGGTTACCTGTCTACGATTATAGCGGAGTATTGACCCGTCTGTCAAAGATTGAAATAAACTGGATAACGCATGTGTTTGACATATCACTTCGAATTGTCAAATGATGTGTAAATAACACAGTATACTTTTTACCTACCATGAAATTTCAAAGATATTATTCCGAACTGTTCCCGAAGACGCGACTTGTCATCACCCAGATAATATTGTATAATTTCAATTCTGAGCAAATCAATGACATGATTTTAGACGTTGAAGTTGTAATGTTGTCAAAATTTAGTTTCAAGCCTTTCAAGTAATCTTTGTAGCGCAATAAAAGCAGAAGCTACCGTAACGGTAAATATCCGCCTTGTCAATAACCGAACATCACAGGAAGCAATACATTGATTCGACCCGTTTTACAATACATAATGCGTCAGTCTTCCAGTAAACATAAATAAATTGTCTATCAAAGACGTACATTGTATGTCTCAATACGTACTGTCAAAATTCACATAGCAAACCACCTCGAAACCCGGTAGGATATTGATTGTACAAACGCCCCATGGTGGCAGTTCAAAGCATACACGGGGTTGAACTAAGAATGACATATCGACTCGTGGCCTGGATTGACTTAAGAGAGGAGAGCAAAACCACTGACCGGTTTTATTTAACAAATTTGATTGGATGCGACTTGGGGAGGAACATGAATAAGTTGTTTGTCTTCAACCGAGTACATTGTCCTCTTTTGTTTTGTTTTGTACGTTCAGAAAACGTGGAGGCAATTTGCTTGTAAATTTCAATATGAACCATATGTGGTTATCGTCGGATTATGGGTTTGCAATTAGATAATATGTACTATCACGCTGATCCATACACTCTTATATACTTAGTAACACATAATAATGTGTTGTCTTGAAAAGATACCCTAACTTTTGTTTTTGATTCATTATCTTTAGACGTAATGTATGCAGATATTTAAACCAGCTACAAATGTATCGTAGTTTTTGTTTTTGTTTCTTTTTAGTTTACTGCCATGACACAGACTCGATATATAATCCAGTCACTCGCCATTCAGAATTGATATTTTCGAAATATATTAGCTAGCGCGGTTTTCGTATCCGTTCACTTGTCTCTCAACAAGACTACGTTTCTACTTTTCTGTGTTACAAAGTTGTAAACGAATGTTATCATGCATAAGTGTTATTAAAACTCTTCTATGATTGGTGCACAAGTTGCTAGTCACGAAACTCATTACCATATTTAAAGATGGAAAAAAAGTTTATTATAACACGATATCAATCTTTTCAAACTTCTGTAATAGTGTAAAACATTCCGATTAAACCAGTTTGGAGGGACTGGATTTAGATTATAAGATTTCGATTAGTTTACAACGTTTTCAAGGATAAGACGTAATAATTTATTGACGTGATATCAGTTTGTCAATATTGCTATCGTGATATATGTGTTTCTAAACCTATAATTCATATCATATCTTTATACCTTTGTTTTCTACGTCAAACGTTTATGGTTATAAATTGAATTTTATCAACTTTACAGCGATTTGGGGCTTGTATTAGTATGCGATCATAAATTTATTGTAAACAACTATAAATAACGGAGAACTTTATCAGTGAATATACTACTGCCATGATCGACCAAGGTCAAACAAGGACGAAGTTTTTCACGCAAACAGTAAATAAGTTTCTATTCTATTCTATTCTATTCTATTCTATTCTATTCTATTCTATTCTATTCTATTCTATTCTATTCTATTCTATTCTATTCTATTCTATTCTATTTATTCCTAAAAATGTTAATTAGGATGGACTAGTTTTTCTTTTGACTGTTTTCCAATCGCGAAATATTGCATGAATATCCAGTTTTTAGACTTTATAATAAAAAATATTTTCAAGTTCTTCACATCTTTCTTCATTATTGGACACTCAAAATCTATTCATATGGCTTTCACCTTGTGAATATATAATGGTTCAGTCCCACTTTCATAATGACTGTTGTTATGAGGATGTTCAATGTTGGTAGCACGAATGTTTGTTCTTCCAGGTAATCATGGTTTCATGGTATTTCCTATTTATCTAGCTAATTTTAGACAATTAAAACTAGGCTTTTCGTAAACCAAAATCAAAATTGTCAGCATTTAGCATTTTAGAAAGTGGATTGGCAAAAGTACAATTCTTCATTTGGGTGACCAGTACAAACGTCCAGTACTTATGTGAATGGTTTCGGTGACCAGTACAAACGTCCAGTACTTACGTGAATGGTTTGGTGACCAGTACAAACGTCCGGTACTTACGTGAATGGTTTGGTGACCAGTACAAACGTCCAGTACTTACGTGAATGGTTTGGTGACCAGTACAAACGTCCAGTACTTACATGAATGGTTTGGTGACCAGTACAAACGTCCAGTACTTACGTGAATGGTTTGGTGACCAGTACAAACGTCCAGTACTTACGTGAATGGTTTCGGTGACCAGTACAAAAGTCCAGTACTTACGTGAATGGTTTCGGTGACCAGTACAAACGTCCAGTACTTACGTGAATGGTTTGGTGACCAGTACAAACGTCCAGTACTTACGTGAATGGTTTGGTAACCAGTACAATAAACGTCCAGTACTTACGTGAATGGTTTCGGTGACCAGTACAAACGTCCAGTACTTACGTGAATGGTTTGGTGACCAGTACAAACGTCCAGTACTTACGTGAATGGTTTCGGTGACCAGTACAAACGTCCAGTACTTACGTGAATGGTTTGGTGACCAGTACAAACGTCCAGTACTTACGTGAATGGTTTGGTGACCAGTACAAACGTCCAGTACTTACGTGAATGGTTTGGTGACCAGTACAAACGTCCAGTACTTACGTGAATGGTTTGGTGACCAGTACAATCGTCCAGTACTTACGTGAATGGTTTGGTGACCAGTACAAACGTCCAGTACTTACGTGAATGGTTTGGTGACCAGTACAAACGTCCAGTACTTACGTGAATGGTTTGGGTGACCAGTACAAACGTCCAGTACTTACGTGAATGGTTTGGTGACCAATACAAACGTCCAGTACTTACGTGAATGGTTTGGTGACCAGTACAAACGTCCAGTACTTACGTGAATGGTTTGGTGACCAGTACAACCGTCCAGTACTTACGTGAATGGTTTCGGTGACCATTACAAACGTCCAGTACTTACGTGAATGGTTTGGTGACCATTACAAACATCCAGTACTTACGTGAATGGTTTACTTATTGTATTGTTTTATAGTGCATGTCTTAATTTGTTTAAATTTAAAAATTGTAAACAAAATAGAAATAATGGTAAAAGATAATGGTAAAGAGGTTTTGTAATGTTTGAATGTTTAGCATTTAAGGTAGAGATGCAGTTTACCTGACAGGTATTTCAATTACTTAATTAGGAAACCAAGATGACCTCCCTTGTCCACAAATCTATATATTTTCGGAAAGCTTATTGTATGAATTTTAAAATTTCGTTAGTATTGTTTTTTTATGGACACATAGTTTGAAATATGCACAAAAATGTGTTTTTTTGCTCAAAAGTGATTTAAAAAAATTAGCTACTAAAACCATGCTTCTGTTTCCTGTCAAAATTGGTTTATGGGTACATCTGTTTACTATGAAGAAAGTGCCGTCTTGAAAATTGTCTACCAGTTGTCAATTTTGCAGGGCAGCAGCTCAAATTTCACTACTTCAAGTTTATGCATAAATTAACACCCAGGCTAGTTGTCTGTACGATTGTTATAACATTGTTCAACCAAAAACAATGCCCCGACGGCGTTTTGAAGATAAACACATTGTCAATCATTTGTGAAAATTTCAAAACAAAAGGTCAAAGCGTCTAGGAGCTATTTTTTTAAAAGTTCTGGGATGTGCACTAAAAAGAAGCTGAGATAATTGCTAATTTGCATAACAATTCACTCAATGAGAAGTTTGCTAATGCTCATAATTAAAATGGCTGTAACAGTTCCAAATTTAAATGTATTATCGTTTTGTTAAAAGTTAAATATAGTGTATAATATGGAGATCCCGTCATTTCTTTTTTTCACCATGTTTCTTTTTTATTATTTATGTACAACCTTGCTAAATCTTGCTAAGCATTCAAAAGAGAGAATGTTTGCACTCGTTATCTATATTTTTATATCGTTTTTTGAGTATGTTCCACTATTCACAATTCTACAAAATTTTAACAGTCTATTGCCAAGACTGTGTGGATAATAAATTGCAAAAACAAAAAATTGTCACTGCCATGTGAACCTGCATCTCTACCTTAATGCAGTTAATTTGATTCAACATACTCTTGTATTATGAATGGGGTAGGTAGGGAGGGGTCGGGTTATGAAGGTGATTCTTTGTTTTCCTTTCTTGCTTCTTCCTCATAACCATTGCTTAGGAAGAGGAACTTATAAGCAAACTTAACTATAAGTTGTATCATCGTCAAAGTGCTATGTAAAAATATATTAAATTTAGATCACTCATGGTATATTCAGCAGTTTTGATAAATAAATTAATTATTCTATTGTTAGATAATAATTACAGAGAATATACGTTTGTTCAAAATTAATATGATGGATGAAATCTGAATTGCAGAGCTTGAACTTGAGTTGAAAGACTACCCATTTTCAAGGCTGTTTTTTATAGAATAGCCTTAGAAAAAATGAAAATTGTAAAAATTACGCATATTGCGAATCTACAAGTGGTATATATATAGTGCCATGTCCTGAAAAACAATGTGTCTTGAAGGACGTGGTTGTCGCACCACGCATGCGCAAGATATGGGTCTCATATAAACAAAGATGGCGACGCTGACTGTTGCGCAGACCAACATTTACAAATTGAGACGTTACCAAGTTATAAGTAGGTAATTTCTTAGATTGGAAATATTTGAAATTATCGCAAAAGTCACCGGCGGTTATTAGTGCACTTCGCGCCCAGGTCAAAACTCGTATGTTTGATGACATTAGAAGAGCACATTGGATTGTGAGAAAATCAATGTTTATCAACATGAAAGTCGCACATGCGCGGCTCGACGATCACCGCCTTTTACTTGAAACATTTATTGTTAATTAAACTGTATTTTCTACAAATTGACTGAATCCGGGGGGAAATAATTAAGTTGGGAAAATTTGAGGATCTGAAAAACGGATAGATTGACATAAATATAACCAAATAAGCATGGTCAGGTATTATCTCGCCCAATATTGCGCACATGCACGTCCTTGCCCTGTTACCACACAGTAATGGTCAGTCTTTTATCCTTAAACTATTTGACAATTGGTCTATTGATGCCATGTGAGATACGTGATAGGGTTGACTACGATGAAGCCAGGCTGGTATGGATCTGTAACAGTCATGTGATTGGTCGGGCGCGAGTCATCGAGTCACTGGATGGTAGGTCACCTCTGTTTATACACATCACATTCAAAGTTCTGTGTAGACGCGAAGGCGCTGACAGTAGTCTTGTCGTTGTGGTTACAATGTCGATCACAACGACACTTTCAGTGTTTATATGAGATATTTGACGGTACATGAGTATCGACTCGATGATTCTTAAGTTGGGTGATATTGTTATGACGAACGAAGAAAAGTAATCAATGGAAAAATTGAAAAAAAAAACTTTAATATCCGTCAACATTTAACGAAATGGACAACGGATTAGAAAGACGAATGCCACATATTAAATTAGTCTTCGATTACCCACGTGAAGCAACTTTCTTAAACTTTGTTTATTCTTATTGAAGCAAAATAAGCGAGGGAGAGCTTTTTGTATATTGACTTTTCAAAACAAATCACTTGCTTTAAACACTAATTGGACTGTCTGCGGTCCAGTTGAACTGTATTGAAAACGCCATGTTCAATTTGACCACTGGTAGCTAAAGTGATCATTGGTTGAGCACGTACTTAAGATAACGGTCTTAAGTCTTGTTGTCAGTTATCATGTAAGTTGCATTGAGTAATTTGCTTGTATATTTTCTTAAATTAAATTAGCTCTCACGAGACACTGTTCTTGATTTGGCTGAACATCATCCATGTTTCATATATTATCGATGACAAGTTTTAAAACATGTGTGATACATAGGCAGACTGTAAAACTTACAGCTGTCATACAGCGACATATGTCTATTTTCCTGGCGGTTACCTTTATTCTCCAATGCGGCAACAAGTGACAACTTGGCGCCACTGGGGACAACTGTTCGAGATCTGTTCCTGTCCGTTTTACAGTAACGCTTACATATACAAATAAAGCTAGCCACACATGACAGTCAAATTAGATTTGTATACTGATATACTAAGCTAATCAAATGAGCCGAGCTCACAACATGTATACCAAATATCCAAAACCAATGCATACCTCCAATCATAACTCATAGATTAGGCGGGCTTGTCAAATCTTCTTCATAACTGGGCAGTGAAAAACGAAAGGGATGGAATTACTACACTTCTGTCAACAGAGGGGTTTCACGTTCCCACCAGATCACCGTAAACACGTCATTGTGAATCATTCTATGTGGACTGTTTGGGCCAATCTACGCAAGACATCTTGGTTTACAGTATTTTTCTGTTAAAGTATGTGGAAATATTATAATATATAGTTATGGCTATTCTATCGGCTGGCATCGACTTAATTCACCTTGGCTATTGCACTTTGTCACTAATTGGGTTAAAATGTTATCTGGGTTCACCATATCTTCATATATACACCTGTGGTGTTTAAAATCTGAATATACACACGTGTGGTGTTTACCATCTTCATATATACACCTGTGGTTTTTAAAATCTGCATATAAACACGTGTTGTGTTTCATCTTCATATATACACCTGTGGTTTTTACAATCTGCATATAAACACATGTGGTGTTTAAAATCTGCATATAAACACGTGTGGTGTTTACCATCTTCATATATACACCTGTGGTTTTCAAAATCTGCATATAAACACGTGTGTTGTTTATCATTCATATAAACACTTGTGGTGTTTGCAATCTGCATATCAACGCGTGTGTTGTTTATCATCTTCATATATACACCTGTGGTTTTCAAAATCTGCATATAAACACGTGTGTTGTTTGTCATTCATATAAACACTTGTGGTGTTTGCAATCTGCATATCAACGCGTGTGTAGTTTCATCTTCATATAAAAACGTGTGGTGTTTACTATCTTCTTATATACACCTGTGGTGTTTACAATCTGCATATAAACACCTGTGGTGTTTACAATCTGCATATAAACACCTGTGGTGTTTACAATCTGCATATCAACGCGTGTGATGTTTCATCTTCATATAAACACCTGGGGTTTTTACAATCTGCATATAAACACCCGTGGTGTTTACAATCTTCAAATAAACACCTGTGGTGTTTACAATCTGCATATAAACACCTGTGGTGTTTACAATCTTCATATAAACACCTGTAGTGTTTACAATCTGCATATCAACGTGTGTGGTGTGTGTGAGACGTTACCAATCTTTAATTAGCTATGTTTTAGGTGATTGAAAGGTATCAAAGGAGTCACTGGCGGTGCAAGTAGCGCCAAGGTCAAACCTCATACTTGTGATTTCCATTTGATTGTGGGAAAATCAATGTTTATCAACACAAATGTCGCACATGCGCAGCGCGACTACCACCGCCCTTTAAGCCTGTAATTTGAACATAAAAAATGCATTTAATAAACAACCTAACCAATTATAATTAGGTGACATTCACCTCGCTTGCCAAGTATTTAGTTACTATCATTTTAAAATGGTTAATATAATAAATTGGCCACTACACGATAATGTACGCGCATGCGCAATTTTACCCATTAATTGTTAATTGGCACGATATTGCACAGTTAAACTGCATTGACTGCGTGTTCAAACATGGCAGCTGCAAATGGCGATGGTAATGGATAGAAACCAATGATTTTGTAACGTTTTATTTTCATATTTTGTATTGTATTGTAGTTTGCCGTGGTAGAAATTCAGTCACGGCGAATGTCGGATTTAGTGATGATAAACCACTAGATCAACGTTGTCATGGTTTTGTTGCGCATCTGTTGAATATTCCGAAAATAAATAAATTTGACTTTTTTTGTATATCGAATAGGAATAAATCATAGTGACGAATTTAGCATATTCATAAGGGCAAAGTTCAACGAGCATGAGTGAGTTTGAAGTGGACACGAAGGGGTTCCCACGCAAGAATATTTTTATTACCACTGTACTAGCATAGGGCAAATTACTGAAACTGTCCGATATATATTAAGTCCGTCCCCTCGCCCTTTTTTCAACAATAGCTTTACTGATAATTGTTAATTGAGGGGATATTGTTTCACTTATCTTCCCAAGAGTCACATGTGGTGACTCCTTTGTCCGGGCAAACACATTCATTCAAAGATTGGTTACACCGTAACGTCTATAGTAATACGCAATTATATATTCACAAATACGTTTCCTGAAACGTTATAAACATTAATAAATACTCATCATAGCATATACTCGGAGAATTCAGGGGCTCTTTCAGTCTCAGGCTTGAACCATAATAAAGGCCTGAAATAGTTAGAAAGTGGTTTTCAAGAGCTATTTCAGCATCTGCATATTATCTTTTGACCCTTTTAATGGCAATACTCTTTTCCAGACCGATATATATCTTTCTACAAACAACCCCTGGCGTGTATTTCGCTTCTGTTGACAATTCGGCGCATTGGCCTGTGACGTGGGAACAATCTGCGCATTGGCCTGTGACGTGGGGGAACATTACTATATTATTATATCCAATAGCACTGACAGCGAATCAAACTCGTGGTTTCGTGCGTGTCAATGAGTTCGAGTACTGACGACTCCTTTAATAATATAACTTGCGCGTGCGCAATTACGCAGTAAATATTGTCAACATGACCTTCCGCGGATATGATGGTTTCACGATATTAATTTCTAGTAATATTCCATGTGTTTCTTTCTTCTTAGTTTATGTGGTTTCACCTGCTAGATTTGCGATTGCGAAGCTCGATTATTGACGTTAATTTCCCATCATTTACACGACAGTACAGGTATACCTCCGAACATGATATGTCCATGGTTCAAAATAATATTATGATCAACCCGGCTCGTTACTGTCAATGTAAAATAAAACTCGTTAATATTAATCGTTATTTTGGCATAGTGAGTTATTTACATTGTACTACATCGAGGGCCACCAAAGGGTTTTACACTAATATCTGGCATAGCTTTAACCTTGGCACCCCCTCATAGGGTGGCACTGCTCTGCCATGAAAACTTCCTCCCTACACGAGAGTAGTTCATGCAAACCAATAGAAAGCGTTTTCAGTTCGCGGTTCTCTTTAACAAGGCAGATCATTTAAATACGTTCGCATAGATCCATCATTCATCTAAGTGACAAACTGGTCTGTGTGTGTATTCACGTGAGTCTGAGCGTACATGTGCAAAAACACACCAAGTCACAGCATCTAAGTCTGTTTTGAATATTGGTAAAGGGTTGTCATAACACTCTAGCTACTGTATAAACTGTACGTTATCGTCACTTACCCGGCCTACACCGTTATGAGCAAAAACATGGACAAGCAAAACGTGCGCGGGACCTACGTCGAACTGGCTAACATGAAAGACATCATGGAGGAGGACGACGACGACGAATACAAGAAACAAGCAGATGGCGACGTCAAAACTGGTCTAAACGGCCCAGAATCATTGCAACTGACACTAAACAATACAGATTATGATCCCGACGAGACTAAGAAGAAGGAAAAGGAGAAAGAAGTTGAGGATAGCGAATCAGTTACAGATGTTAGGGGAGAAGGTTGGGCTTCCAAAACAGACTTTGTTTTAGCATGTATTGGATATGCAGTTGGGCTTGGCAATGTTTGGCGCTTTCCATATCTCTGCTACAAAAACGGGGGAGGTAAGTGATGAAGGCTATTATAACTAAGAAAACTACGATTATGACATCTCAATATCGTGTGTAATAAAATCAATCAATCCCAACAAATCGGTTGAACAGTTGCTACCTAGGAAGAGCAATTATCGAGGTCATAGTTCCCTGCAGTGTGATCATTTCAACGTGTCAGTAAAAGTCAAATAAAAACTGCGGAAATTGAATATTTCAACGTGTATTAATTAAAATGTCATAACCCCCGATATGGTGCAATTGCATAATTCTGCGTCATGTAGTGTCATGTTTACATATACCCCTGTACCACTAACAGAACTGTTTAAGAAAAAAGAAGTATTCATTTAATTAACCGTAATGATGTTAATAACTTCAAGTATTTTATCAGGGAGGCCAGGAGGAACTTCAATTGATATTTCGTTTTCGTATTCACATAAATAAAATTGTTCTTCAAACCACGTGACTGGGTTGCTGCCATGCGTTTCCTATGTTTACATTCTGTGTCATGATCACTAACTCTATCTGTCTCAGCCCCCCCCCCCCCCCCCACACACACACACACACACGCTCACACGAAGTAGATGGTAACCAACGTGAGTGGATAATTATGAAATACTTTTATATTAACTATATTTTTACTTTACTGGATTCTTGTTTGTGTGGAGCGCTAGCGTCAGAGCCTAGATGCCGGCCGGCACCTCGGTATGTCGGTATTTATTATGACTGAGTGTCACGAGGCTGAATGGAATGACATAAGTTGTGTTAAGAATCGCCATTCAGGAATTCATCAAGGACATTTACCCCAAATTACATTTCTATTGTCGTGTTTGCTAATATCAATTTTGGATGTGTCATGGAGTTTTCAGGAAATTCTAAATAACTTTCAATGTCAACATCGGTATGCAATAAACTGCGGTACGGTAAGGGTTAAGTACACGTCCCCAAGTGTTCTCATTTGGTTATGAGATGAATATGACTAGATGTAGTATCACCACATACTAGTACTTTGTAAAAAAACAAACTACCCGTCATGTTAACAAAGACCATGGCATTATATTGCTATAAATATCAACCAGTTATAGATGTAAATTGCAAACATGTCTATATCGTGTCTTACAGCGGCGTGGATTCATAAGGATGTCACGTGACATTTGCATACCCATGCGAATTATCAACATTACACGGATAGCATGCAAACCCTAAATACTGGAAAGGTCACGTGATCTACTAGTCACGTTTTCAAACCATGAACAACAAACATTAACATAATATACCCATGTGCTTTAAACGCGCCAGTTTATAGCTGTATTTCCCGCCCAGATTGAAACCTAAATCTCGAACTGCTCTGACATTTATTTGGCCTGTCTGGTATCTGGTATGAAATTGGATACTACCGGGCCTCTCGCAAATATGACGTATAGATCTGATACGTACGGATATACAACAACACGGTCGGTCGTTAATGGGTCACTCAGTTGTGCTTGAAATGTTTTACCCTTAAAATAGGTTATCCTCAACTATGTGGGACATCCATATATCGGCCAGTATTTATTGACAATTTAATTTCACGTTTCGTATTTTACGTAAGCTTGGTGACGATTTTCATGTTATAGAAACGTGTTGGCACCTGTCCATGCTTTGCGAATTTGAGAATCTTTTTACGAGTCGTACCTTGGCACGATTCCAATATATTTCTAGGTTTTGGCAACGCATGGCGTATATTTACCCTGCTGTTGAGCAGAAACTATGCTTTGGCAGCTACACATAAAAACACCGTAGTTGTGAATAAGTTACTATGGGGCGTACATCGTAGTATTTATTGGTGTTATACAATAGTATACATTTATAGTATGTGTTTATTATAGTTGAAGCGTGGTTCAATAAATATTCAGACTATGTAGACGAAAATTCAGGATTCTAAATGCATCACGGTTTTCAGGCCCTATATTTGAACTCGTGTCATGAGTGTAAACGGGCTACGGTACGACATTGAAAATGACCTACGGTTACGTCGACTTAGACAGAAAACGTGCACATTGCTACTAGCGTGGGATACTTTACCATATGCCACGGTGATTTACTGTCTCCCGGCCACGTGGTGAAAGACGGTATGACCTTGAGCAAGCAGTGAAATCAAATTCTGCTTACCCTTCTATTAAAATTCACACTTTATGTTCACGTATATACATTGTTGATTTTATTTGTAAAATTGGGGAGGGGAAACGGGGGCGACTTTATTTATTTATACACTTATTATTTATTAACTCATCAGTTTATACAATATAAACTGCATGCAGAAAATTGGGTCGTGACACAGATTTTAACCGACCACGTGTCTTCAACACAAATGCCTGGGTGACTCCACCGTCAGGTTCCTATCATCATGTCGGGATAACTTCACTGTCAGATCCGTGCTATATATGTGGCAGATCAGACGTGACTCTCAGTCTGCCCATAACATACCAGGGGTGACTCCACTGTTAGACCCGTACCGTATTGATGGTGACTCCACCCCTCAGAACCGTAACGTTCGGGATGACGCCAGAGCCATACGATTCTGTATGCGATTCCATCCTCAGATACGTATCATATCGGACATGACTCCACCGGTCAGAACCGTATCATATCAGTCAGACATGACTCCACCAATCAAAACCGCATCATATCGGACATGACTCCACCAATCAAAACCGCATCATATCGGACATGACTCCACCTGTCAGACCCGTACCATAGCGGACATGACTCCACCTGTAAGACCCGTATCATATCGGACATGACTCCACCTGTCAGACCCGTACCATATCGGACATGACTCCACCTGCAGACCCGTACCATATCGGACATGACTCCACCTGTCAGACCCGTACCATATCGGACATGACTCCACCTGTCAGACCCGTACCATATCGGACATGACTCCACCTGTCATACCCGTACCATTTCGGACATGACTCCGCCCATCAGACCCGTATCATATCGGACATGTCTCCACCTTTCGGACCTGTACTATATCGGACATTCCTCCACCTGTCAGACCCGTACCATATTGGACATGAATCCACCTGTCATACCCGTATCATATCGGGCATGTCTCCACCTGTCAGACCTGTACCATATCGGACATGACTCCACCTGTCAGATCCGTACCATATCGGACATGACTCCATCCATCAGAACTGTATCATATTGGACATGCCTCCACCTGTCATACCCGTACCATTTCGGACATGACTCCGCCCATCAGACCCGTATCATATCGGACATGTCTCCAACTTTCGGACCTGTACTATATCGGACATTCCTCCACCTGTCAGACCCGTACCATATTGGACATGAATCCACCTGTCATACCCGTATCATATCGGACAAGCCTCCACCTGTCAGACCCGTACCATATCGGACATGACTCCGCCCATCAGACCCGTATCATATCGGACATGTCTCCACCTTTCGGCCCTGTACTATATCGGACATTCCTCCACCTGTCAGACCCGTACCATATTGGACATGCCTCCACCTGTCAGACCCGTACCATATCGGACATGACTCCACCTGTCATACCCGTACCATTTCGGACATGACTCCGCCCATCAGACCCGTATCATATCGGACATGTCTTCACCTTTCGGACCTGTACTATATCGGACATTCCTCCACCTGTCAGACCCGTACCATATCGGACATGCCTCCACCTGTCATACCCGTACCATTTCGGACATGACTCCGCCCATCATACCCGTATCATATCGGACATGTCTCCACCTTTCGGACCTGTACTATATCGGACATTCCTCCACCTGTCAGACCCGTACCATATTGGACATGAATCCACCTGTCATACCCGTATCATATCGGGCATGTCTCCACCTGTCAGACCCGTACCATATCGGGCATGCCTCCACCAGTCAGACCCGTACCATATCGGACATGCCTCCACCTGTCAGACCCGTACCATATCGGACATGCCTCCACCTGTCAGACCCGTACCATATCGGACATGCCTCCACCTGTCAGACCCGTACCATATCGGACATGCCTCCACCTGTCAGACCCGTACCATATCGGGCATGCCTCCACCTGTCAGACCCTTATCATATCGGACATGACTCCACCTGTCAGACCCGTACCATATCGGACATGACTCCACCTGTCAGACCCGTACCATATCGGACATGTCTCCACCTTTCAGACCTGTACCATATCAGACACGACTCCACCTGTCAGACCCATACCATATCGGACATGTCTCCACCTTTCAGACCTGTACCATATTGGACATGATTCCACCTGTCAGACCCGTACCATATCAGACATGACTCCACCTGTCAGACCCGTACCATATCGGACATGACTCCGTCCATCAGAACTGTATCATATCGGACATTACTCCATCTGTCAGACCCGTACCATATCGGACATGTCTCCACCTGTCAGACCTGTACTATATCGGACATGACTCCGCCCATCAGACCCGTATCATATCGGACATGACTCCACCTGTCAGACCCGTACCATATTGGACATGACTCCATCCATCAGAACTGTATCATATCGGACATTACTCCATCTGTCAGACCCGTACCATATCGGACATGACTCCACCTTTCAGACCCGTACCATATCGGACATGACTCCACCTGTCAGACCCGTACGATATCGGACATGACTCCACCTGTCAGACCCGTACCATATCGGACATGACTCCACCTGTCAGACCCGTACCATATCGGACATGTCTCTACCTTTCAGACCTGTACCATATCGGACATGACTCCGCTCATCAGACCTGTACCATATCGGACAAGCCTCCACCTGTCAGACCCGTACCATATCGGACATGACTCCGCCCATCAGACCCGTATCATGTCGGACATGTCTCCACCTTTCGGACCTGTACTATATCGGACATTCCTCCACCTGTCAGACCCGTACCATATTGGACATGCCTCCACCTGTCAGACCCGTACCATATCGGACATGACTCCACCAGGCATACCCGTACCATTTCGGACATGACTCCGCCCATCAGACCCGTATCATATCGGACATGTCTTCACCTTTCGGACCTGTACTATATCGGACATTCCTCCACCTGTCAGACCCGTACCATATCGGACATGCCTCCACCTGTCATACCCGTACCATTTCGGACATGACTCCGCCCATCATACCCGTATCATATCGGACATGTCTCCACCTTTCGGACCTGTACTATATCGGACATTCCTCCACCTGTCAGACCCGTACCATATTGGACATGAATCCACCTGTCATACCCGTATCATATCGGGCATGTCTCCACCTGTCAGACCCGTACCATATCGGGCATGCCTCCACCTGTCAGACCCATACCATATCGGACATGCCTCCACCTGTCAGACCCGTACCATATCGGACATGCCTCCACCTGTCAGACCCGTACCATATCGGACATGCCTCCACCTGTCAGACCCGTACCATATCGGACATGCCTCCACCTGTCAGACCTGTACCATATCGGACATGCCTCCACCTGTCAGACCCGTACCATATCGGGCATGCCTCCACCTGTCAGACCCGTATCATATCGGACATGTCTCCACCTTTCAGACCTGTACCATATCAGACACGACTCTACCTGTCAGACCCATACCATATCGGACATGTCTCCACCTTTCAGACCTGTACCATATCGGACATGACTCCACCTGTCAGACCCGTACCATATCAGACATGACTCCACCTGTCAGACCCGTACCATATCGGACATGACTCCAATCATCAGAACTGTATCATATCGGACATTACTCCATCTGTCAGACCCGTACCATATCGGACATGTCTCCACCTGTCAGACCTGTACTATATCGGACATGACTCCGCCCATCAGACCCGTATCATATCGGACATGACTCCACCTGTCAGACCCGTACCATATCGGACATGACTCTATCCATCAGAACTGTATCATATCGGACATTACTCCATCTGTCAGACCCGTACCATATCGGATATGACTCCACCTGTCAGACCCGTACCATATCGGACATGACTCCACTTGTCAGACCCGTACCATATCGGACATGTCTCTACCTTTCAGACCTGTACCATATCGGACATGACTCCGCTCATCAGACCTGTACCATAGCGGACATGACTCCACCTGTCAGACCCGTACCATATCGGACATGACTCCATCCATCAGAACTGTATCATATCGGACATTACTCCATCTGTCAGACCCGTACCATATCGGACATGTCTCCACCTGTCAGACCTGTACTATATCGGACATGACTCCGCCCATCAGACCCGTATCATATCGGACATGACTCCACCTGTCAGACCCGTACCATATCTGACATGACTCCATCCATCAGAACTGTATCATATCGGACATTACTCCATTTGTCAGACCCGTACCATATCGGACATGACTCCATCTTTCAGACCCGTACCATATCGGACATGACTCCATCCATCAGAACTGTATCATATCGGACATGTCTCCACCTGTCAGACCTGTACTATATCGGACATGACTCCGCCCATCAGACCCGTATCATATCGGACATGACTCCACCTGTCAGACCCGTACCATATCTGACATGACTCCATCCATCAGAACTGTATCATATCGGACATTACTCCATTTGTCAGACCCGTACCATATCGGACATGACTCCATCTTTCAGACCCGTACCATATCGGACATGACTCCATCCATCAGAACTGTATCATATCGGACATTACTCCATCTGTCAGACCCGTACCATATCGGACATGACTCAACCTGTCAGACCCGTACCATATCGGACATGTTTCACCTTTCAGACCTGTACCATATCGGACATGTCTCCACCTTTCAGACCTGTACCATATCGGACATGTCTCCACCTGTCAGACCCGTACCATATCGAACATGACTGCACCTGTCAGACCCGTATCATATCGGACATGTCTCCACCTTTCAGAACTGTACTATATCGGACATGCCTCCACCTGTCAGACCCGTACCCTATCGGACATGACTCCATCTGTCAGACCCGTACCATATCGGACATGATTCCACCTGTCAGACCCGTACCATATTGGACATGCCTCCACCTGTCAAACCCGTATCATATCGGACATGTCTCCACCTTTCAGACCGAAGCATTTCGCACATGACTCCGCCCATCAGACCCGTACCATATCGGACATGACTCCACCTGTCATACCCGTACCATTTCGCACATGACTCCGCCCATCAGACCCATAGCATATCGGACATGACTCCACCTGTCAGACCCGTACCATATCGGGCATGCCTCCACCTGTCAGACCCGTACCATATCGGACATGCCTCCACCTGTCAGACCCGTACCATATCGGACATGCCTCCACCTGTCAGAGCCGTACCATATCGGACATGCCTCCACCTGTCAGACCCGTACCATATCGGACATGCCTCCACCTGTCAGACCTGTACCATATCGGACATGCCTCCACCTGTCAGACCCGTACCATATCGGGCATGCCTCCATCCATCAGAACTGTACCATATCGGACATTACTCCATCTGTCAGACCCGTACCATATCGGACATGTCTCCACCTGTCAGACCTGTACTATATCGGACATGACTCCGCCCATCAGACCCGTATCATATCGGACATGTCTCCACCTGTCAGACCCGTACCATATCTGACATGACTCCATCCATCAGAACTGTATCATATCGGACATTACTCCATTTGTCAGACCCGTACCATATCGGACATGACTCCATCTTTCAGACCCGTACCATATCGGACATGACTCCATCCATCAGAACTGTATCATATCGGACATTACTCCATCTGTCAGACCCGTACCATATCGGACATGACTCCACCTGTCAGACCCGTACCATATCGGACATGTTTCACCTTTCAGACCTGTACCATATCGGACATGTCTCCACCTTTCAGACCTGTACCATATCGGACATGACTCCACCTGTCAGACCCGTACCATATCGGACATGACTGCACCTGTCAGACCCGTATCATATCGGACATGTCTCCACCTTTCAGAACTGTACTATATCGGACATGCCTCCACCTGTCAGACCCGTACCCTATCGGACATGACTCCATCTGTCAGACCCGTACCATATCGGACATGATTCCACCTGTCAGACTCGTACCATATTGGACATGCCTCCACCTGTCAAACCCGTATCATATCGGACATGTCTCCACCTTTCAGACCGAAGCATTTCGCACATGACTCCGCCCATCAGACCCGTACCATATCGGACATGACTCCACCTGTCATACCCGTACCATTTCGCACATGACTCCGCCCATCAGACCCGTAGCATATCGGACATGACTCCACCTGTCATACCCGTATCATATCGGACATGTCTCCACCTTTCAGACCTGTACCATATCGGACATGACTCCGCTCATCAGACCTGTACCATATCGGACATGATTCCACCTGTCAGACCCGTACCATATTGGACATGCCTCCACCTGTCAAACCCGTATCATATCGGACATGTCTCCACCTTTCAGACCGAACCATTTCGCACATGACTCCGCCCATAAGACCCGTACCATATCGGACATGACTCCACCTGTCATACCCGTACCATTTCGCACATGACTCCGCCCATCAGACCCATAGCATATCGGACATGACTCCACCTGTCATACCCGTATCATATCGGACATGTCTCCACCTTTCAGACCTGTACCATATCGGACATGACTCCACCTGTCAGACCCGTACCATATCGGACATGTTCCACCTGTCAGACCCGTACCATATCGGACATGACTCCACCTGTCATACCCGTACCATTTCGGACATGACTCCGCCCATCAGACCCGTATCATATCGGACATGTCTCCACCTTTCGGACCTGTACTATATCGAACATTCCTCCACCTGTCAGACCCGTACCATATTGGACATGAATCCATCTGCCATACCCGTATCATATCGAGCATGTCTCCTCCTGTCAGACCTGTACCATATCGGACATGACTCCACCTGTCAGACCCGTACCATATCGGACATGACTACACTGTCAGATCTACGCCATATCGTGGATGGCTCCAGCGTCAGAACCGTACCATATCGGACATGACTACATTGTCAGATCTACGCCATATCGTGGATGGCTCCAGCGTCAGACCCGTACCATATCGGACATGACTACATTGTCAGATCTTCGCCATATTGTGGATGGCTCCAGCGTCAGACCCGTACCATATCGGACATGACTACATTGTCAGATCTACGCCATATTGTGGATGGCTCCAGCGTCCGACCCGTATCATATCGGACATGACTCCACCTGTCAGACCCGTACCATATCGGACATGACTCTATCCATCAGAACTGTATTATATCGGACATTACTCCATCTGTCAGACCCGTACCATATCGGACATGTCTCCACCTGTCAGACCTGTACTATATCGGACATGACTCCGCCCATCAGACCCGTATCATATCGGACATGACTCCACCTGTCAGACCCGTACCATATCTGACATGACTCCATCCATCAGAACTGTATCATATCGGACATTACTCCATTTGTCAGACCCGTACCATATCGGACATGACTCCACCTTTCAGACCCGTACCATATCGGACATGACTCCATCCATCAGAACTGTATCATATCGGACATTACTCCATCTGTCAGACCCGTACCATATCGGACATGACTCCACCTGTCAGACCCGTACCATATCGGACATGTTTCACCTTTCAGACCTGTACCATATCGGACATGTCTCCACCTTTCAGACCTGTACCATATCGGACATGACTCCACCTGTCAGACCCGTACCATATCGGACATGACTGCACCTGTCAGACCCGTATCATATCGGACATGTCTCCACCTTTCAGAACTGTACTATATCGGACATGCCTCCACCTGTCAGACCCGTACCCTATCGGACATGACTCCATCTGTCAGACCCGTACCATATCGGACATGATTCCACCTGTCAGACCCGTACTGTATTAGACATGCCTCCACCTGTCAAACCCGTATCATATCGGACATGTCTCCACCTTTCAGACCGAACCATTTCGCACATGACTCCGCCCATCAGACCCGTACCATAATGGACATGACTCCACCTGTCATACCCGTACCATTTCGCACATGACTCCGCCCATCAGACCCATAGCATATCGGACATGACTCCACCTGTCATACCCGTATCATATCGGACATGTCTCCACCTTTCAGACCTGTACCATATCGGACATGACTCCACCTGTCAGACCCGTACCATATCGGACATGTTCCACCTGTCAGACCCGTACCATATCGGACATGACTCCACCTGTCATACCCGTACCATTTCGGACATGACTCCGCCCATCAGACCCGTATCATATCGGACATGTCTCCACCTTTCGGACCTTTACTATATCGGACATTCCTCCACCTGTCAGACCCGTACCATATTGGACATGAATCCATCTGCCATACCCGTATCATATCGGGCATGTCTCCACCTGTCAGACCTGTACCATATCGGACATGACTCCACCTGTCAGACCCGTACCATATCGGACATGACTACACTGTCAGATCTACGCCATATCGTGGATGGCTCCAGCGTCAGAACCGTACCATATCGGACATGACTACATTGTCAGATCTACGCCATATCGTGGATGGCTCCAGCGTCAGACCCGTACCATATCGGACATGACTACATTGTCAGATCTTTGCCATATTGTGGATGGCTCCAGCGTCAGACCCGCACCATATCGGACATGACTACATTGTCAGATCTACGCCATATTGTGGATGGCTCCAGCGTCCGACCCGTATCATATCGGACATGACTACATTGTCAGATCTTCGCCATATTGTGGATGGCTCCAGCGTCAGACCCGTACCATATCGGACATGACTACATTGTCAGATCTACGCCATATTGTGGACGGCTCCAGCGCCAGACCCGTACTATATCCGTACTATATGAGCAATTGCCCGAAACGCCAAGCTAATTTTTAACTGTTGCTAAAGACAACGATTACCATATATTATCTACTGACAATATATCAACATTATCATTCAGTTAAAGTACGGACATGACGTCGACTACTATGAGCACATCCTCCTTTCATGTTGGTATGGTTGCATCGTGTATCTCTACTCTGGAATTAGTACTCCCTATACTTTCACGTGTTTTATTTACATTTATTACAGGAAATGTAATAAACATATATCTCGTAACATTTACACAGTCGTGGCTATCCTATCGTCACAACGTATGTAGTTAATATTGATCATTTTTTTTTAAATATTAAACTTTAAATTCTTCTTTCAATAAACTACCAAATGCTGCCTAATTTATACATTCCACACACGATGAGAATGTATGAATTTCTCTCCATATTTGGAGTGGGCGGTGACAGCTGATAGCTCATTCAATCTTTCTCTGACGGTTTAATTCATGTAACAGCGGGCAAAGACCTCCTTTTAACTATCTCTAACCTAAATGCCGCACACGAATGTGAAGAATGTCATAGATATATTCAAACTACAAAATCAGTACTAGTGAGAGAAGCTAGAACATATTCTACAGTATATACTTGAACCAGCTGATTGTTTGTCTAGTTTCCAATCCCAGTTTTCAGCCAGTCGTTAACACGAATCACCGTGTAGTTGATTTCATTGTACAACAGGCCAGGTCCGGTCGGTTTTGTTCATAATGTCAAGGTCTTACTTGGGAGTAAAACCGGCTGATAACATTCACCCTCGACCTGTGTCATGATTTCTTGGTTAGTGTTCTGCATGGCATCATAGTGGGCATATTGGTATAATTAGTCGTCTGTCTGTCGTACATCACGCTTGAAACTGGACTTCCGTCTCCTTGGGCACTAAGTTCATCTTAATTTAGAAATATAACTTGGTTATTGTGGCGACAACTTATGTAAGACGCCATACTGTACCGCCTGCAGTATTTTTTGTTTTTTATTTGGAAGTGTGTAGGGTTTGAGGTGCCCACGTTTAAAGACAGCTGTTCGCACATTGACGCCAGAAACCTACTAAGTGGGGAACCAGCGTGTGCCAAATTTATTATTACACTATGTAATGAGATGGTTTCACATTTCTGGTATTTTCGTACTCTATTTCAACTCGCAGTATCCACCGAATGTGCTAAAATAGCGCATGCGCACAGTGAACCGCCACCAGGTCTCGGGAGTTGAGTTTGGGTACATGAGTTGGTAACGTTATCATATGGATGCATTCCCACGAACAATTACCACAACACAGGTTATATTTCTAAAAAAATAAACTAAAATAAGCTTCGTCTACATGGCTTTACGGCAACGTCTGTCTGCTTTTGCTTTGATGAATATCGATGTTTTAATGGAGCAATGGCCAATGAGAAGTTGCATAAGTGGTGAGCAAAATTGAGTGCGAAACTTTTAGCAAGTCAGCAAAATTTTCATATAAATAATTCTTGTAAACAGCGAGAAAAACATACTGCAACAGATTCATTTATGTACTGACTACTTTATGTCGAAGGGACACATGCTGGCTTGAAAAATGCTGCTCACCATACTCCTACCACTGGCTGATGACTTATACCCGTAACGACCAGCCTCTAGGATGCGGTGTTTCTTTTCTTTAGTTTGTTGTGTACAATTTATAAAATTGCAATTCATGGCACACACGCATTGTAGGCTCACTCGCGTAGTGTACTAGTATTTTACTTCCAACATAATTATCCGGAGACGGCAACATCTGTTATGCCCTGGAATGATGACTACTATACTCAGCCTAGACAACAGCGTTATCGCCACCCACGTGCGTTGCGAACTAAATCATACATGATAATAATTACCGGTATGCAGATAGTCAGTGTAAATATTGGTTATTGTGGTTAATACGCCATAATATATAATACCCATACAGTTAGGCGACTCGGTTGTTTTACTGGTCGCTTAGGTAGTCTGCGCAAATGTTTAGTTTGTTTCAAAACTTGGAGTTGTAACTTATATTGATTTAGTAAATACTACTCTCAATCGGTGTTCTTTTACGGTGGAAGATGAATAGATCGCATTCATACTACGACACACCCTAAAATGTGTGAACCTAAAGGTGAAAGCATGCTGTAACTTAGTTTGAACCCAAAACATCGAAATAATATCTAATCGACGTAAGCTTTGGTTGTCGTGCAACGTACATGTATGTTTGAATTTCATGTAAGTAAACAATGTTTTTACACGCGTTGTGTACGTTATCGCATATGGAAAAAGACGCAGCGCGACGACCACTGTCCTTTAAGTTTCTCTCAATATTACTCAACTATAATGCTCATTGTCTGGCTAGGCTAAAGACAGTTATGTAATCATATCAGACCCAAAATTGAGAACATATAGTCTATTATTAAAATATGATAATATTTATTACGGTGTGATGAAGATATTATTATTATTATTATCAGCTGTGATAAAGGGACTGTGTGTAATCAAAGCAATCTAGTGATTCAGCGGTAGAAATCCCACGTGACCCCATTCTGACCAATCGACATGGCGTGCACCATATGAAAACTAATTATAAAGAGCGGGAAAGAGGTGAGCACGTTTCATGAATGGAAACAACTATTGTGGTGACATCGCCGCGTCTAAAGCAAATACCATAATTTATCGACTTAATAACTAATTCTCCAAACACACGATGGGCGTACAAGCGATGAACTATGAATCAAGAATTCCGTCATGTTTTGTTTCTGCTAAAACAAATATAGAAGCATACCTGACCTCGTTCTCAGTCGCATTTCATGTTAAATTTGTCAATATTTTGAGCATTATTCAATATATATATATCTAAAAACATAGTAAAACTATCAGAGCCCTGCATTTGACGATTCTCAGTAAATACAGGGATGGAGGAGGTTGACAGAATGGATATGATCATACTTAATTATGCAGAACATTTCTACGCTTACACAAGACGCGCAAACAACGTGTCTTTGGCAAGTATTCGGCGCATTTATTTATGAAGGCTTCATTCAACTGAAATTTCATTTCGCTTCATAAATGCTCGAAATTTGGATCGTGACAACGTCCATAAAGACGATTCCGAGTTACGAGATTACGAATAAAATACGCCTAACAGTACCAGCTATGGTGTTATGGGCACACCTGAAAGTTGGAAGTATTCCCAAACTACGCAATGCCACTATTAAATCAATTCCCCGGTGGACACGTGTACGTTCATGATAATAAATACTAGTACATGTAGCTGCAAGTACTGGTCTATGTTACGCATACTCTCCGACTGAATAGAACGATGTTGAAATAACATACGTATTATGTGTTTACAAAAACTGTACTGTCAACCAGTCAAAAAAGACTCCTGATAGATTTACGTCCCCTTCTTCCGCCGTTTTTTTTTTGTTGTCTTACAATTTGAACACCGTTGCCTGTAGTCCTCTGAGACTACGAGGACTGGTGCTCCTTACTTTCAAAATTGTGATTGGTCGACCGGTGTGGTGTCCTTCTTGAATAATAGTTTAAACAGGAAGTGGACATTTTAACCTTTCTTTGGGCTAGGCATTCTGATATTTGTGTAGTAGTATTATTGATATATGGGACATATATTTCACAAATAATAACGTTAGCGGTCATGTGACTTTTCCCGCCATGTGTTCCCCCGTAAATCACTGAACAATTTATCCGAAATTTGTTATTTTGGCATATATGTATGTTGATTTCTTCTGAGCCGGAAGTAGTTTTTACAGAAGCCACATTTATCGGATTATTTTTGCCACGCTGCTTATTTATACTTTATAGTATTTATACTGTTTTAACCAATCAACTTGATATTTTGCATATATGACCAAAGCTTCTTCGTGAAAATATAACATATATATTATCAGAATGTACATAGTAAGGTATATCCAGCCTTCAAACATGACCCGACAAAGCTACTAAACAGCTTTAATTTGAGTTGTTGTGTTCTTGCAATTATCATTGGCTTTATAATTTTGTCACCTGCACAACTCAAAAGTTTGCTGTCAATTAATTCCAAACCTTTGAGGTACAGTGGTATACCCCTAATTCAACCATCTGTGCGATTCCCACTGCCGTCGAACGGTTATCGACAAGAGTCGTCATGTGTCATATTGATACTTCATATTATTAAATTATGCATACGTCAAAATGATGATGTGTTTGGCAGTGTACCAATTCCATTATATCTTGGACATAATCCACCCTCTTTGTCTTTTTGTGAATCGTTGACAGTCGTAAATCTCAGAGTACTGTGTTCTAATTGTGTTGTATTCCACCATACTGAAAGCGGCCATTGCAGTTTATTTGCTGCTGATTGTCAATGAGGAATGTAGTTTTTCAATTACATAATGACAATTACTTTATTATAAGTATTTATTGCTTTCCTAGGCCATCGGCCCATATACAAACATATCAAAACAATGCTTAAAATGTAACAGGTACAAGTAGAATATGATAAATATTCTCGGCTATTGATCACACGGAATTAAACAATAATTAATTTGTTAACAATTGTTTCCTAACTTCAAATGCTCTGAACACAAACACACAAATATTTCGTAGAATATCACCATTTGTTGCTTGAACAAGCCTTTGAAATATATCCATGGTTGGTTGGAATGAATAATGTTGGGGGATTAACTCACGTCTTAATGTGTTATAGGCTGGGCAAATCAACAGAAAATGATATTCATCCTCAACAAAATTAGCACGACATACTTTACAGACTCTTTCCGTTGAAAGCAAACCTTCGCGCCTACCTTCTTCAATTCTAAGTGGTAAAACCCCACAACTAAAACAGGCAAAAATGCGGACGAGTTTCAGCTTGCAATTTAAAGATAAATATTTCTCCGGTTGTAAGGTATTCTTGAACTCAATGTAATTACGTAATTTAGGTTTCAAGGACGCATTTGCTTTCCAAAGCTGTTTCTGCGTGTCGGAGACTCGCAGTACATATTCAGAAAGAAAAACGTCCTTGCTACCTACTTCTTGAGCTACCAGACATACCCAAAGCCATATGAATACAAAATATGTTTAATTGCCGTCACCCAGTTATTTCTACCTATGTCATTGAGATTACGCAACATTGAATAGGCATGCCTGGGAATTCTCGTCGGGGGGTTTTCTAAGAGTCTAAGCCAATACTTAATACAACGTTTAAGTGTGGAAACGAAGATTGGAAGTCGCCCACACTCTCCAACTATAGCTTCTTTGGCAGTACCTTGTGGGAGCCCAAGAAGCCTCCTGCACCGTTTCCTATGTACTTTTTCAATTTGGTCGTAGTATTGAAATCCCCATACTTCAGATCCGTAACACAGAATAGGAGATATAATTGAATCAAATAATTTGAAATGGGTGTAAAAATGAACCCCATTGAGTTTAACAGATACCGATGAAAGAATTCTAAGCGCTTTCCCAGCCTAGTCCGCCAAAGTAGAAACTGCTTTAGAACAAATGTTCCTGGAAGAAAGCACGAGACCTAAATACTTATAATAGGAAACAACTTCTAACTCGCTTCCCTCAAGGTATTGATTATACATAAAAACAAATTTACAATGATAAGCTACATGTACAATTAAATCAGTGGATGGCCATAAAGTGTGTTTCAATAAAACACAACACCATGAAATCAATATCCGAGTCGAGATATTATTCATTTTCACAGTAATTCACTATTGTGTGATAAACTACTAAATATTGGCCATTATGGTGATTATTGGAATGCCAAATTATATTTCTACGTCTCTACCATTCGAGCATGTTTACAGCTTCTCTCTAAATCTCGACTCAACAATCAATGTTTTTTTTTTAATGTGCCGAATGTTAACTCAGACTTGAGTACTTACTTGAAAAGTATTGAATTTTTGTTACACTATCTGAGTCGATTTAGTTCAATGGATATCAGTATGTCTGTCTACAATAGTTAGTCGAACTAATTTAACTTTTTGTATGATTAAACCCCGGCTCGGGTTCGACATTGTTCAGATGGTGGACGGACGTTTAGGCCCCGGACGTTTCGGCCTGGACGTTTCGGCCAGTGGCTCTCTTCTGTTAAATAAACGTTACAAGTAATGTTGCCGACATTAGTAAAGCCATACAGAAATGTCTACCAATCAGATCAAGTAAACAGAGGTGTTAACATATAAAAATACAAACATACAAAAAATTTTCACTATTGCCAACAAGTAAACGTAAAGAAATCATTATACTTTCATTTAGAATGTTTTCACTCTGTGGCCAAGTAGATCTTATCATTGAACTCTACTTAGGCCCAAACTTCCGTGGCCAAAACGTCCGTGGCCAAAACGTCCGGGACCGAAACGTCCGGAGCCGAAACGTCCGGCATTCGTTCAAATCCAATAGAACCGAATACACAAATTGCTGTTTATATTGAATTGACGATACATACGACATAATTATTGGGAGGGGGGGGGGTACCTCGTAGCCAGAGTGTAGTACGGGTAGTATTACTGATGGTTATCCAAACTAGTTATTCGCACTTTCGCTTTAAAATATATAATGAGATTTGGACTCTTCTCCAAGACCGAGACTGTATTCATCCTGGGATCACGTGAGATTTGGGCTCTTCTCCAAGACAGGTAATGTTATCCTCATGACATCACTCTAACGATGTATTTAACTCTCCTGAGATCACGTGAGTATTGGATCTTCTCGAACACGGAGTATTGACATCACGTGAGATTTGAGTTCTTCTCATGAACGAAGCATCTATCTCTCCTGACATCACGAGCAAATAGAACACTACTCGAAGAAGTTATAAATAACCTTTAAGTTCCTGACAACACGTTTTCTTTAGCGTGATCATCAGCTCAACGAATTAATAAAGACCACGTGACATGGGCTGTGTCATATTGCATACTTATATATTTAGGTGTCTTCCGGTAATAAATACGCTATTTACCCTAATTTATCACCCTATCTCTTTATACAACCCGCATTTTTAAAATGAGCAATGAAGTGTCGCCAAATTGCGGAGTGATTCGTGGGCCCATGGATTACATGACATTATCACATTTGAGAAAAAAAACAGCTGGTGGCATAATATCAATAATATTATATCAGACTAATACATCTTGTGAACTTATCATTACGTCTACAGTGTCACTTGTTGAATACTTATTATAGCATCTCATTACAAGTGTATCTCGAGATGTGAGTTCCCAAGCAATAATAACATTGTTTGATTTAACCGGGCGACTCGAGCATTGGAGGACTAGCGTCGTTTCTTAAGCAGGGGATATTACAACTACCATTTGCAAAAACAATTATGTACCAGGTTACTGTACATTTGGGTATATATTTTTTATGACACACCATATCTAAATTCTGTGTTATGATACATGGTCATAGACTTTTCCCGAAGAGACGCCATTTTTTTCCTCATTTTGTTTGTTTGTTTGTTTGTCTTTCTCCACATCTGTATTGTATTTGATTCAAAAACCTATTAAAGATATGAAAGCAATAAAGATTATTAATATTACGCCAATTCCTCCCCTCTCTCGGGATTTTAAGTCGTGTATAAAATAACTCAGAGTTTATGTCAGCACTTAAACCAACGTGATAGCAGGCCTGAAATCAGAATTGTATACATGATGGATAATCAAAAAAGTAATATCCGATTGGATATTATAACTGCGATTAAACATCTCACTTGTAATCTCGTGAAATAATTATTTGAGATCAAATGACAGAGAGAAAAAAATGAGCAGTCGTAATACACCGCGCTCTAGGAAATAGATTGTGGACTTGGTCGGACCCGGTATTCGCTACAGACATAAAGAACGTCAACATAAACACAGGGGGACACCAGTCGCTAAAAGTGACATCAATATCATCAATATTATCAATATAAAATATGAGTATTGAATTAAAATATAATATCATAATAGAAACAATTTAGTCTATGTTACGTATACCAGCGTTTATAGTTGTTCGTGAAAGGGCGTTATAAATACCGTATTCGCGTTGTTCTTTTGATAATGACAGCACTAGGGCAAAAGCCTCAGTTTTTTGCACACGACCCGAAACCATAAAATGATGTATTGGTGATGTATACAAAGTTTATGCTTGACGCATGGAGCCGGGAACAGCCACTGGTGGCGCTTTATGCAATCGAGACCTTTTTGGCCTACTAGTATTTTGGCTTGCCGTAGCTCATTTATTTAGATAGTAGTAAACGATTAAGCAGTTGTTAAATTTGCTGAACGTTACATTCGTATTCGAAGGCCTTACATAAGCGATGCTACCAGATACATACAACAGCTAACAAGCCACACCAACCCAGTGACTGCTGAGAATTTGTACACACTCCCAGCGTGTCACACGCCGTAATATGCAATGACAATCCTGGTTTCCCCGCAACTCTGGGTACCATCGGTTCAGTTAGCGTTAGTACGACCCGGTTCTGACGCGACCTTACATGAATCGCATCGAACAGTTAATACAATTTAGGTCAAATATCGGAGAAAAAAAACAACCTTTGAACTACTCATATCGATGCCAATATTTGCATCATTCTTGGGGGCGCACTTTGCACTGGTTGACACGAATGTAATCGACTATGATGATCGGTTCTTGAATACTGAACTTAATATTTCATATTTTCTGTTACAGGAGCCTTTCTCATTCCATACACAATATGTCTAATATTATTGGGAATTCCCATATTTTATATGGAAGTTGGTCTTGGTCAATACCTTGGGATTGGTGGGATAAGTGCTTGGCAAATTGCCCCTGCATTCAAAGGTAAGTGACGTATCAAAGGTTATGGCAGTGTATTGGAGCATTTACTTACTTAGTTCTTTAGAGATCGCCTGGCATATGGAAGATTTTCAAAATGTTTGCCGAGCCTACTGTAGTCCGTATCTTGAATTGGGTTCCCTGCCAAAACCCTAATGTCAATGTTTGAAACATGGCAAATGCCTGGTAGGCCGCCTACGCCACCAAAGTTGCAACTATTGTCAGAAAATTGAATGATAGCTCATATTATTGAGTAGTATGATCTTGGTTTTTCATCTTTCTATGAAAGTAAGCCTCAAAGACCCGTCGGATTCGAGACGAGACATTGCGAGCATGAAGTGGAATTAGTGGCATTTTGCCATCATGATACTGGGTATGACAACGTAATATTAATGAGATGCTCAATTGTTTGAGTCACAGATATCGAGTTACGAACGTCGAGTTACAAAAATAACCACGCCCTTATTTTAGAAACCACGATCACTTTTTTTAAAAAATTATAACTGTTTGTTTGCTCAACTCTCGAACTTTGATCAACAGTTGAACGAACTTGAACGATCTAGAATTTGATTGGATATCGTTGGATTGGATATCATCACGTTTTATTCAACGAAAGTTACATTTTGCGTCGAACATATAAATGAACACAATTATTGTGGGCGGATAGTTCATATAATGTATATTATTCAACCCATCAATAAAATGCAATCAAGGTTTTCGAATGCACTTAAAAAGCGGTGCCGTTGCACCACGCATGCGTGAGGTATGGGTTTCATATGAATACATATGAGACGTTATCAAGCTTTAAATGTGTTTTGGAAGGTTTCGATGGAGTCAGCGCACATTGCTCCAAGACATGTGTGATTCCCTTTACAAGGGCGCATTGGATTGTGTGAAAATCAGTATTTACCAACCCCAATGTCACACATTTAAGTCGTCTATCTGCTTCCACATACTAGATCCGATCGGTTGAATCATAAATCGAGTGTACCAGAACTAGTGTTATGACTAAACAGTATTCGCATCTACCTGCAGTGAAAATTAACGAGTCTAGGGAACGGTAGTTTGGTGAGTTGCGGTGTATGCCCGTAATTAACATACATCAGAGTAAATGTTATGAAACACAGTTCTAAGCATGAATTGGAAATCACAATCACAACAACATTTCAGGGAACTTTATATAGACCGACTTTTTGCTTATTGGCTTTAGCTAGACCAATCAGTTGAAGTAGATCTAAATGAATCGGTGTGTTAACATGCTTATGATTAAAAGGTCTCGAATGTCAGACAAACATTTCCACACATTCACATGCTAACATAAAGACAAGGCCAACGATTTATAGAATAAGTTTCCTTGGATATATATATCATGACACGAACTCCATTATCTATTTTTTCTAGGTGTTGGATATGCTTCAGCCACCATCGCATGTATGCTAAATATTTACTACATCGTTATTATTGCGTGGAGCCTTATATACCTGTTCTTCTCATTCTTTCCTACGTTACCATGGACTTTATGTGACGCCAACTGGAATGATATATTTTGTTATGACTATAGCTACCATAATACTACAAACAATGGAACTGCTTTTTGTACCGGACCATACAATAATGTTACAATAAATATGACTGATTCTGAAACACCGTCTGAACAATTTTGGAAGTGAGTTCTTAAAATCATGTTTTTATTATAATTAAGGAGATTAAGTTTATATAATTTTTGTTTATATGTATGCAGGAAACAGGTGATAAAGCACAGCAAACAAACAATAATGGTTCATTGACAGTTAGAAAAGTATCAGAAGTAAATCACGACGTTGTGGACGCTCAAGGTTTACCAGGTTTCATGGCTACCTTGATATTCATTGTGTATTCATATTCTTGTCTATTCATTGTGTTTGTGTTTCAATGAACCGTACATATAGAGATTAACTTGAGATGCAGGTGTTGGTTTCAAAATTCTTTTCCGACGATAATCTCAGCTTGCAATTCCAAGTAAATAACGCAGCTTTACTTACTCCCCTTCGGTGACGATGTTGTCATGCTGAGAAAATTCATTAGATAACATATAATACATGGTTACTAAAACCAGATCTATCATGATAGAACTTTCCATGTTGGTTGAAGTTATTCACAACCGATCCATGTGGTCAAACTAATTTATTTAGTTAAACATTCATCTTCTCGCGCCAATGTTGTTTTACCATTTCTCCATCTTCTTTTAGTAATGCCGTTCTTCAGATATCTGATGGGATTCACGAGATAGGGTCTGTTATCTGGTACCTGGCATTGGCATTGTTTATAGCATGGGCACTCACGTATGCTTGTATTGTAAAAGGAGTCAAAACTACGGGCAAGGTAAGCAAACACAGTTTATCAGGCAGAACTGTTATTGCAATGATGTGTGTGATTATTTATGGTCGAGGTAATATATAAATACTTGTATATACTTCACTATTCTAGCAAATGTATCAATTAAGTACGTTTTGCATGACGTAATCCTTTAATGTAAATTATTCATTTTCTCGCAGATTGTATGGTTCACTACTACATTTCCATATGTTGTGTTAACAATCCTGTTGATCCGAGCTTGTACTTTACCCGGGGCCGAAGACGGAATTTACTACTACCTTGTTCCTGACTGGAGTAAATTATTAGAGGCCCAGGTAAGACATCCTAGCATAGCTGGTGTGTTAGCCACATCAACCGCTGTTCTTCTAAACGCGTGTAGTGAATTTAATAATGGACGCAGCACAAAAGAAAAATTAATCCACGAGTTTTAATCATTCCGACATTGGAGATTCACGTATAACATATTCACAGTTTCGTTATTTTCAAATGTCAACACGAATAGGGTCGTATTTCTCGGAATCGTTATCGTTTCATCATTTGCATACGTGATCAGTGGAACGGACGGAGCCATATTAGAGCTATCAAATAAAACATTTTTAATGACAAATTGCTTCGTTATAACAATATATTACCTTATTATAAGGAGATACTTCGTTATAACGAGACATTACCTCGCTAGTTTTGTTTGGTGAAACAAATAAATTATTTTGTTATAAGGGAATACTACGTAATACCACTTTATGACAAAGCAGTGTCTCGTTAATTACGATGTAATTTTATTGTTCCCCATACCAAATTGAATCGTACCATGATATAAATCGGAGGTGATCATGTGACAAACATGGTATGTTGAGTGACGTTAATAAAGCAGCTATACGAAATATCGTGTGATATCATGATTATAATATGATAATTTACAGATAATATTAGTGTCTCATGTAGTTCACCTTATGACTAATGTAAGGTTTCATTTACTTCTCAAGGTCTGGGTCGATGCAGGCTCGCAGATTTTCTTCTCTCTCGGTGTTGGTATATCCTCGCTGATATCATTGGGAAGTTATAATCCATACCACAATAATATAGTCATGTAAGTTATATTCCTAATCTGTGGCACTGGTTGTAAATCAATATAAAGACAGAAATGGTATAAGATGGTATAATTTGTAACGCAGCAATACTAGTTGTTTGCATTTATATGCATTCAGTGCTTATGAAAAGTTTTCGCAGTTAAAACAAAACAAATAGTCACACATGCAATCACCCATTCACGCGATGACTCTCTGGATCTAATTGCTAAAGGTTTTGATGGGCATTGTAAACGGCGAAATGCTTAAATCAGTCTACCACAACATTTCAAAAAGAAGGACTTTAACGTGTATAGTTCTGAATTATCATTCCTATTTATATTTCATGTTTGCCTACATGTATCGAGAAAGTGAAAGTTGTCAAATTCTTATAGCCAAACATGTATTTGACATGTTTTATAGGAATATATTTTCCTAAACCATTTAATTTGCATAGCATAACATATACATGTACGACACTGCGATAAACATTCGCAAACGCCCACTGCTCCCGTGTGTTGCACTAATACATGACAAGTTCTTATAAAGCAGTGTAATATTATATTATTCCAGAGATACACTTGTTGTGTGTACAGTCAACTGTCTGACAAGTTTTTACGGAGGGTTCATGGTCTTTGCGACATTGGGATTTATGGCGTGGACACAAGGCGTTGAAGTAGAAGATGTAGTGGACTCAGGTTAGTTCAATATTATCGTCGGATTAGGCCACATAAATTCTTCTAAATGATGTGCATTGGTCTACGCCAATATTTCTGATAAAATAATTGTATATGTGACTTCTACTAATGTACGACTGAGGCGTGAGTAATATTCACAACCAGTATACCATTTTTCTACATTTCTACATCTGGTTGAACGTGAACTCACAAATTGAATCGCCGCCAACAGTTTATTTTATTCATTCATAGGTCCTGGACTGACGTTTATAACAGTACCAACAGCTATAGCTGAAATGCCTGGTGCCCAATTCTGGGCGGTATTGTTCTTCATTATGTTGTTACTTTTAGGACTTGACAGTCAGGTGAGCATACGACAATAACATTTACAAGACGTATTGTCAATACGATAACTAATATTGTCGTTACTGTTTATTATCTCAACTTTCTGTGTCCATTTTTGCAGTTCTGTGTGGTTGAGGGATTTTACACCTGCATTGCCGACGAATATCCTAAGTACCTTAGATCAAAGCGACCTCTCTGTTTATTCATCGTGTGTTGTGTTTACTACCTCTTGGCGTTACCCTGCATAACAAACGTAAGACATTCAACTTGTTATAGTTTATGTTTGTTGCCATTGGAGTACAATGCAAGGTGATTTGCATTGCATTATAACTATAACCTTGAGTGTCGATGTACTTTCGTGTCACGATCATAGAGTCAATGCAAATCTATATACAAGATTGTGTCTGATTGGCTAACAAGCCCTAACACCGAACAGTCGAACTAATCAGACAACAGCTTTTTTGTTGGTTGACAGTTTTTTTGACGTAATAAATTCTGCCTCGTACATAAGTTTCGACAACTATACTACACTGTCGGCTATATGTGAGTGGAATATGAATGATGTCATCATCATTTGCTAATTCGTATTTTTCAGGCGGGAATGTATTTCTTCACATTAATGGACGGCTATGGAGCAAGTGGATATGTGTTGTTGTGGGTTGCATTGTGGGAATGTATCGTCATTAGTTATGTATATGGTGTCAAGAAATACCTGAAAGGCATGACGCACATGTTGAAATCTAAACCAAACTGGTTTTGGCCAGCTTGTTGGTGTTTTATCTCACCATGTATTCTCATTGTAAGTGAACATACATGTATCTACGCTTAAAACTAGTCCCTTCGCGTTTCGAGTTGAGAGAGCATATTTTAAATATGTTTTGTCCGATATTGAATGTTGATATTGAATTATAATTTATTCAGAACAACGTAAATAATATTGGTTGGATAAAATGATCAGCTATTTTGTATTAATAGTACATACCTACGTACTACGTCATAATTGAATTGATATTTAATACATTTAATAAGGAATATACATTATACAGAGATTTCTACTATACTAGTTAGATACGACTATTCAGATAATGACTACAATACTAGATAGATACGGCTATTCAGATAATGACTACAATACTAGTTAGATACGGCTATTCAGGTACTTCTACGATACTTGTTCGATACGACTATTCAGATACTTCTACGATACTTGTTAGATATACGACTATTCAGATACTTCTACGATACTTGTCAGATACGACTATTCAGATAATGGATACAATACTAGTTAGATACAACTATTCAGATACTTCTACGATACTTCTTAGAAACGACTATTCAGATACTTCTACGATACTTGTTAGATACGACTATTCAGATAATGACTACAGTACTTGTCAGATACGACTATTCAGATACTAACTACGATACTTGTTAGATACGACCATTCAGATACTTCTACGATACTTGTTAGATACGACTATTCAGATAATTCTACGATACTTGTTAGATACGACTATTCAGATACTGGCTGCGATACTAGTCAGATACGACTATTCAGATACTAACTACGATACTTGTTAGATACGACCATTCAGATACTTCTACGATACTTGTTAGATACGACTATTCAGATACTTCTACGATACTTGTGAGATACAACTATTCAGATACTAACTACGATACTTGTTAGATACGACTATTCAGATACTAACTACGATACTTGTTAGATACGACTATTCAGATAATGACTACAGTACTTGTTAGATACGACTATTCAGATACTGGCTACGATACTAGTCAGATACGACTGTTCAGATACTAACTATGATACTTGTTAGATACGACTATTCAGATACTTCTACGATACTTGTTAGATACGACTATTCAGATACTGGCTACGATACTAGTTAGATACGACTATTCAGATACTAACTACGATACTTGTTAGATACGACTATTCAGACACTTCTACGATACTTGTTAGATACGACTTCAGATACTAACTACGATACTAGTTAGATACGGCTATTCAGGTACTTCTACGTAACTAGACATATACGACTATTCAGATACTGACTACGATACTAGTAAGATTTTATATTCAATTTTCAGATAATGAATACAATACTTGTTAGATACGACTACTCAGATACTGAATACAATACTAGTTATATACAACTATTCAGAAACTGACTACAATACTAGTATAATACGACTATTCAAATATCGACTATGATACTAGTCAGATACGACTATTCAGATACTGACTATGATACTAGTGAGTACGACTATTCAGATACTGACTATGACACTAGTGAGATACGACTATTCAGATACTGACTACGATACTTGTTCGATACTTAATACGTTACTAGGTAGATATTGACTACAATACTAGTATGATTCTATTCAGACACTGACTACATAATTAGTTAGATACTATTCAGATACTAACTACGTTACTAGTCAGGTTCGACTATTGAGATATTGACTACGATACTAGTAAAATACGACTATTCAGATACTGACAACGATACAAGTAAAATACGACTATTCAGATACTGACTACGATATTTGTTCGATACGAATATTCAGATACTGAATGCGATACTAGTCAGATACGACTACTTTACTTTTCAGATGCGAATAATCAGATACTGTCTATGACACTAGTCAGATACGACGATTCAGATACTGATTATGATACTTGTTAGACACGACTATTTAGATACTGTTTATGATACTAGTCAGATACGACTATTCAGATACTGACTACAATACTTGTTAGATATGACTATTCAGATACAGACTACGGTACTAGTTAGATACGACTATTCAGATACTGGCTACGATACTAGTCAGATACGACTATTCAGATACTAACTACGATACTTGTTAGATACGACTATTCAGATAATGACTACAGTACTTGTTAGATACGACTATTCAGATACTGGTTACGATACTTGTCATATACGACTATTCAGATACTAACTACGATACTTGTTAGATACGACTATTCAGATACCTCTACGATACTTGTTAGATACGACTATTCAGATACTAACTACGATACTTGTTAGGTACGACTATTCAGATACTTCTACGATACTTGTTAGATACGACTATTCAGATACTAACTACGATACTAGTCAGATACGACTATTCAGATACTAACTACGATACTTGTTAGATACGACTATTCAGATAATGACTAAAGTACTTGTTAGATACTACTATTCAGATACTGGCTACGATACTAGTTAGATACGACTATTCAGATACTAACTACGATACTTGTTAGATGCGACTATTCAGATACTAACTACGATACTTGTTAGGTACGACTATTCAGATACTTCTACGATACTTGTTAGATACGACTGTTCAGATACTAACTACGATACTAGTCAGATACGACTATTCAGATACTAACTACGATACTTGTTAGATACGACTATTTAAATAATGACTACAGTACTTGTTAGATACTACTATTCAGATACTGGCTACGATACTTGTTAGATACGACTATTCAGATACTTCTACGATACTTGTTAAATACGACTATTCATACACTTCTACGATAATTGTTAGATATGACTTCAGCTACTAACTACGATACTAGTTAGATACGGCTATTCAGGTACTTCTACGTAACTAGTCATATACGACTATTCAGATACTGACTACGTTACTAGTAAGATTTGATACTCAATATTCAGATAATGAATACAATACTTGTCAGATACGACTACTCAGATACTGAATACAATACTAGTTATATACAACTATTCAGAAACTGGCTACAATACCTGTATAATACGACTATTCAAATATCGACTATGATACTAGTCAGATACGACTATTCAGATACTGACTATGATACTAGTGAGATACGACTATTCAGATACTGACTATGACACTAGTCAGATAGGATTATTCAGATACTGACTACGATACTTGTTCGATACGAATATTCAAATACTTAATACGTTACTAGGTAGATATTGACTACAATACTAGTATGATTATATTCAGACACTGACTACATAATTAGTTAGATACTATTCAGATACTACCTACGTTACTAGTCAGGTTCGACTATTCAGATATTGACTACGATACTAGTAAAATACGACTATTAAGATACTGACAATGATACAAGTAAAATACGACTATTCAGATACTGAATGCGATACTAGTCAGATACGACTACTTTACTTTTCAGATGCGAATAATCAGAGAATGTCTATGACACTAGTCAGATACGACTATTCAGATACTGATTATGGTACTTGTTAGACACGACTATTTAGATACTGTTTATGATACTTGTTAGATATGACTATTTAAATACAGACTACGATACTAGTTAGATACGACTATTCAGATAATAACTACGTTACTAGTCAGACACGACTACTTTACCTTTCAGATGCGAATAATCAGATACAGTCTATGACACTAGTCAGATACGACTATTCAGCTACTTTTACGATACTAGTTAGACACGACTATTCAGATATTGACTACAATACTTGTTAGATAAGACTATTCAGATATAGATTACGATACTAGTTAGATACAACTATTCAGATACTGACTATAATATTTGTTAGATACGACTATTCAGATACTAACTACCATACTAGTTAGATACGATTATCCAGATACTGACTACGATACTAGTTAGGTAGGACTATTCAGATACTGACTATGCTACAAGTAAAATACGACTATTCAGATACTGACTACGATATTTGTTCGATACGAATACTCAGATACTGAATACGATACTAGTTAGATACGACTATTCAGATAATGACTACGTTACTAGTCAGACACGACTACTTTACTTTTCAGATGCGAATAATCAGATACTGTCTATGACACTAGTCAGATACGACTATTCAGATACTGACTACGATATTTGTTCGATACGAATATTCAGATACCGAATACGATACTAGTCAGATACGACTATTCAGATACTGACTACGATACTAGTTAGATACGACTTTTCAGATACTGACTACGATATTTGTTCGATACGAATATTCAAATACTGAATACGATACTAGTCAGATACGACTATTCATATACTGACTACGATACTAGTTACATACGACTATTTAGTTACTGTTTATGATACTAGTAAAATACGACTATTCCGATTCTGACTACGATATTTGTTCGATACGAATATTCAGATACTGAATACGATGCTAGTTAAATACCACTATTCAGATAATGACTACGTTACTAGTCAGATACGACTACTTTACTTTTCAGATGCGAATAATCAGATACTGTCTATGACACTAGTCCGATACGACTATTTAGATACTAATTATGATACTTGTTAGATACGAATATTCAGATACTTTTGCGAAACTAGTTAGATAGGACTATTTAGATACTGACTACACTACTTGTTAGATACGACTATTCAGATACTAACTACGATACTAGTTAGATACGACTATTCAGATACTGACTACAATACTTGTTAGATACGACTATTCGGATACTGACTACGATACTAGTTAGATACGATTATCCAGATACAGACTACGATACTAGTTAGATAGAACTATTCAGATACTGACTACGATACTAGTTAGATACGACTATTCAGATACTGACTGCAATACTTGTTAGATAAGACTATTCAGATACAGACTACGATACTATTTAGATACGACTATTCAGATACTGACTACAATACTTGTTAGATACGACGATTCAGATACTAACTACGATACTAGTTAGATACGACTATTCAGATACTGACTACGATACTAGTTAGATACGACGATTCAGATACTGACTACGATACTAGTTAGATACGACGATTCAGATACTGACTACGATACTAGTTAGGTACGACGATTCAGATACTGATTATGATACTTGTTAGATACGACTATTTAGATACTGTTTATGATACTAGTCAGATACGAATATTCAGATACTGTCTATGACACTAGTCAGATACGACTATTCAGATACTGACTACGATACTTGTTAGATACGACTATTCAGATATTGACTACGATACTAGTTAGATACGATTATCTAGATACTGACTACGCTACTTGTAAAATACGACTATTCAGATACTGACTACGATATTTGTTCGATACGAATACTCAGATAGTGAATACGATAATAGTTAGATACGACTATTCAGATAATGACTACGTTACTAGTCAGACACGACTACTTTACCTTTCAGATGCGAATAATCAGATACTGTCTATGACACTAGTCAGATACGACTATTCAGCTACTTTTACGATAATAGTTAGATACGACTATTCAGATACTGATTACGATACTACTTAGATACAACTATTTAGATACTGTTATGATACTAGTCAGATACGACTATTCAGATACTTCTACGACACAAGTTAGATACGACTATTCAGATACAGACTACGATACTAGTTTGATACGACTATTCAGATACTGACTACAATACTTGTTAGATATGACTATTCAGCTACAGACTACGATACTAGTTAGATACGACTATTCAGATACTGACTACAATACTTATTAGATAAGACTATTCAGATACAGATTACGATACTAGTTAGATACGATTATCCAGATACTGACTACAATATTTGTTAGATACGACTATTCAGATACTGACTACGCTACTAGTAAAATACGACTATTCAGATACTGACTACGATATTTGTTCGATACGAATACTCAGATACTGAATATGATACTAGTTAGATACGACTATTCAGATAATGACTACGTTACTAGTCAGATACGACTACTTTACTTTTCAGATGCGAATAATCAGATACTGTCTATGACACTAGTCAGATACGACTATTCAGATACTTTTACGATACTAGTTACATACGACTATTTAGGTACTGTTTATGATACTAGTAAAATACGACTATCCAGATACTGACTACGAAATTTGTTCGATACGAATATTCAGGTACTGAATACGATACTAGTCAGATACGACTATTGAGATATTGACTACGATACTAGTTACATACGACTTTTTAGATACTGAATACGATTCTAGTTAGATACGACTATTCAGATACTGACTACGATATTTGTTCGATACGAATACTCAGATAGTGAATACGATAATAGTTAGATACGACTATTCAGATAATGAATACGTTACTAGTCAGATACGACTACTTTACTTTTCAGATGCGAATAATCAGATACTGTCTATGACACTAGTCAGATACGACTATTCAGATACTTTTACGATACTAGTTACATACGACTATTTAGGTACGTTTATGATACTATTAAAATACGACTATTCGGATACTGACTACGATACTAGTTAGATACGATTATCCAGATACAGACTACGATACTAGTTAGATAGGACTATTCAGATACTGACTACGATACTAGTTAGATACGACTATTCAGATACTGTCTACAATACTTGTTAAATAAGACTATTCAGATACAGACTACGATACTAGTTAGATACGACTATTCAGATACTGACTACAATACTTGTTAGATAAGACTATTCAGATACAGACTACGATACTAGTTAGATACGACTATTCAGATACTGACTGCAATACTTGTTAGATAAGACTATTCAGATACAGACTACGATACTAATTAGATACGACTATTCAGATACTGACTACAATACTTGTTAGATACGACGATTCAGATACTAACTACGATACTAGTTAGATACGACTATTCAGATACTGACTACGATACTAGTTAGATACGACGATTCAGATACTGACTACGATACTAGTTAGATACGACTATTCAGATACTGACTACGATACTAGTTAAATACGACGATTCAGATACTGATTATGATACTTGTTAGATACGACTATTTAGATACTGTTTATGATACTAGTCAGATACGACTATTCAGATACTGACTACAATACTTGTTAGATACGACTATTCAGATACTGACTACGATACTAGTTAGATACGATTATCTAGATACTGACTACGCTACTTGTAAAATACGACTATTCAGATACTGACTACGATATTTGTTCGATACGAATACTCAGATAGTGAATACGATAATAGTTAGATACGACTATTCAGATAATGACTACGTTACTAGTCAGACACGACTACTTTACCTTTCAGATGCGAATAATCAGATACTGTCTATGACACTAGTCAGATACGACTATTCAGCTACTTTTACGATACTAGTTAGATACGACTATTCAGATACTGATTACGATATTACTTAGATACAACTATTTAGATACTGTTATGATACTAGTCAGATACGACTATTCAGATACTTCTACGACACAAGTTAGATACGACTATTCAGATACAGACTACGATACTAGTTAGATACGACTATTCAGATACTGACTACAATACTTGTTAGATATGACTATTCAGCTACAGACTACGATACTAGTTAGATACGATTATCCAGATACAGACTACGATACTAGTTAGATAGAACTATTCAGATACTGACTACGATACTAGTTAGATACGACTATTCAGATACTGACTGCAATACTTGTTAGATAAGACTATTCAGATACAGACTACGATACTAGTTAGATACGACTATTCAGATACTGACTACGATATTTGTTCGATACGAATACTCAGATACTGAATATGATACTAGTTAGATACGACTATTCAGATAATGACTACGTTACTAGTCAGATACGACTACTTTACTTTTCAGATGCGAATAATCAGATACTGTCTATGACACTAGTCAGATACGACTATTCAGATACTTTTACGATACTAGTTACATACGACTATTTAGGTACGTTTATGATACTATTAAAATACGTCTATTCAGATACTGACTACGATATTTGTTCGATACGAATACTCAGATAGTGAATACGATAATAGTTAGATACGACTATTCAGATAATGACTACGTTACTAGTCAGACACGACGACTTTACCTTTCAAATGCGAATAATCAGATACTGTCTATGACACTAGTCAGATACGACTATTCAGATACTTTTACGATACTAGTTACATACGACTATTTAGGTACTGTTTATGATACTAGTAAAATAAGACTATCCAGATACTGACTACGATATTTGTTCGATACGAATATTCAGGTACTGAATACGATACTAGTCAGATACGACTATTCAGATATTGACTACGATACTAGTTACATACGACTTTTTAGATACTGAATACGATTCTAGTTAGATACGACTATTCAGATAATGACTAAGATACTAGTCAGATACGACTATTCAGATACTGCCTATGATACTAGTAAAATACGACTATTCAGATAATGACTACGTTACTAGTCAGATACGACTACTTTACTTTTCAGATGCGAATAATCAGATACTGTCTATGACACTAGTCAGATACGACTATTCAGATACTTTTACGATACTAGTTACATACGACTACTTAGGTACGTTCATGATACTATTAAAATACGACTATTCAGATACTGACTACGATATTTGTTCGATACGAATATTCAGATATAGATTACGATACTAGTTAAATACGACTATTCAGATAATGACTACGTTACTAGTCAGATACAACTACTTTACTTTTCAGATGCGAATAATCAGATACTGTCTATGACACTGGTCAGATACGACTATTCAGATACTGATTATGATACTTGTTAGATACGACTATTCAGATACTTTTGCGAAACTAGGTGGATACGACTATTTAGATACTGACTGCAATACTTGTTAGATACGACTATTCAGATACTGACTACAATACTTGTTAGATACGACTATTCGGATACTGACTACGATACTAGTTAGATACGATTATCCAGATACAGACTACGATACTAGTTAGATAGGACTATTCAGATACTGACTACGATACTAGTTAGATACGACTATTCAGATACTGACTACGATACTTGTTAGATACAACTATTCAGATACTGACTACGATACTAGTTAGATACGACTATTCAGATACTGACTACAATACTTGTTAAATAAGACTATTCAGATACAGACTACGATACTAGTTAGATACGACTATTCAGATACTGACTACAATACTTGTTAGATAAGACTATTCAGATACAGACTACGATACTAGTTAGATACGACTATTCAGTTACTGACTGCAATACTTGTTAGATAAGACTATTCAGATACAGACTACGATACTAGTTAGATACGACTATTCAGATACTGACTACAATACTTGTTAGATACGACGATTCAGATACTAACTACGATACTAGTTAGATACGACTATTCAGATACTCACTACGATACTAGTTAGATACGACGATTCAGATACTGACTACGATACTAGTTAGATACGACGATTCAGATACTGACTACGATACTAGTTAGATACGACGATTCAGATACTGATTATGATACTTGTTAGATACGACTATTTAGATACTGTTTATGATACTAGTCAGATACGACTATTCAGATACTGTCTATGACACTAGTCAGATACGACTATTCAGATACTGACTACGATACTAGTTAGATACGACGATTCAGATACTGACTACGATACTAGTTAGATACGACGATTCAGATACTGATTATGATACTTGTTAGATACGACTATTTTGATACTGTTTATGATACTAGTCAGATACGACTATTCAGATACTGTCTATGACACTAGTCAGATACGACTATTCAGATACTGACTACAATACTTGTTAGATACGACTATTCAGATACTGACTACGATACTAGTTAGATACGATTATCTAGATACTGACTACGCTACTTGTAAAATACGACTATTCAGATACTGACTACGATATTTGTTCGATACGAATACTCAGATAGTGAATACGATAATAGTTAGATACGACTATTCTGATAATGACTACGTTACTAGTCAGACACGACTACTTTACCTTTCAGATGCGAATAATCAGATACTGTCTATGACACTAGTCAGATACGACTATTCAGCTACTTTTACGATACTAGTTAGATACGACTATTCAGATACTGATTACGATACTACTTAGATACAACTATTTAGATACTGTTATGATACTAGTCAGATACGACTATTCAGATACTTCTACGACACAAGTTAGATACGACTATTCAGATACAGACTGCGATACTAGTTAGATACGACTATTCAGATACTGACTACAATACTTGTTAGATATGACTATTCAGCTACAGACTACGATACTAGTTAGATACGACTATTCAGATACTGACTACAATACTTATTAGATAAGACTATTCAGATACAGATTACGATACTAGTCAGATACGATTATCCAGATACTGACTACAATATTTGTTAGATACGACTATTCAGATACTGACTACGCTACTAGTAAAATACGACTATTCAGATACTGACTACGATATTTGTTCGATACGAATACTCAGATAGTGAATACGATAATAGTTAGATACGACTATTCAGATAATGACTACGTTACTAGTCAGACACGACGACTTTACCTTTCAAATGCGAATAATCAGATACTGTCTATGACACTAGTCAGATACGACTATTCAGATACTTTTACGATACTAGTTACATACGACTATTTAGGTACTGTTTATGATACTAGTAAAATAAGACTATCCAGATACTGACTACGATATTTGTTCGATACGAATATTCAGGTACTGAATACGATACTAGTCAGATACGACTATTCAGATATTGACTACGATACTAGTTACATACGACTTTTTAGATACTGAATACGATTCTAGTTAGATACGACTATTCAGATACTGACTAAGATACTAGTCAGATACGACTATTCAGATACTGCCTATGATACTAGTAAAATACGACTATTCAGATAATGACTACGTTACTAGTCAGATACGACTACTTTACTTTTCAGATGCGAATAATCAGATACTGTCTATGACACTAGTCAGATACGACTATTCAGATACTTTTACGATACTAGTTACATACGACTACTTAGGTACGTTATGATACTATTAAAATACGACTATTCAGATACTGACTACGATATTTGTTCGATACGAATATTCAGATATAGATTACGATACTACTTAAATACGACTATTCAGATAATGACTACGTTACTAGTCAGATACAACTACTTTACTTTTCAGATGCGAATAATCAGATACTGTCTATGACACTGGTCAGATACGACTATTCAGATACTGATTATGATACTTGTTAGATACGACTATTCAGATACTTTTGCGAAACTAGGTGGATACGACTATTTAGATACTGACTGCAATACTTGTTAGATACGACTATTCAGATACTGACTACAATACTTGTTAGATACGACTATTCCGATACTGACTACGATACTAGTTAGATACGATTATCCAGATACAGACTACGATACTAGTTAGATAGGACTATTCAGATACTGACTACGATACTAGTTAGATACGACTATTCAGATACTGACTACGATACTAGTCAGATACGACGATTCAGATACTAACTACGATACTAGTTAGATACGACTATTCAGATACTGACTACGATACTAGTTAGATACGACGATTCAGATACTGACTACGATACTAGTTAGATACGACGATTCAGATACTGATTATGATACTTGTTAGATACGACTATTTAGATACTGTTTATGATACTAGTCAGATACGACTATTCAGATACTGACTACAATACTTGTTAGATATGACTATTCAGATACAGACTACGATACTAGTTAGATACGACTATTCAGATACTGACTACAATACTTGTTAGATAAGACTATTCAGATACAGACTACGATACTAGTTAGATACGACTATTCAGATACTGACTACAATACTTGTTAGATACGACTATTCAGATACTGACTACGATACTAGTTAGATACGATTATCTAGATACTGACTACACTACTTGTAAAATACGACTATTCAGATACTGACTACGATATTTGTTCGATTCGATACGAATACTCAGATAGTGAATACGATAATAGTTAGATACGACTATTCAGATAATGACTACGTTACTAGTCAGACTTTACCTTTCAAATGCGAACAATCAGATACTGTCTATGACACTAGTCAGATACGACTATTCAGCTACTTTTACGATACTAGTTAGATACGACTATTCAGATACTGATTACGATACTACTTAGATACAACTATTTAGATACTGTTATGATACTAGTCAGATACGACTATTCAGATACTTCTACGACACAAGTTAGATACGACTATTCAGATACAGACTACGATACTAGTTAGATATGACTATTCAGATACTGACTACAATACTTGTTAGATAAGACTATTCAGATACAGACTACGATACTAGTTAGATACGACTATTCAGATACTGACTACAATACTTGTTAGATACGACTATTCAGATACTGACTACGATACTAGTTAGATATGATTATCTTGATACTGACTACGCTACTTGTAAAATACGACTATTCAGATACTGACTACGATATTTGTTCGATACGAATACTCAGATAGTGAATACGATAATAGTTAGATACGACTATTCAGATAATGACTACGTTACTAGTCAGACACGACGACTTTACCTTTCAAATGCGAATAATCAGATACTGTCTATGACACTAGTCAGATACGACTATTCAGATACTTTTACGATACTAGTTACATACGACTATTTAGGTACTGTTTATGATACTAGTAAAATAAGACTATCCAGATACTGACTACGATATTTGTTCGATACGAATATTCAGGTACTGAATACGATACTAGTCAGATACGACTATTCAGATATTGACTACGATACTAGTTACATACGACTTTTTAGATACTGAATACGATTCTAGTTAGATACGACTATTCAGATACTGACTAAGATACTAGTCAGATACGACTATTCAGATACTGCCTATGATACTAGTAAAATACGACTATTCAGATAATGACTACGTTACTAGTCAGATACGACTACTTTACTTTTCAGATGCGAATAATCAGATACTGTCTATGACACTAGTCAGATACGACTATTCAGATACTTTTACGATACTAGTTACATACGACTACTTAGGTACGTTATGATACTATTAAAATACGACTATTCAGATACTGACTACGATATTTGTTCGATACGAATATTCAGATATAGATTACGATACTACTTAAATACGACTATTCAGATAATGACTACGTTACTAGTCAGATACAACTACTTTACTTTTCAGATGCGAATAATCAGATACTGTCTATGACACTGGTCAGATACGACTATTCAGATACTGATTATGATACTTGTTAGATACGACTATTCAGATACTTTTGCGAAACTAGGTGGATACGACTATTTAGATACTGACTGCAATACTTGTTAGATACGACTATTCAGATACTGACTACAATACTTGTTAGATACGACTATTCGGATACTGACTACGATACTAGTTAGATACGATTATCCAGATACAGACTACGATACTAGTTAGATAGGACTATTCAGATACTGACTACGATACTAGTTAGATACGACTATTCAGATACTGACTACGATACTAGTCAGATACGACGATTCAGATACTAACTACGATACTAGTTAGATACGACTATTCAGATACTGACTACGATACTAGTTAGATACGACGATTCAGATACTGACTACGATACTAGTTAGATACGACGATTCAGATACTGATTATGATACTTGTTAGATACGACTATTTAGATACTGTTTATGATACTAGTCAGATACGACTATTCAGATACTGACTACAATACTTGTTAGATATGACTATTCAGATACAGACTACGATACTAGTTAGATACGACTATTCAGATACTGACTACAATACTTGTTAGATAAGACTATTCAGATACAGACTACGATACTAGTTAGATACGACTATTCAGATACTGACTACAATACTTGTTAGATACGACTATTCAGATACTGACTACGATACTAGTTAGATACGATTATCTAGATACTGACTACACTACTTGTAAAATACGACTATTCAGATACTGACTACGATATTTGTTCGATTCGATACGAATACTCAGATAGTGAATACGATAATAGTTAGATACGACTATTCAGATAATGACTACGTTACTAGTCAGACTTTACCTTTCAAATGCGAACAATCAGATACTGTCTATGACACTAGTCAGATACGACTATTCAGCTACTTTTACGATACTAGTTAGATACGACTATTCAGATACTGATTACGATACTACTTAGATACAACTATTTAGATACTGTTATGATACTAGTCAGATACGACTATTCAGATACTTCTACGACACAAGTTAGATACGACTATTCAGATACAGACTACGATACTAGTTAGATATGACTATTCAGATACTGACTACAATACTTGTTAGATATGACTATTCAGATACAGACTACGATACTAGTTAGATACGACTATTCAGATACTGACTACAATACTTATTAGATAAGACTATTCAGATACAGATTACGATACTAGTTAGATACGACTATTTAGATACTTGCTACAATATTTGTTAGATACGAATATTCAGATACTAACTACGATACTAGTTAGATACGATTATCCAGATACTGACTACGATACTAGTTAGGTAGGACTATTCAGATACTGACTACGCTACTAGTAAAATACGACTATTCAGATACTGACTACGATATTTGTTCGATACGAATACTCAGATACTGAATACGATACTAGTCAGATACGACTATTCAGATACTGACTACGCTACTAGTAAAATACGACTATTCAGATACTGACTACGATATTTGTTCGATACGAATACTCAGATACTGAATATGATACTAGTTAGATACGACTATTCAGATAATGACTACGTTACTAGTCTGATACGACTACTTTACTTTTCAGATGCGAATAATCAGATACTGTCTATGACACTAGTCAGATACGACTATTCAGATACTTTTACGATACTAGTTAAATACGACTATTTGGGTACGTTTATGATACTATTAAAATACGACTATTCAGATACTGACTACGATATTTGTTCGATACGAATATTCAGATATAGATTACGATACTAGTTAAATACGACTATTCATATAATGACTACGTTACTAGTCAGATACAACTACTTTACTTTTCAGATGCGAATAATCAGATACTGTCTATGACACTGGTCAGATACGACTATTCAGATACTGATTATGATACTTGTTAGATACGACTATTCAGATACTTTTGCGAAACTAGGTAGATACGACTATTTAGATACTGACTGCAATACTTGTTAGATACGACTATTCAGATACTGACTACGATACTAGTTAGATACGACTATTCAGATACAGACTACGATACTAGTTAGATACGACCATTCAGATACTGACTACAATACTTGTTAGATATGAGTATTCAGATACTGACTGTTATGAAAATAATATTTGCTTTGTTCTATCCATAATGCAAATTACCTATTATAACGGGTTCTATTCTACTTTCTAGTTTATTCAACTTTTTAGTTTCTTGACTTATGATGGTTTTATGTATGGCGAGGATTACACTTACCCGGTATGGGGTGAAGTATTGGGATGGTTGATGGCTGCCTTCTCAATGCATTGGATTCTGACCTATTTCATATATGCTTATATTGTTAGTCCTGGTAATTACAAGGAGGTAAGACTGTCTTCATTTTCCGCAAATATCCTTTCTTTTAAACTATTTAAACTTTTAAACTCAATGTACAAAGAATAAATCTCACAAATAAATAAAATTTAAAAAGACTTATTTACCGTGATGAGATGGTGACGACACGCATAAAGTTGACCACCTTGAACGAATCAGCTACTATAGTATGAAATCATCCAAACATGGTCCAATTAAATTAGCACTTATTTCTATGTAACTAACGTAATATTTCTCTTCCTGAGTAGCGCTGGCATACAATGATCCATCCTCGTCCGTGGTTAAACCTGCGTGGTCTTGATGACGACATTCCAGACGATTACCAGCCAACAAAGGACGCCATGATGATGACAGATGACGACGACTTCGATGGAGAAAGTCCAACTGGCAGTGATAACAGCGCACCCCCAAGCTATGAAATGACCGCAATAGAAATTAAGGAAACATAAGTGCACATTCACGTGTTGTGGCAAAGGCAAAAACGTACATATAATTGTGCAGCAAAAACATACCAATTAAACTACTGTTATTCTCCCTTTTGGTAGTGGAGAAATCTGATGTGATAATTTCAAAATATTATATTTCTGAACATTGGGTACATTTACTCACGTCAGTCGCTATAATTGTGACCACTGGTTGGAATAAATAAATCTCAAATTATGAAATATTGTTCGATTATTGATAATTACACTTCGAACACGTAAACGCTGACAGATCAGGTCAATTTTGATAATTTATTACAGTAAATCACGAGGCACAATGCTGTGCCTGGTACACATTACGGTTTTCACAGAAACAGATAATAATAATCTTTATTAACAAATTAATCGTCACTTTATATAGCTATTCTATTCATTTTGTTTAGTGGAAAGGTATGTTTGTGTTAATTACTGAGTAGGACGAGTTTTCATAAAGTTTTCATCAATGCAACTTATATTATACATCTATTAATTATTACCGTGTTGACTTGAGGGACTCCACTCTAAAAAGTGCTAAGTAGAACAGCTGGCATATCATTGTACGTAATTTTGTAAATTCATAAATTGTATCTATATTTTTAATGTGTCATTAGTGGACCTTCCGTCCCATAATGGTATTTTCTAGTAATTCTTTACATTTCTATAAAAAAAATGATGTGATAGGGACCGAGTCACTAGTTTCAGTACGTGCGAGACATAAAGATTGACTTGTTAATGCATTGGTAACTTTGGCAACTCGTCCTAAAACGTCGATCGAGCTGAACCTGTTAAACTTTATACGTGACACAACTTATCTATTTGAATGCATCGCTATTTTGATATACCATCGAATGACACGATAAATAACAGTATTTTGCTTTCATATATGCGTATTAATAGTATGAGGAATGTGAATACATGTATGACACAACTCATTATAAACATATAATTAACAAAGTTTTATTATATGAAATATTACACCACAATCTACTTGAATGACGTAACTGAAATATAATAACTACGTTTCATCTCTTTGCACATGCGGTGATGTGGTGTTTCGAGGCTTTAAACGTTCCAATGCAACAAACACTATTTTGTATATGAACTGTTTAATAAGAATGAAATATTTCTACATAATTCATTAAGAACCGTGTATATGCTTTTTGTGTGTCAAACTGACCAATTATGATTCAAATATCTGTTCTACGTTGAATATAATATTATTATGTAAACATTAAAACTACATTATATGACATGTACCACGACCCTCGTGAATTTGAGTTGGCTGACCATTCACGTGCGCCTGGGACATTTTAAAATAAAAAAAATAAAAAATACAAGTGTGACTTTCTGGGTTCTGAGTCTAGCCAGTGAAAATGACTTTCATTTTATTCAAAATTGCGGTGTATATTTTGTGTTGCATCTCTCACAAACTATACTATACGAGAGTCATGTCATTAGTTTTGCCAATTGACGCATATATGCATATATATACTTCTACTCCATCTACCTACATTAGTTAGTGTTTTGGGAATTCATTATCACTTAAATTTATATATTAAATACATCCTTTTTGTTCAAGAAATTCATCTTTGTTGCCCTTTTTAAATTCGTTGTCATGGTGATGGATAATTTATCTCGTTAACTGAGACATATTTTCTTTGAGTTAAATTTATTTTAGTTTTGAACTTTTTAACTTTGTTGTGTATTTTATACAGTAAAAACTGTTCGGATATCTATAGCCTGGTCTTATGCGTGAACAAATTCGTTGTACAATTTTTTCCTGGCATTAAAATAACGCGAAATACAAATACACGTATATTAATGTTTAAAACGTATGACACAATGCACCAGGACTGCATATGCCACTATTCAACTAGTAATAGTGTAGTGCTATATTATATATTAGTTTTCCTGCTATCTGAACAACGTGTGTTTCACATCATGCCACCTAAATGTAAATATCAATTAAGTGTATTTTTAAATTTGTTTCTAGTTTTTTTTTCTTTTTTTTTCGGTTATGGTTTCAAATAATATAGTTTATTTGGGAACGGTGATATGTTGATTGCATATGTAAACAACCAAGACATAATTATGTCGCTTACATCGTGGCCACTATGTATTTCATTTTGAAAGTGCGTACGTTCTATCAATGAATATACGCGTCTGCTTACTTCATGTCTTTTATACTCACACCATGTCTATCAATGTCTAATCCATGTCTATTTATACTCAATACTTACCTATCTTTGCCCAACCCGATACCTTTCTATTCCCAATTCATTCATCTCTATACCCAATCCGCCCCTCTCAATTCTCAGCCTATTCCTCTCTATACTGAGCCCATACCTCACTATACTCGATCCATACATCTTTTAACTAAACCTATACCCCCGGGCCGTTATATTCAACCCAATATCTATATACTAAACGCATACCTCCCTAGTATCAATCATACCTCTCTTTACTCAACCCAATACTCTTTTTACTCAACCCAATACTCTCTTTACTCAACCCAATACTCTCTTGACTCAACTCAATACTCTCTCTACTCAGCCCAATACTTTCGTTACTCAGCCCAATACTTTTTTTACTCAACCCAATACTCTCTTTACTCAACCCAATACTCTCTTTACTCAACCCATTACTCTTCACTCAACCCAATACTCTCTTTACCCAACCCAATACTCTCTTTACTCAACCCAATACTCTCTTTACGCATCCCAATACTATCTTTACTCAACTTCGGTTTACTCAACCCAATACTCTCTTTACTCAACTTCGGTTTACTCAACTTAATATCTCTCTATAGTTAACCCATACATCCTTACATTCACTGCACATCGCTCAGTAGTCATTGCACTAATACACCATTCTCGATATACATACATACAGCCTTTGAGTTGACCTAAAATGAAGTAAAAGTAATAATAACCCAAATGATCTTGGTTATAAGACATGCTTGAATCACCAATCTCACACATAAGTTTTTTTCATAAGTATATATACACTTTTGTGATGTTACATTTTAATACATTGTTTTATCTCCATAGTTACGATGTCAAATCAAATGAAAATACAATGCAATGATTATTTTATTTTCAATACAATTTAATTTCTTTATATGTCTTGATGTATTCGTGTGTGATTTTTGACGTAGATCTGTCAAAACCTGCCCCCATAGGAGGTGTACTATTAGAAATTGTATTGACAGAACGATTATTAACTCATGTTTCAGGCATGGGTGAAACGGAGAAGTTGTTTCCAGGCTTAACTCGATGAGCGCGACAGTCTTAGTACTTGCGATATATTAATTGTATTCAGATTTAATAAAACGTCATTAATATTGGCAAACAGCATAAGAGATTAAAATTAACATCAAACTACAAGGACACTCACGGTATGCTGTAACCGCAAAAGTAGGTAGCCTAGGGATGCAAGAACAAACACTTTTGAATATAGACATTTTGGCTTAATTAGCTAAGATAAGGCTGGTTTATAAGTTATTTTCAGTTACCTGTAGAATTTCGTCCCTTCATATGTGTTTTTCAAATCGCGTAATTCTAGCAAACTTGAAAATAAAGTTTTTGGTGAAAGAAAAATGAGCCTCACCATTCAACAAAAAAGTTTAAAAGTTAGTACTGTACTGGACATTTATGGGTCTGAATTGGTTGACCTGTCATCCAATCAGATTTCGCGCATTTGGCGGTCGTTATATTTGCATATTGACTTCTCATCGGTTAGTGACGTAATATTAGGCTTCTGCGCTTGCGCAGTATTTTAAAATGATTGATCTATAAAATGCTGATTCACCGTTGAGGTTTGTCGGCGTAATGTAATTTGTGAGTAGGTTGAGCAACTGTGTCATCATCTGCTCAACAAGGTATCTTGCATTATAGTTATGTTCTAGGCGAATACTTTAAACCGGGACATAATCATCGAACAACTCGACTATATCGGTCGGTGCTACCATAGTCGCCGCACCGTGTACGTAGCTAGCGCTGATAACTTGCATTTCGCACGGTATTTCAGCATTTGTACACGTCGTATACCGATGTTTAGTGCATTTTTTTCATTAATCGAGGTAATGTTATTACGTATTGTGTATTGTTGTGTATCTGGTGTTTTATTTTGCAATTTTCGATGAACACATTTTTAATAGCTTTTTTAATGTGATCACAATACTGATTCAAAGTCTCAATAATAGATTTATTTACTTATCGATCACGTGACTAACTGTTGGTTGTGCCTGATATAATATTGATTTTTATGTAGGGTAAAGTCTAGGCTTTCATAAAATATATAGTTTAGAACGACACTTCTAGGAATATAATTAATATGTTTTTTACTTCCGGGAAAACTCGACTACATCATTAAATTGTTCATGTGTAAACATCCCGGTTTCTGAAATGTCGCCGATAGCTAGTTGTTACTTACAAAAATCTTAAAAATATAAATAGTCATTGAAAGTGTGTTTGTGAATGGAGAACATTGTGAATGTTGTCATGAAAAACATGGATGGCAAGAGAGATCTTACAATGCAGCCTTTTACAACATGTTTGTTTTATTCTGTACAATAGTAGGAATATTCACCCCAGCCTAGGTCGATATTCAGATTTGTCGGCCCTCAGAAAGCATTGTTGACCTCGTATATCGACCTTGGCCCGCGTTAATATTTATATATACTCTAGTATATTCACAGAGAACACCGGGGTATAACGTGAGTTGTCGTTCATATACTATGCATGACATATTTACGATACTTTCTACGCAAGCAGAGTGCCAATTGTGTATCACATCGTTCTCATGTTACACCAGTAGAGTCGAGTCCTAATCTGAAACACTTGACATTTTAAGAGGCATTCATAGGGTAATTACACACATTGTGCGAGTATCATTTACGTCCATGTCATTAAGTTCATTCGCGTACATTCGACCAATTGAACATGAGCGAAAACATTTTTGTCACATAATTATTGATTTAAACATAAGCATCGACTTTTAAAATGTTGTTCATGCGATGGAAAAACTGTCTGCAAAATGCAGAAATGGGCCTTTAGTTTATTTACATAGGAATCAATGTTAAAACATTACTTCATAAAGAAACACATATTATTTTTAGATAAACATTTTAACCTAAGAATCAATGCTTTGGACCACGTTTTTGTGTTAAAAAAAGTTAAAGGTCTAAGCCAATATGAGCACAATGTTTGTTTATTTTTTTATTCCAATGAACATTATTTTAAAGATTTGTCCTATTCTATTCTATTCTATTCTATTCTATTCTATTCTATTCTATTCTATTCTATTCTATTCTATTCTATTCTATTCTATTCTATTCTATTCTATTTATTTCTACGTTATTTATTCTTCTTATAAGACCTAGGTAACAAAAGTACTATAGCTAGGCCGTCGTCCAGACTGGGTTTTGCTATTTGTGTACTTAGAATTACTAAGACAGTGTTAGTTTACAAATAAAAAAAACGGACTTAGATTTATTCATACATATTCTGCTTTATGGAAATGTTAGTCTATTCTACCCTTCTGGTGTTGAACTTGCGCAGAGGTAACGACTGGAAATGTGATCAACACGGATTATAGTATTAAGTAGCTAGTGTCTTACTGACATTGTGGCAGTGCTTCTACAAAGAATTATTTTTTGAACCATCAATGTATTTACGGTTATGGGGGTTTGTTGACAACATGTTTACTTAATTGTTGACCAATCCCATCAGTGGTCTTCTCAAATATCAACAGTAAATTGACAAGCAGTAGTGGAAGATCAGTTGGAGAAATCAATCCTATACGTTGCGGGAGTAAGTTCATTTTGAATTTTAATGCATCCACATATTAAGTATGGTGTTGCGCCGTCCCAGTTGAAATTGAGAAATGTTCAGCCAATCATAATGCTTTTTTATCTTGTACAGAAAATATACAAAATATATTTCGATGTCCGTGTACATATTTCACATGGTGTATGTGAGAGAGTTCTCTTTGGTCATAAGCCTGTGTAAACAATTTTATTTGAGGTTTTTGCCATTTTTTTATGGATAGAAGACTTTTCTGTAGTAATTGGCATAGATATTAATTTTAAAAATCGCCCGTAAGCCATCGTCGAAGCAACAACGTCCTTTTTACCAAAATATATCTTCCCAATATACTATGGGGGTGAACAGGTTAATTTGTAATCGGTTTCGCCATGATTCAAACAGTTATCACACAAATAAGTTGCCTAGTCACGGAGCAATCTAGTGTCTGGCTATGATTACCCAACCTACTACGCGCGCGCGTCACGCGCACGGTTACCCGGATGGTTCAAAAAAAGATCTTCCCAACAGACTTATGGGGTGTAAAAGTTAAATAGTAATAGGCTCCGCCATGATTTAATAAGTGGATGAGTAGAATAAAAGATATAATTTCTTAAAACTTTTAAGATATGCTCCGTATTGAGTAGTACCACATATTGAAAAGCTGTGATTCCTAATGGTTTCTGCAGGTTTTCCTAGACGTAATACAGGATTTGTCTGTATCCAATAAATTATATTTTCCCTTGTACTCTTTTCATGACAAGTGTTTTGATTGGCTTCCGATCGCCAGCAAAAACTTTGAAAATTAAAATGATATTGTCTTCTTTAAAGAATATTACCGCGAAATCATGCAAAATATGCAACTCGACCACATTGATCGTTTACAAATTGGCTACTTAGTATATCAAAACAAAACTCGACAAATTTGGCCACTGGACGTCCAATACAATCTACACCTATATACTCAAATGAGTAAGGCATATCAACTAATTAGCCCCGTGACCTGAATGGAGTATGGGCTGGAGGAATATGTGGAAGAAAATTGTCATGTAAGAAGAGAATAAATAAAAAATAATGACGTGATGACTGCTTAATTGAAAAATGTGATGTAAAAATGTCGACTATTTACATGTGCATTGTTAATGTGTTCAGTCATATTGACATAGGCCAAATTATTACATAGATTATTTGCTAACTAAGCCATGAGAAACAATAAAAACGCCATCTTCATGACTTTATCTTAAGGACTGCCGAGTCTGGATATGTTATTTATAGTCCCGACTCAACGAGCTCTGACTTATACTTAGCTCAGTGAAACATCAAGGAATGAGTCAAAACATGGCCTTAATGGAAAGTTCAAACAACTATTTCCAGTTCATCTGGAATAATAATGAATATTTGAAGATAGGAAATATTTTAAATAATAGTGCACGTGTTTCTGTACATCTGCAATTGACACACCGTATGTGATAATTAACATATTTTGTTGCATACGTTAAATTACATTAGATATCAAATAAGGTTTAGTGCCATTGAATTTAAGGTTTGTTGTAAATACATAACTCAAAAAATAACACCATCTATTTTGTTTATCTAGTGATTTTTTAGTTTAAATATCGATGTATAAATTCGTATTTAATGTCATTATTCCAGAGCAAACCCGAGTGCAGTGTTGATAAATATGCTGTGAGACCACCGGGTGTGAATGTAGACAGTGTGACCTAGTAGAAGTAGTGTTTTCCAGACAAGGTCATATGACCTCGGAAACATCAAAGACATAGTTAGCTGCAATATAGACACCAACCCCATATCCGATGTAGTTACCAGAGTTTGAAGAATTGGAAATTATGGGCGAGTTGCCCAGGGCATAGACAAATTAATAAAACACTAAGATTCCACGTTTTCAGACGCAAACGCCCATGGATGGGACATCTTTTCCTGAGCTAAATCAATTTTATAGTGATACATTCGTGTTCGATATACTCTGATAATGGTAAATAATATTATATTATAGAATAGCATATTTAATAAAAAATTGTTGAACAAATTTGTTGAAATCAGGCATAAATATAAAAAATACAACGTCTCGGTTATTTTGGTATTCACTATGCAGTCAATTTACTTGATTCATTCATTCATGTTTACAATATTTAAACTTCTCCACATACAATATTCGTTGTTGATTGTATCAATAAATCAAGCAATTTATCAATACTGTTCTCAGCCCAAAATTCCACGTACCCCTAGATATGGTCACATGAGCATAGGTGACTAATTAATTAGGTAACAAGTACAACGAGCTATCTATTATTAACAGGACAATCACTGACCAGTTATCTTCTGACAACAGGGCTACACGTGGTACCGATAAGAATGCGACGTTACAATAATGAAGAATTTAGACTAGCTACGAACGAGGTAACATAATGTTGACGTGTTTGGTCATACATACCACGTGATACCCATAGGTTGACTATTGCACGCCTGCAGAATATTGTGCCTTGAATTTGGTAACGGAAAATCATGTACATTTTAGGTGTAAAGAAAGTTCAGAAATTACAATGACGTACAACACGAGCAACAACCGAAAGCAATGTCTGACGTCGAATTCATGATAGTGCGATAGTACTCAGGTTTTGGGGCATTGGGATAACATGCGTGATACTGAAATGTACACGTTAAATCATTGGGTAATATATATAACAGGCCCGTAACCAGCACTATTGAATAGGGGGTTCGAAAACAACAATAATATATTTGACGTGAAACATGTGATTTTTATAATACTCAAAAAGTGTCTTTGAGCTCTGTTACAGATACTTTTATATTCTCGGTTTTAAATTCAATTGGTTTACTTGTGTTACGTTGGTAAGTTATTTCACATAACATCTTTGAACTATTTTACCATTTTAGAGAAGGGGTGCTGAGCCATTCCCCACCCAGAGACAAACACACCCACACTTTAGATCGTTTTAAAAACAATAAAACATCCATGTAAACATATGGTACTTATGTAAGTTAAGCTGGATTCATATTCATCTCGTCGCTTGAAAACTTTTAAAAGATATTGACAAAAGATCAGCCCTTAGATCAATGACAATGGACATATAAAAACAAAGTGAATTTCATTTACTACCATGCTAAATTCAAACGTATCACTGCAAAAACTAAAAATGTATTGATCTAACTGTATTTTTGTGTATCTGTCTAATTCAACATTATGTTTATGGCCAAAACAGCGAAAACTCGTCATTATATATTTTAGTCTATAATTGCTTGCCAATAAATCTCCCAGGTTATTATACTACTTTGATTTTTCCTAAAGTACACAACCTAATGATTGTAAAATTGAGGCGTGCCATTCTTGGCAACAATTTTTTATTCTTTGAGTAAATATCTCTAAGAAATGTTCAACTTGTTTTTCAAGCCAGACAATGCCGAAACCATATTTGAATAGGAGATTTTTATGTGGATTTCCCAAGTAAGGCTGCCGGTCTTGTCTAATCGTCTTAGCATGATATAACATGTTCTGGGGTTCCAGCTATTTTATACTTCAAGTAATTTTAACTTATATGAGATACAACGCTTGAAATAACCACAGCATAATGGCAGCCTTCCACGTTCGTCCAACATCGCTACATTGTTTGTACAACTATTAACGCTAAGTAGATATCTGCAAAATGTTGTCTGTACCCTCTCGATTTCCGAATTTTTGTACCCCCATATGGCTACCATAAGAAATAGCTGGCACAATGATTGCATCAAACAAATTAAATGCACTAACCAATGGCATACCACCAAGTTTCATACAGTATGTACATTTTTTGGTTCACTGTAAATCTGTTTTTAGAGGCGGGTAGAATAATATGCATATATATAATAGTGGCAGTTTAGCAGCGGTCTCAATAGACTTCGATGACTACATCTTCTTTTTATGAACCCACTAAAAATATAGTAAATTTTCTAAGACATCCAAAAAAAACGTGTAAAAAATATGTTTGAAAAATATGAGTCATCGCATAGGTGCAATGCTGAAGAAACACTGTGGGGTAAATTGTTGGCTACAAGAAGCTCTTCGGCCTATACAACTCATGATGATAAATCTTCGGCATTTTTTTAATGATCTGTTCAGCTGTACACTATTGTCCGATAACACAAGGTACACGCACTAATGCAATAAGTTGACTACATTTGGCTGATACACTTAGAACAAAACAGTATATATGCCATCATTAACTTGAAGAATACAAAACTAATGAACCAAACTAGGAAAGTAGAGTGTCGTGTTGTCGTGTCAAGCCCGTTCGATCCCCACACTTTACTAACTGAGCGAACACTTGCACAAGACAAACGGCCCTATTCAGGACCACCACATCCTTCAGAGAGTGACTACCACTACATTATTGTTTAAATGTTGTTTTAATATTTGACACCAGCTGCTTGAACGCGATCTTCATTATCACCGAATAAAAGCTCGTTAATTTATAACAACCTGTTTTGATTGGCTGCTGTTGAGCGTAACTTCACCAAAATGCTCATTACTATGCTATTTCGACCGAGTCTGATAGTTACCTCACTGAGTCAAGTGATTTAAACGATGATAATTATTTTAATTAATAAGGTTTGTTTTATTATGTTCTAATCTACGATCATAAATTTATTCACTTCCAAAATTTAGGGGATTCGTCTGAACCCCCCGAACCCCCCAAACTACGGGCCTGTATAACGTGTTGTAATATTATCGATGTCTATCGAGGACAGGGTGATACAAACCATCCACTGTAGACGGAGACAGTTATATAGTTATATCGCCATCATAGTAGCGACCGGTAAGCGAAACAAATATACCAATAACAATACATTGGGGCATTGACTATCTCTCACCGTGTTTCTATATATGTGGATATATTTATAAGTAATTCGGTCGACACGAAAATCCTAATTTATATTTATCTTATCGTCCGACTCGCACGGTTTCGTGTCTTCGACCTATAGGCCTCTACACGATACCGTGCGGGGTCACAGGCTAAATTGCGTATCTTAAGCAGTGAGATCTGATTGGGCGATGGTTGTTCTGCCAAAGTCTGTTTGGAGGCTTGGCCGAATAAACTTAGACCTTGGCTAGCGGAGATGTATTTATCTTTATATTTTAATTAATTGAGCTCGAAATGAAAATAATAATGTATTTGAAAACACCTTAGTTACATTATACATCACATGATATATATATATATATATGAGAGTAGTAAACACTGTCAAATGTTAGATTAACTCACGTGACCACCAAGACAGTAAAGTTTATATCTTCCAATACACAGTCACTGCATACTTATTTTGAAATAAAGTAAAGTATATTTATTTTCAAATTATATTTTTCCGTCAAAATAAAAAAACAAACATATTTCAACCGATTAAATTTATAGACGGGACATGAAACAATTCATTACGCCCGTCCCACAGGATAGTTAAATCGAAGGAGTCGTCACCTGCGCATGCGTCAGATGGCCATAGCGTTTCATTGTTTACAAACAAGCGTCTACCCATGAGTCTTTGCGTTTTTATGGGGTGTTGTAATCGTCGCTGAGGACTCAATTTTCGCGCGTGCGCAGGTGACGACCCTCCCGCTTTAAATATCGGTGCGTCTTCCCACGTCACGTCGGAATAACGAGATCTAACAGGAGCTCATAAACGCTAATAAACATTTCGTCAACATTCAACAACAGTCTATCGAGTGTATCCTTAAACTCATATAATCAACTTTATCAGATATTTAAAAAATATAAATTAACCCTAAGAAAGTTTATATATTGTGTATGCCATGGCTCATTATTATAACTGCTCAGTTGATAAAAACAAGAGATCTATATAAAACATCCTCGAATATTAGAGGGCGTTTTCTTTCGAATAGATGTCACATCCACATTGTCAAAATCACATTAGACATTGTAATAATACTCACAATTTACTTAAATAAAAAAATCTTTTGATACTTTTCTTCCAATAATTTTTTTATCATTTTTCAAATCGAATTATTAAAATATACATCATATGTGACATGGTAGAACTGATAATTCATAAAGTTCTATAAAAATATAATATTTACACATTGGTAGCAACCCAAGATGATTGAAATCATAAATGCTGAATTATGATGTGAAATGTTTTTACATAACACATAAATTGAATTCAGATATCCAATAATATATATGTGACTGAGTGATTCTTTGTCTACACAATGTTTATAACTAATTTGTTCAGTACATTGTTGGCAAGACACTTCCACGACTACAACAAAAAATACACACGTGTCTTCTTAGATTCTCCTGCGTCACATTGCGCTGCTCGATCTCAGATCGACGATACGAACGCGATGGCGCCATTTGATGGCTTTTTGGAAACCAGACTAAGCACATTTTGGCAATGAGCGAAATACATAAAAACAAATTAGTCCTTAACAATTTAAAGTTGAGCATTGAGCGATCCGGAAGAATTTGAGCAGAATTTGAAATTCACAATAAATTCGGTATTCAATTCAGCCAATTAAATCCAGCCGATCTGATTAAATAAACGAAGAATATTGTTGTTATTCGTATATGTAAGTACTATGTTATTATTCTATTTTCTGTTTTCTACAGCCACAGTCTTGGATGATTTTGTACACATGCTCACAAATCAGTAGACTCGTCGATCACGACATTTTCGTTGGTCGGCGGCAGGCTACCTTCTACGTCTTCTTTGCTCCCATTAAGACCATGGATTACTAGATGTGGACGTGGATGAGTTGCTGTGTACCAGCGCTGTATAGATACAAACATATAATTACTTATAAGGCCACGCCGACTTAATTTTATGGATGACACCCGCGCGCGCATTAGTTTTCGCCTGTTCTCAAAAAAAAAAAATAAATAAATAAATCTCCGACGACGAGTCTCCACAAATTGGTTTTCTGTCCGGAACTTGCCGACTCATATTGTCGCAAGTGTCTACCTCAAAACCAAACTCCGCACAGATAGATGCTCATTACGTAAAGCGCGAAGACCTATGAAGGGGATTGCCTCAAACCATGCCAATTTTGTTATAAATGATCCAACATGGCAATCACACCACCAAAATACGTGAACATAAAAGTTCAGAGGTAAAACGGAGGGATTGTTGTAGAGTGGTACACAATTGACGTTGGCCAGGGAGATGTGACGTTTACACAGCTATACGAGAGATCGGTAGCGGCAAGCGAGTTTCGCCCAGACAACTTTTAGGACATATTGTCCAGAGTGGCTGTCCTGCGTTTCTTCCGCAACGATGAGAGAAATGGGAGAGGAGTGGAGGTGTATGGTGGCCTAAAGTCGGTCAGGTAACAAGTCAGTTCGGTTGCTTTGTCCGCATTGAAGTCGACAAAACTGCAACGAAAGCAGCGGAAGCTCCTCGGCCGAAGTCCCCTTTTAGGGTGAAGAAAAGTTTCTTATTATTTTTGTTTTCATTTTCTGATTCGGATAATTTGCTTGCACACACAGTCAGTAATATTTTGATCATATGACAAATTTTTCATTAAGATACATGTACATAATTTTCTGCATCCAAATTTTTGTTGACTCTCTGTTGGTGTTTTTTTTTCAATATCGAGCCTCTTATAATTTGTTACATAGTTGAAGTAGTTCTAGAGAATTTGTGTCTACACTTAGTCCATCTGAAGTGTCACTTTAAAAGCTGTAGTTTGAATGTCAAAGAAGTTAATTTCTAGGTTGCTGTTGACAAACTTATTGTTCATTTTTAATTAATTGTTTTTCAATACAACACAGTAAGTTTTTCTTTATTATTGAGTTGATGTGTATGCCTTTGGCAAAGCTAACATCTGCCTTATCCTCTTGCCTTTTCAAAATCAAAGGTGATGATACCTGTGACAGTAATACAGTACGAAATGTGTACATCAACATGTGCCTCCTACAAATAAAGACTTGTTGTTGTTTTTTTTGATACACTGTGGTTCAATTCGAAATAACAGCTCCGTAGTCCTGTGGTTTTAGCAGCATTTTTTTTTGGCAGGATTTTTTTTCGCCCTCTCCGTCGCATTAGTTTTGGGGTCTTCAGAGGATGTCATCCATAAAATTAAATCAGTGTGGCCTAACAATATGTTACATACTACTGACCGATTTACGATCCGATGATCAATTTGAAAGGCTTACCTGTTTCATATTACCGGGTGTGACGATGATGGAGTATATAAAATAGGTCACAACCCAATGCATTGAGAAGACCGCCATCAACCATCCCAATACTTCACCCCATACCGGGTAGTGGTAGTCCTCACCGTACATGGCACCACTGTATGACACGAAGCTGAATAGCTGAATTAACTAGAGACAAAAACAATGTAGGCGTGAGTTGTAACAATGGTGTATACAGCATTAAGAATCCACGACTGCAATTACGTTATACGTCTTCGTTGCTTTATATTCACAGACTGTCATACAAGCGGATTCCAGATACGGTATGGCAATAACACTACACGTTCTGTACACAAATACGGAAAAATACACAAATAAAATAATACAATGCAAGATATATTGGAACTGATTCTTGCAGGTTTTTTCACAGTGTAAATTGTTTTGTCATACAAATTTGTATATTAATTGAGGGCATTGGGGCTCTATGTAGCAGGTTATCCTCGTAAAATAAGCTTCAATAAATAATTAAATAAGATATATAATCTTTCTAAAATACGATTTAATTGCCTGCACATCATTCTGTGATAATCAATGATTTCAAATGAACATTTGCATAACACTATTTAAAAGATTATAAAATTGTTAAGATTATATTAATTATAGTCAACGTCGCAGGATGAACACGAGACAGTTGTTTCACAAACTCACTACTTTGCATTATTTGAATTAAGGTATTTTCTCTAGATATTTGTGATCATATTACGTGACTTTTCCCAATTGGCGTATGATCTTCATCGCATACCTCACACTAACATAATATAATCTTATAAACCAACAATTACTGCTCTTGAAAGTGGACATGATTGCGTGATACTGTCAGTGATACTTACTATAAGAATAACGGGGATTGATAAACACCAGGAAATTGGCCAAAAATACGAAGGTTTTTTCTGCAGCATGTGGTGCATTCCACGCATAAATTTCTTTATTCCATAGACATAGCATATAGTAATACATTCCCAGAGTGCCACCCATAGTAGTACGTAGCCACCGGCACCATATACATTAAGCAGCTCAAAGAAATAGATGCCAGCCTAAAAGACATTAGTGTTCAGAACAACTCAACGTGAAAACAAATAAATGTGATTGAAATACAAATATTTTGTGCAATATGGTTTCCTGCTCAATAAGTATCGATGAACGAGATGAATGATGTACGTACGTTTGTAAGACACGGTAGCGCCACAAAGAAGTAAATAACACACAGTATGGCCAGACACAATGGTCGATGTTTTCTCAGATACTTGGGGTACTCGTCACAAAGGCATGTATAGAATCCTTCTACCACACAGAACTGCAAAGAAAGAAATGTTTATTTATTCATTTATACTAATATTTTATTAATTATTATCAATACTAGTACATTCTATTAATTAATAAGAATTATTAACATTGATTTTTATACTATCGTCTTATCGAATACTGTTATAATATGTTGATTTACATTTTTAGAATTTTAAATTCTAAAACATGTTTTCATTTACTGTATTGATAATTTCTGTTCCTTCTTTACACAAGTTGAACGTTCTATTCATAGTTTCTAATGGACTAAGGTCATTTCATGTTGGATAAAATACCAGCCTGAGAGAGACTAACTTATGCACCTTGTGGTTGAAATCAAAATACACAATAATACTTGAAGTCATGTCGTATAGTAACGCACGAGGGCTCTGTGATCTCAAGGTTTTCATTCAAGTGTTAACCACCAAATACAATAGAAATGGTTAGTTATTACTAGAGCGTTCCCATGCATAAAGGGTTTACTTCGCACTGACTTGCTGGGAACGTACAACTTTGGTATACATAAAACATGCAAGGCGCATATATCGACTCGTGTAACAGCTTACTACTTTTATGTCAATAAATTTTCCTGAAAGTACCTTAACAGGCAAGCTCCCATCCCAAATTCAACTCATGCACCCATTAAACAACACGAACATCCTAGCCAAATAACCCAAGTAAGTCAACTACAGCCCTTTTCATACACCCAATGCACTGCGTGATTTCAGAAAACAATTATATGGGTGTTATTTATATGTTGATAGCCTGTACCTTCATAGCCCATGTGTGTATTCACCACAAACGTCTCCACATTCATAATACATATATGAAAATTATTTCTTTTGTATCTGATATGTGATAAGCATGAATGCGTTCACAGAGGAAACCCTTACTTTTACGTACCTGACTATCCAGTCCAAGAAGTAGCAACATGAAAAAGAATAATATCGACCAGAATTGGGCACCTGGCATTTCTGCTATTGCTGTTGGTACTGTGATAAACGTTAATCCTGGACCTGTACCGGTGCAAATCACACGTTATAAACTCATTATTTTCAGATGGAACTTCTTTTTTAACTCAGCGTTGGATAGTACACATCCCAAGTGTTGAGCATTGATGTGTCGACGCTACCCGAGTAATTTAAACGAATGCAACTCGAAACATTTCTTACAAATTAGGTGCAGCTAGTGCGTTTGAATCGCGCAACAATGAAAGTTCCTGTCAAATTTCAATAATTCTCGAACCAACCATGTGTAATATGTTGTATGTGAGTTGCAACTATTTCGTAAATCATCGTAATCACACATTGGTAGAATGATGGGTTAGAAAAGGTGATACGTGTCACAAATTGAAGATGGCATTGTGCTTGTGTCATGAATTTGTTTTTGCGTATCTGTTAACCGACTTAATTAGCTGATTATTAGCGAATTGCTGTGTTATGTCTGTCATCGTGTAGGCCTATTTGAAGTTTTGAACGGAACTTGGCTCAGTGATTTGGAACTAATTACCAGATAACCGCCGCTTTTTAGACTACTCATTCTGACAGTTTATATTTATAGTTATTAATGTAGTGAACGATTAATCAAAAGATATGACGTATTCAGTGCTTAGTGTGATTGACTTTATGATTGAAGGTTACGCCCTAGAGTCTTTTTACTGCTTTGTAATTGGTTAGAGTTTTGAAAATGAATAAAGAGAGTTTGAGTTGGTCTTGAAGAGTACTCCACGATAGACGCAGTAGAGAGAGAGAGTGCAGTCGAGAGTCCAGTCCAGGGGCGAGCCTTGAGGCAGTCCAGTCTTGGGCGAGTCTTGGTTCAGCCTTGCGAGAGTCTTGGGGACACTTTTCCCCAGGGCGCTGTGTCTTATAGAGTGCTCCAAAAGATCGACTAAGACGAGAGCTGAAACGTATTTCGTTGTGTGTGCCTTATTTGACTGTAAAGCTTAAGTGACTTTCCCGATCCCGTACCTCAAGGGGACGAGATAGAGAGACGAGACGAGATTCCCCTCTGACAAGTGTGGAGAACCCGAGAAGAAGATTACCCCTGTGATACTTGTGCCTGACATATAGTACGAACAAGAATAAATTGACTCCTTCAAATATTAAGTTATTTTTTTTGGCTGTAATTTTTCTCAATACAAAAACGACATGACGAACATTGATCTGTTCACAGCTAGCGAGATTATATGTCACAATACGTGAGTGAAACATCAATACTCACCAGAATCGACGACTTCCGACACTTCCACGTTTTGTTCATGTGCCATAAATCCAAGAGTGGCAAAGACCATGAAACCAGCGTAAAAGCTGGTACCACAATTTACGAAACATACAACGAGTGAATCTCTGTAATAAACACAACTACACTAAATACAACATCACGATTACATATCAACGTGCAATTAGCCAATTTAGAAGTGAACTCTTTACTTCGGAAGAGAGGAAACCATGATCTCAAACAAAAAATACGTATTTTAGATTTATGAGTTATCGATAATTAATGAACTTATATGAAATATTAACGACATGGTTACAATATACACAAACTCATATATATTATGTATGATGCCTTACATTACTATATTGTTGCTGTACTTGTTATAACTCCCAAGTGATATAAGTGATGATATACCAACACCGAGAGAGAAAAAAATCTGTGACGCCGCATCGACCCAAACCTGAAGACAGAACAAATGCACAGGATAAGAATGTGGTGATAGTTCCTCTAGTCTTACAACAGTGCTGACGTTGATATTCTCACATTCCGACTACTCACCTGTGGATCCAACAATTTTTCCCAATCTGGAACAATGTAATAATAAATGCCCTCATCGGCGCCAGGTAATGTCGCAGATCGAATCAAGAGAATAGTTATTATAACATAGGGGAATGTAGTAGTGAACCATACAATCTGAAGAAAGTAATAGTATTCAAATATTATACATGGAGGTCAGCGTATTTACCGTACTTTCGTTGGAACTGTTTTCTTGTAACTAATAAGCCGATATAAGCATGGTCGTATGCTACAGCTCAGATTGGTAGACATTGTGAATTTATTCACAAATTAACGCATATATTTACATACTAAACAGTGACTATGAATACATTAATTATATAATTTGCAATAATTCATGTTTCATGGCATACATAATCACCTTTTTCATATAGAAGACAATTTGTGTCCTCACCTAACCTTGAAGTAGAATTTAAGCTAGTAAAGACACTTATACAATTTGAAAAATACGGTTAAGCTTTAAGATTTATGGTTTTAATGATTTTCAATCAATTTACCAAATCCTACAATCAAATAAATTACAAATCGTTGAGAATGAATATTAATGTAATTGCTTATATGGCCTCGGACGAGAAAATAGAAGCACCTTTAGCTTTCTAACTATGGCGACAGCAATTGATGTTTAGCGTAAATGTTGAGCTGTTTGGCCTGCATATCATCACAAAACTTTGTTACACGCTTGTCGGAATCAACTCACCTTTCCGGTAGTTTTGACACCTTTAACAATACAGGCATATGTCAGTAACCAGGCAACGGTGAGAGCAACCACCAAATACCATACAAGGGATCCAATATCGTGTATTCCGTCAGACATCTGCAACACAAAGTTACTGGGGCCAAAGTAAAATGATATTATTATCATGTCATAAATATGTCATTGGTTGATTTGTATTTGTAGTTGTCGAATGCACTTGAACCATAAGAATTATAATATTGTTAGCTTTTCAACGCAATTATAACTTAATTTTAGGTCACAACTTGTCAGAATCATAATTATATTTCATTTCAGTTCCGTTTCATTTCAGATTGCTAATAAATATTATAGGTGGAACTCCTAATTCAATACTATGCGTGGTAATTTAGAATTTGGTTAAAGATTTAAATCGTTTCACAGATTAATATGATCAACATGGTGAAACTACATGATGACTGGACGATTCCGACCTTAAATAGCGTAATGGCAGTGAAAACAATTATTATAGATTAGGTTCGCATCATGTGACCTTTTTATTGTAATTGTTATTTGTGATCTTCAGAGTCATTTACATGTTCACATGTAATATTTCAACATAATGTGATTAGAAAATGATTGCGGTCACACATGACTCGTCAGTCTGGCAACTATGTTTGGATGATGTGACATTATGTGTAAATTTAACGTAACTTCTTCATTAAACGAAATGACATAATGTCAACCTGAACCTGAAAATATATATTCCATTCGCCGTGTACTTATTTAAAAAATGCAATGGTCACAGCATGTTGACTGATTGTTATTGCGCTTGTCGCACAAAGAGTCCGATTTTTTTTCATATTTTTGTTTCTACAATGTATATATTTAAAACATACTTCCAAAACTGTTCCGACGGCGATTCTGAGTCAGTCATATTGATTGTAATATTGTTGTATTCTCCGGTACAGAATTGTGTTGCATTGTTGGTGGTATTATGGTATGTGTAGTCGTAACAGTAAATATCATTCCAGTAGGCGTCACATACAGTCCACGGTAACGTAGGGAAGAATGAGAAAAATAAATAGACAAGTATCCATGCGATGATAACAATGTAATAAACATTCATTATACAAGCGACTGACGCCGACGCGTAGCCAACCCCTGAAATAAAACAAAACATACAAGGTTATCAGAGTTCCTGTTAAATTAAACAAAGAAATATAATTCAAATCACAGTTTAACACTACGACAAAGACTTTTCGTTGTCGACATTGTGAAATTCTTTCGTTTTTATTGAAGAATATTTATTAAAGCTATTGCTCATACACAAGTTGTTGAGCATCCTACATATTTTGTAATTTCGTGATTTTAGTCATAATAATGCAAAAATACTTTTGAAATTGTCTTGATATATTTTTGAATTCACCTGTCAACATCAGTCCGAAAATAATGATGAATTTCACAATTTCGAAAATGGAAAGTCTTTAAAGTGTTTTATGCTATTAGATTATCCTATACTAATATACGTCTTTTAGAAAGAAGGTCAAACATACTGCAAACAAACGTTATAAAAATTTTGCCATTTCAGAAGCTAGGAAATTCCCTAAAACACAGACGAGATTATTTAGCAAATTAATCTAATTATTACAAGTACAAGACCCCACATACCATGTAAATATATATTTGTTTAGGAATTTAAAATATGTGGTCAAGTTTAAGCAGTTTGTCTAAATGGGGTTGTCGTCACGCGCATTCTGTTCTGTTAGACATATACGACGAATACAGTGAATATCAATTATATTGTTTGTTTACACAACATTCAACGGCAGCACGACGATCACCGTTATTTGCATAAGAAATGTACATGATGTCCATTTCACTCGTGTAAGGATCACGCATAGTTCGTAAATTGCGGCTAAACGATTCAGAAAAAATGGCGTAAAATCAAACCAAATGAATGTAAAACTTGTTTTTCTAGTGATACTGGTGATCTGTTATGTAAATAAAACATTTTTAGTTTATGATAAATCTCATTCCCGTATGGTCTACAGTATGGAACATCAATTTAAAAATGAAACAAAGTATTTGTACGCATTGCATCTTCAAATGGCTATAAGCGAGTTTTGGCGTTATTGGTTGGATAACACAGTCAATACATATAGAACATTTCAATCAATGTGTAAATACACCTGCCAAAATGAATACATGTACAAATGTACTCTTATCAATTATGATTCTTATTTATTCTTTGTTATATTCCTCTATTGAAGTTTTGGCTATACACATACACATACGAGTAGATATCATGAACCTACCTTTGAAGCAAGGTACGATTTGCCAAACGCTTATACCGCCCAATTGTAGATACTGTCCAAGACCAATCTCCAGATAGAACATAGGGATTCCCAAAAACACGAGACACAAGAAATATGGGATAAGAAAAGCTCCTTCAATAAAATAAAAACAATGAGAAATAATTGTACACGAGTCGTAATCAGACCAAGTAAATATGTTATTATTTCATTACACCAACTTTGCATATATTTATAACATGCATTGATTATCGCTTGAATTGGGGACTCCTCATGACCGAGACCCCAGGGAAATAATGACGGTGGTTTCATCCCATGTGTTTGAGGGAGCTCTAAAAAACAAATAACCGACAAGTGTGAGCAAATTCCCAGAACACTGCAGCTGAATGTTATTGTTGTCACTGTCTGACGTATAGTCATGTATATTCGCTTACAGAGTATGTTATTGAGTTCAAGCATTATTATTAGATGGTGCATGAAATGCGTTAAATATTCGTAATATGGGTCAAAGTTTACGAAATATAATCACATATTTCTCACATTGTCTATACATGTTTTGCTACAGTTTGTATCCAGGCAACTAGGTATGAATGACATTTCAGTTTATTAGTCAGTTATTGTATTGATGTATGACACCAGGTTTCTACTTCCCCAAATTAAAACCAAGTGTAGAATTAGATGTTTATGCCAAGATGGGTTCACCAATATATTCCATTCATAATTCCGATGAGTGCAAATTTTGCATCATTTGACAATTTTACTAATTCACATAAAGTCAAGTAGCCGCCACAGAAACACACAGGCAAAATGCATGGTGACCATGTTTTTACATCTTTTAATCTTTTTAAACGACTATGGTACTGTTGAATTTCATAATTTTGCATTAATCGAAGATGGCGACCGTATTACTCGTAAAACAAACATAACTTCATATTCGTCCCGTTTCCAAACCCTTAATTTAAAATGATGGTCTACTAAATGTTTTTTTCGAAGATTTTTGTATCTCATATTTCTGCTGATAATCTGCAAGATGACAAGTTTGGGGATTTTTTCATATTCAAGATTGTTGTCAAAATGGCTTAGTAAATCTATATAAGGAATATCTTGGTTTCCACACAAAAATTCATGACGAAATTATACAAATTTCACCAAATCCCCAAGTTTTTGCCCATTTGAATATCGAATAAGAGGTTGATGTTTAAAGCCATATGTATTTGTACACTTTTCTGTTCTGACAATCTGAATAATTTGGTCCACGTTGGAAAGCTCCGATCTCATATATGTTAGTACTTTATTAGATTGTATATGTAGTCACTCTGACAGAAACGACGTCAACAAGTTTTCGCGTCGTAATTGTGATAATTGTGATATGGTTCAACTTATGTCGCCTTGCACAAAACATACAGTCATACTTAGTTCCATATCTTTTCCAAAACATCTATATCCAATGGGAAATTATGTCTATATGGCCCAAAAACAAAATGAAAAATGGTGGCACAGTACCACATCACCATAACATTATTGATTAGTTGCCATGACAACAACAAATTCTAGCCTTGAACTAAATTGTTCTAGATATTGTACACATGCTGTCTATGTTTGTTTTATAATAAATATATATTTAGTGGGTACAACTGATTATAATAAATATAGTCAATGTATAAATATATATTTAGTGGATACAACTGATTATAATAAATATAGTCAATGTATAAATATATATTTAGTGGGTACAACTGATTATAATAAATATAGTCAATGTATAAATATATATTTAGTGGGTACAACTGATTATAATAAATATAGTCAATGTATAAATATATATTTAGTGGATACAACTGATTATAATAAATATAGTCAATGTATAAATATATATTTAGTGGGTACAACTGATTATAATAAATATAGTCAATGTATAAATATATATTTAGTGGGTACAACTGATTATAATAAATATAGTCAATGTATAAATATATATTTAGTGGGTACAACTGATTATAATAAATATAGTCAATGTATAAATATATATTTAGTGGATACAACTGATTATAATAAATATAGTCAATGTATAAATATATATTTAGTGGGTACAACTGATTATAATAAATATAGTCAATGTATAAATATATATTTAGTGGGTGCAACTGATTATAATAAATATAGTCAATGTATAAATATATATTTAGTGGGTACAACTGATTATAATAAATATAGTCAATGTATAAATATATATTTAGTGGGTGCAACTGATTATAATAAATATAGTCAATGTATAAATATATATTTAGTGGGTACAACTGATTATAATAAATATAGTCAATGTATAAATATATATTTAGTGGGTACAACTGATTATAATAAATATAGTCAATGTATAAATATATATTTAGTGGGTGCAACTGATTATAATAAATATAGTCAATGTATAAATATATATTTAGTGGGTACAACTGATCATAATAAATATAGTCAATGTATAAATATATATTTAGTGGATACAACTGATTATAATAAATATAGTCAATGTATAAATATATATTTAGTGGATACAACTGATTATAATAAATATAGTCAATGTATAAATATATATTTAGTGGGTACAACTGATTATAATAAATATAGTCAATGTATAAATATATATTTAGTGGGTACAACTGATTATAATAAATATAGTCAATGTATAAATATATATTTAGTGGATACAACTGATTATAATAAATATAGTCAATGTATAAATATATATTTAGTGGGTACAACTGATTATAATAAATATAGTCAATGTATAAATATATATTTAGTGGGTACAACTGATTATAATAAATATAGTCAATGTATAAATATATATTTAGTGGGTGCAACTGATTATAATAAATATAGTCAATGTATAAATATATATTTAGTGGGTACAACTGATTATAATAAATATAGTCAATGTATAAATATATATTTAGTGGGTGCAACTGATTATAATAAATATAGTCAATGTATAAATATATATTTAGTGGGTACAACTGATTATAATAAATATAGTCAATGTATAAATATATATTTAGTGGGTACAACTGATTATAATAAATATAGTCAATGTATAAATATATATTTAGTGGGTGCAACTGATTATAATAAATATAGTCAATGTATAAATATATATTTAGTGGGTACAACTGATCATAATAAATATAGTCAATGTATAAATATATATTTAGTGGATACAACTGATTATAATAAATATAGTCAATGTATAAATATATATTTAGTGGATACAACTGATTATAATAAATATAGTCAATGTATAAATATATATTTAGTGGGTACAACTGATTATAATAAATATAGTCAATGTATAAATATATATTTAGTGGGTACAACTGATTATAATAAATATAGTCAATGTATAAATATATATTTAGTGGATACAACTGATTATAATAAATATAGTCAATGTATAAATATATATTTAGTGGGTACAACTGATTATAATAAATATAGTCAATGTATAAATATATATTTAGTGGGTACAACTGATTATAATAAATATAGTCAATGTATAAATATATATTTAGTGGATACAACTGATTATAATAAATATAGTCAATGTATAAATATATATTTAGTGGGTACAACTGATTATAATAAATATAGTCAATGTATAAATATATATTTAGTGGGTACAACTGATTATAATAAATATAGTCAATGTATAAATATATATTTAGTGGGTACAACTGATTATAATAAATATAGTCAATGTATAAATATATATATTTAGTGGGTACAACTGATTATAATAAATATAGTCAATGTATAAATATATATTTAGTGGGTACAACTGATTATAATAAATATAGTCAATGTATAAATATATATTTAGTGGGTACAACTGATTATAATAAATGTAGTCAATGTATAAATATATATTTAGTGGGTACAACTGATTATAATAAATATAGTCAATGTATAAATATATATTTAGTGGGTACAACTGATTATAATAAATATAGTCAATGTATAAATATATATTTAGTGGGTACAACTGATTATAATAAATATAGTCAATGTATAAATATATATTTAGTGGGTACAACTGATTATAATAAATATAGTCAATGTATAAATATATATTTAGTGGGTACAACTGATTATAATAAATATAGTCAATGTATAAATATCTATTTAGTGGGTACAACTGATTATAATAAATATAGTCAATGTATAAATATATATTTAGTGGATGCAACTGATTATAATAAATATAGTCAATGTATAAATATATATTTAGTGGGTACAACTGATTATAATAAATATAGTCAATGTATAAATATATATTTAGTGGTACAACTGATTATAATAAATATAGTCAATGTATAAATATATATTTAGTGGATGCAACTGATTATAATAAATATAGTCAATGTATAAATATATATTTAGTGGGTACAACTGATTATAATAAATATAGTCAATGTATAAATATATATTTAGTGGGTGCAACTGATTATAATAAATATAGTCAATGTATAAATATATATTTAGTGGGTACAACTGATTATAATAAATATAGTCAATGTATAAATATATATTAGTGGGTACAACTGATTATAATAAATATAGTCAATGTATAAATATATATTTAGTGGGTACAACTGATTATAATAAATATAGTCAATGTATAAATATATATTTAGTGGGTACAACTGATTATAATAAATATAGTCAATGTATAAATATATATTTAGTGGATACAACTGATTATAATAAATATAGTCAATGTATAAATATATATTTAGTGGGTGCAACTGATTATAATAAATATAGTCAATGTATAAATATATATTTAGTGGGTACAACTGATTATAATAAATATAGTCAATGTATAAATATATATTTAGTGGGTACAACTGATTATAATATACCGGGTCAAGATGGTCGGTGACCGGTACTATGTTTATGTTAAATTATAATTTGAAAATATTGGTTGATTGTTTCTTCTCCAGTGGAGACCACTCATTCAATAGTCATAGTGGCCCAGGCTGCTATAAAAATGCATCACACATCTCGAACTAAATACGTCGTAAAATCTATAATATTTAAATGATGTCATAAAGTTGGACATGTTCATTTGTATTTTATACAGCCCATAAAGAACATTGTAAATAAAAAACCGACTAGTTTATACAACGAACTAATAAAAGTGTGAAACAAGTTTTCTGTTTTTAGAAAGCAAATACAAAATGATATCGTCATTTTAGTCACACAGCTAAATACCAAAGCAGCACACTGTTACTTACACAATTGTAAAAGTGACCTCGCTGAGTACATACTAGATGTGTTGGTTTGCTAATCAAAAACCGACAGTTTTCATACTGAACTGTAAAATCCATTGCCGGTTTCTGGTATCATATTAAATATAATATTTTGAAAGATCACCGTTCGTGTTTTTGTTGTCGCATGTTCATTAGATCAATATTATGTTATTGTGCAAAAGATTCATTTTCTTTGACAGTGTATAAACTGGAGTTGTGGGTAGTTGCAGTGGTGTGTCCTCGATGTAAAACCATCTAATCTCGCTGTATACTGGGACTACTGAACAAGGCCCTTACTGACGGAACAACGTAAACAACGCAATCTTGCGTGTTTTGTGAGTTGCTGAAAACATGTTAGATTTGTTTCAAATTTCGAGTCGAATTGCAATCTTACTGACAAACATGTAATTGATGCACACATATGCAATGCATTATGGGATAAAACATTCCGCTATATGTAATGAAAAGTAGTTAATACACTGGAAACTGAACAAATTCGTATTAGATATAATGTATGAATTATTCGAAAAATTGTTCCGTGATTTTTTTTATTTTCAGTATTTTTATAGCATAAACCCATAATAATGAATTGATGAACTTGATATATATAATCTGGCATCACCTTAAATGAAATACCGTATAAAAACTATTTGTTTATCAGTGATAACGCTAGTATAATGTTATAATCAATAGTTTAATACAGCATCGGCTCAGAACATGCCAAATAACTAGGGCAGATTTACGAAAGAAACCAAATTGAATGAAGTTTATTGAATAATGTTCTCCACAACAACATGCGAAGTTATAAAATGAAAAGACAATTGCCCTACTAAACTGAACAAACAATATATATCTTTATTGGTTATGGTTTCCTGTCCGAAAACGTTTGTACTCGATGTTTACAGCCCAATAATTGATCATAAACTTCAAGAAGGTACACAAAGTAAAACAGAATTTGTTACCCCAATGTCAGTATTGTTGACCTTTCAGTTTACGCGTGTTTGATATTGGTCATGTGACATTCACTTGAACTTTGACAGTTACATTACTAAATATCTTTATCATGTATACCAATACCGGTGTGTTAGTCACGTGACCAAGACTGTTCACCATTATTTATTAAGACATTTTTAATAGCAGTATTATACTTTTCGCGGGCAAACGATTTGTATTGATGCAGTCTGTGTATACGAGATTATAATATCAATACTTCTAGTCTATATAAATTACCTATATATTCATAATCGCGATATATTTTTTTTTAATTGACGAACAAATAATATTTCTACTCTTTGCCATCCATCTGGTAGATACATTCACAAAACCATACATCGCTCTCACTGTAGACGTTAAATCATCATTCGAGATACACATTGGCGTTCCAATTTTATAATCTTTCCACACGTTGAAATGTATACAGTGCATAGAAGACGTACATCAACCAATACAATTATTCCATATCGTGGCATAGTAAACGTCGTCACATATAGCTACTAGTACAGGCACCATCGATACCACGATTACACTGTTAGTGCATTCGTGTGATGTGTCATGTACATATCTGTATGTATTAAGTAAGTAAGTATTAGTGCGTATTTCACTGGCACCAAAATACAATTGCCGATTAGAAAATCCGAAAATAAACTTATGTTAAATTATCATAATTTATTTACATTTGTTAACATATAAAAAGTGGTAAACATAAGACTCTCTTGGATCAATGACACTCTCAAATCCATCAGTTTATTATGATTCGACCAAATCTTTGTGCGCCTCTTGCGTATTTGTTTTGTTTCAAAGCTGTCGGTTCATTCATTTTAATGGGGATGTATTATTCTTGTCTTCTTTGCTTTGTTTGCACTAAGCATTAATATTAGTTAACTATCAAATAATAATAATTATTAAATAACAATTACTTAGGGAAGACTAATTTTAACAAATGCACACACATAAAAATGTACGAGTCAGTCAAAAAATGCTCAGAATACAATCAACTTTGTATAACTTTAGTTAGTACTGAGGCACGAGATTGGTGAGACTTTCGTTTTCTATAGTCCAATTTGTCCTTGTAATGTTGGATGTAATATATATGGGAATTCACTTCTCAGATTCGTGAGACCTGCCCGGAACATCATTTGCACATTTTTATTTTGTTTGTGTGTGCCACGGCTGTGATTCAACTGCTCGTGATACGTCTAGTAAGTATCTATTGTGAAAGGGTGTAATCCATTTAATAGAACACACATCACAATCTAACATAGTACTTCACAGAACGCTTACTCTACTCAGCGATATACGTAAACATATTTCAGACGTACGTCCTATCCTGATTTTGGTTCACTCCTTGTTTTGTATTTTCCCGCGTCTGCCACCCTCTCCTACACAGTACGAAGTTCAACTTCATAGTTTTATGGGTCATTCGAGCTTGTGTATAATCAACTAGATATGTTATCTGTTCCTATCCAAGTGCACTTGTAATATAAACATGTCACATTGACCGAGGTCGTGACCTCGAATGTCGAGAGCGATGTGGCATTGTTTGTCATACAACATATATGGCCCGTAAATAAGCCCCTGTTGAATTGTAAATTACAGAAATCACGGATCATTTGATCCTCGTCATCTTTCGCGAATGATAACTAATAATTTACATAAGTCTGCAGATGAAAGAGTTTCGTATTAATGACGTAAGATACACTACAATGCAAGTAATCGCACCAATGTCATCAACAAACCAATCTAAATACTGGTACACCGGTCACCACGCAAGTATATATAAGTATATATATGTAGAATTTACCACCTACCTCCTCCATTTTTATATACCATATATGGAAACCTCCAGATGTTGCCGAGACCCACAGCATATCCAATGCAAACCATTATGAAATCAGCCTTACTATCCCACCCGCCTCTCTCATTAGATGTATTCTCATTCAAGTCTTCTTTTTGGCTTTCTTCAATGTCACCTTCGACATCTTGGTTGTTCTCAATTATCTCAGTCGATCCGTTACTCATTTTATCAAGTTCCATTGCTTTTTGCGTCGACGAATCTTCGCTCATATTGGCAGTAGTGGTTAAAATATTACTAAGTATTACTAGACAACAAATATCCACCAAATCAAATGAACTATAAATAGGGGTTAGATTTCACTATACGTAGTTGTTAGTGTGATTTGACTGAGTCTGTAAGATTTGTCACAGTCAGCAATCATATATGCTAGGTTTAAGGCGGGTGGTGATTGGTTGGCAATCAGGACATTTCACGTAGTACTAGGGGTGGTCATGTGAAATTGGACTCAATTAATATCAATAGTTCAAACATGTTTGCCTTTATATCTATCCAGTTATTGAAGATACACGTGAATACGTACACTGTATATAACATTGTACCAACACGGTGAAAATCGACGCTCCCAGTCTCACAGGTAACTGTAAAATCGACCCCCCCCCTAATCTCACAACAAATTGAACATCGACACCCCGATCTCAGATTAAAATATTAAATCGGTCTATTGTAATCAGAGGTCAAATATTGATCAACATTATAGCAGACAGCATCTGCGCTCTAGGCCAAACAACTTCATAGTTTGTTTTGAACGATCTCAAAATTACGGTATTCTATAGCAGCAAACATAGCTACATGAGATGATATTCTATACAATGCCCACAAATCATTCGTTGTCCAACATTCGGCATTATCAGCATCTCTATGTTCTATATATTACAATATGAGATGTTAAACATAAAGTCTTAACCTGAATATTCGCGTCATGTGCTTAGGTGCACTTGGGTCAATAAATGTCAAATCATTAGCCCGACGACCATTGAATGCAAAACAGATTACAAGTAAATTTTAGTAGTACACAAATACATACGTCATCACACACGAGGTTATAATAATAATACTTAATAATTGATTGCCAGAGCAAATTGACATCACGACATAGTAAAGACAATAGCAGCTGTCGTGATTAGGGGTGGCTCGACCAATAAAATTATGAATACACATAACTTAATTTGTTGTTAATTTGCGCTATTGGTACTTTGATCTCATATCCGTAACATAACTAGATTACACAAATACAACTATAGAAATTATATAACACTCATCAAACGATATCAAGATTATCTGATACGATAACGAGATTTTGAATTGGGCAATATTCAAAGATTATAAAAAAAGAAAAGAAATGGAATTTGATGGCGTGTATGATAAACACGAATAATTGGAAGTAACTGTAACGTGTTCAATAATGCAATAATTATCGTTATTAAATATGTGCTGCAGTTGACTGTACTGCAGTGGTGAAAATACAAGCGTCGATATGAAAATAAGCAAAGAAACATAGTGTTAGTGCAGTATTCCATGGTATGTCTTCACGGATGCGATTAAAATACTTTACAATGAATATCACACAACATCTGTGGCAAAAGCAAAAACTGCGTTTGCAAATGTTTGCATATGAAAAGAATGAAACGCCGGGTTAGCCAATCAATAAACAAAATTTAAAATACGTCATTGCCATTGCGCGCACTTAAACACTAATTTTAAAAAGCGTGGTTACAAATTTCCCAATGATGTTCATTACGTCTATCAACATACGGATAATAGTGGCATTGCCATCGCGTTTGTGGGTTTAAAGTTATTTTCACTATCTATGCTGTATTTTTACTCATGATACGGTGTATCCATGCTGTATTTTTACTCATGATACGGTGTATCCATGCTGTATTTTTACTCATGATACGGTGCATCCATGCTGTATTTTTACTCATGATACGGTGTATCCATGCTGTATTTTTACTCATGATACGGAGTATCCATGCTGTATTTTTACTCATGATATGGTGTATCCATGCTGTATTTTTACTCATGATACGGTGTATCAATGATGTATTTTTACTCATGATACGGTGTATCCATGCTGTATTTTTACTCATGATACGGTGTATCCATGATGTATTTTTACTCATGATACGGTGTATCCATGATGTATTTTTACTCACGATACGGTGTATCCATGCTGTATTTTCACTCGTGATACGGTGCATCCATGCTGTATTTTTACTTATGATACGGTGTATCCATGCTGTATTTTTACTCATGATACGGTGTATCCATGATGTATATTTGCTCATGATATGGTGTATCCATGCTGTATTTTCACTCGTGATACAGTGCATCCATGCTGTATTATTACTTATGATACGGTATATCCATGCTGTATTTTTACTCATGATACGGTGTATCCATGCTGTATTTTTACTCATGATACGGTGTATCCATGCTGTATTTTTACTCATGATACGGTGTATCCATGCTGTATTTTTACTTATGATACGGTATATCCATGCTGTATTTTTACTCATGATACGGTGTATCCATGCTGTATTTTCACTCGTGATACGGTGTATCCATGCTGTATTTTCACTTGTGATACGGTGTATTCATGCTGTATTTTCACTCGTGATACGGTGTATCCATGCTGTATTTTCACTCATGATACGGTGTATCCATGCTGTATTTTCACTCGTGATACGGTGTATCCATGCTGTATTTTCACTCATGATACGGTGTATCCATGCTGTATTTTTACTCATGATACGGTGTATCCATGCTGTATTTTTACTCATGATACGGTGTATCCATGCTGTATTTTTACTCATGATACGGTGTATCCATGCTGTATTTTTACTCATGATACGGTGTATCCATGCTGTATTTTTACTCATGATATGGTGTATCCATGCCGTATTTTTACTCATGATACGGTGTATCCATGCTGTATTTTTACTCATGATACGGTGTATCCATGCTGTATTTTTACTCATGATACGGTGTATCCATGCTGTATTTTTACTCATGATATGATGTATCCATGCTGTATTTTTACTCATGATACGGTGTATCCATGCTGTATTTTCACTCGTGATACGGTGTATCCATGCTGTATTTTTACTCATGATACGGTGTATCCATGCTGTATTTTTACTCATGATACGGTGTATCCATGCTGTATTTTCACTCGTGATACGGTGTATCCATGCTGTATTTTCACTTGTGATACGGTGTATTCATGCTGTATTTTCACTCATGATACGGTGTATCCATGCTGTATTTTTACTCATGATACGGTGTATCCATGCTGTATTTTTACTCATGATACGGTGTATCCATGCTGTATTTTTACACATGATACGGTGTATCCATGCCGTATTTTTACTCATGATACGGTGTATCCATGCTGTATTTTTACTCGTGATACGGTGTATCGTTGCTGTATTTTTACTCATGATACGGTATATCCATGCTGTATTTTTACTCATGATACGGTGTATCAATGCTGTATTTTTACTCATGATATGGTGTATCCATGCTGTATATTTACTCATGATACGCTGTATCAATGCTGTATTTTTACTCATGATACGGTGTATCCATGATGTATTTTTACTCATGATATGGTGTATCCATGCTGTATTTTCACTCATGATACGGTGTATCCATGCTGTATTTTTACTCATGATACGGTGTATCCATGCTGTATTTTTACTTATGATACGGTGTATCCATGATGTATATTTACTCGTCATATTTCACTCATGATACGGTGTATCCATGCTGTATTTTTACTCATGATACCGTGTATCCATGCTGTATTTTCACTCGTAATATGGTGTATCCATGCTGTATTTTTACTCGTGATACGGTGTATCCATGCTGTATTTTTACTCGTGATACGGTGTATCCATGCTGTATTTTCACTCATGATACGGTGTATCCATGCTGTATTTTTACTCGTGATACGGTGTATCCATAATGTATTTTTACTCATGATACGGTGTATCCATGATGTATTTTTACTCATAATACGGTGTATCCATGCTGTATTTTCACGCATGATACGGTGTATCCATGATGTATTTTTACTCATGATACGGTGTATCCATCATGTATTTTTACTCATGATACGGTGTATCCATGCTGTATTTTTACTTATGATACGGTATATCCATGCTGTATTTTTACTCATGATACGGTGTATCCATGCTGTATTTTCACTCGTGATACGGTGTATCCATGCTGTATTTTCACTTGTGATACGGTGTATTCATGCTGTATTTTCACTCGTGATACGGTGTATCCATGCTGTATTTTCACTCATGATACGGTGTATCCATGCTGTATTTTCACTCGTGATACGGTGTATCCATGCTGTATTTTCACTCATGATACGGTGTATCCATGCTGTATTTTTACTCATGATACGATGTATCCATGCTGTATTTTTACTCATGATACGGTGTATCCATGCTGTATTTTTACTCATGATACGGTGTATCCATGCTGTATTTTTACTCATGATACGGTGTATCCATGCTGTATTTTTACTCATGATATGGTGTATCCATGCCGTATTTTTACTCATGATACGGTGTATCCATGCTGTATTTTCACTCGTGATACGGTGTATCCATGCTGTATTTTTACTCATGATACGGTGTATCCATGCTGTATTTTTACTCATGATACGGTGTATCCATGCTGTATTTTCACTCGTTATACGGTGTATCCATGCTGTATTTTCACTTGTGATACGGTGTATTCATGCTGTATTTTCACTCGTGATACGGTGTATCCATGCTGTATTTTCACTCATGATACGGTGTATCCATGCTGTATTTTCACTCGTGATACGGTGTATCCATGCTGTATTTTCACTCATGATACGGTGTATCCATGCTGTATTTTTACTTATGATACGGTGTATCCATGCTGTATTTTTACTCATGATACGGTGTATCCATGCTGTATTTTTACTCATGATACGGTGTATCCATGCTGTATTTTTACTCATGATACAGTGTATCCATGCTGTATTTTTACACATGATACGGTGTATCCATGCCGTATTTTTACTCATGATACGGTGTATCCATGCTGTATTTTTACTCGTGATACGGTGTATCGTTGCTGTATTTTTACTCATGATACGGTATATCCATGCTATATTTTTACTCATGATACGGTGTATCAATGCTGTATTTTTACTCATGATATGGTGTATCCATGCTGTATATTTACTCATGATACGCTGTATCAATGCTGTATTTTTACTCATGATACGGTGTATCCATGATGTATTTTTACTCATGATACGGTGTATCCATGCTGTATTTTCACTCATGATACGGTGTATCCATGCTGTATTTTTACTCATGATACGGTGTATCCATGCTGTATTTTTACTTATGATACGGTGTATCCATGATGTATATTTACTCGTCATATGGTGTATCCATGATGTATTTTCACTCATGATACGGTGTATCCATGCTGTATTTTTACTCATGATACGGTGTATCCATGCTGTATTTTCACTCGTAATATGGTGTATCCATGCTGTATTTTTACTCGTGATACGGTGTATCCATGCTGTATTTTTACTCGTGATACGGTGTATCCATGCTGTATTTTCACTCATGATACGATGTATCCATGCTGTATTTTTACTCGTGATACGGTGTATCCATAATGTATTTTTACTCATGATACGGTGTATCCATGATGTATTTTTACTCATGATACGGTGTATCCATGCTGTATTTTCACTCATGATACGGTGTATCCATGATGTATTTTTACTCATGATACGGTGTATCCATCATGTATTTTTACTCATGATACGGTGTATCCATGCTGTATTTTTACTCGTAATACGGTGTATCCATGATGTATTTTTACTCATGATACGGTGTATCCATGATGTATTTTCACTCATGACACGGTGTATCCATGCTGTATTTTTACTCGTGATACGGTGTATCCATGCTGTATTTTTACTCGTGATACGGTGTATCCATGCTGTATTTTCACTCATGATACGGTGTATCCATGATGTATAATTGCTTATGATACGGTGTATCCACGATGTATTTTCACTCATGATACGGTGTATCCATGCTGTATTTTTACTTATGATATGGTGTATCCATGATGTATTTTCACTCATGATACGGTGTATCCATGCTGTATTTTTACTCCTGATACGGTGTATCCATGCTGTATTTTTACTCTTGATACGGTGTATCCATGCTGTATTTTCACTCATGAGACGGTGCATCCATGCTGTATTTTTACTCGTGATACGGTGTATCCATGCTGTATTTTCACTCATGATACGGTGTATCCATGCTGTATTTTTACTTATGATACGGTGTATCCATGCTGTATTTTTACTCATGATACGGTGTATCCATGCTGTATTTTTACTCATGATACGGTGTATCCATGCTGTATTTTTACTCATGATACAGTGTATCCATGCTGTATTTTTACACATGATACGGTGTATCCATGCCGTATTTTTACTCATGATACGGTGTATCCATGCTGTATTTTTACTCGTGATACGGTGTATCGTTGCTGTATTTTTACTCATGATACGGTATATCCATGCTATATTTTTACTCATGATACGGTGTATCAATGCTGTATTTTTACTCATGATATGGTGTATCCATGCTGTATATTTACTCATGATACGCTGTATCAATGCTGTATTTTTACTCATGATACGGTGTATCCATGATGTATTTTTACTCATGATACGGTGTATCCATGCTGTATTTTCACTCATGATACGGTGTATCCATGCTGTATTTTTACTCATGATACGGTGTATCCATGCTGTATTTTTACTTATGATACGGTGTATCCATGATGTATATTTACTCGTCATATGGTGTATCCATGATGTATTTTCACTCATGATACGGTGTATCCATGCTGTATTTTTACTCATGATACGGTGTATCCATGCTGTATTTTCACTCGTAATATGGTGTATCCATGCTGTATTTTTACTCGTGATACGGTGTATCCATGCTGTATTTTTACTCGTGATACGGTGTATCCATGCTGTATTTTCATTCATGATACGATGTATCCATGCTGTATTTTTACTCGTGATACGGTGTATCCATAATGTATTTTTACTCATGATACGGTGTATCCATGATGTATTTTTACTCATGATACGGTGTATCCATGCTGTATTTTCACTCATGATACGGTGTATCCATGATGTATTTTTACTCATGATACGGTGTATCCATCATGTATTTTTACTCATGATACGGTGTATCCATGCTGTATTTTTACTCGTAATACGGTGTATCCATGATGTATTTTTACTCATGATACGGTGTATCCATGATGTATTTTCACTCATGACACGGTGTATCCATGCTGTATTTTTACTCGTCATACGGTGTATCCATGCTGTATTTTTACTCGTGATACGGTGTATCCATGCTGTATTTTCACTCATGATACGGTGTATCCATGATGTATAATTGCTTATGATACGGTGTATCCACGATGTATTTTCACTCATGATACGGTGTATCCATGCTGTATTTTTACTTATGATATGGTGTATCCATGATGTATTTTCACTCATGATACGGTGTATCCATGCTGTATTTTTACTCCTGATACGGTGTATCCATGCTGTATTTTTACTCTTGATACGGTGTATCCATGCTGTATTTTCACTCATGAGACGGTGCATCCATGCTGTATTTTTACTTATGATACGGTGTATCCATGCTGTATTTTTACTCATGATACGGTGTATCCATGATGTATATTTGCTCATGATATGGTGTATCCATGCTGTATTTTCACTCGTGATACGGTGCATCCATGCTGTATTTTTACTTATGATACGGTATATCCATGCTGTATTTTTACTCATGATACGGTGTATCCATGCTGTATTTTTACTCATGATACGGTGTATCCATGCTGTATTTTTACTCATGATACGGTGTATCCATGCTGTATTTTTACTTATGATACGGTATATCCATGCTGTATTTTCACTCGTGATACGGTGTATCCATGCTGTATTTTCACTTGTGATACGGTGTATTCATGCTGTATTTTTACTCATGATACGGTGTATCCATGCTGTATTTTCACTCGTGATACGGTGTATCCATGCTGTATTTTCACTTGTGATACGGTGTATTCATGCTGTATTTTCTCTCGTGATACGGTGTATCCATGCTGTATTTTCACTCATGATACGGTGTATCCATGCTGTATTTTCACTCGTGATACGGTGTATCCATGCTGTATTTTCACTCATGATACGGTGTATGCATGCTGTATTTTTACTCATGATACGATGTATCCATGCTGTATTTTTACTCATGATACGCTGTATCAATGCTGTATTTTTACTCATGATACGGTGTATCCATGATGTATTTTTACTCATGATACGGTGTATCCATGCTGTATTTTCACTCATGATACGGTGTATCCATGCTGTATTTTTACTCATGATACGGTGTATCCATGCTGTATTTTTACTCGTGATACGGTGTATCGTTGCTGTATTTTTACTCATGATACGGTATATCCATGCTATATTTTTACTCATGATACGGTGTATCAATGCTGTATTTTTACTCATGATATGGTGTATCCATGCTGTATATTTACTCATGATACGCTGTATCAATGCTGTATTTTTACTCATGATACGGTGTATCCATGATGTATTTTTACTCATGATACGGTGTATCCATGCTGTATTTTCACTCATGATACGGTGTATCCATGCTGTATTTTTACTCATGATACGGTGTATCCATGCTGTATTTTTACTTATGATACGGTGTATCCATGATGTATATTTACTCGTCATATGGTGTATCCATGATGTATTTTCACTCATGATACGGTGTATCCATGCTGTATTTTCACTCGTAATATGGTGTATCCATGCTGTATTTTTACTCGTGATACGGTGTATCCATGCTGTATTTTTACTCGTGATACGGTGTATCCATGCTGTATTTTCATTCATGATACGATGTATCCATGCTGTATTTTTACTCGTGATACGGTGTATCCATAATGTATTTTTACTCATGATACGGTGTATCCATGATGTATTTTTACTCATGATACGGTGTATCCATGCTGTATTTTCACTCATGATACGGTGTATCCATGATGTATTTTTACTCATGATACGGTGTATCCATCATGTATTTTTACTCATGATACGGTGTATCCATGCTGTATTTTTACTCGTAATACGGTGTATCCATGATGTATTTTTACTCATGATACGGTGTATCCATGATGTATTTTCACTCATGACACGGTGTATCCATGCTGTATTTTTACTCGTCATACGGTGTATCCATGCTGTATTTTTACTCGTGATACGGTGTATCCATGCTGTATTTTCACTCATGATACGGTGTATCCATGATGTATAATTGCTTATGATACGGTGTATCCACGATGTATTTTCACTCATGATACGGTGTATCCATGCTGTATTTTTACTTATGATATGGTGTATCCATGATGTATTTTCACTCATGATACGGTGTATCCATGCTGTATTTTTACTCCTGATACGGTGTATCCATGCTGTATTTTTACTCTTGATACGGTGTATCCATGCTGTATTTTCACTCATGAGACGGTGCATCCATGCTGTATTTTTACTTATGATACGGTGTATCCATGCTGTATTTTTACTCATGATACGGTGTATCCATGATGTATATTTGCTCATGATATGGTGTATCCATGCTGTATTTTCACTCGTGATACGGTGCATCCATGCTGTATTTTTACTTATGATACGGTATATCCATGCTGTATTTTTACTCATGATACGGTGTATCCATGCTGTATTTTTACTCATGATACGGTGTATCCATGCTGTATTTTTACTCATGATACGGTGTATCCATGCTGTATTTTTACTTATGATACGGTATATCCATGCTGTATTTTCACTCGTGATACGGTGTATCCATGCTGTATTTTCACTTGTGATACGGTGTATTCATGCTGTATTTTTACTCATGATACGGTGTATCCATGCTGTATTTTCACTCGTGATACGGTGTATCCATGCTGTATTTTCACTTGTGATACGGTGTATTCATGCTGTATTTTCTCTCGTGATACGGTGTATCCATGCTGTATTTTCACTCATGATACGGTGTATCCATGCTGTATTTTCACTCGTGATACGGTGTATCCATGCTGTATTTTCACTCATGATACGGTGTATGCATGCTGTATTTTTACTCATGATACGATGTATCCATGCTGTATTTTTACTCATGATACGCTGTATCAATGCTGTATTTTTACTCATGATACGGTGTATCCATGATGTATTTTTACTCATGATACGGTGTATCCATGCTGTATTTTCACTCATGATACGGTGTATCCATGCTGTATTTTTACTCATGATACGGTGTATCCATGCTGTATTTTTACTTATGATACGGTGTATCCATGATGTATATTTACTCGTCATATGGTGTATCCATGATGTATTTTCACTCATGATACGGTGTATCCATGCTGTATTTTTACTCATGATACGGTGTATCCATGCTGTATTTTCACTCGTAATATGGTGTATCCATGCTGTATTTTTACTCGTGATACGGTGTATCCATGCTGTATTTTTACTCGTGATACGGTGTATCCATGCTGTATTTTCACTCATGATACGATGTATCCATGCTGTATTTTTACTCGTGATACGGTGTATCCATAATGTATTTTTACTCATGATACGGTGTATCCATGATGTATTTTTACTCATGATACGGTGTATCCATGCTGTATTTTCACTCATGATACGGTGTATCCATGATGTATTTTTACTCATGATACGGTGTATCCATCATGTATTTTTTACTCATGATACGGTGTATCCATGCTGTATTTTTACTCGTAATACGGTGTATCCATGATGTATTTTTACTCATGATACGGTGTATCCATGATGTATTTTCACTCATGACACGGTGTATCCATGCTGTATTTTTACTCGTGATACGGTGTATCCATGCTGTATTTTTACTCGTGATACGGTGTATCCATGCTGTATTTTCACTCATGATACGGTGTATCCATGATGTATAATTGCTTATGATACGGTGTATCCACGATGTATTTTCACTCATGATACGGTGTATCCATGCTGTATTTTTACTTATGATATGGTGTATCCATGATGTATTTTCACTCATGATACGGTGTATCCATGCTGTATTTTTACTCCTGATACGGTGTATCCATGCTGTATTTTTACTCTTGATACGGTGTATCCATGCTGTATTTTCACTCGTGAGACGGTGCATCCATGCTGTATTTTTTCTTATGATACGGTGTATCCATGCTGTATTTTTACTCATGATACGGTGTATCCATGATGTATATTTGCTCATGATATGGTGTATCCATGCTGTATTTTCACTCGTGATACGGTGCATCCATGCTGTATTTTTACTTATGATACGGTATATCCATGCTGTATTTTTACTCATGATACGGTGTATCCATGCTGTATTTTTGCTCATGATACGGTGTATCCATGCTGTATTTTTACTCATGATACGGTGTATCCATGCTGTATTTTTACTTATGATACGGTATATCCATGCTGTATTTTCACTCGTGATACGGTGTATCCATGCTGTATTTTCACTTGTGATACGGTGTATTCATGCTGTATTTTCACTCGTGATACGGTGTATCCATGCTGTATTTTCACTCGTGATACGGTGTATCCATGCTGTATTTTCACTCGTGATACGGTGTATCCATGCTGTATTTTCACTCATGATACGGTGTATCCATGCTGTATTTTTACTCATGATACGGTGTATCCATGCTGTATTTTTACTCATGATACGGTGTATCCATGCTGTATTTTTACTCATGATACGGTGTATCCATGCTGTATTTTTACTCATGATACGGTGTATCCATGCTGTATTTTACTCATGATACGGTGTATCCATGCTGTATTTTTACTCATGATACGGTGTATCCATGCCGTATTTTTACTCATGATACGGTGTATCCATGCTGTATTTTTACTCGCGATACGGTGTATCCATGATGTATTTTTACTCATGATACGGTGTATCCATGATCTATTTTCACTCGTGATACGGTGCATCCATGCTGTATTTTTACTTATGATACGGTATATCCATGCTGTATTTTTACTCATGATACGGTGTATCCATGCTGTATTTTTACTCATGATACGGTGTATCCATGCTGTATTTTTACTCATGATACGGTGTATCCATGCTGTATTTTTACTTATGATACGGTATATCCATGCTGTATTTTTACTCATGATACGGTGTATCCATGCTGTATTTTCACTCGTGATACGGTGTATCCATGCTGTATTTTTACTCATGATACGGTGTATCCATGCTGTATTGTTACTCGTGATACGGTGTATCGTTGCTGTATTTTTACTCATGATACGATGTATCCATGCTGTATTTTTACTCATGATACAGTTTTATCCATGATGTATTATTATTCATGATACGGTGTGTCCATGCTGTATTTTCACTCGTGATATGGTGTATCCATGCTGTATTTTTACTCATGATACGGTGTATCCATGCTGTATTGTTACTCGTGATACGGTGTATCGTTGCTGTATTTTTACTCATGATACAGTTTTATCCATGATGTATTATTATTCATGATACGGTGTATCCATGCTGTATTTTCACTAGTGATATGGTGTATCCATGCTGTATTTTTACTCATGATACGGTGTATCCATGCTGTATTTCCACTCCTGATACGGTGTATCCATGCTGTATTTTTACTCATGATACGGTGTATCCATGCTGTATTTTTACTCATGATACGGTGTATCCATGCTGTATTTTTACTCATGATACGGTGTATCCATGCTGTATTTTTACTCATGATACGGTGTATCCATGCTGTATTTTTACTCATGATACGGTGTATCCATGCTGTATTTTACTCATGATACGGTGTATCCATGCTGTATTTTTACTCATGATACGGTGTATCCATGCCGTATTTTTACTCATGATACGGTGTATCCATGCTGTATTTTTACTCGTGATATGGTGTATCGTTGCTGTATTTTTACTCGTGATACGGTGTATCCATAATGTATTTTTACTCATGATACGGTGTATCCATGATGTATTTTTACTTATGATACAGTGGATCCATGCTGTATTTTCACTCATGATACAGTGTATCCATGATGTATTTTTACTCATGATACGGTGTATCCATCATGTATTTTTACTCATGATACGGTGTATCCATTCTGTATTTTTACTCGCGATACGGTGTATCCATGATGTATTTTTACTCATGATACGGTGTATCCATGATCTATTTTCACTCGTGATACGGTGCATCCATGCTGTATTTTTACTTATGATACGGTATATCCATGCTGTATTTTTACTCATGATACGGTGTATCCATGCTGTATTTTTACTCATGATACGGTGTATCCATGCTGTATTTTTACTCATGATACGGTGTATCCATGCTGTATTTTTACTTATGATACGGTATATCCATGCTGTATTTTTACTCATGATACGGTGTATCCATGCTGTATTTTCACTCGTGATACGGTGCATCCATGCTGTATTATTACATATGATACGGTATATCCATGCTGTATTTTTACTCATGTTACGGTGCATTCATGCTGTATTTTTACTCATGATACGGTGTATCCATGCTGTATTTTTACTCATGATACGGTGTATCCATGCTGTATTTTTACTTATGATACGGTGTATCCATGCTGTATTTTTACTCATGATACGGTGTATCCATGCTGTATTTTTACTCATGATACGGTGTATCCATGCTGTATTTTTACTTATGATACGGTGCATTCATGCTGTATTTTTACTCATGATACGGTGTATCCATGCTGTATTTTTACTCATGATACAATGTATCTGTGCTGTATTTTTACTCATGATACGGTGTATCCATGCTGTATTTTTACTCATGATACGGTGTATCCATGCTGTATTTTTATTCATGATACGGTGTATCCATGCTGTATTTTCACTCGTGATACGGTGTATCCATGTTGTATTTTTACTCATGATATGGTGTATCCATGCTGTATTGTTACTCGTGATACGGTGTATCGTTGCTGTACTTTTACTCATGATACTGTGTATCCATGCTGTATTTTCACTCGTGATACTGTGTATCCATGCTGTATTTTTACTCATGATACGGTGTATCCATGCTGTATTGTTACTCGTGATACGGTGTATCGTTGCTGTATTTTTACTCATGATACGATGTATCCATGCTGTATTTTTACTCATGATACGGTTTTATCCATGATGTATTATTATTCATGATACGGTGTATCCATGCTGTATTTTCACTCGTGATATAGTGTATCCATGCTGTATTTTTACTCATGATACGGTGTATCCATGCTGTATTTCCACTCCTGATACGGTGTATCCATGATGTATTTTTACTCATGATACGGTGTATCCATGATGTATTTTTACTCATGATACGGTGTATCCATGATCTATTTTCACTCATGATACGGTGTATCCATGCTGTATTTTTACTTGTGATACGGTGTATCCATGATGTATTTTTACTCATGATACGGTGTATCCATGATGTATTTCCACTCATGACACGGTGTATCCATGCTGTATTTTTACTCGTGATACGGTGTATCCATGCTGTATTTTTACTCGTGATACGGTGTATTCATGCTGTATTTTCACTCATGATACGGTGTATCCATGATGTATAATTGCTTATGATACGGTGTATCCACAATGTATTTTCACTCATGATACGGTGTATCCATGCTGTATTTTTACTTATGATATGGTGTATCCATGATGTATTTTCACTCATGATACGGTGTATCCATGCTGTATTTTTACTCCTGATACGGTGTATCCATGCTGTATTTTTACTCTTGATACGGTGTATCCATGCTGTATTTTCACTCGTGATACGGTGCATCCATGCTGTATTTTTACTTATGATACGGTGTATCCATGCTGTATTTTTACTCATGATACGGTGTATCCATGATGTATATTTGCTCATGATATGGTGTATCCATGCTGTATTTTCACTCGTGATACGGTGCATCCATGCTGTATTTTTACTTATGATACGGTATATCCATGCTGTATTTTTACTCATGATACGGTGTATCCATGCTGTATTTTTACTCATGATACGGTGTATCCATGCTGTATTTTTATTCATGATACGGTGTATCCATGCTGTATTTTCACTCGTGATACGGTGTATCCATGCTGTATTTTTACTCATGATATGGTGTATCCATGCTGTATTGTTACTCGTGATACGGTGTATCGTTGCTGTACTTTTACTCATGATACTGTGTATCCATGCTGTATTTTCACTCGTGATACTGTGTATCCATGCTGTATTTTTACTCATGATACGGTGTATCCATGCTGTATTGTTACTCGTGATACGGTGTATCGTTGCTGTATTTTTACTCATGATACGATGTATCCATGCTGTATTATTATTCATGATACGGTGTATCCATGCTGTATTTTCACTCGTGATATTGTGTATCCATGCTGTATTTTTACTCATGATTCGGTGTATCCATGATGTATTTTCACTCATGATACGGTGTATCCATGCTGTATTTTTACTCCTGATACGGTGTATCCATGCTGTATTTTTACTCTTGATACGGTGTATCCATGCTGTATTTTCACTCGTGATACGGTGCATCCATGCTGTATTTTTACTTATGATACGGTGTATCCATGCTGTATTTTTACTTATGATACGGTATATCCATGCTGTATTTTTACTCATGATACGGTTTATCCATGCTGTATTTTCACTCGTGATACGGTGCATCCATGCTGTATTTTTACTCATGATACGGTGTATCCATGCTGTATTTTTACTCATGATACGGTGCATTCATGCTGTATTTTTACTCATGATACGGTGTATCCATGCTGTATTTTTACTCATGATACGGTGTATCCATGCTGTATTTTTACTTATGATACGGTGTATCCATGCTGTATTTTTACTCATGATATGGTGTATCCATGCTGTATTTTCACTCGTGATACGGTGCATCCATGCTGTATTTTTACTCATGATACGGTGTATCCATGCTGTATTTTTACTCATGATACGGTGCATTCATGCTGTATTTTTACTCATGATACGGTGTATCCATGCTGTATTTTTACTCATGATACGGTGTATCCATGCTGTATTTTTACTTATGATACGGTATATCCATGCTGTATTTTTACTCATGATACGGTTTATCCATGCTGTATTTTCACTCGTGATACGGTGCATCCATGCTGTATTTTTACTCATGATACGGTGTATCCATGCTGTATTTTTACTCATGATACGGTGCATTCATGCTGTATTTTTACTCATGATACGGTGTATCCATGCTGTATTTTTACTCATGATACGGTGTATCCATGCTGTATTTTTACTTATGATACGGTGTATCCATGCTGTATTTTTACTCATGATATGGTGTATCCATGCTGTATTTTCACTCGTGATACGGTGCATCCATGCTGTATTTTTACTCATGATACGGTGTATCCATGCTGTATTTTTACTCATGATACGGTGCATTCATGCTGTATTTTTACTCATGATACGGTGTATCCATGCTGTATTTTTACTCATGATACGGTGTATCCATGCTGTATTTTTACTTATGATACGGTGTATCCATGCTGTATTTTTACTCATGATACGGTGTATCCATGCTGTATTTTTACTCATGATACGGTGTATCCGTGCTGTATTTTTACTTATGATACGGTGTATCCATGCTGTATTTTTACTCATGATACAATGTATCTGTGCTGTATTTTTACTCATGATACGGTGTATCCATGCTGTATTTTTACTCATGATACGGTGTATCCATGCTGTATTTTTATTCATGATACGGTGTATCCATGCTGTATTTTCACTCGTGATACGGTGTATCCATGCTGTATTTTTACTCATGATATGGTGTATCCATGCTGTATTGTTACTCGTGATACGGTGTATCGTTGCTGTACTTTTACTCATGATACTGTGTATCCATGCTGTATTTTCACTCGTGATACTGTGTATCCATGCTGTATTTTTACTCATGATACGGTGTATCCATTCTGTATTGTTACTCGTGATACGGTGTATCGTTGCTGTATTTTTACTCATGATACGATGTATCCATGCTGTATTTTTACTCATGATACGGTTTTATCCATGATGTATTATTATTCATGATACGGTGTATCCATGCTGTATTTTCACTCGTGATATTGTGTATCCATGCTGTATTTTTACTCATGATACGGTGTATCCATGCTGTATTTCCACTCCTGATACGGTGTATCCATGCTGTATTTTTACTCATGATACGGTGTATCCATGCTGTATTGTTACTCGTGATACGGTGTATCGTTGCTGTGTTTTTACTCATGATACGGTGTATCCATGCTGTATTTTCACTCGTGATACGGTGTATCCATGCTGTATTTTTACTCATGATACGGTGTATCCATGCTGTATTGTTACTCGTGATACGGTGTATCGTTGCTGTATTTTTACTCATGATACGATGTATCCATGCTGTATTTTTACTCATGATACAGTTTTATCCATGATGTATTATTATTCATGATACGGTGTATCCATGCTGTATTTTCACTCGTGATATGGTGTATCCATGCTGTATTTTTACTCATGATACGGTGTATCCATGCTGTATTGTTACTCGTGATACGGTGTATCGTTGCTGTATTTTTACTCATGATACGGTGTATCCATGCTGTATTTTCACTCGTGATACTGTGTATCCATGCTGTATTTTAACTCATGATACGGTGTATCCATGCTGTATTGTTACTCGTGATACGGTGTATCGTTGCTGTATTTTTACTCATGATACGATGTATCCATGCTGTATTTTTACTCATGATACGGTTTTATCCATGATGTATTATTATTCATGATACGGTGTATCCATGCTGTATTTTCACTCGTGATATGGTGTATCCATGCTGTATTTTTACTCATGATACGGTGTATCCATGCTGTATTTCCACTCCTGATACGGTGTATCCATGCTGTATTTTTACTCATGATACGGTGTATCCATGCTGTATTGTTACTCGTGATACGGTGTATCGTTGCTGTGTTTTTACTCATGATACGGTGTATCCATGCTGTATTTTCACTCGTGATACGGTGTATCCATGCTGTATTTTTACTCATGATACGGTGTATCCATGCTGTATTGTTACTCGTGATACGGTGTATCGTTGCTGTATTTTTACTCATGATACAGTTTTATCCATGATGTATTATTATTCATGATACGGTGTATCCATGCTGTATTTTCACTCGTGATATGGTGTATCCATGCTGTATTTTTACTCATGATACGGTGTATCCATGCTGTATTTTTACTCATGATACGGTGTATCCATGCTGTATTTTTGCTCATGATACGGTGTATCCATGCTGTATTTTTACTTATGATACGGTGTATCCATGCTGTATTTTACTTATGATACGGTGTATCCATGCTGTATTTTTACTCATGATACGGTGTATCCATGCTGTATTTTTACTCATGATACGGTGTATCCGTGCTGTATTTTTACTTATGATACGGTGTATCCATGCTGTATTTTTACTCATGATACAATGTATCTGTGCTGTATTTTTACTCATGATACGGTGTATCCATGCTGTATTTTTACTCATGATACGGTGTATCCATGCTGTATTTTTATTCATGATACGGTGTATCCATGCTGTATTTTCACTCGTGATACGGTGTATCCATGCTGTATTTTTACTCATGATATGGTGTATCCATGCTGTATTGTTACTCGTGATACGGTGTATCGTTGCTGTACTTTTACTCATGATACTGTGTATCCATGCTGTATTTTCACTCGTGATACTGTGTATTCATGCTGTATTTTTACTCATGATACGGTGTATCCATGCTGTATTGTTACTCGTGATACGGTGTATCGTTGCTGTATTTTTACTCATGATACGATGTATCCATGCTGTATTTTTACTCATGATACGGTTTTATCCATGATGTATTATTATTCATGATACGGTGTATCCATGCTGTATTTTCACTCGTGATATGGTGTATCCATGCTGTATTTTTACTCATGATACGGTGTATCCATGCTGTATTTCCACTCCTGATACGGTGTATCCATGCTGTATTTTTACTCATGATACGGTGTATCCATGCTGTATTGTTACTCGTGATACGGTGTATCGTTGCTGTGTTTTTACTCATGATACGGTGTATCCATGCTGTATTTTCACTCGTGATACGGTGTATCCATGCTGTATTTTTACTCATGATACGGTGTATCCATGCTGTATTGTTACTCGTGATACGGTGTATCGTTGCTGTATTTTTATTCATGATACGATGTATCCATGCTGTATTTTTACTCATGATACAGTTTTATCCATGATGTATTATTATTCATGATACGGTGTGTCCATGCTGTATTTTCACTCGTGATATGGTGTATCCATGCTGTATTTTTACTCATGATACGGTGTATCCATGCTGTATTGTTACTCGTGATACGGTGTATCGTTGCTGTATTTTTACTCATGATACAGTTTTATCCATGATGTATTATTATTCATGATACGGTGTATCCATGCTGTATTTTCACTCGTGATATGGTGTATCCATGCTGTATTTTTACTCATGATACGGTGTATCCATGCTGTATTTCCACTCCTGATACGGTGTATCCATGCTGTATTTTTACTCATGATACGGTGTATCCATGCTATATTGTTACTCGTGATACGGTGTATCGTTGCTGTATTTTTACTCATGATACGGTGTATCCATGCTGTATTTTTACTCATGATACGGTGTATCCATGCTGTATTTTTACTCATGATACGGTGTATCCATGCTGTATTTTTACTCATGATACGGTGTATCCATGATGTATTTTTACTCATGATACGGTGTATCCATCCTGTATTTTTACTCATGATACGGTGTATCCATGATGTATTTTTACTCATGATACGGTGTATCCATGCTGTATTTTTACTCATGATACGGTGTATCCATGCTGTATTTTTACTTATGATACGGTGTATCCATTCTGTATTTTACTTATGATACGGTGTATCCATGCTGTATTTTCACTCGTGATACGGTGTATCCATGATGTATATTTGCTCGTCATACGGTGTATCCATGATGTATTTTCACTCATGATACGGTGTATCCATGCTGTATTTTTACTCATGATACGGTGTATCCATGCTGTATTTTTACTCATGATACGGTGTATCCATGCTGTATTTTCACTCGTGATACTGTGTATCCATGCTGTATTTTTACTCGTGATACGGTGTATCCATGCTGTATTTTTACTCGTGATACGGTGTATCCATGCTGTATGTTTACTCATGATACGGTGTATCCATGATTTATATTTGCTCATGATACGGTGTATCCATGCTGTATTTTCACTCGTGATACGGTGCATCCATGCTGTATTTTTACTTATGATACGGTGTATCCATGCTGTATTTTTACTCATGATACGGTGTATCCATGCTGTATTGTTACTCGTGATACGGTGTATCGTTGCTGTATTTTTACTCATGATACGATGTATCCATGCTGTATTTTTACTCATGATACGGTTTTATCCATGATGTATTATTATTCATGATACGGTGTATCCATGCTGTATTTTCACTCGTGATATGGTGTATCCATGCTGTATTTTTACTCATGATACGGTGTATCCATGCTGTATTTCCACTCCTGATACGGTGTATCCATGCTGTATTTTTACTCATGATACGGTGTATCCATGATGTATTTTTACTCATGATACGGTGTATCCATGCTGTATTTTTACTCATGATACGGTGTATCCATGCTGTATTTTTACTTATGATACGGTGTATCCATGCTGTATTTTACTTATGATACGGTGTATCCATGCTGTATTTTCACTCGTGATACGGTGTATCCATGATGTATATTTGCTCGTCATACGGTGTATCCATGATGTATTTTCACTCATGATACGGTGTATCCATGCTGTATTTTTACTCATGATACGGTGTATCCATGCTGTATTTTTACTCATGATACGGTGTATCCATGCTGTATTTTCACTCGTGATACTGTGTATCCATGCTGTATTTTTACTCGTGATACGGTGTATCCATGCTGTATTTTTACTCGTGATACGGTGTATCCATGCTGTATTTTTACTCATGATACGGTGTATCCATGATTTATATTTGCTCATGATACGGTGTATCCATGCTGTATTTTCACTCGTGATACGGTGCATCCATGCTGTATTTTTACTTATGATACGGTGTATCCATGCTGTATTTTTACTCATGATACGGTGTATCCATGCTGTATTGTTACTCGTGATACGGTGTATCGTTGCTGTATTTTTACTCATGATACGATGTATCCATGCTGTATTTTTACTCATGATACGGTTTTATCCATGATGTATTATTATTCATGATACGGTGTATCCATGCTGTATTTTCACTCGTGATATGGTGTATCCATGCTGTATTTTTACTCATGATACGGTGTATCCATGCTGTATTTCCACTCCTGATACGGTGTATCCATGCTGTATTTTTAGTCATGATACGGTGTATCCATGCTGTATTGTTACTCGTTATACGGTGTATCGTTGCTGTGTTTTTACTCATGATACGGTGTATCCATGCTGTATTTTCACTCGTGATACGGTGTATCCATGCTGTATTTTTACTCATGATACGGTGTATCCATGCTGTATTGTTACTCGTGATACGGTGTATCGTTGCTGTATTTTTACTCATGATACGATGTATCCATGCTGTATTTTTACTCATGATACAGTTTTATCCATGATGTATTATTATTCATGATACGGTGTATCCATGCTGTATTTTCACTCGTGATATGGTGTATCCATGCTGTATTTTTACTCATGATACGGTGTATCCATGCTGTATTGTTACTCGTGATACGGTGTATCGTTGCTGTATTTTTACTCATGATACGGTGTATCCATGCTGTATTTTCACTCGTGATACTGTGTATCCATGCTGTATTTTTACTCATGATACGGTGTATCCATGCTGTATTGTTACTCGTGATACGGTGTATCGTTGCTGTATTTTTACTCATGATACGATGTATCCATGCTGTATTTTTACTCATGATACGGTGTATCCATGCTGTATTTTTACTCATGATACGGTGTATCCATGCTGTATTTTCACTCGTGATACTGTGTATCCATGCTGTATTTTTACTCGTGATATGGTGTATCCATGCTGTATTTTTACTCGTGATACGGTGTATCCATGCTGTATTTTTACTCATGATACGGTGTATCCATGATTTATATTTGCTCATGATACGGTGTATCCATGCTGTATTTTCACTCGTGATACGGTGCATCCATGCTGTATTTTTACTTATGATACGGTGTATCCATGCTGTATTTTTACTCATGATACGGTGTATCCATGCTGTATTGTTACTCGTGATACGGTGTATCGTTGCTGTATTTTTACTCATGATACGATGTATCCATGCTGTATTTTTACTCATGATACAGTTTTATCCATGATGTATTATTATTCATGATACGGTGTATCCATGCTGTATTTTCACTCGTGATATGGTGTATCCATGCTGTATTTTTACTCATGATACGGTGTATCCATGCTGTATTTCCACTCCTGATACGGTGTATCCATGCTGTATTTTTAGTCATGATACGGTGTATCCATGCTGTATTGTTACTCGTGATACGGTGTATCGTTGCTGTGTTTTTACTCATGATACGGTGTATCCATGCTGTATTTTCACTCGTGATACGGTGTATCCATGCTGTATTTTTACTCATGATACGGTGTATCCATGCTGTATTGTTACTCGTGATACGGTGTATCGTTGCTGTATTTTTACTCATGATACGATGTATCCATGCTGTATTTTTACTCATGATACAGTTTTATCCATGATGTATTATTATTCATGATACGGTGTATCCATGCTGTATTTTCACTCGTGATATGGTGTATCCATGCTGTATTTTTACTCATGATACGGTGTATCCATGCTGTATTGTTACTCGTGATACGGTGTATCGTTGCTGTATTTTTACTCATGATACGGTGTATCCATGCTGTATTTTCACTCGTGATACTGTGTATCCATGCTGTATTTTTACTCATGATACGGTGTATCCATGCTGTATTGTTACTCGTGATACGGTGTATCGTTGCTGTATTTTTACTCATGATACGATGTATCCATGCTGTATTTTTACTCATGATACGGTGTATCCATGCTGTATTTTTACTCATGATACGGTGTATCCATGCTGTATTTTCACTCGTGATACTGTGTATCCATGCTGTATTTTTACTCGTGATATGGTGTATCCATGCTGTATTTTTACTCGTGATACGGTGTATCCATGCTGTATTTTTACTCATGATACGGTGTATCCATGATTTATATTTGCTCATGATACGGTGTATCCATGCTGTATTTTCACTCGTGATACGGTGCATCCATGCTGTATTTTTACTTATGATACGGTGTATCCATGCTGTATTTTTACTCATGATACGGTGTATCCATGCTGTATTGTTACTCGTGATACGGTGTATCGTTGCTGTATTTTTACTCATGATACGATGTATCCATGCTGTATTTTTACTCATGATACGGTTTTATCCATGATGTATTATTATTCATGATACGGTGTATCCATGCTGTATTTTCACTCGTGATATGGTGTATCCATGCTGTATTTTTACTCATGATACGGTGTATCCATGCTGTATTTCCACTCCTGATACGGTGTATCCATGCTGTATTTTTACTCATGATACGGTGTATCCATGATGTATTTTTACTCATGATACGGTGTATCCATCCTGTATTTTTACTCATGATACGGTGTATCCATGATGTATTTTTACTCATGATACGGTGTATCCATGCTGTATTTTTACTCATGATACGGTGTATCCATGCTGTATTTTTACTTATGATACGGTGTATCCATTCTGTATTTTACTTATGATACGGTGTATCCATGCTGTATTTTCACTCGTGATACGGTGTATCCATGATGTATATTTGCTCGTCATACGGTGTATCCATGATGTATTTTCACTCATGATACGGTGTATCCATGCTGTATTTTTACTCATGATACGGTGTATCCATGCTGTATTTTTACTCATGATACGGTGTATCCATGCTGTATTTTCACTCGTGATACTGTGTATCCATGCTGTATTTTTACTCGTGATACGGTGTATCCATGCAGTATTTTTACTCGTGATACGGTGTATCCATGCTGTATTTTTACTCATGATACGGTGTATCCATGATTTATATTTGCTCATGATACGGTGTATCCATGCTGTATTTTCACTCGTGATACGGTGCATCCATGCTGTATTTTTACTTATGATACGGTGTATCCATGCTGTATTTTTACTCATGATACGGTGTATCCATGCTGTATTGTTACTCGTGATACGGTGTATCGTTGCTGTATTTTTACTCATGATACGATGTATCCATGCTGTATTTTTACTCATGATACGGTTTTATCCATGATGTATTATTATTCATGATACGGTGTATCCATGCTGTATTTTCACTCGTGATATGGTGTATCCATGCTGTATTTTTACTCATGATACGGTGTATCCATGCTGTATTTCCACTCCTGATACGGTGTATCCATGCTGTATTTTTACTCATGATACGGTGTATCCATGATGTATTTTTACTCATGATACGGTGTATCCATGCTGTATTTTTACTCATGATACGGTGTATCCATGCTGTATTTTTACTTATGATACGGTGTATCCATGCTGTATTTTACTTATGATACGGTGTATCCATGCTGTATTTTCACTCGTGATACGGTGTATCCATGATGTATATTTGCTCGTCATACGGTGTATCCATGATGTATTTTCACTCATGATACGGTGTATCCATGCTGTATTTTTACTCATGATACGGTGTATCCATGCTGTATTTTTACTCATGATACGGTGTATCCATGCTGTATTTTCACTCGTGATACTGTGTATCCATGCTTTATTTTTACTCGTGATACGGTGTATCCATGCTGTATTTTTACTCGTGATACGGTGTATCCATGCTGTATTTTTACTCATGATACGGTGTATCCATGATTTATATTTGCTCATGATACGGTGTATCCATGCTGTATTTTCACTCGTGATACGGTGCATCCATGCTGTATTTTTACTTATGATACGGTGTATCCATGCTGTATTTTTACTCATGATACGGTGTATCCATGCTGTATTGTTACTCGTGATACGGTGTATCGTTGCTGTATTTTTACTCATGATACGATGTATCCATGCTGTATTTTTACTCATGATACGGTTTTATCCATGATGTATTATTATTCATGATACGGTGTATCCATGCTGTATTTTCACTCGTGATATGGTGTATCCATGCTGTATTTTTACTCATGATACGGTGTATCCATGCTGTATTTCCACTCCTGATACGGTGTATCCATGCTGTATTTTTAGTCATGATACGGTGTATCCATGCTGTATTGTTACTCGTTATACGGTGTATCGTTGCTGTGTTTTTACTCATGATACGGTGTATCCATGCTGTATTTTCACTCGTGATACGGTGTATCCATGCTGTATTTTTACTCATGATACGGTGTATCCATGCTGTATTGTTACTCGTGATACGGTGTATCGTTGCTGTATTTTTACTCATGATACGATGTATCCATGCTGTATTTTTACTCATGATACAGTTTTATCCATGATGTATTATTATTCATGATACGGTGTATCCATGCTGTATTTTCACTCGTGATATGGTGTATCCATGCTGTATTTTTACTCATGATACGGTGTATCCATGCTGTATTGTTACTCGTGATACGGTGTGTCGTTGCTGTATTTTTACTCATGATACGGTGTATCCATGCTGTATTTTCACTCGTGATACTGTGTATCCATGCTGTATTTTTACTCATGATACGGTGTATCCATGCTGTATTGTTACTCGTGATACGGTGTATCGTTGCTGTATTTTTACTCATGATACGATGTATCCATGCTGTATTTTTACTCATGATACGGTGTATCCATGCTGTATTTTTACTCATGATACGGTGTATCCATGCTGTATTTTCACTCGTGATACTGTGTATCCATGCTGTATTTTTACTCGTGATATGGTGTATCCATGCTGTATTTTTACTCGTGATACGGTGTATCCATGCTGTATTTTTACTCATGATACGGTGTATCCATGATTTATATTTGCTCATGATACGGTGTATCCATGCTGTATTTTCACTCGTGATACGGTGCATCCATGCTGTATTTTTACTTATGATACGGTGTATCCATGCTGTATTTTTACTCATGATACGGTGTATCCATGCTGTATTGTTACTCGTGATACGGTGTATCGTTGCTGTATTTTTACTCATGATACGATGTATCCATGCTGTATTTTTACTCATGATACGGTTTTATCCATGATGTATTATTATTCATGATACGGTGTATCCATGCTGTATTTTCACTCGTGATATGGTGTATCCATGCTGTATTTTTACTCATGATACGGTGTATCCATGCTGTATTTCCACTCCTGATACGGTGTATCCATGCTGTATTTTTAGTCATGATACGGTGTATCCATGCTGTATTGTTACTCGTGATACGGTGTATCGTTGCTGTGTTTTTACTCATGATACGGTGTATCCATGCTGTATTTTCACTCGTGATACGGTGTATCCATGCTGTATTTTTACTCATGATACGGTGTATCCATGCTGTATTGTTACTCGTGATACGGTGTATCGTTGCTGTATTTTTACTCATGATATGATGTATCCATGCTGTATTTTTACTCATGATACAGTTTTATCCATGATGTATTATTATTCATGATACGGTGTATCCATGCTGTATTTTCACTCGTGATACTGTGTATCCATGCTGTATTTTTACTCATGATACGGTGTATCCATGCTGTATTGTTACTCGTGATACGGTGTATCGTTGCTGTATTTTTACTCATGATACGATGTATCCATGCTGTATTTTTACTCATGATACGGTGTATCCATGCTGTATTTTTACTCATGATACGGTGTATCCATGCTGTATTTTCACTCGTGATACTGTGTATCCATGCTGTATTTTTACTCGTGATATGGTGTATCCATGCTGTATTTTTACTCGTGATACGGTGTATCCATGCTGTATTTTTACTCATGATACGGTGTATCCATGATTTATATTTGCTCATGATACGGTGTATCCATGCTGTATTTTCACTCGTGATACGGTGCATCCATGCTGTATTTTTACTTATGATACGGTGTATCCATGCTGTATTTTTACTCATGATACGGTGTATCCATGCTGTATTGTTACTCGTGATACGGTGTATCGTTGCTGTATTTTTACTCATGATACGATGTATCCATGCTGTATTTTTACTCATGATACGGTTTTATCCATGATGTATTATTATTCATGATACGGTGTATCCATGCTGTATTTTCACTCGTGATATGGTGTATCCATGCTGTATTTTTACTCATGATACGGTGTATCCATGCTGTATTTCCACTCCTGATACGGTGTATCCATGCTGTATTTTTAGTCATGATACGGTGTATCCATGCTGTATTGTTACTCGTGATACGGTGTATCGTTGCTGTGTTTTTACTCATGATACGGTGTATCCATGCTGTATTTTCACTCGTGATACGGTGTATCCATGCTGTATTTTTACTCATGATACGGTGTATCCATGCTGTATTGTTACTCGTGATACGGTGTATCGTTGCTGTATTTTTACTCATGATACGATGTATCCATGCTGTATTTTTACTCATGATACAGTTTTATCCATGATGTATTATTATTCATGATACGGTGTATCCATGCTGTATTTTCACTCGTGATATGGTGTATCCATGCTGTATTTTTACTCATGATACGGTGTATCCATGCTGTATTGTTACTCGTGATACGGTGTATCGTTGCTGTATTTTTACTCATGATACGGTGTATCCATGCTGTATTTTCACTCGTGATACTGTGTATCCATGCTGTATTTTTACTCATGATACGGTGTATCCATGATGTATATTTGCTCGTCATACGGTGTATCCATGATGTATTTTCACTCATGATACGGTGTATCCATGCTGTATTTTTACTCATGATACGGTGTATCCATGCTGTATTTTTACTCATGATACGGTGTATCCATGCTGTATTTTCACTCGTGATACTGTGTATCCATGCTGTATTTTTACTCGTGATACGGTGTATCTATGCTGTATTTTTACTCGTGATACGGTGTATCCATGCTGTATTTTTACTCATGATACGGTGTATCCATGATTTATATTTGCTCATGATACAGTGTATCCATGCTGTATTTTCACTCGTGATACGGTGCATCCATGCTGTATTTTTACTTATGATACGGTGTATCCATGCTGTATTTTTACTCATGATACGGTGTATCCATGCTGTATTGTTACTCGTGATACGGTGTATCGTTGCTGTATTTTTACTCATGATACGATGTATCCATGCTGTATTTTTACTCATGATACGGTTTTATCCATGATGTATTATTATTCATGATACGGTGTATCCATGCTGTATTTTCACTCGTGATATGGTGTATCCATGCTGTATTTTTACTCATGATACGGTGTATCCATGCTGTATTTCCACTCCTGATACGGTGTATCCATGCTGTATTTTTAGTCATGATACGGTGTATCCATGCTGTATTGTTACTCGTTATACGGTGTATCGTTGCTGTGTTTTTACTCATGATACGGTGTATCCATGCTGTATTTTCACTCGTGATACGGTGTATCCATGCTGTATTTTTACTCATGATACGGTGTATCCATGCTGTATTGTTACTCGTGATACGGTGTATCGTTGCTGTATTTTTACTCATGATACGATGTATCCATGCTGTATTTTTACTCATGATACAGTTTTATCCATGATGTATTATTATTCATGATACGGTGTATCCATGCTGTATTTTCACTCGTGATATGGTGTATCCATGCTGTATTTTTACTCATGATACGGTGTATCCATGCTGTATTGTTACTCGTGATACGGTGTGTCGTTGCTGTATTTTTACTCATGATACGGTGTATCCATGCTGTATTTTCACTCGTGATACTGTGTATCCATGCTGTATTTTTACTCATGATACGGTGTATCCATGCTGTATTGTTACTCGTGATACGGTGTATCGTTGCTGTATTTTTACTCATGATACGATGTATCCATGCTGTATTTTTACTCATGATACGGTGTATCCATGCTGTATTTTTACTCATGATACGGTGTATCCATGCTGTATTTTCACTCGTGATAATGTGTATCCATGCTGTATTTTTACTCGTGATATGGTGTATCCATGCTGTATTTTTACTCGTGATACGGTGTATCCATGCTGTATTTTTACTCATGATACGGTGTATCCATGATTTATATTTGCTCATGATACGGTGTATCCATGCTGTATTTTCACTCGTGATACGGTGCATCCATGCTGTATTTTTACTTATGATACGGTGTATCCATGCTGTATTTTTACTCATGATACGGTGTATCCATGCTGTATTGTTACTCGTGATACGGTATATCGTTGCTGTATTTTTACTCATGATACGATGTATCCATGCTGTATTTTTACTCATGATACGGTTTTATCCATGATGTATTATTATTCATGATACGGTGTATCCATGCTGTATTTTCACTCGTGATATGGTGTATCCATGCTGTATTTTTACTCATGATACGGTGTATCCATGCTGTATTTCCACTCCTGATACGGTGTATCCATGCTGTATTTTTAGTCATGATACGGTGTATCCATGCTGTATTGTTACTCGTGATACGGTGTATCGTTGCTGTGTTTTTACTCATGATACGGTGTATCCATGCTGTATTTTCACTCGTGATACGGTGTATCCATGCTGTATTTTTACTCATGATACGGTGTATCCATGCTGTATTGTTACTCGTGATACGGTGTATCGTTGCTGTATTTTTACTCATGATACGATGTATCCATGCTGTATTTTTACTCATGATACAGTTTTATCCATGATGTATTATTATTCATGATACGGTGTATCCATGCTGTATTTTCACTCGTGATATGGTGTATCCATGCTGTATTTTTACTCATGATACGGTGTATCCATGCTGTATTGTTACTCGTGATACGGTGTATCGTTGCTGTATTTTTACTCATGATACGGTGTATCCATGCTGTATTTTCACTCGTGATACTGTGTATCCATGCTGTATTTTTACTCATGATACGGTGTATCCATGCTGTATTGTTACTCGTGATACGGTGTATCGTTGCTGTATTTTTACTCATGATACGATGTATCCATGCTGTATTTTTACTCATGATACGGTGTATCCATGCTGTATTTTTACTCATGATACGGTGTATCCATGCTGTATTTTCACTCGTGATACTGTGTATCCATGCTGTATTTTTACTCGTGATATGGTGTATCCATGCTGTATTTTTACTCGTGATACGGTGTATCCATGCTGTATTTTTACTCATGATACGGTGTATCCATGATTTATATTTGCTCATGATACGGTGTATCCATGCTGTATTTTCACTCGTGATACGGTGCATCCATGCTGTATTTTTACTTATGATACGGTGTATCCATGCTGTATTTTTACTCATGATACGGTGTATCCATGCTGTATTGTTACTCGTGATACGGTGTATCGTTGCTGTATTTTTACTCATGATACGATGTATCCATGCTGTATTTTTACTCATGATACGGTTTTATCCATGATGTATTATTATTCATGATACGGTGTATCCATGCTGTATTTTCACTCGTGATATGGTGTATCCATGCTGTATTTTTACTCATGATACGGTGTATCCATGCTGTATTTCCACTCCTGATACGGTGTATCCATGCTGTATTTTTAGTCATGATACGGTGTATCCATGCTGTATTGTTACTCGTGATACGGTGTATCGTTGCTGTGTTTTTACTCATGATACGGTGTATCCATGCTGTATTTTCACTCGTGATACGGTGTATCCATGCTGTATTTTTACTCATGATACGGTGTATCCATGCTGTATTGTTACTCTTGATACGGTGTATCGTTGCTGTATTTTTACTCATGATACGATGTATCCATGCTGTATTTTTACTCATGATACAGTTTTATCCATGATGTATTATTATTCATGATACGGTGTATCCATGCTGTATTTTCACTCGTGATATGGTGTATCCATGCTGTATTTTTACTCATGATACGGTGTATCCATGCTGTATTGTTACTCGTGATACGGTGTATCGTTGCTGTATTTTTACTCATGATACGGTGTATCCATGCTGTATTTTCACTCGTGATACTGTGTATCCATGCTGTATTTTTACTCATGATACGGTGTATCCATGCTGTATTGTTACTCGTGATACGGTGTATCGTTGCTGTATTTTTACTCATGATACGATGTATCCATGCTGTATTTTTACTCATGATACGGTGTATCCATGCTGTATTTTTACTCATGATACGGTGTATCCATGCTGTATTTTCACTCGTGATACTGTGTATCCATGCTGTATTTTTACTCGTGATATGGTGTATCCATGCTGTATTTTTACTCGTGATACGGTGTATCCATGCTGTATTTTTACTCATGATACGGTGTATCCATGATTTATATTTGCTCATGATACGGTGTATCCATGCTGTATTTTCACTCGTGATACGGTGCATCCATGCTGTATTTTTACTTATGATACGGTGTATCCATGCTGTATTTTTACTCATGATACGGTGTATCCATGCTGTATTGTTACTCGTGATACGGTGTATCGTTGCTGTATTTTTACTCATGATACGATGTATCCATGCTGTATTTTTACTCATGATACGGTTTTATCCATGATGTATTATTATTCATGATACGGTGTATCCATGCTGTATTTTCACTCGTGATATGGTGTATCCATGCTGTATTTTTACTCATGATACGGTGTATCCATGCTGTATTTCCACTCCTGATACGGTGTATCCATCCTGTATTTTTAGTCATGATACGGTGTATTCATGCTGTATTGTTACTCGTGATACGGTGTATCGTTGCTGTGTTTTTACTCATGATACGGTGTATCCATGCTGTATTTTCACTCGTTATACGGTGTATCCATGCTGTATTTTTACTCATGATACGGTGTATCCATGCTGTATTGTTACTCGTGATACGGTGTATCGTTGCTGTATTTTTGCTCATGATACGATGTATCCATGCTGTATTTTTACTCATGATACAGTTTTATCCATGATGTATTATTATTCATAATACGGTGTATCCATGCTGTATTTTCACTCGTGATATGGTGTATCCATGCTGTATTTTTACTCATGATACGGTGTATCCATGCTGTATTGTTACTCGTGATACGGTGTATCGTTGCTGTATTTTTACTCATGATACGATGTATCCATGCTGTATTTTTACTCATGATACGGTTTTATCCATGATGTATTATTATTCATGATACGGTGTATCCATGCTGTATTTTCACTCGTGATATGGTGTATCCATGCTGTATTTTTACTCATGATACGGTGTATCCATGCTGTATTTCCACTCCTGATACGGTGTATCCATGCTGTATTTTTACTCATGATACGGTGTATCCATGCTGTATTGTTACTCGTGATACGGTGTATCCATGCTGTATTTTTACTCATGATACGGTGTATCCATGCTGTATTTTCACTCGTGATACGGTGTATCCATGCTGTATTTTTACTCATGATACGGTGTATCCATGCTGTATTGTTACTCGTGATACGGTGTATCGTTGCTGTATTTTTACTCATGATACGATGTATCCATGCTGTATTTTTACTCATGATACAGTTTTATCCATGATGTATTATTATTCATGATACGGTGTATCCATGCTGTATTTTCACTCGTGATATGGTGTATCCATGCTGTATTTTTACTCATGATACGGTGTATCCATGCTGTATTTCCACTCCTGATACGGTGTATCCATGCTGTATTTTTACTCATGATACGGTGTATCCATGCTATATTGTTACTCGTGATACAGTGTATCGTTGCTGTATTTTTACTCATGATACGGTGCATCCATACTGTATTTTTACTCATGTTACGGTGTATCCATGCTGTATTTTTACTCATGGTACGGTGTATCCATGCTGTATTTTTACTCATGATACGGTGTATCCATGCTGTATTTTTACTCATGATACGGTGTATCCATGCTGTATTTTTACTCATGATACGGTGTATCCATGCTGTATTTTTACTCATGATACGGTGTATCCATGATGTATTTTTACTCATGATACGGTGTATCCATGCTGTATTTTTACTCATGATACGGTGTATCCATGCTGTATTTTTACTCATGATACGGTGTATCCATGCTGTATTTTACTTATGATACGGTGTATCCATGCTGTATTTTCACTCGTGATACGGTGTATCCATGATGTATATTTGCTCGTCATACGGTGTATCCATGATGTATTTTCACTCATGATACGGTGTATCCATGCTGTATTTTTACTCATGATACGGTGTATCCATGCTGTATTTTTACTCGTGATACGGTGTATCCATGCTGTATTTTCACTCGTGATACGGTGTATCCATGCTGTATTTTTACTCGTGATACGGTGTATCCATGCTGTATTTTTACTCGTGATACGGTGTATCCATGCTGTATTTTTACTCATGATACGGTGTATCCATGCTGTATTGTTACTCGTGATACGGTGTATCGTTGCTGTATTTTTACTCATGATACGGTGTATCCATGCTGTATTTTCACTCGTGATACTGTGTATCCATGCTGTATTTTTACTCATGATACGGTGTATCCATGCTGTATTGTTACTCGTGATACGTTGTATCGTTGCTGTATTTTTACTCATGATACGATGTATCCATGCTGTATTTTTACTCATGATACGGTTTTATCCATGATGTATTATTATTCATGATACGGTGTATCCATGCTGTATTTTCACTCGTGATATGGTGTATCCATGCTGTATTTTTACTCATGATACGGTGTATCCATGCTGTATTTCCACTCCTGATACGGTGTATCCATGCTGTATTTTTACTCATGATACGGTGTATCCATGCTGTATTGTTACTCGTGATACGGTGTATCCATGCTGTATTTTTACTCATGATACGGTGTATCCATGCTGTATTTTCACTCGTGATACGGTGTATCCATGCTGTATTTTTACTCATGATACGGTGTATCCATGCTGTATTGTTACTCGTGATACGGTGTATCGTTGCTGTATTTTTACTCATGATACGATGTATCCATGCTGTATTTTTACTCATGATACAGTTTTATCCATGATGTATTATTATTCATGATACGGTGTATCCATGCTGTATTTTCATTCGTGATATGGTGTATCCATGCTGTATTTTTACTCATGATACGGTGTATCCATGCTGTATTTCCACTCCTGATACGGTGTATCCATGCTGTATTTTTACTCATGATACGGTGTATCCATGCTATATTGTTACTCGTGATACAGTGTATCGTTGCTGTATTTTTACTCATGATACGGTGCATCCATACTGTATTTTTACTCATGTTACGGTGTATCCATGCTGTATTTTTACTCATGATACGGTGTATCCATGCTGTATTTTTACTCATGATACGGTGTATCCATGCTGTATTTTTACTCATGATACGGTGTATCCATGCTGTATTTTTACTCATGATACGGTGTATCCATGCTGTATTTTTACTCATGATACGGTGTATCCATGATGTATTTTTACTCATGATACGGTGTATCCATGCTGTATTTTTACTCATGATACGGTGTATACATGCTGTATTTTTACTCATGATACGGTGTATCCATGCTGTATTTTACTTATGATACGGTGTATCCATGCTGTATTTTCACTCGTGATACGGTGTATCCATGATGTATATTTGCTCGTCATACGGTGTATCCATGATGTATTTTCACTCATGATACGGTGTATCCATGCCGTATTTTTACTCATGATACGGTGTATCCATGCTGTATTTTTACTCGTGATACGGTGTATCCATGCTGTATTTTTACTCGTGATACGGTGTATCCATGCTGTATTTTTACTCATGATACGGTGTATCCATGATTTATATTTGCTCATGATACGGTGTATCCATGCTGTATTTTCACTCGTGATACGGTGCATCCATGCTGTATTTTTACTTATGATACGGTGTATCCATGCTGTATTTTTACTCATGATACGGTGTATCCATGCTGTATTTTTACTTATGATACGGTGTATCCATGCTGTATTTTTACTCATGATACGGTGTATCCATGCTGTATTTCCACTCCTGATACGGTGTATCCATCCTGTATTTTTAGTCATGATACGGTGTATTCATGCTGTATTGTTACTCGTGATACGGTGTATCGTTGCTGTGTTTTTACTCATGATACGGTGTATCCATGCTGTATTTTCACTCGTTATACGGTGTATCCATGCTGTATTTTTACTCATGATACGGTGTATCCATGCTGTATTGTTACTCGTGATACGGTGTATCGTTGCTGTATTTTTGCTCATGATACGATGTATCCATGCTGTATTTTTACTCATGATACAGTTTTATCCATGATGTATTATTATTCATAATACGGTGTATCCATGCTGTATTTTCACTCGTGATATGGTGTATCCATGCTGTATTTTTACTCATGATACGGTGTATCCATGCTGTATTGTTACTCGTGATACGGTGTATCGTTGCTGTATTTTTACTCATGATACGGTGTATCCATGCTGTATTTTCACTCGTGATACTGTGTATCCATGCTGTATTTTTACTCATGATACGGTGTATCCATGCTGTATTGTTACTCGTGATACGTTGTATCGTTGCTGTATTTTTACTCATGATACGATGTATCCATGCTGTATTTTTACTCATGATACGGTTTTATCCATGATGTATTATTATTCATGATACGGTGTATCCATGCTGTATTTTCACTCGTGATATGGTGTATCCATGCTGTATTTTTACTCATGATACGGTGTATCCATGCTGTATTTCCACTCCTGATACGGTGTATCCATGCTGTATTTTTACTCATGATACGGTGTATCCATGCTGTATTGTTACTCGTGATACGGTGTATCCATGCTGTATTTTTACTCATGATACGGTGTATCCATGCTGTATTTTCACTCGTGATACGGTGTATCCATGCTGTATTTTTACTCATGATACGGTGTATCCATGCTGTATTGTTACTCGTGATACGGTGTATCGTTGCTGTATTTTTACTCATGATACGATGTATCCATGCTGTATTTTTACTCATGATACAGTTTTATCCATGATGTATTATTATTCATGATACGGTGTATCCATGCTGTATTTTCACTCGTGATATGGTGTATCCATGCTGTATTTTTACTCATGATACGGTGTATCCATGCTGTATTTCCACTCCTGATACGGTGTATCCATGCTGTATTTTTACTCATGATACGGTGTATCCATGCTATATTGTTACTCGTGATACAGTGTATCGTTGCTGTATTTTTACTCATGATACGGTGCATCCATACTGTATTTTTACTCATGTTACGGTGTATCCATGCTGTATTTTTACTCATGGTACGGTGTATCCATGCTGTATTTTTACTCATGATACGGTGTATCCATGCTGTATTTTTACTCATGATACGGTGTATCCATGCTGTATTTTTACTCATGATACGGTGTATCCATGCTGTATTTTTACTCATGATACGGTGTATCCATGATGTATTTTTACTCATGATACGGTGTATCCATGCTGTATTTTTACTCATGATACGGTGTATCCATGCTGTATTTTTACTCATGATACGGTGTATCCATGCTGTATTTTACTTATGATACGGTGTATCCATGCTGTATTTTCACTCGTGATACGGTGTATCCATGATGTATATTTGCTCGTCATACGGTGTATCCATGATGTATTTTCACTCATGATACGGTGTATCCATGCTGTATTTTTACTCATGATACGGTGTATCCATGCTGTATTTTTACTCGTGATACGGTGTATCCATGCTGTATTTTCACTCGTGATACGGTGTATCCATGCTGTATTTTTACTCGTGATACGGTGTATCCATGCTGTATTTTTACTCGTGATACGGTGTATCCATGCTGTATTTTTACTCATGATACGGTGTATCCATGCTGTATTGTTACTCGTGATACGGTGTATCGTTGCTGTATTTTTACTCATGATACGGTGTATCCATGCTGTATTTTCACTCGTGATACTGTGTATCCATGCTGTATTTTTACTCATGATACGGTGTATCCATGCTGTATTGTTACTCGTGATACGTTGTATCGTTGCTGTATTTTTACTCATGATACGATGTATCCATGCTGTATTTTTACTCATGATACGGTTTTATCCATGATGTATTATTATTCATGATACGGTGTATCCATGCTGTATTTTCACTCGTGATATGGTGTATCCATGCTGTATTTTTACTCATGATACGGTGTATCCATGCTGTATTTCCACTCCTGATACGGTGTATCCATGCTGTATTTTTACTCATGATACGGTGTATCCATGCTGTATTGTTACTCGTGATACGGTGTATCCATGCTGTATTTTTACTCATGATACGGTGTATCCATGCTGTATTTTCACTCGTGATACGGTGTATCCATGCTGTATTTTTACTCATGATACGGTGTATCCATGCTGTATTGTTACTCGTGATACGGTGAATCGTTGCTGTATTTTTACTCATGATACGATGTATCCATGCTGTATTTTTACTCATGATACAGTTTTATCCATGATGTATTATTATTCATGATACGGTGTATCCATGCTGTATTTTCATTCGTGATATGGTGTATCCATGCTGTATTTTTACTCATGATACGGTGTATCCATGCTGTATTTCCACTCCTGATACGGTGTATCCATGCTGTATTTTTACTCATGATACGGTGTATCCATGCTATATTGTTACTCGTGATACAGTGTATCGTTGCTGTATTTTTACTCATGATACGGTGCATCCATACTGTATTTTTACTCATGTTACGGTGTATCCATGCTGTATTTTTACTCATGATACGGTGTATCCATGCTGTATTTTTACTCATGATACGGTGTATCCATGCTGTATTTTTACTCATGATACGGTGTATCCATGCTGTATTTTTACTCATGATACGGTGTATCCATGCTGTATTTTTACTCATGATACGGTGTATCCATGATGTATTTTTACTCATGATACGGTGTATCCATGCTGTATTTTTACTCATGATACGGTGTATACATGCTGTATTTTTACTCATGATACGGTGTATCCATGCTGTATTTTACTTATGATACGGTGTATCCATGCTGTATTTTCACTCGTGATACGGTGTATCCATGATGTATATTTGCTCGTCATACGGTGTATCCATGATGTATTTTCACTCATGATACGGTGTATCCATGCCGTATTTTTACTCATGATACGGTGTATCCATGCTGTATTTTTACTCGTGATACGGTGTATCCATGCTGTATTTTTACTCGTGATACGGTGTATCCATGCTGTATTTTTACTCATGATACGGTGTATCCATGATTTATATTTGCTCATGATACGGTGTATCCATGCTGTATTTTCACTCGTGATACGGTGCATCCATGCTGTATTTTTACTTATGATACGGTGTATCCATGCTGTATTTTTACTCATGATACGGTGTATCCATGCTGTATTTTTACTTATGATACGGTGTATCCATGCTGTATTTTTACTCATGATACGGTGTATCCATGCTGTATTTTTACTTATGATACGGTGTATCCATGCTGTATTTTTACTTATGATACGGTGTATCCATGATGTATATTTGCTCATCATACGGTGTATCCATGCTGTATTTTTACTCATGATACGGTGTATCCATGCTGTATTGTTACTCGTGATACGGTGTATCGTTGCTGTATTTTTACTCATGATACGATGTATCCATGCTGAATTTTTACTCATGATACGGTTTTATCCATGATGTATTATTATTCATGATACGGTGTATCCATGCTGTATTTTCACTCGTGATATGGTGTATCCATGCTGTATTTTACTTATGATACGGTGTATCCATGCTGTATTTTCACTCGTGATACGGTGTATCCATGATGTATATTTGCTCGTCATACGGTGTATCCATGATGTATTTTCACTCATGATACGGTGTATCCATGCCGTATTTTTACTCATGATACGGTGTATCCATGCTGTATTTTTACTCGTGATACGGTGTATCCATGCTGTATTTTTACTCGTGATACGGTGTATCCATGCTGTATTTTTACTCATGATACGGTGTATCCATGATTTATATTTGCTCATGATACGGTGTATCCATGCTGTATTTTCACTCGTGATACGGTGCATCCATGCTGTATTTTTACTTATGATACGGTGTATCCATGCTGTATTTTTACTCATGATACGGTGTATCCATGCTGTATTTTTACTTATGATACGGTGTATCCATGCTGTATTTTTACTCATGATACGGTGTATCCATGCTGTATTTTTACTTATGATACGGTGTATCCATGCTGTATTTTTACTTATGATACGGTGTATCCATGATGTATATTTGCTCATCATACGGTGTATCCATGCTGTATTTTTACTCATGATACGGTGTATCCATGCTGTATTGTTACTCGTGATACGGTGTATCGTTGCTGTATTTTTACTCATGATACGATGTATCCATGCTGAATTTTTACTCATGATACGGTTTTATCCATGATGTATTATTATTCATGATACGGTGTATCCATGCTGTATTTTCACTCGTGATATGGTGTATCATGCTGTATTTTTACTCATGATACGGTGTATCCATGCTGTATTTCCACTCCTGATACGGTGTATCCATGCTGTATTTTTACTCATGATACGGTGTATCCATGCTGTATTGTTACTCGTGATACGGTGTATCGTTGCTGTGTTTTTACTCATGATACGGTGTATCCATGCTGTATTTTCACTCGTGATACGGTGTATCCATGCTGTATTTTTACTCATGATACGGTGTATCCATGCTGTATTGTTACTCGTGATATGGTGTATCGTTGCTGTATTTTTACTCATGATACGATGTATCCATGCTGTATTTTTACTCATGATACAGTTTTATCCATGATGTATTATTATTCATGATACGGTGTACCCATGCTGTATTTTCACTCGTGATATGGTGTATCCATGCTGTATTTTTACTCATGATACGGTGTATCCATGCTGTATTTCCACTCCTGATACGGTGTATCCATGCTGTATTTTTACTCATGATACGGTGTATCCATGCTATATTGTTACTCGTGATACGGTGTATCGTTGCTGTATTTTTACTCATGATACGGTGTATCCATGCTGTATTTTTACTCATGTTACGGTGTATCCATGCTGTATTTTTACTCAGGATACTGTGTATCCATGCTGTATTTCACTCATGATACGGTGTATCCATGATGTATTTTTACTCATGATACGGTGTATCCATGCTGTATTTTTACTCATGATACGGTGTATCCATGCTGTATTTTTACTTATGATACGGTGTATCCATGCTGTATTTTACTTATGATACAGTGTATCCATGCTGTATTTTCACTCGTAATACGGTGTATCCATGATGTATATTTGCTCGTCATACGGTGTATCCATGATGTATTTTCACTCATGATACGGTGTATCCATGCTGTATTTTTACTCATGATACGGTGTATCCATGCTGTATTTTTACTCATGATACGGTGTATCCATGCTGTATTTTTACTCGTGATACGGTGTATCCATGCTGTATTTTTACTCGTGATACGGTGTATCCATGCTGTATTTTTACTCATGATACGGTGTATCCATGATTTATATTTGCTCATGATACGGTGTATCCATGCTGTATTTTCACTCGTGATACGGTGCATCCATGCTGTATTTTTTACTTATGATACGGTGTATCCATGCTGTATTTTTACTCATGATACGGTGTATCCATGCTGTATTTTTACTTATGATACGGTGTATCCATGCTGTATTTTTACTCATGATATGGTGTATCCATGCTGTATTTTTACTTATGATACGGTGCATCCATGCTGTATTTTTACTCATGATACCGTGTATCCATGCTGTATTTTTACTCATGATACGGTGTATCCATGCTGTATTTTTACTTATGATACGGTGTATCCATGCTGTATTTTTACTTATGATACGGTGTATCCATGATGTATATTTTCTCATCATACGGTGTATCCATGCTGTATTTTTACTTATGATACGGTGTATCCATGATGTATATTTGCTCATCATACGGTGTATCCATGATGTATTTTTGCTCATGATACGGTGTATCCATGCTGTATTTTCACTTGTGATACGGTGCGTCCATGCTGTATTTTTACTCATGATACGGTGTATGCATGCTGTATTTTTACTTATGATACGGTGTATCCATGCTGTATTTTTACTTATGATACGGTGTATCTATGCTGTATTTTTACTTATGATACGGTGTATCCATGCTGTATTTTTACTCATGATACGGTGTATCCATGCTGTATTTTTACTCATGATACGGTGTATCCATGCTGTATTTTTACTCATGATACGGTGTATCCATGCTGTATTTTTACTCATGATACTGTGTATCCATGCTGTATTTTTACTCATGATACGGTGTATCCATGCTGTATTTTTACTTATGATACGGTGTATCCATGCTGTATTTTTACTTATGATACGGTGTATCCATGCTGTATTTTTACTTATGATACGGTGTATCCATGCTGTATTTTTACACGTAATACGGTGTATCGTTGCTGTATTTTTACTCATGATACGGTGTATCCATGCTGTATTGTTACTCGTGATACGGTGTATCGTTGCTGTATTTTTACTCATCATACGGTGTATCCATGCTGTATTTTCACACGTGATACGGTGTATCCATGCTGTATTTTTACTCATGATACGGTGTATCCATGCTGTATTTTTACTCATGATACGGTGTATCCATGCTGTATTTTTACTCATGATACGGTGTATCCATGATGTATTTTTACTCATGATACGGTGTATCCATGTTGTATTTTTACTCATGATACGGTGTATCCATGATGTATTTTTACTCATGATATGGTGTATCCATGCTGTATTTTTGCTCATGATACGGTGTATCCATGCTGTATTTTTACTTATGATACGGTGTATCCATGCTGTATTTTACTTATTATATGGTGTAATCCATGCTGTATTTTCACTCGTGATACGGTGTATCCATGATGTATATTTGCTCGTCATACGGTGTATCCATGATGTATTTTCACTCATGATACGGTGTATCCATGCTGTATTTTTACTCATGATACGGTGTATCCATGCTGTATTTTTACTCGTGATATGGTGTATCCATGCTGTATTTTCACTCGTGATACGGTGTATCCATGCTGTATTTTTACTCGTGATACGGTGTATTCATGCTGCATTTTTACTCGTGATACGGTGTATCCATGCTGTATTTTTACTCATGATACGGTGTATCCATGATTTATATTTGCTCATGATACGGTGTATCCATGCTGTATTTTCACTCGTGATACGGTGCATCCATGCTGTATTTTTACTTATGATACGGTGTATCCATGCTGTATTTTTACTCATGATACGGTGTATCCATGCTGTATTTTTGCTTATAATACGGTGTATCCATGCTGTATTTTTACTCATGATATGGTGTATCCATGCTGTATTTTTACTTATGATACGGTGCATCCATGCTGTATTTTTACTCATGATACGGTGTATCCATGCTGTATTTTTACTCATGATACGGTGTATCCATGCTGTATTTTTACTTATGATACAGTGTATCCATGCTGTATTTTTACTTATGATACGGTGTATCCATGATGTATATTTGCTCATCATACGGTGTATCCATGCTGTATTTTTACTCATGATACGGTGTATCCATGCTGTATTGTTTCTCGTGATACGGTGTATCGTTGCTGTGTTTTTACTCATGATACGATGTATCCATGCTGAATTTTTACTCATGATACGGTTTTATCCATGATGTATTATTATTCATGATACGGTGTATCCATGCTGTATTTTCACTCGTGATATGTGTATCATGCTGTATTTTTACTCATGATACGGTGTATCCATGCTGTATTTCCACTCCTGATACGGTGTATCCATGCTGTATTTTTACTCATGATACGGTGTATCCATGCTGTATTGTTACTCGTGATACGGTGTATCGTTGCTGTGTTTTTACTCATGATACGGTGTATCCATGCTGTATTTTCACTCGTGATACGGTGTATCCATGCTGTATTTTTACTCATGATACGGTGTATCCATGCTGTATTGTTACTCGTGATACGGTGTATCGTTGCTGTATTTTTACTCATGATACGATGTATCCATGCTGTATTTTTACTCATGATACAGTTTTATCCATGATGTATTATTATTCATGATACGGTGTATCCATGCTGTATTTTCACTCGTGATATGGTGTATCCATGCTGTATTTTTACTCATGATACTGTGTATCCATGCTGTATTTCCACTCCTGATACGGTGTATCCATGCTGTATTTTACTCATGATACGGTGTATCCATGCTATATTGTTACTCGTGATACGGTGTATCGTTGCTGTATTTTTACTCATGATACGGTGTATCCATGCTGTATTTTTACTCATGTTACGGTGTATCCATGCTGTATTTTTACTCATGATACGGTGTATCCATGCTGTATTTTTACTCATGATACGGTGTATCCATGCTGTATTTTTACTCATGATACGGTGTATCCATGCTGTATTTTACTCATGATACGGTGTATCCATGATGTATTTTTACTCATGATACGGTGTATCCATGCTGTATTTTTACTCATGATACGGTGTATCCATGCTGTATTTTTACTCATGATACGGTGTATCCATGCTGTATTTTTACTCATGATACGGTGTATCCATGCTGTATTTTTACTCATGATACGGTGTATCCATGCTGTATTTTTACTTATGATACGGTGTATCTATGCTGTATTTTTACTCATGATACGGTGTATCCATGCTGTATTTTTACTTATGATACGGTGTATCCATGCTGTATTTTTACTCATGATATGGTGTATCCATGCTGTATTTTTACTTATGATACGGTGCACCCATGCTGTATTTTTACTCATGATACGGTGTATCCATGCTGTATTTTTACTCATGATACGGTGTATCCATGCTGTATTTTTACTTATGATACGGTGTATCCATGCTGTATTTTTACTTATGATACGGTGTATCCATGATGTATATTTGCTCATCATACGGTGTATCCATGCTGTATTTTTACTTATGATACGGTGTATCCATGATGTATATTTGCTCATCATACGGTGTATCCATGATGTATTTTTGCTCATGATACGGTGTATCCATGCTGTATTTTCACTTGTGATACGGTGCGTCCATGCTGTATTTTTACTCATGATACGGTGTATCCATGTTGTATTTTTACTTATGATACGGTGTATCCATGCTGTATTTTTACTTATGATACGGTGTATCTATGCTGTATTTTTACTTATGATACGGTGTATCCATGCTGTATTTTTTACTCATGATACGGTGTATCCATGCTGTATTTTTACTCATGATACGGTGTATCCATGCTGTATTTTTACTCATGATACGGTGTATCCATGCTGTATTTTTACTCATGATACGGTGTATCCATGCTGTATTTTTACTCATGATACGGTGTATCCATGCTGTATTTTTACTTATGATACGGTGTATCTATGCTGTATTTTTACTCATGATACGGTGTATCCATGCTGTATTTTTACTTATGATACGGTGTATCCATGCTGTATTTTTACTCATGATATGGTGTATCCATGCTGTATTTTACTTATGATACGGTGCATCCATGCTGTATTTTTACTCATGATACGGTGTATCCATGCTGTATTTTTACTCATGATACGGTGTATCCATGCTGTATTTTTTACTTATGATACGGTGTATCCATGCTGTATTTTTACTTATGATACGGTGTTTCCATGATGTATATTTGCTCATCATACGGTGTATCCATGCTGTATTTTTACTTATGATACGGTGTATCCATGATGTATATTTGCTCATCATACGGTGTATCCATGCTGTATTTTTACTCATGATACGGTGTATCCATGCTGTATTTTTACTTATGATACGGTGTATCCATGCTGTATTTTTACTCATGATACGGTGTATCCATGCTGTATTTTTACTTATGATACGGTGTATCCATGCTGTATTTTTACTTATGATACGGTGTATCCATGATGTATATTTGCTCATCATACGGTGTATCCATGCTGTATTTTACTCATGATACGGTGTATCCATGCTGTATTGTTACTCGTGATACGGTGTATCGTTGCTGTATTTTTACTCATGATACGATGTATCCATGCTGAATTTTTACTCATGATACGGTTTTATCCATGATGTATTATTATTCATGATACGGTGTATCCATGCTGTATTTTCACTCGTGATATGGTGTATCATGCTGTATTTTTACTCATGATACGGTGTATCCATGCTGTATTTCCACTCCTGATACGGTGTATCCATGCTGTATTTTTACTCATGATACGGTGTATCCATGCTGTATTGTTACTCGTGGATACGGTGTATCGTTGCTGTGTTTTTACTCATGATACGGTGTATCCATGCTGTATTTTCACTCGTGATACGGTGTATCCATGCTGTATTTTTACTCATGATTACGGTGTATCCATGCTGTATTGTTACTCGTGATATGGTGTATCGTTGCTGTATTTTTACTCATGATACGATGTATCCATGCTGTATTTTTACTCATGATACAGTTTTATCCATGATGTATTATTATTCATGATACGGTGTACCCATGCTGTATTTTCACTCGTGATATGGTGTATCCATGCTGTATTTTTACTCATGATACGGTGTATCCATGCTGTATTTCCACTCCTGATACGGTGTATCCATGCTGTATTTTTACTCATGATACGGTGTATCCATGCTATATTGTTACTCGTGATACGGTGTATCGTTGCTGTATTTTTACTCATGATACGGTGTATCCATGCTGTATTTTTACTCATGTTACGGTGTATCCATGCTGTATTTTTACTCAGGATACTGTGTATCCATGCTGTATTTCACTCATGATACGGTGTATCCATGATGTATTTTACTCATGATACGGTGTATCCATGCTGTATTTTTACTCATGATACGGTGTATCCATGCTGTATTTTTACTTATGATACGGTGTATCCATGCTGTATTTTACTTATGATACAGTGTATCCATGCTGTATTTTCACTCGTAATACGGTGTATCCATGATGTATATTTGCTCGTCATACGGTGTATCCATGATGTATTTTCACTCATGATACGGTGTATCCATGCTGTATTTTTACTCATGATACGGTGTATCCATGCTGTATTTTTACTCATGATACGGTGTATCCATGCTGTATTTTTACTCGTGATACGGTGTATCCATGCTGTATTTTTACTCGTGATACGGTGTATCCATGCTGTATTTTTACTCATGATACGGTGTATCCATGATTTATATTTGCTCATGATACGGTGTATCCATGCTGTATTTTCACTCGTGATACGGTGCATCCATGCTGTATTTTTTACTTATGATACGGTGTATCCATGCTGTATTTTACTCATGATACGGTGTATCCATGCTGTATTTTTACTTATGATACGGTGTATCCATGCTGTATTTTTACTCATGATATGGTGTATCCATGCTGTATTTTTACTTATGATACGGTGCATCCATGCTGTATTTTTACTCATGATACCGTGTATCCATGCTGTATTTTACTCATGATACGGTGTATCCATGCTGTATTTTTACTTATGATACGGTGTATCCATGCTGTATTTTTACTTATGATACGGTGTATCCATGATGTATATTTTCTCATCATACGGTGTATCCATGCTGTATTTTTACTTATGATACGGTGTATCCATGATGTATATTTGCTCATCATACGGTGTATCCATGATGTATTTTTGCTCATGATACGGTGTATCCATGCTGTATTTTCACTTGTGATACGGTGCGTCCATGCTGTATTTTTACTCATGATACGGTGTATGCATGCTGTATTTTTACTTATGATACGGTGTATCCATGCTGTATTTTTACTTATGATACGGTGTATCTATGCTGTATTTTTACTTATGATACGGTGTATCCATGCTGTATTTTTACTCATGATACGGTGTATCCATGCTGTATTTTTACTCATGATACGGTGTATCCATGCTGTATTTTTACTCATGATACGGTGTATCCATGCTGTATTTTTACTCATGATACTGTGTATCCATGCTGTATTTTTACTCATGATACGGTGTATCCATGCTGTATTTTTACTTATGATACGGTGTATCCATGCTGTATTTTTACTTATGATACGGTGTATCCATGCTGTATTTTTACTTATGATACGGTGTATCCATGCTGTATTTTTACACGTAATACGGTGTATCGTTGCTGTATTTTTACTCATGATACGGTGTATCCATGCTGTATTGTTACTCGTGATACGGTGTATCGTTGCTGTATTTTTACTCATCATACGGTGTATCCATGCTGTATTTTCACACGTGATACGGTGTATCCATGCTGTATTTTTACTCATGATACGGTGTATCCATGCTGTATTTTTACTCATGATACGGTGTATCCATGCTGTATTTTTACTCATGATACGGTGTATCCATGATGTATTTTTACTCATGATACGGTGTATCCATGTTGTATTTTTACTCATGATACGGTGTATCCATGATGTATTTTTACTCATGATATGGTGTATCCATGCTGTATTTTTGCTCATGATACGGTGTATCCATGCTGTATTTTTACTTATGATACGGTGTATCCATGCTGTATTTTACTTATTATATGGTGTATCCATGCTGTATTTTCACTCGTGATACGGTGTATCCATGATGTATATTTGCTCGTCATACGGTGTATCCATGATGTATTTTCACTCATGATACGGTGTATCCATGCTGTATTTTTACTCATGATACGGTGTATCCATGCTGTATTTTTACTCGTGATATGGTGTATCCATGCTGTATTTTCACTCGTGATACGGTGTATCCATGCTGTATTTTTACTCGTGATACGGTGTATTCATGCTGCATTTTTACTCGTGATACGGTGTATCCATGCTGTATTTTTACTCATGATACGGTGTATCCATGATTTATATTTGCTCATGATACGGTGTATCCATGCTGTATTTTCACTCGTGATACGGTGCATCCATGCTGTATTTTTACTTATGATACGGTGTATCCATGCTGTATTTTTACTCATGATACGGTGTATCCATGCTGTATTTTTGCTTATAATACGGTGTATCCATGCTGTATTTTTACTCATGATATGGTGTATCCATGCTGTATTTTTACTTATGATACGGTGCATCCATGCTGTATTTTTACTCATGATACGGTGTATCCATGCTGTATTTTTACTCATGATACGGTGTATCCATGCTGTATTTTTACTTATGATACAGTGTATCCATGCTGTATTTTTACTTATGATACGGTGTATCCATGATGTATATTTGCTCATCATACGGTGTATCCATGCTGTATTTTTACTCATGATACGGTGTATCCATGCTGTATTGTTTCTCGTGATACGGTGTATCGTTGCTGTGTTTTTACTCATGATACGATGTATCCATGCTGAATTTTTACTCATGATACGGTTTTATCCATGATGTATTATTATTCATGATACGGTGTATCCATGCTGTATTTTCACTCGTGATATGGTGTATCATGCTGTATTTTTACTCATGATACGGTGTATCCATGCTGTATTTCCACTCCTGATACGGTGTATCCATGCTGTATTTTTACTCATGATACGGTGTATCCATGCTGTATTGTTACTCGTGATACGGTGTATCGTTGCTGTGTTTTTACTCATGATACGGTGTATCCATGCTGTATTTTCACTCGTGATACGGTGTATCCATGCTGTATTTTTACTCATGATACGGTGTATCCATGCTGTATTGTTACTCGTGATACGGTGTATCGTTGCTGTATTTTTACTCATGATACGATGTATCCATGCTGTATTTTTACTCATGATACAGTTTTATCCATGATGTATTATTATTCATGATACGGTGTATCCATGCTGTATTTTCACTCGTGATATGGTGTATCCATGCTGTATTTTTACTCATGATACTGTGTATCCATGCTGTATTTCCACTCCTGATACGGTGTATCCATGCTGTATTTTTACTCATGATACGGTGTATCCATGCTATATTGTTACTCGTGATACGGTGTATCGTTGCTGTATTTTTACTCATGATACGGTGTATCCATGCTGTATTTTTACTCATGTTACGGTGTATCCATGCTGTATTTTTACTCATGATACGGTGTATCCATGCTGTATTTTTACTCATGATACGGTGTATCCATGCTGTATTTTTACTCATGATACGGTGTATCCATGCTGTATTTTTACTCATGATACGGTGTATCCATGATGTATTTTTACTCATGATACGGTGTAATCCATGCTGTATTTTTACTCATGATACGGTGTATCCATGCTGTATTTTTACTCATGATACGGTGTATCCATGCTGTATTTTTACTCATGATACGGTGTATCCATGCTGTATTTTTACTCATGATACGGTGTATCCATGCTGTATTTTTACTTATGATACGGTGTATCTATGCTGTATTTTTACTCATGATACGGTGTATCCATGCTGTATTTTTACTTATGATACGGTGTATCCATGCTGTATTTTTACTCATGATATGGTGTATCCATGCTGTATTTTTACTTATGATACGGTGCATCCATGCTGTATTTTTACTCATGATACGGTGTATCCATGCTGTATTTTTACTCATGATACGGTGTATCCATGCTGTATTTTTACTTATGATACGGTGTATCCATGCTGTATTTTTACTTATGATACGGTGTATCCATGATGTATATTTGCTCATCATACGGTGTATCCATGCTGTATTTTTACTTATGATACGGTGTATCCATGATGTATATTTGCTCATCATACGGTGTATCCATGATGTATTTTTGCTCATGATACGGTGTATCCATGCTGTATTTTCACTTGTGATACGGTGCATCCATGCTGTATTTTTACTCATGATACGGTGTATCCATGTTGTATTTTTACTTATGATACGGTGTATCCATGCTGTATTTTTACTTATGATACGGTGTATCTATGCTGTATTTTTACTTATGATACGGTGTATCCATGCTGTATTTTTACTCATGATACGGTGTATCCATGCTGTATTTTTACTCATGATACGGTGTATCCATGCTGTATTTTTACTCATGATACGGTGTATCCATGCTGTATTTTTACTCATGATACGGTGTATCCATGCTGTATTTTTACTCATGATACGGTGTATCCATGCTGTATTTTTTACTTATGATACGGTGTATCTATGCTGTATTTTTACTCATGATACGGTGTATCCATGCTGTATTTTTACTTATGATACGGTGTATCCATGCTGTATTTTTACTCATGATATGGTGTATCCATGCTGTATTTTTACTTATGATACGGTGCATCCATGCTGTATTTTTACTCATGATACGGTGTATCCATGCTGTATTTTTACTCATGATACGGTGTATCCATGCTGTATTTTTACTTATGATACGGTGTATCCATGCTGTATTTTTACTTATGATACGGTGTTTCCATGATGTATATTTGCTCATCATACGGTGTATCCATGCTGTATTTTTACTTATGATACGGTGTATCCATGATGTATATTTGCTCATCATACGGTGTATCCATGATGTATTTTTGCTCATGATACGGTGTATCCATGCTGTATTTTCACTTGTGATACGGTGCGTCCATGCTGTATTTTTACTCATGATACGGTGTATCCATGCTGTATTTTTACTTATGATACGGTGTATCCATGCTGTTATTTTTACTTATGATACGGTGTATCTATGCTGTATTTTTACTTATGATACGGTGTATCCATGCTGTATTTTTACTCATGATACGGTGTATCCATGCTGTATTTTTACTCATGATACGGTGTATCCATGCTGTATTTTTACTCATGATACGGTGTATCCATGCTGTATTTTTACTCATGATACGGTGTATCCATGCTGTATTTTTACTCATGATACGGTGTATCCATGCTGTATTTTTACTTATGATACGGTGTATCCATGCTGTATTTTTACTTATGATACGGTGTATCCATGCTGTATATTTACACGTAATACGGTGTATCTTTGCTGTATTTTTACTCATGATACGGTGTATCCATGCTGTATTGTTACTCGTGATACGGTGTATCGTTGCTGTGTTTTTACTCATGATACGGTGTATCCATGCTGTATTTTCACACGTGATACGGTGTATCCATGCTGTATTTTTACTCATGATACGGTGTATCCATGCTGTATTGTTACTCGTGATATGGTGTATCGTTGCTGTATTTTTACTCATGATACGGTGTATCCATACTGTATTTTGACTTGTGATACGGTGTATTCATGCTGTATTTTTACTCATGATACGGTGTATCAATGCTGTATTGTTACTCGTGATACGGTGTATCCATGCTGTATAATTGCTCATGATACGGTGTATCCATGCTGTATTTTTACTCATGATACGGTGTATCCATGCTGTATTGTTACTCGTGATACGGTGTATCGTTGCTGTATTTTTACTCATGATACGGTG